>NC_092601.1:13161428-14392500 GCF_047663525.1 Anas platyrhynchos | reverse complement strand
CCCGATGAAGAAGGGGGGGGACTGGGATGGAGGGGAGCTGACGGGAAACGGGGGGGACCCCGCAGAGCTCGACACGCACCCCCCCGCCCTATCCATCCCTCGGCACCTCCCGGTGCCCCCTCCCCAAATTTCCGCCCCGTGTCCCCATCTGTCCCCTCGGAGCTCGTGCGCCTTTGTGTCCCCGCCTTGTGCCGCCCCGCTCCCATCTCCTTCTGCCCCATTAACCCCCGGCACGAGTCCCGGCGACAAAGGGCTGAAACCTGATCCGGGCTTTATTGAATCCCTATTGTTCTCCCGGCTAATTCCCCCTTGTCCTCCCTTCCCCGCCACGGGCAGGGGAGGCCCAAGGGGGAGGGGTGTTGGGGGGCGGCTGCCTCTTAATTGCTAAAAAACGCACTGCCCCACCACCCGCCTGCCGGGAAACCCGCAGCAGGTTGGGGAAAGGTCCCTGGGAAATTAATGCCTGGGATTCCAAGTTGGGCCCTGGGAAAAGGCTGCCCACCCCTCGTCCGAGGCTCGTCAGGAGGAACCGCGGGGCTTTTCAACAGGGGATTAAGGAAAGTGGTCACTTTTGACTCAGTAGGAAAAATCCCTCCATGACGGTAATGAAAGCCGGGATGATATAAGTATCTTCTGGTTCACAATAGCAATTAATATGGTAATATTCTACTATTAAAGATGCTAACATTAAGATGGAACTCGTACACGGTTAAAACATTTAATAGAGGGGAAAATGCATTCCTCGAGCATCAGGTAACAAAGTCAAACGGAGAAGGGGGGAGTGAAAGTCTCTTGAAATAACAAAGGCCTCTGTATAATTTGGAAAGGCTTTGAACACTGCCTTCCTCCTCAAGGAAAACTCGAAGTGCTCTGAGAAGCGGGCATTAGTGACTGCTGGGGGCAGAGCTCTCCTGGTGGCAGCCAGCACCAAAGGTTTTGGGGTCCCCCGGGTCTGAAAGTGGCCCGCTGCTGGCCCCCACGGAGCTGTGCTGGGACAAAGGGCCCCAAGCATTGCAGAGCCAGGGGCTGGCAGGCATGTGCAGAGGGCTCTGATCAAACCTCTGCTCCTGGAGAGGCCAAGTTCAGCGGCAAGCCGGGCTTTGTGCATCGAGCTGAGCATCCCCAGAGGATGGGGGAACCGGGACCTCTCTGAGAACCTTTCCAGTACTGCACCACGCTCAGCCTGGTTGTTTTCCCCAAATGTCAGTCCTCTGGGACCTGCCAAGAACACAGCTACTTGCTTGTCCTTGTGTGCCTCAGTCACCCAGAGCAAAGGCCAGAGTGATGTGATCCCAATGCCCCGCTTAGCTCTGTCCATGCACCCCCAGTTTGCGATGGATGCCCAGTCCTGTGCAAACACCCCAAATCATGGCTGTATTGTGGGGCATGGTGGAGCTTCCAGTTTCTGCTGGAGAAGGAAGAAAAGCTAAGAGCTGCTCACCTCTGCCCTGAGAATCCACTTGGCTCTGATAGGATCAATTTGCCCAGCAGAGGATAGATAGCATTACACAGAAATACCCTGTTATCAGAGTTTTTTAAGTATGAAACTACATAGGGGTAAATTAGAAAGTACTTATTTAAAGTACAGCCCATGGCTTTATTATTTTTAAAGCCTTTTTCCTTTTCTTCTCTTTGTTTTCAATTAAAAACAGTCTGGATTTAGCTTTTTGCTTTTCAGTAGAATAAAAGTAATTTGCAAAGATAATAGTATTGTGGGAATGGGGGAACCTTTCAGCTGATCACTAGAAGAAGCAAATATTTACCAGCTGGCTCTGGTGATGAATTGGAGACTGCTGTGGAGAGCATGGTCTTCGTCCTGCCTACAGCTCTGCTGACTTCATCAAATCAGGCCATCTTCATTTTACAGTTATTTTTTTTTTCTCTAAAATATAGCATTCCTGGGAAAAAGAAATTGTCTTCTAAAGCTTGTGCTTCTGCAGTTTCTTTAAATAAATTCTGCCTGGATGATCCCAGGGATTCGTGGAGGTTCTTCAGCTCAGGTCCCTGGCTCCAGGATTGTCCCTTCCTTGTCTCTTCACACAGAAGTTGCACACACAAAGACATTCCCAGGGTAAATCGTCTGCTAAGTTTGCAGCTGAATAACGTCACACAGAACAGGGAGATGTGAGCTATCTCCCACCTTCTTCTTTTGCCCAAACTGGAGAAGATGGAAAGGAAAAGGGGTGCAGAGCAGGTTGATGAGAGGCCAATGCTAGCATAGTGCTCCTGCCCTGTGCTACCCCACGCTGGATGTTACCTCCTTGTAACCATAACACACACCCAAGGGATCAAGTCTGGTTACCAAAAGCTTCGTGTTTAACCTCCTGGTTAATTCAACCACACGAGCCAGCAGCAGGCAGGTCTGTAGGGACAGGGACAGGGCAGAGAGGGCGAGAGCAGGCACAGCAGCCTCTTCAACTGGGGCACACGTGCTGGTAGCTGCCCCTTGACTCCTGTCTTTGTTGCCTTTCCCACTACCTTGTCTCTAAAAAAAATTCCTTGCTACGTGCTCAAAATTGGCTCAGTTGCAAATAATAAAGCGGTGATGACACAGCACAGAGCAGTGGATTTTAATAGAAGAAAACTAATGATTGAGAAAAAATTGGTAACAACAATCACAGCTTAATTCTCTTTCTTCACCGTCTGCCACTATTTCAATAGTAGTTAAAGCTGAAGACTTCAAGGAAAACAGGGACCCTCCAAACAGCTGCTCAGCGTGGTGGGAATGCTGAGGGGTAACCTGCAGCTCTGTCCCCAGCTCTGCTGCTGGGCGTTTATTTGGGGAAAGGGGATGCTGTGCCTCGGGGTCACCTCCCCGCCTGGCCCCCTTTCCCAGCCCATGCACAGACATCTCCTGGTGGGGTCCCTCCATGCGCTGATAAAAAAGTAGGAATAGGGAAAACAGCTACTAAAACTGAGCTGTGGATGCCAGTGCCAGAGGAAGACAAAGCCTGAAACTTTAAAGGCAGCATTAAAACAGGGCATGCAGAAAGTGAAGGCAATTAGGCAAAAGAATCGTTTGCTGAAGGAGGTCGCCGGGCCGAATTCCTAAAAGGCTTCATGAATCGACTAAAAATACCCTCGGGACAGTTTGAGCAGGGACTGAGTTACTGAAGGGCAATGCCCCAGCTGACCCAGGAGACCCCTTCCGATCCCTCCGTATAAACAATGGTGCCATTAACATCTGCACTAACTACCTGCCCCTGCCCCTGCCCAGCCCACTCCTGCTCCTCGGCGCTGCGCCCCAGCATCGCTCCCAACCTCGGCCCATGGGGCTCCCTCCAGGCCATCGGCGTTTGCTCTGGTTTCTTAGCCCTAAACCCACCCCGGTAGAAGGGAATTAAGGAAAAACCCTCGTGACAATGGTAGGAGCAGCGAGAGGCCAAAAAGATCAGCGGAAAAGCCTGGCAGAAACCCTGCAGAGTTGGAAAGAACAGCAAGGGGAAGGCTGAGGGAGAATGCTGACGAGCAGGGGGACCCACATGGAGACCTTGATGGTCTGGTAATACCAAAGGAGCACCCATGGGGCATGAGGCAACATGGGACAGCCTGAAGGATTTGTAGGAATGTGTCACAATCATAGAAGCAAAGCTGGTTATATCAGAGGGGACCAAAAAAAAACAAAGTTTGGGTACTGCACCAGCAAATGTGGCAGGACCGTGGGACTCACCGCGATGCTCTGGGTGACCTTTGCCACTGGGATGTGCCACCCCGCTGGGACTTGTTGGTGGGCAGACCCCACACGGTCTGGGAACCATGTAGGGGGTTTATACCCACCATGACAGGGGCATTCATTTTGTTGTTAATAATTTCTCTTTCCCTTAATGTTACCCTCATGACTAGACCTGAATGAGGCGGCCACCCCCTGGTGTCACTTCTCTCCTCGGTGTCACCCCTGGGTGCTGTCCTGCTCCTGGGAGCATCCCTGCATCTCGTGCAGGTGTGTACTGGGCTAACGTGAAGGCAAAACTTTAGCCCTAAGTCTCTACTATGTAATTCAGGTGCTGAGGATAAAAATGAACACAAGGTTAGATAAAAACATTCGCTATCAAAACTTAATTATGCACCCACAGGCTGGGGCTCATTATTCATCCTCCAACCTGGAAACAAATTAGCCTAATGAAGCCATGAGTTAAAATGGAGAAAAGATGTAAAGGCTGGAGAATGTTTGTATCTGTGTCAAAACCTGCAGTGAGCTCTGGGTGCTGTATTTGTCCCCAGAATTGGGTGTTTCTGTGCACGGTGGCATGTCCTGGCCCTGAGTTTTGCTAAGAACAGTGGGCAGCTGCTGGTACTTGAGCATCTGAAGCTGATTGATCTGGGTGAGATGTGGGTCTCTGTGAAGCCACGAGGGCTCATCAGGAGCTGGAGGTGGTCCCAGACCACGGGTCTGAAGAAAATCCACCACCAGCATCACCTGCCACAACACTGACCAAACCTCAGGGACAAATCCAGCTCTGGCACAAGCCAAGCTGAGCCCCATGGGCAGCTTGGCCCCAATGAGCTTCAGAAAATGTGGAGCCAAATCCCATGTGCTGGGAGGAAAAGCAGCTGGTAAGTGTGGTGGGACGGCAGCTCTCCATGGGCTGATTGTGCCGGTGTTTAAGAAGCTGAAGAATATAATTAAACTGCCCGGGAATGTATAATCACAGCAAGGAAGGCCTTTTGTCCTGTTCCTTCCCTGCAGAATTTGGGGGAGAAATGAAATTACATCATAGGGAAGGGACTTGATAGGCATTTAATTAGCAGTGTGGTGAGACTGACGAACCCCTCGCTATATCGCTACGCAGAGCCTGTGCTGTGAGAAGGGTCAAGATGCTCCCTGCCCTGATGCTGTGGTCTGCTCGCTCTGGCCATCTACAAAAGCCACCTACAAACCATAACCCCCAGCAGAAGCGGGAGCAGCCGGGGTTTAGGGACAGCTAGGGGCTTACAGGCAGCACCCTGGGGCGTGCTCATGGTGCTCAGCCCAGCACTGAGCACTGCAGCAGGGCACAACAGGTCCAAGCGACCTGGTAAGGGCTGTGCCAGTGCAAGGAAACGAGTCCCTCCCGGCCCCCAGCTGAGCCATTCTCGCCGCTTTATTCTCTTGTTCCCTTCTTAATGTGCTTAACTATAAATGACCCCTTTATGTTTTATATCTCCATTTCATTTATTTCCTCCGTCTTCCCAGGAAGCAGTAAAACAGGAAAGGTAAGAGGCAGAGCTCTTATTGTAAAGTGAGTGCTGGCACAGAGCAATTCTGGGGACTTGGTGGCTCGCCTTGGCCATTTGTATTGTCACAAGGAGGTTTTTGAGCTTCTCCTCCCGGATGAGAGCCCTGACCCTGCTCCCAGGTGCCCAGAAGAAACCTGCTGGGACCTTGAGGACAGAGGTGAGATGGGTCCAGCCAAGCCCAGGAGGACCCGGCATCCCTTTCATGAACTTTGTACCATTTCCAGCCTCCCTGGGTGTTTTGTTCCATGTTGTCCTGGGGCTCATTGCTAGGATGGTGGAACAGGGGTGAAAACAACCTGGCTGAGCAGAGCCCCCCCCCCAGACACCCTCCTCCATTGTGCTCTTTGTCTCTCATAGGCGGAGGATGCTCAGCCACCCTGGGCAGCAGGACAGCAGCTCGCTGTTTATTAGTATAATTTTTAAAGGTGCCTCATTGTATTTATTTGCTGTGTGGTTAAACATTTATTATTTATATTTAATTTTCCCGGACTCGGAGGGGCATCACCAGTGGCTGAGTGTCTGCAGATTCAGTGCAGCTCCTTCGCACGCTTATTTATGTAACCTTGGCCTCCCCCGAGGGGCTCCCGTTTCACTATGTGCCACCGGCCTCTTAATTGGCCTCACAGATCACGCCTTCTCCTTCAGCTCACCCGGGTCCCCGCGCCTCGTAATTTCTGGGATATTAAATGTGGCTGAAACAAAAGAGTTCAGTGAATTAAACCAGGAAGTTTCCTCTCCCTCCTAAACCTTCACTTTCAATGCTCCCTCCTGGGTGGCAGCAAGACCCAGCTCATGGACTGGAGGCTTCCCCCAGGGCCAGGCTGTGTCCTGGGCAGGAGCTGGACAAGCCTTTTCCAAGCTGTGTCCACTACAGGGGACTCTGAGAAGGGCAGGATGCTCTCCTTGGGACCCTTGGTCCAGCTGGTCCAGCCCGCCTTGGGTGGTGGGATGGGGAGAGCCGTCCTGCTGCTGAGGAGCCACCTCTCCTCTGTCTTTTCAAGGGCTGTAGCTCTGGGCCAAGGAAAGGGAGTTCCAGAAATCAGTGAAAAAGCAAAGAGGCCTGGAGAACTCAACCAAACAAGTCTTTCCTGGGGGAAACTCAATCTCTAGGTTAGAGGAGTTGGTAACCCTAGTACATTTTTACCCAGTTGATAGCCACTTGGGTTTAAAAAGAAACTTTACTCCCATGGGTAGAGATAGTTCACAATTAATGGTTTTGTAACTTCTCCTTAAATATATCACAAGCTACAAACCGGGGATACAGTTTGGGAGTAAACATTGTCATGCCGGAGCTGTCACCTGTGAGTAATCACAGACCTAATTGAAGCTGGCCAGCGTATTAAATAAACATTCAGCGTAAACGAGGGAGAAAAGAAATATCCTGTAGTTTGGTAATGGCTGAAATGATGGAAACCAGCACCTAAGCTGGGGATGAAGCTGGAGCAGCAGCAGAGCTGGGTTTCCCTGAAGCAGCTGGCAGCAGCGTGCTGCAGAGCAGCAAACATCGTGATCCAGAGGGCATCAGCCACCGGCCTTTTTGGGGACAGTGAGGAGAGAGCCTCCCTGAGGAGGAGTGCTGGCCACGGAGGGGCTGGGTTTGGGGGTAAGGAGGTTGCAGGCTCAAGGAGCCTGCCCTTGGTTCATCCAGGGAAACTGGCTTCCCACGGCTAATAGCAGGGCTAATATCTGCAAAATGTCCTGCTAGCAGAAATCGTTCTCCCAGCATCAACTACTGCCTAATCGCCCCACCGAAATGGGCAGCGATACAATCTCCTGCAGTGTTTCTCGTGTTCCTTGGGGAACTACCTAATCCTCCATGTTGTCTGCCAGCTTCTCCTTGTCCTTGGGAATTTCACGTGCAGAGAAGGCTGCAGCTTTCCATAGGCAGCTCCGAGAGCAAGGCTGCTGGTGGCTCCTGCAGCTCGCTGCGGTGCCACGGCCAGCACCGAGCCTCGTGGACATCCGAGGCTGTGCTCCAGGGTGTAGAAGGCAGAATAAACATCTTTTTTTTGCCTCAGAAAATCTCCAGGCTGGATCACAGCACCCCACCCCTCCTCATCCTCTCTCCAGATGTTGCACGGACGTGTGCGAGCAGCGCTGCCTCGCTGGGAGGTGCTGAGAAGAGGGTGATGCGCCGGGGTGACATGCTCAATTTCCCTCCAAGATGGTGCAGCCACGAGAACATTTCTCCTGCTGATGGCGTCCATGTGTCTCTCCCTTCTCACTGGAGCTCTGTTACACGCCAGGACGTGGTGCGAGCGTGTGTGCACCTTCTGTTCCCCGAGCCGTCCCTGCCTTTCTGGGGAGGACGAGGTGCCTGCCCTTCCGTGGTTAGTTTAAGAAAAACACTCTGCCAGTGATCAGCGCCTGTATGAAGTAGATGTATGGTTTCAATTCTGTCCTTGAGCCATGGATCATTTAATGTTGTCAACACATATACATCCTTCTCAAACATCCCACTGAGAATTTCTAGGGACTGTAGACAGCTTAAAGCTAGCGTTACAGCAGCAGCTTCATATTTGCTTTCAGATCTACGTGCATTTTTTAATACTAAAGCTTGCATAATTGCTGCTGAATTTCTAAGCAACTTCTTCAAAGGGACGGAGGCGCGGCAGCGGCAGGAGCGCTGGCAGAGCAGGGACAGGGCTGGGGCCTGTTGGTGGCTCGTGGCTGGCAGCAGGAGGAGCTGAGCACGTTGGGGGAGCCCCAAAGAAAGGCCAGGTCAGGACCCCCCACCTCGGTTGAGCGTGTTATCGTCCTGACCATGGGTGGCTGGGATTTAGTGCTGCCTACGTGCGTTAACAGCATTTTAGCTGTGCACGTTATCTCACCAGGGAAGTTTTAACAGTGGGAATAGGGCACCACTGGGCTTGTTTTCCAGGATCTGGATGTGCCCAGAAGCACAGCGAGATGCCACATGCAGCGGAGGTGACCTGGCGGGTGAAGGGTTACTGGCTGCTGCCCACTGTAGGGCTGATGGGTTATAAAAAGGGAGATGAAGTGGTTCCTCAGAGGGGTCTCTGATCTTTTCCTGATGGTGGGGACAGAGTTACAGCTGGATGAGGGGTTACTGGCTTCTGCTTTTGGGTTCTGTGGGGGAACAAACCCAGCAGGACAGGACGGAGCAGGGGTATTTCACCAGGGGAGGCTGCAGGCTCTCCCTGGTCTCTGCTGATGGAGCTGTGGGAGGTGTGCTGCTGCTCCACAGTCATGCCCCAAGCTCTGGTTGCGATGCCCATCCCCACAGTGGTCAGTGTGCCCTGGGAAAGGAGCAGGGACCCCCCCCCGGGGAGCAAGTCACCCTCCTCTTCATCAGCTGCCAGCTGATTATGGGTGTTGGGCAGAGATGTGGACAGGAGGTGGTGATGGTGGTGATTGCTGCTGGGCTGTGGGACCAGCAGGCTGAGGGTTTGCTGGAGAACCTGCAGCAGCTGCTGGCTCCCTAGAGGTGCTGGTGAAGCCAGGTTCCCAAAGCCTTCTTGTGCCTTTGGGAACATGGAGGAGCTGAGGGTGACGATTGCTCCTGGGAACTTTGCTGCAGGCAGGTGGGGGCAGCTCCACCTCTCCCCTAAGAAAGGGCAATTCTGGGGCTGACACCAACCCCAGGCATCCCCCTGTACTGAGGGGGATGTCCCCTCTCCATCCTCTGGCTGTCGCAGCAGCATCACTTCTAAGGCACCTGGTCAGCCAAACTCCATTTGCTGTGTCTATGTATTTATTATGTTGGAGCCCAGCGTAATTACTTTACAGCTCTGAACATTAAATATCATTTGTCTTATTCCAGCAGGTCCAAATCTTTATGAATTGTATCTGACGCTTGCTCCCTTCAATTATCTGCCATCAGAAAAAGTTTACTGTTGTTGCAAAAATACCAATTTGCCAGAGGTTGCAATGCATTTACTCTCCACCTCTGTAATTTACAAACTTACATTTTATGATTAGAAAGAAAAATGGCTAATAGAAGAAATAGTCATGCAAAATCAATACTGAATAAGATGCTGCCACCTTTTGGCTTAACCTAATTCTACATCTGGGGCCAAATTCATCCCTGGTGTTGCTGGGTGAGGAGCTACTGCTGGTACTGGCTCCCTCTGACCATGGATGGGGCAGGTGGAGCTGGTGCTGGGGGATTTGCAGGCTCTAGAGTGAGGAAATTTCCCATGGCTGTGCTTCTGCAAGTGAAGTTCCCTTCTTGCATGTGCAGAGCCAGACTAGAGGTTCCTAGGAGGATTTGCTCTCCTTTTGACCTCCTGGGAGGCTGCTCCTGGAGCTGCATCCTGGGTACAGGGACAGGCACTGGGGCTGGTGAGACTCAGCATGTGGCTGAGGGTGTCAAACCCAGCTTTGAACCTGGTGGATGCTTCATCTGAGCTTGTAGGCAGCCTCCACACCACCGGTCTGCAGTACACTTACACAGCAGGCAACGCAGTGGGACTCAAACACTGTCAGTCTTGGTAGCTATTGGATGTGTTTCTTCTTCAGTTCCAGCTCACTGCAATGGGCTGTGGAGCCCAAATACCAGTGTGCTTAAAAATAAATAAATAAATAAAACTAAAAACCTACCCCCCAAAATATTTTTATTTCTGTGGTTCTGTAGTAAGGACGTTCCGAAACGCTGAGTCTCCTGGCAGAGCGATTGCAGCACTGCTCTGTCTCCTTGCCCAATGACACAGGGCTTTTCAGCTGAATACCAGTAAGCATGTGATCAAAAGCCCTCAGGATTTTGTGGCTGTGGGATTTCCAGCCAAACTCGCTATTTTTCTCATATCTTGCCCCTTTGTTTCCCGAGTCCGGGGCAGAGTCTGAGTTCTGTAATTGCCACCTGGATTTGCTTTGCTGTCTTCCCTAGGAACTTGTTTGAATAAATTGAATTGGCAAACGTATTGTTCAGCTGCAAAGCGTTGTGTGGGGAATAATGTCAGTATTACCAGTCCATTACGGCGCTAGGCGCACTGTCAGGGACAGCAGACCCATCCAGCGGAGCTCACTTCAAGCAGCTCCCTCCATTTCCTTTCCAGCCACAAGTGCACGGTTTTTGGTCTGTTGCTCAATGCTCTACAGCAAGAGCAGAAGGAATCTGCAGCTTCCTAGGCACATGCAGAAACTTTCCTCCATTGGGGGATTTTCTGCTAATAGGTTCCTATTGCTTGTTCTCTATTTTCTTTGCCAGGCAGGGCTGGGGTGCAGCAATCACCTTGTTTTCCACGGAGCACCCAAGCAGTCAGTGCCCATGAGCACAGTGTGAGCCCCCTGAAGCCAGCAGGACATCTGTGTCAATAGAGCTCAGGGCTGTGTGGTGGGGACGTTCAGGTCCTGGGGCTCTGCTCCCTGAGCAGAATTGGGCATTCAGGGCTTTGCTGATGGACCCCGAGGACTGGGTCAGGCTGTGGAAACTTGGCAATCAGGAGCCTAATCAAGGTGTTAATTGGGTGCTGGGTAAGGTCTTTGGGTTGGGGATGTCACCTGCTGCATCTTGTGCCTGCACTGGGGGGTTCAGGCATGGTTCTCCTTGAGGTCCCTTCTGCTATTACAGTCTGGATTTGCTTTAGTGCTGCTGTTGAAGGGTCCAAACTCCAAATGACAGACTGTAGAACAAGCACTTCAGTAAGAAGCTTTTTGGCAAAATTCTTTGTTCTGTTCCAGTGTGTGTCTGAGGGGCCAGCCCTGGCTGAGGGAGAGGTGACAGCCTGAAACCAGGACTGCCAGGGTGCACCCCAAAACAGATGAGAGATGTACAGTGGGAACCTTGCTCAGAAAAACTACTCAGTTATTCCTTCCTCTAGGACGCACATAAGCTCACAAAATGGAGAGCTCAATGTGCCAAGTCAAGAAATGTTAATTTCCCCAGAGGTCTGGGTGCATGTTTTGTGTGGTCAGACTCTCCCTTCCCTGAAACAACGGAGCTCCACAGGAGAAATGAGCTCCGTGCGTGCAAGTCCCTGGAGGGCTGGTGCAGAGCCAGCACAGGCACAGCCACCACCATGATACCGCTGTCCCTCCCAGTGCCAACAGCCAACAGTGATGGCAGGGACAGGAGCCCAGGAGAGCTGTAACCAGCAGGAGATGGCACCATAGCCCTGCAGACCTTGTCCCCTCGGCTGCAGGGTGGCCAAGCTCCTGTGGGAGATGCTGAGGCTCTCACGGATGAGTGATTCTGCAGGGAGGACGCTCCATGGGGCAGGGTGGTGGCACTACCACCTCTATCAGCTGCATCTTATGGGACTATCCAGTTATTTGGGGAAAAAATGAAAAGGAAAAAAGCTCAGTGGGGGGAGTTCAACCTGGCAAAGCCCAACCAGGTTAGTGAGGTCTTGAAGAAGCCTCTTGGCTGCAGGAGTGACCCTGCCACACAGGTTAGCAGTGACATGGTGCCACCTCGTGGCATGCGGCTCCCAGTGTCACACAGCCGTGTCCCTGCCGTGGGGGGACACCTTTCCGAGGGGAGCATCACCCTGTGGGTGCTGCACCTCCTGCCCTGTGCTGCTGGGACGTGGCTGCACTGTGGGGACAGCCACCATAGGATGGTGGTGGGGACTGATGGGAGAGGGAGCACGATGGGAAAGGAGGGAAATAGCTAAAACTTGTCCTAACCCCTAATCTGGGTATTGGATGCAAGGAAAAGTATGACCCAAAGTGTGTCAGTTTTCAGTGAAATGCTAATCAAAACCAGCAGGGCTTTGACTAGGCAGGATTTGACTAGGCGTGTCAGAACCCAGGGTCACTGAGACCGCTGGCTGGCTTTCTGCTAGGTCTCTGCAGCTGATTCTGTATGATATGTTTAATCTGTGACCAGAAGTCACTCGATAGTGGATTATTTCTCCATTGCTGTTAGAAAGTTGCTTGATTCTGCTGTTTTTTTTTTTTTTTTTGTTCCTCCTATATTGTACACAAAGATGCTAAAGAAGGAGAAAATCTTCCTTCCTCTCTGCCTGCATGCTCCAAAAGATTGGATATGTAACAGGTGTCAGGGAGGTGGTGGGAGGTAGGGTATGGTGGGTTTTACCTCTAAAACATCAAATCTGCTCCGCCTGGCAGGCCTGAGGTTTCCCCTGGAGGGCTGAGAGCAGGGGATTAGGAGCGCTTGTTCTCTTTAATTGGAGAAGTTCAGCCTACAAAGCAAAGCTTACTTTCAGTATAACCCAAGGAGAGAATTTAACATTCCCCTACAGGTACATACTGCTGAAAATTACCCAGCAGACAAGGCCCTTTCCAGTTTGCTTTGTCATTTAGGAAAGGAGTTTAAACAAGAGACTCTTCTATGGAAGAAACGAGCTCATGCTGATACAACGATATCTGTGTAAATCTGGTGCTTTTCTGTGGAGATGAGCCTTTAGGCACTTAGCAGGGATTTGCCAAGGAGCCTAAGGCCTGATACATACCCAAAACACAATGAGATTTAGGTGCCTAAATGTGTTAGGCTGCTAGGAAAATCCCAGTCTTTGAAGTTTGAGTAGGCACTAACAAAAATGGGCTAAAAAGTAAAATAAACCTGGCTAATACTACCCTGAAAGCTATGGATGCTCTGAGTTTTACACCTAAAACACAGTAGCAGGAGGTGGCCACCACTGGAAATTGGGAGGTTCCACCAGCATGAGGGTTCAGATCTCCATCCTGACCTCTTCTGCCTCTCCAGAAACTGCAGCCTGGCCCATCTGAACCATTTCTGGCCCCTCTTCTGCTCACTCATGCCAGCGGGTGTTTGCTTTCACAGGAATTGTCCAGGCCACTTGTCTGAAGACATCTTATGAAGTGAGACCATATGAAGGAAACAGTTAAATGCCTGTTGTTGTTGCTAAGAAGGATCTTAGGACATTAAAAGTTGGAGAAGTCATCTTCATTATTTCTCTTTAAAGTTACTTATGAATTGAGAACAGCTCTGCTCATATTTCTCTTTTATTTGCTGTCTCCCCAGGCTAAAGTGTTGTCTATTTATCTTACAGATTAGGTTACTTTTTATGGGGTTCCTGCTATTATATTTCACCTCTAACTTTGTTAGTTTGTGTTTGATATTAAATTATGTTGAATAAAATGTGCAGCTCAAGGACATTTTTCAGCTTCATCCTGAAATGAGGTTCTTAATCCTGCTTCTGGGTCTGCCCCTGTAGCCCAGCCTATGGGGATAGTTTGGGGTCTGTAGGACGGGCAGCAGAGAAGTGTTTGTATAAGTGATGGCCTTTGAAGGTGGAGCTGCAGGAGACGTGCCTGTGAAAGCAGTCGGTTCATATACGGTGATTTTGGAGACAACTCTTTAGAAATGGGTTCTAATAATATTGGCATCATCACAAGATAAGATCCAGGACTAGTTAAATCACAGCCTCGCAACTCGGTGCTCCTTTGGGGATTAGAAGAAGTCGCTAAGCTGTCACTCCAAAGCTGATCATGGGCTCGTTTAACTATGTCATCCCATAAGACAGCCCTTTCAATTATGTCAACCTGTCTGCTCTCCCTAGACTCTAATTTTAGAGCAGCAGTAGCTAATATTCTTGGAAAACTGATCCGCCTCCACAGATCTCTCCTCTCTGTCTGCTGCTGTTAACGGAGTATCCTGTGGGGAGATGGGCCTGCTTTACTTCCCCTTCTGTAATAAACCTAATAAAAATAGGTACCATTAGGTTCCTTTGTGTGTGGTCTCTTTAAGACACTTATCTGAGCTATGTAATGGAGATGTCACGTCTCCTCCACAGAGGGATCTGGCAGCACCGCGGGGTCACTGCAATAAAAATAAAATTCAGTTTTAAAAGCCTGGTATGAAATTATGAGCCAAAAACCAGGATGATGGGATGGGAGTTCAGAGACCTGGAAGAGGGAAATGTGAGCTGGAGCCTCCTGGATGTTAATAGAGTCACCAGGCTGCTCCTGGCTTGCTCAAGAGGGCTGTGGGTGACAAGGTGGCCCTGGGGACACCAGGAACAGGGGATTTGTGTGTGTGTGCTGGATGGTGTTGGGAGGAATTTGAGCACACAATGGAGAAAGGAGGTGGGTGGGCTCAGGATGTTTTAGCCCTGGGCATCTCAGGCTCATCTTAATGCAGCTTGGTGGGAAGGGATGTACATTGCCCCAGAGATGTGATGGAACCCACCAGGACTCCAGCTCTCCCTCCATGCTGAAGATTATACTATATATATCTAATTACTGTTAGCCACATTACACATTACATACATTACATTACACACATTGCCTTAGCCACATTATAGGGACTGCCACAACAGGGGTGACAGGGAAGGTCTTTGAAGACCTCCTCTCTCTCCTCTGGGCACTGTGGTGCTCCTTCAGCCGGGTTGAGCCTCCCTTGGCTGTTGTTCCTCCACACTTGGCCTCCAGCGGGCCTGTAGGACAGTGCTGGGCAGGTTTGAGGCTGCCAGGGGGGGTTTCCTTCTGCAGAGCATTCCTGGCCTTCTCCGAAATGGAGCCTTGGGGGCCCTGTTTGAAGGAGCTGACATGCCGAAAGCTGAAGAGCGCGAGCCTCTTCCAAGGTGTTTTATTCCCCCTTTAAGCTGCAGTGTGTGTCTGAAGGCAAACTGCACACTGAAAAGGAGTAGAAGGGATGGAGGGAAAAAGAGGGAGAGTGTGCAGAGCCAAGGAGTGAGGTGACCCTATCCACCCCACCAAGTGTCATCGCAGCAGCAGTGAAGGCCAGGCCTTCCCTTTCGGGATCAGGCTATATAAAATCCACACGCCGTGGAACAACACCTCCTCCCCAATCACCAGCAAGTTAGTTACACGTAGTGCTCCTTTCACAAATCCACGTTGGCTGCCCATAATCAAATTCTGCTTCTCAAGCAATTTCCCTCGTTAATTCTCCCCGAAGCACTTATAACCAAGCTATCGGCCGTGTCGCTGAGCCGGCCAGCCTCTACCCACATGCTGCTCTGTGTGATCCCTTCCTGAGCAGTGCGGCCTTGGGCACATTCCTCCTGTTCTCAGCAGCCTAACCTTCACGAGCAAACTTCTAAAAATATCACTAAAAAACTCAGCTAATTTTTAATCCTCGTTTCCATTAAGATGGCTGCCTGTGCTGTATGGGTTTCTGGACTCAGGATTTGCAGTCTTCCTTAGGAGTATCTAATCTGTGCAGAGCTGTTTCTGTTGTTATCTGTATGGACTCCTCCTTCCCCACCACAAAATGTGATCCCTTCGACAGTGGTTCCCCCGGCTGCAGAGCACCGTGAGCCCACTGGCAGCACTGACACCTTCCTCTTCCTCCTGCCTAGCTCACCCCGCTGCTTTAGGAGATTACTGGGGTCCCAGTCCTCTCAGGAACTGGACAGGTGCTTTGTATGGGAAAAAAAAAAAAAAAAACAAAAACAACAACAGACTGTGACCTCAGTAGGGCATGTGATTTTCTTTGTGCTCCCCCAGTTCTGGAGTATTCTATAACAGTGTAATGGTGCTGACTTATAAAAGTTTAGTGGAGCAAAGGGCTTGAAGTTCCTTGCATGGCTGGACTTCCCGTTGTTTTTTGTATTTGGATATTTTTTCAAGTGCTGTTTACCTAGACAGGGTGTGGAGAGAAGAAACTACATAAAGTCAAGTTCAGCACTGCCGATGGCCAGGGAAACTTTTAAAATGGAAAGTTGGAAGATGTGTTTTTGTCATGAGATCAGTGAGGTAGGGCAGCCTTCTGATGGGAATAAGGAGCTAACACTAGGTTTGGTTTGTTCCTGAACGGAATTACACAAAGTAGTCATGTGTTCAAGGAATGCTTGAGTTTAATGACTTGAGGTCTCCTCCTGTCAGGCTCCCACATCTGTGCTCTGCTCCTGTAGCCATGCCAGGCACAGGGACAGGACTCAGCCCCTTGCTCCAGCACTGCCACCTGAGCCACTACCTCACCACAAACCCCACATGTCATGGCGATGTGGAGGACAGATGAGTGGCACACACTGTTCCCGGGCTCTGACAGCACATTTTGGCTGTTTCAATCCATCACCACACACCTCCCTAGAGCCCCTCATCCATCTCCCAGCTCCACTCTGCATCTGAGCTGTGTATACGGGACAGCCACGTGTTCTCTGGGGAGAGCAGAGACGGGACAACATGCCGTCATTTCTCAACCTGGTCACGAGTGTCATTAAGTCAATAGTCCCTCCTCCGCCGATGAGGTAAACATTATCACACACAGCCAATGGGTAGGGGAAAGGTCAGCATTTCTAAACCACACCTCGGTCTCCCACTGCCTGTCAGATCAGCTTTCCTTGAAGCGAGGTGACCGTTTCGGAGCAGAGACCAGCTGAGGGACTTGTTATCAGCTGACTCATGCAAACCCCTGCTGCAGCCAATGCTCCTCCACCCAAACCAGTCAGTGTATGCTGAAATCCTACTGCAGGGTCCTGAGCATCAGCCTGCTAGGACAAAATCACCCCTTCCCCTTGCCAGCACTGAACCCAACCCCAACCCCAGCCCTAGCCCCAATCTCAATCTCAATCCCAATCACAACCCTCATCCCCATCCCTAGCCCCAATCTCCATCCCTAATCCCCATCCCTATCCCCAATCCCCATCCCAACTCTCATCCCTTTCCCCATTGCTAATCCCTCTCCCCAATCCTAATCTCTAATCCCCTTCCCTATCCCTAATCCCTATCTCAATCCCAGCTCTCATCCCTATCCCTATCCTCAATCTCATTCCCTATCCCCAATCTCAATCCCCAATCCCAAATCCCCAATCCCAAATCCCCAATCCCAAATCCCCAATCTCAATCCCCAATCTCAGCCCAGCCCCGCCCCATCACACCTCCCCATGACTCAGCACAACCCCACCCCCGCCCTCCGATTGGCCGCCCGCCTAGCGCGCGCAGCAACCCGCGCCGGCGACCCGGGGGTCCCATTGGCTCTCCCCTCCGTGACGTCATCGTCGGGGGCCGGGGCGGGCGGGAGCGTGACTCAGCAGCGGGCGGGGGCTGAGTCAGCAGGGAGGGATAAAGGCGGCGGGGCCGGCGGCGGGCGGGCGGCCATGGAGCTGCCGGGGCTGGGGCGGCACTGCGCAGAGAGAGCCTGCAGGAGGCTGGGTGAGACACGGGGGTTGGTTCGTATTGGGGTACGCTGGTTAGTGCCAGATATTAGGGCTTTAACACCTCCGAAATTCATCCCATGGGAGAGCGGTAGTTAAGGCTGTAGCATTTTGTGCTGGGGTGTTGTTGGTAAGCCTGAGGAGCTTTTGTGTTTGAAGGGAAAAGTCTTTTGAGACAGGATTGTGGTTTTGTTCTTTGACCCCAAGCTTCTGGCTGATGCCTTTTGAAAAGGTTGTGTTCTAGGAGCTCCTGGGGTATTGGTGGTTTGTGTTAGCCTAGCACGGGGGGGGGGAAGTTTTCAATCTTAACTTTTGTCTTTGTGCTTATGAAAAGTAGCATGCTCTTAATAGAGTTACCTGGGTTGTGACTATACCAAAACGATGATTTGCTTTAGGATTTATTTGTCTTCAGTAAGCATGCTGTGAAGCTGTTAGCTCTGCTGTATACAAATCTGTTTTCTCTTTTCATTCCTTACCCAGACTTCCTTCCTCTGAAATGTGATGCGTGTGGGGAGGTCTTCTGCAAAGACCATATCCGTTATGATGACCACAAGTGTGGCTCTGCCTACAAAAAAGTAAGTTCCTGTACATGAGTCAGTAATTGACACTGCAGAATTGCCAAGTCATGCAGCAAGGCTGCTCTGAAACTTGACCTGTGGTTTCAATAAAAACAGGTGGGAGAACCACAAGATAAGCTACTGATAGAGCTGAACTTCAGCTGCAATGGGACAACACTTGCAAGTTTACTACTGCTGGATTCTAGTCTCTTTCACTTATTCTGCCCCTTCCCACAGAGAGGTGCCTTATACTTTAATGTAGTGTTGCCCAAAACTTTCTACAGCCCATATTCTTTTGAGCTGCAAGACAGGATAACTACAGGATAAATAGGAAAAGTGGGGCTGAATATTAATTTCTAGCTCATACTTGGGCTGTGTAGTGTTCAAGACTACATTTTCAGGAAGCCTAGAATCACATTTAAAGTGAATTTATTTAATATGTTGGTACAAGCTTACTTGGCATATCACTTCTGGCTTTTTGGTTACAAATCTGCAGTTACCTTCTTGAAGGACATCTTTAAGAGCATTAGTAAATGTGTGGAACATAAAGCACTTATAAATATACCATCATTAGACATGGTTAAGAAAAGGAGAAGGACAGAACAGTAATCGGGTCAGACTTCTAATCTGTGTGGTGTGTTCTTAGAATGTGCAGGTTCCAGTGTGTCCACTCTGTAATGCACCCATCCCAGTACAGAAGGGGGAAATACCAGATGTTGTGGTTGGAGCCCACATGGATAAGGACTGCAAATACAATCCAGCACAGCAGAAGGAGAAGGTGAGAAAACTGTTGTTGAAATCTAAGCTACTTGCCTAATTCTTGTGAAGCTTGGTTTTCTGACAGCACAATGTGTAGAAGCTTATTCTGTTTCTTTTTTTTGTTCTAAGAGCACCTGAGCATTCATGCTTCAGCCTGGTTGCTACTTGGAAGCTGATCTCAGAAAGCAACCAACTATTGCTAATGTAGTTTTCTGTTATCTAGATCTTCACAAACAAATGCTTAAAGCCAGGCTGCAAAAGAAAAGAGATGATGAAGGTAGTTTGTGAACAGTGCAATGGGAACTTCTGCATAAAGCATCGGCATCCTCTGGACCATGACTGTAAAGGGAGCAGCCACCCCATCTCCAAGGCTGGGTAAGCTGTAGCTGTGGTACTTTGAGATTAAGCTGAAGCTTCAGGGCTTGGTGGGAAGCTCAGACAAATAAGAAATTCTGTAGACTACTGGTCACTTCAATAAAAAAGCTCCTGAATCTTGGACTGAACTTCTGAAAGCCTGAGCCAAAGAGGGAAAAAAAGATTCTTGTCAAATGCTTTCCTAAAATTCTTCCAACCTTACCTAATTTGATAGCATGCTCTTTGAAAAAAAAAAAAGCGCGAGAACAGGTGCTTTCCAACTCAAGTACCTTCTAATGTCTTGATCTAAATACTAGAGCCCTACTTAGAGCCTTGAATTAACCAAGAATAAACTGTGGCAAGGTATTGATTTTAAGCTTAACTTTAATAAAACATCTCTTGCAGGCAGACATACCTTCCTTGCTCTGTGCAGTAGGAATGTAAGACTTGTGCCAGATGTGGATAATTAAACTGGATGGAAGAGTGAGACTACTGGAAGCATGCTTAAGTGGTGCTTAGCCTGGTTATATTTCTTTGTAGGTATGCAGCTCTGATGAGAGCATCTCAAACTGCCTTCAAGTCAACAGAAGCAATTGCAGTGCCATCTAATGGGAACCGTCAGCACAACAGGTATAAGCTGTGGAACAAGATGAGATGGTTTAAAATAGTCTTATGTCAACACAGCATGGTAGTGCTGCTGTCATACATCTAACTGCTCTAGGCTTTGTAGTTGACCTTTGATCAGTGTTGGGAATATAGCAGAGAGCTTTCTGACAGCACAAGCGAATCTTTATTTCTCCACACTGTGAGGATTAAAATGGCTATGTAGACACAAGCATTAGGGCATTAAGTTGTTTGTTGTACCAGCAGGTTGGTCTCCCACCTGCCCAGAACGAGGCCTTTGGTCAAGTTTTGGAGGACTGGTGCTTCAGTGTAATGCTGAGAACGCATAGCAAATCTCTGAATGACCCAAGTCCTTCCCAGCCATGGTTTGACTGACTCCCTTTGACTGCAAGTTGTAATTGAATGACTCTTACGGTTTACTCTTCTGTCTTTCAGATGCAGATGATAGAAGCTCTTCACACTGGATCAAGCATCTGCCTACTTCAGTTAATCTTGTCTGAAGCTCTTTAAACTTTTTCTATGCAAGTAACTTATTTTTGTGTATAATCTCTTATGGATTTAATAAACTGTCAGCCTTTCTAAGCCAACTTTGTTTATATATTTAGAATAAGAGCTGTAATACAATCATAGAATCATTAAGGTTGGAAAAGACCTTCAAGATGATCTGGTCCAACTGTCACCCTACTATGAAAAACACTTGGAGGAAACTGGGGGGTGGTTTTAGAAAAACTAAAATTAGGGTTAAACTGCTTGTTTTGCTTAGGTTGTGCAAGGCTAAACTGAGTCTCATAAGGTGAAAGACTGAAATACATGTGAATGTCATAGCTCTCAATCCTTTTGGAAATGATCTGGCACAATGCTGCATTGTGCTTGACAACAACATATCAATGTGAAGTCAGTTTTCTATGGTGTCTCTTGGTTTCTGAATGTTGTTGGAAGTACTGATTTATAAAGCCATACCCTGTCCTTTTAGGCCCTCCCTAAGCAATTCACTGTAGGGATAGTGCTCACAGAGGCACGCACAGCGTAATTCTTCATAATTTATTGCCCCCAAGGTAGAAATCTAGACTTGTATTTGTATTTTCTTGCAGTTGGGGCAAAAAGGAAAACAGAAGCTATTAACTGTTCCTTGTCCCACATAATAAGGCCAAAATACAGCACTGTCAAAGGAGCCTACTCTTGCTCCCTTCCTGAAAGGTTTAAACAACACATTTTTGTTATGTCTGTTGTCTTCACCAGCAATCTTACCTGAAGGCTCAGCTCTTTGAACTGCATGAACATCCAGCTGCTTAGTTTGGGGCCCAAAGTACTGTAGCTTGAGGAAATAGAAGTGTGCTGTTAATGAACAATGCTAATTCCCCAGCTGTGATCTAAGTAGACCTCTCATCCAACTAATTGTGAGAAAAATGCCAAAGCTTACTGATGATGTCAGGGGGCCAAGACCTCAATTTCATGTGTCATTGGAACCATTCCTCTGCATGCTGGGGCTGGTAGGCTGGAGTATTGGTTTAGGACTAATGGATGGGTAATTGCAGTCTATTGAATCACCTGCAGTTGAGTTCCCAACCCCATTTTCTTGAGGTGGGAGGAATAGCAGTTTGTGTAGCTGAGAATGCTGTGTTCCTTGACCTGCCTGGAAAAAATAATCTTTGATAATACCGCAAGAGATGTGAGCAAGATTGCAGTTAACGCGTGTGGTTTATACAACCTTGGGGCTTACTGCAATTGTGCAAATGGTGTGTGCTTCTTGTCTCTATTTGAAGAGGCTTAATTCTTAGGTTACAAATGCTCCCTGAAGAAATGCAGATTTATGGTCCTTTACAGGAATAACACAAATGGCCAGCATATTGACTTGTAGGTCTTTTATCAGAAAGGGGAAAGATAATAAAATTTCTAGCAAATGCAGAACAAAAAAATGTGCGCTACTCATTGTCTAATGTGATTTTTTTTTCTCATCCACTGACATGTTTTTTGGAGAATGGTTAAAGCTATGTGGAAGGTCATAGCTGGCCAAAATGAATGTCTAAAGCTGTCAGGTACAAATTACAGCTGCTAGTTCTGTTTAACCTTGTTTTATGCAATCCTGTGGTCTAAATAGTGATTTGGTAGTATTTGTAATACTGTGTTTAACCACAGGGTGTCACAATAGGATGTGTAATAAAACAATTGTTATTCTAGGTACCATAAATAGAAAACATGCTTTCCCCATTCACATTGTAACAAAAGCCTAAATTATGGCTCTAATTTTAGATACCACCACCTAGTGATTATCTTGTGTGCTCTAGTGCTGTAACTCATCCCTAAGACAGCACTAGTTATGGGACTTTTATAATTTTTCTGTATAATATACAACTGGACATGTTTCCAAACTCTGCTGTGTACCCTGCTGTGGGAAGAGTTTGCAGGGGGAGCAGCAGCGGTCCTGACAGTACTGCGATGGGTACCCCATAGTGTGGGGAGCAGGTAGGTGGAAGCAGCAATGGTTGTGACCCCAGTCTGGTCAGGAGAAAGAGGTATAAAGGTTTACCTCTTCACGTGGGTATGTGTAATATATTGAGTTACTGCTGCCAAAACCGGCACCTCAGCTACTGGGGTCAAAGCAGTTGGAAGCTGAAAACCCTGTGTCAGGCTGTCACTTAAAAATGCTCCAGTGACTCATTTGTTTTCAGTAAATATTCCTGCCTTTAAATCACTGGGGAGATGTTTGTGCACAAGGTAAGTATTTATAGCAAATGGAAGCCGGTACATTTCCAGGAACCCATGTGCTTGGCGCTGTTTGTCACCCACCCACACCTCAGCAGCTGCCTGCTCCCTGCCCTCAGAGCCCCGCAGGGCTGCTCCAGCCGCACAGCACTTATGATCTGCTGACTGAAGTGGGTGATACTGGTCCCTGGGGAGCCGAAAGCCCCTGTGCTAGCCCGTGAGGGGGTGGCAGCGCTGGGTTGTGTGGGGGACACCGGGGGTGGTAGGGCCGGGGCGGGAGGGCTGCGCGGGGCCTGCAGGCCTCGGTGGGCCCCGGGCCCGGCGGCCGTCACCCTGGCAACGGTCACCATGGCAACGGTGGGCGGGGCGAGCGCTGAGGCCTCGGCGCGCGGAGCTGACGTCACACAAAAAAGCCGGCCGGGCCCGCCCTCAGCACGCTCCCTCCGAGAGGGCGCTCAACACCACACCTCGCCTTCCTATTGGCTAGCTAAGGGATTGGCAGCTCCGAGCGCCAACCGGTTGCGCCCGCTGCCTTTGCTACAGCCAATAGCAGGGAGGGGGCGGGCTGCGGCGGGGAGCGTGAGTGTGAGGTGCGTGAGGGGGCCGCGTGCACCCCGCTCGCGCGTGGCCGCTGAGGGGCGGCCGGGCCGGGGGGGGCTGAGGGGGAGCCGTTGGGATCCATTGGGATCCATTGGGATCCGTTGGGATCTCCACGCCCTCGTGCCGGTGTAAAAGGCAGAGTAACGGCCGCCGGCAGGCAGAGCCGGGGCCGCGTGGCTGTGCCGGCTTCGGGAGCGGGCGGCCCCGAGGCTGGGGGGTCCCGGCGTGAGCGCAACCGGAGCGAGATCCTGAGGAGAACGGGGAAAGTCAGCCGGACTGGTCCAGGTTCGGTGCCAGCAGTGTTTTCAGTTAGGCAGTCAGATGTACCTCTTGAGATGCTGTGGTTATAGGGTGGCCTGTCAGTATATGCTTCTCTGGCATTTATAATAAATTAAAGTTATTTAAAATAAATAAAAGGATTCTAATTGCACTTTTCTAGTGGCATTTAAAATAATCAATTAAATAAAAAGGGTTCTAATTGCACTCTGGCAGCTTCTAATTGCATAGCGTTCTGTTCCAGAATGGCAAAAAAGAACACGCAAAGCAAAGAAATGAAGGAGGAAAAAAGGAAAAAGCTAAAGCAGCGCGTGGCCCCCAAGGGAGAGCTGGAGTCAGAAAGTGAGCCAAAGAAAATGAAAGAGAGCCTGCAGGTAGGTCATCCCGGCTTCAGCTGTTTAATTCAATAAAACAGTTACCTGTGCCGCTACCTGTGGCGTTCAGCACCGACCCTGAACGTACCACGAGATTCCGTGCAGTGATTCCTCGGATATGATCTACCTAGAGTGAAAATGAAAAGATAAACTCAGTCAAAATCTTGAGGTCTGTGTGATTTCTGAGTGTGGTTGTAGCACTCAGAGTACGCGGTCTCTGTTCTGAATGGTTCTGTGAAAGGCAGAGGCTGGGTGGGAGCATGTGAGTGAAAGGGAAACCAAATGCCTTTAAGCAACTGTCATATGGGAGTATAGGCGTAGCCTAAGTCTTCATGTGATTCTGAGGGGTTGGAAGCACATGAAAGATTTCATGGAAATCCTGTTGATTTTTGGTCAGAATGTCAAGTGGCCAGAAGGTGTCAGCAGTCTCTGTATTACGGAATATTTGATAAATTAATGAGAATGAAATTAATGATATTGAGATACTGTTTAAGTGGAAACTTAAAAGTAAAAGCCTTTTTTTCCCTGAAGAAAACAATACAAAAGCAGGGCAACGTACCTGTGGTCTTCTGAGTAAGTTAATGCAAAACATGGATCAAAGCATCAAGTGTTTGGATAATATAGAGAACTGGAGCGTGAAAGGCAAAACTATTTTCCTTAGGAACTGTAAGAGTGACTTTAAGTCATGGTCTTAAAAGCATTCCTTATTTACTAACCTAACATAAAATAAATGTAAAAGGTACGTATTACTCATTTATCATGAGATGCATAGTTCAGTGAAGATCGTAGCTAAGAAGTAGTACTTCTTATTTTACTGTTACACTTTATTGAAGTTTATTGGTAAGAATACTTGATTTTTTTTCTGAGAGCTTTTGTGTTCATGTAAAAGTGTCTCTAGCTATTACATTTGGAGTTTGTGAGACAGTGTAAGAAAAGCAGACGTATTGGCAGTGGCTATTTGGAGTCTATAAATTCTTGCTGTTTAGATCTCAGCAGAAAGGTGCTTAATTAAATCGGGGAAGAGTACATCTTTGTCTACATCAAAGCAAAAATGGAAATTCTTGTATTTATAGCTTAGTAAGAGGGAATGCTTATTTCCTTTGTTGGTTCTATATTATAGACTTAGATCCACAGAAATATAATTCAATTTGTGTGGAAATAATTTTCCAGGATAAAACAGTGTGAAATTGAAATGCCAAAATTAAAATTTTATTGCCCGTGAAGTTCTGAAGCATTTTATGTACAAGTGGAAAAAAATCCCAAGAGGACTTCAAACCCCTGGCAAGCAGGGCCTTTTTGGACCATCTGATTAATATCAACTGGTAAGATCTTAGAACCCCCAAATTGGTTCTCCTTCATCACACAGACTGTAGGACTGTGGAAGAAAGAGCAA
Organism: Anas platyrhynchos; assembly: GCF_047663525.1. Lineage (NCBI taxonomy): Eukaryota > Metazoa > Chordata > Aves > Anseriformes > Anatidae > Anas > Anas platyrhynchos. Next base: position 14,367,635 of record NC_092601.1, on the reverse strand, counting down.
ATACTAAGTGGAAAGCAGGCTCCTTAATACTACTAGGGAACACCACTAGGCACAACAGCTCTTCTAACTATAAATGTTGGTGTCAGTGGGTGGCTTAAACATGTATCTGGTGTTAGTTTTAGGGAATACCATATAAGGTCTATGAGAAGCCATTTTTTGGCATCAGCTTTATAAACTGTGACTGTTGATAGTAGGAAAGTGTAAGTTAGTAGACCTCGTTTTGTTTGAAATGGCTGTAGGGGATGAAAAATGTTAAGCAGATTTTAAGCTATTTTACTTCAGGAATAGTTAATAAATGTCAGCTGTTTACTGGTTTATGATTATTACTCAGCATGTGTACCCTCAGCTTTGTGTGAAATAGTTAAGTCATAGTGGCATTGGGTTTTAAAATGCTTTTGATGATAGTACAGTGTGGAAAATGTAGTGGGAAAAAAGGTAAAATTCCTTTACATATACGGGAAGACCAGAAGGAACTCTGAAGCTGCAGAAAAAAGCGCTCAGTTGGCTTGGATGGAGCAAAGATTCAGGCAACTGCTGAGAGTGTTTGTTCTGCAGTCTAATTTTCTTTATATTTTTTGTTACTTTAAGCTGAAATTTTGTTAGAGCTACAGAAATTCTTGAAGGATGACAACTGGTTTCTGATAAGCTGTGGCTGACTTTTAATGCACTGATTTAAAGCCAATTTTTTGGCCTTTAGGCACAAATGGGTAGGTTCCAGTTTCTGTTAGTCTCCTATGTGATGGAAATAAGTCAAAAGATAGCAGCATAGCACACTGCTTTTGGTGGCCAGGAGTTTTCAGTGGTTCCTTAAATCACTTCACTTCCCTGTGGTTTACTTCTTTCCTATTTTACTGCAGCACTTACAGTCTCCAAAGTGGAAAACGTAAATCTCTAATTGATTTTGTTAGAGCTGCAGGCAGGCACGTTGAAATGTGTCTTAAGTGACTGAATTTAGTATACATTGATCATTCTTTTATGGAATTTATTTCAAAAATTCTCACCAGCCTAAGATTAAAGCGTTTTTCCTTGGAACAACTTGACCTTTCTGAGTAATCTTGATGTTTTATTGATTTTCATCTACTCGATTTCTATTGTTTACATTAAATAACAAAGAGCAATTCAAGTCCAATAAAAATGTTTTCATGAATGATCTTAGAACCACACAGCTCTAGTAAAGCCGAACGATACAAATTTTTAAACTTAAATCAGCCTTGTGTTTTTATTTGACAGATCTCCCTAATGTTACTGCTTTATTTAGTTACTTGGCAATAAAACCCACATTTTTAACATTGCTTTTTAAAATGCCTGGACATTAGTTTTACTAGTTTTTAAATGATTTTATAGTTTACTAACGTACTCACATGTCAAACCTTACTATAGTTGGAGATTATTCTTTTGAATTATCACATACTATAGGCATTAAAATAAGAGATTGAAAATGTGCTGTCTAGACTGGTGGTCTGAAGTTAAATACTGGCTTTTTAAGTAAGAACTTGCTGGTGGACCTTGTCTGTGACAAATTAATTTTGTTTCAGTTCTCTGAAAAGAATATTTACAATATTGTTAACTGTCATGTTGAAATAACAAAGGCATTAGAAGTGCTTGTTTGCAATTACTCGTGTCTTGCTTCTGTTTATGGATTTCTTCACCCTTCAAAGTTTAAGCTGCCTTAGTGCCACAAAAGCTTATCGAAACAGTGTACCGACACTTCCAACAGTGTCGGCAAGGAACAACATGTTATGGTTGCTTTGTTCACAAAGGCTATTTGAGTTCTACTGAGAATGACCTTACTGTACCAAAACATCTTTTAACCTCATAATTTAACAGTAGATCTTGTTTCTCCAGTGTTGTTTTCAGAGCTGCAAGCTTTCCACAGAACAGTAAAATTCTTGCAGAGTTGATCATCTATTAAAGCAAGAGAGACTCAAATTTGCTAATCCATAGAAAACAATATTCATTTCCTCTTCCTTCCCAATTTAGTCTAGCAAACATTGTAACTTCAAGGAAAATTGAGTAAGAGCCAGTCAGTCTTTATAAATCAAATCCCATTGTTCATGGTTGACGGGTATTTTAGATAATGCTAATAGAGTATGAGTCTTTGCCTGTTTCTTGTTATCATCAGCATTGCAAATGGTTGGAGGAGGAGGAATCAACATTTTCCCCAGATGAAGGCAAAATCAGTGGGAAAGGAATTTAATTTTTGAGATTCCATACAGATAGTACAAACAATGGCAAATAAACAAGTAGCTCATAGTGTTTCTTTAATCAGAGGGCTAGTGTGCAGGTGCCCAAACAGTAAGCTGTATTTACCAGATGGGAAATGGCAAAATTACTAGGGAAAGTGTTTCTCTGTTCCTTTTGGGGATTATTATAAAGACAAATAAGGAGTTATTAAACTAGTACTAGAGCAAAGCAAGCTACAAAGAATGATTCTTTAAAATTGTTTTGCTTGTAGTAGTGGAAAACCCCATAAAAATCATGCTGTTTATGCCATGGAGATAAAACATTTTGTCATGAGCTTGGTGAAATAGTTAAGAGTGCTACTTTGACGTGATCTCTAATGCTGCTTGTAATCAGGTAACTGTTTAGTAGTTTGAATGTTTAATGAATGCAAACCACGCATTCATGGTACAAGACCGATCACAGATACTGGGAAAAAGCTGTAACTGGGAAATACATTTATTTATTTGAAAACCCACTAATTCATACTGAAGTCTGTTTTGGAAATAATGGGTTGTGGATGATTTGCAAACAAACTCTAAGTCCTGTCTTTTTACATTTATTTTAATAGGAAACTGGTCATGTAACCATCAAAATAACTTGTCTTGTTTTTTCCACCCTAAACAATGTTGGGAAGTTAACACTTAGCGTGATGTTGCAGGATGTTCTTCTGATTAGCTGGCTACCAGTATTTGCTATATCTTCACTTCTATACATTAAAATTTCTTTTTGGAAACTGTGTTGTGAATTGACCATCAGCTCTTTCTGCATTTGTATAGTTTTGCTTTACTATGTTGTATTTACTTTTGTTTAAGAAATATGTAGAAAACCAATCTGATATATTGAAAATAAATTACTAAAAGCTTCATTTTGTTTAGCATAACCTCCTAGAATAAGAATCTTGATTTGTACTGTTCTTGGCTGTTTTGCTTGTATCTCTAACATGCAAATAGAGTTTTATCCACATTATGAAGAGAAGATGACACAATCTTTCATCCTTGCCCTATCTTTCATCTGCCCCCCTCCCCCTTTGATCTAGGGATACATCAGCAGTTAGCATTTTGCTGGAACGGATACCTCTGGTAAATTAATGTCTCTTCTTTCTCAGAATGGTGAAGTTAAATGTCAGTATGGATATTAGATCACTTCTGTTAGTCTTCTGGGTTTGGTCAGTCTGTAATTGAAATGTTGGGCCTATTTCTCCTCTTTGGGCTACTTGCAGTTGATTTTTCTATTCTTTATTTTTCTTCCACAAAGAGCTTAGTTTGCTGGCCCATTGGCTTCTGATTGCCTCTCTGCGGGATGGCGTCTTGATAGCTGAAAAAATTACGAAGCCATAAACCCACTTGGCATTTATGACTTGCTGTGTGGGATCTCACTCTGTTTGTCTGCTTTCTTAATATCTATGCAATATTTTTCAAATTAGGAAAAAAGAATAAGAAAACAAACTTAGAGGGCAGCTGCTTATGGGACTGAAATGTTTGTTTCCCGCTAACACTTTTTACTCAGAATATTGATAGAGTTGCTTCAACTTATTTTATTGAATTAATGATGCATTTATTTATTTATTTAAGAGGTAAAATTCATTGTGACACTATATAATGTTTATAGAGAATACCAGGCCTTTTGTAAACAGACATGTCTAAGAAGCTACAAAATAGTGTCTGAAATACGGATATGCATAGATTAGGCTGAATAATGTTACATTCCTTTGAAAATTATTTTTGTAATGGTAGGAATAGATTTCCCAGGAAGGAGTATTCACAGCTGGGAAAACAGTTGCTACTTTGAAGATGGTTTTCCCAGGCGAAAGGCTCACGTCCCCGACTGTGTTTGGTATAAACAATACGTGGTGTATTTCTTACTTTTGTTTAAAGGGATTGTGCATTTTTCATTACATATTAAACAGCAAAAATTTCATGCTAATTGAAATGTATTTGCCTTAATCTATCTACATTCAAATTTAATTCCTTACTTTTGCTCATAAAGCTGGGATATTAAAGTGATGGGGGGGTTTGGTGGTGAAAGACAACTGTCCCTTCTTTGCTGTCAAGAGGGGAAATTCTTCTGTCTCTTCTTGGAGCACATAACCGATGTTTACTTTCAGCTCCCATTCTTTCCTTAGTGGTGAGAACTTCCCTTGACTCTTCTTGTTAGCTTTCCAATATAAATTCTTGCTTTCATGACTTAGCTGCACATATTTTCATGAAAATTGAAACTCGGCACAGGATTCCCACTTGTGGGCTAAAGTTGTTGAGGAATGGTCTTCAAGCAGTTGCTGAAGTGAGGAGTGAGGGCTAGGTCTGCTGGAGTACGTGTCACCCAGCTCCAGTCAAGTGAGGACACTGCTTTCTTGCCATTGTTAGCTCTACTTTTTTCTTTTCTTTCTGGTTTTATATGAATAAATTCTGGCTCATCACAGAAAGAGGTACCATAAATTACTAGAAAGGCCCAAATTGCTTAATATAGAAAACTTGGCACAAACCCCTCAAAAATAAGTAGAGGCTCAGTTAAAAGAATGTGTCTGATTACATGTTTGAATTCTCAAAACACGTCCTACTTGGCAAGAAATTATGGTGTAAGCTTGAAAGGATAAACGTTTGCTATGTTCTGATGTATGGTAAAGACCAAAGCAATGGGCATTCAGAGGCAGTTGTTCTTGACAAGGCTTGAGACTTGGAGCATGTACAGTAAGTGTAACTTATTAGTGAAAACCTGAACCTTGTGGTTTATTGCTCTCGGTACAATTTTGTTAATGTTAATCTATTTAAACAAAAAAACACGCAGATTTGGATATTTAAAGCATGGTAGTTCTAAAAAGCAACAGTTTTCCCAGTCTTTAACAGAATGCTGCTGCTTTTTTAAACAAAATAGGAGGCTTCTATAAGGCTCTTAAAAAAATGTATTAGTGTGTTTATGGAGTATATTTAAAAATAAAAAGCCACTCATTTTGAGCAGAATGTGGTGGTGATGGCTACTTCCATGGTATGAATGATGAACTAGAATTATTTCACCAGAATTTCCCTCCTCTGAAATACCTCTTGTGTTTAGAGGCAATATTGTGAGCTACATGAAAGATTAGTGTATATTTATATATGTTAATTAATAAATCGCAGAATAGATGGAATGGCTCTTGTGTATTAGATCAAAGCCAAGCAGATTAATAAATACTTGTAAAATGCTTGTCTGTACATCCAACAGGTAATTAGAAGAGAAAATTAATCTTATGACTTGTAGAAGCTGCCTGAAGTAATGAGGGTACGAGCACGAAGATATTTGACAGAGGAATCTCTTGCTTAAAGAACCAGACCCTGTCTTTGAATGCATTTACCTTTTTCTAATTGAATCCCAGTAGAGTTCTGTAGGACATCAAGCAGAAGATCATTGTACAATGTTTTATTAAATTTTCAGCATTATCTTAATAATTTGCATCTGTATGGCAGGCTTTTGCAAACAGTGTATGTACACAAGGGACGACAAAGCTCTGCTCCTACAATCGTACTGCTTGAAACACGTCAAAACTGTTTGGAGAATGTACCCAATGCTTAAAGCTGCATCACTTAAAAGGCAACACAGAGGTTATGTAAAAGAGGAAAAGAAATCTCAAGTATGTGGGGAAAATGCATGTTTTTATTAACTGTCACTCTTATTCTACCTTTACATTTTTTACATAGTAGATAATAAATGGGAGAAATTTGTGCTTTTTATTCTAAAGGCTTTATTAAAATAAACTTACGTTCTTTTTTTCATGGTTCAAGTTTATCACTCTCCATTTAAAACATGTTGCTGCCTTTACAAAGATTTGTCTGGATTAAGTCACGGATCTAGTTTGGGTTTACAGTTAGAGTGGCCAACTGTCCTGAACCTGTAGGTAATACAATGAATCCACCTGGCCAGGGGCCCAAAAGTCCTACTCTGTGGCAGTTAGAATCAAGAAGAGCAGGAATCTTGCAGGGGCCAGGATTTCCCCAAATCCTCACGCAGCCCTTGTTAAGGGCTGAGCACGCAGTTAGGTTCTGTGTGATTTGATGTCAGCTTTAGCAGCTCCTCAGCTGGCAAACTTGTGCTTCTGACCCATGGCGTGTCATCAGTGCCGTACATCATCAGCCACTTTTACAGCAGAATAAGGAAAGAACACATCACGTCTTAGTAATATAAGAATTTTAAGCTTTAAATAATATCAGAAGTAATTCTTCTGAATTCATGTACTTGAATGCCAACAGAGCTCCTAAATTAAGTTTTCACAGGTATCACTATCTGTATCTTCTTTGTCTTGCTACCTACCCCACAGTTGGACACTCGGAACATAATTTAAGTGAGCTCTTCCCTTGGCTTCTTTCTGGTTGCTGAGTGTACTTGTATCTGAGTGCTGGAATGAGTTAAATGGTTTCTATAGTCAGGTTAAGGCTGTTGCTCTTCAGTTCTTAATGGAGAGAGAATGAATGGAAGAAAATCTTATTTGCTATTGTATTTCTGTTATCTATTGAGAGAATGTCCGGGAAAGGAAATGTACGTTTTCTGCCTCAACTGCAGAAACATCTGCACCACTATTAAGCAACTCCATCAGTGAGCTCTTCTTGTTGAAATACACTTAATTCCATTCTAAAGGATAATTTAACAACATTCTAATATTTTCCCTATTTCTCTAGTATGTTGTTTTTTTCTCCAATTTTTCTGAAGTCCTTCCAGATACATACTCCATGCGATTTGAAAAGGTTCTAAGCCTGGGGAATAACAATTTGTTTGCAGGTCAACTGAATTGGGATTTCTACACGAAGTTGTTGTTCTGGAAAGGCTTATCCTGCTGCATTAATACTAACAATTAAATGATTTTTTAGGGTAGTTATATTTAAAAACACGTTTGTGGAGCTTTCTTGATAACACGTAGCTCAGTAGTTTGTGAACTTAGAACTGAAGTTTCTGCATATACTTTTAGCAGACAGCATTTGAATAATTTGGAGAAATAGGTTGAAAAAGTGGATGTGGTTTTATCCCTGGAGCTGAATGACTTCAAGAGCCGTTCTAAACACACAGGCTACATCATGAGAGTAAGACAGTCATCTCTAAATCTGGTTTAGTGGAATTAAATGTGTGCATGTAAAATAACTGAAGCAGCATATAAGAGACTGAGTTGAAAGTAACGAGCTAGTCCTGCAGTGTCTGAAGTCCTGAGAAGGCTTTTTTGTTGTCATCTTGGGTGGCTGGCTCAGTATGCAGCTGTTTATTCTTAGCTTCTGGCTGTGTCATGCTGCCATATGATGGAATGGAAGCCTAAAAGGAAGCTAAAAGCCAAGGGCTAAAACTTTAGTGTATCATATGTCAATGGAGAATAAATAGTTTGGAAAATACCATTGAAGAAAAGATACCTAGATTATAAATATGAATGGAGAGTGTTCAGATTTTCAAATCCAGTGTCTCTCCTTAAAACATAGCACATGGCATGGATCACAAGAGTGTACAGGCGAGATGATCTGTATACATGGCTTAAAAATGACTTGTTCCCTGTCATCTGTTATTGCAGATTAAACATTAAAAAAAAAAAAGATAAAATGCAATTCTGAGATGGAAATGTTTATTGGTGACATGTTTATTAAACAGAATGTAAAAATAATAATCGTCCCTTAGTATAAACAGTCTTTGAACAAGAAATGGCTAGGTCTAATTGTGGACCAAGGGGTAAATGTAATTGGTAATGTAATGGTAAAGTTCTGTTGCAAAGACATAATTCAATTAACTGACTTCAACAATGAATTTGGCTCAGTGCTCTTCTTTTATAAGAGACCTAAATACTTGTATGCTGGTCTGAATTTGTAGGGTATGAGTGGGAGGGAAGGATGCTGTCTTTTAAATTAAAGCTGCAGCCATATCTTCGTTTTCAGCCCAAATCAAATGAATTCATTGATTCATCTTCATGCTATTAAAATTCAAACCTGTCTTCTTCATACTCATTTGTTTTTCCTATTTATCTAGAATCAAGTTGATTGTAGAAACAAATGGAACTATATGGTAATCTAGGTTAAATTCGTTAATGCTTTTATACTTGTGACAATCCTAACCAGTCAAAATTGTCCAGGTAACTAACCTTTTCCCTTTTGCAATCATAGTAAACAGCTGAAACTACAGCAAAATCCTCCCCTGATGAAACATTATTAGCTTCTAACATAACTTGATGGCTGGAAAAAAGATAAGAGCATGCATTGTACAGCCAGTGAATTTTGTCTACAAGATAGGTACTTGGTCTGAAATTCAAAAAGCATTTTCTGATAGAAGCGATATTGAAGAAAACCATGTTTTAAGAATTCTGTTTTTTGCTTTTAACATTTATTTTATAACATATGTTCTCTTTTGTAGTTGATGGATCACTCATTTTGAGCGCTAGCCTTCTGGTGTTTTTGTCGAACAGAGGGGAAGGAAGGGGTGACTTGTCTCACATCTGGTTCGTCTTGCTGGGAATCTGGGGCCGCCTGTTGCATCTGATTCAGACTGCTGCTAATTTGTGCTATTGGGATTTAATTTTTTTTCTAGATACCCAGTAATACTCTGTTTCCAAGACATTTTCGTGTTAAGATACTATTTACAAGAGCAGTTAAGGATTTAAGGGATTCTTTGATTTTTCTGTGTGAATTTCCTAATGATACTGTTCTTGTCTGGAGACTTAGTGTAGGTTATTGTAGCAAGGATTGTAAGCATCTGTGATCTGCAGATTTTTCAAATCTCATAATTGTGGGTCCAGCATTTTAGAAAGGCATATGGAATCCTGTCCTTAAACTAAACAATTTGTGAGAGACCCTAGAGAAACGTTAAATGAAAAAGTATCCAAATTCTTGCTCTCATTTCCGCTTTACCCTGCACTCATGAAAAGCTTTTGTTTAGTGATTATCATGCTCTTCAATTTTAAAGAAAACCGTATAAAATACGGGTCTTTTTGGTTCCTGGATAAGCCATAGCAAGAAGTTATTACAAGATGATGGGCTGCAGAAAACATGTTGATCAGCATCTGTGAAAAATACAATATAAAAATGTATGGCAATCATGTGGCATTTCATTAAATATCAATTTGTTCATAGTTGCCATTGAAAAACAAAATCTGTGAAGCAGTGTGCTGTTTTTTTGTTGGTTTTTTTTTTCTTTTTTACTTGGGAGAGGTTTCTTCTATTTATTTAAAATATATAGCATGTTTAAATGTAGTCATTTAGGTTCAGTTCATAAATTTGAACCAAAATACCAACAGTAGGAAGCTCCTCATGTAGCTCAGATTTGTAATGTGCTTTTAAATGTGTAATACGACGTTTCAGGTTGAGTAGCTAAATGCTGTTTTCTTCATTCTATAATAATCTGATCTTTCCTAGCTTTTTCTGTGGTATAAGGACATCACTGAATATGATCATGCAGAAAAATTTCATAACATGTGCAAGCAGGCATTTATTATTACTATCTGTGATAAATTTCTGAGCAAAGAGACGTTCGTGACTTGTTACCTGCAGTGGTGTTAAAAGGGCTTCCAGCTTGATGAAAAAATATTCCTATATTGGAAAGGTGGAGGAGGGATAAGTTTACTCCTAGAAAACCCAAATGAGCAACAACTACAGTTGGGAAATTGTATTGCTGTAACCCCAAATAAGTTGCTTTATTCATGACAAGTAAGATCACACAACCCCAATATATCTGCATGCTCAGATGGTGCATTTTACTTCATGGAATTCAGCTGCTGAAAGAATTATCAGCTCATTTAGTTCTGTGTTGTCTGAAATAGCCATCTTTCCAAGGTGTAACTGATGTACACTGGCAGTCAATAGGACATGGAGAATCGTGGCTAATTCCAGACAAGAAAATAATTAGGGAAACGGGCTACGTGTAATGCTGCAGGATAGTTTGAGACTTTTTGGTATGTCTTGTTTAGCAACTTGGTCTATGCAGAGGAGGCATGGCAGTTCTTGCACCTTTCTGGAGAGAAATTATATTTAGTGTTCTGCAGGAAAGATGGGACTGAATGAAACTTTTCCTTGGGTCACGGTTAACAGTCACTTGGAAATAATCAGCAGTTGCAGCAAACTCCACCCTGCAGTTCCTGTTTTTGTTTCGGGAATGTGCAGCTATCCATTTCAAATTCAGCCATCATCATGGGGCCTCTGATTATAGGTCAAGTCTTTTGTGGCTAAACTTCCACTAAGAAACTTAAGTATTTCATGAGAGCTGAGGGCAATCATTGTTCTTACTGCTTTCTTTACTGCTTAGAGCTCTACTAGTTGCTTTAAGTGTCTATATTTTAGAAATCCTCTAAAAATCTTTTTTTTTTTTTTTGTGCTAATTGGTTCATATATGAACCAATATATTAAAAAATTGGGTAAAATACCTTATTCTGCAGTGTTCTGGTGCTTTACTCTGTGAATTAGTTTGTGTATTTCTGAGATGCAGCGAACAACGTTTTAATGGTCTTGAGCACCAATCTCTAGGAACTTTATAGCCTCCTCTGAACAAGTTCAGTAGTAACCTGTGCTAAACCTCCTCCAGATTCAAAACCCAATTATCTCCTGACAGAAATCAGAAGCTGTTGTTTCCATGTGTATGGTGCTAACATTTGTTTTCTTAGTATGATTTGTCTTCAGATGAACAAAGCAACCAACATGCACCTTAAAATCCTGAAAGACCAGTGGTTTCTGGAGGTGGGATGGACAGAGTGCAGGTCTGATGACAGCTAATCATGTTTCCCTTTACAGAAAGTTCTTATTTAAAAAAAAAAAAAAAGATTTTGTCACTTTCATAAGCAATCCCTAAGTCTTTTTTAGAAAGTGCCTTTTTTAAAGCCACTGGATTCTGTTCTGGCCATCAAAATAGGCCTGCAAAGTGTAAACAGATCTCACGCAACTTTCATTTAAATCTGAATGTGAATGAGCAATCATGTGCACTTGCATTTTTGACAAAAAGCCCAGTAATATCTGTCCTGGGAAAGACTGTCTTGGGCAATCCTTAAAAGAATGAAGCATTATGTTTTGCTTCTTAAGTTCCTTGAGATGAACAGCCTAGTTACAGATGATTTCAGGTGTGATCAAGTACTGATGTAAACAGATTAGATTTGAGACGAAAACTCATCACCATTCTAGATTATATTAAGATTTTAAAAAGTTAATTGTGGAAGACGTGCTGGAATACAATGATGATAATACTATATAGTTCTGGAAAGCAAAGTCATTTAACTTAACATATTTGGATGAAAAATAATTGTTTTCTGCATCTCCATATCAATATGTTGCAATGATTTTTTTTCTCCACTGTTATGGCAGCTCCATTATTTAAGTGGAAGTACCTTATCTACACCAGCAAAATAGCATCTCTGATAATCAAGTTAAATCTAGAGTCTTCCTAGCTTGATAAAATTTTCTTCTATATTATCAGTCATACACGTTTAATATAAAATAAAGCTCCTTCAGTGCTCAGCTTTTAATAATCCTGTTCATAATTAAATATAAATCTGCCTGAAACATTCTTCTACTTTAAAGTTATATTCAAAATGTTTTTATGACAAACCTTCAATACTCAGCAGAGCGATATAATACATACGCGCACAGGCGCACTTTTTTCTGTTAGTAGCAAGCATCTTGTTCACTATTTGCACAACTTCATAGTTGTATGTTTTCTACAACCACTGCTAAATCAAACCTCCGATTGCTCGTTACTGTCAGGAATGACAGACGTTAAGGCAGCCTGACAAAAGCGATGCAGCGTTGACATTTTGGTTTTCTGTTCAATGTACAGTCGCAGTTTGTCTCTGAAGGTTTCCCCTAGAAAACTGTAAATTAAGGGGTTCAAACAGCTATTAGAAAAAGCTGCTAGGTTCACAATATGTCCTGTTAAGGGATAATCGTGTCTGAAAGATGGGCTGCTCGAAGAGACAGGCTCGCTTTTCTTCTGGAGAAGCTGAACACTAATGAAGACGTTTTCAGGTAGCCAGCAGATAAAGAAAACCAAGACGACAACGAAAATCATCCGAAGAGCCTTTTGTCGCCGCAGACGAAGACTCCTGTGCTTGTGTGCTTTTATAAGAACTCGGACAATTAATGAGTAACAAAGACCGATGATCACAAAGGGGATAATAAACCCCAAGGTTATTTCTAGCCACTGGATTTCTTTTACATCTGCAAAACAAAAATGGACCTCTCCGGTGTGTTGTAAGTGCACAGCTGTAAACGGAACTAGTGCTGCCGAAATAGACGCCATCCATATGAGACCACAGCTTAATCTAGCGTGTTGCATAGTGCGAAATATGTTGGACCTCATTACTTTTGCCAGTGCTATGTATCTGTCAAAACTCATCCATGTCAGAAAGAAAATGCTGCTATACATGTTGATCTGAAGGAACAAAGACATAAAGGTACATATAATAGTGATATCGTAATACTTTTCATCAAGATTAAAAACCTCAATGAGAGAATCAGCAACTAAAATGAGATCAGCTACTGCAAGGTTTATAAAGTAAAGGTCTGGAATAGTCATTTTTTCACGAAAGCTTATGTTCACAACCAGTATCAGAATGTTTCCTACAAAACCAATAGGAAAAAGGAATATTGTGTAAAGACACGATAAGAAAAGACCAATAACATATTGTTGGTGTTCTGATTTATCAGCTAATCTGGAAGATAGGCTTTCATTACACAAATGCGATCCGTTTAGGTTAAAAGTTGTACTGTTGCATATAACAGGTGATAGCGAGGCAGAGTAAGTTTCCATGTTTAAAGTATCTGTGCAAAAGATAACAGTACTCACAGTTTGGTAGTAATGCCCCAAAAATCGGATTTTTTGATGTTTTCAAAGAAGTTCATTGTAAGCATTTTGATTGGAATGGAAAAAGAAACACTTTTGTATAGGAAATTAAAGTTCTTGAGAAGCCAAATTAATTATACTTGAAATTGACTGAAATGTGACAGTACAAAAAGTAAATTTCTTAATTTTGTTTTTACAGGCCACTATATACATTGCAAATGAGAGAGCTTGCCATTCCTATATGCCTTAAGATCATGTAGGGAATCTTTTTACCATAATGGTACTTGGATCTCTTTAAAAAAGGCTTTTCACCAACAGTGTTCCTTCACGCAGGGTAGAAGATAGTAGAATATTAGCTCCATTTGTTTTCTGTTAATAATCAATGAACATCCTTGGACCTGCAATTTGTAAATGGAAAACCATTAATCTAATACTCCAGCATTCTACTATGCACCATATGTTTTTTTTCTAGCTTACGCAGCTGAGGTTGTAGGAAACATGTTCAAATATATATACAAAGGTTCAGTTAAAAGGATTAAAAGCTGTTTGAGATGTTACTATATTGTGAGGTAGGTCTGTAAATTTGGCGAACGTTTTAGGGATTCAGTACTGGAATATATAGAAATACAGAAAATCAGATGAGTGAGTTTGGCCTAATAAAGACAGACTATCTAAAGTTTATACAGTGTGTGTATATGTAGTGTGTGTGTGTGTATTCATTTCATCAGCAGCTAGTAAGCTTATTAAGTAGCAGAGTCTCTGGCTGAGAAAGCAGCGGAGACGAAGAGCAGTTGGTTTCCTCTGCTTTCAGTGGGAAGGCAAAGGCAAACTTCAGAAACAAAGGTACTATAAGCAGCATATTGATTTACACCCATAGTATTAAACTCAATTTGCTTCTCTTTGCAATTAATTATGCTGCACTGATTGCTGGAAAGGGAAGGAAAACATCGGTAATCCCATTTGTTTACTTATAAACGCTGAATGCTTTGGGCTTGAAGCATTGCTAGAAGTTTATTTAAAAAATATCTCAAACAGAACAGCGAGAAAATGATAACCCAGGATGTTTTGTGTTAAATTTTTCATATTGATGTAATCTTCATTTTACTACCAAAACCTTCATTTTAATTGCACTAAACTATATTTAATTGTTTATTAGTAAAATCAATGCATATTTCCACCTTTTAATAATTTAAAATACTGCGGATGCACAGTCTGGGGGAGAAGAAGGAGCAGACCACCAATGGAGTTAGGAGTATGAGAGTATTTGTAGTCAGAAATGCAGGTCTGAGCTTGCTGAAACGTGTTCAAGTTGTCAGAAATAGCTACTTAAAAGAAATCTGTGTAGTCCCAAAGCTTTTATTTCATAGTGCAATAGCAACACTTACAGAGCACTTATGCCTATGTTTGGAAGTATTTTCATGAGGTGAATCTTTATGCTAAAATATCCGTATGAAGTGACATGAATTTGAAGGTTTGGTGCTTGAGGCAGCTATCAGCCAGACACGAACCCCTGCCTTTTACGTAACATCCTTTGATTTTTCAGGAAGGCAGTAAAATGCTTTAAATACAACAAAGGTTAATTACGAATCTGAGCAATTGATTTTAAAAGGCAGGTCTGTGGTTAGGTTTTAGTTCCAACTGAAAGCCCACCAAACAATTGCAAAATTACAGGTAACCACGCACTAAACACTCCAATTTACCTTAATTCCATTTTTCCAGAGCTGATTTTCCTCCGGACAGCAGAAGGCTGGTTCTTGCTCAGCTTCACGCTTAATGCATGTGTCAACTTGGCCGGCCGTGGCAGGGAAAACTTGCCTTTAGGTGTGCAGAGCTGCAATGAATGCCACCTGTTGACAATTTGGTAGTAAAAAAAAAATATATCATATAAAAGTCTCTTCTGTTTTAAAACGCCTTAAATAAAGGATAGTTTACAACAGCAAAATGCAGATCTTTCTGCATGCCCTTGGCAATAAAACAAGCTTTATAGATTCCCAGGGTTGTTCTAATTTGTGTTCAGTCGAAGTGCTGCTGAACAGCCTCATCAGGCTGGGATTAACCCTGTTTCTGCTGGCTGCTTTTTTACTAGAACCAGTCAAATGGCTTTTGTCTCGGATCTGTCAATTTTATTTTGCCTGATGTTCATTTTACCCCCTGTCTGCCTTCAGTGTTTTTTCAAGTTACACCGGCCATTCAAACCTGCAGCTCAGCTGATCAATAATTAAGAGATTTATTTTCAAATCACAACGAAGCATGTTTTATATGCTTATAAAGCAGCAATTACTGATAGGCAAGGTATTTTTAAAAGCCCCTGGATAGTCTAAAGAGAAATATTAGATTAAGAGAGATCTGGGAGCTGAGAAGGGTCATTTGCTGAACCGACAGTATAAATCTCGGTTTTCCTACCTTGAAGGTGATCCCATTTGCCTGTTCGTATTTAAATTTTCAGGTACACATCTTTGTCGCTTCTTAGGATTGTTCAGTTCCAAGTCACATGGATAAAAGAAGCTTATTTTGCAGAGAATGTGGAGCCTCAGTCTTGCATAAAGCCACCAGTGTTGCAGGTGGAGTTGTGTATTTCATCTGTAGGGGAAAAGAAGTGCTTGACATTTCCCGAAACACCACCTACTGGTGGCTAGAGTTCTTAAAATGGAAAGCAAATTCATTTCTCTCACGAAAGAGCAATATTTTGTATGCCTGAATTTATTTTTTATGATTATATTTATCTGGTAGCTTAATGTTAAGTGCCATTAATGCTGTGCTTCAGTGCAGTATTCTGCTACTGGAAAAAGATGAATGGGATCTCAGCAATTCAGATTTCAGGAAACCGATGTTACAGTTTCGGCAGTGTGGAGTAAACAACTAGTGTGCCCTTATAATGGATGCATTAAATCTGTTACCATGATCAAACACTTTAGGTTACAAAAGATCTCATCCATAGAAGAGCGAAGAAAAAGTTCTCACCCAAGTGGCTGTGGGAAAAGAGGGTACTTTGCCTCCTGGTGCCATTGAGCCATGCTTTATTTGCTGGTTTTCTTGCAATGTGTTGTCCACAGGAGTTTTGACAGTGTTGTTGAAAGTGCTTCTGAAGGTGTTTGGACACGATGATGCTTCATGAGTAGTTTGGGAGTAAATCTTACTAACTTAAAAGAAAGTTTGTGCAAATCTGTGCTGGGTAAGGATTTCCTGCATAGACTTGGAGTGTCAGTGGATGGCCTTGTGGAGTCTTTCTAAACAGGATAACAAAGACAGAGGGCCTCAAGTGTTTTGGTTTGAGAAGTGTACAAACATCATCGGGTTATGGGACTGCAATAACTGTAATGTTAGAAAATCTTGTGATACCAGCTTTGATGGTCTATTTTTTTCTGTCTTTTGAATTTATCTTCTATAAGAAGAGAGATATAAAGAGTCTTTATTGTTGTTTGTTGATCATGTGGTTTTGCTCTACTTAATTCTGCCCTTCAGAGCTTTCACTGATCTTGTAAGGGCCAGAAGGATTTTTATTTTTCTTTATGTGTAATATTGGCTTCTGGGTGTTAGTTGCTTGTAATTACGGGGGGGTGGATTTGGTAATCAGCTGCTCTGTCTGTCCTTGTTTTTCGAGCTGTGAGTAGTGGCTGGTTTGCTATGAAAATGTATAATTCTGTTATGAGTGCTAATTTTCTGGTTTGAATTCATGACAAGAAATGTGTCATTTTGCCGTACTTCAAGAATGGGAAGGGAATTTTCATTTGAAAGAGCCCAAAAGTAGCTGTTTTTCCCGCTAATAGAACTATGAAGCATAATATGAGACCAAATCTACTATTACTATATGGTAATTAGTGAGTTGTGTATTTCACTAAATATTTTATGAGACGATCATGTGAATTCTCTGAATTTTGTTTCCTAAAACAGATGACAACATCTCCAGGTTCTTGTTTATGCAGGCAAGTTATTGTTACTGATTAATCCATCTTAATCTCACTGTTCACCACTTCCATATTGAAAAGGGTCATAAAATACTGAAAACAAATTTTAGCAGCTGCTGAACATTGTACTCTTTTCTTCCCGTCATTTGCTGATATTCTGTGGGACTTCATAATGAATGCCTTCATGATCCATCTTTAGCTGCAGTTGTGACAGCATTAAATATTACAGTTCCGCCTTGTCGTACCTTATCTTGATTGTTGCTGAGAACATGCAATGAAAGCAACTGGTGTGATAGCCTTCATATCACGTCAGAATGCAATAATCCAGCATTTAATTTATTTTTTTTTCCTAGCAGTTAAATTTTAAATCTGTAGTGGTCAACTTCCCCAACACTATATGCCTCAATAAACACTATAGGGTGTTTAAGGAACAGTAGTGTAATCAGCAGAGATGTACATAGGTGTACCAAAAGGCTTAAAATGGGGTATCATGTAAGATACTCTACATGCAATCTTCAACATATGGGCTGACTGCTGTGTTGAAAAAAGAGCAGGACAGCTGAGGAAGAAGGAAGGAGGTGAGCGTAGGAAGAACAACGTCAGATGTCCAGCACATCATACCTCTTGACCCTGGTTACACGGTAGCCCTCCAGCAGGGTGGTAAGTAAGTAGGATTAGGCCTGTAGGATTTAAGAGGTGTTAAATTCTGCCAGAGGTGTGGAAGAGCACGAATTGGACTGAAACTGTTGATTCCAGGAGAGACTAGATCAGAGCCGGGATGTAGAAAGCTGGAAAAAAAGTAAGGTACTGTATAGCATCAAAGAGGAAAGAGGTATGATTTAAAATTATGTTGGAGAGCTTTACAGTGTAAGGCAACCGTGTGCAGAAGAAATAAGATCGGTATCAGTATTTCTGCTGAAATTATCTCCAGAGGACATATGGATGCAGTTGTAATGTTCTTGAAGTTGTACAAGTGGATTGATCTCCACCTCCGAAAATCTCTCTCATCTTTCTGCTAGCATGGATACCAGCTCTGACCTTTTGCAGCTACTGAATGACGTCTTCTGCCTGGGCCTGTTACCCTCTTCTAGAGCACTCTGGTATTTTATCCCAGCCACTCTCAGTAACTCCCCCTTTCTTACAAATAATCAAGCTTAGCTTGAGTTGGAACAAGTAATTGTGTTCTATGCCTGCAGAAAACCTTGGATAGGGTGTATTTTTTTTTGTCTTTTCCGTTGCCAGTAATTCTGAGAATGTGTTTTTCTTACTAAAAATAATTTTTAAAAGTTCAGCCTTTTCTTTGCAGGGACACCACCTGTACCCATTCAAACTATTCTGGTAAAACCTTCTTATTTCTCTTAAAGTGTATATTGCAAAATGCTTTGGGGGTGGGAGAGGCACTCAAATTTTATGAAATTGGACCACAAAGCATTGTAAAGTGAAGGACTTTCATCATAGGTCTTCAGTCTCTGTCCAGATGTGATAAATAAAACTGAGAAAGCAGCAATCCTTTCTGACTCCGGTAGTTGAGTCTGGCAGTCCCTTGCTGGACACTTCACCTCTCTAGTTGCCCAGATGAAAGAGTCGCTGCAGTTGCCACTAGCTGCTCCAAGATGAGAGAATAAGAATTACAGTGCCAAGGAAGCAAAACATACTATTTCATAACAGTTATTTAGTGAATCAATTTGTTGTGCAACATATATAGTATAAATATTGTATACTGTATTTGTTTTGGATAATTTTCTTGAGTTTTAACTCTACTCCAAATCTGTAACTACCCCAAAATCAAGCTAAATAATGCTGCAGCCCTTTCCAGGTCTGTAAGTTTGAAATTTGAATGCTTCTGAGGCTAGACTTAATAACACGCATAGGGGTATAGCAGATAAAGTTATGATTCAAGTGCAAATCCAGTCTCTCTTCAGATCAGATGTTGTTTTGCAATGGGATCAGATCAGATTTGAGCCAGCTGGTTCAGCAAAGATGAGTCTTTAGTCTCTACATGTTCCTTTCCAAAACTCATTACCAATTCAGAAATTCAGTGCTTAAATTTCAGCAGTCTGCTCATTTCTCTTATTTTTCTGAACGGAAGGTGTTTTTTTTTCATATGAGCCCATCTTAGATACAAATGTTACTGGTACAGAAATAAAATACTCTTATTTGAATTTTCCAGTATATGGCATTAGTTAATTTTGACAGCATGCCTGTAAAAATCACATGCTCTATTTCTTCCAGAACGTACTGGTCAAAGCTAGGTGAAGCCTGGAAGAAATTGGTCAACAAAGTTGTTGCTGGTATAGATAGAAAGAAATTTGAGTGGTCAGATCTTATTTTGTTCTTAGAAAATACATTTCAACTTACTAATAATTTAAAAATAATTACTTTTAATCTTACTCAAAGCTGCTCTTCTACTTCAAATTTGACCATTTTATAAAGCTTTTTTGGGATTCCTTCTGTTCCTTTCCTATTGCATGTAGAGGTGTCTGCCCTCGTATTCTTGCTGAATCAAAGTCAGTCTTCTCTAGGACTACGTGTTCATTGTCCTGAATTTTAATGGGAATTGTGTAAGTTTATCGAGAATTATAGCAATACAGAAATGTTTGTAAAATCAGGTATTCATAACAGTGTGGATTATTGTTACACTTGTCCACCTCTTCTCTCCTGATTACCTTTGTTTTCTCCTATTAAGTTGGTCTTTTCATTGTATGAAGAGATTTTTTTATGACACTATAACCCACCATCCAGAAAGGACTCTGTTTGTCTCCATGACAGGAGCTGTGGATAGGAAAGAGACCAGGGAGCATTGGTTCACATTGTGCAAGAAGCTACACCCAGCATCACTCACAGATTTACAGCATAATTCATTGACAAGACATCATCATTCCCAAGCCTTAGATCTGACAGTAGGTCCCTACAGCTTTCATTTCTCTGAGACCTTTGGTATGGTTCTGGTTCAGCTCTATACCGTACTGGAGTTTCATCATGTGTGCTGCCCGTGCTGAACCTTCAGGCTCCTACAGGTGCATTGTTGGGATTTGCTCACTGTTAGACCAGTTTCCAGGTCCCAGCCAATGTTATCTAACAAGGTCATACTTATTTTCAAACTTCACTTTCAGGCACCTTTAACAGTAACTCAGGACTCGGAAACAATACGATATTTATTCTTTCATCCTCAAATATAAAATATATGGAAGCATTGAATAAAGTAGAATCCTTTGTGCATAATTCACATGCTAGAAAATAGCCTACTTAGCCATGAACTGATATTTTCCATCAGCTTACATCTTTTGACATGCTCTGTCACTCAGTCTGTGGGCTTTCTTTGCTGACGTGCTGCTCTAACAACTCCTCTCTTCAAACTTCTTTTGGCAGGGCTGGTGTTTGGTCCATGTTGTTTCATCTCCCTCTTCTCAGGTGCGAAATGAAACCTCTGATGTCAGCTGAGAAGTCCTTGCACATCTATGAAGTTGACTCTTGAAGAGATGGTTCTGATCTACGCATTTCCTTTTCAACCAGGTTCTAATAATGGTCTAATACGGAGTGTTCCTTAGTTATCCATCTGTTTGTGCTGGCAGCAGAACAAAATTGAACAGGAAAACAGACTGACAATGCAGTGCAGACATTTCACCAGTTGATACGTACATCTTGCAGAAACACTGGTCCTTATGGTCATAGTGAGACTATTGCCCTCTGTTTTCCTGTGATAGTCACCATCTATAAATTTCTGGACTTGAATATCTAAAACTAATTCCATATATATACCTTATCATTATGGGGTAAAATGTCCTTTAGTCTTCCATTTACCCACCTGGCTGTTTTACAGAAGGTTTTCCTCTTTGTAGACCATGGCCCACTGGTCTCTTATCTCAGACAACCCATGCCAATTTGCACCAACTGCACACAAATCTGGACCCCATCAAGAAGGCTTTCCAAAGCACACAATTGCTATAAAATCTCTCATTTCCTTTAGCATCCACGTGACGTGCTTAATCAAGTATATTCTTGTACTCTTGAATGCTATACAAAGGTATGCATTTTAAGCACCAGTGTTTTTTTTCTTTAGAAAAAAAATCACCAAAAAAACACCTTCAGGTCCCTTGAGCCTTGCTCAATACATCACTGTGCTTTTTTTTTTTTTAAGACTTGCAATCCAAGTCTACATCTGTATCCAAGATCTAGCACAATTTTGTGCCTTCCCTGTCATTTCTGTTCTCTCCTCCATGAAAGGAAAAGCTGAAACTGAAGCCAAATATCTAAGGTGGCTCCTGGCCAATTTGTGTCACAAACAACATGCTCAAAGCCACCATTTAAAACTTTGCACCTAAGTCTCAGCCTGCACTGGCGACTACATATGGAGGGCTACATCTGAATTCCAAAACTGCAGCAGCTGTTCCATTCTCTGATTTGGATTTTTTTTCACCACTTTGCACCATTGACCTGTAAATTCTCATGTAGATGTATAATGTTCCTATCCTGTCTCCATCAGAGCCTTGATTTGTGTCTAGATCTGGGGTTCTGGTTTTGTTTGCCTTTTTAAAAGCAGTTCTGCTGTTCTGGGCCTGGCTTTTCTCATTTTTTAGTTAGGATATTATTGAATGTGACTCTTCAAGGCATGGGACCTTACACCTCTGAATGAACTCATCAAGAGTGGCTTAAATCAATAATTGCTTAAAGTCTTTATGCAAAGTTGAAGCTGAGCATACTTCAACAAAAAGCTTTCATTCTTGCACAAAGTTTTAATTAGCCATCCTGTCGATCTTTCCAGTTCAGTGCCTCAGAAAAGACCCGAAGCTTTTCTTTATGGACTAGCGTTTCCATTAATTTGAGCGTGGGGTTTTTTGGCACAATAATTCAGATAAAAACCTTCAGGGTTTCAACAAACATAGAAGAGGAAAATGGAAAAAATGAAGGAATGCTCGATCTTGTGTATGGATGTGTATATATCCCAAGCAAGCAGTGATATTTACAGTATCGCAAACTATTTCAGGATTATAATGGGCTCAAACCATACTTCCCTGGTGTTGCTACTGGAACTAACCGGCGTTAAAAAATAAGATTAGTTTGTAGGGCAAGAAATCCCAGTCCAAGGAGGAAGCACACCTGAGAAAATGTTTTGGCTGCAGATTTTTACCTTTGTTCAAAGTTGCCTTTGGTTATGTTTTTGTTTGCATCTTTATCAAGGCATCAGTGCTATTACAAAAGCAGACTTGTATGGCAACAGTACTTTTCCTTCTGTTCACCTTTGAAGTAACACTCGCAGAATATAGGAGATTAAAAAACATTTATGGACAAAAAACCCCACAACTATCCCTACATGCCTTCTCAGAGATAACTGCAAATGCTAGGCTGAAGATATTTTTCCTGTGATGCTGCTAGCTATAAGATAGTTCAAGTTCAGGGTCTAAAGAAGGACACAGTTTTCCTTCATGAAGAAGAAGGAAAAAAAGTAGATTGACAGTTCTTAGAACAGCAACTATTACTGAGATGTTCTTTCAGGGGTTGTAGGCTACTGGTATTTCAAGGTGATTGTGGGTGGTATTTCTCCTTCGGCAGTTGTGTATGACTTGAAGTATTCTCTCCTTACATGGTTTGTGAAAACAAAGTATAAATACCAAAGTAGCACAGCTCTCGGAGAACAATACTATTTCTGCAATATTCATCATGAGCTCATTCGTTGGAGTTCCAATGCTCTTCTGTAATTTTAATGTTGTCCTGAAGAGAATCATAACGTTATAAAATAGATGGCATATAAATATTGTTATGCTTATAATGAACACAGCGGTGTACGTACGAATGTGCTGCCATAAGTCTTCAGCTTCAGCAGGTGCTTTTTTAGCAAAAAGGACGATAAAGGAGAGTATCTGAAGAAATGCTGGGATTCCAAATCCAAAGGTGAATTTAATGATCTCATACTCAGGCCGTGCAAATAATGGATCAGACTGGCACTCTGTTTCCACGTGGTAGTTATCCGTGCCAACCAGTACTGCTTCGGTCAGTGACAAACAGAAGGCGTATATAAGTACGAATGCTACACACGATACGGGATTTTGGGTTGCTTTGCAGAGAGCAGTCATTGGCAGAAATCTCTTGAGTAATAGTATGAGAAGTATGAAAAGCAGAACATACTGAGAATTGAAATAACTGAAGTTGAAAAAAAAGGACAGGACGCTACATGCAAGGCGGGTTGCTTTTAAGTAGTCAGGTCTAGGAATGACCGTAAGTGATAAAAAAATCATTATGATATTGCTGATGGTGAAGTGCAGAAGCAGTAAGTCTAATTGTTCCATGCTTTTGTGTTGTAAATAATTCTTTATGAAAACAATCAAAATGCATATACCAGCTGTTAATCCCGTGGGCACAAAAAAGGCGATGTAGCAGTGCATGAGTCTGGAAATGATGTTCTGAGATGCTATGAACGCTTCGATTTCTTCTGGGGAGGTGGAAGCAAAGTTCTTGCTCGGGTAGCTGAGCCACGTCATGTTTTGAGAAGCCATCCCTCCTTCTGTCCACTGCTTGCCTCCGTGTAACCGAGTTGGAACTGAAATGGAAAGGAAGGAGAAACAGGTTTTAAAGTACAGCTTGTGTTGTCTCTGATTTGTTGCATCAAATACCTTGTGTGGTCAGGAGGGTTTATTCAGAATAAATGCAGTGCTTTTTTTGAGGGGGGTGAAACCAGATCCTTAGGTTCATCTCAACATGCATGGCATTTCTAGCCAGAGAAATCTGGCAGTTAGTTTTCCACCTGGCTCCTGCCCTCACCACCACCCTCCCCATCATCCCCATTCAGCGCAGACAGGACTTGGGTTAGCTCTGTGCAAATGGGGCCAGCCCTACAGCCTTACTCAGTTTTAGTTTTGTTTCCTTTCTGTTACAGGAAAAAAAAAAAAAAAAGCCTTTCACAACTGCAGTCTGTTGTACTGAGCAGCCCATGTAAAATTAATGTGGATGTTTAAGGACTGTGATGAAGTAACAGTGCTTTCATACAGAAATGTCTCTATGCATTAATAATGCTATCATTTTAGATGGAGCTGTTGCATAAAACTGCAGAAAAATATTTTCTGCACACTCCGATTTGAGAAAATGATTGCTGGTGCATTATAAGCCTCTTGATAAAGTTTTGGCAAGGCACATTTTTTAGAACTGAGTTATAAATGCCTGAAAATAGGGAATTTAAAGAGTAACAGGGGTACACTCCTAGCTGTAATGACTCAAAGATACATTGATATAATAATTCTGCTACCACATAAATGTTTGGAGGATCCCTTTTTAAGACAAAAAGCCTTGCAGGAAAACATTATGTATACTCAACAAAAACTAAGTGTAATAAATATGTGTATATAAATTTCCTATACCACCTACATGCACGATTGACACGCTTTCTATAAGAAATTTCCATGCAGCTTGTACTGGTGGATTCAGAAAATAATGTTTTTTTATTATTATTATTTTTTTCAGTTATAAAGGAGAAATATTTTTAAACATGACGTAGTGAACTGACTATTCCTAAGGAGTTTTGAGTATCTGATTAAGCACGTTCCTTAGTACTGAAAAAAATCACACATGCACACTTTTACAGTGTAGAATATTGTTTTCTGGGAGAAAAGAAACAAGTGCTATATTTGGAAGGATTTGAATTTTGTGTTAAAGTTGAGTGCTTTTACTTTGTTCTGTTGCATGCAAAGCTGGTCTGTACAAGCACTGTGTGTAGAAAGTGAATCTGGCAGAGAGGACTGGAGTTCTCCTTATAGGAGTTTCTATTGTGTCACGTTAATAACAAGAATTATATACTTGGTTGTACATAATGCACTTTTCCATAAAGGGATTCCAGTGATGTTAACTCTTAATGTGGAAGTAACTTTAAATTGGTAAAAGTTCATAGAGATACACGAATGTTTTTAAGCAGTGTTCATTATAGATAAGTCGGGGTCTTAATACTGCTTCACAGTTCATTTATGGCAGTTACCTCTGACACTACTTCATATTTCTAATCTCTCCTCAAAATTGGAATTCTAATACTGGTTTTAATTAGAAAAGCTGACTTATCAAAGTGACTTTGATTAAGTGTATATATATAGTCTCATATAATTATTTCATTCACATAAAACCACGGGGTTGTTTTGATTTAGCAGCGTTCTTTTTCCCTTTTTAAGGACAGAGTTTTTCCTTTCCAGAGGAGGCTATTTCTGGGGAGGTTCCACTGTAGGAAGAAGCACTGATGATCACAGAGAAGTTTTGTTACAGGTCTGCTCACAGCAAGGGAAAAGTTGGCTGGGCAGAGCCTGGCTGCGGTCTGAACTCTCCGCTTGGGTGCACCAAGTAGGAAAGCATCGGTAGGCCAAACTAGTACAAGTCTCTGAAGCAAACACTAATAATTAGAGTCAGTATAGGTTTGAACTTTAAAAATAGATTGTTAAATACAAATAATCTTGAGAAAAATGGGGTGAAAATCTTCTCAAAGATGCTAGGTTTGGGGAGGACGTATGGCTTGTTAGTTGAGGAAATGTATCTTAAATACTTGCGTTAGAGCTTTTGTTCCTGTTGAGGTTATTTTCACTATGGGCCACTAAGAAAGCATCGTGTTTGTATTAACATGCTCAAACTGAAGAGAGAGGACGACTTAAAAAACAAAACAAAAAAAAAAAAAAAACACAACAAACCACAAAACCTCACAAATCTAGTCAGTTGATTGGCTCCTCGGTGTTCCCTTGTGCTGGTGATTTCCCCTTTCAAAATTTTAATTCCAGAGTATCTCTTTTTGAAATAAAACTGACTAGTCTGAATTACACTTAATTTTAGGTGGTAGTTTAAGAAGTTCAGAAAGATTTGGATTGTGTCCGTGTAGAGTTAGATGCAAAGATTTTGTTTGGTGAACCATGAAATACTGAAGTGCTGGGGAAAACATTCAGAAAATGTCTTGTTAATCAAGTAGCTGTAATGCTGTCTTACTCCCCTTTGGCTTGTGGCTGTGCTTTTTATGCCGATATGCATAAAAGTGGTCGACTGTGCTACTCGGTCAGCTGCAGCTAGGCCTGCTTCTCCTGGCCTCCACTGCTGCTCTGATTTCTCTTTAATTCCTGGAAATCTAAAGACTGTGACCTTCCAGCTTCTACAATTCATCTCTTAAATGCTGAACAGAAATCTCGTGAGTGAAGCAAACAGTGTAAGTTGAAGTTTAACCTTCTGTTGGAAGAGATCTGAGGCCTAGTGCGCTTCTCGGCTTTGCAGAGGATGTGGCACCTCCTGAGCACCTGCAGCGAGCTTCTCACTGCTAGCAGAGGTCAGCAGCCCACACAGTGGTTTCAGGAGGTTAAAGCATATTTACATTTTGAGAAGCGCTTCTCAAAGATTGGCTCCAGGGTTACTTTCTAGGCCCATTAACCCTTTTGCAGAGCTGAACGTTTCCGTTTAGTCCTGGCCCTGTGGAGGTTTCCATTATCTTCTCAACAGCTCTCACCCCATGGGCCAACTCAGTACACTCAGCACAGGATCTCAGACCGTGCTCAGTCAGTATCATTCAACTTTTAGAGTGGCATAATTGCAAAGGAGACAAAGGAAGCGGTTTTAGGTTTCACAGGAAATCATGGGGCCTTGCATCAAATTACAAGAAAAACAAGATGCCAACTTTTGTTTCAATTTGTTCAGGATCTGGCCTTGGTACTGATACTGGCTTCATTTTTGATGGAAGCAAGGTATTTTTTATTTTATTTAGCTACTTTTTGGGTGTTTAAGACAAAGTAAGGACAAATAAACTTCAGACAGCATGTTTCTGTAGTTGCAGCTCATTGGGGGGCAGGTTAAACTAAACCAAAGTAATCCATTCAATTTAGAAGTAAACATTCACCTGGGGGAGAATAACACTGCAATGATGTGTGTATATTTATAAACAATGTAAGTATTAAAATTTTGATAGAAAAAAAAATAATAGGTGCAGTGTTTTAAAGGGAACTTCCAGAATATCGCTTTAGGTTTATCTACATTAACAAAGTCGTACCAAAGCACCAAGCTGCTGGCATCTTTGCGGTGTTGGGTCAGTATGTCCATAATGCTTGCTTGCAGTGAAAAAAAGTGTTTATCACGGTGTTTATTCACTCATCAGTCACTGAGACTAACATCAAACCAGCATGTCAAAGCTGTCATGTACGGAAACTGTGGCAGAACTTGTTTTTTTTCCTGGTTCTCCTCAGGTTAATTAGTGGGGGAAATCCGCACTACGCTGTTTGCATCATCTTTTCCTGTATTATCTTACTCCAAAAGCCCGTTATCCCTTCTTCACTTCTGCTCCCCCACATTTTAAATTTAATTGTTTTAATGGATAGTAATTTACATGTTGTTAATCCTTCCCTAACTCCACGTGGCCTCACCGGTTACTCTTTGGGTTTTCCCTCTCCCTGGCACAGTTTCCCCACTAATGACTGATCTGCCTTTGTGTCAGCTGTTGTTGACGTGGATGCATTTGATTTTCACTTTCTGAACTACAGCTCGTACATTCTCCTTCACTTCCAACAGATGGAGCTGAGCAAATGAGCACAGCCTTCAGAAGGCAGCTCAAAAATATCAAGTTGTGAAAAGTCGACTTCTCAGCATTGTGAGGATCTAGTCTGAGGTTTCATTGTTTTGTTGCACACACCCATCCACACCACCCCATCTATTTCATGGTTAATTCTTGCAAATGGAGGGCTTGGTTTCAAGGAAACTCGATGATTTAAAGTCTAGAAATAAGTGTTTCTAAAACAGGAAGTTTCTGCCTGACAACCCAAACTCTTCCTCTATAAAAAGCTTGGCAGGGCAGCCTCTCTGTGTTCTACCACCAGCCTTTAGAAGGAAAAAATTATTTCATACACCAATAAAGCAACATATGTAATACTTCTTGTGAAACTTGGCTCTTGGTGGGCATGGGCTTCATCACCCCGTGAAAACAATGCAGCAATTTGGTAGGTGGAGGACTAATACACACACGGATTTGTCCTTCCTAGGTCTGACAAGCTGGGGGGGGGAGTTGCACTATATGAAAGATTGAAGTCTAAAATATTATATTTATTTTTCTTGTGATGTCACAGTGACAAAATTCCTACACTTTGGAAAGTATTTGAGGTTCAGGACTCAAGAAATCCTAATCTCAGCTTCTGAAAACGATCAGTTTCTGAGAAAATGAAAGCTGCTATTTTTACTTTCCCAGAATATAAGTGAGTCAGCAATAACCGAACGTAATCTTCAAAGTAGCATTGCTGACGTGTTTCCTGTCCTATGGAATTCTCGCAGTGTGGCCGGGATTATCCAAAAATGTCCGTCCTTTAAGCAACTACTCTTAGGCAATCGGAGTCTCTGGTCCAGACCACTGAATAGTATTTTATCATCTAGCTGCTGTCAGTTCAGTGGGAGTTCTGTATTTACCCAAAAGCAGTCATTAAATTTACTCTATTTAATGCTCAGCTTTATGAGGCTGTTTCCCAGAGACAGCATTTTATATTGTGTGGTTCCAATCTCGCTAAAGAAGCAAATACTAACAACTTTAAATGACAGCCGTAGCATCACAATTTGGTCCTCTCGTGATGAATAAAGCATTGCATATTCAAAGTAAAATAAAGCACTTACCTTTTTAAAAACGTGTTCCCCAGATACAGTTGACTGAGACTCTATGTAAAGACAGACGAAATATAATTACTGTTCGGAGGATACAGCCCTTTTTATTTATGCAGAAAGCAGCATGTATGTATTACAATCACTCCTTCAGCTGCTGTAAATAACGGTGAAAAGTCCAGGCGCTGGCTGACTACAAAAACACACAGTTCTGCAAAGGAAACAGGAACTGGGCTTAAGTCATTCAAACCATACACGTTGCATGCTTAGCAAACCTATGGCTTCATCATGTGACTCTAAAGTTCAAGTTATCCTCTGCAGTGAGAAGTTTTAGAACAGAAAAGTAGTGTTTGTCCCAGCCATTTCTAAGTATGTGAGGCCATCCAGTGGTTTTTTGCCTCTTCACGAAGGAATCCTATGCATGCTGCCCAGCCTTTGCAATTACGTGGTGTTTTTTTAACTGTGCTGTTGTAAGTACGAGACGTCTAGAAAGGAAAAGCTAGTTGAATAAACACCGAGCAAAACCCTTACTAAATGAGACAAAGACTTAACACAGAAGTACTCCATGTCAGAATTAAGATTCCGTATTAAAATTAAGGTGATTTCTATTTTTCCATGGGTTCTGGCTCTTGGAACACTCCCAGTATTGTACACATGCAACAAATTAATTTTCCAGATGCTCTGCAATGACCATGAGGTGTTAAAAGCCAGTATTTTGCATCTGTAGTATGTTTTGGGTCTGGCACAGCATCAATCTTATTAGTGACTTTTCAAAAGTGTTCTTAAAACCTTAGATACAAGTGCATGCAGCCTTGACACCTCAGATACAAGTGCATTTGGAAAGCAGCGGCTGCATCGTTCTTTCTCGTACAAGCACAACCATGGGAAAGCACTTTCTTCTTGTCATCTTTTAATTGTGATCAGTGCTTTCTGTCTTCAAGGTGTTTTACCTGTTGCATTTTAATAAGCTTTATTGATAAACATGAAAAGAGACCAAATGCTTCAATGAAATAAAATTAAACAAATGTACTTGAGTCTAGTTTTCAGATACCAGCATTGCACGTTGCCTGGAGAAAATATGTCAGCACTAGGTCTACATTTCTGCCCAAAGGCTGGCATTACTGCTCCAAACACTTCTTGGGAACTAGAGAAACAAGTGCGTGGCAGGTCCCGGGTTGCAGCAGTGGCCCAGAGATGTTTTAGCTTTCAGCTAAAAAGTTCAAGTTTCCAAAACAGCTCTTCAGTGGGGCTCTGTGAAACGTGGTTTCCAAAGAGGTTACAAGTGTTATCAGAAAACCCCGACTCCCATGTTGGTTTTCGTTTTGATCATTTTAGCATAGTTGTTTGTTACACTGAGGGGGTTGTTAAATAAAACAAATAAAAAGTAGTTCTTCCAAATTGCTACTGAAAAGCCTGAAGCTGGCTGTGTGGTGTACCTGTTGGGTATATGGCATTTGGGTTTAAGGCGTACCCAAATCCTGGTTCCTTTTGTTGCTATCAGCTTTATACAGTTAACAAGGACAAAGAAAAAATGCACTAAGCATGCAAGTCAGGCAAATATTTTTTTACTGTTGATTTTTCATGAAAGATGCAAATATGAAATGTCACCTTATTCTTTCTAGGACTTGGCTGTGTGGAGAACACACTGAACTATGTAAACAACCAACTTATTGTTCTGGAAATTGCAAGAAAATTTCAGAAAGTATTTGGTCCTCGTCTGGAGGGTACTTTTTAGGATCTAGAATGAATCGTGTGCTTATGCTGAGCAGCTTTGGCATCACTTTGTTGCTGCTTTCCACTGAAGTGCTCTGGATGGGCACTTGATCTCCTTTCCAATCTCCTCCTGGATTGATCTCCTCTGCTTGGCTCAATTTTTGGCTGAGGACCACCAGCGATCAGCTGGGGTTTGTACTTTTGCGGGTTGCACTGGGTGGGTGTACATAAGGATATTTTACTGCACATTTTGGGGTTATTAGTAAAATACAGGAGAACCAACATCTGCACCAAAATTTTCAGGATTATTCAAACTACCCTTCATAAAGGTTTAAATTATTCAGAGTTAATTAGCAGTCAGTGAACAAGAAATAACTCAAGTGAAGATAAGCCTTAGCACATCAGTGTTAAGACTGCATTTCCTGTTTTTCAGTAACTGCTTTTCTGACGAGGCTCACTGTAGTAAAAGAGAAGCTCAGAGTGAGGTTGTCCTCTAGCAAGAAAGAAAAGAAAATAGAATCAGAAAAACAAAAACAGGAAAGTTATTTCTTACACCTCCCATCTTAAAAAAAAATAATGAAGAGAGAGCTTCTATCTTGAAAATTATGTTCACATTTACAAACATTATTCTGTAGTAAGTGTTATTACTCAGGTTTATTTAGAGAGAAGAATGCTTATTGTACTTTGAATTGGGAGCAAGTAGCACATTAAAATTTCAGGATGTGTGCATAGATTCAGAAAAAACCCGCGTTTTACTGGTGGAGGACTGCTGAGAAATACATTCTTCCAAGCTGATGAGATAAAAGGAAAGCTGTAACAGAAACAGAGTTTAGAAAATCAAGGTTTGCCAGGTCCATATTCTTTATTCCTTTTAGACTACACTGATAGGCATCTTAACAACAGAGTGTTTTAGCCGCAGCTCACTGTGCAGTTGTTTTCACAGTTGATGCATTACTAAAGAAAAGCAAGATATTGCTGTTGTAAAATCAGCTGTGTCCTTTCTTAAACAATAGAACAGTTCAGTTTGCTTAAACGATCACAGGGCACGAGTCATGAGAGCAGTGGCAAAACAAAGTAGTGTTTAGCTGTAAAAACTGCAAAACAAACTGGCTATGACAGTATTAAGGGTTGGCCAATAACATTCACAATTCCAAGAGCTACCTGTAGTGTGCTGCTGTTGGCAGAAGTCTTGCTTGGTTTTTGACCCAACTTATTGGTCCTATGGCAAAACGAATGTGTCTGGTACCGGGTGGGCAGTGATCTCATAAAGAAAGCAGATGTGAGCTGCTTTGCTTTTGACCAAAAATTTAGCATTTCTCTTAATAGTCCAGTGTTACTGAATTCTTCCGCAGGATACGGATCCTTGATGGTAGGTTTAATTTGAAGTGGAATCCCTTTCTCTTACGTATGTGTGCCAGATGAGAAACTTACCTGTGTTCTGTAACAGGCACAGTCCAACACTAATGACTTGTGAGACACTGAAACACGGAGGTTTCAGTCTGAGCAACCTCTGGAGTAATGCACATCCCTCCAGCTCAGTGCTATGGAGATGCCAATGTAAGGTACTTTTTGATGTAGGGTTATCAAGGCAAGTTTCCCCCTGTGTAGAGGAGTGTTTTGGAGTACTCAGTGGCTGTCGCTGCCCGCTCCCAGTGCTCTCTAATGAAAAGCAACAGGCGTGTTACTGGAATTTCAAATTGAGAAATAGTCAATGTTTATTGACAGAGATATTTTTCACAAACCACTGTGTATTTCCTTCTGATTTTTTCCTCTAGTGTAATTATCTAACAAAAAAATAACTGGTGTGGGATATTAGCCGCAGAGCTTGGGTGGTTAGAGGTGCCTTGATGCTGTATTCAAAGGCTGAGCTTGCAGGCTGGAAGCTTCTGTGGTGGCATTTTAGCACCTTAGGGCGTCTTGTATCAATGCAGTGACTCAAGATTCCCAGAGAGGGAAAGAAAACAACAAATCACCTATTTTTTCTTTTTTTTAGAGCATCTATTATAAGCCTTTTGTTATATTGATGCCCAGTTGACAGTCACTCTGTATAACTGTACTTGTGAAATGCTTTGCTTTTCATTTGAATGGAAGTTTTGTCTTTTGCTACTTGACAGCAAGCAAATTTGTGTCCTTGATTAAAGGAGTATGGAATTTGGGGGCTTTCAGAAAAAACATCAAAACAAAACACCAAGGGAGCTTGTACGCAAAAGCAGGAATTGATGGTTTGAAAAGTTAATGTAGTTTTGCTTATAGATGAATTTTAGAATCAGTTGGTCTATGTGAATTTGTAAAATTTGATCATTTTGTGGGCTCTGCTTGAACTGTCTGCTTGGATGGGGTTAAAAAAGCACAGGCTGGAGATGTGGATATATAAGCAGTGGTATTAATAATTAGCTATGCCTCAGAGGCTGGTCAATCAACATTTCTTCCTCTTATTCTTGAAAAGCCATGCTCTGTGCTGCATGATTGTTGCCTCAGGATTGCTCACCCATGATTTGCCATTAGTGATTTTATATTGGCTTATCTGGGCATTGTTTGTAATGTAAGCTGTTTTATAAATAGTATTTTATTATTATTACTACACAGTAATGATTCCATTATTCCTTGTTATGGGTAGATCACCTAGGTACCTCACCCGTGAGAGCTCAAAAATTGCTTTATTTCCAAATAATACTCTAAAAAAGGATGGAAAAAACCTTTTTCCTAATGGCAACTTTCATAAAAGAGCTGGGTTCTGCGTAACGCTGCAGGTGCTAGAATGATTATTTAATTGTACATAGGCTGACCTGAAAAAAATCAGAAACTTCTGTATTAATTATGTATGAAATCTATTTCATTGCAAACTAGTGAAACCATAACTTAATTAGAAAGAATTACAATGCTCTGGAGCTGAATGGGAATGGCACTTCCTTTGATCTCCGAGCATCTTGTCAACCACAGTGACTAGTACCAGATGTTTCACAAAAAGTACAAGAAACATATGCTTTTTTTTATAAATATTTCTTTTTTTTGTGAATAATCAGACTTAATAGTCTGGTTAAAAGCCTTCTGTTAGCTTCAAAAGTAAAGTTAACCATTGTTGAGGTTTCTTGCAACAGAATTTTCTCTCATGTACCTCATCCTCACAGCAGCGTTTGTTGTAGAAGCTGTGCTTAATTTTGCCATGACATGTGCTTGCGGACAAAACCAGCTAGTACATATTTGTGTTTAACCAGAAATTGGAACGGATTTTTTTTTTTCCAATGATTAACTTAAATCCTTTTAATGGTTTTCCAGATCTTACTGCAGTTGTGAGCTGTGAGAGTGTTCTGCTAGTGACCACCAGATGGAGTTTCTAAAACAGTTTTGAGAACCTGATGCCAGGATTAACATCAAAAGTCTTTTAAAGGTTTTTTGGAGATGAGTTAAACAGTTTTGGAAAGTTTATCAATTTAAAGATGAATTTTAGCTTAAATATACAAATGTAGATGCAAAAATTATACCTTTATTTTTTTATAATTAGTAACATACAAGTGATAAGTAGAAAACCTCCTACTGGTATCAGTGGGATTTGTGGTAAAAACACTAAGATAGGGAATTAATTACATGTTTTTGAAGGTTTAGTTCAGACGGAGATGAGAATCTGTCTGTATTTTGATAGCAGAATTACTCCTCCTGTTGGCTCTGGGTATCCTTACAGGTACATTTCCTGCAGCACGGCTCTAATTCTAAACCTGTTCCTCTTCCTGTTGGTCCTCTCTCCAGGCCTCTGAGTTGGGAGTATTTATGCTCTTGCTTATTTATGTCTTCATATAATGCATCATCAACTACTTAGTAACTGGAAAGAGGAAAGAGAATGCTTTTTTGTTTTACAAAACTTCTGGTAAAATGCTCTGAGAAGAGTCTGCTATTTAAAAAATCTTTTCCTGTCATGGTTTGTAACAATATAAGAACTGTCCGCTATAGATTATAAGTAGCTTTGCCTATTTTTGTAAATGTACTTAAAAGTGCCAGTTCTTTAGAAGGGAGGAATAAAAGAAAATCATGCAGACTTCCCAGGTAAGGAAAAGACTTGGTGGGAAGAAGGTAGAATGACAACACAGATAATAAATCCGCTGCGCTCCTGATGGGAAGAGAATGTATTCAGAATATGTCCAAGTGTTTTGATGTATGATGGAAAGTTAAAGGAAATACAACAGAGGAAACATTTCACACTTCAAATTTGTTGCCATGGCAGTCTGCACAGCTGTTTTTGTACATTTAGGTTGCTTTCGCTTGGAAAAACTCTTGCATGATATAGTTAAGAAATACACAAGGTTTCGCTCACCAAAAGCTGTAAAAATTAATCTTAGAGCATATGTTTCAGATTCATCAGTGTGTTGAGCACCTTACAGCTGCAGAAACTTAGGCAGAAGTCAGTCCTTCTTGAAGTCCTGACTTAGCAGAAGAGCTGAGAGTGGCACTTAGCCAGGCTCTGCCTTTGTTTTCTGTTTCCCAAACTGTGCCACTGCAGTATACAGCTCATGAGAAGGTCTCCAGCCTGGCCACTCTCCTGCTTTTGTTTCTAATGAGCATTGGTAAGTAAGTTTTCAGCTAAGTAGATATCCACAGCACACACACACGCACACAAAAACATCAAACCTTTTTTTTATGTGTGTTCTTTCCCCTTTTTTGGTACAGGTGTCATATTTTTGTGGTATCCTTGGGGCTTCTCTTCCTATTTGATAGTTCCTGTGACTGTTCCAAACCGTAGTTGTCTTCACCAAAATCTCTCTGCATGGACAGAAAAGGGCTGATTCTGATGCTGTGTTGGTCTGGCAGGCCCTAGTGTAACCCCGTTGACTTGCTTGCTTGTACCCGATCAGCTGAGGTTACTTGCATTTACGTAGTTCATTCACCCTTCTCGAAACTGTAGGCTTGTGAACTTCTCATGGAGCTGCATTCTCATTCAAAACCCTCCCCCTCTATGTTGTATAAAGGGAGTTCAACTGACCAAGATGTTAAATACAGCCTGTCTCGTTAAGTGTAATGGTTATATCAGAAAGGTCCGAGGAATGAAGCATCAGAAGGTCACTACTCTGCTTAGAGATGTTCTCCAATAAGTGTAATAGAAAATTCTCTTTAAGCCTTTGTGTGGAAGTAAAGACATCTTATCTGATACTAGTCTCTGACTAAGCAATAAAATGTCACACTCCCATTTTGCACGGTTAGCGTTTTGATTTATTTTTCACTGAGACAGCACCCAGAAGTAGTGCCTTGGCCTGTTTTTTTCTACAAGGAATGTACCAATAACCATTTAAAGTAGTTTACTTTTACATGTCATCATCTGATGCTTTACAGAAAATTCAAAGGGAACTAATTAATAACTTTGAAAGTACGCCCATGAAAATATTTTCATATGTTGTGTTAACTAACTGATCCTTGGTGGCTGGTCTCTGGTTATGTGCAGTAATAAATGTATGACGGAGCATATTACCCTCCTAGAGCTAAGTTTTCTTTGGGGTGTCAGACGTATTGGTGCTTATATTAAGTTCTTCAGGGAACCAATTTCTGCAGGGAGCTGATTTCCAGCATCTCAGTTGTGACAGCAGAAAGAGGAGGAAGCGACAAGGACATGGCCAACGTACGCGTTAGTCACCAGCCCTGTATTTCTGGCACAAATTACTGGCCCATGAGTTGCAGGATTCTTTATGCTGAAAAAAGCTGGGGCGTGTGTGCCATTTTACCTTCATTCACAGCTAACTTCATGCCGATGCATAATTAGATATTAATGATATAAAAATTATGACCTAGAAAATCTGATAATTTAACATGCCTGGTTTGACATCCAAGTCATGCAGCTTATGATGCTGTGATTCAGTGAAGCAGCACAGGTTTAACCTTGTCTACAACAGGCTTTCTATCAAGAAGGACCCCCAAAAATCACACCTCTTACTGACCACATAGGCTTTAATATTTTTTATTCTTATGAGCCAGTAGTTTATTTGTGAAGCTTTGCCTGAAGTCCATTCCTGTAGTTTTTTGATATAACATGGAAGACCACAGCTCTTTGTTTTAAGTAGAACCAGAAATTTTCTAGTGGTTGGTCACGTTCTTTCATTAACCGAACATTGTGCCTTCAGAGACCACCTCAGCTTGATTCTCAGATGGAAACTTTGGAAGCCAGGGCCCCTGCTAGGTGAAGCAACATGAAACTGTTTTAAACTAGCTACGTTAGTACCTTCAGCAGAAGCAGAGACAAACATCTTTGTTAGTTCACTGATTTGACTTAATTGGATAGTCAGGAAGAGGGCTGTAAGCCATAGATCATCTCAAATATTAAGTTTAATTTTGTGAGAAAATAACACTGTTAATAATGGCACTTAAGTAGTGCTTTCTTTCTAATGTACAGTATATACACACAGAAACATACAGTACACCTTACTGTTCAGAGGTTTACATTTAAACGATACACTTTGAGAAATAATTTAATAAATTCTTTGCAAATTCTTTTTACATCAGTAGGCTGATTTTTATCTTGCATATATACAGTATTTTATTCATATTTAATTAAAAGCAAAATAGACAAGCCCCTATTTACAAAGTTACCAGAAACCTTCGGGTATTGAAATGGAAAAGGACCCGTTCTTGAGAACTTGGTATATTAAAGATTTGCTCATAAAAGTTCCTCTATAGTTATGTTACTGTGCATTTCCTTGAGTATTTTAATGTACTTGCTCGTGTACTGTTTTTATATAAATATTGCAAAGTTTTTGCTTTGTGGGATATTGCTTTTGAAGAGATACCATGTGAGGGCACTGAAATTAAGTTCTGAATTTCCTTACAGTAGCAGTCAGTTGCATGGCACAGTTTCTTTGAGGCAACTAATATACCAAATTAACTCTTAAAAATCTGAGTTTGTATCAGTTTTGTTCATTGAAATATAAAACCTGCTTGCCTACACGATTGCCATCACATTTAATGTATTATCAAGGATACACACAAACATACTCAGCTCTGCTGCTCAACTCTGGTCTTTCTAAAGAAGGATCTTTAGGAAAAAAATCACAATTGAGGTTTCAGGGGTAAATTATATAAAACTTGCTCTTTCTCCATCTCTAGTAGCAGCTTCCATTTTTCTGAGCAGTTGCATTTGTAATGTCAAATCACTGGGTGGAATTTGTGTGGGTGTGACAGAGTCAGTCTAGCAGCTAAATGTGAGTGGTGCACAGTCTCAAGGACCAAGCATGAAAGGCATCAGAGGAGCAAAATAAAAATTAAATAAAGTAGCACATTTAGATAGAGAACTGAAAAAGATGAGGAAAAAAAATGAAGAAAGATGATGAGAGACATGATCTGAAACCAGGAATTTAGTGCAGGGAGAAAGGAACAGAAATAAATGCAACAGTCCGTGAGGCACAGAAAGTAAGGTGTCGTAGGAGAAGGGGGAAATGGAAGCAAGAAAGCAGCATATGAGTTAAACTTGCCCCTAGTGCTGCCTGCTCAGCCCCTCCGTCCTGGCAGGGTCCCAGTTCTGGGATCCTCCACTCGCACCAGATAAGCCAGTTCCTCCCGGCTGGAATTCGTCTTCCTGCGTAATGGGTCAGAATTTCTTTAACAGCTTTTACGTGAGAGATTTAACGTGGTGCTTGAGGGAGCCTGGGATCCCTTGGGTGGGATGAAGAGCCAATTTGTTCAATGGTTCCAAGGAAGGGTTTCTGGGGAACTTGGGTGGAAGTGAGTGCTTGAATGCTTACAGTGAGTGTAGCTCGCAATACTTAGAACCTCTCAAGAGAAGAAACAAAACAAAAACCCAATGGTTTCCAAAAAAAAAAGCCAGTATTGTGTTGGCATAGAGGCATAAATCAGTGTGTGAATTGGACACAGCGATAAGGAAAGGCTTCCTTCCTTGACGTGGTTTTAATCAGCAGGCTAAAGCTATGAAGTAAAGTGGTGTAATTGTGCTGGCTAGCTTTCACAGGGAGAAACCACCACCGAAATAAATGACTTACTGTATAGGGTTCTAAGGGTTAACCAGATTCACTAAGATATGAAATGCTCTTGAAAACTAAAGAGTCTTCCACTGGGATGTTGGTAACTTAAGGGATGATTGTATATGAATCAGATAAGCAAAAATGGCTGTGGGAAGAAATGGCTTGGGTAACATGGAAAAGAAGGAAGATCTGAAAAGACTGTTCCTCATCCCCTGCCCACGTAAAACTGAAGCATGTCTCCATGCTGATAAATTAGGGTCAATTATGAGATAAGATTGTGCAATGGAAAAGGTTTAATTCTGTTTCTACTCCATGGTTTTTCCATACCAGAGGCTCAACATGCCACAGTTGTTGATTGAAGTCATGTGGAGTAAGCTGTGTTGTGATGGATGAAGTAATGAAATGATTTATTGCAGGGTCAGTGACAAAGATGCCTCGCTGTCCCCAGGCTGGTGGGAGAATATCAGATTAACTTCTACCCCGTCCATTATTAACAACGCAGCAACAGCTACAGGGGCAGCAATTCAGTTTGCTATTGTGAGTAACTTTAGTTTTTTTTTCCTGCAGCAACGTTTGTATTTCTCATGTATTTCATACACTCTGAACTGTAGAATTTGGCAATCTGGATTGGATTTCTTCATCCCCATTGTGAAATACAGAAACTATACTTTTACTGTGTATTCAAGAATCACATTGGGAGGCAGTCCATTTTTCACAGGTCAGCAAAAAGCTGATCTTGACTGGAATTTATACCTATCACTCCTATTTTAAAATCTTGTAAGTATTGAAGGATTTTGTATGGTTTCCAAACTTCCAGTGATGCCCTAGATTAAAGAGATTTCAATTGATTTGTTGCAAACATATCCCTTGAAAATACAAAATGTTAATCATAAACATATTTATTTTTAAGACAATTACTCTTGTTACATGAACATATGTGGACCATAACACTTAGCCAGACGTTCTTTACTACTTGAATTTTGATTTAACTTTGTAAACCACTGTGTCCTTCATTTTAATATGTGGGATAAACATCTCTCAGTTCCCCTAGAATTAGTTAATAAATATTTCTGAATTCTTGAAATGTCTTAGGATGCCAACAAAGCACTGGAAGAATAAACAAGTTTTTGTTAATTGTTATATCTAAAAAAAAAAAGATTTACTGCACATGTTAAAAACTTAGGTTAGTTTGTGTGAGAATATAATTTCTGAAAATAGTAAATTAGAGATCTTTTAGAGGGAATTCAGTGACGGAGAAAGAAATTAAATAATTTAATTTATAATTAACATTTACTATTTGGACATGTATAATTGGATAAAATGATCTTTAGTAAAGATCATTATATCATCTTCATTGAAAAATACTATTTACTTCATCAAGAATAGCACTGTTAATTCTTTGTACAGAAAATAAGGTAATACCTTTTCCTCTACAAGATACAAGGTGCTGTGTATTCGGTCAGTACTTCAATAAACTGCTTAGCGATTTCTTCAGACAAGAATATTAGAATGATGAAGACAGAGCTTACGCTTTGTAACCAGTTCAGTGCACTGAAAATATTAGGTGTCACAGGAATTACAGCACATAGGCCAGAGTCTTACAAGATCTCAGCAAATAATTAACTATTTGAAAATTAAGACTGTTTCATTAATTGAAGGCTCCTCCAAGGCTCCTCCAAGTCTCCTGGTTGGGACTGTCACATCAGTGACTTTGGGTGCCCACACAGCAGTAGCAGTCTGAGTGCTGGTATGCTGGTATACTACGTCCTGCAGTAACAGCACCAGTGTTTTTTTATACCTATGTCATAACTTGCTGTACCACTGTGCGTTCGTGTGAACACCCTTGACTTCCACAGTGTATCTTTTTAAGCAAACGTCGTAGTTTGTTAGGAAAGTTTTTGTTAATGTATCTGTAGAGCAGAGGCATTACAAAGCTGCTTGAGAAAGCCAAGAATTTGGATAAAATCTTGGTAAAATGTAATATTCGACTGTAATTTTCATCTGCAAATCTTCCTTGTGCATAAGTAAATGTGCTTACCAAAAGGGTAACATAATAGGGTGTCCATAAGGTGAACTGTGTACAGACTGTGGCAATCAAAAGCCTGTGCACTGATGGATCTAATCGTCCAGTGTCTTGATCCAGTGGTGTAGCCTCTTTGCGTATTCGCAAGATCAATATAAGTGCATAGAGTACCGCGACAGCTGGTACAACATACCCGATAAAGACCATGATGGCATCTGCTGCCTCTTTGTTCTGCATCTTGGAACATTCAATTATTTTAGTGGATACGTGATTGCAGACGTAGAACAGAAGAGATGAGAAACTTGTCAGCATGGCTCCACCCCATATGAATCCACAGACATGCTTGGTGTTGTACACACTTGACATATAAGTTCTAGGTAGAGCGCGTTCAATGTAGTAGTCCAGACTGAGTAACGTCGTAGAGTACATGGTAACTAAAGATGAGACGTTGAATAAAATAAGCAAGGTGATATAAACTTCGTTGTTAGAATTCCAGATGGCCCATTTTGTATTGGCAAGACCTAGAAGGTACATTGGTGCCAGGGTGTTGATGATGAGACCGGCAATGGCTATGTTGACAAAGTAAACGTCTGGCATCGTCATAGTTGCTTTGTTATACAGATTAACCAGGACCAGCAAGCCATTGTAGCAAAGGCTAATTGGGAAACATATAATGAGGTAGAGTAGGGACAAGATGGAAAGCACAAAGTGGAAGTCATGGCAGAGATGCTGGTCCTCACTGTTCTCGGTACTATTTAAGGTTTCACAGCTCCACATAGTGATTTTAGCTCTTGTATCTTCTCTGCTGGTTACCAGCTTTCCTGTGGAGAGAGAAATAGTAAAAGTAGTATTGAAATAGTACATTGTAAGTGAAATGGAATGTCGTACGAAGAAAACATTTTAAAGATGAAGATCACACAGTTCATGTAACTGATGTATTTCAGGTCAGTGACTGAAATGCCTTTCCATCTTGTTAGTCTGTAAGAAAGTAATATATGACTCAAAGTGTCAGGTGACTAGTAAGTAAATGTACCAAAGTTTTAATTTTTTAAAATGAAATTAGTGGTGGATGAGTCGATATAAGATATTCAACAAAAGTAAACCATAAGCTGTACATCTTTAAAAGAAATACTGGTGTAATATATGAACATAAGTACTTTTTAAAAAATTATGAAACAGTGCCTTTAATGTATCTAATACTATGTTAAAGTATTTGCTGAAGAATACAAGAGGAACTACAAATCTCAGCAGTAAGATGGGGAATGGAGTTCTCTATGGTGTTATGTGGTAAATACAAATAACCTCTCTTAGAGAGCTTCCTAAGAGGCACATCCAAGGCAGTATGATGAATATATTTTGTGTCACTGATAAAGCTAACAAAGACTAGAGGAAACTTGGAATTGAGGTGGAGACTTTTTTTTTTAGTAAGTCTGTTTGTATTCAGACTTCTGTAACCATTTAGTTCTGAAAAAACAATGGACCTCTGTAGTTTAGGGAACCTAATATCGGGGCAGCCTGGCTTTCCAAAAAGGCAAGAATTAGTTATCATTTCCTCTCAAAATAGCTTGAATTCTTTAAAAAGTATGCTAATGTCAGTAGTCATTGTCCAGCTATCTTTGCTTTATTATCAGAAAAGAGATAACATTTTAACTGAAATCAGTGGACTTCTCAAAGCAATCATGAAAAGTCTCTTTCCAAAGCACAAAAATAAGTAATCTCTAAAACACAACTGAAAACATGCAAAGCCTTAAAATCATGGGTATTATTCCTGCCAGGACATTTCTGGGACAATGTGGAATTTATGTGGCAGGTGATTTCCCATGTCAAGCGTAGCCTCAGATCATCAGATATGCAGCATTGTTTGCTCTTTCCTTTCAGCACGTATAGAAAAGCATAAGTACACATAAATGCATTCTTTCCAGAGAGAGAACAAGATTTAATCAAATCCACAATAAACGTTGTGCAATTACAATGAATGTTACTAGACAGCATGCTACACTCAGTGAACCATATGCCTAAATGATACAGTATGGGTTTTGTAAGCATAAGATCTTCCACGGTTCCATCTCTCTAGCGCTAATCCTTTGACACTTAGCTGAAGTACAGGATTTGTTCCAGAATCATGTCAGGTTCCATTTTTATTTCCTGCTGCAATTACTTGGTGTGTATTTTTTTTTTCTAAATACCACAGTCCATGCCAGATACCAGGCTAAAATGCAGTAATTTTAGCTGGCCAAACACACTTTTATTCCACTGTCATATATTGAATTTTCTCAGGTAAGGGATTTCTGTGGCAGTAGTGCAAGATGTAGTTCTGATGTATTCAAAGCTTTCCTTTACCTCTGTGGAAAAACTTACTTTTGTTTGTTTTCTCAAATCAGTTCTCTAGCTGTAGTATTGCATAGGTGTACAAACTGTAATATCATCATGGTGCCCTTCAATCCTCATACTCTTTTTTTTATCACTGAAAGCAACCCAGTTCGTTTTCAGGAAGAATCTGTTGTTTTTAAATCTTTTAAAAAAGGAAGAGACAAGCTGCCTTGCCCAGTTGAAGGTGACCAAAATTACGTCTCACTGAACTGCTAAGGCTCAATTCAGCCAAAGCAGCAGACTGGAACGAGGTATTGCAAATACATGCATTACAGTGAGCGCAAGGTGACTAAGCACCGGCACGGATACAATCACGTAATTCCATTATGCAGGTTTAT
The DNA here is from genome assembly GCF_047663525.1 of Anas platyrhynchos. Lineage (NCBI taxonomy): Eukaryota > Metazoa > Chordata > Aves > Anseriformes > Anatidae > Anas > Anas platyrhynchos. Next base: position 14,324,782 of record NC_092601.1, on the reverse strand, counting down.
CCTTAAGCACGTAACTTCGATTACTCCAGACTGAATTACATCAGCCACAGACTACCTGCCTGTGTATTGTCTCAGAAAGAGATCAGCACTCTTTGCTGCTAAGATTTATATTTTACATAGCGGTGGGATGTCTCGTGTCCCAGTTTGTTGTAATTACCCCTTTTTACCCAGCTCCTCTAACTGCAGGTAAATAAGTTTAATTTTAATGACAGCAGCGGTAGGAGACTTGTCTGACAGTAATGTTACGAAATCTTACAGATCTTACCTCAGAAACAAGCAAAAATGAAATCCCTGTTAAAAGTACTTTCTGAAGAGACCTTGTTAGCAACTTCTGGACGATGCCAGGCAAAGTTCCTACTGCTGATGTCCCTCTAACACAGCGTTCATCTGTGCGGGCACTCAGCCCACGGCTCGCCAGCTCCTGCCACAGAGGCAGCCCCGGCCTCCAGCCGCAGCCTGGCCAGGGCCTCGCCATGCTTCAGGGGCAGGAGCTCTCCAGAAACCCCAACTGAGCGCTTCTCCAGCGCCAGGCACCTTCTCAGCCCCGGCGTGGCTGTGTCGTGGAAGCCGATGCTGCGGTGCTGGTGTTTGTGCTGCCTTCTGACTCAGCCAGCCCCAAACGCTTCCCCCTCTCATTTCAGCCGGGTTTACGCTTTTATCACACTGCGAATCAAGGTCAGGACTTGAAAGGTGGAACCGAGAGGAAGGCGAGTCCTCCCGCCCGCTGCTCGTGGCCCTCTTACCTCCCGCTCCATCTCACGTTCCTCCGTGCCGCGGGACCCGCGGGCGCCCCGTCTGCGATGAGGGGAGCCTGACGAGACGCCTCGGCCTTCTTCTCCGGGGGCACATCGCCTGCCGCCCCACGGCGCGCCGCACGCTGCACTTGTTTTTCCCCCGGTGACTTACTCACAAGTTTGTGCACCGCCAGGCCCCTCCCTTTCGCTGTTTACAGCCCTTTTTTTCCAGAAGTGAGAGGCCGGGCTGGCAGCCGAGCGAGCTGCTGGGGTGCGCTCAGCCGCAGGGCTTCTCATTCACGGCAGGCAATGCTGGGGCTGCAGCAGCGAGCAAAGCTGGCAGGGGACTATCAGATGGAGACGTTTGAGAGCCCCTTCCCTGCCACCGACAGCTCTTGTGCAAGAGCATGTGCTTTATTTTTAACCTGTGGTAAGAATATACAGCATTGATGTTTCAGTTTTCTAGGCGATACATCCTGGACAGGCAGAATATTGTGTTAAGAATCACCCAAGTGCTTGTCCTGCTTTACAAAGGTGACTTGTAGCAGGTAGGAAGACGAGTTTCTGGGTGTTTGAATGTGGAGATGGCTTTGGTGTTGAGAAGAGGGATTAAAATAAGACCGGTCCTCACTTTGTGATGGTGTTAGGGATTCCGCACTGTCTCCTTTTTTTGGTAAGTTGAACAGAGGGTTGTGCCCAGTATTCACACCACACACAATTAATGATGTATGTACTCTCTATCCTTAAAATGAAGCATGTTCATGCTGTCTTTTGAAAAGTTTTGTGCTGTGGATTGATAGTTTATTGCATATTGAACTGTGTACTGTGGATGTTCTGTTGGTCGTATGGGAACTCCTCAGGCTCACAAACTGAAGTCATTTCCTCCATCAAAGTATGGTTTAATGGATAGTGACAACTGAAACTGAGAGCTGCCCCCATTTTCCTAAACTATTTACCTTATATTTAGAGATTCTGAGTTCTCATTCTGCAGCAAATAAACAGCAAAGAAAAATCCACTAATTAAAAATTAAATTAAGCAGGTGTTTATGGGGTAAATACCAGAGAAACGCTAAAAATGGTTAGTCTGTGTTGAGTTGCCCTTTTCAGTGCAGTTTGTTTTTATAGACAAGGTCAGTGCTTCTTGTTCCATACCTAACAATTCACTATGAATGTTGTAAAGCCACTGTAGCGCCTAAATAGCAGAGGATTCATATATTTCTTTTTGATATGTAGTCCACAGACAAAATTAAACATGCCATGAATAACTGTGTTACAGACTGTGCCATCCAGTCTTGGCTGCCTCAAAACTTCAGAAGGACTTTAATCATCTGAAGTTCGCTGGGGAAACAGCAAAGTAGGCAAGGTATTAGCATAGAAGTACTTCTAAAGCTTGGATAGCTGGATGGAAGCCAGTTTTTTTACATGTCATAAAAATTAATGGGGATTTTATTTAGATAAAAATCTACACATAGACTTGAGGAAAATTTCTTACAACATGCAAAAAGTTAAGAGCACTTGGTGGCAAAAATTATTGTAGAAAAAATGCATAAAGTAAACTTCAGTTAATGAGTAAGAAAAAATCAAGTGCTGCTTTGTTCTACTATAGAGTCCATAGCTGTAATCAGTCGTTTTCTTCAGAAATACATAGGGCAGCACCAAGTTGCAGAGCAGGTTGGTTAACAGTTTCAAGCATGACCATTCTGCACTGATTATTTTATTTGATGTAAAAAGAAACAAAACACACACACACACCTTTATCCTACTGTAGCACTGTCTCATACTGTGCAGTTTAGAAAAATAAATGCTTTAGTCTACTGGCCCTGTTGAGTTATCATCTATACATGAAATAGCTCTTACCTAGGTAATCTGACCTCTGAATATGCATTTTGACAAGCTGTAGTATCATTACAAGCTATATGTAGCTAATAAAGCTGTTGCCAACAAATGAAATCTCTAAAGAGGCCTAAGATTCATACTTTCTCTTCTAGAGTTCCCAAAGGATCTCTTAATTTGTACAGAGACCGAAAACAAGGAGTATTGCACAGGAAAGGCTGAACAGAGCTTTGCTCCACCGCACAGGCTTGTTCGGGTGGAAGATGAGAGAACTAAAGGGCTTTGCCAGACCTGTGCATATATGCATGAGCCATGACTTAGTAGATTGTCAGCTACTCATCAGGGTTTGTAAGGTGCTTTTAGAAAGTGACGTGCTAAATATTATTTATGGATTAATCCCTAACAATTTAAATAATGGATGATTGGTATTTCTGAAAAGTAGCATACCTGCAATTAGTTGGGCCTCAAGAGGAGCGCCCTCTGAAATCTCAAGCGCAAGAGAAAGCCGTGTCATGCTGCTGTTACCTCAAAGTCTGAATAACATGACATTTTTTTTGGCTAACTAGTTTACATACATGCCATAGGGATTAACAGAAGAGTTGTTGGCTGGATATACAGAAAAGTAAAACTAGATTGCCCAGGTTAGACGAGAGGAGAAAAAATGCAGCAGTGCAGGCAAGTAAGGTCCAAATCCACCTTCCTTGTGCAGTCGCTGAGTTGCTATTGTTTATAATATAATGATACAGCTCAGATAAAATGCTTTTAACCTTAGTGTAGAAGAAAATCCTGCTTGATGCTGGGCTGAAAAACAGGCCTCTTCCAACCCTATCATTTATGCCTTCGTGGTGCAATCATTGACCAGTTTGACAGGTGGTATACTTATAATTGATACAGGTTTCATTTTATAATGTAGTTAATTCCCTGCAGTATAACGTGAAAGAAGCCATGACTAAATTGCAAGAATAAATGATGTATAAAGCAGCATTAAATCTATCATTCTGTCTTGGTTGTTCAAAAAGTACTAATAAAAAAGCAAGAGGAGGTCAGTGGGAACAGGGGTGGTTTTCTTCCTTCAGTCTGAGCACTTTCTAACACGGTCCTGCCAGAGGGAGCACAGGGTTGCCAGCCCTGGCAAGTGAATTCAGGGGCACAGCAGACCTTGTGGCCACCCCCTCCCACTGACTGCACCTTTATCTTTGGCTCCTTTTTTTAGCACAGTGATTTGAACAAACAAACAAAACCTAACCTTTGACTCAGCCCATCCAACTGCTGCCTACCCCCACTTCGCTATGCGCAATTGGAGTGCTGTGAGCCTGTTTCCAGCCTTGCAGCTTACTGCCTCCCTTCAGTCCTGTCTTAGTCCTTCAGAGTTCCTTCCGCCCAGATGTAAATGCTTACATACGTTTTCCTCTGTTTTTTCAAAAATCTTGTGTTTCACATCTGTCTGGCCCTTGTTTTCCCCTCTCTCTCTCTCCCTGATGGCTCCATTCCAGTTAGCACTGCACCCCCCATCACCGTTTGCTCATATAACACACGTATAGTGTTATACCCCTCACAGGGGTTCTCAGTATTACATTCTTCACTTCTTTTCTTCTCTATCACTTTCTTAAGAGACATCCCAAGCTGCCTCGGATACATTCTTAGGCATGTCAAGCCAGCAACAAGACCTGCATGTCAGCAGTCACGGTGTATTTCTGTCACATGTGGAGTGAGGACACAGTTGCTCATGCTTCTGAAGTCATTCTTAGACATCATTCATTCATCTTGCTGCTTTTCCAGAAACTCTGAATGCACGGCTACTTGAGAACACTTCAAAATTCAGCTCCTTCCCATGGGCCCCTCTCACTTGCTTTGTGACCCTTTTTATTGTTCGGCAGATGTTCGCAGCCACCATCAGTTGTTTATTCTCTCATTCTATAAGCACCAGCGTTGTGGTAAATCACCCTGCCTTATAGCTGCGGTGTCATTCAGCTCCCACTTCTGTGATAAACTGCTTACTGCTGCTGGCCTGGTAGCAGCCCACTAAATAAATGCAATTTTTTTGCTTCTGTTTCAACGGTTTGTTTATATTATTTTATTATTGCTATATAAATATATATCATTCCCTCTAATATAAAATATTAACAATTTTTCAGCTGCACATTTTGTTTAGATTGTTCATTTCTTTGGGAAACCGAGTGCATTTAAGGCCATGCCAGAACTAAGTTCTCTGCAAATTGCTGTCAACAAATCAGTAAGCATCAAGCGAGTTCGGGTGCTCGTTTGGAAGAAAGAGGAAAACTTATTTTTAGGTAATGGCAACTGTCTTTTCAACACTGTGTCTTCAGGTTCAGAACTGTGTCTTCTGTCAGACTGGAACTGAAGGAATTTCTTCTGTCCCACATTCAGAGATGGATGCTGTCTGCCAGGCACATCTGCCATCCCAGCTAAATCCATCCCTTTCCTGCTGTTCATGCCCCCATAGGGCAGCCTCAGCAGGAGCTGGGTTGCAGCGGATGCCCAGGGTTCTGCAGGGGTTAACTCTGTACGCTTGGTTGTGTTGTTCCCTTATCGCAGTGCCCAAGTATCAGATGAGTGAGTATGACTGGTCTCCTGCTCCACCTCTTCCCGACTTTCGCTGTATCACTGAATTCCCAAAGAGTCTCTGCATGGAAAACATGACAGACCTTTTCTTCAGCGGGTATTACAGCGAGAAGGGATTTGCCAGAGAGTAGACAGTGGACTTATATCATGGAATTGTTGTGGCTCAAGGTTTCATTACTGCAAGAAGTGGGATCTCTTACTTTTGTGCGCTTGTAAAGGAAGGCGTGTCCACTAGGCTAAATAATTTCATGTTCAAGTGAATCAGTGCATATGCAGTCATTACCTGTGTTTGTCTACAAGCCTTAGCTGCCTGGGTTTCTGAAATAAGTCACAATTTTTAGATACCCACATATCTACTTGGTAATATTTTTCTTTAAAAATTGAGTTATTTACAAAATTAAAAGGAGCTACTTTACTAGTACTCATACTCCCAGTAACTTACAGTGTATTAAATAACAATAATAATTAGAATGACCGTAGTATTAGAAAATAAGCTTCATAAGGGGTTCTGAATTCTGGATTTTATAAAGCTAGTTGGACTATGAGAAATGACAGCTTCTAAATGTCAGCGGAGCAGACGGCTCCGTTCCATGTTCAGTGTGATCAGCCAGTTAGTGCTGCCCCTCCAGCTCCTTGCTCATGCTGTGGGGGCACATGGAAGCCGATTTTGATACAGCTTTCCTGCTTTAAAACTAAGTAGCAACAAATCTAAAGTAAAAAAAGTTCAGCATCAATTCAGATGAATGAAAATTGTTCTGCGCGTTGTTTGGTTTTGTAATTGGTTCAGTGAAAGCCTTTAAGAAAAAAAAGCTGTAACCTGTGGCACAATTTCCACTATGCTTACAACTGGTGAGCCACAGAAACCAGAAGACTTAATTGAAATGTACAAGTTCAGTTTCTTGGAGAGCGCACAAGACCTTTAGCTGTAGCAAATATTTACATTCAATTTAAAACTGAATGTAAGTTGCAGTTTCTTTTAATGTGAAATACTTAAGTCAGTGGGTCAGACAAGGATTACATACACCTTCAGAAAGCACTCTCAATAGCTTGAAGTTAATGTTCAGAATGTAGCAGGGACTCGATAGATTTACACAGAAGCTGCAATTTGTCCCACTGTCTTTCGTGAAACTATTATTTTTTTTTCTGACTTAATGAACAGATGATGGGTGCATGATTCAATAAAGGATCTTTATTATAGGATAAAATTTAACTTTTACCCCCCCAGTATCTACAGATGCCTTAAACTGTAGAATAACATGTCAGTTTGGGGCAAAAGACTGGTTATGGGGGAAAAATGCATTTATGAAACATCTTTTGTGTGTGTATAAAGATCAGATCTTGGATACAAATTTAAAATTTTCTGTTGAGACCTTTTTAGTATTTTAGAAAAGAGGAAGTCACAAGACAGCTTTATGCTAAATTTCTTTGTATAGATCATTTGCAACTCTTCAAGATGGCAAGTGGCCAGATCTCTGAATTTCCAGTGTTTTGGGAGTTGCTCAGGATTCCAGGAGGAAGGATTGTTCATGAACTGAACGTTATTTAAATCAACATCACTCCATTAAAGACCAATTCTCAGCTTTCAAAATCAGTGCAAATTATCCCTATTCTAGATATCGGGGACTGAGCTCATCCCAGTGACGGAGCGTCAGAGGCACCAGCCCTGCTGGGACTGCCCTGTCGGTGAGCCAGCATGGTGAGCTGGCAGGGTGGAACCAGCAGGTCTTATCTTATCTCAGCCCTCTCCTTGCTGGCTTCACCCGTGCTTGGGGTTTGTGACGGAGCACTGCTCGGAGCTGGCAGCGTGGAAACATTCCTCACAGATATTTTACTGCCAGTTGCAGACTGACAGGAGGCACAGATGGTAGTTTTCCTGGAAACCATAATATAATGTCATTTCCTATTAGAAGCATAAGTGAAAGCTGACTCGGTGACTTATCAACAAGAGATCACGTTGGCTGTGTAGGACACTTGTGAAACACTCAGATTGCAAGGACCAGGTTTCCAGTAAATCCAAAAATATTGACATAGTTCTTTCCCATATAACGCTTACAAGAGTCACTATGAAACTGGATTGAGTTTAGAGTTTGAAGGGAATAATCTGCCCCAGCAGCTGTAATGTGGCTGAAATGACTCCAGAATCTGTCACATCCATTGAAGATAGCAGATACCTTCCTGATCATTGTCAGCAAAAGTCTGAGACATCTTGTTCTGGATGCTCCTACGACTTTTCACTTCTCTTGCGTGCTGAAGGAAATACCAGTTCCTAGCTGCCTCTGTGACTGAGATGAACTTGCCTATTTGCTGATTTCATCTTATTCCATTTATAGTGTCTGGAGACAGTATTTTCACCGAACATTTTAGGAGGGTTAGTGTAATATTAATACTGATGTAAGGATGGCTATTATTAGACTGTAAGATCTGGAGTAGGAGCTTTCATTTACGAGGGGCTTGAAATTAACTGAGGCATCTCACTGCCACAAACAGGTGGTGATTTGTCCTGCTTGTCTTGTGCAGCTTCCCATTCCGCTTCATCAGTGACAGGGATTTTTACCTGTTGTTCATCAAAATTCTCTGTTGATAGTCTTGATGTCTTGTAGAGCTCCCTGTAGCACCTACATGTACGGGTTGATCCATCAAACTCCAAAAAGCCCATAATGACCTTTACCACCTTCTGTTCTAGGATGCTTGCCAAGCCTTGGACAAGCGTAAGTATTTGATGTTCTGTCACTTGACTCCTTGGCTATGCTTTCACAGGTGTGTGGGTGGGAATGCTTCCTTGGTTATTTTTAACGGAGCTCATTTCTTCTGTGCGTGTCAGTATGAGGCCACACAAGCATTTCCAATGGCAGAAACCACACGTACTTTGTGAGGACGAGCAACGCGTGAAGGGAGTCTTGGACCTGTGTAAACCTTGGCTCTCTGAATCAAGTCTGCCAGTACAAAGATATCTGTGGAGTTTTATCTCAAGTATACTACCTGTAACTGCCTATTACCCTGCATTCTGTCCAACCCATGGTATTTTGGGAAGCATTGCTTAGGATTTTTACACATTCCTGGGAGTACAGCCCAATAAATGACACTGAAATAAATTCTACAGCTTACTAATTGAACTTTATCAATTCACATGTCATTAAGCAATTATTGTTGTTTTTTTTTTTTTTTCTTTGAACAGGTTTATTATTATTATTTTCTTCCAGTTCCCAATAGGTATACACCTTATTAAAAATCTTTCACACCACAGTAAGCCAGCACAACTCCTGTAGCAGATTTTGTTACTGCGGAAGTTGCATAGAGCCTCAATTATGAATTTACTTTGTATATCTGCTTCCTTCTGTGCTAATGGTTGGAAGCATGAGGAGTAATTAGTTTGTCACAGAGCCAGTTTCTTAGTAATGATTGATAAACGATTGTTTTTACATAGCCCACAGATACAGGGTGCATACGAACATTAAACCACAGTTTGTGAGGAGGTCGCTGGAGCCAGCTAGCCTATCTTCACTTAAATGAACATTGCATGTTTTAGCTGTTATGGAAAATTTACAGTATACTCTGATAAAGCCTTATCTGCTGTTCAGATCCTGAACACAGCAGTTAAAGTGAGTCATTCAGACATGCAGATCATGATCATAGATGTTCACATGAATCACTTTGTCCAGACGTTCAATCAACTTCTTTTTTCATCTTTTCAGAATCAGTTCAAATTCTATTAAAATCCCTGCAAATCCAAAGCAAATCCTGTTTTGACTTAAATGATGGGGCCAATCAAATACGTGAAGAATATGATGCTGGCGTAAGAAGTAGTATGCTGCCTTTTTATGCTGCTTTAACATTTTTATAAAAAGGACATAAAGTTCATTTGACAGAGCCCTAAAGCGAAGTAGGTCTTGTGCTAAGTACAGTAGAAAATAGATTTGCAAATATCATGGTGATTAGCATAGTTAAAAATGCTTGTGGAAGCTAAAAAAGACAGCAGTCATTCTGCTTATTTAAAGCTTCTGCTGAAAGGAGGAAATTTTTAGTGCTTTGAAGTTTGCCTTTGGCTTACCTTCTTTTGTAATATAAATGAAAATGCAGCTTAATTGTAATTAATTAGTTAATTGGCTATTTCAGTGTCTTCTAGCTGCTTTGCAGTAATATTTCACAGTATGGCTTGCTGTGTGTTTTATTATTGTGCTATGAATAGAAGATTCGTAAGTATCTCACTTTCACTGATAACTGTTCTGCTTTATTAAAGGCTAATTAGATTAATTTTTGATCAGTTCTTCTGCTTCATGTCTGTCATACTGTTCAGGATTTAATGTAAACTAAAATTGAAGATCTCCTATATTCAGAGCATTTAATAATAAAACCTTACAAGCACATACTCAGTACATGCAAGAAACAGTTAAGTGAGAAGTGCAACCTGATGTACAAGAGAATGAAAATTGATATGCATAAGAAAGCCTACTGTAACTTTCTTTTAGACAAGTAGATAAAAATAGGAAACAGTATCATGAAAAGTTTAAACAATTATGTTTTTCCTAAACAACTGACATCTAAAAACTGAACACTGATTTGTAAAGATGGAGCTACTCATTTTCATTCAAGGTACATTATTACCAGTTGTTTCCAGACTCAAAAAAAAACAACAACAAACAACAAACAAACAAAACCCCACAGAAGTAATCTAAAAGGTCAACTTCTTAAAAAATCTCACCTGGTAGGCACCCCCTTGCAGCTTCTGGATGGCTGGCAGAAGCATTTTGCCCATCGAACCAGAACCTTTAGAAAGTAAGCTCAGCAGAAACTCCAATCTCTCATTTCTCTAGCAAGAGTAAACAATAGGGAGGCTTAGAAAACGCCCGCTGACGGCTGCACCAGCCCTGTTCGTGGCACCGAATCTGTATTTACATGTGACTTCCCCTGCACATACATACACATAATCTTTTAAGCTTCAGCTGCACGCTGCTATTGGCGGAGAGGGCAGTTGCAAAAACAAGGCATCCACAGTGATATCTCAAAGTGATTAAGTCCGAAGGGTGAAGGGGGTGTTAATCATAGGGCCTGATCCTGCCATAAGGCCTATTTTGTTTACTGTATTCACAACTGTCATAGGATTTTGTTTTGTTTTGTTTTTTAGCTGAAAGGACATTACTGTGGTTTGAGAACAGTCCAACCCTTGGTATAGCTGCATAGCAGGGGACTGATAGTGCTGGGGGGAGCTGCTTTGGTACCAGAAAAAGAATTTTTACCAGAGAAGTAGCTGTTCAGCAAAGCTGTGCATGCTAACAGTACAACAAACCCTGAACAAAGTGAGCCAAACTGGCAAAAATACTGTGTTTGTAAAATTTGGTTTTCCTTAGAGCTTCTCCTCATGGCTCCATTTGTCAGGAGCCAAACCCTTCCCACCTTCAGACACCAATGCTACATAGCAAAAGCCTGTAGCATCCACCTGGCCTCTGTAGAGTTTAGACAGAAACCAGCATTAGAACTGAAAAAGAGCCAATGTATACTTTAAAAATACTTTAATGTAAACCTCGGAATTATTTTAAGCATGCAGAAAGAACATTTTAATTAAAACAAAACAAAAAAAAAAAAGGAAAATGCCACTGCTATATCATTCTTACTTTAATGAGATGATAAGTAAATGTAAATTCCTTCCATTTGAATGAAAAATGTATAATATCAGGATTCTGTGTACTTAGCTTGAATACAAATAGTCCTTAAATAATTTGCCTTTTAAAACTGTAGCGAAGAATTAATTTATGTGTTTTCCTCCCTGCCCAAATCAGGAAGTGTAATGGATGCTTTTACTTATTAACCAAAAAGGAGTTGACCCCTAAAATGTATGAAGAATGTATGTAACATGCTCTTTGGTGTACGTAAAATGTACGTGTTTTGTTATTTTATGCCACTAGTTGTTTATTTTTGCTCTTAAAGCACCTTGTAACCTTAAACTTCACAACAGGACAAATATTTCTGTGGACTTAAAGGTAGCACTTGCGAACTTTTTTGACTGCTAGCGTTTATGATCGATGTAGTTGCCTAGTTCAATTACATTTTCAGTTTGGATAAGCTTTTTTGTTCATATTAAAGTAAAACTCGGTTTTCCATTTTTTGTCTTTATAAAGGTAGTAGCACTGTCTGTAGATTCAACTATTAATTTTGCTGTACTTATAATTTTCCGTGACATGCTCTATTTTGGGTATTTTGGGGGATTTGTCAAACTGATAGATAACAAAGCACTTTTGTAAACTTGTATTTTTATGGGGAGGCAGTGTGGGGCGGTCCAGAATTACGCTTTTTTTTCCCTTTTATTTAATGGTTTGTAATATTTTATATTTATCTCTCTTTTGGTTAAGCCATGATGTGTGGTTTGTTTTGAAACTGAGCAAATACCCCCAAACTGTGCTGATTTACGTTTGATGAAATATCAGTGACGCTTGCCTGCAGAGTTTAAGGCGAAGTGGGCTTTCACTTTGAATTCAGACCTCATAAACTTGAGCGTACGGGCTTTGTGCAGAAGCAACATGCAGCAATTGGGAGGTGGAATTAATACTTCTTCGGTCCCTGGGGAGATCAGCGGGTAATAATGTGGCTCCTGTGCGTCTGCTGCTCCCCTGGCGCTGACAGGCCGCACCATGCGTCCCTTCCCAACACTTTGTGCCTTATCCTGATCGGGTCTGTCTCGCGCTCTTTCCCTGAGGCTTGTTGGAAGGTAAAGGTGTGTGATCTCTACGTGCTGATGCCATGCAGTTAGTGGTGGCTCTGAGCATGGTGGTGGAGGCTGTGGTGCTTAGATGGCGCGGGTCCATCCCTTTGCCGATGCCCTTGGTGTCGCGCTCGCCCTGGTGTTGATTGGGGCCTACCTGTGGGGCTTTGTGCTCAGGCTCGCTCCTGGCCAACAGGCGAACAGGGACGCCTGACGTTTTCCTTTAGTGACTTATTTTTTAATCTGTCTCATCACAAAGTAAGCAAGTGCCTGCCTAGGTGAAGGTGTAGCCCTTTCTGTGGCCTGCCCTGTCAAGAAATTTAGCCCATACTTCCAACACCTTTAAACACAAGGCAGATATTTTTTCTGTGCACATGGTAGAGATTCAACTGGGCAGGAGCACAATGTAAGCATGAGGCATCAACAAAACCACACACACTTCTGCTCTGCCTCCCTGTGAAGGAGAAGATCCTGACCACAGAAGCCCTGGGGGTCTCCTCCCAGGCTTAGTTTTCAGCTGCCTCATGTTGCTGATAGTGGCTTGATGATTGCTGACTTAAATACGGCCCCGAATACAGTTACCATTGCTGGTAGTTCCCTGAAGTTAGCGTGCAGTCATAAAGCTCCTGGTAAGCAGTAGCTGTGTGAGTGTGAAAGGCCTGCTGGAGCAGAGCAGGTTTCTGTGTATGCATACATTGTGGTGGTTCAAGGGATGAAGTCACCACGTGTTTGAGATGCTGATGTTTCTGACACGCTGCTGCAGCTGATACAAACTGATAGACAATTCTGGTAATATTTTGTACTTACAGAAGCTAAATAAGACAAAGATTAGTAAGTTCTTTTCAGTTTTGTTCAGCAACATCATGACTTTCCAAGGTTAATCTTTTAGGAATGCTTAATGCAGTATCTTAGACTTAGGTAGAGTTATTCCAGATGGATTAAACAAATCGTAAGGCTAAAGTAAAAGTAATTATTTAGGACTGTGGTTGCTTGAATATTATTTTTATGAGCTGAAGTGGTTTTGTCGAAGCATCGTTATGACATTAGTGAATTAGTGGCTGTGCATCTGGGCCCTTGTTACCCATGCATAAGTTGTCAGTAAGGAATAGTTACTTAAATAAAAGGGTTATCAGAACTACTCCTCGAGATGCTTCTACTCCTAGCTGAAACGATGGTACCTTCAGAGGAGCTCAAACAGCAGATCAGTTAGTGCACGATGGAGAGATTGCGTTGTGGGCAAAGATCTCCTCATTCCATTGCGCAGATGTTTCCAGTCCCTGACTGACACTTTTTCCTGTTTTTCAGTGCTGTTGTTTTAAGTATAGAACTAAAAAGTAATATTAAGGGGAATTCATTTAGGGCTGTTTATTTGAGTTTTATCTTAGCATGAGAATTCAGCAAGTTTATAGTTGGTCATAACATGCCTGAAAATGCTTTGGTAATCACTTTAAAAAAGAAATAAGAAATTGAATTTGCAAATCAGCTGAAGTAAGGAGGACTTGCAAATTTAAGATAAGTTGCTTTAGAGCTGTCTTTTGCATGAGGACAACTTTTAGTGCCTCTTGTTTTCTAATCTGCTATGACATTTCAGGTTGCATGAACTCTGATGGAAAACTTTAAAGACGAGCCTGCAGTTGTGCCCACGCTGTAACCCAGATACTTACTCCCAGTTCTTTCTTCAGAACCGGCATCCCTATTTTGAGAAACATGTGAGCAGCTTCCCCCTGCCTGGCGGTGCAGCCTTCCTGTTGGCAGGGGCTGCCAGCCCTGCAGCAGTGTCAGCGGAGGGAAGCATGTCTGCGCTCCTGCAGCTCGATTTCAAAACAGGACCACAAAAGTGCACTCCGGTATGGTGCCTTACAGTGAGCTCAACCTGCCGAGACAGGTGCCTGAGTTTTATTTCCCTTGCCCCAGATGCACTGGTACAGGAGGGTCAACCTGCAGTGGGTCAGTGACAAACAGGCTGGGAGAGGAGCGATAGCATCTGCACCCATCACGGCGCCTTCCCCTGCTGACGTGACTCAGGGTGCTGATGTGGTTTTAGCAAAAATCCCTCAGACCTGCTAACCCAGCTAATTCTGAGCGGCTTTCCAGAAGTATTCAGAGCTTGTGATTCCTTTCAGAAAATGCTTTTTATTTAATTATTTTCAAAAGACCACATTTCAGTTTCCAAATTCATGGTTCTCTGCCAAAAATAGGACAGAAACCAATAGTTGCGTACAAGTGGGAATGATAATAATGGGCAAGGCAGGAGTATTTCTGTCTTTTCTATTTAGCAGATCATTTCACTTGGGTTCATTTATATTTGACCTCTAATCTGAATGTCCAAAGCACTGAAATTCACTGTTATGTGGATGTGTTAGAGACCATAATGGCATTTTCATGCATCTTTTGTTTCTGCGTACTTTGGGTAATTTTATTAGCTATTGTTTGAAAATGTCATTAGACATTAAGTCAGTTTATTTAGCTATCATAGGCTAATCCAAACATACAGAAGGTAATACCCGGCTCCTGACCTCTCCTTGCCTGCAGGCTTTCAGATGTTCTTTCTTCTGCAGACCTCAGGTGGTTGGGAAGGGGAAAGGGCTTTCACCCTTTGGGTATTTTGTGAAGACCACAGGACGGGCTGCAGGTACCCCAGCTCGGTTCCCAGCACAGGAGAAAAGGGAGAGGAGATGATTAAGCAAAGAAGTCAAGGGCTTTGCTGTCTTCCTTGATAAATGGTAGGGTGAAGTCTCCCCACCCTTTAACCCTTTTAAAGGTCTTAGATTTAATGCAGCAAGTTTGCATGCTTGAGACTGTGGTCAGCTAGCAGGATTTCATAGCCAGTTGACCATGAAGTACTCCCTCCTCACTTCTAAAATCTACTTGGTTGAACATTACCTCTTGAAGCTTTGCAGATTTGGGGGAAAATTCTTGCACAGAAATCTTTCAAGGTGAGGCTACAGGGGTAAAGGAACTCTTTCTTTTAAAGGATATTAAGAAAGAAAAAAAAAAGTAATATGCCTCAAACATAAGAAATTGAGTTGAAAATCATTTCCTCTAGTTATTCATTTTAATATTGCCACTTTGATCTGTGTGGATTTGCAAATACAATTTATTAATAAATCTCTCCCCCAACAGGTATTTTGATAGTATAAATCTATTGTATTTGCTGCTAATAGCAAACTTTAAAGGGAAGAAAAAAAAACAGAGGAAGAATGCAACAAAAATGTTGACCTCAATGAATAAAAATTGGACTGTTTGTACCATGAGAAAATGAGATAATTATGGCTATAAATTCCTTTGCTCAAAGAATGAAAATAAACAACATACACGCTATGTGGAAACAGGAGAGAGCCATTGCATTAGGACAGATTCCCTGTAATCTTTTCTCCATGGTAATTCTTAATAATGTGGGGATGTTTTTTTAGTTAAGGACTAAAACTGTTGAGAATGTTCCTGGAGTTTGGCAGCTTTGCAAGATGAAAAGGCCTGGTTTACAAACATTCCCGCCCAGGAACATATTTGGGAGCCAGTAATGTGGTGTTTGGACACTACTACTACGAGGAGCATTAGATGCATTTCTTACTGCTGCATTACAGCCATCTGGCAGGTAAGGGCTCTGTTTGTCTCCTGTGAAGGCTTTTTAGAAAGTCTAACTTGGAGCCATTCCACATAAAATTTACTTGAAGGCTTATTCTTCTTTTGGAAAAGAAAAAAAAAAGAAAAAAAAAGAAAAAAACAGGTGACAAAAAAAATACATGTTAAAGGGTTAAACCATCAGTTACATACAGCACTACAGCACCACAAGCTATTTAGGGCCTTTGTGGAGCTTGACTCTTTATTTCTAGATTGAAAATGAATTTTTGTTTTAAGTGATAGTTAAATGGTTTTCTCTGACACAGATTATTTGTGTTTCACAAACCGTATCAGTTCTGTCTATAATGCTCAGCATTTTCTCTAGAGTGTCTAAATCCTACTACAAAGAGTACTTGCTCCTTAGTCTGACACCCAGTAGGGATAAAAGGCTGACATAACATACTACTAACTTGTTATAATTAATTGCATGTTTCTGTACTTAAGTGTGAAGGGTGGAAAGTATTGCTTTAAAGACTACCTACAAAACTGGTGAATGAGCAGCCACTTCAAAGAGAAACATCCAAAAGAGCAACAGAAAGGAAGCTGCTTTTGAATTCCCTCAGTTCCTCCTGGCAGCCCCGAGCTCACAAAAGAAGCAAGAAATGGTGCTTTTCTGTTGTGTTAGTTACACAGCCAGCTGCCAGCAGGTAAACCTGGAGGTGGAGCCACCATATGAGGTTCCTTTTAATAACCTCTGCCTGACATAGATGCTGAAAGTCTTACTTAACTTTCATGGTTTTCTCTTTCTGGCTAAGGGAGGTTCCTCATGCCAACTCTAGACAAGAAACAGACACAATTCTGGAGCCAGTTGTAGCTCTCAGTTGCACTGGCACATACTTGAGATTGAAGCTTTTGCAGTTAATCCAGATTTGTGCTTTACAGCTGAAGCAGCAGGATGGATCTTGGCTTCTAACTCCTTTTTATTTTTCTGATTTCTCTATATACAGCATTGCTGTAATTAAAGAAGTAGAGCAAAGCACATGAAAATGGAAATCTGATTTTTACAAGAGTGCTAAGTTATTTCTTTAGGATAAGTTGAAGTTCCCAGAATTGTGCTTTCACACTAATTGTCCTACGCTTTTTGAGCCTTGCCTGTGCAGCCATGCCCTAGGTTCCTTTAACCAGCACTCCAGCTGCATGCAGCATGTACTTTGTTGCTGCAGATGACAGCTCCAGACTGTTGCCTTCATTCATTCTGGTAATTGTGCTCTGCCCCTGTCCTTCTTAGCCACCCGCTGTGCTGTACACCCTGCACTGACCCAGTCAGCTGCCCGATTGCTGTCTGTCTCCATCACTCTTTACTTCCCACAGCTCTACCAATGGCTTTGTCTTGGCTTTGGGAATTCAGTTTATGATTTACTAGTTCCTTGTGTCTCAAATTCTGGAAGTGTATGTGCACTTCCATTGTCTTCAGGTGTCAACAGTGAATGATCAGGGTGATCATTTAAAGCAGGGTTAGGAGGCAATTGTGAGGGTAGCTATTCCTGATGATACAGTAAGTAAAAAGGATCAAGTGAGTGAATTTGTCATTTCTAACCCTTTCTTACACTTAACATTACATGAAATTAGACCTGGAAAGGAGGGACTTGCAGTAGGTGTGAAATGCTAAAATGTCATCTGTGTCCAGATTCTACAAAACCTTATCATCACTGATTGCCACTGTAAGAATTAAAAGTCAGCTCATGTAGTCCACAGCAGCAAATATTGTCAGACAACGTATAATGGAAATTTGTAAGAGCTAATATTTAATGTCTTAAAATGAGAAGCATCTAGGATAACTCTTGAAATCACTTCACTTGAGTTCAGTATATATTAACAAAAAAATATTAAGGTTAATACTAAAGTACTTTCACCAGATGACTTTAAATTAATCTTAGGATTACCTTAAAAAAAAAAGGAGAGAAAAGAAAAGAACCTTCGAGTACTGGGGACACAGGGCATTCTTCACATTGCTATCTATCACTCTCAAGCATGGCATTGAGAGAAGAATTAGTCAGAAATAATGCCATTTCCATCCCTAAAGCTGTGATTATTTGAATACTGAATGCTTTTAAATGATTTGTTTCAGGCCTTTATAGTACAAATTCACTTTTGATAGTTAGATATTTACAAAAAGGCAGAACAAAACCCCACTGAAGTTAGTAGGTCCCATGGGGCCTGGGGTTCTCTCTCACAGAGCTGGTCACAGTGCTTTTCTTTATCGTTGAAGTGTTTTAGAATGTCGTTTCCAACTAAATATATGTTCTGTATCTGACAGGTGAGGAGTACCAAACTTCAAACCGTCAGACAAAGTGGTTTTCCTTTGTTTTGTTTAGGGAGATCTCTTTGATTATGCTTGTATTTAAAGTGCACTGCTAGGTAATGATAGAACATACATCTGCTTAAACCAAATTCAAAGAGTATCATGAAGTGACACCTGCTTAAGTTTTTAATTAAAGTGACTTAATCTCTAGCGATCTCTACATACATAGGCAGAAAGTAGCTGTGTTTAATGTGTACTTTGAACTGCCATTCATTTAGAAATCAAAGATTTGTAAATGAAACACGGTATGCTAGACATGATGATATTGGACTGGAATCCCTTCTTGTTGGCATAGCCTATTTTTTCTGATGCTGCCAGCCCCTGGGAATACATTCTCATTAAAATTATGTATAGAAGCAAACAAAAAAAGAAAGTTATCTTAAAAAATAAATAAGTGCATATATAGAACATTTTTAAATATGCAAATATATAGAGTTGTTCATGTAATGGGGAATTGCTCCTGCCTTTTGTGAGCAGTGTTCTGCCATTAAACAATTGCACTGTCTGATGAGTTACTGTTTTGAAAAATGACTGTAAAACCATCATGTATTTCTTCTCATCAGTTTTCTAAATTTCAAGTCTCTGGTGGAGTAGGTCAGGTAACTGAATGCTGTTTAATGGTAATCCTTGTTCTTCAGTGGGTAGGGTCCTTAACAGGCTCTGCTTAACTCAGTCATCTCTCCCTGTTGGCAGTGGCAGTGCTTGGCCTTCACTTTCCCTGCTAAAAAGGCAGGGGAAAGCTCCAGCTCCTTTTTGTGGAAGTCGTGGGAGGTGCCATTTCCTCTAACAGGACTCTGATCTTTTCCTTGCTGCTGACTGTGTTGGAAGGCTCTGCAGAGGAATACTGTTTGTGTGCCCTACAGAAAGGGATCTGTTTTCCGTATTTTTCCTAACAGGGTGAATTTTGCTGAGGTAATATGTCTTAAAGACTGATCTTAGTTTAGTTGATATTCTTTAATGTTCATATTGTCTTTCTCTCAGCTTTCCACCTACAAAAGTCCCTTGATATTCTTGAAATAGAATACAGGACTGTACAGACAGTCCTGTATTTTCCCTCTTTTGTCAGCTGGTGATAGTAAATGTCAGTAAGTGACAGTGAATGCTGATTTGGAATGGGACAAGGAAAAAGAAGCAGAGGCAGTTTGGTTTTTGCAGATCCATAGTTTGTTATCCCTACCTACTGGTGACACCCATGGTGATTTCCAGCATAATCCTATGTCTGACCACACTGCTGCAGTCCTCAGGATGGAATTTAACGTTTGGGACCCATAGCCTCGCTGCCTGGCACGAGTCTCCTATTCATGATTTTTCTTTGCAAAACGAACACCGTCTCCTACGTCAGGAAGGGAGACAGAAACTTCATAAGGGAAAGATGAACAAAGCCCTTAATTTGTGAGAGGAAGGAAACTGGTAGGGAGAGAGCACGAGCGCTGTAACAATGCCAAAATGGGGGGGCAGATCTCGGCCGGCAGCAGGGAGGGGTTGGGGGCAAGCTGGAGGTGTAAAGCTCTGTGCTGATAAATGCAGAGCAATAAATTGCGAAGAAGATGCAGGTGCTGGAAAGGGCCCTGGGGTGGCTGCGGAGTGGGGGCGTGCGGAGGAAGCCCAGCTTGCACGGCTTCACATCTAACCCTGCTGGCACGCTCGCCTTGTCTGTGTTACGGATGTGCGGAGGTAAATTACTAACGAAGATGTGTGCGGATCCACCCAGAAGGGAGGTGAACGTTTCTTGATAACATTGTGTTCTCAAACATCAGCTCTGAAATGCTCAAGACATTTGCTTTTGATTTTCCTTTGACCACCTGCAGAGCTCACCAAACTAGTTTGGGGTGAGAGGAACAAGACTGCGCAAGGAGCTTTGGCTTCATTTAAATGTGGGTAGTCGTGCTGTTAGGATGGGGGGTTAAATACTGAAATGCTAGCTGTTTGGCTTTTTTTCTTTTCTTTTCTTTTTTTTTTTTTTTTTTTCTTTCTTTTAGAATTTCTCTCTTTCCCTCATACTATGGTTTATTTATATTGCTACCTTGGCAATATTGACTAGCATCTATAGGAACTGCACTCAGGGAAAGGTGCTGAGATTTATAAAAAAAAAAAGGGTTAAAACTGACACACAGGTATTTCACTATGAAGTTTACTGATGGCTGTTGCCATTGCACGTCCAAAACTCATAAAGTACAACTTTATTTGCCCTCTTTTTTGTTGTCTCAGCTTTGCTTCAAAAAGCTGCAGTCGTCACTGGATGATTTCAATCAAAAAATAGAGTCAGAGGTTAAATGCTATCCACAGCATTTATCTATCTTTGTCTAAATTTGTTGCACCACAGTACTGTCAAAGTAGTATGTCTATGAGTATAATAAGTAGCAGGAAAAAAAAAAAAAGGTGGTCTGAATAAATCCAGGATGCATTCTGTTTCTGGTATTTAAAATATTAACTAGTTTTTGACTGGACTGAATTGCTCATAGATTAATTCAAGTTGGAAGGGACCTCAGAAAGTCATCTATCCAAAATCCTGCACAATGCAGGATAGATAGGAGATCAAACTAGATCCTCAGAACCTCTGAGGACAAAGGCTATGCTATGTCTGGGCAGTCTCTTCCGATGCTTGATTGTCATAATGGTTAAAATGTACAATAAATTCCCTCGTATATTGGAATCTCTTTTTTTTCAACTTATGCCCATTGTCTTTTTTCATCCCACCATTCATCACAGTAAAGACCCCAAATCTGTCTGCACAGTAAGCCTCCTGCAGGTGCGCAGTGGTTGTGGTTTAGGTCCACCCAAAACTTTCCCTTCTGCAGGTGGAACGAGCCCAGTTCCCTCAGCCTCTGACCACAGGGCTGCAAGTGTTCTGCCCACAGCTGTCCTCGTGGCCCTCTGTTCAACTGCTCTCAGTTTATCAAAAGCTTTTGGGAGGAGGGATGCACAAATCTATACAAAGAAATATCATTTTGGTCTTTATGCAAAAAGATCTTTGTGTAAATCTGTTACGCGCAGGCTTTGGGAGGTTTTCATGTGTTTCTATGATTATTTAAAAAACTGTTGCACCACAGTCTTGTCATAGCAGTATGTCTGTGATTATAGTAGGTAGCAGAAAAACAAATCAGGCCAATAAGTTCAAAGTTTTTTAGCTCTGTCTTGTGGGTATATAACTGAGAGGAGCATTTTCTGGGTCAACTCAGACATTATAATAACAGCAACAATAATGGCCCCTAAAAAGATGGGATGCATACATTCAGTGATTGTTCTTCAGTGAAGAATTTAGACTAGACGCTTGTCTTGCTGTGGCTGATACCTTAGTACATCCTTTCTGTCCTTACACATGAAGTAGACTCTAAGATTAGTGTGGTTGAGTATATTGGAAGTAATAGAAAACAGACACAGAAAAATTGTTGCATGTTTAAAAAAAATCATAAAATGAAAGAGGAAGTGCATCATTTATTATAACACCATGTAGACTAATGAAAAACATACTGCAGCCTGGAAATTTGTTAAGAGCTGAACTCCAAAAGTTTCCATTCCCAAAAATGCCTTGGGGCCTCCGGCTGTAAGCTTGTGGCTAAAGAGGCCCTATGGTAAACTGACATAAAAAATAACTACTCCATAAACATTCAGCTCCTGTTTCACAATAGTTGGAAATAAGTTTTAAAGAAGTGTTCCCAACTGATACTGACTATACTTTATCAAAGTAAAAGGAAGGCAGGCAGTGCGTTTATGACTAGAATGTCAAACTGGGAATGAAACACTGGGGAGACGGGTATTAGGCACAAAAATGTTATGCTTATTGTACAGAGGAGAAAATGAAAAAGATTAAGCGATTTGCCAAGAGCAAGAGCAGCAGTCAGCACTGGCAGAGCTGGTGTTAGCATTAAATAATTCCTGGCTCTTGTCCTTTGCTCGTTAACTAGAGCAGGGCGGACAGCACACCTAGGACACGCTGCTGCGAGCAGGTCGCCAGCCTGTGCTCGAGCACGTTCTTCAGGCTGTGTGCGAGCACACCCCTGTGCCCTCAGAGGAATGGTGTTGGTCCCTTAGAGAAGGCTGAATTTGGTGTCTCTTTTCTTTTAATCTTTTTGCCTTTCCTAAAGGTATGTTTCTCCTGCAGAGTTAGCCCAAGCTGATTGACTAGGTGTTAGCTTTGCCTTTCTCCCCACTGACCTGCCTTTGTCAGTGCATGAAAATCTCCAGCACTGTCTGTGGGGTTTCAGGCAGTTCTAGCTGACATGATGGCCTGCTGGTAGAGGTGGTGAGGAGAGCATTACAGCCCTGATTCCTTCCTCGCAGGGGTCGGCAAGCAGTTTGCAGAGATGATGTCAATTAAATCCTCCAAGTGGTTATGTTCCTCCAGTCTGTTTCTGCAGTTCCTGTGGCACACAGAGGTTCTCCTGCCTGGCAAGGAGTCCTCAAGTGCCTTAGGATCACGGCATACATCCATGAAGTCCAAATTTCGCAAGGCTATAAAGATGTTGTAAGCTGGAGGCGCCTTCATCTGAGCCTGTGTAAATTGCCAGTTTGTGAGCTTTGGGGAGGAGGTTGATCTGGGAGTCAATACAGACTGCCTTCGCTAACTCTTCCATGAGCACTTAGTAAGTTTTCTAGTACATTTTCACAGAAATAAATACCAGGTCTAGAAATCCCAATGTTGGTAAGTATTTTCACTGTTGTACAGTAATAAAGTAAACATATGGCAATAACAGCCACACTGTATTGCTATACCTGTACTTACGTGATGTGCAGCACAGAAGAATGTCAGTCGAAGATTGAACCACTGGAAGAAAAAAAGAAGAAAGAAAAGGTAAACCAATTGCTCATAGATGTTTGAAAGAAATGAAAAGCAAATTTCATAAATTCTGTTAAATACATTTCATGTGTTATATTTCACTGCACCATGCTTTTTATAGCATTTACAACATGCGATATTTTCATGCAGTGATTAGAAAATCCAGAATGGAATTGTTTACAGTGTTTGGTATTGAATTGCTTCATGATTGATTACTGACTCAATGACTGTAGCTGAAAGGTTGATAGAGTTACTGTATCATAGTGGTGTTGGTGTTGATGGCTTTATTTACATTTTGAGGTGAATTGAGGTTCTTGAATAAAAGCTGTGGATTGATCTAAAAATAGAAACTCACAGCTTTCTTCTCCTCATTGAAAATGTCACGTGTACTGGGTTAAAACTGAAATGGAACAATCCCAATATGAAATATTTGGCATGTAGTGAGATACTATGACAAATGTCAGTTTGATTTGTTATTGTAAAACACAGTGGTTTTGGCATACTGTGTTATGCTAATTCACTTTGGTTACTGAGGATATATCTGCTCCTTTGCACACTGTGGGAGAAAATATGGAAAAGATGAATATTTTAGTAAATTATAACAACAAAGGTGTAGTATGTGTGACCACTAAGAATTTGTAACCGGTATTTCAGATCTAAGTTATCTAAAGGAGAGGAATGATGTAAAGCACTAATTTCCATATTTCTTGCAGTTTAAATTAAAGTTTTAAGTCTTTTTGCTTGGATAAGTGATTGAACAATAATACTTGGAGAGCAAGATAACTTTAAGAACAGATTGTCGCTATAGTAAAAAAGGTGTGTTTTCCCCTAAAAAGAAAGATTAACTCTGAGGTTACTCAATTATGACTGAGTTTTGAGGGAAACGGAGTACTTCACTTGTGAAAAAATGGTTTAAGATAGCAGCCTCTGCCAGTTTGTTCTTTTTATATTGAAGTTTTACTGAAAGGTCAGTAAACGTCTGTGAAAGATCTCATCTCCCACCGGCCTGCATTTCCCACTAGTGCCACTGGTCTCTGTGATGGGAGCTGCCAGCAGCCTGGCCCAGCCCGGCCTCTGTCCTGTTCCTCACGTCTCGTGGCAAGCATTGGAGGGACCAAGAAAAGTACGTGGTGCAATCAATATTTGGTTGCAATTTTAGTTTCACAATCTGGTGAAGAATAGTAAATAGAAGCACTAATTGCTATTATTACACGGCCTTGAACTTGAGAGAGCGATTTCCGTGTGTATGCCGTGGCCTGTGTGTGTGCCGTGTCACGCAGCTGGAGATCACCTCCCTGGCTCCAGCAGCCCTAAGACCTGCTGGCGTGCCTGGCTGCTTGGTCTGCAGCTCCGGCTGGCCTCCCATCCCACCACAGAAACAAATGTCCTCTAATTCATGTGAAGAAACAACAGATTTGCTGTTTATAAATTCATACAGATTGAAGCTGTGTTGCAGGTGCTGTTAAGACAGCTGCCCCAAGCTTTACAGCACAAAACACGTGTGGGAAGCTCTTTTTCCCTGTTCGTGAGCAAGTTCGTTAGGAGGATGTGAGCAGTCCCGGCCGATAGGCCTCACTGCTGGAGCGTGGCACAGCTGCCGCACGCTCTGGAGCTCCTCAGTGTCCCTCAGCGACCTCCAGCCCGCCTCCTGACTAACACAGCCCCTCAGTGCCTTCGCTGCGGCCTCATGTCCAGGTATTTATGGACGTGATGGAATTAGACACGTGAATTGTCATTGAATTCAGCCGGCTAAGCTGCACAAACAAACTTATTTATATCCATGGCGTGCTGCAGCGCTGAGATCGG
Organism: Anas platyrhynchos; assembly: GCF_047663525.1. Lineage (NCBI taxonomy): Eukaryota > Metazoa > Chordata > Aves > Anseriformes > Anatidae > Anas > Anas platyrhynchos. Next base: position 14,300,432 of record NC_092601.1, on the reverse strand, counting down.
CATTCAGAGGACCACTGTCCTGTGCTCACACGGGTTCGTAGGGTGGATTGGAGAAAGGTTTGTCCATACCAGTCACCAAGAAGCTTTGCTTCTGCTGACCTCATTGGATTCACGAGGATAACGTGGGTTTCGTTGCCTCCCTCCATGGTGACTCAGTAGCTTTTCCTAGACTGATCTGTTTTTCTTGCGTTCTGAGCCCTGTTGCTGAAGTACAATTTCTTTTAAGTAGTAAACTAAGTTTTAGGAATGATTAAATCACAACGTGAATCATAACTGAAACGCTGAGCTCTGCATACTGCTCTTCACATCTATAAGCCAGCAGGGATGAATAACAAGTTTTGTAGCGACAGACTTAGAGCGGGTCTGCAGTTCTGCTGAGAGGTGAACCCACTGCTTTATGTGTCTTTTGATGTAAGCAGCTCCAAGGGAATAAACAGCTGGCTAGTCAGTTTGCAGAGAGCTTGCAGCGTGTCTGAATGCACAGAAGCATTTCTAGATAGCTTAAATATTGTAATGCCTTTTCAAGTGTCATATGTCATGCAGCGTATAATTTTATTCATGAGGCCTGAGTTGTGTATTCCAAGAAAAATCGTAGATCGTATTAATCCTATTTAATTCTGAGTCACAACATAAAATTTTGCAGTGCTGTAATTAACAGTAATGAAAGATAAGGAGCAGCAGCTGTATAGCTAATGAAGGAGTTAATTTCAACGTGTATTTTAGCCCATTAAGTACTATAATGCAAAAAGCCTTGTGTTGCCAGCACGAAGTGAAGGAAGGCAGTTAACCACCGCTCCCCTCGCCAGACCAGCAGAGCTGGGGATGCCGTACGGTTTAGGCTTCACTAAAATTGATTCATTAGCTAAGGCAGTAGCATGCACTACAAATGTGGAAGAATATATAAATCATTGTTACGGTTTGTCTTATCCCAAGGAAAAAAATCTTTCTTATTCTGCCTATGTGAATATTTTTTTTCTATGAAAATGTTTCCCTCCTTTCAGGTTGGAGTATATTTTATAAACTGATTTAACAGTTTAGTTCAGGTCTTTGCTCTGTCTGTCAAGACTCTCCAGAGGCTGAAATCTGCAGGCCATCCAATACATCATTGTTCACATTGTACTTCTTTTTAACAAGTCTGAAACGTTTTCCTTGTGTGGTTTCGCAACCCCCTTTTTTTTTTTTCCGAACAGCATGAGTCCTATCACTAGATCAAATTTAGAATTCACTGCTTCCAACAATTGTCTAATGGATCCACATGTTTACACAGCATGACATTGGCATCCAGATAGTGCTGTCAAAGTCTCCAGGCTGTACTACTGTCTCATACTTCCTCCCTTCTCTTAAAAAAAATAATAAAATAGCTAAAGTTACAGTTAATCTGGTATTCTGGGAAGCAGGGAACGGTGCTTTTACTTCAGCCACTAGTATTGCTCCCAAAATTTAGAAAACAACCCTTTTTTTGATCTGCTATATATGAAAATGTCAACTCTCAGGTATTTTATCAGCACTTATTGTATCAATCTCAACATGCTATTGAATGGGAGACCGGAAAATAACTTTTCCAGACTTGTTCTTTTTTTTTTCTGTCCTGAGGTTCCCAGGCTGAATGACAGCTTTTATCTGTGTATGCCACTGCTACCAGCACAGGCGCTTGTGGCTTTCCGAAGCTCCCAGCTACTTCTCCCTGCCACTGTGCCGTTGTGTCGATACGCGTTTCTCTAGCCTGATGGTGAACAAATTACCGAACTGATGTGTCTGCAAATTAACCCACGAGCCGGCAGCCTCAGTCACTGGGCGTTTGTGTGGCATGAGAGGACCTTTTGTAATTAACTCGCCTGTGTGTTTTGCACAGTGCTTAATTCCTGTTCTGTGTGATCGGATGTAAATAAATCAGTAGCAATTACTTGGCAGCAACTTTCTGCAATCAGTTGCTCTGAAGAAACTTAGCCCATGGTAGCATTAAGCAAAGGAAGGGGGGTTTGGCTAGGACACCAGAACCTTTCTTTTTTTAATGCTCTCATGGGATCTTTCACTTCCACACAAGCAACTGCTTGAACTGGCCGAGTGGTCTTGATTTAACACTGCTGTACGAATACTGCTTGTCCCAGCTGCAGGGTATCATAACCTCTATTTCCTTAGCTTAGATTTGAAATCTGGAGCCATATGATTCAGATGAACCATGACTGCCCTCTCTTTAACTTGATGTATTTGTTTTGAAAATACCATTGTTCAGTCCAGGTTTTAGCTCCTAAGCAAATTAAGCTGATTTACACTGGTAAATGGGGAATACTTAGCAGCTTGATTAAAAAAAAAAAAAAGCAAGAAAAGCTGAAGCAATTTTTAACTCATCAGTGCCAAAGAAAATACATCATTAGCATAAACTTTTAAAAAAAAGTTTTTAAGATTAAAAACGATAGTTGGTCCCAAAGGTAGCTATAGCTCTGATGCAAAAAGTACTTCTTCCAAGAGCAATTACATCCTATGCAGCGAGCTCACAAAAATGTTGCTGCAGACAGGCTTCAGAATGAAGGCTGATGAGCAGAACTGGGTTAGCTTTGCATTCAAAATTTGATTTTATGTGGGCTCCTGTTCTTGTGAAGCTTAGATACAAGCTCTTGGATTTGAAGTAAAGCCAACTGGATTTGTAAAGATGCTTATCGTATTCCCTGGCCCTGTTCAAATCACCAGAAAATATTAGGGCTGACAAGCCTAACTTGATCTGCGTCTCAATATTTTTATGCTGGATTACAGTATACATAGAAAAAAGAAAAGTCTCTACCACAGCTGCAGCCTGCTTAAAAAGAAAAATGAAAAAACAAAACAAAACAAAACAGGCCTTTTATTAAAAATAAACATATAGCAGAGAAAATGGAAAATCACCTAATTGCCCATGAGGGTTTACATATGGACCACATGACCAAAGGTCAAGCTAAACTGCCACGATTTTCTACTAGGATTTTGTAATCATTTGTTATATAAATGAAGATTTCTTCACAGGCTTTAATTGGTAGGAGTATTTTATAATTAAGCTTATAAACTTAATAATCTAATTAGATTCTTTAACTTTTTATCACTGCTGGTTTGTAGTGGCGTTTTGTGAATTTCCTTATTTATTTATTCATAAATGCTCAGAGAGACTAAACAGCAAGTTGAGGGCTGGGATGCTTTCCCAAATATAGTTCAGAGCTGTCGGTCAATCACTGAGCTGCTCCTGCTGTCCGAAATAGAAGTGGCCCCAGCAGCACCTGCCAGGACAGCATGTACAGGGGGCTAAGTTTGGCAGGTCGGGATTTCTGTTCAATAGCGTGCAGGCAGGTTGCTCGTAGGGTGTCTGCAGAGTTGCTTCCAACTGTTACGTGTATTTTACAGGATGGAAGAGTATTGAGGGAATTGCATTCAGATACCGAAGACGACCTTATAATTAAGATGCAATTCTACTTGCTTGATTTAGACAATTCTGCTTGCTGCCTACCTGCTTGGACTGAGTGAGGTTCTTCCCTTCTTTTTCCCCTCCCTCCTGGGGCAATGCACTGTACAGGTTCTGAGTTTGGTGGAAGACAGTGGAACTATTCCAGATTTTAAAGCTGTTTTTGGTGTCTGATGGTAGTGCTACGGAGCAGGGACATTTGACGTTTGCAGAGTGCATAGCAGCAGTAACATGGCCAGCTGGAGCGGCTTCTTGCACTTTACTGTCAATTCCCTTTTGACTGAGGTTATTCCAAATTACTTATACACCAGAAGACATAGCCCATCCCATTTTATATTTCATGTAATGTCCCAACCTCGTAGGCTGCTCTGATTTCATTTATATTCACAGACGCACCCACAAAGCTTCCACTTAGCACGTCCCTGTAAGTCAGACCTGCACGGGCAGCCAGGAGCGTGCTTGCTCCAGCCCCTAGCGCTGCGGCAGCCTGTGCTGGTGGGCGGAATGGCACAGAATCCTTGCTGGCCAAGCAGCTCCCCAAAAAGGAGCACATGTGCCTCCTGGCTTGCTCTCTGACATGAACGCCTGCATTTTCTTGCCAAGCAGCTGGCCCATGGGAACGCGACCACCTCCTGACAAGCTGCAGCTGGGATGTCCAGGCTGCCTCCCCTCCCCGTGCATGCCAGGTGGTGCAGTTAGTGCTCAGCTAACCTGGTGTTGGGTCACACAGCAACAGGAGAGAGCTGTCTTTGTGCCTTTTACTGGTAGTTAGCATTGCTAGAGGTAAGGATGGCAGGAGGGAGGCAGAAGAAAAACAAAGGGTGGTGAACACAGTAATGCTCCTGAATGGGGAAGCTGGAGGTGGGCTGAATGTTGTTGTTACAATAGAAGAGAAGAATGGGATTTCGCAATGAGAGGGAAGTGGAGTGCCATGGCATTGCTACATCAGTTTCCAGTGGCCCACCCATTTGTTTTGACATAAATACCTATGCTAAAGCTATGTAGGCTAGACACATACCTTCAGACCTGTGGTATTTAGGTTTCATTATTACTCTTTGAAGGTTGAGCTTGATGTTTTAGTATTTTGTTTGGAGACTTAAGCATCTAGGTTTTTTAATTCTGCCCTTCTAGCCATTTCCCTGATTTACCTTGCAGAGTAAATATGCTTTCATTCGGTTTTCCAGACTTCTTTCCTTTCTTTGCTTTTGGCTTAATTTTGAGATATGACATTCAAACCACAGTTAGAGGTGAGTGCCTCTTTGAGAGAGAAATAGAAAAACAGCTAGGGAGTTCAGAGGCAGCAGCTTATTTTTCAGTACGCTGCAAGTCCGCTGACACAGGTCCTGCCAAAGGCACCAACTTTAACAGCAGCAGCACTTAGGAGAGTGTGCTCAGGGTTTCTGGCAATGCTCACAAGCCACTCAGAAAAAACACGCGTATCACTTGTGGCAAGAGCTCCATGGCTTGGAAAGCACTGCTGCAGACCAGTTTATAAGGATTTTTTGGTCTTTGTACCTCTCAGAGTTATCCATTTTCATTCCACCTACCGTGAGCCCAGTTTCCTCAGTGTTGATATCTAGGATCTTAACGTCAAATCTGTGATTAATACAGCTACATTTAGAAACTACGACATTTGCAGCGTTTAAAGCAGCAGCTCATTGTGTTACACAGTGCGGCATTTAGCACGTTTTAAATATTCTCCACTTGTGCATGGACAGATTTTTATAGTTGAATTAAGAATTTATAATATGCTGGGTCTCATATTCCAGGTCTGTTTGTTTCTAAAGCTGTGCACAGAACTCAGCGTAGGCCATAAACTTCTGTAGATGAAATGAAGGCTGATTAGAATTTTAATACTAAGGAAGGAAATGGTCTTGGGTAGTGCATTACAGAGCAGAAGAGGCCTTCTGTTAATACACAAGAGTATTACTGTTTTCTTGAACTTTGCCTTCCTATCCAATTACTGCTTGTGCCTAGAAATCATAACTCTGGTGCCTCCCATTTGATAATGTTGAATGCAATCCTCATGCTAGCTTACCTCATTTCCAGTAGTAAATATCATCTTGATTATACAACTGTTAGATAATACACTCCTAAAATTGAATAATAAGCAGTACTACATGGTTTTGTTGATAAACAAAGCGAAGTCATGCTGGTATATCTAGCTGATGGTATATCTAGCTGGCCCAGTTTTGTCTTTTTAAATTAAATGAAATCAAGAGGCTTTTCTTGTAAAATGCTTTTCTTGTGACTAACTTATTGCATATTCCACTCTTCGTGACACAAACAAAGCTTTCAGTGTTGCAAATGATTTTTCAGAGTCAAGCAAAGTACCAGGAATCCATGTCGTGGGGTTTCGTTGCACACACCGCAGCGACAGCGCCGTGCTGGCAGCATCTAACGAGCTCACCCAAGGAGCAGGTGCAGGCAGCGCCGTGAGCAGCGTGAGCCAGCAGACCAGGGACGAACCAGCATCTGTGCCCTGCTCCCTGGACTGGGCTGGATGCTTTGTGCTTCTCTGAATCTGTGGTACTCAGCCCTCGCTGCACATGCTTGTTGCACATTTATGGCAGGATGCTCTTACCAGAGTGCAGAATCCCATTCTGGTATTATCACATGAAAATCGATTCTGATCCCTCTGCATTTGGAGTGTATTATTAGCGTGGTACAGCTAATCATTTTCATACAAGGGGAATGAAAATCATGCCCTTGTTTAGATGCTGCATGTGTATTTATAGGACCATAATGCCCAAATACGGTGGTGAAACTTGGCTGCTTCTCCTGCTGGTTTCTGTGGTTTTGTTTCATTGTCCAGAAAAAGTGACAACATTCTCAGCTCTGTGGCATCCGTCAACATGATTCATGTCATGTCCACTTTTGGCAGAAAAAGAGAGATGTATATTGTTTGCTTATTCCTTTAAATTTTGTAGTTTTTTTAATCTTTCTTTAAGGAGTTTTGTTTGCAGTTCTCACACCATTAAAACATCACAGTAGGGACAGTCTGAAACATATTTATCCCACTCAAAAGACTCAGCGGTTTATGTATAGTCTGTTATGCAAGTAGCTTTACTTTAGATTTTTTCCCTTTTTTCTTTGATCACTTGTGTAACATTTTTTGAAATGTGTGTCTGATGTTGATTCCTTTTTGTGTTCTATTAGATGCATTTGATTTTGCATCTGAAAGGATTGAATATTAAATGTCCTTTCCATATGTGTGTATTAACAGCATTTTAGTTTTCTTCTTTCAGACAGAGCAGGGAAATTCCTAGGATTTAGGTTCCTAGATTCCTAGGATCTTTTTGAGGAAGTCTTGAAAAGCTATATTAGCAAAGCCAAAAAAGACCCCCCAGATGTATTTTTATATTTTTATGTGATTTTTATAGTGTAAATTAGAGCAGAAGGAACAAGCTATATCAGAGGTAATTTTGGAAATGAAAAAATAAAATTATTGCACTATTTCATCCACTGTAAGAATGGTACAGATAAACTCTTGACTCTCTTAGCACTTTTTTTCCCCTGTATTAACTTACCAGTGTTTCAGTAACCAGGAATATATGAGTTTCTGGAGACTTGGTATAATTAATCTCTTGCTAAGAAGGAGAATTGTAGTCAAAGATTTTTTTCCCTCTCTTAACAGTAGACAAATGCTTCCTTTCCTTTCTGAACTTCCAGACTGGAACAGTGTTGGATAAGCTGACTCCCAGGGTGAAAGTCCCCTTCAGAGATGCTCTCTCTACAGCATACCTGCTCTTTGGTTTCGTTTGCTGCAGTTTATAGGCACAGCACAGCAAGGTTAGTTTTGGTATCTGCATTAAGCATACCATTTCAGTAACGTTCCTGTTAAACAGAGGGCTAGGTAGTGATTCAGCGCTGAGCATGCAGATGATTCTACAGCTCTAGAAAGGCTCATTTCTTTCTAGTCCCATATGTTATCTTTAATCAGGAAGTAAGGAGGAAAGCATTTGAACTGAGAAGCGTTTGGAAATAGCATGAGCAAATATAGAAGCTCAGACCTTAGTAGACAGTTTTACAGACTGCAAGGGAGGATCTGATTGTGGTTTTGCCTGCAAATGTTTTTAATCTGTTGACTTTGTTTTTAATTACTCAAGACTGTGAGTGATTTTATGTCAGTCATGTGAGTTGTATAAGCATTTGAAACTGAGCTATCATGACAGGCTTTCCCTACATGTATTTTTATTTCTTCTTCTCTTCTCAATTCACTCCTCTCAAAAGCTGAGAAGAAAGGAGCCCTGCTCTTGAGTTCCTGCTGAGAACTTTCTTCCTTCAGTAGACAAAACCAGAAGGCCTATCCCAGTGATTCTACTGGCATCTCTTATCAAAAGCTTCTCAAATGATCCAGGCATCACATAAAATGCTAGCGTGAATCCAGCTTAGAAGATACTCAGCAGTACTGCTGTTAGCAAAAGACACTAAGAAGCCCTATGTCACATCACATACCAGTGTTCCCAGTGCTGACCATGGAGAATTTCCTTCCCTCAGTGGTACCTGCCCTGATGGGCATGGAGCAACCACCTGCAGAACCGACCCAGTGCCTGTGGGTAGACCCCAGAGCCCCCATAAGCACTGAACAAATATTTGTAGCTTTGTAAAAGCTGTCTCCATCTAGGAGTTTGCAGAACAACTCATTGGAGTTCAGCTTACACCTTCGCCCATGATTTCTTCCTGAAGGATGATGCTGTGTCCAACACTTGTTTTGGCAAAGCCGCCCGAGCTTTACTGTAATAGTTCTAATTAGATGTTTCTACAAGATCACTGCTTGAGAGTCACCACAAGACAAACATTCTGTGAACAATTATCCCAAGAAGTTGTTAATTAATGTGGAACAACTACAGCTTTTGAAAATGTATTGTCTGTACAGATACCATAAATCCCCTTTCCTCCCCACTTGCTTGTGGAGCCCTTTGTATTCTGGGTTCTCTGTTAACAAAGGTGCTGATGTGCTGCTGCGGTCTGTTGTTGTGCTGCTGGCTGTTGTGGACAGGCGAGCATGGATGATGGAGACACAACTCCAAAGACCCTGCTAACCAAGCCAGTGAGGTATTTCACAGTCTTTATTTATTTATTTATTTATTAAATTCTGATTATCAGTCTGGACACGGAACTACAGAAATGCTACAAAACTTATCATCTTTGTAGTGGATTTTGAGGCTTCCTATGTGCAACACTTGTTTCACATAGATTTTTGCACTTTGGCCAAAATAAGAGTGTTTTTGTGTCTTTACTTCCAAATGTGTTGAAAGCATGTGTTGCTATAATACTATTTATTGTACGGCACTTAAATAACTTTATGTAGTGAACATATGCTAAGGCAGAATTCATAAATGGCATCTCCCTCAATTTAACTTCTAAAGTATTTCTTAAATCTGAGAACCTACATCTTGGGTCCTGTTATATGTAACCACGCAGCTTCGTAAGGAAGACAGACTGGAAAAGTTTTTGGACAGGATTATGAAAATGATTAATATTTGACCCTGTTGTGCTACAAGAAACATTACGCCAAATTCAAATGTCATCCAAATACAAACCTTAGTCTGAAAAGCTAAAAAGGAAACTGTGAAAATATTGAGGCTTTCATTATGCGTGAAGGATTTCAGAAGCCTTCAGAGGTCTGTGTGCACTTCAAAATGGGTTATGTTTCTGACACCTCTCCTTGCGGGATTTAAAGCAGTTCTTCTATTTACAAGATAAACAAGTGTGATTAAGCACTTTGTTGGCAGTAGATCTATTCTTCTTTGAATACATAAAAATGCTGTAAAAAAGCTTGACAATTGCTTTTAAGAGGAATCGGTGAACTGTATTAGCTATTTTTCTGCTTTCATTTCTAAATTTATAAGCTAAGTAGTTAAGGAGGTGTTGTAGGTTAATGATTTATTTGCAATTAACAACTCTTCTTCAGTCTTGTAAGCATACTTCCAGTGTTGCAGTGGAGATCAGTCTGGAGATTACGTTTTCTGCCTTTACTTAATTTTTCAGCCTGTTATGAATTTTGCATAGATTTTAATGAGTATTGCTACTGCCAAATGTTTATTCCTTTCACCTAAATGGTACAGTTCCGTATTGCTGTACGGATAGATGTTCTCTGCTTCAGCATTTAGCTTGCAGGGACCTGAGAGGTCACCAAGAAGCTCCAAGCAGCAGGAGAATGCGAGGAATGGTCATCAGGTGAAACGGGCGTTCCAACTCAATTCCAGGAAAGCTCTTTTCACTGTAATTAAGGTCTGGGACGCACTGCCCGGAGCAGTTGAGGACTCCCTGTCCCTGGGGGCATCCAGCACCCAGCCAGGCAAAGCCCCACATCACATCACCCAGCACCAGGGATGTGATTCCTCCAAACGTTGTGACAATTACAGTAGAAATCCTCCTGAAATACCAGCTCATTTCTAATAATGCCCAGTTCAAGGGAAGAGCAGTATCTAAAGCTGGCTCTGGTTATTTAAGCAGCAGTCCTGGTAGGTGAGGGGTGTTTTGTTCTTCTAGTGGATCTGTTCTTTTCTATTAAAGCAGTTCTGTTCCTAAAACCTTTCCTTTCCAGCATCCTGTCAGGCATCCTTACAGCAGTAATGTGCTGAGAAGGGTCTAACCCTAGGCCAGGTACAAATCTTTAAGATCTGGTGAGCTCAACCTGTATTTTGTTCTGTGCTGCCTGAGGGGGGAAAAGTCCTTTTGAATGAATTTGTTCTCTTTCTAAATAGGTAACTAGCCAAATGCATCTCAAATATTTGTTCTACCATTCAAATATTGGTTTAGGTTTAGAAAACAAATTAACCTAATGTTCGAAGAATTAGACATTTTGTACCTGGACGCTTTTCTGTGACATTGGTTCTATAGCGATGACCCTAAATACTTAGGTCAAAATAAAAGAGCCCTCTGATGAAAATCAGAAAAATATTTTTGCAACTTGGACGATTCTCTTTGCTGGGTGCATGCGTGTTAAAATAGCGCAGATGTAGGTTTAAATTTTAGTAGTTTCACTGGAGGAAGCTATTCAAATTACAGTGCTCTTTAATGCTGCTAATGTGGATGTTTTTGTGAAGGAACTGAAAAATATAAAGAACAGTTTGAGTGTTTTGTTAGTCTGTCAGTACTAGGTGAAATCAGTTTTATTTGTCTGTATGTATTATTTCAGTGAGAAAGGAAAGTTGTAAAATGGAGCAATTTTAGAGCAAAGGTAAATGAAATTTCTTACAAGCTAGCTTCTTTACTGATTTTTTTAAGGTTCTGCGTAAAATAAGAGAACTATGTAAGTTCTTACTCATTTTCTTTTACCCTTTTGCTTATGAGTAAGGCACATCAGTGTGCAAAATTTATTACTTCTACTGTAGATATACCAGTTCCTGTCTTACTTTTATATTAGCTATATATTTTTGACAAAAAAATAACTTGGTAACTGAACATTCATTTCATTTTGTGATTAAGTGGGTTGGTTCACAAACTAGAGCAGTCTGCTATTGTGGCTGCAGCTAAAAAACAGCCCTGGGTGGAAATTTTCCCCTTGTTCAGAGGGGCGCTCAGTCTGGATTGTCTGTGGTCTCAGTGGCTGTGCCTCGAGAGCCTGGTGGTGTCTCAACTGGGTCAGTGACCATCCTGCTGCCTAATCCTCAAGTAGAAGAAGGAAACTCCTTTTCCTTAGTATATGATAACAGATTTTTGCACACTTCCTATCACGAAGAGTTGTGAGTAGATGTTTTTGCAGTAACATTGCAAATTCTCTGTTGATTCTTGTGATTCCCCTGCTGCACGCTGCTGGTCGCACAGTGTAGCCCAAGTGTGTCTGTTGTGAGGTTCCAGAGTTCAGTGAGTATTGTGTTATTCTGTTTACCTAAATATGAGCCTTTTTGAAAGGTGGCTGGAGTTTAACCTTGAACAGGGTACTGCCACTTGCTTTGAGTAATTGCTGACCTCAGCCATGATGCAGACAGGAGAGGAAATGCAAAGGGAGGGACAGAGGATGGCAACATCTATTGTTCTCCATCTTTGACTTCCTTACCCCATCTTGTACATTTGCATTTCTATAGCATGTGAAGTAACTAATCTTTATTCGATTAGATACCTTAATAAAGGGCATAGGTTGTTACTAGATGGTGGCATTCTTTTATTTTATTAGTGTAATAATAAAACCAAAATTTTACTTTGGAAGTGTTTAGACTACTGGAGCGGTTTAACAATTGACTGGTGGTATTACCCATCCCTGAATGAGCAAGTAGAAAATTAATTTTTGAAACTAAACCAAAAAATTGCTTCTGATGTGTCTGTTGACTGCAGATTGGTAGGCAGAAATTGAAGGGGATTTTCTCACGCATCCTAAAATGCAGGAAGCTAAACCATGTCCGCTCACTGCAGCTGTAAATCCAAGTGGCTAGAAGACCTGACAACTCCACTCGGAGCCTATGTGCTTCCCGAGCTGTTTGTTTCCTGGATTTGCTTTGGAGTTTTCGATGGGCAGGAAGTCAGTGTGTATGCTGAACACTTAAACACTGCGACTCAAGGAGTAATGGCTATAGCAGCCAGAGCACACCATCTAAAGGGAGGAAATAAGGGAACAAAAACCTCACCTAGGAGGACTGAGAACAGAGAGGAACTCATCTTTCATGCTGATACTTTCAAAATTGTGAAAAGGGGAGTTCTATGCACCATGAAAATCTATAGCTTGCTATATTGCTATAGATCGCTGTGTTGGTTATCTGTTGATGTTTTTTGAATGAACTTGCTTGCGTCTGCCAGAAAAATAGTTTTTTCAAAATGGTGTTATAGTGAAGGCATTTTATTTGATCCTTGTTGTTACAGTCCTGTTACAAGTGGTCGCCAATTACTAATGCAATAGCAAATGTAAAAAGAAGAGTTTAGCAGGATTTATGATAGACTGATTCTAGCCTGACACATTTTGAATAGTAAAAATGTGAAGTATACAATATTGCCAGTCTTGGGTCAAATAAAAAGTCGTGTTCCAAATCATATGTTTAAAAATACCATGACATTTTCATTTGCTTTCTGGTTTGCTTAACTTTAAGTAGTAGTAACTGCCTTCCAGGCAGCTGCTCGTGTAGCTTAGGTTCTCTACTCAATCTACAGCATTGGTGTCTGAGCAGTGAAGGTGCAGAGCTGCAAGTGCTCCATGCAGAGGTGTTGTTGGTTACCCACTTCTACTCTTGTTCATCTGTCTAGGTATGGAAAAGAGCAAGTATTCCAGTCATTATGCATGTGCTCAAGGGTTTTTTCTCCTCCACTTTTCTCATGTGTTAACTTTTGCTTAAATATTTTACACTTATTTTTCTTCTAAGGAATGGTGTCTTAAGCCAGAGGGTGCAAAAAATGTCATCTCATTGAGCTGTACAGCCACTTGTCTCCGCCTTTGCATCACCTCCTCGTTTTGCTGGCACAAACATTCACAGTGAATGGAATCGGGGAACAGATTTGGTTTTGAAGTAACCTCTGCGGGGGGGATAGAGAGGTAATTTTAACCCAGATGAGTTTACAGGACGGTACAAACACTTGTGCCAACCACAGGAAGAGGCGGGAGAATACAGAGTGTGTGTCTTTTGGCAGCAGTACTAACTTATAGTGGTTTAAGTTGTTCCTGAATCTGCCACCTGAAATTCTTTTATTCACAAATAAAGCTTTGTTTAGAGCCTGAACAGAAGCGTTCCGTTGTGTAATCTTTCACTGTAAGCAAAATATATTACATCTAATTTATAAGCGTATTGTTTGTACTGCTGCAGTCACTGTGTGACTATGTTTCCTGCAGTAAGTTAATCATTTCTATTGTAACATAATGTGGATATTTTAGTGTAAGGCGGGAAAGGAAGAAATCAGAGCTCTGTGTAATGACATTAAGCTTTTAGGCACATAGACAGCTTAAACGGACTCACAGCTGCTTAACATATGCCCTCTGCCTGAACTCGTTTTATCACTTGGTATCTGACTTCTCTCAACATATAAAAAGTTGATGTGATTGATTGTTGGTTATACAATATTTGTCAGGGTGAACTGAATCATTATGTATATAGATTCAAGAATATAGAAAAATAAAGCTAGGAAAAAATTTCTTGACATTTTTTTCCATTCAATAAGCTTACTTCAAGTACTTCTTGTTTGCAGGAGTTGGTGGCTGCTGGTTTTGCTAAGCAGCAATTGCTGAGTGATTTAGAGAACATCTCTGCTCCTTTGTTTGGATTTCATTTGCACAACCATTTAGAGTTATAAAACTGTCAGCTTAGGAACAGTCTATATGTTTTGCCAGGGCCTCATGTAAGCAGAGTTTATATTTTCCTCTCCATTTTGTGTGCCATTTGAATTCTCCAGTATGGATTGCCATTCATCTTTGCACTGGTCATTAGAATATAACCATCCTGCAAGTCCCATGGCCTTCTTTAGAGAGGAGGAAACTTCAAAGTAATTATGAAATCACACCTCAGATTAGTCATAAAATAAAAGAATGTAGAAGATCTCTTAACCACAGTATCTCACCCATGGCCAAGCCTAGCAGTGATGGAAGGCTCTGCTGTTGCTTAAAAACACATGGAATTTAGGACTGGCTGTGACTAGAATTGAATCACCATCTAAACGCTAGATAGCATGGACCAGAACTGTTAATTATATTAATTACAGAACTCTCAGATTCCCTAAAATAACAACAGGGAGTTGAAATATTGCCTACTGCTTGGAGTTCTGCGTGCTATGTTCCTCTCCGGCAGAATTTTGCAGGTGACCAGGCTTGGTTTGGGGTTGCATGAAGGTTGCAGTGCCTGGATGCTGTCATTCGGCACGAGGTGTAGATAACTCTAATATATGTCAGGCTTTGTGTACTTATCTTAGGTTTTCTCTTCCTATTGTTCATAATGCACCATGGATGTTAGCTATTAAGTACTTGATGAAATTATAGAAATGCTGATGTCACCGAACTGGAAGCAGAGCGGTATCGCATGTGGAGACCAAACAGCATCCTGGCTAGCACTGTGAGGTCCTCCAGTTATTTTGTTGTTGCTGGTTTCTCTCAGCAGCATTTCCACCTTGCTGAGGACCCGACCTGTATGTTTTGCTAAGCACAGCTGGTCTTTGGTCGTTGTTGCAGTGTTTGCTGAGCTGTGGGCGCCCTGTCAGGGAGGCGGGTGCAGGAAGTGTTGGGCCGTGCTGATTGCATCTAAGTGGGGCAGGCACATAAACACACAAAAGAGCTGACTTGCAAAAATAATAAATAGTTTGGGAACGTTTGATTTTTAAATGTAAAATGAATATGTACTGTATGAAGGGAGAAAATGTAATTCTGTAGTATGTTTTTTTGGGCTGAAGATATGCCTGAAAATTAAGAAATTTTTAAGCTGAGAAGTTCCGCTGTTGGTGTAAATTTGTTACTTTGGGCAGGTTGCAGTGTTTGGCTTAAAACTGCCAACATGAACCAGGCTTCCTGTCATGAAAGTTGTCAAGAGCATTTGATGAATTAAGTTTTTATCTTTTATTTCCAGTTGTATCCCAAGACTAATCATAGTAAGATCTGGGTGAATAGGTACAAAAAAAACACCACCTTGTAAACATTTTCAAAGCCAGGAAAAGTATGAATCATGCTGCTGTTTATAACTTGAAAGATGGAAATTATCATGAATTTGCACCTCTTGCTGTTGCTAGGTGCCTGGTTGCTCACGTACAGTGGAAGGGAGGTCATTCATTGATTCCAAGCTGATACGGAGTTGTGTGAGTCAATTAACAGCAACTCTTAACAGTCAATGACATTTTATGGAAGCCTTAAATAAAAGCAGAGTTCATTCAGGGAATCTGGAAGAATGATGTGTAGGAAGTAAAATGTTTTTGTCTTTGTATCTTGAGAGAAAACCCAGTGTTAACTTCCCTGGCTTCTCTAGCTCCCCGCTGCTCCCTCTCCTTGACTTGAGATTTCAGTAGCCGTGCTCGCTGTCAGGGCTTCATCTCCCCAGTTCCACCTTATGACTTCCCAGGATTTGCTATTAAACTCTATCTTTCTTTGCTCTCTTTTTCTTCTGGCAAGCATAAACCACTTCGTTTTCAAAGCTTTGCAATCTATTCCCACTGTAGCCATTATCCCACACATGCTATGGAGATGTTGACTTTCCTCTTTTGCTGACAATTCAAACATTTGCCTTTGACAGCCTGCATTTTCTAATGACCATCCTCGGTGCTTTCTACTGCACTGCCCTGTGTGCACTGAAGAAGACGCTTGTAGCTCAGCACAGAGGCGCCTTACTGTCTTTTTTCAAAGCCTTCCTTAAACCTTCCTTCTGATCCCTGCAGAACTGTGTGATACCAAAACAGGTATGTGATAAGCTTAGTTCTCCTCCTATTCCACGTGTTACTCTGTCTGTAATTATCTACTCTATTTTATACTCAATTTTTAAATTATTTGCATGACAGCTGTTCTCTGTCGTATTTATGCTTGATTTTATCAGATATGTAAAATATAACTAATAAAATGTAACCATCACCAACACCTTGGTTTGTGTTGCATTTACAATGACACTCTTCAATGAGGTCATTGGAAATGCAAACAGGTTTTATGGAGGGATTTTTTTCCTAACCAGTCGACAGGTTTTAATTTGGGATCTTAAATCATAATTGTTTTTCAATTTTCTGCTCTGCCTCACAAAAGCATAATGAGGGCACACCTGATGCTATAAAAAACAGATGTCATTTCAGTGCTCTAAGACTGCGTGATAAATTTGGAGGGGTTATGAATTGCAATCATAGACATGCACTTATCAGGGAGCTCACAAGAACAGAGAAGTAAAGCGTTGCTAAACAAGGTTTGGGAACAGATTGCACTTTAATTTCAGAGACTGAGAATGCAGAAGCTGGGGGTGGAATTTTCTTAAGGAACTTTCAGGAGACCATTTCAAACTGGCAAGTAATATATTCAAGTTCTTTCTTCCTACCAGTCACATTTAATCAGAAAGTACTTGGGCTTGCCCATTTTAAGTGGAAGAGCAGCAAGCAGACTGGGAAGAAAGCTAGGTCATGCAGTTTGTGCTTACTTGGAGAAACATCCTTCCTTTCCTGTTCTCCTTGAGACAAAACTTCTTCAAACAGGATGTTCAGTGGGAACTGAACTGTACATGAGATACAAGTGGAGCTTTCTAGCACTTGTTTCTTTAAGCAGATTCACACAGGTGTTCAAAGGTGTATTCATGGAAATTAAATGTATTTTACATGAATGACCATTTCATGGGAAGTCATTGGCACAATCTAAGTCACCCATATCTAGTTATTACTGAACATAGTCAACTGGAAAAACCTGTAATTTCCATCACATTTATTCCTTATTGTGTGGCAAGATGTCTTTTATTCATAACCAAACTGAAAGCCCAATTCTCTATCCCCCCAAGCTCTCTATTTTATTGTAAAGCAAATCAAGCGGCAAGACGCGAGTTGAGGTGGCTGTTACCCTGATGCTCCGTGGTCACCCTATGATGTACAGGACAGTTGAGGAGCAGCGTGTGTTCTAGGTGTTGCTGTGGGTGTCTGCTGTAGGGTTGCTGAATCATGAAATGAACACATTCTGCTAAAGAAAAAATCCTGCCCACTCTGTTTTCTTGAGTGTCTTATTTTGGGTCTTGTTCATCATAGTTTAAAATTGCACGTTCTGCATTTGTGTGCCCGTGTAGTTGAGTGTATGTGTGAAATACCTTCTGGAATACTTGCTTAAAAGATCTTAGTGTATCAAACTACAGTTGTTAGTTTTGTTAGATACGAAATTCATGAGTAGAAATATGTTCATTTTTTTCTTTGGTTATCTGGGAGAACCCAGAGTTTGAAAACAGAGGATATATACCAGGGCATGAATTTGATGTAGCTATACAGCCTCTTGAACTCTGGAGCTAAAACTAAGGGGGAAGTTGGTTGCTTTATTGTTTTTAACAAAAAATGTCTTCCTTAGTCAAGCATAAGGAGTCCTGTTTGAATTGCAAGGCAAACTGCCTTCCTAGGGATCAATAACCCTTTATTTTTCATTTAGTAATGAATCTCCTGTTTCACTAATCTTTCCCATAGATGGGGACGAATGCACCTCTAACTCTTGTGTTCCTTTTTTTTGATCAGAATGGGTACATTTCAGGTGCATTACAGGGAGGCGGGAGGCTGTCAGTTTGTAACTGAGCAAACTAAGTATGCTCAGCTGAATGGAAGCAATGCTGTCAACATGAACAAGTGGTGTAATTGAGAAAAGAGGTATCTTGAAGCTTCACAGCATTCAAGAAGTGTCAGATCATGTTCGTTTGAAATGCATGGAAATGTTCTTTTTCCCGGTGTAGACACGAGTATTATGTGTCGTCCAGGACTGGCCACCCCGGTGCTTAGCAGACCCTGAGATTCACACTTTGTTCTTGCCATCGTTGTTGAATTTCACCCTATTTGAAAGAGTCACTCAAATTGGTTTTGTAGAATTCCAGACCTTTACCTTCATCAGGATGTAGATCAGTGAGATTAAACCAAGTGCTTGTCCTTCCACCTTTAGAAGCGTTTCACCTACTTTTGGTTGTTACAAAACCCTATATACTGCTTTCAAAAAGCTTTTTTACTGGTATGTATTGCTGTAAGGACAACTGGCATTCATTATTAGGAACTCTTGACTATGAAGAAGATAGTTGAGGATGAAGTACTTCTGGTTATGAGACCATCAAGACCAGCAGAATTGTGAGAAACAGATTCCGTCATATTTTGCTGTTTCCAGCTCAACAAAGCAAGATGTGTTTCTTCCAGATCTCTGTACCCTAAAGGAAGTGTTTGAAGGACTGGGTCTCACTGCTCAGTGAGTTTGCTTTAATACCATTGGCATGACTGGAAAACTTTGTCAGATCTTGCCCTGTGGTATGATTGCTAGCATATCTGTATCTGTATTTGGTCAAAACTTCTGACTAAGAAAATGCATGATACTTTTTTTTTCCCTCTGCTTGAAAATAACACATTCTGTTAACAGTAAATGTTATGGAAACTCATAGCACTTAGCTTCTGAAAAACACCGCTATGAACAAAAATACCCTGCACTCTGCTTTAAAGATAATATTTATATTTTCTGCTGAGAGAGTAATGGGAAGGAATATCATTAGAGCTTGAGAATGTCACTACAAGTGGTGTGCATTGTCTGTCCCACCTAAGTTTTTTTTTTTTTTTTAAATGGAGTACAACCTTCAGTGAGTTCCTCTGTGTAAGGATAAATATAGCTCCAAGAGCGGTGGAAACCAGACTTGTAGGTTGGAGTGGAAGTGACTGCTGTGATGCCCTCACTAGGTGCTGTAATTTCTGCAAAAGATCTGTGCAGGGGAAGGCAAAACGTGGAACAGATTCTGCAAATGGGAAATTGTGGTGAATCGTGGGTCTATGGATATGCCGCAAAAGTCAGGCGGGGCTGTTTTCTGAATCACCAATTTGCTTTTCTAAATGTTAATTATTTTTCTTACATCTTAAGCTATATAATCTTACGACTGTTTTGTAGCAAGAGTTCAAAACTGGACTGATAAAATCAGTGTAAAAACTTCTTAGTGTTTAAACCTTGCCTCAGCTATTCCCGTAGTCTGATCAGAACTGTTCAGGCTTTGAAAATGATTAAGCAAACTTCTGTGCAAAAACAGCCCTAGAGATGGAGGTGCTCTCTATGTCACTCTTTGGATCATTTACATTTCAGTGTGAGGAGAAAATAATGCAACCACCCTTAAAAGGCCGTGTTTCCTAAGAGCAAGCTGCATCTGCACCTGCACAAATACACACGCACTTGCTGAACTCCAGGTCCTACCCCCTGCCTGGTGGTACTGAGATGGAGGAGGCACTGGGGAGGCTCTTCTCTCGGCTGTCAGTCTGTCAGACGGTGTGCGTGCCCTCAGGCTTGGGGCAGGGAGGTGAGAGGCTGCAGGAGCACTGCTTTGGTGTCCTGCATGGGTCTGGGGGCATCCAGCCCTCCCCAGCTCCGGGCAGCTGCTGTCACCATCTCATGATGACCAGCATGGAGGAGGCAAGTCTGCTTGCTCCCCAGGTACCTATTCGTGTCTGTCCCATTAAATTCCTGCCATTGCTGGGAAAGAGGTGCAGCCGTCATCATTTTCGCTTACCCTGCCAAGGACAGGCTTCGATTTCACCCTCAGTGTCTCACTGATACTTAGCTAAACCATGTCATTTTAAGCTGGTCCAAACCTTGTGAAGGATTTGGGGATCTCCAGCTGCGATCTGTGTCTTCTCATTTTTACAGGGCTGTCTGTATAAAAACTGCCTGCTGGTAAAACAAGTGCTGGGTAAGCCTGTGTTTGTCATTCCTGACCTGTGTGTCAGAAATCCCCCCTGGCTGCATGAAGAAACGATTGCTGAGCCCTTTCCGATAGAATAATCCGCGTAGCCCGCGTGCATGCAAGCACCACAGTTCATGCTTCAGACCCGCACATGGAGCTCAGCGCGAGTAGTGTGTGTGGCTGCTATGGTGATTAAAATACATAAATAAGATAGATGAGCACGGACCGTGTTAGCAGTGCCTTGCTGGCAGCCGTTCAGATGGCAGCCAGCTCCAGCCCGCGGTGCCGGGCGCGTTTCATCGCCCCAAACAGCCAAAGCAGCGGGAGCGCCGGCGGCTCCTGTGAGGGGAGGAGTTACGCCATGGCCCCTCTACCTTGTCAGCGAGCAAATTCAGCCCCGAAGTGGCAAACAAAGGGCTTTTGTGCACTTTTACAGCTCGGCGAGGGTTAGCGGCCTGCCACAGTTTTGAGCCGGGATGAGCTCGGCGCTGACCTGCCTGAGAGGGGACCGGGGGGTCGCGGGGCAGCCGGGGGAGGCTCGGTGGGGAGGTCTCGCTCCCGTTTCAGGCACGACACAGGGAATGGTTAAAAGCGGCTCCCACTTACCTGGGTCTGCGCTTTGCTCACGTGTAGGCGAGCGTTTTGGCTGCCTTAGGACGCGGCTGTCAGCGATCGGGGCCGTTTGCTCGCGGTCAGTCCCGCAGATCCAGAGGTCCCCTCCGCCGCGGTTGACATCCTCGCCTGGCCGCGGGCTCTCGCTGCCTCGGATTCCTCCTCCTTCCCCTCTCACCTTCTAACATCCTCCAACTGCAGAACTCATCCCTCTCCTGAGATGCCGAGCGGTGCACTTGCCCCAGGAACTTTCTCCAGGCAGGACCCAAATTCAAAGCCAGCCTTTCATTTTCGCGGCGGAGTGGTGAGGGCGAAGGCAGTGAGGGGAACTGGAGCGCTCGCTTCCTTTAAATCCCCACCAGAGTCTGCCGAGCGCTGAAAGCGAAGCCGCTTGTCATGGTGAGCTTCAGAGTTTAACTTCAGGGGGGAGGGAGAAAGTGGAAAGCAAACTGAATGCTGTAGTGGAGATTTCTCTCTTCCCCCACTGGGCCCCTTGCCGACTGTTTTTATTGATTTCAATCACTGGAGGCTAGCGAGCTCGCAGAAGAAACACTGTGTAATGTGTTCTTTCCTGGCTTTCATTAAAGAAACTCAATGCAGTGCGGTCACGCTGCCGAGCTCGCCTGGCAACCTGCCTACACCCTGTGGTACCTCTTTCATTGGAGGAGATGGAGCTCGTGGTTTGTTTTTTTTTTTTTTTTTTTTTTTTTTCCTCCCCTCCAGCACTGATTTCAAAACAGCTTATCCTCCGCTTCTACCTTCCGCGAGCCCAAAGCCGTTTAAAGTTGGGAAGCGACTGTCAGCACCCCGACGGGGAAGGTCGTGCTGGTGGCGGTTCAAGAGCCAAGGGCTGGGACAGCCCCGCACTCCTTTTATTAAAATTCTTCTCGGGGAGGGCTGAAGAGGGGCTGAATGTGAGCCACGGCGATGTGGATACAAATGATTCCCGAGGGTTCTTTTTTCTCCTTCTCCTTCTCGTTTCTCCCTTCCCCTGATTGGAGAACGTGGTTTAATTAAGGCTAAGAGAGTAAGCGGAGTCCTTCTGCAAATCTGTGAAAATTCCTGGCACTGTCGTCGTGCAAATGAAGCAAAACGACATTCCCCAAGCCTGCAGTAGTGCAGTTGTCTTAAATACTTCTGCTGCATTCAGGACTGTGATACTGGTGGAGAAAAATGAGAAATAAAATATGGTACTAATTTATGCTTTAGAACTTAATCTGTTACAGTATGTACTTTATAGCAGCAAACAATCTATAAAGTGGAATTCAACAAGCTAGTTTCTGTAAGTCGTATTGTTCTGTGTGCCTGTAAATCCTTTCATTTAATTTAGTAATTTGCTTAATTTCTTCTTATTATGCAGATTCTAACGTTAATACATTATGTGCTCTTCAGAACTGGATGTAAATCTATGAAACATGCAAATATCACCCAGTTGTAAATAAAGCCTGATTTCGAGCCACAAGGGCTGTACCCATTCAAAATTACAGCTGCAGATTTAGGGTACCACCTGGTAGCTTGTGCTCATGAGATACCGTGTCTGGGTACGTAAGGACATACTCTTTTAACATTTGCACCAGTACTAAAAGAATCCGTTCCTGGATCAGAAAGATAAAAAGATTGTTCTTATTTAAATCTGGCTTCCTGCAGAACTTGTTTGAGGCTTTTCTGCCTGGATTGCATCTACAGAAACCTTTCCAAATCAACGTAATTTATTCCCAGTGTTTCTGTTGCCAAGAGTTGAGATTTTTAAAGCAACTAGCTTTTATGAAAAATTTTAATTATTTCTTTATAACATATATAATTTTTTTAAATCTTCCTATGGAAGTTCTACAGACACGATATAAGGAAGTCTTATTTCTACAAATGTTACTTTTAAATCAAAGCTTGCTTTCTGCGTGGGAATTATGTTTCATGTGCTCTCTCTGGTCATACTTCTTATTCTCATAAGGTGCTAAATGACAGAAAATGGTTATTTAAATTCAATATGGCTGCAAACTATTTTGTGTAAATTCTATAGCTGTAGTTGTAGCATAGTCCTTTGGCAAGCCTCAAATAGTAAATCATTTGTCAGTCTTTCTTTTATGAACCTTGCATCTAAAGATTTGCCAGCCTTTCTTCTTTGTAGTTTTTGAACTGTATTTATAGATTCTGCTTTTTTGTTTTTAAGCTGGCAGATGGCCAGTTATTTATCTGGCTTCATATGTATTGTGTACGAGGGAAACAGAACATTTTGTATGCTAATATCGTGCATGGTGCATACTTGGGGCAAAAGGCTGCTTGTAAGCAGGATCCATTATGTGGCGAGTCGGTAGCTCCTAGTCCGTTCTCGGTCAGCGAACAAAGCCCCTTTGACATGGCTCTATATTAAAAGTTATGAAATAACACGAGCTTAATGAACAAACAAGGCACAATGCTGCTACTATGAAGCGAGCTGTATCGTCCATTTCCCCTTCTTTCTCTTCAGAGTTCAAAAATTTGAAGCCCTCTTTATACTTGTCTCTGTTAGTCATGTTAAAATTTATTCCTCTGAATTTCTGATGCCACTTGCTTTGCTGTTCTTTTGCTGGGCTGGTACAAAAAGGTGAAAGCACATTGACTTTTGGGGCAGTTGAACTCACTGGTGGTAACAGAAACTTGGTTTCCTTCCTTTTTCCGGCTCCCTTCCTGTCGCCTTTGTCAGGTTTCCTTTTCCATCACCTCTCTGCCCCAGCCAGTTCCTTACATTTAGTTTCCTTTGCCAGGGCACACGGCTGTCAGGTCGCACCCAGGGTGTTGCAGTGCTGCCAGAGCTCTGAGGATGTCTGCTGGAGGAGGATGAGCAGCACTCCTGGCCCCAGCAAAGGCAGCAGTTGTGCTGCGCCATGCGCCCTTTGCACCTTGTGCCACACACAGGTTGGGCAGAGCCCCTCACCAGGCAGCAACTTCTGACCTACACATACAAATCCCAAAGGCACATTTGCAATATATGAAAATCAGGTTCATTGGGGCACTTCTTCAGAGTTTCTGACTCTTGTCAACTTTATTCTGTGCTGGCAGGAGACAGCTGGGCATGCAAATGTAGGAGTCTTTAACAGCGGGAGAAGGAGGAGCAGAAGCCTTTAGAAGACATCTTCAGTCATACTGAAGTATGAGACAGCAAAGGCCCTTTGGTTAACTATAAAGCTGGACACAAATTTAAAAATGTGCTTGTTGCTCTGTTGAAACACAACAAAATTAATGTGCCGTTAATACCATCTTGGTACTGGCTGTCCAGCTGTCACGGTTCATAATACCCTGGCAGTTGACGCTTTTATACAAATTCAGGCTCTGAAAAACTGCACCTGTTTGTTTTTGCCACTCTTACTGCAAAAAAAAAAGGGCCTGATGTCTTCAGCAGGTTCTCTCTTGGGTAAATCTTTCTGCCTTTTCCAGTTCCTCTTGCAGCCAGGGTTGTTTTTCTCTGTTCTGAATTGCTTAGCAGGACTGCTGGATATTTAAATCCTGCACTCACTTCTGTTTGAGATGGCTTCCCCGTTATGATAGGTAAACTCATTTCTAAAGACAGCCTGTAAAATGTTTTACATTTGTGCAGTATTTCAAGATTACAGATAATAATTAAAAACTTTATTTTTTTAACTGATTTATAAAACTGCCACAGCTGAAGCCTCTAGATGTTTTTAGTCAGATGTCTTAGCCTATTTATTTCCACAATATTACTAAGCTTACCTAGAAATCAGAAATTTCAAGGCTGGCATTGATGAAAGGCTCTATTGGCAGTCTCTGTCCTTTGCATGCAAATTGACATAGTATAGTACAAACTTCGGGAATTTGCTTGAAAACATATGAGCTTTGCATCTCTTTTCCCTTGTGAAGATGACATGGATTTTTATGAGCGTAAATGTTAAAGATCTGGGGGTCCACCTCCTTGCCAAAATACGGCAACCAGTGGCAGTACCCCTTCCAGCACCTTTTCAGGCCTTCTGGAAAGTTTCCAAGTGGAAGACTCCCACCTCCTTAATCATGAAAAAAGCCTGCCTCTCCTCTGAATGTCATTCATTCAAGTGTACTGACCTGCCCTGACCTTGTTTAGATTGAGATCTAATGAGCCCACGGTCCAAGGTGGTGTGGGAGCTCACAGCAGGCTTTGCAAATAAGCAAGTGTTGTGTTTTTCTACATGCATGTGTTTTAAATTTATCAGGTCAATAAACAAGTGTATCACACGCTCGAGTACGGACTTTACAGCGTTGTAGTTAAGAATAAATTGTGCCACTACAAATTGTGATGTCACATTATAAATATAAAAGGGGACAATGTGGAATATTTATGACCTAAAAACAATGAAGTCCCCTGTTGATTTGTGCTTTTTAAAAAAATTATTTAAATAATGAGGTAATGCTAAAACTCTGAATCTGAATGGCTCTCAAACTTCGGACACATCTCTCAGAAAAATAGTCACGCTAATGGTAAAGGGAGAAAAAAGATTAAAAGATAATGCTGTTGATTCCAAGGAGAAATGCATCACTAAAATATCATAATGGGTCATTCAAGTTAAAATAAATATAGCTAGGCTTTAAATTTCATTAAAAGGTTTGGCTTTATTTTGAGTCCCAGAATCTGGGGAAGGTTGGTTGGTTTCTGTTGTGTTTTCTGATTTATTTTTTTAAATTATGATAAAGTGAGCCTCAGCTTCAGTGGAGAATCTGCCCCAAATGCACACATTTTATGAAACAGATAAAACTTGAGGCTTTCAAATTAAAAGAACCAGTCGAGGACTGATTGTAGTACCTACTGCTGGCCTAAATCGTGTTGACACAAATGGATAAAAGCATAGCTGGAATGAGAGAGGTCGTCTGCAAGCATTCACAGGACGTGTGGTGGGAGTCCCAAACAGAAGCCTACTGAACCATATTTTTGTTGGGCCGAATTACGGTCTGTGCTATCAGAAGGGTACCTTAAGCTATAAATCCCGACTCTTTCAACCCTGGAAAAGCTCCAGCCCCGAAGGGAGAACAATGCTGGTGTTTCAGATGGCCTACAGTGCAGAAATTGTTCCGCTGGAAACAAACGTTGTTAGGGCTTGGTATTTATGTTGGGACCCACTTATAGGGAGGGAGCGACTTGTTTTGTTTTTAATGGAGCGGTCGGGAGAGGGATAAAAAGCTTTTTGATAATGTGAGGAATGCGTGGGGGAAGGGAAGGTACAGAGATACGCATTTACTGTAAGTATGAAGGAGCAGAGGCCTCTTTATCAGAACTGCTCTAATGATGTGCCACAGTCACTTTATTTGAAAGCTTCATGGCTCACAGAAAAGTAAACAAATTCATTACATTATTTTTAAAAGAAGATTAAGTGTAGTGTGTCGTCTGTTGGACAGCTGCTCTAGTAATCTTTTACAAACACTTTATAAATGACCACCCTCGGTGTTTTTCTGGGCTTTGTGTGGCTGGATTGTTATTTTAGTAAGTACCAGGACAGTTTTTCCAATGAAAACGGTGTTTCCTGTAAAACAATGACATACCTACCTTCTCCCTAAATATTATTTCTTCTTAGCATGAGGTATAAATGTCTGCTATACAAATGCAACGTCTGTTGAGTTTTTTTGGGTGGATGCTGGCTTTCTGTAATAATAAATAAAAAGCATTTTAAACAACAACAACAAAAGCAAATCCTCTTTTCTGCCTCACTCGCATTTGTTCTGATGTCTGCTTTGTCCTTTTTTGGTCTGTGAAAACAGAGCTGAAAAAATGAGTCAAAGTCAACTTAGATAATGCGGGAAGTGACACCGAACAAATGTTTAGTCCTCAGCAGGTGTCTTTGGCAAATCAGCTAGCATTCAGGTATTGCTGTGTTTACCTATCCTTTGCTTTGAAGGTCTTCAGCAATAATGTTATTTAGCACCATGTTTGGATTTTTGTTTTAAGGCGCTTGACAAACACTAGCTGATACAATCCCAGGGATCCATCGCTTCATAAAGAGGTTTTAACCCATCTCCCTGAAGCGATCGATGTTCTCGTGCACCCAGGTGCCTCTACCAGGGGAGGAGGGAGCAAAAGGGACATCTGTGCCTGGGTCTGAGCACCAGCTCAGAGACCTTTGTCTCAAGGCAGAAGAGACTTGACAGGCATGTTAAGCATCTTGTGGAGTCCCCTTCCCCCTGCACCGCGGTCAGGTGCTCTAACCTAATCATCAAATGACCCCTTCCTTCAAAGCCCAGTCCGTGAATGCAGGTCTTGTTCCGGGAATGCCAGTGGTGGTCGGGCTCCTTTATTGTCCCAGCCCCGGGACGAGATGCTAACACAGCTGCCAGAGGCACTGGTGACTCCTCCAATTTTCCTTGCACTCTTCTCCAGGGCTGCCTCACATTAATGCCATTTTTACTGCTGTTGGGGCTGGTTTTTCCTACACATCTTATAAATAAGAGCCTGGCCTCGTAGGAAATTGTTCCTTGCTCAGGTTGTCTTAACAAACCCAGCACAGCTGTTGCTGAGGAAGTGGATTAATGGAGTCATTGGCAAATCAGCACTGTTTGGGCAGCATCTCTGTCATGTTCCATCTTCCTGCAATCCATTTTGTTTCCAAAGCATCGCCTGTGGCCCCAACACCTCTTGTTAAATATCATGAGCAGGATGCTTGAACTGTCTCAACATAAGGTGCTAAATATGGTTCAATTTTTTAAAAAATTAAAAAAAAAAAGGGGAGCCTGACAACCTATTCCAGTCTGAGCTATAATTTAGAAATGTGTCCATGTCTGCAATTTTAAGTTGGCTACAAATGATACAAGGGAATAGTACAGCACAGCAGCTGAAAACCCTGAGCTTATCACAGAAGCTAATACTTCCAGTGTTTTTGTTCTTAGCTTGGAAGAGATGGCAATATTTAAATGGTGCACAGTGTGCATGCCTTACCCTACACTGATTCACAGTGCCCACGGAGGTGGCTGAGAAGCAGCAGGTCCTCAAACCACAGTGAAGGTGTCACGGTTTTATTTGGGACAGCGTGAGGTGTGTAACTAGCATGCTAAGAATTAATACCATCCCTTCTCTCTTGGATTTGGAAATATCCATGAGGAAGTGTGTGAGTCCTGTTTGCAAACCTCTGTGTATTTTTCATTGCTCAGTCATTACTGGGAGGTTGCACAGAAGAGGTGGTTTCATTGAGTCCCAATCCCTACCCTTTCCTGAGGTCCTTAGGAATTGGGATATCCAGAAGCTATGTTCTCTACGATTTTGTGAAGGTCTGTCCAAGGTGATCATCGGAATAGGGCTCTATAAAGGATCTTAAGATCCGTCAGATCTGACGTCAGTCCTTCTACAGTGTGAATGGGAAGAGGAGGGAAAGCACAATCATTGCTAGTTTTGGACTGCGGTGCTCACACAGGAAAACAAAATGTACTAGAATGTGGAAATCGTGGGGGGATGTTGAGTAACAGCCTCTTAGTATTACACCAGCTGGATTTTTTTATGCTTCCAGTTGATACTTAACAACTCAGAGGACTACTGCCTGGAAAGATATGAATGAACCAGTGCTCAGAGTCACTGGAATAAGTCTTGTCTTGTTATGGAACAGCTTTTTGTTTTTAGCTTGCGTGATTTCCCACTGGGTTTCCCCTGATAAACTCATCGTATCTTTGTAATGCTCTTCTTCTGTATGTGAAATAAATATTTTCATTTGGGGTATGATTATGCATATATTTATAGTAATTAGGTTTTCATTATGAACTGTTCTGTCTTAAAACCTAGTGAAACTTTAACCTTTGGGGATATATGTGTATATGTTTATGTAAGATTGTGCATATGTTTACCCGAGATAGCTGAAAGATCTCCAAGAAGGCTGGGATGAAAATGGTGGTTGTCACATCGTCCCTTCTGGCATGGTGGATATCAAGTGTGGAAGACAGAGATTTTCTCAGTGCACATCAGGATGAGATTACAGCCCCAGAAACTCAGGATCTTAAGGAAACTCTACTCCCTTACATATCTATATAAGCTAAAAAAAAGTCCATAGTAAAATATAGTGTACAGTAAAATTACGAAGATTGAAGCGTCTGGTTTTAAATATTACCTGTTCCCTTCAATTAAAATTATGCACATGTTGTTTACCTTTATTTACCCTTTATTTAAATGTTTGTTATTTCAGGAAACAGATGAAGAAGATCTTACCCCAGAAGAAAGAAGGAAACTGGAAAGAAAATTGAAAAAGGAACGCAAGAAGGAGGAAAAGAAGCTGATGAGAGAAGCTGGAATCCCTACTAAAAAAGAAGAGCCCAAAAAGCTGTCAGGATCAGAGCTGGCTCTGGCCTATTTAACCAGGTAAGACTACTAAAACCCCACTGCAGATGCTCCCTGCAGAAGCAATCTGTAAACCATGCCAGAAATCCAGAACAAGCTGAACCAAGTAATAAGACATTAAAGGAAATTGCTGCAGTTAAGTAATAAGTTAATGTTTCATCTCATTTGACACCCTGTCACCATGTTTTATTTATATCACAGTAACTACTAAAGGATTTTGAGTATGCTACAAACATTTTAAAGAAAGCTCCTGTCCTGAAGATCTTATAGTTGATATATAAATATCACTGGGTTAGCTGCACTTAAAAAGATGAAAGGCACATTACAGACGAGATTGCATTGGGGAAATGAGTTTTGATTAAGTGCACCGTTTTAAGCAATGGAGTTTCACTTGTTCTCTTTTTGTGAGCAAATTGCCTGAAGTGGTTAAGCATTATGGAGTCCTAATTTAACTTAATACATGATATTTGGATATTTGTAAATTAAGAAGGGATTATGCCACCGTTACAAAGTTCATAGTGTGCAATGCCTTATTTCTGCATACCAAAGCATATAACTAGTATAGCGGCCGATTTCGGATCGGAAGCAATTACTTTAGTTAGCATACTTATTTAGAATACTTTACATTCCAACATAAAGCAATGTCTATGGTTAAAATAGAGAACGACAGCAACGCATTCACAGTACACTACAGACAGAGGTCTTGTATAAGCAGGAAGATAGTGTTTATTTTTTCCCCAAACTACAAAATATGCCCTGTCTCTAAGACCTGCAGAAGGCTGGCGTGTTACCAATAGTGGGTTACCACGAGGAATAAAACCAGTGTTGCATCTCTAGCCGTGCTTAAAACTGAAGCATGCAGACTGTCTGAATTGTTACTTACCACTCTCAGTGGGGAGGGAGGAAATTAATTGCATTCCAGGCAGAGGGACATGTGCATTTTTGTTACATAACCCTCAGCATGCAGTGATAGCAAAATGACAATAATATTTTTGATCTGGAAAACAGCTGGAATAGTTCACCGCTGTTTTGAACTGCAGACGGATTGACAGTTAGCTTTGAACCATCTGCTCAAGCTATACTGTGGTATGTGTGCTAGTAAGTGATGGATCTAGAGATAATGGTTTTCAGGTTTGGAAAGCAAAGGAACAAGCTGTGGGTTTTTGTTGATACTCTGCTGTTATCTATATGGATCTGTGCCTTGTTAGATGAGAGAATATGAAACTATATTTGAACTAATTTGACTCCAGAGTTTCACTTAACCCATACCCAATTACTTTGAAACAGTGTTCCTGCTACATAGTTCAGTAATAGCAGAGTTCAGCTGCTACAGGTATGGCAGTAGGTTGTCTGGGATTGATTCAGCAACTGATAGGAATTCCGTAGACTTATCAGGGATGGTCATGAGATGCTGAACTACCAAGCAGATACAACCATAGACAGCATTCTGGCCCCAAATGTCCTGTGACTATCTTGGATCATCTTGGCTCAGTCCTTTTTTACACCTCTGAAGTATTTACTACCCAGCAAGACTGGAAAAAGAAACAACTAGATTAGAGTCATCAGAGAAGGAAATCATTATCTGGGGAAAGGAAACTAAAATCCTAGCTCTGGAAGTCCACTGTAAAAACCCCAGAAACTTGAGTGGGTCAAGGATTTCAGTCTGTGTGTTTTTGCAGAGCTACAGGCATGAATAATACGTGGGAGGATAAGGTAATCTTACAGATGCAAGAGCTTAATATAATTGGAAGTAAACAAAAGGGTGCTGTGGATTTATGTTTTGCCCCACCTATGGTAAAAAACCTTCCATTAAATGCGGGTTACTAAGTAAGGTGGCATCTTAATTCCCTGATGACATGTGAATCTCTTGTAGGACAGGTGGAACTCGAAGTACCATACAGCAATTAAAACTGTCATTTTTATTTCTTAAGAGACTATTCACATCATGAGAACACAACTATATGGGGCTTCAGCTTTGACAGGAAAATATTTATTTTAATTTTGTTTGTTAACTTGCAAAGAAAAATGCTGGAAAGTGTTCGGTGAAAGAGTTGCATTACACGTAGTCTTCTGACATGCAAGGGTAAATTCAACTTATTTTGTAGGTCATACATATTTGAAGAGGTAGCACTTCCCTTGGAGGACAGAATCATCTTTTCTGGTATGTGGGATGAAATAAAGAGAAATTCTTCAGCAGAGGAATAAATTTCCGTTTCAAGCGGTAACATTAGGGAGAAAGAGCATGACTTTACATGGAGGAAATAAAAGGCATTTAATAGGATCTATTGTTTCCTGGGGGATATTCTTAGAAATTCCTGCTTCTGCAGCAGCTTTGTGTGTTCTGTTTGAAAAATAACATGGAGTTAGCAGGCAGCCCGAAGCAGCAATGCTCTGGCTGCTGAGACACTAAGACACCTTTCTAAAGCCATTCCTCATCCTTTTAGCTGAGAGGAGTAAATGAAGAGAGTGTCAGTGAGGGGGTGTTGGGGACAGACAGGACCGTTCCTGGCACTGCTCTGCCTGGTGCCCAGGAGCACAGCACGCCGACAGTCGCAGTGGTGCCCGCAGTGATGCTTAGCACAAAGAGTAATGCTAGACCAAGCCATGTGCCTGTCCCTGACTGGGGTACATCCCTGTCCACCCCCAGGTGCTGGTGGCATCACCAGCCCAGCCTTTTTGTTTGCTTTCTCATTCGAGTGAGAAAAAGGTTTTCTCTCATGACTGCTCCAGGGGAGGAGGAGGCCACATGGCTCACGGTTCTTTCTCTTTGCGTTGGCCTGAAGGAAAAGGGGAGAAAAAAAAATTGTCTCTGCTCACCAATTTTTGTTTCACCATTTCCCTCCATGAGAGAATCTCAGGTGGATTCCCAGCGCAGTTCTGTCCAACGTGGCACTCACGGTGTGCCTGCAGAAATAGAAAGAAGAAAGTCTCCCTGCGTCAGATTCTCCAGCTTGCTGGGGACAGCAGGCAGCAAGATCTGAAGACAGAATTAAAAATAGGGTGCTGAAGCAAAAAGGGAGGCAGAAGGGTTATGAAACTGTGAGAAGGAGAAAAGAAAATGTAGAATAATGCTAAAAAAAACACCTGAGTGGTACTGAACAGAGGAGAAGAAATCATTAAAATTACTGCAGAGGAATAGGAGAAAGCAGGAGCGAAGCAGTGAGTATTAGTGGTTGCATAAACTACATAAATTTCTTTCTTTTCCTTTTAATGATGATGTGCCTTTTCTCTTTTATGATGGTAAGTGGTGATTCATGTTTAAAGCCAAGGTTAGAATGTCTCATTACTTTGATTCTTGGAATATATGAAATAAAAATCTCTCCTTTTTTAAGCATTACGTGCCTTCAAGTGAAAAGATGTTGCAATTCATGAGAATGCTAATTAGACTTAATTATAACCCAACTGACCTTCTGTGGTGCTAAAATGTTGGCAGAACTTGTTTGTCTTGGCAAGGCATTCTCTCCTAGAAATGTTTCTATTCTTAAGTTTGGCTCAGGAAGTTCATTGCTATATGTATCTGCACGTATGGTTTTCTCCATCACCCATTAAAGTAACAGAAATCTGAGTAGATGTTACCAGAAGTATGTGGAATTACAGGACTGGTATCTGAAATAGCAGAGATGGAAAGTATCGTTATCTGGATATTGCTGTGAATTACCTAAGCCTTGGACTATGATGTGTTTACATTTCAAAAATCCACTGCTGGAGTACATTTCTTTTCTCTTTGTAATAATTTGTATTCTTCTAGTAATGTGTGTCACCAGAATGTTTCCCAAACAATGCCAAAAGGCGCTGTCTTTTCAGTTCCCTATGCAGAGCTTGCTTTGTTCATCCCTGACTTAAATGCAGGTGTGATTCAGAATGGCAGGCGCTTCTTAGAAAACAAGAAAATAAAAACAAGAAAAAAAAAGAATAGTGCAAAGCAAGGGCAGATTACAGAAACACAAAAGTAAAACAGAATTTCCCACTGAGTGGGGAAATAGTCTGACTCTGCAGAACACAATTTTTTTCCCAGTTTTGCTGAGCACAGTGGCTGACTGGTAATGCTGCTGAGAGCGGCGTGCGACCCAAGGCAGCTCTTTATCTGCTGGGGTTGCAGAATGGAGGCAGATCCCAGTCCTTGGCCAAACTTTATTAAAAACACTGTCAAGCATGGGAAGTTTTTTTGCAGAAAACTTGCCCTTCCTTTAAAGAACAAAAATCTCAGGGGCATCGCTGCAAGCATTTATATATAACATGTATGAATTACATAAAGTTGGTGTTTACTCCCAGGTTCCTGCTGGAGGGGAAGGACATGGGCTGTCTGGGGAAGGACATGAACAGGCAGCTTAGCATTAACTCAGCGCTAGGATCTGGGAGATTTCTGGTTTTTGGAGGACCAACATAGGCCTGTGCTTTACAAAGAGGGCAGCAGCACCTGAGAGTTGCGAGCACCCAGCTGGGATGAAGGTGGCCCTTAAGGAAATCGCAGAGGCATTCATCCAACCGTGCAGGTGACTTGAGACAGCTCCCGGGCACATACAGCCACACTCGTGAGTGCTGAAAAACAGCTTCTAAATTTAACAGAAATTGAGTGGGCTTGTGTCAGATTCAGTTTGCTTCGTTGACCCATAACATGTTTTAAGCTGTTTTTTCTCTCACAGTCTAAGCATTTTTTTTAGCCACGGTCAGTGATGATTTTTGACATGTGGTTCTGAACTTGTTTAAGTCATTCTCCTTGGTGCCAGCCTTAATCTTTATTAATTCCAAACTTGGCCCTGGTGCTGGTGTTTCACCATCAATGGCTTAAGCTTTTACATATTAAGAGTAACCAATGCACTGGAAATCTAAACATCCAGAGATTGTTTTTTCTCCCTCCAGAAACTGGCTGCTTGGGTTTGACAGCAACTAACACTAACATCGAGTGTCATTTGTCCTTCCTCCACCCTCCTGGGAAGGCAACTGTGCTGTGTCGGGAAGACATCAGTGGGTGTCTTCTGTACAATGCCAGATGAAGGCAGAAAGGCACAAATGATGTGTGCCTGAGGCCCTTCTGCTGGGGATGCGTAAGACCACTGTTTGTAAGTGAGATCACTTCTTGTTTGGAAGCAGATCTGAAGAAAAATATTTTGCCCTGATTTTTTCTTTCTCTTCTTTTTTTTTTTTTTAATGCTATGTTGAGATTGTATCA
Source organism: Anas platyrhynchos (assembly GCF_047663525.1). NCBI lineage: Eukaryota > Metazoa > Chordata > Aves > Anseriformes > Anatidae > Anas > Anas platyrhynchos. The sequence continues at coordinate 14,266,698 of NC_092601.1, read as the reverse complement.
CATTTAAGTAGATTTAAATTTTGCTTCTTAATTTTTGGTATAATTCATAGGAGGTTTTGGTCAGTTAGAATGCTGTTACTTTTGAAAGAATGACAGTATTTCTACCCTGCATTAAAAGTCTGTGTACACTAAAATTTTACATTAATATACAGTCCATTTCAAAGCCAATTTCTCTCCAACAATTTGCTACTGTAGTAGCTCTGCTAGAAGCTATGGACTTGCAATGGGAAATGGTAGGTTTTGTATGATCTGTATTGTGTAGGAGGTTGGATTTCCGTAATAGTCTCTTTTGATATTAAAACCAATATGGTGGGTAGCATGAAAATGAAGTGCAAAATCAAATTGCCTTTAAGTCTAAAGCATATTAGACTTATAATGAATATAATGAATATTTTGGGCAGATTTTCTGTTTTTAATCTTGGGAAGAAAACTATTTGAAACATTTTGAAATTCCAGTATCTGGAATATCAGAATAAATAGAAAGACCGAAACACTCACATGATTAGGAGAGTTTAAACTACCAATGGTTTAGGGAAGCTTCAGTGTCAGTGTATCAGCCTATAGATTCCCTAAATGTTGGGCTGCCCTAGGTACTGCAAGGCTTCACCTGACGTTCCACAAGGCATCAGCAAATTGCTAAAGTATCTCTCTGGGCAGATTTTCTTTCTCATTGAGTGGTGACTGCCACTGTCCCCAGGATGATGTTACTGGCTTATGTAATGTTGTGGGATGGAATTTGGTGAGCCCTTCTGACACGTGTAGCACAGAGGGCAGGAATGTCTCACTGCAAACGCTGTGCCTTAACAGCCAGGCCAGAGGATGAGTTTCTTTCGTGGCAGGGAGATGCAGCATGCATAAAGCTCATCAGTTATCTTCATGTTCACAAACTATTGGAGCAGTGATCAAATTGTGAACCTCAGTTATCCAGGAGCAAAAGTAGGAGGTGAATTTGAGAGAAGCTACTGTAATTAGGAACAGCAACATTGGCAAATTCCCTTCAAGAACTGCATTTTTAAGGAGTCTTGAACGAGCAGTTTTCACCCAAAGATTAGGGACCTTGTGGTGGAGGCTAGTTTTGCTTTAATAACTGAAGGGTTATTTTTTAAAGGTTCTGGGGCAAGCATTAAGTATGGATGTAATGAATGAATTCCTACATGCTTTTAGTCACTTTGTCACATTCATTAGTTATGTAAGAGACTGCGTGAATCCAGGGAGTCAGCTAGAGGGTAAATTTGCATTTGGCGGTGTTCTGCGGCTGTTTTTTTGTGAACTTGGGCAGGCACTTGCTACTATCTGATTTCAAAGGCTTGCACTTCTCTTGATACTATAGAGAATAATGTTTTTGTCCTTGCACTGCTCCAGCTTTCTGTATTGTTGATTTTTAATTTCTACCTACCTCTATGCAGTATTCCTCTCTTCGACCCAAATAAGCATACCCATAAAACTGAGCGTTGGCCAGTTGATATCAATTGATGTTGATAGTTGGACAAATTTTAAAAGGGGGTCTCTGTTCATGGCAGAGAAAAGCAGGCTTGTCTTAGTAAGAGAGTAGAGTTACCTTATCGTATTCCTACAGTCCTTTGTGTACCTTCAGTAGCCCCTGGTGGAGCCATGTCAGTTCGTCTGCCGTTCCCTAGCAGCCCCAGTATTACTCAGAAACCCTGCAAAGCTGTCTGCCGCAGTGCCCACAGCTTTGCTGTTTTTTAGGATGCCAGTATGCCCACATTATTGCTGGGAGGCAGGTGGAAAAGGCACGTTCACTCTCCAGCTGTGGTGCTGCTTAGGGTTATTCTGCAAATGTAATCGGGCACACTGCCTTCTGTGGAGGGCAAAGCTTGCTGGTAGGGTACATGAAGCAGAAAAAATACTCTGCTATGTTGGTTATGTTGGACCTGTTACTAAGCACAGTTTCCTGAATCACTGCATTTCCCACATTTCCCACATGCCTCTTAAGAGAAGCATCTGTAATGCTCCAGCTTTCTCTGGTCCTTCCAGACACCAGCACCTTCTCTTTGTCTTTGAACTTTGGTGTCTGTGACCTCTCTGAAAATATGGGACCTGAACACTAGCACAGCCACTGCTGCTTCGTGCCAGCCTCACGCAGAGGGAACCAAGAGTGTGTGTGTGCTCCCTTCTGGTGTGTGTCACTCTGGCTTTGGGTTATGGGCAGCGGTATTGGATTCATCCTTGAGCCGTGTCACCTTGTGATTTCACATTTAATTTGCTGCACTTCTCTCCCCAGGTTATTACTCAGTTTGTGCTAATGACAACAGTGGCACAAACACTCCGACCATCACCATAATAAATGTCCACTGACTGTCAGAGGGACAGTGCTTCTTATCCTACTGCAGCCTGGCTGCAGCAAAGTCAGATACACTGTTTCAGAGTTGGATTTATGATACACACTTCCAAATATTAGTGTTCTCATCATCTGATTATTCAAACTATGCATTCAGGGCTCTGTGAATGTCACGTTACACTCTCGGTAACAGCAGCACGCAGCTTTTGCCCATTTAATCAAGATGTCTGACGGCAGCCAGACTTGGTGATTTTCAGTCCCTCTGATACACTTACTGACTTCTGAACTCACTTTTCTGTGTCTTGGTGGCAAGTGATATGCAGAACTATGCTGGAGTCCTGCCAGTGTTTTTCTAACCCCCACATGACATCCACAGGATGTCATACTGTACAGGAATTGCTTTTAAAGCATTATTCACTTCTCAGTGGTTTAGCTGTTTTTTATGATCCCAGTACAACAATTTTGCAGCTTTGGAAGAAGCATGTTAACATCTACCTTTTAATTCAGTGAGTTCATGCAGATTTCTCTTCTTATATATGTCTTTTGTCTTTTTCCACCTCTAAATATTGCAACTCTCCAGGCTGAATGATCCAGGCTTTGCCTGAAGAAGGGCACACCAAAGCAGGAGGGCAATACTTTTGGTCTGCAGCTCGGCCATGCCAGCCCAACTTTGCAGTGCAGGTTGGTAAACAGATGCCTGTACCCGCTCTGAGCAGAGGAAGGTGCCTGCATGACTCTGTGCTGTGCAGAAATGCTGACTTTGGTCTGGAAGCTGAATAACCTGGTTAACACTCAGATAAACCTGAATTAGGAAACTCTGCCTCTCAAGAAATGAGCCCAGGCACTGCACAGAGTTGCAGGTTAAGCCATTTCCAAAGCCAGAGCAGGCACCAAGGCTTCTGTAGTTACTGAAGATAAACTTGTCAGTTAAAGCTAATTCTGACAAATAATGTTGTTTACTACTTAATTCTAGAAACAGTCACCAAATGTAAGAACAAAAGGCATCTTTAAATAGCGTAGAGCCAATCTTAGCTATTTTTACCATGAGCTTCTGGAGATTAAAAAAAAAAGGAAACATGGGAATACATTCCGCGTGTCAGTAATACTATCCTGGAAATGTTCCAGGTGGGCCGAACTACATTTTTTATAATTTCAGTTGTTTCTGATAAGTCCCCTCCATATTGATGTATCAACTTCTGAAGAACCTAGTTACCTACCAATATTTTTGGCTGTATTTTGCTGTTTCTAGCTTGCTGAGTTAGCAACTCCACTTTCTAGAGAGAAAACAGGTGATTTAAGATTCTGAAATGTCAGGTTTTAAGGCTTCTAAGCTATAAGTAGAAGTTCTTAGATATTGAAGATGTTTATGCAGTATTTCCAACTCATTCAAAAGGAGGAAATCCAAGAAACATCAACCACTCTGTGGTTCTCCAGGAAATTAGTAGATGCTCATGATGACACTCAACTGAGCTTTGGAAAAGCTGCCAGACTCACAGGACTTACCCTGCACAAAACCTCTTATGTGTTAGCCATTAGTATTGTTCCAAATAAACTTCCCTACATCTGAAATAGGGACTAGATTTGGAGTAGCTTTCTGACTGATTTGCTTTGCACTTACGTATGGCTTAAGAGGAGAAAGCAAGAGAGAAAGTTCATGTCCTTGCTAAAATTCTGACCATCAGTGGCTCTTATATCTTGCTAAATCTGCTCATCGTTCTATTTAGTTTATGGCAGAGGAAAGAGATTTCTTTTTGTAAATTTCATACCCATAAATGGTCACTAAATTTTACAAAAAGGGAAAAATACATTAAGAAACTCTAATCCTGCTTTATGGCTCCAAATAAAATCACTCATCTTTCCAAATCTTTAATTTTATTGAAGGTCACAAGTGCATATCTCAAAGCATATTTCAGTAAAAGCTGTGGAGTGATTTACTTTGAAACCTTCTGTCTCTTTGTGTTTCTGCCATTTTTTTCAGTGTGAAAGAAAGCTGTCAAAATATTTAGTTGGGCATTTGGTTCATACATTCTCATGGGGAAAATATATATTTCACAGCATTATTAGCATGAATTTGCAAATCCTTTCATTTGAATTTTAGCTTCTACAGGATCAGCTGAAAACAATGTTATTAACTAATGGTACCCATCTTTGTTGAGATTTCTATTTTTGTTTTTAAAAAGTTTTCTCTGTCTTTTATGGGTTATGGTAATGGTAATTTGCTTTTCTACAGTACCTTTACTGACAGTGTATCATTACTATAATTTGACAAAATTAATGAGAAATACTTTGATTTATTTATTCTCTCCTGTTTTGACAGCTTTTGAGAAATTGTTACATTATCCCATTTTTCAGATGGCTCGATTAAACTGTGATTAAGTTTGTGACTTACTAAAGTCCTTGTACTATTCAAAGGTTTTCTTTCAAGCAAGTGACACAAAAGAAATGAGGCATAATTTTCTTCTCAACTGACGAGTCTGTTTTTCTTTTGGCCCTGTACCAATGCCTTATCTCCACAGACCTGTAGGATTTTTCTCAGTTCCATATTTTGAAAGAAGAGCTTGCGTAGATTTTTTTTCCTGTGGTGTCCTCTTGAGATATTTCTAACAGCCACTAGCGTCTGTACTGATTTCTGGGTGGGCATGCAATGTATGGATTAATATTCCAAATCCTTCTAGCCACTCTGAGAGAGCTTTCTGTATTCTGTGTTGGGATCTACTTAAAATTGCAAGAGAATTAGGACAAGAATGCTTTTTGTTTTGATGCATGCTTGACAGCAGTACCTGCATCCACTCAGTACCTTTCATAGGATGCTAATTCTAACATTAACCTGACCTTAACGATGTACTGCTGTCAACACAGTCCCTTCTTGTACTGCTGCAAGTGACCAGAGCAGCTTTGTTTCTCTTTATTGCTTTTGATAAAATGAGGAATAAAAATCTCAGAGTTAGCCAGCTGGAGGTTACAGACAGCACTTTTGTTCTCAGTCACATATATAAGATTTTTCCTGAGATCTTGTATCTAACGAGATGATGGCTTTAAAGATAACCTGTGCTCACCTGCCCAAGGAGGCTTGCCGTTCATACTGGATGAATTGATTTTTTCCAAAGTTAAGTTTACTTTTATTTACATTTTTTTCAGTAGGATTTTTAAGACTCCTGATACATTTTCTCAAATATGTTGTGACAGTTATAAATTGTATTAGCAGTAATTAGCTATCGTTCTGTGAAGTGCTTCCTCAGATGGGGAAAACTACATTACACGTGTTAAGCCCATAAATATTGGGGTAAAATACTTCAAATTTTTTTGCCTGATTCTCTTTCCTGTAAGATAACTTCCTTTTTTTTTCTCCAAACCTAATTAAGAAAATGTAATGCATCCTTTCTTAATGACTCTCATTTCCAGCAAAATAAAATTTAGTATAAATGAATTTTCTTAACAGTTTATTAAATGTAGTCATTAGATATTTCTCATTGAGATCCAGCTTTCTTCTGTGCATAGTATTATACAAAAGAGGATGCATCTAATTAAATAATTACGCAGCTTTAATATGTTATTTCATCTGAAATGACTGCTCGTAACCTTGTGAGATACATTAGGGAGATTCAGAAGCAGAAGTCTGTAATAACAAGCTAGGCTACTTCAGGACCTAACCCCGAAAGTATCTAGATCCCTGCATTTCTCACTGGAGTTGAGAGCTCAGCACTTCACACAAGCACTTTGACCTCCTTCATTCATCTTGAGGAAGGCTTGTGTGCTTTTCAGGTCAAATATAACCAGAATAATTAAAACGACCCATTTCATGTGTAAGTGTTACAATAAGCTATCCGTTGATATTTTTAAACCAAAAGCAGATTGCAGAGCTTATTTACTTTATGCAGAAGAAATGCTTTTGCAGAGTGTGTTCGTTCAAGGAGCTCTTCCCTCCCAGCCTCTGCTGTCGGCTCTCCTCTGGCCTCCAGCCCCTTGCCTCATCCCTTGCTCCGAGCCCATCCATCCTTAGCCCATCTTCTGGATTCAGGAAAGGGTCTTCTCTGCTCACCCACCTTCTTTCATTCAGACGGCGCTCTTGACGTGGCAGAAAGGCAAAGGGAAGGTTGTATGTTTTCTCTGCCTCATAAAATTTAAATCTAGGAGAATTAACACTGCTGCTCACTTCCTCCAACACATTTAAACTATTCATCCAATGCCCAGCTACTCAAAATAGTGGAGAGTAGTTTTGTAGCTCTAGGGAATCAATTTGGCTAGTCAGTCAAAGCCAAAATTAAAATTTAAAATGCAGTTGGCAATGATTATTAATCAATTAGCTCCAGGGAGCCATCAGAGCTATCCAACCAGAGTTAGAATAACAAGCAATATTTTTAAAATAATAAAACTGGATCCTTAATAAAACTTGTCTCCTCCTTCACACATTTATTAATATGGTGGTGCCCAAAAAGGTATCAGTAATTACTTTTATACAAATAAAATTGAATTGGAATGAGAGCCATCTGCAGGAAGCAGTAATTGGCAGATCAGTTTCTCTGAGCATAGATTACTTAAAATCTTAGTAACTCAAAGCACATCACGGGATATTGGAAGAGGAGAATCTCATGGTGTCCAGAATACCATAGTGCACTGACAGATTTTGCTCTGCAGTGAGAGGTAGCTGATCATTTCAGCAAAGTCAAGGAAATCTGAGTGGACTGTCAGCTACTGTACACTTCTAGGATTTTAATATTTTTATTGACTTGGTATTTTTTAGAACTCCTCTGCAAAAACAAAAGTAAATCACTCCGTAAGGTGCTGGTTACATCTTGGGTAGTTCACACAGCCAGGGGTCTGCAGCACGCTCTCCTTCTGCCTCTGCCATATTTCATAGTGAAGGCAGCTGCGGGATGTCTGATCTGGATGCAAAAATGACAAAGAGGGTTGGCAGGTTGTTTTTTTTTTTTTTATATATATATATTTATTTTGCGTTCTTCTCTATATTTGCTCTTGCTGTTGGTCCAGAGTAACCCCACCTCTGGTAGCCTCTCAGGGGCACTGTAAAAGCCATCTATGTGGTAGGTTATTTGAAGAGGGCTTGATGAGAATCCAACAATCCAAGATTTCTTCAGTATGCTTACAGAATATTGTCACCAGCAAGGGGCAGCGCCATAGAAAAGGTGAGGGGCCAATGCTATGACAGAGGCTGGAGGTTTGGTTTCTCCTTCAGGAGACTTTCCTCCTTTCCTGGAGGCTTCAGCTGGATCCTCTGGGCAGCACAACATCTGGGACTGATTTGAGGCCAGCTCTTTGTTGACATGAGTGGGGATGAGGGGAAGCCCTGTCAGGAAGTCAGCAGAGGCAGGATTTGGATCTTATGGAGGCCAGCCATGGCCCTGCGGCTGGGCTGGCCTAGGTGCTGAGAGTCAGGAAGCATTTGCATGGTGCTGAGACGTAGCACAGGTAGGCCTTTGGCTCTCAGGCATCACGATAGCAGTGAGAGGACGTTACTTTTTCCTGTTAGAGTCAGGTGTTACTCTGGAGCTTGGAACTCCATGCAGAAGAGCACTTCTGATCACGTTGGCTATGGAAATCCATTACATGCTGAGGTACAAACAGCACAGAAACACCCAAGGTAAGGACATCGGGTTAAAAAAAACAACATATTTCCAGAAGCGCTTTTCTGCTGTAAAGACACTTTCAGCTCAATGTATTGAACAATAAATTGGCACCTTAGTATCCTGGATACTTCAAAGTAAAATCCATCAGCCAACACCTTCAGTATTGAAATCCTTCTCCAAGCGGCCATTTCCTCATCCCTCCTCAAAAACTTCCACTGATAAATTTTCACACAAAGGTGGTTTTTCTTCCAATATTTTCTTCTATAATCACTGTATGGAAAACTATGATTCTTTATAATTCTGGTGTTTTCTTCTTAAAAGCAGAAAGTAAATTTTTTTTAGTCATGGATTGCTTTTCTGTTGAGATAGGCCCTAAAAATTATGCAGACTTTTATTATCATATTGTTAAATATTTGACTTTGCATAGCAGCTTTTTATAGCTTTTCTAGGTCTTTCATTAATACTGTGATATTGTAAGTATAACTATAATAGCTATGACCCAGCACTGCTGAAACTACAGGGTTTTTTTGCATAGACAGAGCAAGATTGTATATTAATGCTCTGCTAGCTGTATACACGACTACATGTTACTGTTGCAGACTGTGGCACTGAACAATAAAATCAAATCTTCTACATCTAGCTTGAAAGGACTTGCATTGCTCATTCCTGTGAGCAGTAAAATCCTGTGATTATTCACTCTCACTGAGAACCACCACAGAACTTAGTCTTCACCCAGGAACACGGAATTATAGTGATCTCGACCTGGTTTCAAGCTATGTGCTTGTGAAATCCCTCCTTTGATCACATTCATAGATACTTGGATTTCTCCCTCAAAAAAATGCTATGTGATACTCTTACCCAGCATAGCACTTAAAAGCATAAAGATATGTAGATTTAAATTCTTGAAATGGACAAATCCAGGAAGACAGAAATGGGTCTTGGATATTTGAGTGCCTGAAATCAGTTGAAATGTTTAAATTTAATTTTTTTTTTCATTTGTTATGAATTGTTTAATCACTGATATTATTGTTTTCTTCTCTAAGATGCTAGGATGGAGTTTTAAAAGCTGTCATAAGATTTAAAAAGGAAAAAAAAAAAGAAAAAAAAAAACAATGTAGTTAAGCTTGAATCCATGCCCTGGCAGGAGTATTCTGTACCACAGCTGGACATTGTGTGGTACAGTGGTAAGACAGAAGAGAACTGACCTTACTCATTTTTTCCTGGGTCTGCTAGCGTATTCCTCATCAGAAGGCATTTATATAAATGGATTGTTGCCAACCTTTGAAAATGATTTTACTTGCAGCTGGCTTCTTATATGGTTTTTATACAGACTTTGAGGCCCTCTATCTCCTCGTACCCCCCAGGATGTTCATCATGGGAGGGAGGCAAAACAGTTGTTTTCATTCATCCTGTCCCTTGATTCTGATCTGGACATCAGTGAGACCAGAATTAAGTGCAAGAAAAGATGGACATCTGGAGAAGAGATGGGGCTTGGGCACAGTATTAGGATAGCATTTAGTAGTATATTGTATTCCTTGCAGGAGCTGAACAGATTGGCTGTGAAGGGATTTTCAATTCTTTTTTCTTCTTCTGTGATAATTCAACTCCTACTTTGTCATCTTTTTAGAAAAGTATGTATAATAAAAAGTATATTTGGCATAATAATATACTAGTACTACCTTTGGTCTTTCAAGCCTGCTGCTTTCAAGCCTCTCTGCTACTACTAGAAACAACAGAAAGTTGTCAACATGTCATTATTACTATATTTATTTTTGACTCAAAATGCAATTTTGCTCCAGACAGGTGAATACAGATATCTGCAACTAAATAATATGCTAGAAAAGGAATTTAAAAAAAATTTGATTTTTTTCCCAGTGGCATGTTGGTGGCAGTTGCAGGTAGGTTGGTGTCTATGAAAAGCTGACAAGTTGAATCACAGTTAAGATGTGCTGCGTGTATTGTAATATATATATGCGAGGTATGAGCTCTACTGATGACCCGCCTTAGTATATTGAGGCATTGATACAACTTTCTGGGTCAACTTTCCTTTCCATGTATCATCTGTCTCATCTGTTTATGCTCTGAGCTCTTCAAGGCAATGTTTCATATTGTGTTTGAACAGTGCCTATAGTGGGGGAGGAAGGGGATTTCTATCTTGGATGAAGCTTCAGGATGCAAACATAATATAAAATGTTACAAATAATGGCAAGTGATAAAAGTGCATATAATAAAAGATATGCTGTGATAAACATTTTATGTAGATTTAATCAAAGTTTTGCTCTAAGGCACAAAGGCTCTTCCCTTTTGCTTTATAAATACTTTTTAAGGAAGTTCCGTGACCTGTGTCATTTGCTGTACAGATACAATCTGTCCTTATATTGGACATCAGGACCAAAATGAGATACTAAAAAGAAAGTTTCTTTCTTTCTTTCTTCCTGTATGTGTGATTCCTAAACTAAAAATAAAAATAAAAAAAGCTTCTCCTCTCCCCCCCCCCCGCCTTTTCACAAGTCTTTAGTCATTATGCTACGTATAAACCAGATGGACGAATATATTAAAAATTGTTTTTAAACCACAGATTGAGAATGGGTGCCAGGATTTTCTACCAAAAATGTGGCACTGATTCTAAAATCTGTTGACAATTTTGGAAAGTTTCTTCTGGCGAAAGAGCTCTATTAGTGTCTCCTCTCTTCCAGAAAAATAAGAAAAACCTTTATCTAAGCCATAAGTTAATTAGCTTCTAAGCTATAATCGAGAGTCTCAGTATAAATATATTAATTTTCCTAGGAATGGGAGTTGGGACCTAACAGAATCATCCATAATGTGAGAAAAACACAGTTTAAAATAAAGGCTATGACTCTTTCTTGCGTCTGTGCTTGAGTCCTGCCAAAGATTAGTGTGTCAAAGATTTTAATTACAGCCATCCCAGTCAAGTTTTTGAAAATCTATTTAGAATTTAAATTTCGGTTATTTTTCCCAAATGAGGAAAATGAGCACCACATGCACTTGAAATGAGGTTTCCCCTTATCTTGCATAAAATGTTGGCGCATACAGCGAGCCAGCTTTCTCGGCATGCAGAGCGTAGGGTTTCCAGAGCATCGCAAGTCCTTGCGATCACTTTCTGACAATGCTGCTTTTGGTAATTGCAGATATACGGGTTTGGTGTTGACAATGAAAGAAACTCAAAACCTACTTTTTTAAAAGTAAATTTGTTTCAAATGCCCCGAGAGAATTAGAAGAAATTCTGAATACCTGTGATAAAAACAAACGCCTTAACATTTCCCTTCAAATAACTGCATGTGTTATGACTGGATAAAAAATTATTATTTCTACTTTGCTATAGGCACTACAGGGCATATATAAAACTTGCACCCACATCCATATATATTTTATATATCCATATAAAACCTCCATCCATAAAATAGCTCTTCTCCCATGAGAATGACACTTTGCCAAATTTCAGTGCCCTCCATGGTGCTTCCAGCAACTCCAGGGAACCTCTTTGGGGAGCCAGGTTCCTTTGCTCGCCTGTTGGCCACACGAAGCATTACAGTCACCCCGAAATGACCTGATAACATTATTCGGTTTCCACATTCTGCTGTATAAAGTCATTTTTCTTGCCTGAAGTGTAAGTGCATGGCACGTTAAAGTCCCTGTTATTGTATCTATTGCATTGTGAAATACTAGAGCAAATCATTTGAGTGCCAAGTGCTGCAGTAAGGCTTTAAATATCGTTAAGGGAGTTTTTTAGAGTGTGGTTGCTCTTTATTGAGGAAGCACCTGTTCCACACATTTACGGACAGGGCACTGAGGGCAGCAATTAGGCCTCTTGCACCCTTTGCAGAGTGCTTTCCCTTGGGGGGGTGTCCTGGCCAGAAGGCATGCTGGGCACGCAGTGGCGTGAGTTGGAGCAGGAGATGTAGAAGAGTGTAGGTGTCTTTGCATTTAGCATGCACCAGTATTCTCCTGCCTTCTGGCGGGTTATTGGCAGCCATGTTTTAGGTTTTGTTTTTTGAGACTTGTCTCCAACCCAATGATCTTTCCAGTTCAATGAGTAAAACTCTCAGTTCTCAGCACAGTGCTTTTCTGCACATAGGAGATTATTTAACAATCGCGACAGCTTCATAGTATTTTGTCCTGGCCAGTAGTCTAAGCAGATGTATTGTTGTCTTCCTGAATCCAATTTGTAACAATAATGTTTTTTCTGACTGTGTTTCTGGAACCAATTTTACTACTTTCCCTTCCCTTTCTCTGCTAGGACATCCCAGAGAGTGCTGTGCCCTGCCTGTGACTGGTTGTCTTCTCTTTGCCTCCTTATGCTGCCAGTACTCAGAAAATGTCCTTTTTTGTCACAGTGCTGAGAAGGGATGTGGTTAAGAGTTTGAAGGCAGACAACATCTGCAGTGAGCAGCTGGGAAGGTACAGCTCAGCCATGTTTTGGGAACAGATCTGTATAAGATTAATGTGTAGACTAAAGCTCATTTATGTGATAGACCAGTGAGAATCTTGGGCAGCTTTTCTACATGAGACTCTCATGCTAAAAAAAATGAAAACAAAAACAAAAAATTCTTTGGGCCACTTGATTCATTTGATTCATGTCCTCTGTATCTTCAATTTCAAAGCCATTTAGGATGAGCATTTGCACAAACATAAAAGTTCTCTTTAACTAAAGTCAACCAATGTGTTTTTTCAATGAGCTAGAGCTCATAAGAAAGATTCAAACATTAACTGTGTAAAGAAGGCAATTAGTGTTTGTACAATATATTGAAAATTACCCCTAGGCATACTGGAAAAATACATGTTTTAAACATGTATATTCTTCATCCAGTTCCATAGTTTATATTAGATTTGGACATAGATGCTTCTAAAAGCTGCCATATTAATTCAGACTGTGAAAGACATCATAATGGTCTATAAAAAGTTGGGATTTTTACTGTAATGTAGTTGGTCTTACTCTGTATATTTAATCACTCAAGGGAAAATCCTATTCTGCTGCTGCAGTATGTCAAGGAAGCTTATCTCCATATAAACAGCAAAAAGAGATCTCTCTTGAGTTACAAAGCTTTAACGTTTGTAGTTTAAAAGTTGAGCATTTCTAAAAATGCACTATTTATGTCATTCTGATAAAAAGAGATACCCCATTCTCTTCGGCACCAAGTGATACTTTCAATAGGCTTTAAAGCTGTCATAGGAATAGGAAAAAAGCTGTCATAGTCACAGGAATCGGTGGAAAACTTTTGTTTTTATAACTGTGGAGGGTCCAATTGCAGGGAGCAACTACCACATTATTTGTCTTGAAGATTGTGCATCCATTATCATGAGTGTTTTGGCTACAGTTTGATAGGAAATCAGGTCAGGAGAAGGACCATTTTCCTGAGGGGGGAGAAACAGGGATCGAGGCAGCCAAAGAAAGAGTTCCAGTTAGAAACTTGAGGACATTTTCAGAAAACATGAATACATCCACGGTCTACTAGGGGAAGTACAGCTTTTATTTCCACACTCGTGTAGCCTTTGTTTCTCACAGGACAATGTGCAGGTCAAAAGAAATGGTTTGGGATACTCTGGTGCTGTGATGGGCACAGATGTAGGTTCTGTGGTTGATTATTTTAAAGCGTTTGTTGTTCTTATTATGGTGTATGTAGAGAGAAACCTTTCTAGAAGACTAGCTGAAGCTTGGGTTTGTTCCCACAAGAGAACCCACTAGAGTGGAAGTGGGATCTTACATGCAAGAGTGCAATGGTTTGCCTTAACATGTAGGAAAGAGCATATGGTTTTGGTAATAGGCTCATAAGAGCAATTAACCTCATAGTGCACTCAGTTGTTAGTCTCAGTTGTTTATAAACTAGGTAATAAAGATATTTTAACGTGGTATAGCTTTATAGGAGGTTAGTGGAATCAGGCTGCATTTTTCAAGTTAGTACCTGTTAGTACTCAGGTGAAGGTACAAGTGATAGAAACATAAAATCAGCAGAGGATAAAATATTCACTGTTATATAGTATATCTAACCAATGAATTTGAGTCGCAAATGTATAATACTTTGTATAAAGACAGAAAAATATGTTAAAGGTTTTCATTAGAAGAGGGACTGTTTTCACAGGATGCAGTCACAGATCTGTCATTCAGCTTGTTCTTGTCACCTTGGAAGGATTATAATGTAAGCAGTTTCCATGCTCATTTCATGTTAAAAAGAGTTTTAAACTTGCCTTCTTCATGTTGTACAAATACACAGTGTTTCCCTATAATAGCTTCCATGCTGTTGCTCAGGAGGATGAACCTTATAAACAAATGTGTTTCTTTCAACATCAGGTACCATCATTGTCTTCTTTTCTTTTGGTTTAAGGACTGGTCGAAATTAACTCCCTTCCTGCACAAGTTCCAATTTCTCTGTTAGGAGCTACTGATTTGGGAGACGGAGCTTGGGCACAAATAAGCCAGTGACCTGTCCCACCACATACCCACAGAAAGGCCCCTTTGCCTTCCTTCTGTCTGCTCCTTGCACTGCAAGTTGTGTATTCTGACAGCCGTTACTTTGCACTGGGGTCAAGGGGTGCCAAAGGACTTTGCTTACAGGTATTTTGGTTTCCAGGTTGGGGGGTATGAGGATGGTATTTTTTTATTTGATTCTGCAGCTTCTGACAACCTGCTTTTGGGCTGTCTTCTGTGTGTTTATTGACAGTGTCCCAAAAGAGACCTCTAAATCAGTTCAATATTGGATTTAATTTTAGTTGTGTAGAATATCATATGTTGTGGTTATTAATGTTGTGTCTGTCATTTTTCATTTACTGTTACTTGTCTCATTTTTACTTTGTACTTTGGCTACAGAGATTTTTATTGAATTTAGCTAGTGATAAGCCTAATGAGTTGTTGCCAGTTTTTCTTTATCGTGAATTTTTAAGTCAATAAAACATTTGTGGGGCTGGAAGGACAGAGGCTTCCAGACTTGCAGTCTTGTTTTTTTCTGTTTCATTGGATTGACTGAGCAACGTATTTACTGGTGCATCATTCCTCGAATATGAGGACTCTTTTGCATTATTAGACTTGACAGTGTTTAAACAATGCTAATTCTCATATTCAGCTGGCTTTTCAATTGATTTCTGTGCTCTCTGTTGCTGCGTAAAACAAGCTGGAACGTTAAAGACATCTTACATGCTACCCTCTGGAGACTTGTCTTCCTTTTAGAGAAAAATCAAATAAGTATAAAATTTGCTGGGTTTTCTCCTTTTGTTTTCCACTGGATCTTTAAATGATGTATCAGTGTATTGACAAATTTTGTACATGTTAAGATGCTAATTTAAAAATTATACATTTAAAAATCAGTATTCATTTTAGAGTGAGATTTGCTAGATTGCTCATTTGTTTACAGAACTAAGCATGTGCCTCTTTTTCATCGAAAACAAAATATTACTACCTTTAAAATTATGTTTAAGATGTACATAAAATTGCCATTTTAACCCAGCTAAAATCTTGCATATTTAAAATTTGATTGCTAAACAGCCAAAAGAACATTGACAGATGTTAGTCATTTGTTTTGCAAGTTCACTTTTCACAGTATTGAAGCAGCCTGCTGTTTTGAGCTAAATATTGAAATCAGAATTCCCAGGGAGAGCGAGGGGTAAAGCATTTTCTGTCCCATAAATGTCAACGTTGAAGTCATACCTTTCAGCAAATCAAAGCCTTAAAACATATGCTTCTGAAAAACGAATTTGCTCTGCTCTGTAGCAGTCCGTAGCTCATGGGGGACGAGGGAAGCTGTGCTGAGCTCTCCTGCTATTTCCTGTGTCCCAAAACGTGCTTCAACCACTGCAACCAGGGGACATGGTGACTTCTGACATGACTCTGCTTCCAGTTCTTTAGGGGCCGCTAAATTTCACATGAATGTAAGCTAATTGGGAAAGGCTAAATATTTAAGCCCAAACTTGGGTGCTTGTCCACAGGTCCTCCCCAGACGCTCAGGTAGGCCAGCAGCTGGCGAGGACAGCAGGGTACTGGTTTGGGGCTGCCAGTTCTCCTGGGTCAGATGAGGGCAACAGCCTCTCGTAACTGCCTGCTCACAGGGGAGGAGTGGGGCCCGGTTCGTAATGTCAAGGAATCAGTGCTTGCTGATGAAAATACTTAACATTCTTGGCTAGGATCTCTTCTATGATCTTCTCGCTTTTTGCACAAAAGCCATGTAGCCTTCCCTCGTACTCTTTTTCGCCTCTTGAGTAAAACATTTGCTGATATCTGTTTAACCCAGTGTTGTGAAACTCCATGCGGTGCATGCAGAGTTACTTGGGGTCATTATAAGAAATGCTTTATGAATAATAAATATTTTGATCACACAGTAGTTCATTCACTTTTTTTGTTTTGTTTTGTTTTTAATTTTCTACAGCTGGTCTAAAAATCCAGAAGAATGGAAGTTTCAAAAAACAAGACAAACCTGGCTTCTCTTGCACATGTATGATAAAGAGAAGGTTTGTATTAACAGTATTTTTTTCAGAATTAAAATTTTACACGGTTTAATAAGCTAGTTGTAGTTATTGTTTGTTAATAAAAAGTTACTAGCATTAACAATGCTCTTTTCTAATAATTTTAAATAATAAATCAATTAACTATGTTTTTAACTAAAATGCTTAACCATTTTAATTGCTTGTAATTTAATGTTTCTATTTTGGGGGGTGATCATTCTTCTTTGTATCCTAGACTTTTACACTTGATGCATGTGAAACATAGAAAGGATTGACATTATATAAACCTGAAGCTATTCCCTGAAGTGGGAATATATTTGCACTGTGTCCTTCAGTTGAATTTCTGAACGTGGAACCCAGTGCTGTAAGCTACGGTTCTTGTATTGCTTCAGATATCTCGGGCTCCATGGAAGATGTACAGACATATTGCCAAAATGTTAAAATAGCTTTCTCATTAAAATATGAGTGAAACCTTATGTTGATTGTAAAAACCATAAAGTATAACCAGAAGCTAGGCTTGCATCATCACTGAAATCCATTCATTTCATAACTTAAAAAACAACCTAAATTTAATTTCCAACAAGCATCTGACCATTGTAGTACAGAACAGAGGATTTCAGATCATTAATTTTGTTGTGCAATAGAACAAACATCTAGTCGTTTGCACAGTGGCTTACTTATTGATTCATTTAGTTGACATTCACTCAGATTTTGCTGACTTTTTGTGTGCACTTGGACATTTAAGCATAACAATCTTCCTGACCCAGATTACTCTGCGGCTCTTAAGCCAACCACCTGACATAGGGTGTTACCTTTACGATTAAAAGTACATTTAGAGAACCGTGTAATTAAAACCAGAATTTCATGAAAGCAAAAATGTTCACACGGTGGAATACTTTAAAAAGATTAGTTGCAGAATACGAATTTGTTAGTAGGTATCTTTTATTCTTAAGTGTCTCCTTTAAAAGTCTTTATCAACCTTTTGAAATCGATGTGTGCTCTTTAAAGCTACCTAGAAATTGTTTTATAGGCAGAGTGACGTTTTTGCTTTTTTACCTGTTTACTTTGGGATTTGTTTTGAAATATAGTGGGAAATAATTAACTATGAGTAGATTTTTTTTTGTATATCAAAATACAGTTTTACTCCACATTTCTCAACATTGAAATTAAAGCTTCCTTTCTAGTATTTTTTTTAATCTGATGAAAGCATAATGATTTATTTATATTCACATATTTTGTACTGTTTAGTAATAGGAGATGCATTGAATATGAGCTTTAGATAATGATTAACATCTGCATTCAGATTCAGTAAAGTTAGCAGAACGGCTCGAGTGCTTATAATCAAACATGTGACGAAGCCTTTTTCTTCATCAAGACTGGGGAGGGCAGACCGGCTTCTTTTGAATATGTTTTTATACCCAAATCCAGCTTCCTGTCCATTACAGAATAAAATCTGTTGGATATCCAAGCATGACTAAAATACAAAAGGAGACATGAGTTTCCTTCCTTCCTAAGCCACATCTTTGATCTCTTGGTGTCACTCGTATGCCTACTGAAAAGCCATGCCAAGAGGTAAATTAAGTTTCCTGTACTGATGCTCTTCTTTCTGTAGGAAGTAAGTTGAGGTTTTGTAGTCATTTACAATGTGAATTTATTTTTAAGTCCCTTTAACATCCATCTGCGGGTTGGCTGACAGCTTCAAAGCCCAGCCTGTATACCTACGGTGTGTATACTTCTTCAGGATCCTGTACAAAGTAAACACTGCTTCCTCTGTTATCTTTGCCATTTGGCACAGCACTTTTAGAAAGTCACTACACAGATTGTCTTCAGCTTCTGGACTGCAAATCCCTGGGGGGGTTCTGAAGTTTCCTCAGAAGGTAACAGAAAAGCCAGCTTGGTGTCAGCAAGCTGACGCTCACTGCGCAGATATCTCTATTTGCCTTGCAGAATAGGTGGGCATCTGCAAGTCTAAAAAGTCTGAAAACTTCTTGAATTACAAAGGGTAATTTAAAAGCAATACCTGTTCTTTTTCTGCTGTTATTTAGTAGTGTTTCCCCCCTTTTCATGATGTCTTACAGTTCCTGAGCATTCAGGAGCTGACAGTAATTATTTCACTTGGAGATGTTTCCATGTTAGCCAGTTCCAATGCATATTAAGTAGAGCAGAGGCAGGGTTGGTGGAGAAAAAGAAAAAGAAGCAAGAAAAAGTGCAAAACAGTGTAAAACAACCATAGTAATAATAAAAAATCCCACTTGCCGTCACTTCCACTGGCCAGAGACATAGTGAGAGATGTTAGTATCCAACTTCAAGACTCCCCAAAAGTTGATCTTAGAGACGGACTGTGTTTCTTTTTGTAAAACCTCACCAAGCGTCCCTGAAATTACATATTTTTTTTTTACTGTATTTTAAGAATTAAGATGTTGATTTAACCAACTTTTTGCTGTCTTTTTTTTTGTTGTTGTTCTGGTTGTCCAGTCCTTGCTATGACCCAATTGTATAAGGTAGGAGGAAAAGATATTATTTTGTCTACATGTTCCTGTATTGAAATCTCTTGCTGAAAAAATAAAACAACAAATAATTGTGTTACAGAAAAACAAAACAAAACAAAAACAAACAACAAACAAAAAAACAGACTTTGAGCACTTGTGTGCTTATGCCTATGGCCAAATGCTTTATAGACCTCAGGCAGGCACACGTCTATCTGCACACTTAGTGTTTCGAAGTTCAGAGTAGGCTTTTAATTCCCCCTTTAAGCACTTTGCTTAAATGATATAGTAATAACTGTAATTCTACGCAGTGAACTATGAGTGTACCACAAGGCCTGAGAACAAGAGGCATAAATTATGTAGATAATTTGGCTAAGGTTTGAAACCTAGAAATGTTGCTGAGCTTTAAAAAACCGACGCTGAGTATCTGCATTAAAGGAGCACAGTTGTGCTGAAATCGTTTGCATCTGAACATTTTTGTCTGTTAGCAGCACATGTTTACTGTGTGTAAAAATGCTTTCAAAAAGTAGGCATTTTTCACTATTCTTCAATGTGTTGGATAAGTATATTGCAGCAACACTTCGTATATCATCAATTTCAGCGTTAGTCACTCAAAAATTAATATTTTTTGTATCTGAATTGTTTCTTTAACATAGGAGTGTTTGTGTGAAGAATTTAAAGGTTTTCCATAGTGTATAAGTTATGAGGCTGGATGTAGACTTCAGTTTTGATTTACTGCTCTGTAGTATCTCTGATTGATTAAGGCAGCCCTGGAATATTTTCTTCCTCTTCGTTGAGAGTGATAGAAGTTTTAGCGATCAAAGTTACACTGCCAAATGGTGATGGAGAAATAAGTTGTAAATTAAGTATCTGTTGAAGCTCTGTCTTCTCTGAAATGTTGATACTTTGCAGAATTGAAACAGCCCTCGCACAATTAGTCTCCAATCCTTTAAATACTTACGTATGTTTAACTTTACTCATGTTGAGTGTGCCTTTTAAAGTTATATGTGTAAAGTTAAACATAAAGAAAAATATTTGTGGGATTAGGTCATTTTAACATCTGATTCGCAGCTAAAATATTCTCTTATTGGCTGCGACTTATTCCACAGATACGCAACATAAAGTTAAGATATGCTTCAGTGTAGGTCTGTTCACCTAATACTTTTAAAAATGCATCGTTTTGAAATACTGAATAAATCATTGAAAAGTCTTTGCTAGGCTATTGCCAAGATTATTTAATGTAGTTGTATGTTGTACCAGATAAGCTAAAATTTAATCTATTGCTAGTTAATTAGAAAGGAAGTAAAATGGGGGTAATGGAACTGTAGATGACTAAACTGCTTTTGATGTTAGACATATTAAAAGAGCCTATCAGTTTTAGTCAGTGTGATTTAAAAATTATTTCCATATGTCTGAATTCAATTTGTTTTTCAAATTAAATTCTATTCCTTTGTATAAGCATTCTGTCAAAGTCACAATCTGCTGTTTGCTGGTGGGTGGTATCTCATCTTAGCAAACAAATAATTTTGGCTGGGGGTGAGGATACTTCTAGCAAAATTCTTTCCTCAGACATGTGCATGCAGTTCTCCCTGGGTTTGGTAAGGTTTGCATGCATGTTTCCAAAGCCAGGATTTGGCTAGTGCATTTTTTTCCTTCCAACAGCCCTCACAGGCTGGAGCTCTCTCTCAGGCAGTGTTTGCATTTGCTGATCAGCATTTCCACATCTGCTTAGCATTTCCCCTCAGATGCTTTGCCCATCTGAGCACATGACAGCGCTCTCACCATGGTCCATCCCTCCCGGCAATCCCAACACTGGCAAGAAGTGCTTCCATTAGCAGTGGGCATTGCCAAATGCAATAGCCCGTGAAATTCTCCTAAGTATCTTTCAGGTGATGGTCTGACGTGATTATGAATGAACATTGAGAGAGAAGAAAATAAATCAAAAATTTTTTAATTCCTTCTTTGTTTGTTTTCTTTTCTTTAAAGGTTCCAGATGAGTATTTCACCATTTTACTGGATTATCTGCAGGGACTTCAAGGCAAAGCACGAGACACAACTGTGCAGAAAGCTGAAGCTCTTATGAAGGAGTTGGACGGGTCAGATGCAGAAGACCCGAGCATGGTGGAGAAGAGCGAGCGAATACGACAAGTTCTGCAACTGCTGTCCTGAGTGTTTTTGTGTCTTGATGGTTGTCTGGTGGGAGAAGGATAGAACGTAATGAACAGATACTACAAATCAGTTGTAAAGACATATTTTGATAATGAATCTTTATGCTAAATTTTCATATTTTGCACTTGTGTTTTCCAACCTCAATTATTTATAATGTTTTTAGGTGATGAAATCAAAACAGAACACCGTATTTGATCCACAGACATGCTGTTTTGATTAAAAGTAATCTTACTGCATATCTTTAGAAAAATAAACCTCTCTTTCTTGTTATTTTTTCTCCACTTCCCCATGTAATTAATGTTAAATAAGAGGAGCTTTGCAGTTCTTAATAAGAAGAGCAAAGCAACCAACAAAAAGCCTGGAGGTTCTTTTACAATGGCAGCTTTTAAAATTAACATACAGTACAGTGCCTGCTCAGCCAGCTGTAATCTATCACTTTCAGCTTTAGAAGTATGTCATTTGGATTTGGGAAAGATCATTTTCAGTCTGTTGAACACGGGTTGTATAACACAGTTGCTTATTAGTACTTCACGCAGCGATCTGAAGATACCATCAGCTTTGTTAGTTTTCCTTGTATATTTTAAAGGTTTCAAATGCTTTATGGCAATTGTTTAGATATTCAGATAATGTACAGATGGGGACAGATCAAACCCTTTGACCACATGTAGTGAAATCATCTGATTGTACATAAACTTATGCTAAGATGAGAAGTGCCATGCTGCAACTTTTTGTGGATAGCCTGCCAATGTTACATTTTTTATCTTTCTCTTGTAATTGGCATCCAAAAGAGTTAATTTGTGTTCATTTGCTTTGACATGGGATATTTGTCTCCTATGAATATGCTGAAAATGAGGCTTTCAAGTAAAAAACAAGGACATTAATTACTCAAAAGTTGGATGATTGGCGTATTTAATAACACTTGTGTTCAGACAGTGTTCTTGACCCGATTCTTTAATCTTTCTGCAAACGTTGTTCTTACTTTATTAATAACAACAGTATGAAATGTGTGGTATTTTGGAAGAGTAGCTGTCTTTGGGAAATACTGCTTTAATTTGAGTGGGTGAAGGAGAGGAGAATCTATGGATATGCTGGCCTAATTTTTCAATAGGCATTTGAGTGGATTTGACAGCCCTCACAGTCATGGATTACTACAAATCTTTAAAAGTATGAAATTTATTACTAGTAACAAATAACTTATGCTTTCTGACTTATTAAATATGATGTTTTCAGACGAAAAAGACTAGAGAGCAGCGTGCCCTGCTTTAACACAATAATTGTGATGGAGTTAACACAACGGGGAGCAGACTGCAGCAGAAGTGACCAGCCTCTGTTGAGCTGCTGATGGCTCAAAAACATTTCAGGATGACCATTGGATGTGGGCTGTGGAGCTAGCTCTCTCGGAGGATGCATACAGTGTCAAAGCAGGGATTTCCAAAGGGCTGGAAGAAAGGATGGCACAGGTACAATGCAGGAGGAAGGAAGACATGCAGACAGGTATGAGGGAAGATCACAGATGAGTTGATGCTCTCAGTGAAGAGTAAGCTTGGGCAAATGAGGGGAGAAATTGCAGAAGTATAAGACAGAAATGCAGGTTTTCACAAAGTTGAGTGAGCTCACATGCAGGACCACCCTAATATTGTAGCTGTCAATTTAAATGATCTTGTTTCTTCCCCTGTCCCCTTTGCTTTCTCTTTTTCTACCACTGATAAGGTCACGAGCTGGAAAGAACTTTCTGAGTCCCAAGGCTGTATAAAATTGTTTCCAGTGCAAAAGTCAGTGAAAAGGATCTGTAATAAAGGGAAGTGATACTGACATTAAGTGAACTGGTACAAGATCTTTGGATCTTCTGTTTTATGCCTGAGAATGTGCAGCTGAGAAAACCTGATGTTAGTAGAAGCAGAGGCTGATGCTTTTTTTCTCTCCATGAGAAGGAAGGATGAATTTCTAATGGATGAAGTTTTCAAAGCATCTTCTTGTGATTTTATGATTGCATTTTAGGTGTCAGAGAAGACTGTGTGTTCTGTCTTAGATATTTGAGAATCACCACTTTCGATTTTTCTATTACACAAAAACATGCATCCTCATTGTGCACTTCTTACACCTTGTAGCTTAAAAGCACAGCACGCTGCAAGCATATTCTGGAAGAGACTTGTAAAAAGGATTGCAAAGATAAGGCTCAGGTGAAAAGATGTGAACCTTTTATCAGCATGATAGATTTAGTAAGATTTGCCTTCCTTGAACCTTTGTTCTGGCTATATGCAAATGCCATCAAGATTAAGAATGTCATATTTCTTTTTACATCAATTAATATTAAAAATATGTAGGGCCTACCAGTCTGCAGTCCGTGTGAACAATAACATGGGGAATAAAGCAGCTAGAGCCTCTCGGCAGTGCGGTCTTTGCTCTCTTCTCCAGCTCAGTTCCAACTTTCACTTCAGTGCTACCAGTTACTGGATGAAGGGTATGGTCTTTGGCTTTCACTTCTTGCAGTTACGGGAAATTCAGAAGCTAACAAATAAGGTGTCTGTTGTTCTGCTGGTGTTTGGTTGAGAAAGCAATGTATCTGCCACATGACTCTTCGTGTGTGGTACTGCTCAAAGGCCAGCAATGTCTGGAAACAGGTTAAAAGGCTTGTGGAACTTCTGCTTTGTGTTGTTACTCTACATGACATGGGCTTTAAAGCTCAGCTGGAAATACTGTAAATATGTTTTTATACTTGGTGTTGTAGTATAAATAGGAAGGGACACTTAAATGGCATTTCACTTTTTTCCTTTCTCCTTCTCTTGAATCTTCAACTAGTAGGCAAAAAATTAATCTTCCAAACACCCATGAAATACAAAAGTAATCACTTTTCTGGGAGGTGTGTGTTGTTAGGCCCATTTAAAAGATGAGATTGTGAGGACCTTACCCAACACAGTGTGCAAATTCAATAGCATCTGTGGCAATCAAATTCTGTCTCTTCAATATGTGAGCCACCAGGCCAGCTTCTGCTTCCTGCTCAGCTTGGGATTTGAATCTAGAAATTTGGATTGTATAATGAATAAATTTAGTCGGATTTCCTTCATGATGTAGTTTAAATTATATATTTTAAATTATTAAATGTATAATACCACTATTGAATTCCTGAACCTGGTCAAAGCTGTGAAGGAAGTGACAATCTGTCACTTCATTCATTTTATTCTGTCATTTAATCACCTAGAATTTTCCAATTTTAACATTAGTTGTAGCTTAGCCAATCATATAGATACAGATAGGACAAAATGGTGTCTGGGTTTCCGTTTAAACGTCTGCTGTGTTCATAAAACTTGAATTCAAGGCTAGAAGTAACAGTGTGTACAGTCTGACAAATGACATCTTCATCTGCCTACTCTAATTGTCTTCTAGTTGGGCTAATCTGCATTGTGTAGCTCCAACTAGAAGAATTCCTATCTTAAGAGAATGCTGAAGTCAGGGCTTCTAGGCAAAATAAAGGAACATTAATTACTCAAAATTGCTTAAAGCTGGAACTGTGCCTCTAATGACAGTACTAATTACTCAAAATCTGACAATGTAAAAAGTTCCCTTTAATTTGGCTGATCCTTCCCATGGAGTTTATATCTTCTTGGCTCTCCAGTGTCTGCCCACAATTTTAATTTGTTATCACCATTGTAAAATTACTGAGTAAATGAATTGTCTCTTCTTATTTGGAAAGGATAGATCATAGCTGTTGAATGTGTAGTTTATTTCAATATTTTGTCCCTCTGGATAATAGCTCTGCTGTGTTTTTGTTAATTTAAGCAACGTTAAATTTGTTAACTTTTGTTAAGTTAAGCAATGTGACTCTTGTCTTGTCTCCTACCATTGCAGGTAGCTTAGAAATACATTTCTTTGGTTCAGACTTGATAGCTCTTTTGTTTGTTTGTTTGTTTGGTTGGTTGGTTTGTTTTGTCATTTTCCTCAATTTTGCCACTAAGTCAGAGTCAGAAAAAGCAATAATAAGAGATTTAAGTTGCAAAGTCAGCACACAGAAAATTAGAAAACATAAGAATGGAAATTGTCTATGTAATTTTAATTTTACTCCTTCATGCATATGTAATATGGTGCATCAGTACTGTATTTTCCATTACATATAACTAATAAGTCATTCATTCAGTGTTTTCCTAGCAATTCTGCTGCTATTCTTATTTTCAAAATTTAGTTCTACAAAGTAGTATTAAAACCAGAGAAGTCACTTTGCTGTGTGGATTTGATCCTGCAGAGAAGGAATTAGTAGAAAGTTTCCTATTCATTTCAGTAGGTGTAGCAGCTAGCCACAGAATTTTCATCACAAGCATTCCCTTTAAAACACGTTTTAATATTTTAATTCATTTACAGTCAAAATACTGAATTGATGTTACTTAATTTAAACCCAGTTTTGTTGACATAAAACTTTCCAGTGGCTTATTCTCATTTAGTCTTTGGTTTCCTTTCAAGTCTTCCTTTCTGTATGGCTGAATGAGCTAGTTATTTCTGCCTCTGCAAATAGGAATATTAGTTGTTTACAGTGATTCCAGTCATACAAGGACACAATTAAATGTCCTTGCCTTTGCAGCACAAGCTGCTTTTAGCCGTGATTTATAATTACATTCTATTTTAATTTCTTCATAAGAACTTACATAGTCAACAACTTAATATGGTCAAAAATAATTGTTTTTTAAATTATGTTTTTTTCCTGCAGCGAGCGGGCACTACCGAACTAAATAAAACTAATGAATAAGTGAAGGGGGAAGGGCAAGGCAAAACAGTGGTTTATCTTTCTTTGTCAAAACAAAGCTGAATAAGAAGCTTGTGCTACTAGGAAGGTTTGGCTGATGTTACAGACACGGAGGGAGGGACCTTAGGATAAAAACAGAAGAGCAGTCATACAGTTGCTCTTACTGATTTTTCTTTTTTCCTGCATACAGAAAATTTTTGGCATTCCCCAACAAAACCCACAAACACACCTACGTCAAAAATTTAAATAGGTTTTGAAATCAAATACTTGAAGCTCAAGAAATGCCACATGTATATAAATGGCCAGAAGAATTCTAATTCTACCTCTCCAGGCCTCCAACCTGGACACTGAATGAAAAGGGATTGTGTTAGAAAGAAACAAGCAAAAAAACCCAAAGTATGTGAGCGCATAGTTGAAGCTTGTTACCAATCATGCTTGCATGCACAGTGAGGAGGACTTACATTTCCTATTCGTTTTAGTTATTTGGATTTTTTAAGAAGGTTTGCTGATAATTGAAGTATCACATAGCCTTTTGCTGTTACAACTGACATCTGTTTTCTTCATGGTCCCATTGTATTTATAAAACCATAAGCCTTGGGACACAGGGTCTGTCACTCTCATTTGCTTATAAATAGTTAGGGCTAGCTGTGGCCCTGTGAAAATAATCATTTGTTGTTGAGCTCCTTTGGACCCAAAGAAGGATGTTGAAAGTGCGTGTTTCCCTGTACTCTTCTAGAGATATAACAGACTTTGGCAGCATCCTTTGTATCAGCCAGGCCTTCTTAAGCTCCATGAAATTGCCCAAACGTGGTACAGCGTTGCTGTGTAGAAATTTGCCAGGCAACCCACAGCTCTTATCTGTGGGGCACTTTGAGACACGAGGCTGCAGGGTCTCAGCACCCAGCACAACACCTTCCTTGGCCTCACCGCCCATTTTCAGTCCTGGGCTGTTGAGACTTGCAACCATTTTATTTGTCTACTCCTTTGTGGGCTTAATTTGACTAAACAAACTGGTTTACAAGTTCTTTTGGCATACTGAGAGCTTGAGCTGCAGCCGTGGTTTCTCTCTGGTAGCATAGATACGTGTAAATAGACTTTATGGATTTTACAGCTCGTGCTTTTTATTAGAAGCAGAAGCTCTTGCAGGATCCTGGAAATGACTGACCAGCGCCCTGATTTACCTTGTTAAACAAGATGGGTATTTCCATGAGCTGTCACAAATGCATGCCAGCAGATAGACAGGACTGCAGCGAGCCAAGAAACCAAGTATGGGCATCGAGCATACCAGAGGGCAAGAGTGACACTCAGGAATGTAACCTCCTGAAGTTCCCTGGTTAAGGCAAGATGCCACCTGGCACGACTCCTGGCTGCTGTAAGTTTAAAAATAACAAATAGCATCCCTATTACATAAGGAAATCTTTTGTCCATGTTTAATGGGGCAATTTGATAGGAGAGAAAGAATAAACATGTAGCTTCTCTGAACTCTTACTTGTGGTTAGTGCTCAGGGCCAAAACAACTGAAAATACCACGGCTGATTGTAAGCAGGCACCCGCACACAAACCGCTGGCACTGAGCAGATGAAACCGGTGAGAAATTCCAGTGTCTGAGCCTGCTCATCAGTGGCATCCCCCCCAGTTCACAGCCCTGGTGCCAGCTCAGCCCCAGGAAGGACTTCAGTGCCTTTAGTGCTGATGGAGTTACCAGAGCATAAATACCTCCGAAGTGTGTGCATAGCCAAAGCAGCCTGTAAGCCTCTGGAAGGCCACAGTGTCTCGGTCACATTCTGCTCCTTATCACCATCAAATAGATAATGAAGAAGCGGCTGAAGGTATTGTGGATGAAACTGAAACTTCTCCCAGTGGTGTAAGCTGTTTTCACCACAGGCCAGGTCAGTACGGCTGTTACGTGATAACCTTTACCAACATTTCTGGGAAGCTTCCCAGGCCTGTTGTTAGCAGATGGTCCTCACACGTCTCTTCTAGGTCCTCAGGTCTACTCACACCCTCTGTCCTCCCAGAACGGGCTGCTTCCACCACCCATCTTTTTGTGACAAAGTGCTTTCTGGTGCTCCTCACTTAAGTTAGGAGGGCAGAAGGCATTTGAGATTTAAAGGCATCAAGATATCCTATTCTGTAAGAACTGAATTATCCTTGTTTGGAAGAGGTGATGCTGTCTGATCCTCATCCCGGGCTGTGCTGACTGTTAGAGGTCCTGGAGGATGTCAGAGGTTGTTCAAGCACTTTTAAAACTGTGCTGGATGCCTAAAAAGCCTGACCCTGCATGGAGCCTCCTCCCTGTCCCATGGTGTGGTGGGCTCCTTGTACAGCTCGTGCAGAGCACACACCTCCATCACAACAACCTCAGCATGTTGTTGGGTATTTTTGTTGTTACAAAGAAGAAAAAGTTCTAAGTAATTCTGATTTCCAGTGGTTTCAATACGCTGTTCGATCTCAAAGATGGAAAACCTGCCGTGGGCAGATGGGTGCATTATGGATATGGCACAAGTTACCCTCCTTTTCTTCCTGTACAAGCTCCTAAGCAGGTTACAGCTTACTTTAACTGGTGGGTGGAAATGTTCAGCTGACTGAATTAGCAAAGAAGATGAGGAGGAAAATGGTTTGTCAAAGTTAGAAAATGCAGAAGTTAGCTTTTAGTTCCAAACAGGATGGCTATTTTCCAAACAGGCCAGATTTCCTCTTGTCCTCTTCAGGGCAAGATGAAATGGCCTCAAGCTGTGCCAGGGGAGTTTTAGGGTGGATACTAGGAAAAATTTCTTCACTGAACGGGTTGTGAGGCATTGGATCAGGCTGCCCAGGGACATGGTTGAGTCACTGTCCCTGCAGGTATTCAAAAGACGTGTCCCTAGCACCACGCCTAGGGACATGTCATAGTGCTAGGTTAGCGGTTGGACTTGATGATCTTAGAGGTCTTTTCCAACCTAAAGGATTCTGCGATTCTATGATACAGCTACTTGGGGTCTGAGTGTGTGATATTCAAATAAAACTCCTTCAAAAATGATCACCTGTGCAGCAATTTGGCATGAAGTAGCTCTCGGTGCTTTATTATGTCATATTTTCTTCTGCATAGCCAAGGCTGCAGACTGCAGAGCACAGTCTGCGTGAGGAAAACCACAGCAAACTTGCCAATTGTTTCCAGAGATTGGTTCAAACTTAGAAAATATTCATTGGTGCTCTCAAATAAAATCAGGGGTTCCCCTTTTGTTTTCTGAATCCCTTTTTATATTATTTCAGCTGTCTTTGGACAAAGAAAGGATAAAAAAATAACCACAGAGAGATCAGGAGTACATCTTTGACATTGTTTAATAAGAAAACAGTGACTTTTGTTGATTTATTCAGTTAATGCAGAGCAGGCAGTCTCAGTCTTTGTTAGTTTTTTGTGTGTGTGTGTGTCCCAGTGGAAGACGAACACATGGCAGGTGAGTGTGGGTTTGTGTTTTTCCCAACACAAGTGGTATAGATGGTTGCTTCTCCAAGGGAAGAATGAAGGGAATGTGACCAATGCAGTCCTTCTGCAAACAGCACAGCTTATGTGTGTGCTTTTCTGCTCCGCCTGTGCTGATGCTCCCCTTCCTGTTAACAGAACGGTGTTTCACTCAGCAGAGTGGATCAGTCAACCTTGATTTGCATCACTGCTCTGGCAGTGGGGCTCGTGTACCTTGTAAAACTGCTTTAATAGTCAAATTAAACTTTTGACCTGCCGTACAGCTACAAGCCACTGGTGTTGGGAGCCCTGTGCAGGAGTGCTTCAGAGGATGCTCTGCGGACCCCGGCAGCAGTCCTGGTGTGGGCAGCTGAGCTCAGGTAATGGAGAACACGACCTTTTGCTTCACATACATTAAACGGGAAGCAAATTTCACTGTAAGGTTACACTTTGTGAATGATGATTGAAAATGGCAACTGCAGCATGCATGCCTTGATGCCATAGAAATTGCTGATGCCTGGTTTGTTGTTTTTTTAGAGAGCTGAAAGATATTTGCAGTTCAGCCAGTGTCAGGGAGATTATCATCAGTCCTGTGGAACATTTTGCTGCAGAGATTTGAAAATGACAAGGTACCATGTTGTGCTGCTGCAGCCGTACAGATTAAAATGCGCTGTAACTTTTCAGTTTGTTTGTTTTTTTTATATTTGAAAATGATAAAATAATTGTCTCAGAGGAAGGAAAACAGATGTCTCAGCTGGCTTATCTAGAAAACACTGCCATATCTCTTAGGCACGACCTTCACCCAGGTCATCTTATCTTTCTTGCAACTCAACTAGATCATTATAATGGGCACCAACTTGACATTCTCTTGAAATGGATTGAAATGCCCAAGCCGTTTTGTGGATAGAAGAAAGTAAAATGCCTGTAGTCCTGTTCTGATTGTCAGGTTGCTCAGGCTATAATTCAAGTCATTAGGCTTAGTATATAAAGCCCCTCATAATCCAAGTCTTAAGAATCTGAAAGGTCACTTGTGGTCCAGTAATCCTGAATAGTAAATGTGAAGAGTGAGTGGTGACTGTTTTGATCCTAAACCACCTCTTAAAATAAATGCTGGTCTCTGCCCCCAAAGCATATGCATGTTATTTCAGAATGGTCCAAGAGGCCTTGTAAAGAATAAGCAGCTTGACTGTCAAGCAGTATCTTTGCAGAGCAGCCCAGAAATGGTGTTTGGTAACTGGCAGTGCAGGATGATGGCATGGAAGGGGCCCTGGGGTAGTTCTGGGGGACAAAAGGACAAGTGGCAAGCAGGCAGAGCTCTGGGACATGGGCATGGGCTGATATGTAATTTACGGGTTGATTCCATGTGGTATTGCAATTTGGGAGCCCAGTCCTTCACCTAGCTCCTTGGCTGGGAATGCTGGGCCATTTATGGGACCACTTGTCATGCTCCCCAACCCCATACCCAACACTCCTTTTCAGCCACATTTTTGTGCTGAGGGTGTTTTGAAGCCTGCTGGGAGGAGGGCTGGGTGACTTGGTTTTCCCTATTTAATAAAGCCTTGCCATTCAATTTATTCAGTATTTGGAGTGAGTTCATGTTGTATTTATTCAGTGATACTCTGGATGTGGTTATTTTTGTGCCCTAAAGGGCCTACTTTTCTATTACATATTAATATGTAACTTCTATTAGCATTAAGGCATGGTGTATGCATAAAGGGGCACTGAATAGCTAGACTGTACTGAAATACCTGTGACCCCTTGGCCTTTCCATATAAAATGATTTTTAGTACTTTGTCCTTGCCGTGTTTCATCAGAGGATCCTGCCACACAACGCATAGCTGGGGAGGTCTGATCATCCCTTTATTACAGAAGGGAACAGCGGAGGGAAAGAGATTAAAAGATTTGCCAGCAACACAGAGCAATCAGTGGCTGTGCTGAAAATAGAAACCACGCTCCTGGTTTCCATTCCCCAAACCTGGCCTCTAGACAACACCGCTATATTAAAAATGTAAATGCAGATATAGAAAAATATTTCCTTTTTCAAACCTTCCCCGCTAACGTTTTGTCCTTTTGACTCCGTGCTTCTCAGGATAAGCTGGTACCTGGCACCCGGATCAAAGGGTCAGCAACCAGATGGGCTGCGCATACTGAATATAGCCCAGGAAACTGGACAGAACCACCAAAACCTCAGTGACCAAGCAGCTCATGGCCAAAGGTGGGAGGAGGCTTATGTCTATTTTGAGACAGAAAAGTATTCAGTAGCTGCAGGCTACTATTCAAAATACTCTGATTACTGTGTTTAAGGAAGACAAAAGTGATGCTGTTGTGATACCCAGTCAATCGGCCTTTGTATTTTAGAAAATATTCTCTCTTACAGTGTACCGCAGATATGAAGCTAGCATTTTAAGAACATGCTGGCATTTTAACTGTTAGGTATTAAATTTGCAGTTGATGAGTAAATCAAACACAACTGAGGTTGGAAATACGTAACTAGAATGGAGCAGTGAACTGAGTCGCACTGAGGAGCTGCGCAGCTGTGGGACCTCTTGCTCTTCAACCCAGAGATGCTGGCAATACCATTAATGGTCTCATTCCTTTGGGTTTGTCCCAGCCTTATTTCTGTTCCCATATTGTTCCTCTATGCTGTAAACAGGCGTGATGATCAAAAAATAAAAATAGCATGTGGATGCAACCCAACAAACAGCCAGAGTAAACTTCATGGGAGAAACTGAATTTAGAAATGCAGCACTGAGTCATGCCAAATAGAGCCCATGTTAAATGCTTTTTTAAGAAGCAATTAGAACACAGTCTCCTTTTAAAGACAGGACAGCTAATCATCTTCTCTGTGTTCTTTACGGGGCCACAGTGCTGCAAAGCAGGACTAAATATTCTGCCAGCGTCACTCTTGCACGTCTTTGTATGAGCAGGGTGTGGGATGGAGCTGCACTTGCTGAGAAACTCCCCGCAGAGCTGGTGACAGCAGCGCATAATCCACCATTGTGTCCAGCAAAATGGCAAGCACAGCACAGAGGGGTCATCAATGTGTCGTCATCTGGGCATCTGCTGAAGCCAGGGTAGGGCATTGAGCCCCCTGCAGTGTGTCCCTAATTCCTACCGAGGTTAATGACAAGCTCTTTTATAATCCAAGGGTGAAACTCAGGGATGATGCCAGGGGACAAGAGCTGGCCTCAGTAAAGTTGCATCTTCCTTAAGTTGTCCCATCCCAGAGCTCAGCTCCTTCTGAATCTCTTCCCCTCTCTGCTCAGCAGAAGCCCAAGTAAAGGAGATGAGATGAACTTCTATAGCCTGATGGCAAGCTGATCCTGTCCCTGTTCTCTGGAGTTTGGAAGCTCCTTGATATAATGAGTTTGGGAGCAAGTGCTGCTTCCTGCAGGTCACTCACCTGCTTGAATGGTGGCACGATGGTGACAGGAGTGACACCTGCTGGTCCGCAGGTCTGGGTAAAACAGCCTGACTTATCCACATATATTTGTTCAACTTTGATTGTGAAATCAGTCAAGAGCTGAGGTAAACACAAAGGAATTTCTTCTGGGAATATGTGTGGGATTATGATAGGTTCTTCTTTATAAAAAGCAGAATGCTTATGAATACTTCAGTGATTTAGAAGATTGTATTCCACCAGCTAGATTTATGTTTGCATAATTATAAAATTGGAATGCATAATGCATACTGTCTATTTCTGGCTTTGCTTCCCATCATCTCCTCTTGGAGCTCTAAGACTATTTTAGTGATTGGGAAAAATCACTGTTCAGAAAAATCTTTCATGTCATCTCCATGTTCATAGGTGTTAGGAAGGCAAGAAAAAAGCAGTTCCCATTAGCAAAACTGTTGCCTTCTGCCTTTTTTTGCTATCTCAGGAGAGCAAACATATCACTGATGAAGACTCAACCTGATGAAATTTTCAGTGTTGAGTCAGCAGCTTCGGAAACGTGTCCACACCATGTGAGGTTAACAACACTGTGGCCACTGACATTGAATTTTTAGTGGTTCAAGGCCATATGCCTGCAACCTAGTAAGACTTTTACCAATGGTTGATGGAGCAAAATTTCAAGGATTTATTGCCTGCTTCCTAAAGAACACACAAGGGAAACAAGGTTGGCCAGCACTGTAACCCACCTTTAAAAGGGACAAGCTCCCTTGCTGTATATTGATAACTGTCTATGCTGCTAACCTGGTCAGATAATACTGCTACCTTTTAACTTAAAATTCCTGATTGGACTAAATATTAATCTGTAACCTATAGAAGAACATGGTGTCCTTTGGGCAAGTTTAGCACAGTCTCTGGCATGCATCTTGGGCATTCAAGACAGTGACACAGCAAAGCGATATGGTGGCAAACATTCCCAAACTCCAGTTTGCCAGTCCCTAGCTTGCTTCCAGCAAGGGGCGGGTTTGTTTAAAGCAGCTCCAAGCCATATTGAGGTGGGCTTGTTTTGTAGCATGGCCACTGCTGAGGATATGGGTTGAAAACCACAGGCTGAATTTTAAAACTGCAGATTTCAGGTGTTCTGCGGGAGATAAAATAACCTTGTGTTAGATTGAGTTGCATCGCTATCTGCTGGTGGCAAGTGGCCTGTCACCCTCTTTGGTCTGCCTGCTAGCAATGGCTGTAATTCCAATCTTGCTCCTGCCGCTGTCTCATGAGGCCTTTGAACTTTCACAGCTGGATTTTTCCCCCGTAAAGCAGGCATAAAAGCAGTGCTTTTGCTGGAGCTCACTCCATGCTGCACTGATGGGTATTGTGCCACTGCTGGGGAGCAGTGAGCAACGCCAGAGCGATAGAGTAGCTGAGAATGCAGCAGAGAAGAGATGTGTTGGGGCTTTTAGAAAGACAATCTGCACAGCACTGCGGAAGCTTGTATTTGATTTAAGCACTTCAACCTCCTTGTGACAAGTGCCTGGCTGCTGTTCTGCGTACAAGACCTCTCCAAACCCAGGCAGAGCTTGTGCTGCCAAGCCCTGTTATGGGAGACAGCTTTTTACAGGCAGCTCTGACCTCGTGGACAAAGCTTTCGTAGGGATCAATGACTTAAAGGCACTCGTTGTGCTGTCAACAACATCCTGGCTGTGCAAGGTGTTTCACCACAGCCAATGTGCTCAGCCAGCCTCTTCAAACCCACTCGAACGCTGATTTCAAGGTTGCAGCTTGAATAACACAACCTGGAGAGGGCTGACCTTATCTCAGAGCGGTCGGCCGCTGGTTGGTGTGTAGCAACAGGGAGCTGTGTAGGTAGACGACTTTGCCCGTGATTTCATGTTTGCTTTGGAACCACCATCAGGGTCCCGCTTTCGGGGTCCCATGGGGTGAGACTGGGTGATTTGGGTGCAGGGGTGGCTGTTCCCATGGCTCTGGGGTTGGCAGCATGCATTTCCACCGAGTCACAGGCTCAGCTTTGTGGAGCTTTCTGTGCAGGTGAAGGTGGAGAAGCCAAGGCAGGACAGTCCATGGATGCCCTCAGGAGTAGATCAAGATGGGAAGTTTAGGTCTTTTTTTACAGAGAGAAAAAGGAAAGGGTGAAGCTGAAATCTTGGCAGAAAGAGCAAAAAAGTATTTATCTTAAATTTGTGCTTGTGAATAATTAAGCGCCTGCTAAAACCCATGATTGAAGCTTCAAGGATTAGTGGGCAGGCAAATGGGATGAGAATGCTAGGGAAGGAGAATGTTAAAAGCACAGCAAATCCTACTTCAAAATGTGCTACAGTTGGGTCTTCCATCGTGGGGAAGGAGATCCCAGTGTTATGGTTAAGAGCAGATCCTGAGGCCTCAGAAAGGAGCGAAAGGTCTGTGGGCAGAGCTTGTGCCAGGCTGGTCCCTGGAGCCTGAGCATCTCAGAGCAGTAACACAGCATCAGCCGGAGCTGCTGGGTATGCTGGGGAGGGAACGGAGCATTCACCTCTGCTGCCTGCTTACTTCATTGTATTCCTTTGAAAAAGATTACAGAGTCAAGGAAAGGGCAGTCTGGTTTGGGACCAAGGCCTTTTCTCTTAAACAGAAGTTGAATGCTTTATTGCCTGTTGCACAAAGCCACCAAATGCTCAGAAGGGACGTTAACTGGTGTGTGCTGCACACCCATGGGGTGTGGAAGCGGTAGCATGGGGCAGGGACTTGGCCGCAGGGTGAGAGCACATGTCAGTGTGCTCTGTGTGTGACTGCCGTACGTGCTGGTGAATAGTATGATGCTACCTGAAATTACCAGATGTTGCTTTGGGGGACAGATTCAAACACCTGTTAAACATAGTCCTGATACCACTGGAAGATTTTGAAGGCCCTGTCTTCTGATTCCTCCAGGTGCAGGGCTTGAGTGGCGTGCTGTTCCCAAGGCTCCTTGCAGTGCAAAATTAAAATTACAGTACGGTACACCCAGAAATAGTGATTTTCACACCCCACCTGCCCATGGCTGGACCCATGGGCTGAGGCAGGCAGGAGAGCTTGGTTTCTGCACTCCAGTTCTCTCTGTTCAACTTCTGATTTGGAAGGCCTTGATCTCCAAATGCATAGGCCGAGGAATGACTTTCTTTTCCAACAACAAATCCGTGGGTGGTTCATACCTGGAACACTTTGTGTAAGGGCCTCTCTTTCTGTAACTTCTCCTCTGACTTGTTGCGTGACCCTGCCAGAGCTGGGGAGGTTTGGTGTTTCAAAAGGTTCATTTACTCCTAGATAAAGATTAATTTTCATTTTAATTTTTAACCTATATCTCCTATGGGAAAGTGTTTTTGCATGCCATCTAAGATGCTGTTATCTTTGCCCAGCTTTACCTCTTCTGTGGGTTGCTTCACCCAGCAGGTAATGAATAACCTTCTCCCTTCCCTCGCTGCACAGGCTGCAGGCAGGGAGCTGACTTTTCCCTGCTGAGTTCTGCATGGAGATGCAGTCTCATTGCTTCCTCGCTCCCTCTCCAGGAATCACAAAGACATTTTCAGCACCCAGCTGCCACCTCTTCCTCTTGCTTTTAGTAAGCGTTACGCTGTGAGAACGTGCAGTGCCTACACCACTTGCTGCTTACCTCCTGTTGTACGGAGCCCAAAAGACCTTCCAGCGATGATGGTAGCAAAATTGAGTCAGCCCCATGGGAGCTGCAGCCACAAGGGCTGCATTCACAGCAAAACCCCGCTGCTCTCCAGGCCAGCCCGGAGCAGGGCAGCGCGCTGCAGTCCTCGGGTGGTTTGCTCAGAGCCACACAGATAAGTCATTGTCCCAGCAAGGACATGAAGGCACATATCCAGACTCCCAGTCTCCTGGTCTCACCACAGGAAAATGCTGTTTATAACACGAGTGGGTTTGGGGTGAAGTGGTCCAGGGTGTGCGAACCTGCTGGGTCTTAGAGCAACCACAAAGCACACTGAGGGCTGACGCCACCTCGTATCGCAGTAGGGAGTAGTGTGAAATCCTTGTGATCTAAAAGGGTTCCAAAAAGAGACGTCAAATGTGCTTTTCCTACCTGTGGGACTATTGCATCAGGTGTGAGACGAGGGTAGTTTTACAAAAGCAATGTGTGTTTCCTCTAATGAGGAAACCTCTGGCAGGTCTCACTCTGTTAGATGACAGAAACCAGTGGGAAAAGCAGATCTGGCACAAAGCCTTCCACATCTATATTGGTTCAATAACCCAGCTCTCCAATACATGTTTTTTTGTATTCATTTTGTCCTGT
The DNA here is from genome assembly GCF_047663525.1 of Anas platyrhynchos. Classification (NCBI taxonomy): domain Eukaryota; kingdom Metazoa; phylum Chordata; class Aves; order Anseriformes; family Anatidae; genus Anas; species Anas platyrhynchos. The sequence goes on along the minus strand of NC_092601.1, from coordinate 14,229,864 downwards.
AAAGAAGGTAACACTTATGGGAAGCAGGAAGAAAGTCACCTCACTGAAAGACCTGTTCATAAAAGTTTGAGGCACAAAACTGAATTATAACTTTGGGATTTCTAGCAAGGAATTAGTTTTTCACCAGCCTCTGATGGGAGAAAAACAAGAGGAGCTCAGTAAGTGCATTTTATTGAGCTTTCTATAATGCAGGCAGCAGTAGGGAAGAGTAAGAGCTATAGAAGTGCCTTGTTAGATGTTGTACACAGCACTGGGCAATCCTTCAAGCCTGGTAGCTCAAGTTTCTTTCTTTGAAATCACTTGTAGCTGTGGCAACCTGGTGTGCTGGTCAGTGCTGGAAGCCACTAGCAGACGGATCGATCAGAGAGGTGCTTGGGCAAACCCCAGCCCAGCAGCACCAGCCCAGCGTCCTCCAAAGGAGACTGGAAAAATGATTGCAAGCCAGTAGCAGAGAAAATGAGCTGAACGCTGTGTGCTCACAGCCGATCGATCCGGTGTAATGGTGGCACATAAGCAGGCTGTAGGGCTACCCCGATGGAGAGGCGTAGCTTTCTGTCTGCAGTCTATAGGTAGATCTTTAGGACAGCCCAGATCAAAGTGTTAGTAAATAGGAGCTGCTAGTAGAGATTAGCAACAGAGCTCCAAATCTGCAGAGGCAACAAGTGTGTCCTGGATTTTTTGCAGGTTTTGCATTGTCCTGTTCTGTTTCCCTTCACTGGGAGAAAATGCTTCACTGCAAGGACACAAGAAGGTGGAAGGAGCTGGAGAAGTCTTACAGCCAGCTTCATGCATTGCCTGGAGCAAGTCTCTGCCTGCAGAATCTGCTGCTGCTTTGCTGTACCATGGGATGGGCAATGTTTGCAAAGGATTATTTTGGGATCAGCATTTGTAAGGTAAAGAGCTAGAAGATAAAAGGTGAAGATCTGCCTGTGTTCAGGGAAGAGGCTGAATGAGGAGAATGGAAGAGTTTAGATGAAGGATGGAAGAGAGGGATGAAGAGGGAATGTAAAGAGGGGTTTCACGATTGATGCCTAATAATGAAGCAGATGTGGGACTCCCAGGTGCTGGGCAAATTATTGCAGGCAGAAGAATTTAAGCTAAACTTTGGCAATGAAGCAAACTGGCCATGCCCCATGATGTGGGAAGCCTGTGAGCCTGCACCTCCCCAAATTGTGTTTGGACTTTGCCTTGTGCAGACATAAATTCCAAGTATTGTGGAGATATGGGCGTGGAAGGGAAGATTGAGCAAAGCTCAGAAAAGCCCCTGGTATCAGATCCTCTGAGTAAATATCATGTGAACATTTCAATAAACACATCTCTCAGTAGCTTTTCGGAAAGGCAGGCTCCACCAAACTATGGCTGCCTTCATGCCCATCTTCATCTGTGGGCTGTGCTTCTTGATTTTGTTAACTGCACTCTATGTTTTACAAGGTTTCAAGCAATCAGCTTTAAAATTGCCACCCGGTCCATTTCCTCTTCCAGTCATTGGCAACCTGCATTTGCTGGACATCAAAAGGCAAGACAAGTCCCTAATGAAGGTAAGAACAAGCATCCTCTGGTTTTGGGGTATTCAGGGTGTTGGATGTCAGCAGGTACCTGGTTAAAATTCTCCCTCAGATGACAGTTCTGAGATAATTGTTCAGTGCCAAGTGCAGTTAAAAAAAAAAAAAAAGTTTAATAAATTCAATGTAAAGGTTTTAAAATGGCCGAGGAAACTTTTGAATCGCAGATCTGCAGAAACTGATGTTAAATATGAGCAGTACTTACATGAGGACTACTCACACACTGAAAACTACAAGTGTCCAGTTTGGACTGATGAACCTCAACTTTGGCATCTTCCTTTTGTTGTGAAATACTTTAAAATACTTGAGTGTCTGCGTGGCCAAGTTGAAAGATGGATGCTTAAGTGTAGTTGCCAAAATAGCTTGTATTTCTTGTTCATGATGGCAGTTCTTTGAATGGGAGTTAGGATAGCACAGCCCAAAGAAGAGAAGTAGGAGAAAATTAGTATCATTTGAAATAGTGAATGACTTGGACTTGTGCAAGACAAATTTCTCTGTAGGAATCACGGTTGTCTTGCATCTGTCTTCCAGAAGCAAAAAAAAAAAAAAAGAAAAAAAAACATAGAAAATTTCAATGTGTTTCTTCTCTTAGAGCCAAAATATGGCTCAGTGGGCATTCCACGTGTTGGGACCCAGGGTGTGAGTATCCTGCTTCTTACACCAAGCCTGTTAGCATCAGTTTGTCAGCAGCCCTCCAGAGCGCTTAGCACTGCGTAGGTAAGAGGGATTGGCTTTCTCTGTCTCTCTTCCGTCTCCGTCACATGTGAGGGGCCTCCAAAATGCCTTTGGAAATGCATCTTCATCCCTGTTGCCATCCCACCAGCCAGCCCTCAGTGCACTCAGCATCCAGGGCTTGGGAGCGGGAAGCGCATTTGTCACACCGATGCCTTTTTTCCCCCATTAGATTATGGCATCAAAAAAACAACTGAGAAAGATGCCTGCTGCCGAGCAGACCCAGTTATGCCTGCTCTGCCCTGACTTGCATTCGGGCTGGAAACTGTGAAGGGGAGAGCACAGTGAGAGGGCTCCCGGGGCTGCGGCAGTGGGCAGGTGTTAGGGATGATATTTGCCTAGTAGATTATGCAGCAACCAAAGTATTATTTTGAGTGGATGACTGAAGTCAGAGTCCTCTGAATACACACACACACACATACACATATAAATTATTATTATTATTATTTTTCATAAAGAAAATGAGTCTGGCTATACTGCTGAAGTGCAGATTAAACTCTGCCTGGGCTACCTGTTGGTTTGGTACAGCTGCAGGGGTTGCTAAGTTTTCTCCTCTGGTTTACGTTTCCTGAACTGTCCCTTTTGTGGGACACCAGGCTCTATCTCATAACAGCTTTGTGCAGTTTCAATGGCATTGTGCTCAGTCAAGTCTTAAATCCCCGTATGGCCTGGCAGGACCATGTCTGTGAGCCTTTCAGCGAGCTGCTGCTGCCTGGCTCTCAGATCTTACTGTAAAGCATCGCTGGTGGGTACAGACCTGTCCTGCTGTGCAGTGGCTTGAACACTGTGGTGTGGCAGAAATAGAAAGAAGTGTGTGGGACAGTGGTCATTTCGTAAGATGGATTGAAAGAACAATGGTTTCTTGTATGTCCATCCCCGGTGAACCATATTACAAACCTCTTTGCATTAATTGTGGCATTTTTTTAATTTAAATTTAATCTTAAATTAGGTCACCTTTGTTCTTCCATCCTCTTGTGGTGGGCTGTGGCTTTGCAGCCCACCAGCTTAGACGTTGCCCGGTAGCTGCCTGCAAGATGTCCCTGATGCCTTTGTGCTGGTGTTAGTGTCTGAAGGGTCTTGTTACTTTCTGCCTCTTTAACCCCCTGGGCCAAAGCTCAGAAAATGAGTGGGGTTTGTGGGTTGAACAGCCCAGTGTGTATTTGCTTTGATTCCTGTTTAATTGAAGTGTCTCAGGGTTCAATCTCTGGCATCTCTCCAGCCCCTCTGACCACAGGAGGAGGAGTGAAGGCAATTCCTTAACCACCGCAGCAAAACACACTGCTACCACTGACGGCTTCTATTTCCTCTCCTTGTAGATTTCAGAGAAATACGGGCCAGTGTTCACTGTTCACTTGGGGTTTCAGAAGGTGGTGGTGCTGACTGGCTACGAGGCAGTGAAAGACGCCCTGCTGAACACGACGAATGTGTTTACAGACAGACCCATGATACCAATCTTCCATCACATCCAACATGGAAATGGTACTGGAGGTTTAAAAAGATAAGGACGTGTTCACTGCTGGTTCTTAAATGTGTGTTGTTTTTTTTTTGTTTTGTTTTGTTTTGTTTTTCAATTGCAGCAGTATTTAAGTCTGGAGCTGCATGCGTACCTTCAAGGACTATTTTTGATGGGTTTGGGGGCTGTTGTTTGTTCAGAAGAATAGTTGTAGGCATCTTTTTGTGTGCGTTATCATTTTTATTTTTTTTTTCTTTTAGCATCACTTGGGTTCACATTTCAAGGGATTTTTTACAGTGCAGAGGGAAAGAAATTATTTTTCACATGAAGGCCGAGGTCCTTATGCAATCTCTTCTCTGCTGTTACTGGGAGTTCAGACAAAGCCTGGATCAGGCATGACTCATGATAAAGACTGCAAGAACTGGCAAGAGTGCAATAGCACGGGCTGTTTGTACCTCAAACAATTACTTCTGTAAACAGATTTTTGGCATGTTTCTGAATTGCATGCTAAAAAGTAATACATTGCCCAAGACTAGACATTGAAAAACAATGAAGGGAATAATCCAGGGCTGAAAGGAAAAGATCTGATGACCTAATATGTATATAATGCATACAGCGTGTGGTTTTTTTTTTTTTATCTTGTTTTTAAGAGTGAGGCCCAGGGTGAGGAAGGGTATGCTATGCTGCTTTCACAGCCTGTGCATGATGATACAGACTATGTTCAGCCTCTGAAGCCCACCTGGGAAGGGAGGATTTCTGAATTGTACCCAAATTGTCTCTGCTATAAAGGTTGTCTCTGTCAAATACGAGATTTTTTGGCTGATTACCTAACGCCAGCTGAAGGATATTTCCTGGCTGTAAGCAGTGGTGCCTCCCTGACACCTCTTCTTGTCCCCCTGCGCAGAAGAAAGTTCATCCCCTAAATGCAAGCACTTCAGGGAAATAGTTTGTCCTGTTCATGACATGGTCAGAGCACTGTCATCTGCTCCCAGCCTTGCTCTGTGAAACAGCTGCATTGTTTTTCTGAGAAAAAACAAGTCAGCCTGAGATAAATACCATGCATAGAACATTTTGCCATGTATGGCTGCAAAGAGACGAAGCCACAAAAAAGCCAAACCCGGAGATTTGGTGTGAACAGCACCTGGCTGCTTAAATGGTTGCCTCCTGCCCTACAGAACCTGCCTGGGGCTGGCCTTCCCCAAGCACCCCAGTCCTCCCAGGCAGGCTCCTCCAGGCTGCAAAATAGTTGTGCTTGTGGTGGTTCTGAGAAATTCCCATACCACCTCGGCAAACGAGCCATGCGATCCCTCCATAGGTGTGTTCTTCTCATCTCAAGAGCTCTGGAAGAAAACGCGGCGGTTCACCTTGACAGCCCTGCGGGACCTTGGCATGGGGAAGCGGCTGGGAGAAGAAAGGATCCTTGAGGAGCTTCAGTTTCTCGTCGGACTGATTAAATCCTTCAAAGGTGAGCTGGGGATATGTTGGTTGGTTTATATTGGCAAAGCCATAGCGAAGACCTCTGGGTTGCTCTGGAAATTCCAAACACAGTTATGATTTTGTTTGTTCCCAGGTGGACCTTTCCAACTTCGGTGTTTGAATACAGCCCCCTCCAACATCACCTTTGCTATACTCTTTGGGAGAAGGTTTGATTATGAAGACCCAACGTTTGTCACTCTGCTAAGACTTGTAGATGAAGTTATGCTCCTTCTTGGCTCTCCGTTCTTGCATGTAAGTCACCCTCTGTGTTGAGAAGCTCCAGTATCTCATTAGAGTTGGTAGCTCAAGGCGATTTACTAACGCTGGATTGTTTTGAAGAAGCTTTAGGGTACTGAAACATAGCATTCTTTGTTCAGGGGTTTTCCGCCTTTGTGAAATCCCACAGCGTATGTCCTGCAGAGGAGGTCCAGCATCACATGGTAACACTGGGCTGAAACACTGAAGTGACCTTGTCAGAAGAAAGGATGTGCTCACTTCTGAGCTTGAAAGTGCAATAACTGAGGTTTTCAGCCATACTCCTACTATTTTTGGTCTAAACAAGGCTCAGGTGGAAGAGACTGGAGGGAATCAGGTACCTCTTGGAGGGCATGGCCAGAATTTCTTTCTTTAAAAACACAGCAGTGATAGAAATATCAAAATACTGGCTTTGTGCATGTACCATCATAAATAGCCATGCTGTGTGAACATCCCAGAAGTAACCAGTTGCCTTAGGGATGATTCCACGTGTATTTGGGAGTTACTAGGATTTGGTGTTTTGGCTTCTTGCTACATAAACTAGTAAAGTCACAGAGTACAGGATTGCAGACTCAATATACAGACCTTTCACACCTGCTATTGTAGCACTAAATCAGTTGGAAAGTGAGGGCATGCCTGCTAAACAGGGCTGCACAAGAAGTATATTCCAACTAAGAGGCTCTCATCTGCTCCAAGACCTCCTGTTAATCTTAGTCCATGACAAGGAATAGAATATTGGTTACTCAAGGTAATGTTGAAACAGTCATCCAGAAAGCTGTCTGAAAAATAAAAAAAAGGATGCTGATGATTTTTTACCTGAATAAGAACAATGTACAATGAAGACATGAGCAACATCCCTTTTCTTTTAATCTCTACAGCAGGTTTAGTTTTTGCAGAAAACGGCAAAATTATAACTGGTTAGCACCGGGTAGAACAAGAGGTTTGTGAATTTTATTCTGCAGCCAGTTTATTTCTAACATTAAGAAATGGCGTAAGTAACCCCCCGCACATAAAATGCAACTATTTATTGTGCTGTGAAATTTAATGATGCTGAGAAGTGAGTGTAATTGATTTATAATCCATACGAAAGTTAAAAATGATGATCTAACAACTTTAAAACACGAGGATTTGGGCTTGCTAAACAGCCGAAGTTTTCTTTGCTAAAGTGTAATGCTTTATCTTTTTACTTTATTACCTCCTTAAAAATGTAATTTCATTGTTTCATGAGTTCACTATCACTTTCCCTTAATTGTATTTTTTTAATTCATGTTTATAGGCTATGTCTAGACAAGTCTGATTAGCTCCATTCATTTCTGTAAAGAATTTTTAGTAAGAGAAGTCATTTTAATACACTAAATTTTTTTAAGTTACCAACAAAGAGAAACTCCAATACTATATCATTTGGTTCCTCACTTAAATGATTTCTCCATTATGATGCTTAAGTTTTACAGTGTAATTGGGAAATTTATATTTTTCTATACCTGTTTCTTTTTTTTAGCTATTTAATTTCTACCCATTCCTTGGATTTCTCTTCAAACCTCACAAGATTATACTGAAAAAAATAAAAGAGATGTGTGTAATCTTAAAGAAACACATCAAGGAGAGCAAAGAAAACATTAATGGAAGCAACCTGACAAGCTACATTGATGCACTGGTATTCAAACAAGAGGTATTTTAACAATATGATGATTTCTGGTATGGTATCTATGCGGAGACACTCCGTTTTGCTTGATTAATGAATGCACTCTGCTAAGGTCTACATGAAAATATTTAAATTTGGGATAAACATCCTCCTATTGTAACAGATTTTTTTAGACCTCGTCAATACTGCATGCAGTGGGAAAAGCAAGAAATAATCGATTAGACTGTGCTATTAACTCGACCAATGTGTAAGACTTGTTCTTGGGTGCCAACTACAGTTCCTTCCCTGCTGGAGGTAACATGATTTTTCCGATGTACTCCAGGCAGATATGTCCCTCTCTGCGGGCATGGGAAGACAAAGAATTCCCAGTTGCAGAGATGTACAAGTTCCTTCTGTGCTTGTGCAAACTCATCAGTAGCTCCCATTTCGTGGGTTTACATGTAGGGGTGATAGTGCAGGGCTACGGCAAGGACAGTTTGGTCTGTCTTTTCCCTTCCTCTCCAAGCATTTGTACTTGAGGCAGGAGGGGGCAGGATGGCCGTTTGAGCTTGACCCCTTGAGCACATGCCTCAGCTGTTGCATTCAGAAATGGGCAAATTGTTTCCCAGTGGAAGCATGAAACAGGAGAGCAGAACTGAAGTGCCAGTGATATCCTGGTGCATCTTGGCACTTGTGATTCACATGCATCACACTGTAAGGTCTCTGAAGACTACATTACCCTTTTGGGTGGTATCTCCTTTAACGTCTTCCAGGGACAGTCCCTTCTAGATAATGAGATGTTGTATCATGGTGCTCATGATTACAATAAGAAGTCCAAAAAAAAAGCAATGAATAGATGTATCCTAGACTGTTAGCAGAAGTATTTGTGTATATAAACGTGGGTTGGCAGTGTTTTTTCCAGATAGGGATGTGTTCTTTGGGTTTTCACTACAGACTTTAAAGCTAGCGGAGGACATTAAGCAGGAAATCTCTGGTGCATAGAGGTGGTGTGTTTGGAAAGAGATGTGAATCCTGACTAGTTCTAGTGACAGGACTGGGAATCAGCAAATGGAACTGGAACATGAGTTTGCCTGGAGGTGGTTCCCAGCCATGTGGGTTCCCAGCTCTCTTCCACATCCTGTGATCATATGACTCTGGGTTTGAGAGCACCATCCTAGTTCTGTTTTCCATGCTAACAGCAGTGACTTTTTCTTTATTTTTGCTACAGGAGAAAAATAAAGATAGTCCTTTCTATGATGAAAATGTATTGGCCTCTGCACTTGACCTGCTCCTGGCTGGCACTGAGACAACGTCCACAACATTGAAATGGGCTGTTCTGCTGATGATGAAGTACCCTGAGATTCAAAGTAAGACACCTTTATGGTTTTGCTTTTCTTACATAGGGTATTAAAGTATTCTGCAGTGACTTCATAAATGCTGCTCACCTGTAAAAGTGTCATAGCTACCCACGTGTGCTAGAGCATCCCAAATCTGAGTGCCTGAAGCCTGTCCACCTCTGTCCAAACTTTGCATGCTGCCATTCAGGACCAAAGGATCTGAGGGTTTGTTCTCATATCTGCTCCCTGGGGCTGGGAAACTCCCTGCCCTGCATCTCTCACCACCCTGGGGTAGTTCAGCCAACAGTCAGTGTGGGCTGGGATTTGGAAGGTGCTTTACCACTGAGGAAAACTCACTTCATGCCTTCCTTTTGCCCTGCAGAAAAGGTGCACGCAGAAATTGAGCGAGTTCTTGGCCCTGACCGCTTGCCTACCTTTGAGGACCGGAAAAAAATGCCCTTCACCACTGCAGTTATTCACGAAGTGCAAAGATTTGTCACCCTCCTGCCACACGTTCCCCGGTGCACCTCCACTGACACACATTTTAAAGGCTACTTCATACCCAAGGTACTTGCTGCTCTCCGGACAAAGAGCAGGGTGGTTCACATGCACCACACCAGTGACCCACAGGGCAAAATGTCACAGGAAGGAGGGAAGCTTGTGGCACAGGGCATTCAATGCGGGAGAGCCAGTTTCCTAATCCTCCATCTCCTCAGCATCCAAACTTATGGAAGTGTGACTTCAGGGTTATGCACACAACTCTTCATTTTCCATTACTCTGTTTGTTTTCTCATTCGGTCGTGATAATCTGGAGTCCATTCCCTATTCTCTTAACTCTCTCCATTGTCATTAAAGCCCTATAAAGCAATGCTGCCTTTGGAGCACGGTGGCATTGTCGTATTGCCTAATTGAGGCAAGCAGAGATCATCTGGCCAGGAAGGAAGCCTGGCTAATGTCGTTCAGTAACAGCACACAACCACTGTTACTTAATCATATACTAGTCAGTGATGCCAGTGAACAGGATTTCTCCACTAACTAGCATCATCTGGTCATGCACGAATCTAGAAACTAGTTCTTTGGAACTTTGCTTGCAGAGGCAGCCCAAATGGGGAGGTGTGGTTATGTGGCTGCATGGGCAAAGCCCTTAAGCAGAATGTGGTTGTGCTGCAGGGAACTACAGTGATTCCTCTGCTCACCTCTGTGCTGCTGGATAAAACACAGTGGGAGACGCCAGATGAATTCAACCCAAACCATTTCCTTGATTCAGAAGGGAACTTCGTAAAGCAGAAAGCATTCCTGCCCTTCTCCACAGGTAACAAAAGTGTGGCCTTGCACAGGGCTCTGAGCGCCCAGAGCTCCACAGAACACATCAGTCAAGAGTCAGGATTGCCTCTGACAGAGTGCCTCTGTTAGGAACAGCACTGACATCACTGGTGGGAATGGTGCAGAAATATCTGCTCTGGGTCTCGATGAGTTGCAAACAGCCCCTCACACTGTGCCCTATGGTTCAAAGACACCACTGGGAACTACAGAAGCCTCAACACCCTCAAGCAAGAGTTCTGCCTTCCCTCTCCCTTGAGATTGGATGGTTTCTAGGTTATCCCAAATCAATTCCTTGCAGGCTCAGAGGGAAACAGCCGTGTTCAAATAGGTGTAGGAGACCAGTGGTGGTGGCTGCTGAGTATCTCCCCATGCTGTTTTGCATTCCTACAGCCTGCTCTGTCCCTCACACTGTTGCTACCAACCAGGAGGGAAGAGTTGTCTGGGGAGCCACTACTCTACAGATAACAATGCTTTTGGCATTGCAGGGCGGAGAAACTGCATTGGAGAAGGCCTTGCCACAGTGGTGCTCTTCATCTTCTTCACTGGCTTGATCCAGAAATTTACTTTTAAGCCTCCGTCTGGGGTCAAAGAATCAGAGCTGGACACAACAGCTGAAGTTGGATTCACCATGAGACCCCAACCACAGTGTGCCTGTGCTGTGCTACGCTCATAAGCCCAAGGCTCGGAGCTGAGGAAAATCCCTGTAATTGTTTTGTGCAGAGCCCTACAGATGCACAAAGGAGAAATCAGTATGCAGTAGATACAAGTAGTGTCTTCTTACTCAGAGCCTTCCAAGTACTGGCTCTATGCTTAAAATGTTTATTGAACAAATATTTTTCTAAGCAGAGGAGAGCGGGTGGGTAAGGTTACCTGGAAAATACCAGCCAGATAGATGGCTGGAAATGACAGAGCCATCACTTTACACATTAAATACACAATGTAAGAAAGTATCCTCGTTCTGAGCTTCTGAGAGAGAATGTTTCTCAGCTGGGGGTTATTTCTTCATTTGGAGTGCAATATTAGATACCAGTGTTATCTCATCCTTGAATCCCTGCTCTTTTCCCATTTCTTGCTGTACATGTGATAAATTACTCCTCGATACTTGCACTTTTTATGTCTGAGGCATGTTCTTCCTACACTTTCCATTCTTCTGGGTTTGAATACCAGATGCAAACCCTGCACTGTTCAGGTTCCCTGTGCTCTGAGGGACCTCATCCCATCCCTTCATCACCGAAGACAATCGGACTCTCATTTACAGCAGCTCACTTCTTCCTTGGTCTGAAATGCTGAGTGGAGGCCAGAAAGATTTGATAGTACTGTAGGGAGGTTGGTTGAGTCATTGTCCCGCAAAGTGTTTGAGCAGGTTAACCCCTGGGAGGGATCCTTGTCTGCTGTTGGATGAGAAGAAGAAGACTCCTATTCCCTGTGAACCATCTGATTCTCCTAGGATAACGGTAAATAAATAGTGCATATGTCTTTGCTCCCAGCCTTGCCCACAGGTGACCACAGTTGGACTGGGGATGCATAAAGCCTCACGGCTTAGCTCTGCCCCCTTTCGAGAGCGCTGGTTTGTAGCTGGCAGGGCATTTTAGCCCATTAAGGAGTGCAGGGCTGGGCTGTCTGGGACTTGGAGGGATCGTGGTGCCATCTCGTGGCAGAAGGAAAACAGAAATGAGATTCTGCACAGCGGTTATTGCTCTGGCCAGTGCACAAAAGGGGCTGCGAATAGAAGGTGGTCCTCATTTTACAAATCTGTACAGTTGCTGCAATCCTGACAGCTGATCATTGCCCCTTCGAGAGCAGGGACCCCTGGCCCCAGCATCAAGCAGCACCGGGGATTGCAGGCAGGGATGTGGAGCACGCTGCCCAGCCCGCTGCACGTGCCGTGAGCCACAGACACGGGGTGAGGTGGAGTTGTTCATAACTAATTTTCAATACCCAGCAACCTGTCCTGCCCCAAGATGTTTGCCTTCAATTCAGGATGGTGTGTTGCAAGGCACAAACATGTTTTGCAGCCAGCAGGAAGACCCTCAGGGCCACTAAGGAATGTGGAAATGGTATTTCCACCCACTTATGAGCCCAGGGAGCCAATGTTTTCTGCTAGATAAATCAGTAGCTGAGTCATAATCAATGTTCTGCCATCATTTGGCTGAGAGAATAAATGGGAGACAGCATTTTCTTCTGTGGAGATACATTCAGCTATCTAGTTTAGTGTGCTGGAGAGCAAGCGATCACTTCCATCTGTCTGCTAATACGGGTACAAGTAAGATACATTGGTAAAGGAGTCAAGGGAACCTGTTTCCCTTGGATATTTGCACCTTGTGGCTCTCTTTGAGGCATGAATATTGCAAATTCTGCTGCTCTGCCTGACAGAGAAAGCCAGCAGGGAAGGTGATGTCTGAGAAGAGCAGGCTCTGGAGGCTGCTGTGCTTCTGGGGAAGGATCCACCTCTCTCCTCCCAAGCCAGGACACCCAAAGCCAGTGACAAGGGGTCAGGTCTGAGGTTCCACCAGTGAGTTAATGCAGATTTAAACCCAGCCCAGTTTTCTCCCCCAAGCACTAAGTGGTTGCCACATGTGTCTTCTGAGTTCATATTAGTTTTGAAGGGGGGTAGGGCAGGAACAGGCCTGGCCTCTCAGAAGCCAAAGGCAAAAGTCTTTTTCACTTGCCTACCTTCATTGAGTTGACGTGTAGCTTGTTGCTCAGTTGCTTGACCTGTCTGCCCCCTGAAGAAGACCCCATCCTGCTGCCACCACTCCCCAAGAGAAACAGAGTCAGCAAGTGATGCTTTGGGAGGGTCAGAGCTGAGGTGAGAGATTCAAGGTCCAAGGCACTATGCAGAGGGACAGCACTAGCATCAGTGAAGGTGTGGTGGGAACCTTTCATTCTTCCCCTGCAAGTGGGATGTGAAGGTTAGGCAAGGAAAAAAAAAGTGAAAAACAAAGGCTATCCTCAGGACTGACCAGTAGCCATAGCTGATCTCAAAGGGAAAGCTCTTTGCCTTGGAGAAACCACTCTGCAGATATGGAGGGTGTCCTGCTGAGCAGTTTGTTAGTGGGACTAGGGCATGCAGAACCTCTCATCCACCAGATACGAGTTGAACTGACAATATTCATTGTCACTCTTGGGCTCAGGATCAACCTTCATGTTCTGTGCAGCACAAAGTTGGGTGGCAGGCACATCAGATATAATGAAGACATGGGAAAATTAAAACTTTATTGGGTTCCCATGAAGGGGGAGACAAACAGTGTGATAAAGTACATGATAAGATAATGCATATGGAAAAGGCAATTCACAGGTGGTTATGCGGATGGAAAATTGCCTGAGCTATACATCAACTGGAATAGGATTGCAGAGTGTGATGGAAGATAAGAGTGCTACAGGTAGGGACAGCAGCCAGATAAAGCCACAGAGCAAAGGAAAATAACCAAAACCAGGTCACTTCTAATCCCTGATCCCAAGTCTCCTTGAGTGCGTGTATGCAATGTAGGCACCGTGAAATTAGACTATTTGCACGGTCGGTTCCAGTGGCCAAAGTGTCCCAAATACCATATTGATTCCCCAGGAGATGTGAGAGAGGGAAAACATTTGCTCCTATTCAACATGGTCAGGAAAAACAGAGAGTCATAAAATGAGAAATTGCTCTTGTTTATTTTCCTGTATCATTAGCTTTTTATGATCAGTTGCTGGTACAAATATTAACTGGTGTCAGAAATGTAGCTCTTCTTTCTTTCAGGCTGTGAAGCAGCAGTGAACTTGGTGGTAGCAGCACTCAGCTATCTAAACAGCTTCGCAGACTTTGAGGTGTCTTTCAGGACTCTGTTCCAAGGCATAAAGAACTTCATCCCCAAATCACATGAACTGGTCTGTTATTTTTCACTCTTGTGTTTGACCTGGCTGCCTAGCCCGACAGAATTTGCCTAGAAGCTATGGAGAGCTTGGTTCAGGAGGTACCTGCAGATGGTTCAACTGTGTGACCCATGGCATATTTCTGTGACTCCCCGTGAGTGTCAGTGTGTCTGCCCCAGGAATTCGGGGCAGATTTGTGCAATGTTATCAACCTCACTGCTTTGCCGTGGGAGCCCGGATGTCACACCTACATCTCATGGACTGTGTGCATGTCACCAGACATCCTCCGTGGTCCTTCCAGCTGCTCCAGGCACAGCCTCCCTCTCTGGAGAATGTGTTGGTGAGCCAGGATCACAGTTTGACATCGATCGTCTGCACCCCCTCGCAGCTCGGGACCAACGAGCGGGTCAGTGACCTGCGGGGCAGATGGAGAGGTGGAGGGCAGTGGAGTGGGAGTGGATGGAGACAGCGAGAAGGAATTACGAGCGTGATGTGTCAGGATGGGGGTGGTGAGTCCTAGCCAAGCTAAGTTGGGCCTTAGCAGCTTCCCCGCTTGCCTGGGGGGCTCTTCAGCGAAGCTGTGGTTATTCACGTAGGATAGCACAGGTTGCCTGCGGCCGAGGCCTTAACGTGAAAGTTGTTTGGGGGACAGTGAGGTCCAAGTCAGACTCTGAAACTCCTGGCTGGGGTCGGAAAGTAAATGTCTGCAGCAATCCTACAAAGAAGACAAACAGCTCCATCTTGGCCAGGCTTTCTCCGATACAGTTCCTTCTCCCTGCAGAGGAAAGTAGTGGGTTTACTTGATGGAAGTATCAAGTTAAAAACAGAAACATAATGGAAACAGGGGTGAAACCTCTGAAGTGGCTTCAGGGCATTTTGGAGCAGAGCAGCCCAAGTTGCTAAAGGTAGCTGACCCTTCACGCTGGCATCAAGTGGCAGCCATGTGGCAAGCTGCAGGGTTATTTTGTATTTATGACGTACCCTCTCCTCTCCTTTCTTCGGAGGTTATCTTGTCTAATGAATGGGGGATCTCTCGCCTCATTAGGAAATGAGTTGTTGTCCTGCCTGTCACTTGCGTGCAAAGAGACCAAGCAAATCCCTTCCTCTTCATTGTTCTGTTCCCCTCCCCACAAGACTGCCTGTTTAGATCACCAGCTCTCTGGAGCAGACAGGCTCCTGTTCTGTGTATAAGGGTGTTCAGCACAGCAGGGCTGTGGATTAGGGTTGCAATTTTTGTATTCAGTAAGGAAGAGATCCTTTCCTTCACCAAATTGCATACATGGACTTAAGAACCTTCTGAGCCCCTCAGCATCTTTGTCTGGTCCCTTTCTCTTGAAAAGCAGCCTGATAGAAACATGCCACCTCTTCCCGAAGTGGAATGGTCCAAAACTCACTTCTCACTGTAATAAAAGACTGTTTCTCCTTTCCTACTCCCCCTTTGTGCCAGATTCCCAGCCCTCACATGACAGTCCCTGTAGGGGTGAAGCACTTGGTGGACAGCGAGAACTAGCTTCCTAATGTCAGAAGGGTCTGAGGCTGTAACATGTTCTGGAACACCTTCAAGCCATCATTGCAGAGGAACAGCTGGGAAGTGTAAGGTTACACAGGAGGATTTGTAGGATTTTACAGGAAGTTTCCCTTTGTAGTACTTATGGGCTCCTGCAGCGTTGAGATTTGTTAAAATCCCAGCAAGACTGCTCCATCCAGCTGTGCCCTCTTGTAATGCATGCGGCTGTAGTCATGGAGAGCACAGGCTGGGAGGCAGGCATTTCTGGAAATTAGCAGCCTTTGGAAGCATTTATAGCTGTCAGGAAGGCACTAAGTGATATTTCGTCTTTTAGGAAGGCTCAGGGGAGAGTTTCTGATACCTAACAACTGTTCCAGCCATTAGCTCAGTTTGAGTCCGAAGGGGGCTGGGATTATGAGCCTCCAGGGAGAGAATGTTCATTGTACATTACAGGTGAAACTTAAAAAAAGTTTGAGATGACCAAAATTGCAGACAAAGGTAGTGTCAGGAACAGAATCCAGGATGCCAAGTGCCCAATAACCCCCCTAACCACAGGGTGGCTTCTTCCTCTAAAAGAAATGGCCTTGATGGAATCCTTGGCAGCCCCAAAAAGGCACCACTTAGTTGAGAAGACCCCATTAGTGCGCATTGTAATGAAATGATCCCGCTGTAGCCTCAGCTCTGCAGGTCAGGGCTTTAGTCACCTGTGGAGAAGGGCAGGAAAGCCTCCCTCTTCACAAAATTCCCTTCAGCATCAAGGAAGTGGTTGGGGTTGAACTGGTGTGGTGTCTCCCACTGTGTCTTGTCCAGCAGCACAGAAGTGAGTGATGGGATTACGATTATACCCTGGAAGAAAATACATGAAAGTAGCTTTGTAAGTAAAATTCTTGGGCAGGAGCGACGGATCTGTTCCTCTGTTTTGCTTTATTTTGTGACACAGACATTGTTGTCCCAGGAGACTTGACCCTGAAAGTTTTATCCCATCAGTCAACAGAGAGAGATGTCAGTGAGATTTTCCCAGCAGTGCCAAGGATCGAAGCCAAATGCCACGTGGCGCAGTGAAAACCTCAGGCAGATCCTGTAAATTCCCTGGCAGATGCTTCACTGTGCAGATAGCATCAAAGAGGTAAACCAAGGTCACTCCTGGAGTGAGGAAGTGCTGAGCATGAGAGGGCCTGAATCGAGTCCTGTAACACTGTTCTCCATGGACTCAGCATAGTCACTGGAGAGGAAGAAACCCTTCTGTGGTTAATTTTGGACACTTTGGGCTCCTGTCCTGTAGCTCCCTCTAAAGAAAGTGGTCTCTAGTCCTACCAGCAGAAATCAGGAGGAGCAACCCAAAAATGGGCTGGAGCAGTTACCTACCTTGGGGAGGAAGTAGCCCCTGAAGTGGGTGTCAACAGCAGTGCAGCGGGGAACATGGGGCAGGAGGGTGATAAACCTCTGCACCTCGTGTAACACCGCGTTGGTAAAGGGCATGTTCTTCCGGTCCTCGTACGTGGCCCATGTTCCAACTTTGATGGTTCTTCCAATCTCCTCTTGCACCTTTTCTGGAAGGAGCAAAGAAAGTTCAAAAAAAAGTTCAGAACAAAAAAATATGTGTTCCAGCAAGGCAGCCAACACTTTCGGATTCAGTTTTGGTAAAAATATACTTTTCCAGGTCTGGAGGGAGAGGATTCTTAAAACACCATCCCAGCTTTCCCCAGCTCTGTCTCTAGTTCAGGCACGTGCATGGGCTGTTCTCCCAGCATCATGCTCTGGTCTCCACTCTTTCTCCCAGCAAGGCACAGGGAGTCCTTTGTTGTAAGTTCATTCAGCATCTAATTACAGTGGGAATTCATAAATTAAAGAGGTGGGAGGCCTTTCCCTCCCGCAGGAGGAGAGTAGGTGAAAGGAGCTCACTCTGAATCTCCGGGTACTTCATCATCAGCAGGATGGCCCACTGGAGCGTCGTGGCTGTGGTCTCTGTTCCTGCCATGACCAGGTCCAGTATGGATGCTATTAGGTTTTCATCATGGAAGATGCTGTCTTTCTTGTTTTTCTCCTTGAGAGACACAAGCATAGTGACCGGTAAGAAAGCTCTTAAAATAGGAAGTGTCAGCACTCAGCGGGTTTGGGCAACACCACATAACCCACACAACTGTTGGGCACGATCCTGTGTTTGTGAGCTGAGTGATGGATGGCTTGATCTTGCACACACAGCAAACAGCACCAAAGACAGGAGATTTGGAGTGGAGTGGTGGTTTGGCATTCGTCCCCACCCAGAAGCAGCCTGGGACTCAGGGCCAGATGCTGTTGATAGTCTCAGCCTCACAGGTTTGGAAAGAGCCCGGTCGCTCCCCTGTACGGAGGGAGATTCAGCTAATCCCAGACCCTTCCTACCCAGGAAGAGAGCAGCAAGACTGCATCCCCACCAGTGTTCAAAATGACATTTCAGAGTGCTTCTCCTGGGCTTTAGGACTGCAGTGAACCTTCCTCCATATAGGTGTGTAGAAGAGCTAATGCCTCACGTTGGCCCAGCTCCAGTGGGAAAGAAGAAAAAACTCAGAGCCCAAATATTTTGTGTGGAATGAAATCAACTGATGTGTGAAATTGCAGAGTCTCTGCTAAAGTGAGGTGCAGGGCAGGGCTAGCAAACGTGCTGACAATTTATCACTCAAGTGCTTTAAGTGTATTATTCATCTTGGAGCAACTGTATCAATGATTAATTGATCTGTTGTCATAAAAAGAAAGGCAGAGTCAGCTTTCATGTGAATTCATGCATTTTCTACTATGAACAAAGAGTTCATCTCACGTTATTAGTGCTGCTATTTCAGGACTGGACTGAGAGAGTGACTTTCACTTCTTCACTTTGGTAGAAAAATCCCTGCAGTAAATTAAACCAACTGTACGAGACAGGAATCTGATTTCAGTGCCACAAGAATAACAGAGTTACCTTCCACACATTTACATGAGATGACTGAAATCAAGACTCAGCAACTGTTTGACCTAGAAAATCCAAACAAGACGCTGCAAACAGCCAACAGAGCTAAGCAGTGACATACCTCGTGTTGCTTGAATATCAGTGCATCAGTGTAGCTCCTCACGCTGTTCTCATTGATATCTTCCCTGCTTGCCTTCATGTATTGCCTTATAATGGCACGCACATCTTCTATTTTCTCAAGCAAAATCTTGTGGGTTTTGAAGAGAAATCCGAGGAATGGGTAGAAATTGAAATACTAACGAGGAATTAAAAAAGAGAAGCAATAGGTCAGTAGAAGTATTAACATGCTGAAATACCTTATTCCTAGGACATGAGAGATCAGGTGAGTTCTGTCTTTTAGCAGTGCATTTTTAGCATCCCAGGGACCGAGAGGGCTCACTGGCACATTTTCGTGAGGGTGGGCTTTGAAACCTATGAGCTTTTATTCAGTACTACCTAATTATAAACATTTGCACTGTTGTGTGGGAGCAGCTCCTCTACCAGTAGGAGGCTGGTCAGCCTCTCAGCAGAGCTGGGGCTCCGGCACGCCAGGCAGGCAGGCAGTTTATGTGACTGCTTGTTTTTTTCCAGCATCCGTTATGAATGGTTGGGTATTATGGTTTGAAGTTATGCAGAGTTTTCCTGGTACTCTCTAAGAAAGCATTTTTAATGCAGTCTGTGAAGTCTCCCTCACCTGGACGTCAACACTGAATGTGTCTTTTTAGAAAACACCACAAAGGCAGAGAAAGCCTAGATGGTGTGATTGTGTTGAAGGAGCCATCAAATACCTGTGGAGCTAAAATGATCATAATTCAGTTCTCATTTTAGCTCCACGCAGATATGCAGGATGGTGCAAAAGCAGGATATCAGAGGGAAATCTGGCTGCACACCTGTGGTGACCAAGGTGGTACATGAAGAACATTAGAGGTGTAACGACAGGTTCCAGACATTTGGAAACTCCTGAACTGTGCCCTGTGATTTGTGTGGCTCATTGCAATGTGCCAGTGGAAAAAGACATTACCCTGTGGGACAGGTTACTTACATTCAAATAGGGAGATCCCAGAAGAATCATAACTTCATCTATGAGTCTTAAGAGAGTGAGAAATGTTGGGTCCTTGTAGTCAAACCTGTCCCCAAAGAGCATGAGGAAGGTGATGTTGATGGGAGCAATGTTGAAGGACCTCAGGCTGAAAGGTTCCCCTGCAATGGGAGGAGGATGGACGTGTTGGTGTGATGTTGTAGCAGCAGCAGTGACACATGTGGTGCTGTGGAGCACCGTGATGGTCCCCAGCTCACCTTTGAAGGATTTGATCATCTCGATAAGGAAGTGAAGCTCCTCAAAGACTTTCCCTTCCATCATTTGTTTGCCCATGCCGAGGTTGCGCATGCTGGACACGGTGAATCTCCGCGTTGTTCTCCACAGCTCCCCGATGGAGAAGAAGACACCTGGGGGGGGCATGAGACATCACTGCTGGCACCATGCACAGAAGTTCCCCACCACACAAAACAAGATATGGAACTGGACGAAGCGGGATCTCCACAAGTGTTTGTGCTGCCCAGTTTCTAATGGATTTGGGAAATAAGGATCTCCCATTTTTCTGTGCCCCATCCCTGTATCCTCTCAGCTCAGTCTTCCCAGTCTCACCGAGCCTGTAGCTCATGAAAAACCAGCTCCCACCCAGCCCAGCCTGCCCCAGCTGCAAGATAAGCAGGTAGGGCTTTCAGACCACCACTGCTTGGCTGTAGGGCTGGGGAGAGAGGTTGGACTTAGTCAATCATGCAACCATTCTGACCCTGTTTGGTTGCAAGTCTAGGGCCTCAAGCAACAGCGTTGTATCTTTGAAGCTTCTCCCTTTGTTCTATTCCAATCATAAAGATCTTTTATCTTTGTGGGATGGGATAATTCAGTCTTGTAAACCCTAGACAGTGCTGAACTGTTTTTTTGAGATTCCCAGTAACAGTGAAAATACATTCCCAATGTATTTTCAGCAGTGGTAAAAACACTATCATTTTGTGGCTGTCACTGAGCTCATGCCTTGATGATCACAGCCACCATGAGCAGGGATGGGTATTTCATCCCATCAGAGGATAGTGAAAGAAAAAAATTGTGTTAGTAATCTGAAGACTGTCTCAGACAGTGTCAATTAAAAAAGCTGGATTATAGTACTTCACATCTTGGCTGCAAGGTTTTTACATCTATTTTCCTTTTTTAGAACAAACACAGTTTTACAGCAGGGTAGTTTTAATTTGGAAAGCAAAACTTCTCAATTTAAAAATGTCAAAGCAAATTTCTAAATTTGATTTTTCTTTAATTCAGGCAATTTCATCTGGACCACTCATTTTCTGCAAACAGCTTCAGAGTCAACAAATTGACATTTGCTGGAGAGAAAAAATGTTTCATTGGAGAATTTGTGACCCTTGCTACTTAACAGCCCCTGTGAATTTACAGCTTCAGGTCACCTCTGAGCAGCTCCAACTTGGGTTAGGAAGGTAAGTGTGAAAGGACTTATAGTGCAATACCGACAGTTTCCCAAAGGGATATTTTATATGTAAATCAGCTCTGAACGATGCTTTTCTCCCCATCGATTCCTTTTCCTTATGTAGCGATAAATTCATCTCTTGATATTATGGCTGGGTAATTTAATTTCTAATTGTAATCCCAGCTCCAGCCTGTGACCAGCATATAAAGCTGCCTTTTGGCTGCTCACCGCTAAAGCCCCAGCCGAAGCAGAGGGCAGAAGAACAGGGCAAGATGTCCTCTGAACTAGTCAGGGATGGAGAGCCACCTTGGAAAAACTATGGGATGTTTGTGGCAAAAATTTCCAGACAGCCCACTGCTGAATACATTTCACATCCCAGCCTTGGTGGAGACAAGATGCTGGGGAATAATGACATCCAAAACTGAGGTACCTAGCACCGGGTGAACAGGACAAACCCTTCAGATCCATACAGCCCAGCCAGCCAGTCCAAAGTCCCATGACCCCACAGGGGAGGTTTGGAAATGTGGTGGTAGCAGTGAGTTGCTCTCAAGGGCATTTATGGAAATCATCCCAGAATTACCACTGCACCTTTAAAAATCCCACACCTTGCCCTCCAATGCTTAGGAGAGGGATCAGTCTGCAGGAGCACTGCCAAAAACAGTGGCAGTGTAAAGGAGACGTGCATGAAAGTGAGAAAAAACAAACATTTTCCATCGGCTTGGCTTCAGGAGGGTCCAAGGGGGATTTTTAAAAGCCTGGCTCTAGGGAAGCACTGAGTGACGGTACCATCCCTCCCACCCGCCCCCCCTCATTTCTCTAGTACCGTTTCCGTTCTGAATTTGGTCAAATATTGGGATGGATGGTCTGTCTACAAACTCCTCTGTGTAGTTCACAAGCGCCTCCCGCACAACTTCATACCCAGTCAGGACCACAACTTTCTGGAAGCCAAAATGGAGCGTGAAGACCGGGCCATATTCTTCCGCAAGCTGAAAGAGAGGCAAGCTGTGACAGTCAGCGAAGAAGGAAAGTGCCCATTCCTTTCAGAAAGGACTTGCTATGTCTGATGCAGAGACACCCCCTGCAGAGTGGCATCCATCAGTCGAAGTTCATCATGGTCAAGCACCAGGTGTTTGCATGGATGCCAGGCTGGGTGTTGGGGTTTATTGCCCCATGGCAGTCCCCACCCCCAGTCGGGGCCTTGCTAATCTCATTTCTGTGTTAAGGGGAAAGTCAAAAAGTGAAAAACAAAAACCAAGCACCTAGAGTTAAAGACCAGACCTCAAATGGCAGCCCAAGTTGACAAACCAGAGACAGACAAAAACGGAGCAGGCATTTCAGTGCACATAATGATGCTGTCACTTGGGAAAGCTCCTGCTCATGACACCCATCTCGTACCAAAGCACTCCAGCATCCCTGCTGCTAGATCAGGAGCCAAGTTCACCCACGCTGGGTGTACAGTTTGCCCTGCACGAGCACAAATTGCAATCCCATGCCCCTGTGCTCGGACCTGGCTTTGGTACCTCTAGCTTAGCTGGGCACAGCAGGGAAACCTGTGGCAGGAGCAGGAGGCTGCCTGAACTGCTGGCTGACCCCGTGCTCGTATGCAGAGTGATGTTCGTTTTGCACCAAAAAGGGCACATCTTTGCCATGGCATAGCCAGGCTCTTTGCAGAGTGTAGCAGCAGACAGATGAGGAAATGCGTGCTCGGTGAGGACCATCGCACGTGTGCCTGCTGCTACGTGCCTGCTGTGTCCTCAGCGCCTGCTTTTTCCCTGGGTATCTCCACGTCACTGTACCAGCAGCCTGCCCACGAGGCTGAACACCGCTGCTGCGGCTGCACCATGCTCCCTGGCAGTCTCTGGGGACAGCAGAGAAGGGCAGCACCAGCCCTGCTCTGCCTCCCAGGCAGGCACACGCTGTGTGTGTGCAGCCTCAGCCTGCTGCTGCTGCAGCAGCAGCTTTTGTGGAGGAGAAGGGTGCATCCTGCCTGCCTGCATCTCTCCTGTCAGGGTGCCCAGCCAGCAACCACTGCTGCATGTTGCTCAATGCAGTCACCATTTTTTTTTATTATCTGTGGGGTGAGAAGCAGGGATAACCCCTCTGGATTCATCCCAAATTAAAGGCAAACGTAGGCGATATCAAATACAGCCTTGCGGGTGATGAAAGCATGCAGAGGTAATTCAAAAACACAGTTCAGAGGCAAACATCTGCCCAGCCCCGCTGCGTAAACTGCCCCCAACCCTGCTGTTGCCCACAGACAAGCCCAGGGGCTGCAGCCTCACCCCCCAGCACCACAAATCCTCCCCGAGAGCTGCCGGCATTTGTGTGGCAGGGGTGTTAGGGAGCCTGGGCACCGCTGCTGCTATCTGTTTGCTCACTCTCTCCGTGTCCCCAGCAGGTCGATCCCTTGGTGCTGTCTGCCAGGGCGAGGAGGGAGCGCTCAGCAACCCCCCGGGCTGTGCCAGCCTCACCTGATGCCAACGAGTGGTTTACCCGCACGAGCAAAGTAAGTCGTTTTAATTGCAAGCTAATGGAAGAGCTTCCAGGCTGCTCAAACTTTCCATCCCACTCTCGTACTGCTATCTAGATTTTAATGCAAATCCAACTCAGCCAGAGGGAAGTCGATTTTGCAACAGGGTGTCTGGATTTGGCACCCTCCGAAGCAGCGCTGGGGTCACCACATCGTGAAATTTCCCCACCGCTTCTCTAGGGCGCGGGATAAGGAAGCAGTTTCATTTCATGCTAGTTCTTTCCTAATGCTATACAAGTTTTCTGGGCATCAGAGCTGTCAAATTAATATTTAAAATCCCACAAGCATTATACACTTCATGTACATCATCACAATTACATGAAGAAATCACATATTACCCAGAGGTCTTTTTTTAATGGTTGATCGCTCACAAATGACATTGCATCAACACAGACATTGGCTTGAAGAAGATCAGAGAAAATATTATAAAGCAATTTTCACACCTTTACAATTTAGTTCAAATTAAAAAAGACAAAAAAAAACGCATGGATATAGCCCAGGCAGGTTTAAAATGTACAAGGGTCTGGGTTTGGGGTTTTTTTGTCCTACCTTCATTAGAGATTTATCTTGCCTTCTAATATCCACCAAATGCAGGTTACCAATGATCGGAAGAGGAGTTGGACCAGGAGGCAATTTAAAAGATGAATTTTTAGAGCCAGTTGAAAAATAGATTACAGCTAATAATACTGCTGCACAGAGCAGACAAATTAATACAGGATCAGAGATAAAAGAAATTAAAAAAGACATTTTTTGTAATAATATATTTTTTTTGTGTTAGAAGCAATAAAAATGCAGTGGCACTGTTCAGTTTCTGCCAGCTGGCTTTCTGTTTGTTCTCTGCGATTGCTACAAGCACTCGATTCTTATTAAGGTTTGTAGAGTACCTAAATAAATACTGCTTACTCCACCCTCTTTAAACACCTCAGAGAATGTGGTCTAAGCAGTTTGCAAAGCCTGTCCAGAAGTAAAGAGAGTTTCAAATTACAAACCTATGCATGTGTGTGCAAGAACATATACATGGGAAAAGGTGCTTGGCATTCCTCTATAGCCTCCTCCTCCCCGAGACCTCAAGGTCCTTTACTAGCAGTACTATGACCCTCCGAGCACTCTGCTGACACAGGGAAATAAAAAGATTCTTTGAGTACTATTAGAAACCTCCAGATTCAGGTTTGGATAGGGTTTGAGATCTCCGGGCTGCTAGAGAAAGAAATAGTGTTGTTAAGGGAGACTTTAACTTTGTTGATGTCAAGTAGAGATCAAAGGTTGTTGATGATGGTAAAGCCCTTGTATCCCTCAGTGTCGTAGCCCGTAAACTTCATCATAAAGTAAGCTCTGAGGTGCCCAGAAGGGATGTGATTGTAGACTCCATGTCTGAAGTGAAGGACATGTAATAGCTAGCCATGGAAAATGAGCTTGGATCAAATGATCATGAGTGGATTCAGCATACGTGAAATGGAAAGGCAAAATTAGATCTGAAACTTTCTGGGGGGATTCCTCATTTTGAAAGAGCAGCTTCTAAGAGAGAGAGGGAAGGAGGTGAAGTTAATGAAGGTGGCTACCCTGGCAGCTCCAGACTGTGAGCAAGATGGAGAATGGAATTAATTTAAGTCAAAGGTACAAAATACCTGGAGCTTGCATTCCTCCTAAAGGTTAACATCTCCTCCAGAGGACATTGAGATCTGGTAATAAATAGTCAGTGGAATAAGTTTGTTTGGGGAAGAAAGATCTCTTACATTGTAAGGAAGCACGGGGCTAAAGGTACATTTATCCAAAGGTTAGATCTTATAAAGAATGTTATTCAGCAAGCATGTCCTCAAACTTGTGAATGCACAGAGGTAGGGAAGGAAGTGGCCTGACGTGAGGAGGGCATAGCTGTGTTAGCACGGTCCCGAGGCAAACGGCCGCTTCGGTGCATGCCGGAGCTGCCGCACAGTGTGGAGAAGTCACAGCACGGTGGTGCCCAGAAGCAGAAGCTGTAAGTGTGTCGCAACATTTCTGGGATTTTTTTTTTTTTATTAGTTTCCAAGAAATGGGCTGGAGGCAACGGTTTTCCGAAGAGCATGCCTGGGATGACTCAACCCTGCCTGCTCAAGTGAGCAGAGAGGCAGGGGGGGCGTAAAGGCAGGCAAGCAGGATCAGGGCTGGCAGGGGGCACAGGACATGGGCACCGCGATGACAGCTGGCAGGGGCACAAGCTCCGTGCCCTGGGCAAGGTGTCTGCTCCTGCAGGGCTTTGCTGGAGCGGAGCACCCCACGGTGCAAGAGCTACGTGTCACTGCCACTCGTGGTATTTCATCCTTGCCCTGGGAGCCACCGAAATCATAAAAAGGCCTTTCAGAGAAAGAGCCTTAAATTATCTCTGAAAAGCCGGGGAGGGGGGAAAGAGAGTGTGTTGTGTTTTTTTTCAAACCAACCTCTGAGTGCAATGCATTAAAATGACAAAGGTAAGTCAAGCTCTTGCGATGACAAGAAATTCCTGTCTCAATAATGCGTCTGGGCTACGTGCTGCCCTGCCTGAGCACACAGAGCCCAGCACAAAGCACCTGCCAGGCGCTGACAGCGCTCCGGGTGCATTCCTGGGGCAGCCGGGCCCCTCGGGGTGCTTGCAGCCAGGTTGTCCCCGGTCCCTGCGGCCCCCTGACACCGCATGTGAGCCAAGCACACCGGGCAGGACACAAGCACAGGCACTGGTCAGCATTGCCCATCACCCCAAGCACAGCCACCACGTTTTGGCAGCCCATGGTGTGTAAAACCAAGGAAAGCACCAGCCCTACATCCCTTAATTTAACTTAAATCCCCAAAGATCTCTGTGCCCTCCCCGCCAGCCACACTCTTGACTTTTCCCTTTCCTAGCAGTGCATCCAGGACTGCAGGCTCAGACAATCCTTGCAGGCTATTACCACAATGAGTTCCTTTTAAGCAAGTGCAGGAGCTTCAGGACTCACCATGAGAGGCCACATCAGAGCCATCTAGAGCAGCATCCTGCCTCAGACAGCAGCCAGGCACTGGGGGAGCTCCAAGTGAGCACCGTACGATAGCGTATTCCCCAGCCAAAAAAAGTTTTTATTTCTGATGTGGCTTTTAACTTGAAGAATGTGGAGTTGCATCCCTCCTCCAGTGTTAAAGTTTGTAAAAGGCAGAAAAACCTATTTCCTTCTATTAGCTTAAATTTATTGCCATTCACTTTAATTTTTCGCTTTGCATCTGCGGATGAGAAAAGGCTAATGGAAGCAGATGACTCGTCCTCTCTGGGACATTGTGTGGCCCTGCTCTTCCTGCCTCTCTTGTACATGTCCTTGTTAAGGCAAACAAGCACATCTTCCAAGGCAGTGTGTTTGCGAAGGGTTTTCCTCCTCCATCATTGTTTTCTCTTCACACAATACCATCTCAGCTGCTTCTCTGTCTCCCTGGGACCAATGCAAGAAAAAGCCTTGCATGGCATCTTAAGCATTTTGGAAATCTGAGAGGACTCACTCTCTAATTCACCTGACAATGAGCTCTGAAAATTGCTCCCTTCTTACGTAGTTACCCTGCATCAACATGTAGACTGTGCATTTGTTTTTGACAGGGGATACTTTTGAAGGGGATGACTACTAAAGTATTGAAAAGAGCTGTTCTGTTGTGACCTTACGGTGTTAGAAATTCCCTGATTTTCTGTGAGCTGCCTGTGGCTCGGAGTATTGCTCACCCTTTGCATTGTTAAACATGTTCTGGCCGCGTGTTGCCCAGGGATCCCTGCACTCACCTCCCAAGCGTGGGCGTATTAAAGGTGCTGCAGCCCAGCTTTATCAGTTTGACCCTAAATCTACTTCATCCTGCAACGCCAGATAAATCAACAGCAACAGAACAAAATATTTATTTGTTAAGTAGGAGCTAAGGTCAAGCTTGCAGTAGTTCGACTGCAAATAAAGCAAGAGCAAAATGAATGTAAGCAAGCAGAGCAGCAAAGGCTTTCGTGTTACAGAGCTTGTTAAGCAGACTCCTCGAGATGTATCTGCAAGCTGGAGCTGGCTCCAAGGTACAATGCGAGTGCAACAGCAGTGCAATACAGTGCAGGTACCAGTGCAGTACTGGTACAAGGCACAAGGCACAGTATAACTATCAGAGTGCGGTCTTTAGCTGTGAACTAAAGCTACTGGGAAGAATCTGTGTCTTGGCTGAACAAAGAGCACCTGCTTTGTCATCCCTTCATAGTCTGTTCCTCCTTTCTTCCATTTGCAGCACGGCTCAGGTTTAGATGACAGTGCTGTTCTGTTACAGACTTGCCACAACCACCCCCTTGGTCTGTGTAACTGTCAGGTTCTCCCTTTTCTCTTTTCATCCTAATTTGCCTTTCCTGCTTCCAGAGCAACACAAAAGCATGGCCAGTGACTCACCGCTCCCTAGCCCACATCTGGTTTCCTGCCTCTGTTCTACAAATGAAGCTCCTCTCTGACCAGCACCATCACTCAGATTTCACACCTTCCCTCCCTGCAGGTACAACTTGTTGTTCCTACACATAATGGCTGCTGCATGAGATAAATCATTAACTGTGCTCATCAAGCAGCTGCTCTGGGAAGGCTGCAGCCCCTGGGATGTCACCAACTTTCTGGAGACCCCATGCAACAAGTTCATGGAACAGATGAGAGAATGGGTAATGAGGTCTAACCTGCTTCTTCTTCCAGTTTTACAATATTACCAGTTTTTCAACATAATTTTTCAGTGACTACATACAAAATGCTATTACCTTTGTCAGTGGTGCAGGATCTCTGCTGGCAGAGCATGAGCCTTACCAGCTCTTTGTGACATTGGTTCCTACCTAGCACTTTCTGCAAGCACTAAAGTTTTGCTTGCAGTTCATGTTGTGATGGCCCTGATCTTGCTGAGTATTGAGCACGGGTAACTTCCATGGCAGCCCATGGCAGTGTTTTTTTGTGCCTATCCCTGGCACAAGGAATGTCTGGAGAGAAAGCTTGAAATGCCAGGGGATGTGTGTTTTGTCAAGAGCTGAAGACAGAGGGTAACTTTTTCAATAAATTTTAAGCCCCATTTTCAGTCAGGTGGAAAACAGTCTTGCCCCTATCCATCCCACCACACCCAATGCATCAGACTGCAAGGTTTGAATCAGGAGCCAGGGCATGATGCTTCACCTTGCAGTCAGAGGAGAGGAGAGGGAGTGATTCAGACCTCATGGCAGCTGAACCACCCGCTGAAGGAGCCTCTCTCTCTCTGTGGATGCAGAGAGGAGCTACAGCTCCTGAGGTGCAGGTGAGGAGTGCTGAGGCTCTCTGACAGCCCTCCGATGGGAGCATGGCTGTCCTGCTCCCTGTCTGCCCCTGCACAGCCCTCGCCCTGCCTCAGGCTTGTGTCTGGCTTTAGGTGTGCTGGTTGAGAAACGCTTCACTTTCCGTGGCTGCTTGTTTTCTGCCAATTTAGGTGTCTGAGCTGGCCCAGCAAGGGGTCAGGCATGTGTCAGAGCCAGCACGAGGCAAGGGAGTGGTAGAAATGCCATTCTTAGCAGAAACAGAAAGCTGATAGATCGGCCCCGTCATAAACAGGCTCTCCAGTATAAAGCACCTAGTGTGATGTGGAATGAGCCCACTTCCCAAACCACTTAGGTGTTTCCTGATAACCGTCCCATGCCTGGCCCTTGGCATCAGCCCATGTTACACCCAAGTGTCTGGGACGCTGTGATAAAGATAAGGCAGGCTGCGTTGCACAATGGAAGCTCAGTCTGAGTCCAATCTCAATAACCATCCCGGGGAGATTTCCAGATCCATTAAGTGTCTGTTGTCTCCAGCTGGGCCATTGATAATCAGCTCTGCTGTATAGCATGGACTTCGGGCTGAGAAATTCCCCGTGGAGGCTCTCAGCCAAGAGCCTCTGATGGGTTACATCTACAGAGGATGCTCAAAACCATTTCATTCTTCCAAACAGCCCTGAAAACTGCATGTCTGATGTGCTGTTCCAGGAATGGATCATGCTGTTTCTGAGAGCAGTTCTCAGGGGTGTCTGAAGGGTTTGCATTATGCAGACACCACAAAAGCTTTTGTAAGGAATCATATGAAGGAGAGACAATAGCAGTGCCCAGTGCCCTTTCCCTAAAATTCACGTACAGACAGCTTTTTTCCCCTGTAACTAGACTTGCTTTCAAGCTCGAAGTGTTCACTACACTAACTCCCTGTCGTTTGATCATTCACAGGGCACAGCACAAACCAGGTGAGGCATGGGATTCAGGGTGAAGCCGACATCAGCAGTGAGATCTAGATCTGACTTGTCCACTCCTGGAGGGGCTTGGAAGACAAATTTGCGGAGCAAGCCTGCGAAGAAGAGGAACAGCTCCATTTTGGCCAGTCCTTCTCCAACACAAGCCCTTCGTCCTGAAAAAAAACAGGAGAGAAGTAAATGATAAGCACCGTAACTGTTGGTGTTGACATCTGAGACCTTCTAAACTGGGTGCACAGTCTGTAAGAGCAGGCTGCTGAGGTAGGGGGTTTCTCCTTCCTTCTTTCTGTATGTTTGAGGTGCTACTGACCTGGTCTCAAACCACACAGAAGCCTGTAGGTACATGAGGTCTCTCAGTGACTGGGGGTAAATTGATGTCTCCCAGATCTTTCAAGGAAGAAGTGGTTACTTAACAGAAATGGTGGACAGAACAAATGACCAGAAATCCCTTATCCTGTGTTCCATGTCCCAGACTTTCATACTTTCCCGGGGTC
The DNA here is from genome assembly GCF_047663525.1 of Anas platyrhynchos. Taxonomy (NCBI): domain Eukaryota; kingdom Metazoa; phylum Chordata; class Aves; order Anseriformes; family Anatidae; genus Anas; species Anas platyrhynchos. The sequence continues at coordinate 14,200,079 of NC_092601.1, read as the reverse complement.
AGCGGGAACTGTGCCTAGCCCCAGGTGAGGTACAAATTACCCCTCTTACCTATGGAGAATGGAATAAATGCCTCTCTCCTAATGAAGTTCCCATCAGCATCCAGGAAGTGGGAAGGGTTGAACTGATCCGGGGTTTTCCAGTGCAGCTCATCGTTCAGAGCGGAGGTCAGCAGCGGAATAACCTCTGTACCCTGAAAAGGATCAAAGAGATTCTTGGTAGCTGTTTGAAGGAGAAGTGAGCTGTCTTTTTTCTTTCTCATGGGAAGAATAAGCCTGAGCCATGGCAAAGAGAACTAGAGGATGCTTCCTGGCCCCACTGTGGTTTTGCCTACTATCAGCAGTTGCTGCTCTCTTTTTGGACCACAAAAGATTTCTATCTTACAGATTCAGAGAGATCTTTCAAGACAAATACTGAAGTACAGAGAGGTTCCACATTTAGCATAAGATATTCCAACCAGTGTGACTTAATTACAGTCTCTCATTATTCTGGATTCAAACAGCTATCACAGACCACAGTCCAGTGCATGTTTATAACAGCTGCCCTGGATCCAAGACAAAGGATTACTTCATAGTTAAACCAAGCATCAGGGCGTCTTTAGATTTTTCTTCTTGTCTGCTTTGAACAAAACTGTGAGGAATCTGTGTAGCATAAGCTGCTGGCCCCAAAACTCACCTTAGGAATCACATAACCTCGGAAATTCACATCGGTTGGTGTTGCTCGTGATACACCCATTGGGACAATATTGGCAAATCTTTGTATTTCATGTATCACTGCATCCGTGTAAGGCATTTTTTTCCTGTCCTCCAACTTAGGCATCTCTCCAGGTTCAATGACGTGGTTCATTTCTTCTTGAATCTTTCCTTGGAGGAAGAAAAGGAGTAAGAAGATGATATTTCTCCTATCTTGCAACTAGAATAGCCTTCAGTTTGGCCAAGATGAAGAAAAGGGAAAACTGTGAGGGGCATTTAGGAAGAGCAGAAAGTGGGACGGGTAAGTCAGGGCATGTTGTGGTTCTTTTATCTTTGCTGTTGAACCAAGGGAACTTGAATGGAGCCACTACAGGACATTACATGCCCGATTCTGATTGCACACCTTTGTTACCCCATAGCCTTCAAAAGAAGCCAGATCAGGATCAGATCCGGAGGAGGCAGGAGACCTTTAGTGACGTAAGCCAATAGCCTGCAGGACAGTAATGCCGGGGGAGCTTTCCTGTGACTGTAGGCTGGCCCTTATCCTCTCCCACTTGTCTGGGCTGTTTTATTGCAATCCATCTGAGTAAAATCCCTTTGTAAAGTCAGAGGTTGTTATCTCCCTTGGAGCACTCATAAATAATTACTCTAAACAATACTGAATGAGTTCCACTCCCTTCTATAACCAAAGCCTTAAGCATGCAACAGAATATTGTACAAGAGGACTTCTCAGCCTTACTCTGAATTTCTGGGTATTTCATCATCAGAAGAAGACCCCAGCGCACAGTTGTAGAAGTGGTCTCAGTCCCAGCAGCAAACAGGTCCAGGGTTGAAAACAACAAGCTTTCATTGTGGAACATAGTGTGGGGTTTCTTTGACTCCTTCAAAACAATCAGGTAATAGCCATAAGTTCTACAGCAGGACGTACCAGTACATGACTGTGTTGCCACCATTTGTATCTGCATTTTAGCTTTCTGTGATTTCATATGCTCTGGGAAAATAGATGTTTAGTGTTTTAGCATTAGGATGTACACTGTATAGAATTTGTCCTGTTCTGGGTGTATATCCAGTTCTCAAGTCCAGATACTGGGTCTGTAAGAGCTCAGTTATTGTGATGAAGTTTATCACCATACTGTTCTTGCAGGAAGGTTTGGGATGATCTCCTTGCATGTGCTATGTGGCAACTTACTTCACCACGTGAAAGTGATAATCCTGACAATCAGATCCCCTTAACCAGCAGTTTCAGCAGAGCGATGGAGCGAGTACAGCACTGCTCACTGTGAGTAAGAGCTTTGATGTGTTCTGCCCACTGCAGTTGTTTTTACTCACCCCCAGGCCCTGACAAATGATCAGTCTAATAATGAGTCTAATGAGTCAGAACTGAGAACACACAAAAAAACAAGACTTAGCTTTAAAGTACCTGTTGTTGCTTCATCAGAAAGGCATCGACAAAACCTGTTAAGTTATTCTCATTAAACTCTTCTTTGTGCTCTTGGAAGAGCTTCTGGAGGAAAGCGTTCAGCTCATTGATATTTTGTAGCACAGTCTTGGAAGCTCCAAAGAGAAATCCAAGGGATGGGTAGAAATTATATAACTGTGGAGCAACAGAAGTCTGTTAATTGGCATTTTGAACATATACAGGCATCTCAAATCATAGTGCTGATTCCTTGTCCCATGTCCTGACATTTCATGCCATAATTCCTCTACTTTAACTTGTACCGTCCAAGCAGCTACGAATTGCTGCAGAAATAGTGTGCTCTTTTTGTTCTATGTCTTTATGAGTCCTTGCCATGACTTCTGAGAGACCTGGCTTAGCCACAGCACCATGCTAACACAGCTACACCATTCCTAAGAGCAGCACTGAGCACAGCCCTGTGGTATGCCATGTGGACATACTTGCTGTCTGGAAGGGGGGGGTCTCACCTCCATCCTCCCATGAGAGGTACGCACTTCTTCAAGGAGTCCACTAGTAGACCTAGCAAGCAATTTAACAAATGTCCTCTTCTTGCAGCTTATATTAGCTGTTAGCTTGCTAAGATTGAGTTTCAGTGGCCAAAACAAAAGAGAAAGAAGTTTGTCCAAATTGTTTCAGTTTCAGAGGCAGAGTTGAGAAGGCATTTCAGGGCCGATCTCTGATATGGGAGACATATTGTGCTTCTGCTCTTCAAAGAGGGTAAAATAGTTCCTTTAATAAAGACTATTTTTATTTCTCTTACTAAATAAGCTGCAAAGACAAAGCCCAGGTGCATGGGAACCTGTGTATTGGAGGTACAGGACCACAGATGTATTCAGTACAGGCTGGCTGGCTGGTAATGTTCTTGTTCTCGCCTCGAGAAGCAAGACTTGGGAGGCCATGAGTACAAACACAGTGGAATATCCCCTCAAAAGCTAAAACTTAAAATCAAGCCCTTACCAGCACCATCGGGGAGCCCAACAGCTTGGTATTCTCATTTAACAGCTTCAGCAAAGTTAGAAATGCAGGATCATCGTACTCAAACCTCTCTCCAAACAATATAGAGCAGATGACGTTGGATACAGCGTTGTTGAGTATCATCTTCGTGTCAAATGGTTTCCCTGTATTTCAAGTAGTGCAAACAAATGGCAATGTGATTATGCCCATTGCAATGCAGAAGTATCCTGCTGGGGTAGGGGTGGGCAGGCTCTGTTTGCCCTGGGGTAGCTGACCATCCATGGACATGGTCAGACAGTGCAATGTAAAATGCCACATTCAATGAATAGGAAGAGAAGCAGAGGCTCAGTTGGGTTTCTGTGGAAATGTAGTCCCAAGCTCCACAAAAACACTAATTCACCACCCAGAATGCATGGCAGGGAACTCAGTTTCAATGTTTTAAGGCCTCAGTTTAATAACCTACTTAAGCATATGCTGAACTTTAACCATGAGATACCATTTGCTCAAAGTTTAACTTTCATTAATCTTTATTGTTCTGCTAGACATGTGTTCTGTTTCTGGATGAAATTCTTGATACTCACCTTGATATGATTCAAAATATTTAACAAGAGAATTTAGTTCCTCAAGGATTCGGACCTCAATTGTTCTCCTTCCCATCCCAAAATCTCTCAGTGTGGACAAGGTGAATCTTCTCATAACTTTCCACAGCTCTCCATGGCTGAATGCTATGCCTAAAATAAAGGTGCAAAATCCTTAGGCTATCTGTGGTTAGTAAGTGTTTGTAAGGCCTTATTACATGCTGGTACCAAAGCTGCTCAATACATGGCTACGTAGACAAAAGGCAATCATCAGAAGATAACGTTCTCTGCTGTGAGAATATAATGAACATAGTCAAGCTACAAAACTAACCATCCGAAAGGTCGCTTACCATTTCCTTGTGTCATTTTCCTAAATATGGGTATTTCAGCTCTCTCTCCAAATTCGTCAGCATGAGTTAAAAGGGCATCCTTGATGGTTTCATATCCAGCCAGTACCACAGCTTTCCTGGGTCCAAAATGCACAGTGAAGACATTGCCATATGTCTTGGAGAGCTGACGAGGTGAATAAATATGTTCATTCAGAACCAAACCTGGACCCAAACGCTAGCAGCAGCCACCCTAGCTAGCTTCCAGCCCGCAAAGACCCTCCCAGCCCTGCCTCGAGTCTCCAGGTGCTGCCGTAGTGCAGCTAATGAGCAACAACTATCACTTGTCAGCATCTCTGCTTGCACTCTGTTTGCACAACAAGGTGTTTGCTATCACTGCTCCTATCAGTTGAGCAGTCAATAAAATGCCATTGCATTCCTGTGGTGTTCTGCAGGAACAAGCCAGCATGGTGATACCACCGTTCAGGGGCTGGTTAGCAAATGCTGCGGCAGGCAGGCCTGTTTATTTTAATATCACTGATCTGAGGCAAGAGGGTATGCACACAGCTTTGGGGCAGTAGCCAGAAACACTAGAAAAACAAAGCTAGACAATAAGTCTTTCTTTCAGGACAGCACTTGTTCCTAATTATTGCAAGGTGGGTAGTGTTGGAGTCATAGCAAAATTATTTGCTGGCCACCAGAAACTTGAATACAACCAGGAAGCATACCCTTGGAGATAATGTCACAGGAGCACTAGCCTTTTATAGGAAATTAAATATGAGTCATCTGTCACACAGAAGGGTGGCTTTGACAATCTAATAATTCACTCGGTATTTTAGACTTGGTTTGAACACACTGAGAGCCATCCGCTCCAAATGTCTTCATGTTTCCGACGTGCCTGAGTTACCATTTGCTATGCATTAGATACCTACTGAAAATTGAATTTCAGATTAGAAGCAGCTCCTGTTATTACACCAGACAAATTAAATTTGTTTTCATCAAGCGGTTGTTTGACGGCTTGGGAGATAACATTAGCACTGGTTCTTGCCTCCCTGGCAGCGAACAGAGCATGCGGCAGGTCTGGGGGTAGGGCATCACAGCCGCTTCCCGGCCTGCCTTTGGTCATTTCTTTACATTAGTACTTCCTGGCATCAGCCCTGGTTCTTCTCAGCAGCACAAGGATTGGATATGGCATGCCTGGAAGCCTAAAGGAAGCTGTCCGGCAGCTTAGGGGGAGTGATCCTGGTGCCTTCAAGAGACATCTGTATCATAAATTCCCCAGTGCCACCAAAAATAGCTGCCTTTCCTTAGGGGCCCCCACAAGCACATCTATGGTTTTTGAATTGCCCCAGAATTGCCCCTGCCTCCCTGTGGGGACACAGCAGATGCTTTCTGAAACAAGCACTGCAGCTGGCCTTAAAATTTGTAGGTATTTTTTTCATGTTTAGAAATAAAATTATCCATGGAGCTGCATAAGAAGAAGCAATCTGTTTACCTAGACATACAAAAACATCAACTCTTAAATAACCCTGGCCAGTGTGCGTGCAGGGGAGGGGTTGGAAGGCAGAGCTGAGCTTTGCATTGCATGTATCTGGCTTGGGAAATACAAGTGCACATGACCCTGCTTCCTTTGCTGCAGGGATGACATCCTTCCTTCCTTCCTTCCTGAAGACAGGAGGGAGAGGTCAGTCTGCAGGGAGCCGTGTTGGTATTAAGTGGCCCTGATCTGTCAGCGGGCTGGCCCAGCTCGTGCCTTCTGCCTGCAGCCTTCCAAGGGCTGGAGACACCAACGAGACGGAGCTGATGGCAAGGGGTGAGGCCCACGCTTGTGTGTGCGTATAGGAAGAAGCATGGCTAAGATGTACATATAAAAATGCCTGCGTGTGTGTATTCTTCTGTAGGTAACGTTTCATGCCACCAGCCTGCCTAATACACCAAATACCTCATTTCTGCCCACCATACAACACAAACTCATCTCAATTTCCCCAGCTGCGTTTCTAACTTTGGGAATTGCTCCTTTCCCTGCTGCCTGCTTGCTCACACCCTACCTCTGTCAGCGACTGGAACGGCTTTTTCAGGTCCACCACGTTCAAGTTTCCAATCAGAGGAAGAGGTCGCGGCCCAGGAGGCAAGTTGCAAACCGTCTTCTTCAAGCTGGTCAGAAAGTAAAGGAGAGTGACCAGCCCTGCTGCCAAATAGAGCAGCGAGCTAGCACCCATGCATTGCAGCAGACTCATTATGGCCATGTCTAGGTCAAAATGTAGGTAGGAGCATCTTGGGGCTTCCTTTATAGCCCTTCTGTCATCGCCTGAACACACCTTGTGGGGAAGTGGCTTTACATGGAGAAAAGGGCTCTCGTGTCTTGTTTACGTCCATTCAGACCACATGTACTCTTTTCTTGCCAAAAAAGCGCCCTATTTTATTGAGAAGCATGGATTATCTTAATCTGGAGCTCCTATTTCATCTACAACACCAGGGCAAGGTGTTTGTTTTCCAGTGTTACGGGCATGTTGTAGTCAATGTGACTGCTGGGGCAGAATGAAGGGACAGGACCTGTGCTGGATTCCCCCACGGCTGCCATGGTGCCATGTCACAGGACCCAGCTGGGGCACTGGTGAAGCACTGGAAGAAGCAGGACGCAGGAGGAAAAGCCCTTGGTATTGCCTGGAGTGGTGCTGGCAAGGCATTCCCTGGAGAAGACAAGACTGACCAAGGAGGAGATGGAATGAAGCTGACATGAAGATGGGCTGATTCCAGGCCTGGTCAGCTTACAGGTGACAGCTCTGCTGCTCTCTGCTTTTCTGCCATTCCAGTAAAATCACCTGCTTGAGCAACCCGATGTCTTCATTGCAGACATTATTATTGTCCTGCAAGTCCTCTGCTGACAATTCCAAAATGCCCCTGAAACTACTCCAGTCCCTGTTTTGAGTTCATGTGCTTGGATGTCCATCTTCATCTAGTTTGGTGATGACTCCTTTCCAGCCGTCCTGCCTTTTTATGAGCAGATACGTGCAATGCTTTAGGAGAGACCATCCCCTTCAGACAATGCTAGGTTGGGAAAGAGACCCTGAACCTTCAAAAGCTGAGGGGAGCCAGGATGAGGCTCCGCAGCAGGCTGGGCAGAAGGAGGCTGCCTGGGCAGCTGTTGCAGAGCGGGTGCCAGCCAGGAGGAGCACGAAGCAGCAGCTTTGGCACTCCAGGGGCACTGAGTCATTCAGACTCCATGCCAGGGCAGGGTCTGCAAGAGCAAGCGTGCCTGGCTTGCCAAGACAGCTCGCCGAGAGCCACCCGCACCCTTTGCATCCTTGGGGGATGTCAGCAAAGCAGAGGTGGTGCTGAACAGTTTTAAATGGTAGCTCAGGGGGAAGGAGCCAATTTGATGCTCCATCACAGATTCTCTGATGGGGATATTCTGCTCCCCAGTTGCGTATTCTGTCAGATTACCGGACCGTGCTGCTGCTCAGCCCTTTAGAAACCTTCAGTTTTAATAATGCTTTTGCTAGAATCCTCCAAGGCTCCTGGGTGCAGGCTCCACTGATGGAAAAATGATAATTATTTATTAATAATAATAAAAGTACATTAGCTGAAGGCAAGAAGAATCAGTAAACTCTAACTAGATTTACATGAAAAAGGTGCCTGCATGTCTGCTTGTTCTCCACAGCTAGTTATCAGGGGTGGAGGAGAGCTTTCTCACAGGGGGACCTACCCTGGGCAGAAGAGATCTAGGCCGAGTGGGCAAAGGAGGAGAGATGATCGGGTCCTTCTCAAATCTGCTGCACAAATACAAAGGTCTTGGTCTATGCCCTCTTATCCCAGACGTTTCCAAGAACACCCAGTTCTGCCAGACTCCTCTCAGCAAATGGTGTGACCACTGGGGGCCTCTTCACACTTTGTAAGATACAGCAAGAGTGAGGAAAAAACCCTACATAGATACCAATGGGTATCTATGGGTACCAATTAAGGGTACCAGTTAAGGGAGTTTACCATTTACTGTTTACATACAGCTACCATTGCTCTTCTGGAGTAGAAGTGGCTACTGGCATCGAAAGGAGAACCTTCCCAAGGGCTTTCAAACCACTTAAAGCTCAGGTTGTACCTGGTGATAAGAGATGGTGACATCCTTTCTCAAGAAATGTGGCCATGAATTTGCAGCAGGCTGAACTGATACATGCACTATGGGAAATAATGGATGAGTTCTCTGTGGAGGGGAATCATGGCAGTTTTAAAACACCACTAATGTGATTTCCTCACCTCCATCTCTCTTCCTCACAGATCTCGGCTTCCAGTATGCAATCCTGAGCACAGCCAACTGCATTGTTGGCTTGTGGGTGAGGCACCCCATGCAGTATTGGGGAGTAAACTCCACTCCCTGCCCACCCACGTCTTTGTCTTTCCACCAGCACAATCTTCAGGTAAGCAGACTTTATGGGCATAGCTCAGGGAAATAATCGGTTCTTCCTGAAAAAGGAGCCTGTACATTAAACAGCCACACTCATCTGTGTGTTCATCTGGAATCAATCTGGATACAATCTTCTAATGGGACACAGGTTAACAATGCTACAGTAACAGTTGGATAAAAAGCAGAGAAAGAGCTATTATAAAGCCATAATTCAGTCAATGAGTTCTGATAACATAATAAACCATGAGAGTGAACACCGAGGGCTTGTATGCCTCGCAAGTCCCTGCAGCAGATTTATAACCACGAGAGATGCCTATCAGCCCATGCATTGTTATCAGGGATATATAAAGCATGAGCACACCCTATTAAACATTAACATTTTTAAAGACTCAGATGTGTTAAAACTCAGGCTGCTCCTTGCCAAGGGACTTCACTCACCTTGACAATGATAGTGCAAAAAAAAAATCAAAAGCCATAGACTTTGACCCGCTTCATTTTTTTTCATAATTATTGCAGTATTTTATTGGATTCCACCTGCTTCTTCCCATCCTGCAAATCAGTACTTCTGTAGGATCACAACAGGATAGTGACACATGTTTGCTATGGCCATTTTGATACAAATCACTTGTACTGGATTTCTTTTAATTTCTTCTAGAGCCAGTGCCTCAGCATTTACTTTTGGGGCCCCTGTCTTGAAGCAGATAGAGATGTGGATTTAGGTATACCAGAATTGCAGCTAGCAACATAAGAAGAAGTTTGCTTTGGCTTTCAGCACCGTGTTTCTGTTTCTGCCACGTTCCCCTCTATGTTTTGGCTCAATCGTTACAGAAAACGATCTATCATTCTGTACATCTTTGCAGAGCACATAGCATATTAAGGCCCTGACCTTACTGGCATGAAACCGATTTCCCTCTAAGTGCAAAACAATAATGTTTCATTAGTCATCCATAACAGAAATCCCCATTCCCCAGACTACTCTGGCAATATTCTGCATTTTTGCTTGTCTAGGAACCTGAATTAAAAGGGAGAAAAATGGTTTACAACAGCCTGTGGCAGTGATGTAGCAAGAGATTTTATGTAAGCGCTGGCGGCGAGCTCACGGCGCGAGGGTGAGGCGCAGCAGCGAGTGCTCCTGGAAGGATGTTTCTCTGAGGTGTGTTCTGTGCTGGGGCTGGGAACAGCCGTCTCAAGGGCACAAATTCCAGCGCCTGAATGTGCTTGGTCTTGTTCAACTGATTCATTTCTTACAGCTATCCCAAGTCGAGCAACAAAATTGCCTACTGCTTTACTCAGAGGCTTTTACAGCTTGTGGATAAATTATTTTCCAATTAACTATGTGTTAATTTGGCTCTGTAGGCTCTTAAAAGATGTAGCAAGGTGAGGAGGAGAAAACAAATGAAGACCCAGACTTAGTACTGCTCACTACAAGGAAAAGGGATTCTGGTTTCTGCTCTGGCGTAGTACTTCTAGGTGGTACTTCCAAAAGTAATGCGAAGTGGGCAGAAAACCCATCTGAAGGTGTATTCGTAGAGCTGACAGATAAGCACCAATAGTGCTAAAAGTTTTCAGTATGTTCTGACAACATTGTAAAAGAGCAATTTTTTTAAATGTTACTTTAATGCGTAATTAGTGACTAACAGCTCTGATTCAAGCAAAGGATTTTTTTTTTAATCAAACTTTTAAACCAATGTGTTTTGTATCTATCAAGCTGTGCAACTGGGAAGTCCAAGATTTCTCCTAGTTCAGGGAGTCACAAATTCTGAACCTTCTAATTTTATTTTTGGAAAAGGCTCAGGACTAGAGATACTGTAAAATACTCAAGGCTTTACAAATTGTCTGATCTCTCCTGTAGAGTGGGCAACTTTTTACTGGACCAGCTATTTCAGATTTCCCCAGTACCGTGAAAGTCTCTCGCTTCTTTGAAAGACAATGTGTGAAAAGCATTTAATTCCTGTTAGTGACACTGCTCTTCTTGGCACCAAATTCTTTTGGAACTGGTTGGCTTAATCTGCAAATGAGATTTTTTTTTCTTAACAAGGATTATCTAATGGAGGTTTTATTTGATCTCCTTGGGAAAAAAATACACACTAAACTTCTGAAGCACTTGTATTAGATTCTAAGACACACTGGGCCTTTAAAGGAAATTCTAGAAGATACAACTGACATTTGCAGTAAAAATGTTAAGTAATCATAACCAAATACCTGCTGCTATACCTGACCTGAATTTAGGTAACTACAAAACTTAACACTCCAAAGAATGACACTGTGTTAATTAATAGGTGATCAAAACATTTGGATGTAATATAATACAGCACACTGATACAGCTTCTGCATAGATTCGTCTCTGTTAGGGAATAAGTCCATTGTGGGATCCCAGCATATCTTCTGCTTTGATTTCTTCCTCCCTCACACAGGCAATCAAGCAGTAAAACATTGTGCCAGATACTAAGGAACATAATTGGGGCAATTTGATAAAATCGAATGCCTTGGCACTTCCATTAAAGTTGTTAAGATAAACCAAAGTTGCTTCTCTACTGCTCAGCCCTCTGAGATCTGTGAGTTTGTTGCATGTCTTTATGAAAGAGGAGTATCTCCTTTTTACTGTTAACTGTTATAATGAAGTCAAGTGGAAAAGTGCTATTTACCATATAATAAAAAACATCTATTGTTCATAGGCTTGAAAACCCAATAATAAATAAAACCTCATATTTCAGGCTGTGTAAACCAGTTGCTTATGTAATAGAACAAGGTGTAATTTTCCATTTACAATTTCAAATACTGTAATAAGAAAGCAATCAAAGCATAAACAAACAGCACTTTAAATGGTGCTGCAGGTAACATTTTCATAGTGGTTGTCCCTTACATTTGCAGCTGTTTCTTTTTTTCTCCCCTAGCTTCACATTATTTCTACTTATCTCAGTCATTTAATTAAAAGAAAATCAACTTTAAAATGATGAAAGACCATCTTAAACCAATTGCAGCTATGGGCAAAGAAGAAAAAAGACTGCAACAGCATAATCCACAGTTAATACTCAGGTGGGTTAAATTAATACCATTTCTCATTCTCCTTTCAGGATGAGATCTGAGGAGTTTCAGAGAGCATGCTGGAGACCTATGGGCAAAACAGCGTTTTCCTTGGTTATCTTGTGAACACCTGCAAGTTTGCATCTGCAGATGACCACCTGGTTTTACTGGCCTCGTCGTGGTAAGCTGCCTGCCTGCCCCTTGCCAGTAGGAGGCGTAAAATAACGTGGTGCTGCCCATGAGGTTTTTGCTGGGCTACCCTTACTCGGGTCATTAACTGTGAGGATTAATGAGGGATCAGCAGGCCCATTGCTGCTGGGGGGCTGATGTCGAAGCTTGCATCACTGCAGCGGGACTGGGATGGCTCATTTGAAATTCTGCTGAATTGAAGAAAAGTTTACACGGCCTTAGCCCAATGTGTGGATCCTGAGGCTCTGGGCTCACCCCACCAGCGATGAGGGGTCCTGAAAAGGGAATTTTACATGGCTGTGGTGTGTGAGGCACATCCCACCTGGGGTCCTGTCTCAGCCAGACCTAGCTGAGGCGGCTCATAGGTGAGAGCAGGGGTACTGGTTCCCCCATATACACATGTGCTGATGCTGGTCTCAGCGTTTTGCTCTTTTCCCATTTGTTTACAAATACACAAACACATTTTAAGAGAAACCATCCCCACCCTCCACCCTCTGTAGGCAGCTTCCCCATGACCAGCACTCCCACCCTCCCCATCTGTGGGCAAATTATGACACCAACAACGCCTTTAGGAGAACAAAACACTTTATTCCACTGAGCTGCCTCAGGCCCAGGCAGCAGGGAGCACCTCCGGCCTTCCCTCCCCTCCCTATGGGGGGGGGGGGGGGGGGCGGCAGCCAACATGGCGGCGGCGGCGGCACGCTCTCCATGACGACCGCGCGGTTGCCATGGCGATGCCGTTTCCATAGCAACGGGGGACCGCCCTCGGCGGTCACGTGGTGCGCTCGATGCGCTCGGCGATCCCCGGCGGCGCAGGCCGGGCCCGCTCCCGGTCCCGGTTCTTGTCCCCGTCCCCGTCCTGCTCGCACCATGTCCACCGCCATGAACTTCGGGGCCAAGAACTTCAAGCCTCGCCCCCCGGACAAAGGCGCCTTCCCCTTGGACCATTTCGGTGCGGTAGGGCGGGCCCGCCCTCCCCGCGCGGCCTAGCCACGGGCCTCAGGCCTTCTCCCCCCCCCCCCACCGCGGCCTAGCGCCGGGCCTCGGGCCTGGCCCCGCCGCCCCGGGCCCGCAGTGAGCGCGGCCGCGGCTGTGTTGCAGGGGAGTGCAGCGCCTCCAAGGAGCGCTTCATGGAGTGCCTCCGCCGCAACGACTTCCAGAGCGGCGCCTGCCGAGAGCTCTCCATGGCCTACCTGCAGTGCCGCATGGAGAGGCAAGTACCGGGGGGCTCCCCCTTCCCCCCGGCCCCTCCGCGGCGCCCTTTGGTTTTTGTAGGGGTGTCGCCGTTCTGGCATTGATGTGCAGTGGGTTCTGACCTGTGGTGAGGCTGGGCACGCCCTGCGGGAAACGGATGGGGTGTTGTTAAGGGTGCTGAGATACCTGGGCGCTCCCAAGTGTTACATGGTCAGTGGTGAGGCTGCGTATCCAAACAGTGGGAAAAGCACAGCAGCAAAGTGTAACGGCACCACCGATGTTGTAAACCATGTTCACTTAAAAATGCAGTAAATGACACAAGTAGAATATTAGTAAGCTCTTATGCAGTCTGTTAATTAAGTTAATCAAAAGTCAGGTCAGCCTCTGAGAAAACTTTCATTATCTAATAACAGAAGACAATACACACATTTTAACAGCAGTTTTCCAGTTGTGTGTGTGTGAGAGTATATTTTTTTATATATGTGTTGCTTTCCCCAAAGTGAAGTTCCCGAGGCTTTGCCAAGTGACAGTCACTCTACAGATGTCTTGGGTTTCTTTACAGGAAATAACATTAAGTAAAATAGAAAATGCTGTTATTTTCCTTGTTTTAGACCATGTTCTGCGAAACGTTTTTGTTTTGTTATTTTTAACTTAGGCAACTTATGGCTAATGAACCACTGGAAAAATTGGGATTTAAAGATCTGATAGATGAGAAACCAGAAGCAAAACCTCAGAAGTCGTAATGAAGGAAGACGACTTTGCTCTTCGTGTATGGAAAACACAACTCTTATGTAGTACATATTGTACTTCTGTGCATATTGCGATTGGAAGTGTTTCGTGACGGAACCTTTCTTCCAAAATATTATTTCCTAAAATAACACTTCGCTTGCTTCAGAAAGGACTGCCTGAAGTATTTCTTAGCCTTTTTCTTTTAAATTCTCTAGCCTACTCTTGAAGATCCATGAGAACTTTACCTGGGAGAAAACAACTGTTGCCTGAAGTGTTCTCCATGCTTTTGCAAAACCAGTAAACTCTTGCTTTAAAAAAAAAACAAACAAACAAACAACCCCCCCCACACTTTTATTGTGTAGATCTTGAACTGTATTCTTACGTGTGGTATTACTAATATGCTCACAGCAATTACTTGTCAGGTGGAAATAAAGCTGTTGTGTTACTTGCAAATTGCTTTTTATTAAATACTGGAATTGATTCCTACCTTTAGGGTGATCTTCTCACACAGTTATAGAAAATACTTGTATTTGGTTTTTGTGGGTCTTTTTTTTCAATCTTCTTACCTTTGTTGTTGTTGGGAGATTATTTGTAATTCCAGACACTGGTCTGTAGTTGCCAATAGTGATTCTGCTTTTATTTGCAGTGCCAACAATGTTCACTTAACTTTACTTCATCACTTAACCAGCAGGCTTCCATTATGTGAATCTTCATTTCTTCATTTAGAGCTGCCATATGTTCTTTCACATCCTTATGGTGATCAGCGTGGTGATGGCAATGGCACTTACTAGTCTTCAACGTAAACGTGAGTTGCACTTCTAAGTGTGGCTGGACCTTTTCTTTTAAAAATGTGTTATGTCAAAAACGAACAAAAACCCTTCAATAGATTGAAGCTATTTATCTAGGAAATACAGTATCTTGTTCCATAACACATAGGTGCAGCCCTTACATTGAGAATGTGATGCACCAGCCTATACAGTAGACTTCAAACCATGTCTGAATATGGCTTTGAGATCCCTCGCAGGTGTTTGTACAACTTACCATCAATTATCAGAGCTAATGCGATTTGTAATGCAAGTGAGTCTTTCTTAATTGATACTGAGTTCAGGCCAAAATAACTCGGCCAGTTAGCCCCCCTAGAAATGTGTTCTAAGCAGTCAGTAGCTTCACAAATCTTTAAGATGTATTTTCATTGTCTTTCCAGACCACACCCTTTTTGTTTGTTTTAAATCCATCGAATCATTTCTTTCTGTACCTTGCTCTCCAACAGCAAGGTTTAGGGGCAGATAGGGACACACACAGTTTGCCAAGGCAGTTCTACGCTCTCCTTTATTTGGTGCCCTCTGTTTGATACATCCTGCCATTCCTGTGCTCTGTTACTACTCTTTTTGGTTCTGCTCCTCTCTCTCCATCTCTGTTCCCAGTCATCCAGGAAAGGGTGAATGAATATTTTCTGCTCTTCATATTGAGGGGTGGAGATGAGATTTAAATTGTTGCTTGGGTCTAATCTGATTGAACAGACTACAGAGTTCAGAGCAGGTCCCTGTTTGAAAAGGATGTTTGGTCCCTGCTACATGTTTTTATTCTGCTTCATTCCACTGTTTAATTTGTATCTTCTGGTGAGATTAGTACATTTATAGTAAAGAAAGCAGAGATTTTATTGCTGAAGCAGATATTAAAAGGCTTTATATTAAACCACTGAACAAGAGCTTTCTATTGGTGATACTGCGTAAGAATTATTAAAATAATCTCCTGCATCTTCAGAAGAAAGAAACCAAATTTCATGCTTCCATGCTCCTTAATTATTATGAAGTTATGTTTATGCCTACAAGGGATTCAAAACCCACCAGTGGTGGTAGAATAATTCAGGGTGTTCTCAGTGGTCGTTACATCTGTCTGTGTCACTGCACGCTGATGTGACCAAACAGTTACTTCACGATTTCAGCCCAGGTTTTTCCTGGGAAAGTTGGAGCTGTTATCCAGGTTACTGCGGAGTAAGAGGGGAAATGTTTCTCAAGTCTTGTGTGACTGGATTTCGGCTGCTGAGCTGGAGTGATAGCTGCTGTTTGAATGAACTGAGATGGCATGCTGAGAAAGCAGCCGGAGAAGACTTTTTTTTCTTTTTTTTTTTTTTTTTTTAATAGTGTCCAAGGCCTCAGTTTTGGACCAGTTGCAGGAGGCATAGTGGGAACAAAAGCAGTTCCTAAAAACTGTGTGCCATACTAAACCAAACAGTGCTCAGTGCTGCTTGTAGGCCTGGAGTCTTCCTGTAGCATCCTTGTGATGTAGCCAGCAGGACCCTGCATAGCATGGGCTGACTGCTGCTGAGCTGCCAAAATGGGCAGAGCATGCTCCATCCTTCACTAAACTTACTGCAGGAGTAGTAATTGCCATCCTGACGGGGATCACCAGGGTGGGAATTTTGCACCTTTCACCACTCTGAAGAAAACATTGTCCTGTGTAGATCCATGAGTTCATTTCATCCCACCTGCCAGCACAGTGAATCACCTTCATGGCGCCATCCGTTTTGCACCAGGATGAGACCGAGGGCAGCTGTGAGTGTATAGCTGAAAACTCAGGGAGCTGACAGAGACACATTTTCTAGCTGTAGGGCATGGGCTGGAGAAGATAATGTGTTCAGTGGAATTGTGAGGTGAGTTCAAAGCAGGAGGGGTCTATCAGTTGGTCTTGATTGAGATCTAATGCTACTAAGAAGCAGTGGAAAAACAGGTCATTAATCAATGCACAGCCTGGGGTCAGACAGTTCCGACTTGCTCTGGGGACATGTGCCTGCAACACCGGAGTCATCTGGAAGAAGTTCCCGGAATGCTCTTCAATTTATTCCTGCCAACACGCAGGTCGTTAATTAAAACCTTTCTCTAAAACCTGTTTATTTTAGCTTTGCTTGTGGGATCCAGGTTTGTTCTTTCAAATGACAGCAGTGTTTTAAGCCAAAGGAAAGTCGTAAGTTTGTAGGTAAGCTTTCCTGTTCCTGTACCAAAGAGGAAGCTCTCCAGAAGCTGACACCGGGCCGGGTAAGTTTATTCTGGAAACGGTGAGCTGAGGCTCAGGCATGTGTGGTACAGGGTAGGCAGCGTTGTCGGGGGGATGATTTCTTTATGTAGCTGTTTGGAGTTAATGAGCTGCTGTGCTATGTGTGGTGCCAGGAGCAAGGTAAGTCCCACACAAGTGCGTTAATCTTCCCGAGAAGTGGGTGAATGTCCCTGCCTGCACCAGTGCTGCCTGCCAAAGGCTGCCGTGAAGCACCCCCTGCTGACAGACCCTGGGACTTAGAGGAATGCAAACGGCTGCAAAACGAGATTCTTCTCAGCTTAATGTACAGACTGCCGGTCTGGCTGTAGTTGTACAGGTGTGGAAGGGAGAGCCCAGAGCAGGAGGAGGCGTTGACTATCTTGCGATGAAGATCTTTGTAAGCTGCTAACACAACAATAGAAATCAATAAGTGAGGGGCTGTAATAGTCTTTCATGTAGCTCTTTTTCAGCCAAACCACCTCACACAATAAGTAGGTGCTCTGCTGCTTGGGATCATGTCCCAGGGAATCCCCAGAGGGCTCCAGGTCAGCAGAGCTTTTCGTGTTGGCACTTAGAGCACATACTCCCTTTCTTAGTTCAGATTAGAATCAATTCAACCACAGAGAGTTTAACCTTGATTGCTGCAGTTATTTACAGAAAGAGAACATTGCTGCAGGCCAGCCCTCCTTAGGTCTCCCAAGGTCTTCCTGGGAGACCTTGAGCTTTAGGTGTATCTCCAAACAATGGCAATGAATTGCAGAACAAGGAAGAAAGGGTTTAATAAACACTTCCAAGTCTCTGTGAGTTCGTTTTTTAAAAAAAAAAAAAAGCCTACACAAAGAGAGCCTCCTGTGGTTGTGCTGGAAATGAGCCATGGTCCAAAGTCCTGCATATAAGCACAACGAGGCGGTGCTGCTGTGGTAGGGCAGGGTTGTTACCGTGCTGTTACTGCACCTGCCCCCTGGCAGCGGGATGCCAGGCATAGCGGGAGGGCTGCACCTGTCAGCACGGAGCTGTGGGCAGGCAGTGGGTGCAGCCCGCTGACCTTCACTCTCAGTCCTCCCCAGTCCCCTTCCAAAGCGTTCTCCCCAGGTTGTGCTGCCTGCTCCAAACCACAAATTCCTTGCAGCTGGGCATTATGCTTGCAGTGAGTGATTGCCCGCTTGGTTTCCTTTGCTGACCACAGATTTGCTGACCTTTGCTGGTGACTAATCGCCCTTTGTGGCAGCAATCAAAATAGCCTTTCACTTACTGCCGCTTTTGGAGGCTCCACATAGCCAGTGCTAACTGCGGGAGGGAAGGAGGTAGGTTGGAGCACCTACATTTGCACCCCGTTATGTGATTCTGCTCCAAGCAGGCCCAGAGAGCTCTGGAAGGCAGCATTAAGCTGCTGGGGCATTGCACGGAGGCAGTTAAGGATGAGGAAATTCTGTAGGCAGACCATTAAAGAAGGATTCTTTTTCCTGTATGAAAAGTGTGGCATTGCTTCATGCTGTGTGCTCTGAAAAGTGCCTCGGGTGTTCCAGTTCCACTGGAGAGCAGTGTGTTTCTAGACTTCTCAGTGATTACTGGGCATGGAATGATGCTTCTGCCAGCGTGCAGGAATACAGTAATTTCTAGCACAACCAGTGACCCCAAAGGGAGTTGGTTACTGTTCTGCCTGCAGGAGATCCCCTGCAGTAGATTCTCCTGCTAAATTTGGGAATGTGGCTGTGTTGTATCAGGTTTCCCACAGAAATGAAAGTTCATCGATTAACAAAAACAGTTTGGGGAAGGTACATGCAAGGGTTATTTTCCCCTTCCTGGGAGTTTCAGTGAAAATTGGATGTCTGATCAATTTTAACCCAGTTCTTCATTTCTTTTAATGACTTTTCTTTTTTTCCCCTGTGAATAGCTGGCAGTGCTGCACTTCTGTCAGGATGCAGCAGATTTTCTAGCTAGCAGATTTCAAGACAAAATGCTCTCCTTCTGGAATGATGGTGCCATATGGCTTGAAACGCAAAAGTGATCACCGCTAGAAATAGGAGCTTCATAGAAAGGCACCCAGAAGTTCAGTGTGTGTGTGTGTGTGTGTGTGCGTGCAGAGGACTTGATAGACCTTGATGCCGTTTTTATTTCCTGGTCCCAATGATAATACAGTTTTTTTATGGCTCTTCCTAGAGACTCATGTTTGTGTTCACTCTCCAGGACTGTGCAGGCTGTTTCACCAATATATTATTCCCCTTATTCCAGGAGATTTTGGGACTTAGATTAGCAGGTGTATCGGTCTGTCACGTCTGCTGATTCCTGTTGGGCTTGGCTGGATGGAAGACCCCCCAGACAAGCCCAGTATTCACCATACAGCCCAGGCAAGCTCCCAGGTACCTCTGTGAGCGTGAAACAGCTCAGGTGCCTAAAATCTGGTGGGCTGAATCCAGCCTGTGCCGTTCCACACTTCCCCGGCTCTGGTGGGATGTGTAGCTATCTGCACAAGCAGCCTTTCCCAGCTTCCACGCAGAGTAAGGCAGGTTCCCACTGGATAAACGTGGGAGGGACGTGGTGGTCTGTCTGGCCGCGTGTCCTGCTGGCTGGTAGTGAGCGGTGCCTTGAACCAGTGCTGTAGATGCTCTTCTGCTCAGGCTTCTGCTTGCAAAAAGAAAGCAGGGTGGTGAAGAAAAGGAGAATGCCCAGAACGACTCAAACTTTTAACTATATCTTGATGATTTTAAAAAGCAGGCAGTGGGGGCTGCTTCTGCAGTCCCTTTGGATGAGTGAGCTCTTTGTCTATTTTAGTAACTTTCTAGGAGTTGACAGCTCTAATTTCTGGAGGATTTCTGGTGTCCTCAGTGCTAGCAAGCCCTGCCCAGCAAGAACCTGTTAATGTACCTGGTTCATGCTTGGGGCATGTGGGGAGCAAGTCACATGGAGAGGTGCTCTAAAGGCAGTCAGGCCTGGTTTTGGTTGCTCAATTTGCATTTCTCTGTTTCCAAACTGTGTTCCGGGTTTCAGCAAGCTTAGGAGGCACTGAATCTCTCCTCAGGACAAGCAGCAGATTGGTAGCCCCGCAGAATCTGGGACACGAGCACTGTGCTCAGGATTTGTTGTGATGCTGTGGGCTGCACCCTGCTTCAGATCTTGTGAGTGCTCAGCAGAATCTAATGCCAAATCCTGACTTTCTTTAGGAGAGAGGCAAGTTTTGTGGACACCACACAAAAATTAAGCCTCCTGCATGGATTATCTCCTCTAGCCCAGTCTGTACTCTCAAATTCTTTCATTTCTTCTCTGAGAGAGGAGGTGGTAGTAGAGCTGCTGGTTTGTGGGGTGAGATCCTGCTCCCACAAACCTGCTGGTGAAGAGCCAGGGTTTCATTCCCAGGAAACAGCAAATCTCCCATGAGCTTAGAGGAGCAATTTGCTGGCAATCTACAGGGGGCTTTTCCCTCTGGGTTGCTCTGACAACAAGCCCGTGGTAACATGGCTTGCTAGATGGTCAATAGCATTTCACTACGTGGAGGAAAGCAGGCAGTTTTCAAGTGGGCAGACCTAAATGGAGAAAAAGTCCTGCTACTGCTACTCAGGAATTGCACAGAAGCTGCAGATCTGATCAGTGCCAAGGAACTGGCTGGTAACAGGATGCTGAACCAAGCACGAGAAAAAAAAATCAAAACATTGGTAACTGAGCTTTCACATCCCTGTGACCAGGTACCAAATTGGGAATCTCAGGGTGGGGATAAGGTTGGCTGCTGGCATTGCTGCAGTTACCTCCCCAGGTTTTTGCTCCTTACTCTGGATGGGGAAGGGAGGGGGTACACTGTGCTGACTTTGACCTGAGTATTTAGCAGGCTGTCCTTTACCCCTCGAGCTCACCACCCATGTGTACCAGAGCACATGTTGTCAGGCGGGCAGGGCTCTGCCTGCTCTTTGGTGTGTCCTCAGCTTGTGTGTGTGTGTACTCAGAATGTTTGCTAAGGCAGCATCCATGTGTGCCCATAGCCTGGCAACACAAGCCTGCCCCTTCTCTCTGTGCAGTCACATTTGTGCCTAGTTTAGAGGTAGCAGTGTGCCAGACCAGGATCTGTACAGGAAAGCACAAACAATGGCATAGATCAGATGTTAATACTCTGCATGCGCAGGTAATGGTGTGAACGCACAGGTGAGACTGGGGGTCCCATTCAGTTCCTACTTCTCCAAACTGTGTTGCAGGATCCTGTGGAAAAGCGACTGTCCGCTGCCAGCTGCTTGGAGGTGATCGCCTGGGAGGAGATGCAGCCTGGCCTCCTCACGTGGGAGATGGTCAGCAGGGCCGTCTGCGTGCAGGACAAAGATGTAACGAGCAGCAGGTCACTGCACAGCTTTGGTGATACAGGATGCCCGAGTTCTGTCAGAGGGTCAAATGCTGAGCTTGCTGGTTGCTGAAAAAGAACCAGGTGGGTGAAAAATGAGAGCGAGTCTGGAATATCTCCCGCCTTTTCCTTTCAGCATTCGCTCCAGGAGACTTGCAGGTGTGGTGGTGCCAGGTAGAAGGGCTCATTGGAACAGAGAGATGTCTGAATTGATGGCTTTATTTTGGCTTACTTTAGCAAATAATAGGCGGGGGGCGATGTTTATCACTGAAACTGGAGCTGGCTAGTGCTTGAGATCACAGCTCTAATGGGTTGGACTGGCTTAGACTGTAAATCACGTTAGCAGCGCTAATAGCACAAAGTGACTGGTGTAGCAAACCCTCTGCTGCAGCAATAACCCGGCCCTGCTGGTTCTTTGAATCAGGCTGGTGCTGCTGCTCAGGGCTGGCTTGGTTATTAAAGCTCTTTCGCAGAAGTCACCTGGGCAGCTGCTTTGACTCAGCCACCGAAATGGCTGTTCTGTCACTCTCTCCCCTGCCATTCCCCAACCTGGCTTGGGCTCTTTTTATAGCCTGCTATAAAATTGTTTATTTTTGCACCTGTTTATAAAGGCTTTTCAGCCACAGGGGTCTCATGATGATGTTTTCATGGCTTCTGGAGCAGGGCTGCTCTGTTGTTGCTAGAAATAATTGCTGTTAATTAATTCTTTGCTGATTTTTCCTTGGCAAAGCATACTGAAATAAACAAATAAGTGAACAGCATGCTCTGTATCCTGATGTTGTGGGAGCTGTTACGAGGCATGCAGTGACATCCAAACGATCCCATCAGCAGCCAGAGGAAGGTTAGGACATGGTCTTCAACTTTCTATGGACAAAGTTAATTGGGGGGAGGCTCAATTACCATCTCCAGCTGTTCGGCAACTTCCTCCAGGCAATCATTTCTAATCTCTTTCTAGAGAAAAACCACAGCTTTGTTTCCATCTAATGCTTTATTCAAATCACAGCTGAACAATATTACAGAAAGTGATGTGGTCTCAGCTGTCTGAGCTGAAGGGGCAGCTGAAGGCAGCAGCCCATGATACGAGACGGGCTCTTGGGGGCTGTAACTGTGCCCAGTTTCCTCTTTTCCTCTGTGCCCTTCTAAGATGGCTTGGCTTCTTTCTGACGACTCTGGCTCTGCTGCAGGGACTTCCAGGCCAGAAGCAATGTGCTGGGCTTCATCTCCTTTCTCTCTGCCCCACAGTCCTGCCGATAGCTTCTCCATCATCCTCTTTGCACTGGATGGGAGCACCTCCTAGTCCCCCAGAGGACACAGCAGCAGCCTTGGCCACTTCAGTCTCCACCCTGCGATGGGACATGGTGCAGTGCAGTCTCCTGACTGAACATCTCCGAGCTGTTCCTGGAAGGATGAGCCATTCAGGCCAGGGAGAGATTAAGTTATTGGAATTGAGCAAAAGCAATTTCCATGATGAGTGTTTGCCCTGTGGTTTGCATGTCGGAACTGTCCCTGATTCAGGTTGAATTGATGATGGCCAGCTCTGACTGATCACGCTGCCTTTTCGTGGAGGAGCTGGTGCCCTGATGTGTGACTCTCTTCACGTGTGTTATGGCTTTCTCCATCTGGTTTCCCAGACTGAAGCCTTCTAATTCCTATAAATCAGGAATCATGCTAAAAGCAGTGGTGTAACAGGGGTGTAGGTGAATTATTGACTTCATTGATCTAATTTCATCTTCTCCGAGAGTGTCATTAGGCAGCACAGCTCCCGTCAGGTGCATGGTAGCTGCTGTGGAGCCTGTTCCCCCAGCTGCCCCTTGGTGTCCTATTTTATGTTGTATGAAACAGCAAAGGGATTTTTGTAGTGCGTTTTTTCTTGTGTTCAGATTTCCCTCTGTGCAGCAGACAGATGCAAATACCTGACATCCTGAAGCTTAGCAAGTACCTAGCTGCTCTCCAGGATGTCTCCTGGCTCCCAGCCACCCGTCAGTGGGACAGAGAATCCTGTGTGACCCTGGTGAGGAACTCGCCTTTCTGTATATCGATTCCCAAACCAGCCTATTTCTGCAGCAAGCCCAGGCGGAGGGAAGAGCGCTGTCACACTGGAGGAAGAAACAGAAAGGGCCCGAGCACGTGATGGACAGGCTGAGAAAAGTGGTTGGGGTAACTTTCCTTTCTGTGGTGGCAGGGTTGCGAGAGCAGGTCGCAGCTCTGGGGCGTAGTCACGGATGCAGGGCAGGAAGAAACTGGCTGGTTTGTGATCAGTGGCTCTCACAGAAGCCTGAAAAATGGCGTCTAAGTAAATCAGCAGACAAATGTTGCTCTGCAACTCCTTCCTGTCCTTTCCCTGTTTTTTCTCCCTTGACGAGGAGCTCAGTGGTCTGGCGTGCACAGCCAGTAAATGATGGGAGTAGCAGGCTTCTTTTCATGTCAGTACCGCAGGGCTTTGCAACAGAGTTGGCCACTATGCAAATGTGGTGAAACCCTGATCTGCAAATCACTCCACAGCGAGGCACATTTAGAGCTGCAGGACGCCTTTTCCTCTTTGGGGCTGGTGCAGGTGCAGAGCAGCTCTGCAGATGTAGGGCTTAGGTCTTGTATTTGGGGAGCCTCACATAATTTTCCTTTACATTCTCCTCTTCTGTGGAATTAACACATCTGTGTGATCAACACATCTCAAAGAGGGAGCATGCTTTTCCCTGTCCTACACAAGGAGAAAAGATCACAGGAACCATAAAGCAATTTGGTCAAAATCAGAGCAAGTTGGTGTTGCTATCAGATTTTCAGTTCAAGGATTTTTAATTGCCCTGGTCTAAGCTCAGCACTGCGTGGCATTCCTCCCTTCCAGGTGTAGCCACTCTCGATTTAACTCAATTAATATTATTTAAAAAAATAAATCTAGAATTTCTTTTTTTTTCCTCCTTTTTTCTTTTGAACAGAAAACCATAGCACAACTGAAACTAGTTGCTTTACTGTGGGAGTGGTCAGTGCTATGGCTTGTTCACACAACCCCCAGCTGCAAGAGCAGATAGTGCTACAACCTCTGCTGTAGTGTCAAGGAAGCGTGAGGGACCCGGGCTGGTGTTTCTGCTGCTCCAGAGTTTTGCTTGAATGCGGTTGCAGTGGCATGAATTATTGATATTTCTGTTAGGGTTTGCTGTTCGCACAAGAATTTTTAATGTTTCCCCATGTTGCGCTGTGAATGCACTCCCAGGTCGTGTAAGGGACTGAGTTTAATATCCTTGTGTTCAAGTGATTGTGGCATTGATTTCACAGTTTCAGGGCTGGGGCTGCAAAATTAACCGGATGCCAGTGTAAACAGCCCTCTGGTAACAATGCAGGGCAATCCAGGGGTGAAAGGAGTTGATACAGAGGGGCAAAGAGAAGGTAATTTGGGGATTGTTAGTGAATTTTCAGGGTGTCACCACAAAGATGATGAAAAGGTTTCCAGGAATTCTTGAGCATCTCTTCCCCTGCCCTCACAGTTCAGCATTTGTAGAGGCTGCCCTGGCTGCCACCGTGCTCAGCACCTGGGGAGATGCCATTAATAACGTCTGTTTCTAAGACGACAACCTTGCAACTTAGAAAAGCCCAGCTAAAAGTGTGGGTGTTTATAAACAGACATTTTACACACAAATGTGCATGTATTTATGTGTAAATATACATATATGTGTGTATAGCTATAAAAATGATGTCAGACTTAAGAAGTCACTCAGCAGTGGAGAGTCAGAAACCATCTGAACGAGGACGATACGCTGGCAGTGACAATTGGTCTCTGGAGGGTATGGCCAGGGGCTGTGTAAGAACTGGGAGAAAATTCATTAAGCACTCCCTGACAAGCCGTACCCACAGGGAAAGCATGGGGAAAAGCTCGGATGAGGTGTTGGATCCTACAGGGAGCAGTCTGACGTGGACCTGCCTGAGCTGAGGTGCCACCAGCCTCCCAGGAGCCTGCCAGCACTGCCACAGAGCTCTGGAAATGCACTGGTATGTGAGATTGAATCGAGCCATTGATTTCCAACTAAACAGAAGTTTCTCCTCCATCCTGGCTGGTTTGGTCCTGTTGCAGCTTTTCTCCCTCTCCGTGCCCCCTCTACCCACCTGTGCTGTTTGGTTCCCAGCTGCAAGTCTGGAGTAGGATTCTCACTGTTGTGTTTGTGCCGAGGGAATTGGGAATTGTTTGGGGCCTTGGAGCTGTGGATAACCATGGCTTGATCAGTGCTGGCCCCACGCTGCACCTCCACTGCTCAGCCTGTCCTTTATGAACCGCTCCCGTCTCATCGCTGACAACAGGCTCTGTTATGTTTGATTTTATTACAAGATATAAATTTCTGTCTGCAGCCCTGGTTTCCAGCACGCAGAGAGGGATTGCCTAGCAACCAGGAGAACAAAAAATTAAGAGAATCAATAAGACTTAATGGAAAGCTAAACAGAGACTTTAAAACCAATCTCCCTTCCAGCCCCTGCCCCTGGTAAGTTCATAATGACTTGCAGCATCCCGGCTGCTGCACGAGGGATTCAGCAAGTGCCTGAGCTAGAAATGCCAGAGGAATGGGGCTGAAGTGCAAATGAAAACCTCACCTCCTGGCTTGGATTTAGGTAGAGCTCTGCTCCTGTAAGCATTTACACCAGGCAGTAGTTCCACAAATTTGAATATAATGGGGTTTTGGAGGATTAGGGCTGTGATTCTGTGCTGGAGCCAGTTGGACTGGTGTAAGTCCCCGGCAGGTGTTAGCGGCAGTGCTGCTCCAGGTATTACGGGCAGGGAGGGTGAAGGCAAGGTCGCCTCTGGGCACACCAGCTGGTTGCTGCGGCTGAAAACCTCAACAAAAGGACTCTGAGTGGGATTACGCCTTTGGTTAGCATGGGAACGAGTTTCCAGATGTCATCAGCCTACACGTGTATAGGCAGCAAGCGGCAGCGCAGCGCGGAGCAGAGCGCCGCACAGCCGGCGAGGAGCAGCCTGACGTCAGCGCGGAACAATCAGAAATTAACTCGGTTACAGCCGCTCGCCTGATGGCACAAATGCAAAGGTCAGTTAGGAAAACGTATTCCAGACAACGGGGGCATTGTAAACGTACCAGGCCGTGGTTTTGCCCGTGTGTAAGGGTGTATGCTGGTTTCTTTGCACAAAGTGTTCCTGGGAACCTGCGGCCCTGCTCACATCCGCGTATGTTGGCAGGATTGGTGGTGGTTCAGGGGTGGAAGGGTTCCAGGAGCTGCAGGGAGCCGCCTCCTACTGGCCCTTGTGCCTTTGGCCCTGTAGGCAGCAAGATTGGTGCTGTGCAAGAGGTGCCCTGCTCTTCTTGAGGCAGCAGAGGTGGACAGTTTGAATGGGGGGCTCGCTCCACAAGACCCAAACCCTTTCTATAACCAGAGCTGCATTTACCACAAATAAGTTGAAGCAGCCTAACAGATACCTGAAGCCTGTGTTTGAGAGGACGGATTCTGCAGGGGTCTTTCTCCAGACACAGCCCTGACCCCCTCCTCTTGGCAGATTTCCCACATCACCACCTTGAGTTACCCTTAGTGGCAAAATGGGGGCCAGGAGCATTTGCCCGTAGGCCAGGTGAGGAGCAGCAGAGGTGGCAGTCCTTGATCTCAGCACAGCCGTGGTGCCCTCACCCCAGAACTCCCAAGCATTGGGGTGCAAGGTGTTGGGGGACTTTCGGAGCATGGTCCTGAGATACACTGAGAGGAAAAAGGCAGTGGTGTCCTTTTGGACAGCAGCACAGCCAGGGAAACCCCAGCTGCGCTCAAACAGCGAAGGGCAGGACTCCGGGAACCCCCAGGCGGTGAGGTGGGAGGGGGACACCCCAAAATTCCTCCGGAGCCGGAGGGCGGCCGAGATGGGGACCCAAGGGGGAAGTCGGAGAGGTTCGGGCGGGGTTGGGGCGCGGAGCCCCGACGGCGAGCGACCGCTGGAGGTCGCGGGCGAGCGGCTCGGCGAAGCGGGGAGAGGCGAGAGGCGGATCCGGCTACCGAGCCGGGCGCGGAGGCTGCGGGGCGGGGAGGCTGCAGCCTCCCGGGGGCTGGGAGCCGCCGGCCTGCCCCTCGCTCGGGGCCGCATGGAGCAGCAGCAGCAGCCCCGGCAGCCCCTCGTCATGAAGCTCGCCTAAAAGAAGCCTCGGCGGAGCCTTCCCCTCCCCTCCACCCTCCGCAGCCCCCCCATGGCGAAGGAGAGGAGCAGGAAGGCGCTGGGCGAGCTGCTCCAGCGGCCGGGCAACGCGGCGTGCGCCGACTGCACCGCACCCGGTAAGGGCACCGGGGGGGCGTGGGGGAGTCTGGGGGGCTCCGAGCCCCTGCTCCGGGGGCTTGCAGACCCGCAGCCAGCCCTACACACGCACCCGTAGCGGGGGGAGCAGAGGCATCGCCGCTCCCGCACAGCAGCAGCCTTTGCCCGCAGTGCCCCCCCCCCCGCCGCTGGGCTCGGTAAAGCGGGGGGCTGCGGGACCTGCCCGGGAGAAGGGGCTTGGAAATCGCAGAGCAGGTGAATTCTCCTTCCCCGGCCTCTTTTTTTTTTCTTTTTTCTTTTTTTTTATATATCGTTATGCATTTTAGTCGTCGCATGGTAACAGCTAACCGTGCGTTAGGTTGGGCAGGGTGGCTCTGAAAGGTGTAGGGATGGGATGTCCTTTTCAACCTCCATCACTCCATAGGCAAAAAAATACAATAATAAATCCTGCTTCAGCTGAATTATTGATGCTGATTTCTGTGGGTTTCCAAGCTCAGTTGGACCACACCATCCAGCTCCCACCGTCACCAGCGGTTTCAGGTCCCCAGCCTGCATCTCAGGAAGCTGCAGCACACTTTGAGACGCGTTGTGGCTGGAGAGGACAAAGAACTTTCTGCATGGTGTGAACTGCTTTGCAGTGCTGCGCCGCCTGCTCTGCTCCCACCCATCGGCTGTAGCAGCCCCCCTCTTGGGTGTCGTGCTGAGCACAGCTTGGGCTCGCCACATAAGTGGCTTCCTAAATTGTCCCTTTCTGGAGGACACTTGGGCTCGATGGGATAATTCTTCCCTGCCCTGTGTGATATGAAGCCTCTCCGCAAAATGGGAAGTTCCTCAGCATCAGCAGAATAGGGATGAAGCTGTAGGTCAGTGAGATAGCTCATGCTGGGGAAGTGTGGTTGTTAAAAGACTAAATGGGCTGGTAAAACAACAAAGCTGTGTTTTGCTTTTGGGGACACTTGCGTGCAGAGATACCTTGGTGAAACTTGTAGAGGAGAATGTGGGCCAGAGTCTTTTGTAACATGAGGTGTGCTACATTAATATCATTCAGCCTCTTTGAACTGTGGCAGCATTACTCCCCTGGGACTGGACCTCTGCTCTGAAACCCAATTTCTTTAATTATCACTGTGCTTCGGTACCTTTGGCAAATAAGAGTTAGTAGTGGTGCTGTAACGTGCTCGTCTGCCCAGGAGGGACAATAAATAGGAGAAGCCCTGGGTTATTTAATGTAAGATGCATAACTTGTGTCTGTAGGTAATACATAAAATATTCAGGCTGGGTCCAGTTGCTCGTCCTGGGCAGGTGAGGCAGGCCAGGACTTTCTGAGTCTGGGTAGGAGGTGATGTGGGACAGGTGTCTGGAGAGCCTCCAGAATGGGGTGTAAGCATGGCCTTCACTGAGAGGTGGGACACAAAGAGAGAAAAAGGTGAGAGCTGGTACTGGGTGGACAGCTGGAGAGAGAAAAGTACCAAAGCAGAGGAAATAAAGTGAGAATGAAAGAAGAGGAGGGTGGAGAACGAACAGGAGATGCAGAAACATGTAGTACTCCTGTGCTCCTACATGTCGTCATACTGCTGATGTGGTGCACCTGCTGGGAAGCGAAAGGTCAGGATCCCTGGTTAATCATGATTGCTTCCAGGTGGGTGTGTGCCTTCCCTGAAATCCTGAGGTGCTTCAGGAGCCATGATGAGAGGTAGCCATTTAGCTCAGGGATACAGATAACAAAGGATAGGATGGGTTAGAAATAAACCAGGTGAAAATTCTTTGTTAGTTTAATTCATGTATTTGGAAACTAGCTGGGTTTTCTTTTGCTCTTGGAAATGTTTGTTTCAGAAATCTGCCAGTCAGTGGAAGTTCTTCCCTCCCTGCTGTTAAAAAAAGGTTTGTCTTTTGTTCCTGAGCCTCACCCAGGTGCCAAAACAGTAGCCACAGCCCTGGAGTGAGGGCTTGTCCCAGGCACTGTAGGCTCACATAACAAAACCGCGAGTTCCTGATGCAGAAGAGATTGCAGCTGGGCACCGTTGTGACTAAGCTGTGACCATGCAAAAAAACAACCCCCAGGACGTACAGGGAATGTCAGGGAGGCAGCACCTTTTCTCCTAGGCTGCGAAGGAGCTTTGTCCTCTGCAGGTCGTCACCTAGCTGGATCATTGGTGAGCTCCAGGCAAAGCCTCACAATTGCCTGGCTCTGGGCCAGCATTTGCCACTTAGATTATCCCAGCTGAGGACGATTTAAGTGGCCAAGTCCTAGAACCAAGGCTACTTGTGTGGCAAGTCTCGAGTGGCATTGAGTCTGATGCTCGGGAAGGTCGGATCCATGCTCTCTGTCTTCCCCCGGACCAGCATGTGGGCTGACAGGAAAATCTCTTGTGCAAAAGCAGAGCTTCCGAGGCGTTCTCCCAGATGAGATTTTGAGGGCATGTCTCAGGTAGGGGGAACAGGCTTACAGTGCTCTGGCCATGACAGCTGGGAATGCAGGGAGGATGCTGAAGCACAGACTGATAATGAGCATGGCAAAAAAAAAAAAAAATCACCGTGGCTACATTTCACACTCGCAGTTCTTGTTTTATTTTAAGGGTTCTTAGTTTTCTATTAATTGCTGCTGTGCAGAACCTTAATTTTCAGTGAAAGGTGTTTCTGAATAAAAAAAATCAGTTGCAGAAATGTCATCCATCCGTAAGGAGTAATGAGATTGCATTAGCTACATCTTTGAAACTGAACTGTAGGGCAGGAGCCACAGCAGTAGGGTTATGGGGTGTGGGGTGCCCTGCCCTTACACTCCCCTGAAGTCAGGGTCCCAGATGTCTTTTTGTGCCGTTTGTTTTGGTGGGTTTAAAGACATGCTTCCACCGTGCAGACAGCATGGGAAATGCAGCCTTAAGTGCAAACTGAGTGATCGCCCTGAATTGCTGGTGTGTAATGGCTCTCGATGTATTAGAATAATCTTTTTTTCTTCAAGACTAATGTGGCAGTTCAGTGCTTTTTTCCCCCCTAAATGATTCTTTGTCTCAGGCAATCTTTCCACACATCACAAGAGCGATGGTTATCTCAGGGCATGACAAGACCTTGAGTATTTCTCCCTTCATTTTTCTCTAACTTACAGTTGTGTTTCCACTAAGCGAGAATCATTTTACGTTGTGAGGGACAGTGAGGCTCTGATGACAGAAGTGGAAATCCCATCAAACTAATCCTGCAGTTTAAACCCCTCCAGCAGTTTACGTGGCTTTTTTTTTTCTCTTTTTTAATTATTATTTTCATCTTTTTTATTTGGGATGAATTACTGGGGACGTGGACCCTGGAAGGAGTAAGGGAAACATCGGCTTTTCTGTGCATGGGGCTCAGGTGGGGTGAAACAGAGAAGGAACAGAGGGTGAGTGATAGAAGCGAGCCTTATATCAGAGGGCTTTTGTGCTGCAAAACACGGTGGATTTGGTATTTTGGTGTAGTGGTGTATATAAAAGCCTGAGGGTGGGTGGCGTGCAGCTGAGGGTTTATAAACACCTTCCTGCAGCCCCAGCATCATCTTGTTTCTAAAGCAGGTGAAGCTTTTCCAATCCCTTGCTTTCATGAAACAAGGGCAGTGATTCAAGGAAAAGCCACGAGTGCCAGGCATGGTGTGATGCGTCCTGGGTTAAGGAGGGTGCTGAGAAGATTTGATCTCGAGCCTCTCTATCCTGTATCAGCTCCCCAGTCCTAAGAACACAGATCTGGAAGGCAGGTGACTGAGTCATTGGGTCCTGTCTCGTACTGTCATCCTCAGTGACATCTCATCCCTCTGTGGAGCGATGGGGCTCTGCCGTGGAGCTCGTTCTCTCTTTTTGCCCCCACCACCTCCCACTGGAAAGCTGTTCCAGAGCTTTGCTGCTCTAATGGCGTGAAACGGTCTTTTCATTTTCAAGCTAAAAGTGGAAACTTGTTCCATCACCTCCATTGTCCTCCAACTTAAAGAGTTCTTTCTCTTCCCAGGAATTTACCAGCTCTTTTCCCTTGGCATAAACAGAGTGGAGGGAAAGAAAGGGGAAAAAAAAAAAATCCTGTGGTCATTGCATTTAGCCACGTTCTGCAGGGAAAGGGAGCGTTTTCAGACAAAGGATGTGTAACGCGACGGTGCTGTCTGTCCTTTCCCGATGCCCAGGCTTGCAGCAGTGCTGTGGGTTGCAGGCAGCAAGCAGAGGGGGCTGCTGAGACCTGACAGCTGAATCGAAAGACCTTGGCAACTTTAGTGCCTTCACTGAAAAATGTTCCTACTTAACGGGGAGTGTTAGTGGGAGGCTGTTTGGCTTCAGTTTTAATGTCTTTTATTGTTATTTTTAAACATGCATGACCAGGGCCTGTTTATTAACCTCCTAATCCTTTCCCAAAGTAAATAGCAACAGAACTTCAGTGCTGAACGTGGGCTTCTCCTGACTGTGGTGTTTAGCAAATCAGCAGCAGCCGAGTGGCAAGCAGAAAGGGCTTCGCTTGCATTGACTGCACTAAAACCCCAGTGATTACATCTTCCCTTATAGGACACGAGTTACCTTTCTTGTGCAGGGTGAAACGAGGTTTTGCCTACCTGCATGGGTTCTCTTTTCCCTTTGATGAGTCTTTATCACCTCGAATAAGGGAAGGAGGTCAGGAATACATGTGGAAGCTCCATCCCGGTAACAGACTGGCTCCATCTCAGCTGGTGTAGCTGGGATGCAGCCCCACAGCTTATGGCCCAAGGCATCATTCGCGTGCTGGAGCCAGTGGCGTGAGCTGGAGGATGCGTTTCTGGGGCGCTGCAATGCGTTGGCCACGTTCTTGTGGATGTTTGTCTTGGTCAGTGCTGGTGCAATAACTGGCTTCAGGCAAAAAGTGGAGAGGGGACGTGGGTGAATTTTGTGAGTCAGTTCTTGTTCTTGCCTCGTGGTTATTTTGGGCCTATTACTTCTCTACTTCATGTGGCTTTTACTCAGGTTTATGGCATTTAGGGCTTTTCAAACTGGAACCTTGTTTTTATAGCCAGGGTACTGGAAAGTTTGATTGAAAAAAATATATGCCACTGCCATCCCACCTCCTATCTTCTCTACTCTCCTTTTGGTTTGTATAAATTGTCTTATCTTGGTTCTCGTTTATTATTTTGGGGGTTCAGCCCTATTTTTTTCCTCTGTGGGTCATCCTTACACTTAGTAATGTTGAGTTGAAGCTGCAGAGTTCATTTGCTGTATGCTGGTTTTTCCTGGGGCTTGTGGTGGCCCCAGGAGGCTGGTTGGGGAAGTTAATTTCTGAATTTAGCTGCATTGCCCAAGTGTTTCAGTTTTGCTTTGGATGCTTCTCTAATCTCTGCCTGTGCCTTCCCTTTCAGATGAACAAGATATGAAAATGTCACCCCAATGTCTTTATTGTGACTTTAGTTTAGCTTTATCTATTTAATGTTTTTAAATGAAGTTGTATCACGTTTTTATTTTTAAAGTCATTATAATCGATTTACAAGTGACCAAAAATCTCTACTGCTTTGTGCAGCGAAAGCTTTCTAGAGTAAGCATTGGTCACTCTGGAGCAATGATGCTGAGGGATAAGAGACTTTCTGCACTTAAAAGACTTCATTTGGTTTAATGTTCCCTTTGCTCCTTGTTAGTCTTTATTCCTTTTGGCTTGGCATAATGGAATAAAGTCATTTGTGTGGAACTTAGGAATGCCAGAGAGTTTTCATTAGGCTTCGCTGCTGTTTGCTTGACACTCTGGAGGCTTAGAAAAAATCATCTTTTTTGGGTAGGGCCCAAGCGGTGACTAGTGCACCAAAATGGTAATATATCATAATCTGGAAGAGTGAGGAGTGCGTGGCAGTGACTGCATTTTCTGGATCAAAACAAATAAAGTGGCTTAAAGTTACTGAAATCTCCAGGTGTCCAGGGTGCTCCAGCCATCGAGGTGTCTAGCAGCAAGGTGATCTTCAGGTGGCTGCAAAGATTCCAGCTGGCTGCTGCTCATGCTACGTCTGCTGATGGTCACTGCTCTGCAGAAGCATCTCTCCACTGGCTGTGCAGCAGGGAAAGTCAGTTCCCTTAACCTAAAAGGTGCCAACAGTTTTTCCCCCAAACTTCCTTTCCCAGTTGTATAAAGACATGTGGATTTAGTCAGATGCTTGATAAAATGCTGTCTTGTCTCAGAGTCTACATTAGTGCAGTCATTTTTAAGGGTTGAAGTCTGCAAATATTCAAAAGTTGGAGATCTCTGTCGTTATCTGCCATAAGCTGAGGATTTTTTTCATGTCTTTTGTGCTGGAGAGCATAAGTAAAGACAGATGGGCAGTGATGCGCTTTGGGGAAGGCTGTAGCTGCTGCGTGCTTTACAAAGGACTTTAAAGAAGCATCCCTGCAGAACTGGGCGCACACCCTGGCCAGCTGCCTGGGGCTCTGCCACCAGCTTCTGCAGATCTGTGGGTGCAGTGGCTTTGTAGCTGGATTTCTCTGAAAACTGTGTCACAAGCACGCGGGACAGGCTGTGGGGCATGAGTGTGAGGGGGAAGTGGCCTTGGCAGAGACCTCCGGAAGATGGAGAAAAGGGAATCCTCCAGCCTCCTTCCTGCCTTGGGGGCAGCACAGTGATGCAGAGTCACAGGGATGCACCAGCCTGGGGGCTTGTGTGAGCCATAATCCCCTGGCTTGTTCAGACAACTAGAAATTTGCTAAGAAATTATTTTACCAGTGACACTTTGGAGAGATTTCCCTTGGTAGATCAGTTGATTTGGGGACTTCACTACTTAGTGATTTTTTTCAAGGGGTCTAACTTGATACCGGAGGCTTTTCAAAGCAGGCTGCAAACAGCCAAGCATGTATAACTCTTACATCTCCCCCACCACACATCCCCTTGCTGCGTGATTTTTGGATTGAAGAGTTATATTTGGATTGAAGAGTTATATATTGTTACAGCACATAGAACAACAAACAGGAAGTTGCTATTAATGTACAGCAGCAGCACAAACTGCCCGGTGTCAGGTTCGGTAAGTGCAGTTAAATGTGCAGCTCTTCTGGGGTGCTCCCCTATGTGCACTGTGTGTGATGCTGCTGTTTGGTGGAAACAGAGCTCAGTAAGAGAAGAAATGCTGTAAGAAAGGTGACCAGGAGGAAGGTGTGGTTTTATCGAATGAGCTGAGATTATCCCTTCCAAGAGTTGGGTCTTGACACCGCTGGTCCTGTGGTCTCCGTCTGTTTTCTGAACACGCATATGTGCTCCTGTGTATAGCCCAGCTCTTGCTTTCTTAATTAAACACAGCTTGATATTGCATGGATGTAAGTTCAAGATTCTGGCCTAAAGAAAATACTGTTGGTATTAGGAAAATGCTGCACAGCCCCATTTGTGGATGAAACTCACTGCTTAAGGTGCTGTTTGGCCATGTTGAGAAGACGTGGCTTGGGTACAAGTTGGTTCAGCGTCCTTCAGACCTGACATCACCTCTGTCTGAGCCCAGGGATATTTTTCCAGGGTGTTCCTTCACACAAACAGATCCTCACCCCTGTCTTGAGGAATATGTGATGTCTCCTAGTCCCGTAGCACACATCAGTGCAGGTGGTGGAGGGCTTAGAAACATGAAGCTGCAGACAGTATAAAGAAATCTACCTACGTGCCGAAGATAAAACTGTTAACGTAAAACAAGTATTGAAGCTCCTGATTAAATCCCACAGAAGCCAACGTGAGCTTTGATACACGTTTCCCTCAGACAGGTGCTGCTGCAATCAGATATCAGTGCTCTGGGAAGGCTTGAAGTGTGATTATTGTGTAGCAGCGTGGCTGAGCACATGGTGCTGCTGACGGCGTTAGCTCCTGACTCACAGACTTGGCTACTGCCACCTCCTCTTCCTCACTGCTGCTGTCATTTGCTGCTCCGTGGTCACCCCATCCCACAGACCCTCTCGCCATCCCTCATGCCTGATCCCTCTCTGCTGCTATCAGACCTTTCCCATGGCCATTTTGACCCTCTCTACTTGCTGCAGCATGACTTCAGCAGGCTTTGGGTTGGACTATGTTTGACGATAGACCTATAACTCATGGCTAGAGATGGGGACATTATGATGAGCTCCATGTGCCCCTTTTTTGTCTATTTCTTTGTTTCTTCTTACAACTGAACCAGCTTTTGGGTTTGTAAAGCAGCTCCTGGAATGCCATGGGACAGTGGTGCTGCAGTATATGATTCTTGTTGCAAGCCTGTAATTCTGTAACTGGCAGCAACCTTTGTAATTGGGGTGGATGTCTGCTGAGTGCTTCTTTTGTGATGTGAAGGAGAGTCAGCCCCAGGTGAGCACCCAGGGATCTGGGCTGATGGCACACAGCACCCTCTGCCCTCACTGCTATTGCTGGATGCTGCTGGCACTTGGTTCCTGCTGCTGTATACTGAGGTTGACTTGCACGGTTTTTTCTTTGCCACACTTCAGCTGTAGTGTTTGGAGTCTTGCACGAGGATGGGAGGCCACATGAAATACTAAAAAGCACCTTTATATCTGGCCACTAGTCCCCTGTGATGTGGCTGCTGGCTCTGTGGGACTTGCAGCAACTTGGGAATTCGGTTTCCTCTCCAGGGTGGACACCCAGCTGTGTCCCATGGGGCTGCTCACTTAGCTCATGATTTTATAGCTAAACACGACCAGGGAACTGGATTTGTCCCCTCCGTGGTGTGATGGGGTCTGGTGGCTGTCCCCACGGGCAGGGGCTGCCCACCCAGAAGAGCTGTGGTGCCCCGCGCCACCCCGCTCCCTGTCCCTGCTGCACTGACACAGCCAGGCCGTACCCGTGTGTGAGGAGAACGTGCATCCCCCTGCTGTTATACATAACTGCTGCTCCGTGAGGAGCAAATGTTCAGCAAATTACTGTGGGGAAATAAACAACTGCTGGTGGTTTGTGAGGCAGCAAGGCCTGCCCTCGTTGCACGGGGGCAGCCTAGGCCTGGGCGGCCCCCAGGCCCCTGCTGCTGTAGGGAGGCTGAGGCGAGCGGCCGTGCTGGGAGCCGATCTCCACAGGGAGGAGGCGGAGGAGCCAGCAGCGGTTGTGTGATGGGTTTGTGGCTCGCCTGGCGACTTGTCAGGGAGCTTTTTCTTCTGGGGTGCAGCTGGAGTGGCAGGCGCTGACATTTGCCGGTCGGGGTTCAGACGAAGAGGCCTGTATCGGCCTTACTGGTGCTGAGGGACGCCGCTGGATGCGTCCTGCCCTCCGCCGCTTCGTGTCTACGTTTTGGGCACTGCCTCGAGGCTGGCAGCAGCTCTCCTGAGGAGGAATTTGGAGACGAGGGACGTGTGTTTCAAGTGCTTTGTGTGAGACGTCAGCTCAGGGCTGTAAACAGCTCAGAGAAAGCACAGAGCCGCCACCAGCAGCCTTTTTCCATTAAGGCGAGGGCTGGAAACCCTCCTGGCTCAGAGGCCTTTTCTGCTGTGCAGCCACGACTGTGGGAGGAAAGTCTGTATGCTGCATTTCCACTGTAAAAAACAAACAAACAAACAAAAAAACAATAAATAAAGTAAGAACTGTCAAAGCAGAGAAGCAGTATAAGGGTTTCCCCGAGCTGCTTGTTTTGTAGGGCAGTTTTGGTCCACACAGGCCTCGTTGGGTGGGATTTTCTGGTGAAGGGAGACATTTTGTTCTTCATGTGAGTGTGGATTGACTTTTGGGGTTCTTGGGCACATGCAGTTGTGTGTGTATTGGGTTTGTGTGAATAACTGCTGCTCCTGAGGTTGCAGTTCTGTTAATTATTAGTGTAACTGGTATAACTGTTAGTTTAAATTAACATAGACCTTCTCCTTGTATGTTTATTTGATACCTTTACAATCGGAACTCAGCCCTGGTGACTCCTGACCTCCCCTGCCATCCCCTGTCCTGACCACCTCTCCTGCCTCCTGTGCTGAATTTAATAGACCAGCCAAGTGCAATTTTCTTTCTGTTTTCCTTTCAGATCCAGACTGGGCGTCCCATAGCCTAGGGATCTTCATTTGTTTGAATTGTTCAGGAATCCATCGCAACATTCCACAAGTCAGCAAAGTGAAGTCTGTCCGTCTGGATGACTGGGATGATGCTCAAGTGGAGGTATGTGCGTCTCGGGCTTGAAATGCCGGTGAGCTTGGGTCGTTGTTTTACATCACTGATCTAAATGCCACCTATCCTCTGGCTTCCTCGCCAGCAAAACAGTAAAACCAAGTCCTCTCTAAAGATACTACAGCAAATGTGATCCCAGGAAACTAAATTCCAAAATGCGGGAATGAAATCTGTGGTGCTATACTTATGAGATCTGGTTGAAAACTTGAATAACCATTTCATGAAGAAATTGGGAGGATTTCCCCTACCCCTATAAAATATCATTAAAATAGTGTGTGTAGAAATTATTAATTCTAAATGGATCCTCTTCATTTTCTCATGTTACCTCCAGCTGTAGTCTACCATTCCTGCCCAGCTCAGCTGTTTCTGACTCTCTTCCACTTAGCACTGAAAGCTATTAAACACAGTGTCCTGAAGAATTGAACCCCTGCAACATAAATTCTCTGTATTTATACAACACACCTGAATAGATTTGGATGATGCTGCTAAAACCAACCAGGAAACCTATATGCTTTGACTGTCGTTATCTTTAAAGGCATAGAGAATGCTAACAGTCATTGATTTTTATCTTATTTTGTAGATTTGAGGTTTTTCTGAAAGCCACAGCTCTCAGTCATGTGTTTTGTGAGGAAAATAGGCTTTTGTTTTGCATGGGCTTTCCCTTCCCTGATTTTTTTTTTTTGAGTAGACTGCATATGTAAACTCAAGGTCCTCCAAAACATGGAAGTAATAAAAAAAAAAAAAAAAGCTGAGAAATAAATAATAAAATAAAAGCTTAGCTGCTTGTTCTGCTTGTGTGCTTGGCATTTGATACAAGGCAAAACATATTTCGCATGGGCTGCATGGGAGGGGATGTTTTTCTTTGGCTTGTAAAGTGACTTTCATTAAATAAAATCTATGAATAGGAAAAGATGTGTTTTTGTTTGCAGTGTGTTCAGCTAGCCATTTTTATTAAAAAAAAAAAAAAGGAGGAAATGAGGGCTGTCAGGGCAGATAATTTTGTTTATTTTTTTTAATATACTTCAAGCTCCTTTTTGAGGTTGTTGGCATGGCTTTGCAAAAATAAAATTATCCTTTTTCCAAGTGATGTGTTCCTCACCAAAGCAAACAGCATAGGTCATGTTGTCAGGTTATTGCCTTGCTGGAGCCATCTCTGGGAGCCATCACATTCCTGTGCCTGCAGGTGGAACATGCCACTGTGTGCTGCCTTCTGCTGTCATGGGGATCAGTGGGCATTGTGCACATGTGCTCGGGATGCTCACCCATCCCCAGCACTGCATTAAGCAGATGCCCTCAGGGAGTGGGGTGTGATAATTTTCAGGGCAGTCTCTGCCCAGTAGGGTGGCCTGGCTCCTAGGAGGGACAGCAGCCCAAATGATTGAAATGATCTGATGGGATTTCCTATCCTACAGCATGTCTGTAGCAAAAAAAACCACCCTGATAGTATTAAGTAGACTGCTGTGGGATATTGAGCACCGACAGTTTTAGCTCCTTTTTCACCTCTGTGCCCTGTCTCTGAAATGCCAGGCTGGATCAGAGATGTAATATCTGTATAGCCAGAGTGTCGACAGGTCTCCAGGGCTAATTTCTGAGGCTTGGTTTGCAGGCACAGCCTTTACAGCATCCCTTCTGCACACAGAGAAGCCTTTTAATAAATGAACACAGGCCCCATCCCACTTAGTTTATTACTCTGTAGAAACAAAGGAGGACAAGAGGAAATAGCATTAAAAATTTCTTATTTTTTTTCTTTTTTTTTCTCTTCTCTTTTACAGTTTATGGCCGCAAATGGAAACAATGTAGCAAAAGCAAAATATGAATCAAAAATGCCACCATTTTATTACAAGCCAACATTTCTTGACTGTCAGTAAGTAAATACCTTTGCTGGTAAACAACATTTATTTGTTTGTGCAGCTGCAGCCTCTGTAATGTTTTAGTTTTAGCATGATACATTTTTTTCCGCTGCAGAGGGGAGTTTCATTTATAGAAGGCCCTGAAAATCTTTGTTCTTCTGAGCGCATATGGTAGAGTTTATACCACGCGTGGGATCTTATTTAATAAGTCCAGTTGAGACGATGCAGAGAAGTCAATAGTTTGTCTGTTCCCCAGACTCTCCCAGGTTCCTAAGGCTACAAAAATGCCAATTTCTACCCATTGATTTCTGCCTTTTCAAATAGCCCTCCTGCATCAAAACATAGCTCGCTTATCTGATATATGAGAGGCTAGGTTACTTGTAATACAAAAATGCTGGGTTTTAGTGCCAAAATGGTGGATTTGCTTTTTTTCTCCTTCTTTTTTTTCCTCTTGACATGACAAATAATCTCTTCCACGAGGAC
Organism: Anas platyrhynchos; assembly: GCF_047663525.1. Taxonomy (NCBI): domain Eukaryota; kingdom Metazoa; phylum Chordata; class Aves; order Anseriformes; family Anatidae; genus Anas; species Anas platyrhynchos. The sequence goes on along the minus strand of NC_092601.1, from coordinate 14,160,583 downwards.
AAGCAAAAAGATATTGTATCCCTTACCATGTAGTGTAAACCTCCCTCATAAGCTGGGGCAGGCTTTACAGACCATGGCAGCCGAGCAGACAGAACATGCTGTACTGGCCAGAGAGCAAGGAGAGGATGAACGGGGTGGTGTTTGTTCCGTGGGATTGTTTTCTAGGGCCTGATCCTGCCGTGTACCAAGGGAGTTTTAAATGTTTGTGAAAACGGTCTTCGCAGAACCTTCTCTGGGGGGCATAATTTCCAGAGCCAGTATTTTAGTATGAGCAAGCTGGTGAGTAGTAGCCCTGAGATTGCTGCTTGAACTGCTGTCAGCAGTGGACAGGAGGTTTTGTTCAGCACTATGTTATGGAAATGCCCGGTCTGTATGTGAGGCTCTGAAATGCATTCAGACATGAAGAGGTGCCTAAAATTGAAATATTGGAATAATTTGTTAAGACTCTCCCTGTGAGATGCGAGCCTGTGAGTAGGAAGGCTCTGCTGTGTTCCCCAAGTCTGAGATCACACCAAAGGGTTCACAAGCATCTTCATTCATTTTCAGGGTGACTTTATGTTCTCAATCCTATATTTGTCTTTCTACATCATGCAAAAAGCCTTTGTGGAAAAGAAAGAAGAGGGCTCCCGTTGTCCCTATGAAGTATATTGGTGGTGCATCCATTACCCACAATTCAACAATGCCTAAATGCAAAATCTGGGAAGGCCCAGGTGTGAACAGCACTACCTGGCCTTACAATAAAAGAAATCATTCATTTGTGCACAGTTGGCAGATCTCAATTTTGATCTTAAAATGTCTTCTGGCAACAAATTCCGCGGTGCCTGCAACTGCAGGACTGATTTGAGGGTTGGCCAAGCCACTGTGTGTTGTGGAGAAGCGTGCTCTGAGCGTGGTGTGGTTCTCTTGCCAGGATTATTTTTCTTAAGAAAAACGTCTCAAAACGTCTCAAAACCTCTCCTCTTGCTCCAACACCTGTGCTTTGTGGGAGAGAGCCCAAGGAGAAGCTGCCAGGAAGGAGCTCCCAGCCAGAGTGGTCCCGCAGTCTCTGTGGTGTGTAGTGTTCATCCTGGGGAGCAGACAATGCAAATTTAGCTCAATGTGGCAGCACCATTGTTTATTTTTTTCTCTATTTTGGAAGAAAAAATAGCTTCAGCAAAAGTGACTTCTCTTTCTTTTTTAACTCTGCCTCTCCCAAGAAGGAGAGAGGAAAGGGCCCACGTTTGTTTGACCATGTGGGGAGATTGGGACCTTTCTGTTCTTACCTTGAATGGATGCTCCTGGGTCCTGACTTGAGGAAGGTGGGGGAAGATGGTTCACCACTAGAATAAGTGGGGTTTCTTGGGGGTTCGGAAGTGCTTGTGTGGGTGAGGATCTGAAAGGTCAGGGCTGTGACTTTGTAAGGACTCATGATGGAAAAAAGATGCCTCAAACTGGGTAGCTGGAGGAGATGGAGGGGACTTGCCTTGTGACAGTCAAGGACAAGACCTGCCTTCTGCCTGTCTGTGCTCAGGTGACAGGATTGCTGCTCTTCTGCCTAGCACTGGGGAGTCCAGTGCTAGGCAGAAGATGAGAAGGGGGGATGAGAAGACCTGTCCTGACCAGGCTGCCTGCTTTCCTACAGGCTCTGGCATGCCATTGACCCACCCAGCTCTGTGCACAAAAGCCTGCCTCTGGCTCCCCAGGGCAGATGTATCCCATTGCTGCAGGGCCTGGTGGCCACAAGTTTCTTAAAATGCCTGTATCAACGTCCTCGTGGGGGCTGTGGTGACCCTTTCAGATGCTTCTAGCATCCTTGCCAGCCCTGTGCATCCACTGTTTCATGATCTTGCTGTGTAAATAGATTGCACTTCCTAAGATGGTGCATCTACAAAAGGAAAATTGCTGCTTGTTTCTCTCGTTTGCTTCTCCTTGGAGTTGGGTTTAAACCAAAAATCTACAGTATCTTGGCAGAGCATTATTCATGCTTGTTTCCCTTGTCTTCTTAGTGTCTCCTTGATGTAAAGAAGAAAAAGTGTGCTACAAGCTCGGTGTGTTACCCGAATGGCAGGAGGAGTTGCTAGCTATGCCAGCAGCAGCTGTGACGTGGATGCTGTCCTTGATAACCAGACAGCTCATGAGGTGCTGCAGTCCTGAGAGGATCCAGTACCACATTTGTGTCGCTGAGATCCAAAATCCCAGCAGTTGGTTGTGCTGTTTTGAAACTTGCTTGTACGTGGGTTATTAAGGATGGTCTTCATGTAGTTGTTGTGCTTCTCCTAGCAGTGACAGCACTGGGGGAGTTTGTCTCCATGCGTCTCAAAGCAATCAGCAAGCTGTAGATTTAGAGGGAGATGCTCCCCGCTGCCTTTACTGGATGCTGTGGGCGTTGGGCAGTGCTGGAGGTCAGCACGTCTTGGAGGCAGCTGTGCCCTCCTGCACTGGAGGGCAGCTACTGAACAGTAAAGAGCCAGAAATGGCAGAGGCTCCTGCCCAACTGCTCCTAGCTGATTGCAGCTCCTGATGCTAAACTCAGGGGTACGACCAGATTTTAACCTCCTTCAACTGACAAGCTGCAAAATAACTGCACTGAGCATAATGGGAGTGAAATAAGCATGCAACCCATACCGAAGGGTTTTTGTTCCATCTCACGTCTCGGTTAAATTCAATTAGGTGATGCGTGCCAACCCCAGCTGCTGTCGTGTCCTTTTGGGGCCATCCGACCTGTGCTGCGTGTTGTGAGGTGGCTGTGAACTGCGCCCAGCTCCCCTTGCAGTGGTCAGGCTGCAAGCACGCGGAAGCTGGCCCTGCTGCTCAGCCAGCTTTCAGACCACAAGCATTTTCATCCTTTCTGCTGCTGGGCTGGCAGAAATGTCTGTGGCTCGTTCTGAGCTCACTTAGTTTGGCTTCCTTTGATAATGCAGCATGGGCTTTGCTTCTGCTTTATTTTTCTTTCATCCTGTGGTGCTGTTGCACTCTGGGGAGCTTTGCCGAGCGGTGGCTGAGCTCCAACCACAGCCCCGTAAAAGCAGTCTCCGAGATCACGTTGACCCTGCTGGGGCGGCTGCTCAATCTGCAGCCCTTCCCGGATGCCCGGTAGAGATGTATGTGGCCAGGCTTATAACCTGTGAGTTATAAGGGGGTTAAGTTTTTTTGTTGTTTCTTTATTTAAATCTTTTCGTTTTGTTCTTAGTTAGGAGGATGAGGCAAGGCTAGTCCTCCTGTAAGTTGCTGCTTCTGGGACAGTTTGTCTGCTCTGTGCTTGTAACTTGCAGATATTTTGCATAGGGACAATTTTCAGCCTGCGTGCCCGAGTTTCAGAGCTGAGCCTGAAGCTCTGCTCGTGTGGGTGCTCTCTGCAACATGGATGTGATCCCTCGCAGCAGCAGGTCCTGTTCACACACTGTGCTGCTATGCAAGCAGCTGTGGGTACATCGTGTGTTGGGGATGTTTTGAGGGCAATGTGCAAGGTTGTATTTTTCTTTCTCTGGTCAGAGGCTCCCTCTGCCTTTCAGTAGATAAATACTAGCAAAGATCAGGGGAGCTCTGCTTCGTAAAGGAGTGTATAGTTAGCTATCTCCCTGCCTTGCTGCATCCCCGTCACTGCGGCAGCATGAGCTGCTTCCAGCTCGCAGCACTGGGTGGCATGGCCATGGCTAACACCTCCAGCCACAACTAGCAGCACGCTGTTGTGTGCCGACCTGTGTTCTGCAGCATCTGGAGGTTTTGATGCTTCTAATTATAACACCCCATGTTGGATGGCTGCGGTGGCTGGGCATGCTTTGTGGAAGCTGCTCTCAAACCCAGCGCATCAGGATGCAGACATCTGAGCCATAATAAGGACTGTTCACTCCTTTTAGTCTTTTCTTTGGGAATCCCTCTGCCTTGGTTGCTTGAAGAACTGCAAAGTTCAAAATGAGGGAAGAAGTGCTCTGGAGCCAGCTTGTCCTTTTTTCTTCTTGCCTGTGATGTTGCTTCGTTCCTTGGAAAATACGTGGTGTTTGCCTGCTGCATCTGGCTTCTGCATCCTCCAGAAATCCCATTGTGGCTTTCTGGCTCTGTCAGAAACTTGGCAGTGGTTACAGAAGTGGAGGGATGCTCTGGAATTGCCCAGGGAAATTTTACCAGCTGTGCACAGGAAGAAAAAAAAAAACAACACAGACCAAACAACAAAAAATCCTTTCTGCCCTCTCCTTTCATCTTCCATCTGCCAACAGCTTGGCCCATGCAGTGGGAGCAGTGAGCAGAGCAGCCGAATTTTGTACATCTGGGGAGTCCCCGAGGCTGAAAAGAATACCAGACCCTGCTCCTGCACCAGCACAACACTGACCCCCAGAGTGTTGGGTGAGGAACTTAAACCACAAAATCTCTCCTTGGATGGTCATGAGTGATCTTGTTCCAGTTCTGTGTGCTGGCAGCAGATTGAGAGCTGTACCAGTAGCAATTCCTGGGGTGGATACAGTGCAAGCACAGGGTAAAAGTGAAGGAAAAAGGCCTTCTTCAGCCATATGCTTGACAGAAAACTCTTAGAAGATGGAGAGAGAAGCTCCTACTGGGCTTTTGCGATGCTGGAAGTACGTCCATGTCCCTGCCCAATACTTAACAGTGGTTCATGTCGCTTCGTTGCTTGACTCAGTAACACAGAGCATCATACGTTTGGTCTTTATGCAAAACACTTAAATGTACTGACTGTACAGCGCGCTTAAGTGCCTTGGTAGGAAAAATGGGGCAGTATAGGTTGTGCTGGGTAGTTGCCTCATCTGGAATGAGGTGGGGCATCAGTCAGAGAGAGAATGTGTATCTCAGTAAGGGTTGAGCATTTTGCTTCAGCTCCTACTTACTAGTCAGATTCTTCAGATCTTATATCCATGGCTTTCAACAGTGCCTTGATGTCTTGGGTATAAAGCTCTTGTGGTATCGCAACACAGCCTATCAACGACGGGCTGCTCATCAGTTCCCGAGTGCTGGAGCCTCCTGTGATGGCTTGAATCACGCTCAACTCCCCTTGCGCTGGTAAGGCTCAGTAGTAGTGAAAACTCTCTTCTTGCTGCATAGGAGAAGGTGTTGGAGCAGGATGTGAAGCTGGAAGGGCTTTTAGTCTACACTGCAGTGGCTGCCCTTGCACTCTATGAGCAAAACTTTGGACTCAGAGTTAAAATTTCATTAAAACAGAGTTTTGACAGAAACTTGGCATAGCTGTGCCCACAGAATTGCCTCTGAAAAAGCATTTTTATTTTTTTCCTGGACAAACCTCTGACAAGCTCCAGATGCTGCACATTTGGTTTTCGGAAAAGATGGTCCTGAATGACGTTCCTTAGTCTTTGTCTGGTTTGGTGGCTCACAAGGACGTCACCAGGAGACTGATGCTTGCTCTTCAATGGGTTTTGGGCCACTTACTGCTCTGGCTGGGGCTTCTTGACTGGCCTGCATGTCCAAAAAGCTCAGCAGCCCCTGTGGTGGGTGCACCATAGAGCATCCTAGGAAAGCCAGCCCTGCTGAAGGTCTTGTTTAACGATAAATTGGAGACTGTAAACTTGGCTGACCAGCACTCCTGTGCGGAGCACAGTGAGGCCATACAGCCACAGTTTGATATCAACCATTGGAACACAAGCACAGCTTTTCTTGTGCTGTTTTGTCCCCCGCAACAAAGGCTTTGAGTATGTGGGACCAAGATAAAGCTGCTCCACTGACTTCTTTTAAATTGTTTCTTGCTGATCCTTTGGCAGGGGCCACGTGCTTTCGTGTGGGTGGCCAGGCAAGCCAACAAGTACCTATGATGAGATTTGGAGGTGTTGGTGTTGGCAGTGCATTGTTGGCCTCTGGATCCACGGCCTCCTTGGTGCCATGCAGTCCTGCTCCATTCAGTGGGCAGCTGCTATTCTGTTGGAAATGTAGTCTTTCCTTATTTTTTTTTCCTTTGCTCCCAGGTTTTTATCCTGATAATTACAAAGAGCTTTGTTTTAATTGCCAAAACCATGACACATTCCCTGTAAGCAGCAGCCTGCCAGACTTTAGGTGGGCTGTTAAAGCTTTTGGACTTGATCCTGAAAGCTGTGCGTCTCCGCAGTTCAGGAATGATGGTTATATTTTTCTAACAAACACAAACTGCCTATTTGCTGCACATCCCATCACCAGAAATACAATAAAATACCATAAGGCTACTGCTGCAATCATTTCTGGTCACAGGGTGTTGAGATCAAAGGGGGCTTTGGATATAGTGTCCTGTATTAGGCATGTGATATCTGCCCTGGGTTATTTACATACAAATTAACCTCAAGAAAAATACACTTCAACTGAAACAGAGAATTCTGTCAGCAGCAAATGTCTAAAAGCCCCCCAAAGGCATACTTAAAATAAAATGGAGATCAGTTCTGAAGTCTAATGGAAACAGTAGAGGGACTATATGGCTTAGGGACCTTTGGCTTGGCCCTGAACTCTGATTGCTTTCAGATCCTGTAGATACTGAGACAAATTCCTGTTTAGATTCACACAAGGACTGCCAGTGACACTAGGGTTTAACTCCAGACTCAAAAGCTTTTTTATTTTTTATTTTTTGTGGCAGCATTGCCTCCAGTCAATGTTACTGAGTATGGTCAAGTCCCTGCTCAGCCTCTCAGTCCATAGGGAGATGCTGGACTCCTCGCCATCCTCCTTGGGTCTTTGTTTCAGTTTCTTTTGCTAGAGCTGTTCTGCTTTCTATAAATAACATCTGGAGCAGAAGCTGCAGCTGCTGGCCTTGCATCTGGTTGTCCTAACTGTGGGCTGCTCTTGGCACATCTTGATTTTCGGGAAATCATTGCTGAAAGAACCCGGGTTTGTGATTATGAGGAAGGAAGAAAGAATGTGTGAAGTGGTGGGAATTTGTGTGAGCTGGGAACGCAGCATGACTGGAGTCTTATCTGCCATAGGACTTGCCACTGGAGCCACTTGTGGTCTGGCCCAAATTCTGGGAGAGGTTACCGAGAGTTTTTTGCAGCTTCTCAGGACATACATTTGGGCTAGGTGCCTCACGGCTGATAAATCTGTGCTCTCTTGCACAACAGCTGTGGAGATACTGAACCACTGTCACTGACAGCATCACGGGAAATAAGTCATTGCAGAGCACTGTTCCCTAAGGCGTAAGGACCAGCAGAGTGTATCTGTTGTAGTATTTGCATTATAGAGCAAGAATGTTTTCCCATTGCTGTGCATGAACCTTATTTAAACATTTGCATTGGAAGGCTGACTTTCAGAGGCTCTGAACAGCTGCAGCTCCTGCTGAACCCACAGAAGTCAGCTGGAGCTGAGGGTGGTGTGAATTCTCTTCCTTATCGTAAAATTCCTAATTGTCTTGTTGAAAAGGTCCGAGTTTGGCTACGGTGACAGCAAGCTGTCTGCAGCAGCCAGGCTGGAAAATTGCACGAACAGAAACAAATTTAAGTACTAATGTTGATTTTTTTTTTTTTTTTACTAAGTTTCTGTAGCTTTCTTGATGAGCAGCAGTAGTATAGAAACAGGCAGTTAAATTCTTCCTTCTGGGTCAACAACATTCTGCATTTGCAGGCTACTGTGTTGTAGGTATTGGATCGAGAAAGAGCATCCTGCTCAGCCCACAAGAGCAACTTGCACACTCCTATGAACCCCATCTGAAACCCACTGTGAAGATCTGGGGATGGGTTATCCTCAGACTAGAGCATGGCACAGGGTGACAGCAGAAGGGAGATGGGTGTTTGCCTTCCGAGTTAACAGTCAAACTTGCAGATGCGTGTAACAACTAAATATCGGTCCTGAAAACAGGAACAGAAGGGGGAAAGGCAGATTCTCTGTGCATTATTTCTGCTACAGCAGAGGCTCACAGTTGAGTTTTGGATGCAGCGAAGCTGTGGTGCTCCCTGAGGCTTGTGGGAGAAGGGCAGGGAGATGAAACAATGGGTGGGATAAAATAGGTGTGATTATTTCCTCCTTTACTTCCAGGAAACCTATTACAGCCATGGTTCTGTTTGAATAATATCTTGCAAATGTGATCTATTTGTTTGCTGTAGCCCCTAGATGAATTTTCACAAGCACTAGTAGTATGCTTATCTGCTTTGAACATTTCTGGAATGTGTCTTGCTGGGAAGCTAGTGTTAAATTTGTGTGGTCAGCAAAAAAAAAAAAAAAAAAAAGATGGTTAAAGCACATCAACAGTTTTCGTTAGCGGGGTGTTGATGTGTTGAAGTGTGATGGGTTTTACAGAACACGCCTGATGCCGGGGGATCTTTCACTGTCATCAGTGTAGGCCACTTCTAAATGTCTGCTGTGAAGCTGGGATGACACATGCCATTATTTCCATGTGTTTCTGCCTGCTTGGGCTATTTAAGGTTCCCTTGCAATTAACAAAGCACAGTTAGAGCTGTTTGAAGCAATTGCTATCTTATTCTAGATTTAAACTACTTACGTCCTTCATTAATTCCAGTACTCATCCTAAAATAAAATAACAAAATGTATTTATAATGTCTGGGTTGTTTATTCCTTTCTGGAAGTCTTGGTATCATTTTCAGCATGAAGAACAGAAGACTTCATAATAGACATGTTTTCCACCATGTGTCATAGATTTCTTTCTTAGGGTAAGCAGTCCAGGCTCTAAGGTTGAATGTACCAAGTTTGGGTTTTCATATCAACAGTTTTAGGGCAAAGATTTATTTCTCTTTTATGTTTATTGCTTTTTTGTTGTTTTGCTTTGTGGGTTGTTTTTTTTTTTTTTTTTTCATTCAACGATCCCATTTACTAAAGAATCCAGTCTGAGGAGCCTATGTTTAAAATTGTTCATATACTGTTGGAATTATGTGCAGAGGCTGATTGGGAGGGTGGAAATGGGCTATTTCACTAAATCTGTAGATCTTAGTAAATTTCCAATAAAATAAAACAATTGATTTGCTCTCTTAACACAATGGAAGAAGCCCTTAGGTGTGTTAATTTAATTTTTGGAAGACTTTTAAATCACAGTAATATTTTGATTGCAGAGTTAATGATTATGGATTTTTCTTTAGTTTATCTTGGACCATGTCTGCCCTGTCTACTTCTTTCTTTTTTCTTTTTTCCAGACTGCTGCGGGAACAGTGGATCAGAGCCAAATATGAAAGGAAAGAATTCATTCACAGTGAGAAGCAGGAGCCTTACTCTGCAGGTAGTGAAAGAAACTTTTGGCAGATAAGTTTTTTGATGTTCGGCACCTTCCATTTTTCTTGTCTCTGTTTATATTTTTTTTATATTGATTATTGCTTGTATGTCACTAAAGAGGAAGAGAAAGCATGATCATTTGGACAAGATTTGTCCTGGTGTTCCATGTATCTGAGTGGGAATATTGGGAATGTCAGTGCCTGATGGAAAGTAATGAGTTATCAGGAGTCTTTCTGTTGACTCACGATCAGTAAAGTACCAGCAAATTTGTTTCTGATAGCTGGAGACATAAATGCACATTAAAGTGGAAGTAAGGGTGTTTGTCTTATGGAGGTGACTTTTGCTGTGAAAAGATGAAATCAGATTAACGACAGTCTGCTTAATGGTCAGTAAGGGCCAGGTTCAGAGAATAAGTCAGTTTTCTTAAAGAAGGGCAGAGTTTAAGGAGGAGGTGCAGGGCTTGGCCAGGTTTGTTGTGCAGCTGCACCAGCATAAGGACTGGCATGAAAGCGCATGAAATTAACTGGATACTTTTTTGCTGTATGTAAGTGGCCTTTAATTTATTGTGCATATTAAGGAGCTGACACCGGCTATGTGCATGTGTGACTCCGGGATAATTTTATTACTGAGAACCATGTTGCAGATGAAAGGTTAAAATTCTATTTTCATTCTGCTTTTCGAGACTAATAACAAGCAGGTAGCTCCAGCAGTTTGCTGCTATTAAAACTTCAATTAAAATCTGATCTCATATAGTCTCAATTTATGTTTAGAGTCTTTCTGCTCTGCTTTTTGCTATATATGAAACCTGCACATAATGTGCGTGCATGTGTGTGTGTAATCCATATTCATGTATAGTACACTGCACATTTTATTTTAGGTTTTCCAAACAGTCTGTTGGAGTTGGACGTGTTGTATTAATGATAAATAGTTGATTTCCTAGACAGATTTGGAATTTATCTGCCAATATGTGTATATGTGTATAATGTTCACCCAGGAATAATGTTGCAATTTCATACCGTGCAACTTTTAAATGTAAAAGCCCAGATTCAACGGGGTACTTCAGGCAACCTCATCGTTTTAAGCACAATTACTCCTTTTGACTCCAAGAAGAGGGTGTACCTGGTTAGAGAGAAGTATTTGTTCCAGTGTTGTTCGGGCAGAAGGGCAGTGTGTTCTGACCTTTCTGAAAAATACTGTAGGAAGAGCTCAAACAGAAGTTTATTTTAGCAACGTATTTTGTAGCTGCTTTTCAGTAATGCTGTTGCATAATATTTAACTGCATGGTGAAGGGGTAGGGTTTTCTCTCCTCTTTGAAGTTCAAACACCATTAACTGCAGAACATAAAAGAGAACATGGCAAGCCATTTTAAATGAACAACACTTGTGGGAGAAGGAGAGGAAAGGAAGGCAGGCTGATGGGCACCTTGTAGGTTGTGTACCATTTTTTTTTTTTTTTAGTTTTGTGTATTTTCTCTGAGAATTGTATCACCATCAAATCTAGCATGGGAGCTGTATAAATTACCTGGGCGATGCTAACCAGGATGTCATCTGTTCATTCTTATGAACAAAGCAGGGAGGTGGGGACCAAACTTCCAGCATTGACTTATCCTTTCTGTTTCACCATAACAGCTCCCGAGGTCTGTTTGCAAACCTGTGCTTCAGCCTATGCCAAACCATGCTGCTTCTGCTGGACAGTGTGATGTAGCTCTGTTGGGGACATTGTTTTCAGTTCTCTGGCTGTTACACTGGGATCAGTTGTTTCCCAGGGCTGTGGCTTGTGTTGTGTATTGGTGCAGGATCACCAGTTTGCCAAGCTGGTGTGAATCAGTGCCATCAAGGAGCTGATCTGAGCTATGCCATCCAAGGCAGGCTGGAGTTCGGCACTTGCAGAAGCTCAGCCACATCGCTTGTCCCTGCTCTGCCCTTATCACTCCTTGCAGGGGTTGGTCCAGCTTAGCAGCTTGGAGGATTTACCCTGTGTGGGGTGATGCTCATGGCCTGCTTGTGCTGGGTTCAGCGCTGCTGGGGGCTGCAGAGCATCTGGTCAATTGCTTTCCAGTCATGACCTTCTGAATGGGGATGCACTGGGGTGGGACTGATGCAAGGAGGCCCTCTTGCCTACCCCTCACCCAGTTTGTGTCCCATTTAAATTTATGTATATCTCTCTTTCTCTCCAGTGTTGCCTTAGACCGTTTTTTCTCACCATTCTGAATTCCCCAGAGGGGTGTTAGATTACCAGTTTCTAAGCATGAAACATTTTGTTGCTAATAGAGATGTCGGTATCCATTTTCTGTTGTTTCTTGGAAGATTTAATTCCATTTTACAATCCCAAGGGCAGTTTTGCATTCTGATATTTGCTCAACAATTGCATAAAAATAAGAAAATGCTATCTTTGAGCAGTTTTGAGTAGCATCCTTTTCCAGGCAGCCTGGCGAAACCCTAGTCAGAAATTCAGAGTTCTCGCTTTCAGAAAATCCTTTGGGGAGAGACTGCCTGGAGCCTGCAGATGCCAAGCAGAAGCTATCGCAGCTGAACTGACAGCCCTTGGAGAAATGAGTCTCAGGACAGGAGTGTCAGATGTGCAGGTCAGCGCTGAGATAGTCACGTAGGGGAGCATGGCAGGGGGATGTGGCAGACTTGGCTGCTGGTGAGAAGTATAAACAAGAGACACGAGTGTGCGATGCAGAGGCAATGGCCGGCTCTTACCCAGCTGCTCCAAAAGGCTTTGCATAGCCCCCTGACCGATGGGAAACTGCCTTCTGTGATGGGAAGCAATGTAAGGTAGCAGAAATGGAGTTGGGAAACAAACATACCTTGTGTGAACAGAAATCCCTGGTGTGGGCAACGCTGAGTGTTCAAGCAGGACCTCAAACCTCACCCCAGGGAGGAGCCCTGGCTGCAGATCCATGGCCCCTGCTTCAGATGTCCCCTCTGTGGGGCACGCTGTTACACCTGCAGTCGTGGCCATTTTCTCTCGGTACAAGATTCCTTATAGGAACTTCCACGGAAATTTTAGGGAGTTTCTTGCTCCCACAGGAAGCCTTTGGATGTTAGCCCATGCGCCACTGACAGCTGCAGCTTCCAGCTCCTGTGCCGTGGGATAGTTTTTCAAACTCTGATGGTTTCATTCCTCTGAATGAGACATCATTAATGAATATGTTAGCACCATTGATTTTAGTGCAAGGAGTCAGTTTGAGTTCGGGTAGTGCAGGAAGATTAGTAAAACAGTGATTAAATGCTTCGGTGATCCACTATCGATTCTTAGATACACCCTTTTATACGTTTGAGCTCTTAATTCGACTGCAGTATTAAAGCTAAATAATCTGATCATCCTAGACAGACTTCATGAGGCAAAACATTATTTACACCCCGGTAATCCTGATTAATGCCATGGTTGTGTTCCTCATGCTACTGATACTTTTGTTGCACAGTGGCATAGAATAATACTGATTTTAAGACCCCCACATTAATGGGTTTGAGGGTCGTTTTATCCCTTCTGATAAATGAACTGACTCAATTACTGTCAGTCTCCAGCTAATTGTCCCCTCTCGGGGAGTTTAATGGGGCGCAAGCACTGACTTCTGGAAGTGAAGGGTGGTATTAATTGCCGTCAAGTTCCAATCTGGAACTCGAGGCAGTTGAAAGGTTTGTGTGATTGTCCTTTAAAAGCTTGGATGTCTTCCCCTGCTGTTGACTGGCAGCAGTTACGGCAATGCCTTCCAAATGTTGTGCTGAAAATTAGTTCATTTGGGTGTTTTTGATTACTCGTTATCAAATGGATTTATTCTAGCCAAGGAAGGTGTGGAGGGAGCAGAACAGTGTTTTCAGAGCTGGAGCATTATAATAATATAAATTGGTAAAGGTGCAGCTGCTCTAATGTATCTCAGGCCACAGACAAGAGAAGGGGATGTGCATGTGGCCAAGAGAAAGCAAAAGGGAGGCGTCTGCCTTTGGCTTCTGATGGACCCTTCCCATTACCACCAAGGTGCAGGGAGATCTTTGGATCTTCTCTTTAACATAAGCATATGAAACTGCTTTACCTGGTGCTAAATCTCTTAATGCTTGTCAGGAAAAAATGGCATAACTTTACGGTTCAGATCATGACAGCGCTTACCCGTGGGCTGAGCACGGGAAGTGCAGTCAGAGATAATGGGCAATGAACAGAGATGTCTGTGTAAGAGGAGGTGGCACCTTTTTCCTGGGAACACTGACTGTGTCTGCCTGTTATCTGGTGTTCCTCGTGGGTGAGCCCTGGGTGCTCATGCAGTCCATGCAGACAAAGCTCACCACAACAGAGGGCCCACCTTTTTTGACTAATATCTGCACAATTGATGGATAGGCAGATAGGATGCATCTGAAATGTATTCTACAAATAAACCAGTATGAAACTGACTGAGTTCCTTCCCTTCTGCCATTGCCTTGTTGTTCCTTGTCATTGGGAAGAATGTTTTTCCCCTCTCTCTTTGCCTCCTACACCATCTTTCCAACTGTAGTTTCCATGCAGGACCCAGCACAGAGATGTTCTGCTGGAGGGGATGTGAGAACTGGCAGTCGGTAGCTGTTGGAAGATGTAAAGGTTTGAAATGACCCTCGCCTGGATGGTGAGGCGAATCCTGTCTCGTGATGCAATGAGCTGGTCCGGTGCCAAAGCTTTTCTTTGAGCTCCAGCTGGTTGCTGCTTGGTGGGTGCATTTTGTCTCACCATTGCTGGGAGGGGGAGATGCTGCAGATTCCCCAGGGTGCTGCTGTGTGGAAGACACTGAGCTGCAGAGAGCAAGCAGCTCGTCTCAAGTGTCTCTCAGGCAGGGTACGTTACAGCAAACTGGAAGGCGGTAGGAATTCTGCTTCCTAAAACCAAATTGATTGTACAGAGTTCAAACAAGGCAATCCTGAACCTACGCGTGGTGTTCCCCTGGCCTTGCTAAAGCCACACACATCCAAGCAGACTGTTCTCTGCTGGTCTGCTCCCTGAGCTGATCCCCTTGTTTCCAGCAGGGATGCTGTTAGCACTTCCCTCCTTCCAAAGCCAGTTGTGAAACTCGCTGGTCTGCGGAGATTGGGGTGCTCTCAGAGAGCCAGAGGAGCACCATGGATACAAGGAACAACAAGGGATTGGGTTTTGGCTTAAATACTACCAACTATAGTAGTGGCCAAGGCCATATGAATAATCTTTTGACCAAATACTTGATGTTATTTACACTGAAGCAAAGGCAGGGGCATCTCTATGGGGGGAGAGAGAGATCCTGACTCACTGCTCTTCTTAAAGAGTCCAAGCCCAGGAGAGCAAAGGCTCACCAGTGAGCTGCAGACATACAAGACGTACGTACAGCTAAGAGATTATTTATGCCATGTATTGTTATTTAATAGGGTCACTGAGATTGTTCAGCAGTGATTTACAGGCTCTCAGACCAGGGTGGAGGTGCTTTCCAGCACAGTGTGAACAGATGGCAAGCACGGGGTGAACTTCATGCAAGCAACAGCTTCACCAGACACAGCTTGCTGCAACTTTGCTGCAAATGCTGCTTTCTTGTATTTTCTATAAATAGGCTGGCACATCCTAGTGCTGTTAATTTATCAGGTCATGGAAGAGCAGTCAATAACAGGAGAAGATTCACAGATCAAACATGCTGCTACCAAATCTGCATGCCAAAACCATTCCGTTTTAGTGGGACAGGGGATCTGCAGTCCTCCCTTCCTCACAACACATACTGCTGGGGATCTTTCACATTGAAACATTTCCCAAAGGCATTCGGGATGGGAACGTATCCTTTGCAAGGAGGGAGGATGTAAATGCCAGCAAGCATCATTGCTTTCATTCTTCAGTCATGGGAGGCTGCAGCTCCTCAGCTGATGCAAATTGTCCTAGGTCCCATAAAAATGGTGAAGGAATTGAGATTTACACAGGCTGAAGATTTAAACCCTGCCCTTTGGGATGGAAGTCGGAAAAGGCCTTGATTGTTTGATTGGTGGTTGTATGTCCGAGGGTGGTGGCCTCTTGCTCCACAGCGTGAGATAATACAGTGGCGCTGCAGCCTTAGATGGCTTTAGCCTCTGTTGGTTTCTATTCCTTGCATTTGTGGTGTGGACTAGATCTTGTTGTTGTTACTGAGGGCTGAGAAGGGCGAGCTCTGTACAGGTAGCTCCGAAGGGGGGCATTTTGCTGAAGGTGTCCGTTCGCTTGCCCTGTGTTCTCTCAACACCCTGGAGATGACTTTGCTTATGTGTTAGTTTGTATTTGTCTGCAAATAGGGTAGCGAAGTAAATTATGAGACGTGAAATAACACCCTAAAATAGTAAAATCTGTGCACTTTCTATTCCATGTGGCTCTTGCATAACACGGGAAACAATCTGAATTAATTTTTCCCTGCGCTTGCACAGTTGGAAGGCTGCGAAGGATGAGAGCAAACACACGGGATGTGAATATGTTCCTTCTCACTGCGAGGAAGATACCCGTATTAGTTCAGCCTGACCTGCAGTGATGTAATGCGGTTTATTTTGGGCGTGATCAGACAAAGCAGTGAGCAGTGTTGCAGTTTAAACCCAATTATTTTAAGTGACAGACCTCATCCTCTGCTGTCACTTTCCTGTTTCGGCGAGCGAGCCTGCAGTGACACAGCGATGCCGTGCTTCAGCCTGCTGTTTTTCTCAGCCTCAGAAGCAAGCAGAGCACAGAAATAAAGCACCAGCTAGAGGGTTGCTGATGCTGTTTGTTAAGATGTTAATGCACGCAGTCCTTAAGGAAATGCTTGTGCAGGAGGGAGCTGGATGTGCTGCGTGAACCGGCACCATCCCCTTGGCTTGGCCAGCACACCCAGTAGGACCCGATGGTGGAGGTGATAGGAGTGAGGTGGAGGTGACGCAGCTTTTCACAGCTGCAGCAAAGGAAAGGTGGTTGGACTTTCCCTGTGAAATGTTTTTTGCCTTTCGTTGTCAGATGCTAGCAGGAAGTGGGCAGCTTTGGTGAATTCACAGCTTCAAAATGCAGTTAGAGAATTATCAAACGTCTCATTTGCCCACCTTTCCTTTTTGGGTGGGGGAGAAAAAGCGTCACAGGCAATTTCAGAAGGTCAAATTGCTGCTGCCAGAAGTGTCCAGTCTGATAGGATGAGTTCTGAATCGTGGTAAGCCGAGAGCTTCTGGGAGGCTGATGTATTTCTTCCTCCTCCTGGTTAATTGGCAGAGCACAGCCTGAGGGTCTTGGGGTGCCAGAGAGAGGAGAGAGAGGGCTTTTGTGGGGGGAGGTTTGTGTCCTGAGGAGCCAGGGAGGACAGGGACGGTGTGTCCGTGCTGCAGCCTGCTCTGGTGCTGCTCAAAGAAGAGGCATTTTTGCCAGCATCCTTCTCTATGTACACGCATGTGGCTGTGCCAGGAATGCACGCTCTGGTTTCTGTACCGTCCTGCCGCATTGTCTGAACAACGTGCATCCTTGACTTCTGCAAAGATGGCTTTTCTGATGCAAATGCTTTCAGTGAGGGAACGAAGCGTAATGCTGGGTGCTGTTTGCCTTTGAGCCCCATTTCACAGGTGGGTGCATGGAGGGCCCTGGGGGTCTGCGTGCTGCTGGGTGGCAGGGTCTGGACCCCAGCTTTTGGTACCTTGAGGGGTCAGTGCCGGTGGGAAGGGGAGCTCATAGCCTCAGGGTGAAGCTCCCTGGGTTGCGGCCAAGGTTTTAGGCTGGTGGCTGCTTGTGTTTGTCATCAGGGCTGGTGAGCGTGGCCACTTGGCCCTGTCCTACCTCTCTGAGGGCTATCTGCTCCCTGGTGAGGGCTGTGTCCTTAGCTGGTGTGCATGTGTGTTGCTCTGTTGAAGCTTGCGTTGGGTTCTGCTCTCTGAATGCCTTGACATCAGACCTGGTCTGTGCTCAGAGCATCAGGATGCCGTGGGTAATGAGATCCCCTCCCGACACCTGATGAAATGGTACCGTGGGAACAACCTGATACAGATGGAAATCTGTTGTGTGAAACCATCTCCTCCTAGGCAGGCAGCACTGTCACAGGTGATTCCTGTAGCATCCTGTACGTGCTGGTGAGCACATTCATTAAGCAAAAAGGTCTAATCGAAACTCTATTCTTGCGAAGGTGTTACCAGCTGAATGAGGAGCTGCTTTTAGTGCTAGGAAGGCTTGAGCCAGCTGATGTGCTCGGAACAGTAGCCAGATGCCATCTCAGCTTCTCTCATGCAGCCTGACAAGAAGATTATTTCATTGCCGTATTTTTGCAACCACACGCAACCCGATGTGGACAAATCCTTGGCTGATGTTCCTGTTCACGTTTCCACCAAGTCCAGTGAAGCTCTTCTCACTTTCCCCAGGTGACGATGGCGCTGTGGTGACAAGCTCTGCACGACCACAGAGCGGGACTGCAGCGCAGTTGGGTGTAAGGTGAGAGCAGGCAGGCGGCATTCCCTCAGAAAAAAAAAAAAAGAGGCAATGCCCCACTGCAAGAGTGGCTCTAAAAAAGTCAGCTTGGTTGTTTCTTTTGCAAGCATGCGAATTATCCTGTTATTTTATAAGCAAGGAGAAGTGGAGCATTTAGCAATCACAGATAGCTGCATCTGGCTGGGATTGTCCAAGGCACTGAAAAGCCAGAGGGGAAGATGAACAGGCAATGCTTGCATAAGCTTTGGTTCCTTAGGACACCAAGCTTACAAGAACGATAAGAGAAGCCACGTGGTAAGTTTTTTATTTTATATAACAATAATTATATAATTATATAAATATTTTATAATTATATATGATGAAGATAAGCTAGGAAATGCTTATCATTTTTATCAGTAGCTCATCCAGTCCGATGAACAGGCCACCAGTGCCTGCTGTAGGAGAGTGCTGTGGTGCAAATCCTTTCGGGGCAGGATTTGGTTTTGCTCTGTCTGCAGCGAGCTGCCTGATCAGCAGCGTGGCTGTGGTGTGAGGCAGGTGTACCTGGCCATGCTGCAGTCGTATGCGGGCTGCCCCTCTCTTGTGTGACCTGGCTAGGGATATAAATACTTCAGCACTTTTTTCCCAGTGTTCCTTCTCTCCCTCCCCCCCCAGTTTACAACATCTCCTTGTGACAAAGCAGCCCTCGGTGCCAGCAGGCAGCTGTGCCAGGCTGAGCGGGGCCGCGGCGGCTCTGCCTGCTTCTTGCAGGGCTGCAGCGTGAGCACAGGGAGCTCACGAATGCGAAGTCCTGCAGCTGATCTGGTGATCGATGGGACTGGCTTTGCAACTCAGAGCCGTTCTTAATCAGGCTGTAAGCACCAGTAAAAATGAGTTTATAAGCACTGCTACCTGTTTGGTCTTCCGAGCAGCAGAGAAATAGCTGCGAAGCAGTTGCAGTGGTTTGTGTTCATGAAGCCCCAGGTCCTCCCAAATCCTAGAGATATTTCTGTTGACAGCAGCGAGATGTGAAGTGTCACTTTATAAACACTGAGTTACATTAGACTCTGAATACCACAAAGGTCTTAAGATCCACATGGCTGATGCAAAGCTATAAGTAGTCTTTAAAGCGCAGCCTGCGTCGTGTGTCTGTAAAGTGAATAGAACCACGCAAATAGAGAGTTTATTTTCCTCCCCTTCTGTTTTTATGCTGGCAAGTTTCCCATAATGCCAGTGACGTGACTCTTGATTTACACCATATACGGAAATTTAGGAAAAGGCTGCTTATAAAGGGCTCTTCTACCATTTTGTGAGTTGAGCTTCTGAAGATACTGGTTTCATCTGTAATCTCCACCCAAAGATCTGATTTTTTTCAGCAGTTTCCGTGAATGTAAATCTTTACTTAACCTCAGTGCACCCGTGACTGATTGGCCAACAGAGCTGTCAAAAGCTTTAGCAAGCCTTGACCTTAGCCCACAGAGAGGAATTTTCAATACAAAGAAATCAGTTAATTTATTTCTCCCGCCTAGCCTCAAAGAGGAGTGCCGCTTTGCTCTGGATGATTTCTAATGCCACTGTTATCTGATGATAGCTGCAAAATGGATGAAAGTCTCTTCTTATGCTTGAAAGGCTTGAGAATTAGAGCTGGGCTTTGAGCGCAGCTCCGGCGCTTTCCGCTGGTGCCTCTCTTTGATGGGCAGCGCTTGTTTGCGTCGTGCTGACTGAGGGAGGGCTGCAGCGTGCATCGGGAAGGTGAGGCGTGCTCAGTGACCTGCAGAGCATCCAGCACAGTCTGGTGCTTTCGGTACAGCCCTTCTCCCCCCATCCCTGTAAGCAGAGCCTTCATGGACCTGGAGATTGAAATAAAAGAGGAGAGCTGCTAAAAAGCAGGGGAGCTAAGGGCAGCCTGCTATTTTGCTGAAGCTTCATGCTGAGTCCTGCACGGCTGAGATTTAGACATCAGAGAAGATGCTTTGTGGGAGGAAGTCATGACAGTGCGATGCCTGCTGGTGCTCGGTGTGCGTACTGTGATTGCATCACTGGTGCCTTCTGTTAAGTCATGGTTTCCAGTAAATTCCCAGCAGCTGCTTCCGGTGTCTGGCTGAACTGAAGTGCCGGGTTTGGCTCTTACTGAGTTCTGCAAAATGTTGTTACGAAGCCGTGCTCAGCCTTGCTCTTATCTGTGAGATCTCAGCTAGTCCGTCCCGAGCTCTGGCTCCATTTCTACCATCCCCAGCTGAATCCAGGAGCGATTCCCCTTTGACATTGCTATACCCTTGCAAGCTGGTTTTGGTCCACCTGAGGGAGGTGAGGGCTGCCCTCTGAAGACAGGCAGCAGGGATGCTGCACCTCTCTGGCAGAACTGAGCACATGAGCTGCGGTTGGTGCCTGGTAGGAAAAGAGTAGCAAGTGTGCCTGGTGCAGCGGGGATGGTGGCTTGCACAAACTTGGGGGGGTAAGCAAAGGGACAAAGCCCTCCCCAAAATGACGCAGACGATGTCACTCCTTGCGTTTCAAGGGCACATGAGAGCATTACGAGCGGGTTGAGTCTGTGCTCCAGATGCTGTATGGACGTACCCTGGTGTGCAGATGCAAAAAGCAGCCCTGGTCCAGCGAGATTATAATCAAAGAGCATTTAGCAGGGGTGGGTGTGTGGGTGTCTGCACTGACACTAAAACCTGAATGCCCGCCAACACTCCAGATATGTAATTAGTTTCTAAAGCTGCACGTTGAGGTTACTGCAGTCTGGTGGCCAGGAGGGGGTTAAAGCACAGGCATCCCTCCAGCGAGGAGCCTGCAGTGAAACCTCCTTCTCATGCAGGCACAGACAGGGCTTCTGTTCTCTGGCACTGACATCACCCGCGGGTGGCCGGGAGGTGACGCACGCCAGGAGCCAGGCTCCGCGGGCACTGCAGCACCCAGGGGAGAGATGCTGGATGTGGCACAGCACCCGCTCAAAGCCCTTGTGCTCCTCTGTGGCTGGCTGGACCATGCCCAGGCTGTCAGGCAGGCACAAAAAGTAGGTGGAAGGAGCGTTGGTGAGCTGCTTTGGTCAACATCCTTCCCCCTGGGCTCCTCCTGCTGGCCTGGCAGCCTTCAGAGCTGGTGGCTGGCAAGCTGAGATTTCCACAGGTTTGGTTTTCTTGCAGCCCAGACACGGTGTTTGGTGGTTTGGGAGAAAAGCACCTGCATCACCACTTGCCCATGCTCAGTCACCTTTTTATGTCTTCCTGGTTTAACCCTGTATTTAACGTTACACAACTCCCAATCAGGACTTGGTTCAGGAAACCTTTCCCCACCATCTCCTTTGCGGTTTGAGGGAAATGCAGCCACCACTTTCAAACAAAGGGCTGCTGCTTCCTCTTCCTCGGCAGGCGTGGGGCGTGCTGCGGGACAGCTCACCTCGCCTGGCTCTGCAGCCTCATCCCGAGCCAAGAGCAAAAACCCCACAGCAGCACTCACAGGGGGAGGGAAGGAAAGGTGTCCATCAGGAAAAAAAAAAAAAAAAACACTAAATAAAATAACCTCCCATGTACTTCCCTGCCAGATCAACGACACCCACTGCAGGCATCATCAGTGGCAAACCCAGTGCTTTTGGAGAGCGTCGCGCAGCCCTGGCTCTGAGAGCAGCCTGCTTTGCAGTGCAGGCGGTGTAAGCATCAAGCACAGACCGTGCTGCTGCACAGACAAGGCACATCAAAGAGCTGTTTAGCTAACAAAACCAGGAGGAAAGATGTGAGGGGAGATCACAGCATGGTTGTCTTGTGCTTTTTTTTTTTTTCCCAGGTGACAGGGACGTGCCCACGCTGCATGTCCCTGTGACAGGTGGGATGTGCTGGGTCTCGGCAGGGTGGCGGCGTGCACCCAGGGACTGAAGCAGCCTTTCAGTGCTTTCCAGCAACATTTTAAAGTGCTGATTCTCACACAGGGCAGCCCCTCTGAGACAGGGATGCCACCTAATGAGGCTCCATTACAACCCAAGGAAGGTGCTGTGCCGCTTCCCCACGTCGCTAAAAGGAGAGCATGCACTACCAGCACCAGGAAACAATGGAAAAGGCAGCAAATGCAAAAGCTTTTCCTTTAGAAATAACTTTGGTGCATTTTTACTTTTTCTGCCTTTTGTACAGGCACGCAGCCCCCTCTGGGTCATGGTTAGAGGCCAAGGACTGCTGCTGCGCTCTCCAGGAAATCCGCGAGCGCTGCAGTGACCCAGTGCTGGTGTGTGGGGATGGAGGAAAATCGATATTCCTCTTACAGATAGGTGGTGTGCAAGGAAAATCAAGGAGCAACGATCAACGTGCTGGTGGCTTCAGCTCCCCTGAAGCACGTAGGCAGCCAGAATCACAGGCGAGGACGCATGGGCCCGCGTGGGAGGGATGGAGTCGGCCGAGCGACATGTTGGCACCGCTGGCTGTGGGGGGGCTGCGGCACCACCGCCAGCTGAAGCTGGATGTTCACAGTGAGGTTAGGATCCAGCTGTAATTTTAACAGCTGGTTCTGTCAAGCTGCCTTCAACACAGTTCTGATCCCAAGTTCTATAATTAGCCCGGCAGCAGCAGCAGCTTTCTCACAAAAATTAAAGCAGCAGCATTGCTTGTGGCAGGGGAAGCAGAACAGCGAGGGAGCAAGCCTTACTGCAAGTGGAAAGGGCTGGCTGATAAAATTTTAAATAGTTGTGGTTTGGTCTTTTTTTCCTCTCCATCTAAGTGCTTTGTGCAAAATGTTTGGTCAGTTTTTTGTTTTTTCCCCTCAAAAAAGAACGAGTAAGAAGCGCTGTTTCATTTTGCATCATGCATAACAGAAACATTTGCGTTTGTAAACTCAAGTCAAAAAAAAAAGTTTCATTTGTGGTCAACTCAGCATCAGGTACGTGAGCTGAGCTGGTCGGGGTTCTCATGGGAGAGACACTCAGCACCTTCCTGCCCTTACACTCAGCGGCTGAAGGCATCCCCTGTCTTATGGGGTGAGCTCTGGGTGGTTCCTGGTAGCACTCCGAGCTGCTGTGCCCCTGGGACACATGGTAAGTGTAAGCTGTAAGATCAATAAGGTGTTTGAAACACCCCAATTATCATTGACAGGAGTCGGTCCTCAATAGCTTTCCCTGTCTAGGGTCAATCAGCTCGAAATACTGCACTTGGCATCTCTTGGGCTGTTTGTTCCTGTAACCTTGGGTTTCTGCAGTCAATAAACGAATCCATTCGAACGGAAAGGAGCTAAAGAAAGAAATCAGGCTGGTTCTCCATGGTTTTTGATAACTTTTAGAGCAAGAATAAAGGAACTAGCCCTTTCTATTTCTGATGGTTTGTGAAGGGAGTTCTTGGTGTCCTGATCTCTACAGTGTTTTCACAGTGTAGTGACACGGGACCAAAAGGCTGGTTCAGCATCTTCTGGTGATGGGGAGGGAGTGACTGGGAAGTAACGCTGTAACCAACTACATGGGAAAGGCTGATTTCATGGCAACTTGTCCTAGCTTAATTAAATTGCTATTAAAGAATGATCCATTTTATGTTGGAGACCTGTGCGGGGCCAGGCAGTTTCTGTCTCACCAGATGAAGGACGTGTTTCCGGAGTGAGGTCATGTCTTTTGTTCTGGAGTTTGCTGAAGACATTGCTGAGCCTTAGATGAAACTTGACCAAGGAGTGTGAGCATTTGTTGATGCCTCTTTCTGCTCGGCACCAGCCCATCTCCATCGCTGATTTCATAATTCTGTGCTCCAAAAATAAAACGCTGCAAATCTGTAAAGCTGTGGAGGGATGGGGAAGATTTGGCATCTGATGCAGGGAAGCTCTGCACGAGTGCCCTTGCTGCAGACGCAAGTGATCCAGCAGCGAGCGCTATCTGGATGTGTCCACTGAGCTCTCAGGTAAGGTAAAGGCAGAATATGGGACCATATTCTGTAGTGAGCTTGCTTGAGATTTTACCCTGATGCCTTGGATGCAGCAGATAAGCCTGCAGCAGAGGAGTTGCCCACACCCCTCCCCTTACCTCTTGAATGCTTGCAGAGAAATTGGACTGAAGATGCCTCCCCAGCTGTCTCAGTATGCCTGTTTAAAAAAAAAAATGCTGCAGTTGAGGTGCACACACAGCAGCTACGGAGATGAGCCAGGTTCATTTTCATAACCAGCTCTGTGAGAACAGCCCTTGAGGGACGTGATTATGTGGCACATGGCTAACAACCAGCACATCCCCAAAATATCTGAAAGGCAAGAAAGCTGCTCAGCAGGGAGTGAATTTCAAACTTGCACGCATTGCAGAGGCTGGAAGAAGAAATTTTAGCATAGTAAAGTTAGTGGAGTTTTGGCCAGTGATTTATTTAGGCCAGGATTTAGCCCTCGTTTATATAATTACAGGAGTTCACAAAGTGGGATCGCCCTGCTCCAGGGACAGGGGGTGATAGGTTTAGAAAAGCAAACATCCAAACGTGTGCAAATATCCTCGTGCAACTGGGAGGCAGTGGCTGCACCGCTGAGTGCACCTCCCTCGATCCCACAGCCCCTGGAGCATCCAAAGGAGCCAATTGCTGGGACAGCTGTAAAACTGGCAGCTGGGAGAGGAATGAGTCCTAAATGAAAAAATTCTCCATTCCCCACATAAAGCAATAGCTTCGCCTGTAAATGTGTCGAACCCTCAATAATAGATGATCAGGAGCCGTTAGCACCGCAGCAGATGTGCTCAGAGCCATTTGGATTTCTCTTCAAAGCAAACAAAGAGGAATGTGGTGTGCATGCGGGGATGGATTTCCCTGATTTACGATCGTGCAGCAGCGCTGCCTACGTGGGGGGAATACTTTATTCCGGGACGCCCTGGAGAGAGGGTCCTAAACCCGTTTGAAGTCAGTGGTGAACTTCTCTGCTGACTTCACTCAGGCTCTGGTCGATGGTTAAGTTCATTTAATCCTCGCTTGGATTGATCTATGGGAGCAGCTGCCCAGGCTGAGATTGTATTTACTGTTAGGGGTGTTAGACAGTCCAGCTAAAACTGTTCAGGGCTGGGAGGATATTTTGGCCCGCTCCCATAGCTGTGGTTAGAGGCTCTGCACAATGCCTGTGTGAAATGCAGCCCTTCAGGTGTTTCCCAGAGCCCTGCAGTCACTTTGAGCCAAATCCTCAGTAGCACGTGGCTTGGCATAGCCCATCTGGGGTGCATGTTGAGGGTGGAAAGGCTCCTCATCTTCAAGCCTTTTTTTTTTAGGGTCTCACCCCTTCTCAGGGAGAGAGCCTGCTGCATATAACTCACTATTTTGGCCACGCGTCTTCATCACGAAGCCTCTGCTGATGGCCGTGCTGGGTGAGAGTGGCGAGGGGGAGCATGTGGGAGACTTGCACGGAGCTCTGCCAAGCACAAACCTTGAGCACGGGGTTTATCCTTTTAAGAGCAGGGTGAGGATCCATCTGTGCTGCCGGCTCCTTGGGGCTTCAAGCATTTAAAATTTCACACAAAGCCTTCTGCAGGGTGGTGGTGGGCAATCCCTGTGCCCGTTTCCTTCTCACCAGTGCAGCTTCCTGGGCAGCTTTTGTGCACATAGCTGCACAATGGCTTCTGAGAGGACTTTTGGGGTGTCTGTGTCTCACCCTAGTCTCTGTTTTGGGAGTGGTTTCAGCAGGGTAATGCTGCTGCTGTAGAGACACTGCTGTGACTCAGTGCTGCGTGCCTGTCCTTAGATGTCTTCTCTCCCAGCTTCCCAGCTAGGTCAGACCCCAGATGCATTCGGTGCTGGTAAGGGGGATGAACATCGCATTGCGAACCTCTCAGCTTTCATCTGCCTTTTTATAATGAAAGACTGGATTCACAAGATCAAAACCTGAAGGTTATTTACCTGTAACTGGAATTTTTCTCCGAGCAGCCAGCAGCTCCCAGGTGGCTGTGCAGGGATGCCACTCAAGGAGGAAGCATTTGATTTCCAAGTAAAATTAGATTCCACATTCAATTCTCAGTAACACAAGCACAAGACTTCCAGTAAAGATGTTTTCTGTAGAAGAGGGTTTTAACCTCTCCCAGCAGATACAATCTAATTGCGCTGCAGCAGCTAACTATTGCCTTATCTTCAATATGTAAACACTTGCTCAGTAATTAAGTTACCATGGAAGTTGTACTGTATCGATGGCCAATTATAAGATAAACTGATAAAAAGGGGGCTGCGGCTGTGTTTTCTACAGAGCACACCAAACCTGATATGCCTATAATGGTCAGGTAAAGACTTGGGAATGTTGTGTTTCAATATATTCTCCCGATATTCATGCTTGCATAGCTTTTTCAGGGGAGGTGAGTGCTCTCTGGGAGATCAGCTTTTCCAGGAATGAATCTGTTAAAAATTGAAGTTTTTCTCTGGTGAATGTCCTTTGCACCACCTTACCTTGTACTCACCCAGAGATTGCCACATCCTGATGCCTTGTATCCCCACCTTTCATCCCATGGATGGCTCCGTGGAGGCACCTCCCATGTCTTGGTTCTGCTGCGTTCAGCCAGCACAAGGGGCAATAAGATCCCAACCGAGATACCTTCTGGGAGTATCAATGACTGTATTAATGTCTTTGTCACCTGAGAGCTACTCCGTGGGGCATGATAATATGTGATTAAAGAAGCCAGTTAGAAACAGTTTAGGAAGCTGGATTAGGTACCTGATCTCTTACTACGGTTCCTTTTATCTGACAGCCCAGTGAAAGAAAGGTGTCTGGATTACACTGGGAGACATTGGAATCAACAAGAGCGTCCTCTGAGTGCTGGGCTTAGTGGTGTCATGAACAATTTTAATCGTTTCTAAATGGTGGCAAACATCACAAGCTTAATGGATTTCAGCTTTATTACTGGGGCTTTGCTTAGAAGCAATTTGGATTTTCAGCTGTGAGCCAGCAGTGTAAGTGTACTCAGGGTGACATTAAAAGGGACTGGAAACCCAGGGACTGACCTGGCATTTAAATACCATGTGCCCATGCATGGGGACAGACCTCATCTTCTTTCCATCATGGTCAAGACCTCGATGCTCTGTTAAGCTCAGCCCCATGTTGTTTCCATAGGGGCAATGTGTTTGGCTCTATTTCACATGCTGATCTCCAGCAGATGGGTAGCTGAACAAGCAACTTTTTCCATTTCAAAGGCTTTGTTGCTCACGATGAAGCAAGATGACGATTTCTTTGTGCAGTGATCTCTAGAGTTTGTTTTCCATCCTTGGCTTCAACCTCAAACTTCTTGTAGGCATGATCTAAAATGGTCTCTGTCCTTTGTTTTGGGGGGAGTGGGTTAGCAGTGCTGGTTTTGGGTGACTTGGCTGGAGGGAAAGCAGTCACTGCCTCCAAATCCAGTTTCTCTGGGTGGCTTTTTTATATCGTGGGAGAAGAAGCCCTGCAAGATCTCAACGTTGAAGAGGGTTTTGTAAAACGCTTTTGACTTTGCTGGAAGAAATGGTAACGGGAGGCAACCTTGTATGTCAGGCACTTGTGGATCAAATCTGTGTAAAGCTGTCAGGGACAGAAGTCCCCAGTTCAAGACTGGTGGTCACTGAGGTCTCTTCAGCTGGTTGGTGCTCTTAGTCTGGCGTGAACAAGAAGAGGGGGAAAAGGGGAACATAGACATTTGTCAAGTTCTCCTCAGGAGTAGCATGTGGCATTGTTTCCCTTATCAGTAAGGGGAAATACACGTGTTCCTGCTCCCTGTGGGTTTTTGTGCCACCTAGAACCACCAACCTAAGGTTTCGGGTGCTTCCAGCGCAGAGTTGAACATTAATAATGATGTTTTCCCCTAGAAGGCCAAGGAGATGTCTGTAGCACTTTCTCAATCATCTACTGAATCCTAGCTTTGTGTGTGATGCAGCCATTCAAGTACTAATTGCCTTTGATTAAGTCAATCATTTGCAGAGTGAGTGGGTTAATTGGGTATTGTGGAAGCAATCGATCTAATCAGCTGCTTGCATCCATAGCTGAGGCGCTACAATGCAGCAGGACAATAATTGTTTTATGAGCTCCTGGAAGGCAGCAGAGGCAGGCTGGATGGCAACAGGAAACCTTTCTCTGCAAAATGGCCTTTAGGAAAGGTAATTTGCATGCTAAGTGTTCATTAGGAGAGGCCTGATTGATTAAGAGCTGGGAAATTCTCCCCTTTATAATGCGTGTGCATGAGAATATGGCTGGTGTAGTGGATGGTAGATCCTGGACTCATTTGCTTGTCTGAACGTGGAGTGGTAAAGGTGTGTTGTCCTGGGGCTGGGTTGAGGAGATGTTGTCTTGATGGTGGGATGAAGGAGATCACGGCCAGCACCACGAAATCCCACTCAGTATGACACAAGATGCGCCAGACACCCATCCCCACACGAGGTGCCTCCCAGGTGTCCTTCCAGGGGCAAAGAAACTATGTGGTCTGCAGGACCACTCAACACACATTCACTCCTTGCTGAGGCTCTCATTTCCAAAGCACTGAACTGTGCCTGAACGGGAGCAGCTCCTGGTGGCTCCTCATGTGGCCCATGCCAGCAGAGCCTGGGGGAAAGGAGAGGATCCCACCGCATCCCCCAGCCTCCGGGGTCCCGTCTGCCTCCTGCACATGTGGATGCTGACAGCTCCAGTACACCTCTATCTGCACTGCTGAACATGTAACCAGCAGGAAGTGTATTTATCTGGAGATGACTGCAGAATTATTTTCAGGGAAGTTATAAGCTGCTCAGCACAGCTGCAGACAGGGAAAAAAAGCTGCTGGTGCCGTGTGGTGGACCAGAGGAGCAGTTGAAGCCTTGGCTGCAAGCTCTCAGTTGGCTGACTGCCCTTGACAACACTTACAGGGGACTGCTTTCTGTGTGGGGAGGACAAATTTGTCTCCAAACAAAGAGCAGTGTTTTCACTCCACAAGAAAATTTGGCTTTTTTTAAAATATTTTTATTGGAATGCTTAAAAATTTCACATTGAAGTCAATGAACCACAGCAAAGAAATATTACAGCTTACAGCAATCGAATCAGACGATTTACAATGATGCAGCCAAACAGGAGGTGTGCGGTTCTTTTTGCAACACTATTTGAAGTCCAGTCCCTTGGGAAACCTTAGGATACACCACCTTCTAAATCCAGCTCCCTGATTATGGTTTATTTTTGAGGAAATATCCTTCAGACTCTTCGTGCTAAAAGGAGGTTGTGACATCAGTGTCAGTGGTGGTGAAGGATGGTAGGGATTCTCCACTCAGCTGCTCCAAGTAATTATGCAATTCCTTAACCTCGCAGAAAAAGCAGGCACATCAACTCCAGTGAGTACCCACCCACCATTCTGGTTTAATTAACATCTTACAGCAGGAGCGTAGCAGGCTACTCGGCTTCTGACATACAGAAGCGGTGATATGTACCTGGTAATTTTAGCAGCAAAGTGATGTAGTTGTGTTTGTATCTTCCTCTTCATCTGCAAAGCTCTGAATTGGGGTCAGAGCACCTTGTCTGACTGTCTTGAGAAAAGAAAACTGACTTCAGTAGGTGGAGGGGCCCTGCCCAATCTCTAGGAAAATGCAATTGTTCTTGGATTGCACACACGAGTAAATTTTTTCCTCTTTTTCAGCCTTCCATGCTTTGTCTTGCAGTGAGACCAAGAAAAAAACCAACACAGTAATGCACTTGTTCTTGGGCACAGTATTGGCTTTATCACTGTGCTTGGTTTGGATATAGAAGCATGTTTCTGGTTTTACCACTGACCTAGAAATGTCCTGGAAACAAAAAGTTCCGTTCCCAACTGAAATTGCAAAGTAGAGCACCAAAGAAACTGAAGAGCAGATGTGGTTCAAGTACAAGTTTATCGTGTTTTACATAGAATGAGGGAAAGCAAAATCCATGCGTGATTTTTTTTTTTTTTTCCAAGGCAGTGCATGTGATTGTCCTTCTCTTGGGATGAGTTTCTTTGTTTTCTGAGAACAAAGGCTGAAACTGAAAGAGTCATTTTGGGTACTTCCTATAATCCGCATGCTCAGACATGCCAAAAGCCCCATCAATAAGCACACACCATAACGGCGCTCAGAGCTGGGGAAGTAGCAATATCCCTCTTCTTAAAAATAGGGAACTTGGACAAATTGCTGGAGGAAGTCAGATGGAAAGATGGTATCTGTGTTAGACTGTCTTGAGAGCAAATCCTCTCCCGTGCTTCCTCTGTAGCCCCTTGGATGGTGAGAAACTGGGTTGGGCTGGAGCACCCTAAGGGCTGTGCCATTTCAGGTAACGTGCGTGCTGTTTGTTGGCCAACTTTGTCACAACCGTTTGGCGGCTTTTTTACAAGTGTCCCCATTTTGTGGCAGAGCTGACAGTTTGGTTTTTCGTTTTGGCAGGTGGTTGAAGTGAGAGAGTGTTATTTCTAAAGGGTGCTGGCCAGCAGGTCTCCGTCAGGTAGTTCTTTCTGCAGCCACGGCTGGGTGCTGGTGATCAAGCGCGGCGTCGACAGGCGGCCACGTCCTTTGGGAGAGGATACAAACGTGCCCTAGTGCTACGAATTGGCAAGTGTGGCAGGGCTGGGGGTTGTTTTGCTTCAGCACGAGCAGAACAACCTTCATGAAGGTCTAAATGTGACCAGGTACCTTTACTCTGGAAGCTGTTGGTAAGGTAGTGCAGAGGCGAGGAGGGACTCTGGTACCTCAGCTCTGAGATCTGCTCCCCTCTCCAGCCTCCTGCAGTTCTTTCTCCAGCTGTTTTTGCAATCTTTTAGATCGGGCTGCTGAGGACACGTCTTGCTGACATACTGTTTGCCTGGGGAAGCTGGATGAGTTCATGTTCAGTTCACGTCCAGTTTGTTGTGTTTTGCATTTAATCAGCGCTGACAGGGGTGCAGGCAGCACGTTTGGACAGAGCAGAGGAACAGCTCCCGAGGACACAGCCCTGGAGGAAGAAAGAAAGAAAAGAAGCAAGTAAAGGATTTAAGAAAATCTGTGCCAAAGTACAGCAAAATTAGCAGCTGGCTTTGTCCGAGCAGCCAGGAGCTCTTTTGCAGAGGCAATGGTTCTGGAAAGATCTGGCATATGAACTATGGAAAGGGATTGCATTTGCTATTATGTTGGGGTTTTTTGTTTGATTATTGTTATTTTTTTTAATTAATTTATTTTTTTCTCCCTTGGAGTGGAATTCAGATAACTGTGTTTTGCCACAAAGGGCTGGAAAAAGGGAAATCAAAATGATGCAAATGTCCATACACATGAGGGCATGAAAACCTAGCCTTCCAGCCTGGCCTTGGCACTGGCTCACAGTATTGTCCTCGGCAGCTCACCAAACCTCTGTGTGCTTCCACCTCTTTGTATAAAACCATTAGGATGCCTGTGTGCTGGGGCAAGTGTTGTGTGGGCTTTACAAATTTCCAGTTATTTGAATTTGAGATCCTCTTTGGGGAAATGCGGAGAGTTTTTTATTCCCTGCTCCTGAAGTGTTAAGAGAAATTACACAAAAAAAAAAAAATAATAATTGTGGAGGAGAGCAAGTTTAACAGGGAATGCCTGCAGCACCCTTCCACCCTGTGCCATTCAGATGTTTGTAACAAAACCCTCCAGAGGAGTGAGGGAATGCAACCTGCAGCCAAAACGTGAGGAGTTGCTCCGAGGTTGTGCTGCTGAGGGCTGAGCTCTGTGCCCAGCGCACTCTGCTGAGCTGGGCAAACCCAGGCGGGTGTTTCTGAACTACAAGACTGTGTTTCCTCCTGCATCACCTTGTATTTTGCATTTGTCACCATCTTCCACGTGCTGTCTTCCCTCTCTCTTCTTTGGCACCAGGGTCCTTTCCTCCAGACCCAGCTCTCCAGCCCCTGACGAGCTGGCAGTGTTTCCCCCGTGTCAGCCGCAGCAAGGCTCTGAAACCATCCCCGCTGCTTAGCCACTTGCCATTCCGGAGGGCAGCCACCAGCCATCAGAGCCCTAGCAGCATCTCTGCCTCGTGTGAAGCAAATCTCACGTTTTTACGACTTATCAGCTGGGCAGAACCTGCAGCCTGTCTGACTCCTGTCAGCCCCGTGTTGTGAGGGCTGGGATCCCTGTCCAGCTCTGTCTCGTTCAGGCGCTATCGGGCACGTAGCGGTTTTGCTGATACAACCCTGGCAGGTAGTGGCCTTCCCTGCAAAGCTGGGAATTAATTTGTGCTGCAGCGGTGATGAGAGCAGCTCAGGCTGTGCCTCGTGTGGATGCTGCTGCCCTGGGCTCTTCTGGTGGCTTTCTTGGCCGGCTTCCCCTTGCTTAGGTGTTGGGTCTTAGCTGTCAGTGGGCGCTTCTTTCTAACACTGCGAGTGCCCTCCGAGGGATTGGGCATGGCTTTTTGGTAGAAAAGTCCCAGCTGGAGTTGGGACGGGATCGAATTGTTAGACTGAATCCGCCAGCCTTTGGGGAGGATACACCCCAAGCCTGAAGGACAGACGGCTGGAGCACAGTAAGAGCTTTGCCCCTGTAATTCTCCTGATGTCTCTGGTGTCGGTGCTTTGGTTCCTGGGCTGGTGTACGTGTGCTGCTGTGAGTGGGTCTCGGTGCTGTGCCCATGCGGAGCATTTGTCCTGTGCTGGAGGGACGGGAGGGCAGCAGTGTGATACCACGTTTTAAAAGAAAGTCCTGTTGCAACACATGACCCAAATAAAATACAGAGACAAAGGAGAGGCCGCAGACAGCTGTAAGTATTTCCACCCCTTACATCTGCAGCACGTTATCAGCCCACTGGCAGTCCTGCACGCCAGCAGCTGATGTGAGCTCGGATTTATGACGCTGTAGTTAGCATTCAGCATTACTGATGGCACGGGCTTTGCCATTGCACTTATTTACACCAGATGTTGACAGCTTTGCCTCACAGTCAGCAAAGGTCTCTCTGAGGAGCTGGAAAAGGTATTTGGCTTGGGATTTCATCAGTCCAGACAGAATAAACTGGTATCTTGACTTAGCAGCAAAGGCACGTTTAGCTAGATGGGCAATTTCTCTTCAGTTAGCATCTTTAGCCCTTGTCTGTGTTACTCTTTTCTTTCTGTCATTTCTGATTGTTAAATGTACTTGTGTGTGTGTGGACTTTTTTTTTCTCTAGGTTTCTTATGGCATGGAACCATTTTATATCATTTGTACCTGTAGAGTGAGTGTTGAGGAGTTGGCTGAGTGGTTTTTGTGCATCTCTTCATCTGTGTGTTAAATAAATCCTACATGACACTGGGTGACATGAACAACTGTCTGAAAAGCAGGTTGAATAAGGATTTTCTCTACACCACCATTCATAGCACTCAGATGAAGGACAGGCTGCTTAATGATTCCATAGCCACTTCCACTTACTAAAACAAAGAATAGTTGCAAGTTGTTATAAAATGTGCAGTTTTTAACTTTAAAATCCTAACTTCTGAGAGCCAAAACTGGAAACCTGAAAGGATTGAAATTAAGAGAAAGGGGAACACTTTTTTCAGTGGGACTTTTAAATAATTATATCTTAAATTTATATCATAAAGCTTTTATTGGACAGTTCTTGGGGGTTCCTGTTTTTTATCAGTGCAGGAGGCCCCGTCTTGCCTGCCTTCCTCTTGCTCCAGAAGTGCTATTTCTGTAAGCTGGGAGAGGAGGTACCAGGAGCTGTGGCGGGGTTGTCCCTTGGGAACAAGGGCTCAAGTCTTTGCCCATACCACAGCGTGTGAAGCATGGTGCAAATCCCCCTTTACCTGGCACGTCGCTGTATCAGAGCGTGGGGATCTCTGACGTACAGGAGGTTGGGAAAGAGCATCAGAGTGAGAAAGGCAAATCCGAAGGAAAAACCTGTTTCTTCTGTCTTGTGCGATCCAGCCACACATTTGATCTACTTGGTTTTGATGTCAAAGTTCTTCTCCTATTCTTTATCCTATCTCTTTTTTCAGCGATATGTTTTATTCCTGGTTCTCAGCAATTGCTTTCTGCTGCAGGGTACCGAGAAGGATTTCTGTGGAAGAGAGGACGTGACAACGGGCAATTCCTAAGCCGAAAATTTGTGTTATCGGAGAGGGAAGGTGCACTGAAGTACTTCAACAAAAATGACGTGAGTTTCTGGGGCTGCTCTTTGTTGATGGGGGAGCACAACAGTAAGAGCATCTGTGAACAAATAATTTCCAGGCCACTGTTTAATTTATAGGGTTACAGAGTTTTCATAGCATTGTTGGTCACTGATCAGCACAGGACAAGGGCACCAGCTTGCCAGCCTCATTGTAGGGTATGCTCTTGGTCCACCACCACAGTCACGGTGGGACACCCTAACTGACCATTTTACATCCTCCTGCTGTGTTTTAAAGTCTGTAAGATTTTCCTTAAACCACTAATGAAGGAGTTTTTCTCAGCTCTGGCTGTGTATGATCCAGCTGAGATGGATTTCCTGTCTGTGGCTAGCTAGTGGCAAAGGTAACGCCACCTCACAGGGGTCACTGGGGGCTGAAACCTCCTTTAAGTGACATGGCAAGCAATCCTGAGGGAAAGTCCTCGGGTTTTTCTCTTGCAGTGTCAAGCGGTAGAAGCATTTGTCTTTTCCCCCAGGGCAGATTTCATTTATTGTAAGTGAGATACAGAGCTATTACCATGAAAATTGGATGGGTGATGAACGGACAGACACTCTACTACTCTGTACCACATAATGGAGGGAGCTGAGGTGTTTTCCTCTGATCTCTTAGTCTCCCCTGAAACCTTCAATGTGTCTTGATCACCTTCAGAGAGGGTAATGCTTCCATCACAGCTGTGCATCAAGCTCCAGTAAAACACCGACAGCCATCCAGAGCCATCAGCAAGCCTCTAAAAATATCTGGTGCAAGTGCTGCGTTGTGATGGGGACATTGTTGGCCATTCGTGCAGAGGGGGGGACCATCCAGCCATGCTTCTCCATGCCCAGTGGCTAGCTTAGATAGCACTGTCTTCTTTTTCAGCTTTGCGTGGGGTGGTGCAATTATGCATCCTGACAGGAGATGGCCAGTCATAAGTGAGGGAGAAGTGAAAGTCCCAAATCCGGCCCCGATTCAGTTGCTATTAACTGCTATGGTGGCTTAAGGCTTTTTTTTTTCAATTCACTGGTGACCATATAGCCATGGTGGGAACGGCACTGCCACGGCGCATCCTCTCTGCTGGGATTTCCCCCCTGTGGTCACCCACAGCAGGCTGGCTTCCACGGCAAGTCCCCAAGTTCCCGAAGCAGTGCTGGCAACTCCTCCCATGCAGGGACTTCCCTGTGGCACTGGGAGGGGGACCATGGCTCCACTGCATGGCCTTCTGTCCCCTGGCTGTGTCTCAGGCTGTGTCAGCCACCTCTCTCTGCCCCCATCCTTGTCCTGGGGTGCAGAAATGAGCAGCAAAATGCCACCAAGGAGTTTTCTTCAGCTTCTTGAGGTTTCAAGTCCTGTCACACCGTGATGGTTCAGGCAGTGGGAGCATTGGGTTGAAATTAGTCACCACCCACAAAGCTGTTCATCTCCTTCTGAAAAATCCTTCTGGTTTTGTCCCCATTGCAGCAGAATAAAGCAATACCAGCTTGGCCAACTGCCAGCTAGCTTCCAGGGAGATGGAGCCTCTCTCATCCGTGTGTCCCAGTGCTGCTGTCTGGAGACACTCACGTCTTCATGCATGGGTTGCGTCACATCCCATGGAGTGGGAATTGGCTCTGGGGGGTTTCTCCTTTAGCTAATTGCAGCTGTAACTCAAGAGACTTAGCACGGCCTAAAGCTGGTGTTACAAAGAGCATAATCTTTATTTCTCAGAATGTTTCATTTCTTTATTGTATTCATTTAGTTCTAAAAGGGTGGTACACTTCTAGCGCTGGTTTGTAAGAAGACACTGCTGCAGAATACAGGTGACCTGCCACAGGGGGTGAGGATGGGGTTGGTGCTTGGGACTGGCCTGATCTAGAGTCATTGCTGGGCTAATCCATCCCAGAGGTGGTTGTGAAATACATATTTGATCCTCTGGAAAGAAAATACCCAGTTTAGAGGTCAAATGGAGGTGCAGAGTCAGAAGCCAGTGGCTCATGTGGAAGGATGGGACCAGTGGGGATGTGAGCATGGTGACCCTGGCAGTCAGGTCTGATGTTTGCAAGGGGGACAATCCTCCATCCCTCTTGGGCAAGGATGAACTGGCTGGGGGTGCTTGAGATGCAGAAAGCATTCTGGCCTGTTATTTAGCAGTCTGTGCTTTTTTTTTTTTTTTGTCTGGCTGAGTGGTTTTCTTTCTTCTTTAATAGTACTCATCCAGGTGTAAATGGTGGTCATTTATCATCATGTAACGAGGCTGGAGGAAATCTATGAGTCAGGAGACAATGGAATTAGAAGTAGGGAGAAGAGGCATGAAGTTACTTGTCTTTCATAGCACAACATCCTATCTTGAGACCTGACCTCTGTATTTTGCTTCTGGGCTGAAATCTTTCTCCCCTTGAACTTTAAGGAATTTCACAGAACAGCAGAGCATTTTCCCATGCTGGCAGAAAGCACTCGTCGCTGCCTGAGCAAAGCCTCAGATGTATTATCGCCAGGCAGTTTTGTGTGCTGGGCGTCGTGTTGTAGCTAATGGCCTCAATCAGGAGTTTGTTTCTGACACAGTGAACTGCTTTCTGGTTTAAAAGCCAATTTTCAGGTGTTTGCTCACTCAGCTGTGTTTTTCAGGCAAAAGAACCCAAAGCAATTATGAAGATTGAACATTTAAATGCAACTTTCCAGCCTGCAAAAATCGGGAACCCACACGGACTGCAGATCACTTACTTGAAGGACAATAGCACAAGGAACATCTTTGTTTATCACGAAGATGGCAAGGTGAGAGCATGGAGGAATGGGGACTTGTTCGAGGTCCTGAGGGATTGGTGCTGTGGAGAGCCAGCCTGGGTCACACCCGCCTCTAACCCAGCTGGGAGTTGCTGGGGGATGTGGGAAGGATTTGGGGCTTTCTAAAATGGAAATCTGTGGAGAAGAGGGCTCAGGGGCCTGGGGCATTTCTTTGCACAAGGAGGACAGTGGGACACAGAGGTCAGGGCAGTGAGAGGAGGGTCACAGTCCTCCTGGAGGGTGTTGGAGGGGACTTGTCCATGGGGCCACCAAGAAGAACCTGAGAGTCACCACACTGCACCATTGGAGTCAGCAGTGCAGGCTGGGGTTTTGTCCCCACGCACTGGTGTACATTCAGAGAGCAGAACCAGGTGAGTTTGCTGTGATGCCATCTGGCAGGCATATCTTCATCTCTTTCCTCCACCAAATATTTGGGGTTCCCCAAAAAATAGCAGCCCTGGGGTGGCCAATAAACCCAAACCTAGAGCTGTCATGTTCATGTGGTGTTTACAACCCTGTTCTGGTGGCAATCCCATGTGGACCAGCACAGCAGGTCCCCCAGGACTTGTGGAATTGTGTGGATGCACAGCCCGTTCTCCGTTCACCCAGGTGGGGGGAGCCAGCCGGCCTTGCTAGCAATAAGCAGTCCGTGCTCACAGCAGAGCCACTTGTCTCCAGACCACAGTCCAGCTGTGTCACCAAAATACAAGGTGCTCCTGATTTGAGGACAAGCACAAGAAATAAAAGGAAGGAGCTCCTTCCTGTGAAAGCTGAATCCCACCATTGTGCCCCTGTCTGTGGTGCTGGCAGTCTGCTCAGTAGAGCTGGGATTTTGCTGTTAATTATCTTGGATTGAAAAAGACGATTTTTCAGCCGAGGCCCCTCTTCGAAGGAGCATTTTGTGACGTTGAGGCCACTGCTGGAGCCAGGACTGCCTGGTCTGAATTTCTGCTCCCACGGGTTGAACGCGGTTGCTCCTGCCTCCGTTGGGGTGTGTGGGCAGGAAGCTCACTGGTGCCATCTGATAACGCCTAAGCTGAATTTCTCTCAACTTCCTTGAAATTTCGTTGCCCTTTTGGCTGGTTGAGGAGTGCAAGAAGGTCAAACACTCTGTGGTAATAACCTCAAAAACTCACTGGAGTGAGGCACCCAAGAGGATCAAGGCCGGAGGGCCAGCCTGTGTCACCCTGCTGCTGCCCCAAAGCTCCGGGGGCTGGGGCAGCTCCATGCAGCTGGGGGCTTCCTTAGCACCTACCCACCACCACATGGACCAAGCCAGCTGAGGTGAGCCTGAGGCACCTGCTAGAGATGGACAGCGGCTGTGCTGGAAATGAAATGAAGAGCAGCACACCCTGCATGTGAGCGGGAGGAGCAGAGGAGCTCGCTTTTTCACTTTAGGCCACAACAACAGCTGAAGCTTTAGGCCAGAGCAGCACAGCTGAAGGCTGTGTGCATCACACCCCATGTCTGTTAAACTAAAAATGATCCAGGGGTTCTACTTGGCACCATTTTCCAGTGCAAACAAGGCCTTAGCAGAGCTCTGCCTGTTTTGCCAGGAGAAGGGTTAGTTTGTTAAAGGCCACTAGACCTTTTGATGGCCTGAGCTGGAGCCAGGGAGGTGCAGGAGAGGAGAGCAGCAGGGTTTGAATTATAGGTCTCATACACTGTACCATCAGGACCTGCTCTGATGGTTGAAGGCAGGCAGGCTGGCAGGGCTCCAGGCACGCCGTGGCTCGTAGAAAAGCTGCAGATGCTGATTTCCCACCGCACTGATCTCCTGGCTGGGGCTGAAGCTCCCTCTGCAGGACTTTTGGAAGCCAACACAGGAGCAGCTCAAAGCTGCTGTGTGCTGCTGCCGTCCCTGACGTTATCGTCATCCTTAGCATCCTTAGAGGTGGGCTGGATCTCCAGGAAAGGCCACCCTTCGGAGTAAAAACCATTATCTTTGAATCTTTTCTGGACAAATTAGCTGAGTGCTCTTCCTCAATGCCAAAGAGCCGCACCAGGAGCCTTCAGGACAGGCAGAGGTGGCATGGGGGATCACTCAGCAACAGCAGGAGTTTGTTGCTTGAGCTCCAGGGATTGATGAGCAGGAGGAATGATGAGAAGAATTTGTATTTTTATCCAGTCTGAGATTGCATTGGCAGTGCAGGTAGCTCAGGTTTGGGACAGAGGCTGGAGGCACCATCAGGCATGTGAAGTTGGGTCTGTGGTGGCACTGCCAGCAAATCAGGAAGAAGCTGAGAGCCTGCAAGAGCCATCTGCAAAGGTACTGCCAGGAGTTCATTTTCTCTGCTTGCTCGGAGACATAAATCAGTTAAAGGAATCTCTACTAACGAGCTCATGAGACAACATTTTCCTGTCCAAAACCACCAAGCAGTTTAAAGTTGTTCTTGCAGATCAGATATATCCTCACCAAATCTGTGGTGGTGTTCATGATTATAAATGCATAAAACCTTTAGCAAGGGAGCCTCCTGGCTTTGCAGACAGGTACAGTTTTGTGTAAAGAAAGGTGCTGAGGCAATGGGTAATTCATTCTCTAAGAAATGATCGGTTGTCTGCAGTCCATGAGAGTTTCGTCCTCTGCTTTTCTGCAGGGAGAAACCCTGCCTCACATCCCAGTCAAGGAGGCGACCCTCAGGCAGGACATCCAGTAGCCTTCCAGCTGGTGATTGTACAAAATATCACCACGTTAACATTACAGCTTATTTTTCATTACCTCTAGCCTGTTATGGTCATCGTTAACTTGAGGAGCCAGTTCCTCCTGCTGATCCTCTTTGTGCTGCTATCTGGGGTCTGCTTAGCTGCTTAAGGTAGAAAAGCAAGTGATAAGTAAGTAGAACCTCAGACAAGCAGGTCAGAGTTTTCCAAAACGTTGTTTGCATATGTCCTGTTATGTTTTTTCCCCTTTCAACTTGAAATAGATAACAAGCCAAAGCAGAACATCAGAACTTTTAGAGGATGTCTATTTGCTACATTAGGTCATTTTTAAGATACCTCAAGTTCCCTAAAACTGAGAAATTGCAAATAAGGGCCTTTTTTTTGCCCTCAGTCATTTTTAAGTACGTAAAAATTAGATCTTACTGAAGGCAGACTTCTTGGTTACGGTATTTCCTACACTACAGCAACCTCACCTGGAAGGTTGGTTATCTTAGGATCACGTCTGGCTCACAGAACACTTCATGCATGTTAATAACAACCCGTGCATCCGTCTCCTGCGTAACCACAGCTATTTTGGAGGGGAAATGAATGGAAGGAGGTTTTTTCCCTGGAAAGGAAGAAGTGCCACAGCATCTGAGAATTGGACTGAAACTTCAGTATCATTGTGCTTTTTCACAGAGGACTCAAGGATATGGCTGGTGGTCTGCAGTACAAGGATAGAGATATTTGGTCACTCTTTTAGCAAAATACAGAACTATATTGCTATGGCCTCTGAATCTGGGGAGGATTCAGGCATTAAAAGCTTCCTCACACGCTCTTCATGCAGAAGGATGAGACTGGTGATGGGGAACAGGCTGCCGTGGTGTCAGGCTGGCTTTGGACCTGCAAGCAAAAGGGGTTGAACAGGGGTAAAAAAAACAACAAAACAAAAACAAAAACAAAAACCAAAACATGTTCCCAGGATCAGGCTTGCTGCTGGGCTCAACATATCCATGGTGGGCTTCACCGGCTCTTTGTGCGCCAGGAGGAGGGGTTGGGGCCAGCAAGCACCCCCTGCATGTCCTGCTGCTCCTCGTCCTGGAGCTCCCCGCTGCTTTGGGCTCCACTAATGCTAAGCGATGGCTCCTGAGTCACCTGAAATCTCATTTCAAGCCGCCAGCTGGGTTTTCCTCTGCTGACCTTCCCCCTCCCACAAGCGCTACTTAAGCAGACGGGGAGCTGGGATGAGAAGTGCTACCGGTTTTCTGAGCCCTGCAAGCATCGTTTACAGAAAAATGATGCTCGGGTAGTGGCTATGGCATGTGAAGGGTCATACCCATTGTTGGAGGTTGTTTGTTCAGAGGTGATGGCTCGTAATCCTCATCCTGTGTACAACCTGGGCACCTCACCATGCTCTCCGTGGGGCAGAGGTTTTTTTTTGTTTTGTTTTGTTTTTGAGGGCTGCCACTAAACTGCACTCTTGTCACTTGGGACAAAGTGCTGGGAGAGTTGAAATGAAGCAGGATCACATCATTTCATTATGTGCACACTGCATGACTCGCTGTTCTTTTTCTTTCTTGTTATTAGGAAATCGTGGATTGGTTCAATGCCATCCGGGCAGCACGTTTTCATTACTTACAAGTGGCGTTCCCTGGAGCCAGCGACGCTGATGTGAGTTTTCCTGCGTGTTTTTTTTTTCTTACTCATTTTTATCATCGTGTTAAAAAAGAGGAAAGCTTGGGAGTGCTCCGTCCTTCAATGTGTGCTGGGCAATTACCATTATTTTGGTGTAAGGGGCTTCAGACCATTTTCAGACAAAAAGTTCTACAGGGAAAATCATAAAAACCAAAAGGAGAGAGCCTTACTGGTCTGCTGTGGTACAGGTGGCTGGCACATCTGCATAGAATCGCCAACAAAACCCAACAAATAAACCCATCTCCTTCTCCAGAAGCTTTAATAGAGTTACTGCTTTGTCCAGTGGTCAGTGAGAAGGTTTGGGTGCCCATGAGATCTGCTGACAGAGGGCTTGGCTGGGCTCAGCTGGGGCTTTCCCTTGTCCAGGGACCTCCATAGCTGCCCAGTTCCCCCCCACCCCCATAGCTGATGCCACGCTCTTTTTTTCTCTCCTGTTTGGGTTGTTCCAGCTGGTGCCAAAGCTTTCTAGAAACTACCTGAAAGAAGGATACATGGAGAAAACGGGGCCAAAGGTAGGGTATAAATGTTTCTGCAATACCCCCAACACCAAGGCTTTCTCTGTACTGGGTGGAGAAAGGTCTGCTGGTGGGACGGTCACCCTCACTGGAGAGGTGAAGCTGAAACGCTGTAATCACGTTAATGAGCATTTCACCCCTGTACTTTGGGTTTGGAAGCAAAGGTTAAAAAATCTGAAATTATCACAGACCAGCCCACCCCATTTCCCTGATTGCTGGCCATTTCTACAAGCCCACCAGGTGCAGATGGTCCCAGAAACTGCCTTTCCCAAATTGCCCTGGCCTGCCTGGGTCCTTGAAGCTGCCCAAAGCAACCCCAAAGCCCTGGGTGGTGCCCAGTGAGAAAGGTGCTGCTTATTTTGGTGTGTAATCCGGCACTTCTTGACTCTCCAGCAAACAGAAGGATTCAAGAAGCGGTGGTTCACCATGGATGACCGAAGGCTGATGTATTTCAAAGATCCCCTGGTAAGACAAAGGAGCCTGGGCTGTCTGCAGGGCATCATCTGCAGTAAAGCCCAGGCTGACCCTCACCAGAATGCTTGAGCAACCCTCACCAAGTGCAGATTTTTCTACATCTGGATTATGCATTCCTTGGGGTGGGGCTGAGGGGGACAGGTCCTGAGTCCTGGGTGCTCCATGGGATCACCGGTGTTTTTGGTGCTTGGCTGCTGCACTTTGCACTTCTGGCCACGTGCACAGCAAGCCCATGAGATGGCTCTTCTGTATCCTGCCTCACTGCTCCACTGTCCTCTAGGATGCCTTTGCAAGAGGGGAGGTGTTCATTGGGAGCAAGGAAAACAGCTACAAAGTCCTGGAAGGGCTCCCGCCATCCACGCAGGGAAATCACTGGCAGCACGGCATCACCATCGTCACCCCGGACAGGAAATTCCTCTTTGCCTGTGAGACAGAGGACGACCAGCTGGAGTGGATCACCACCTTCCAGAAGGTTATAAGCAGGCCGATGCTGCCTCAGGAATACGCAGGTGTGTGCTCACGAGGTCTGCAGAACAGCCTCCTCCCATTTATTTCCCATTTGTTAGAGGAAGGGATGGATGGAGAAGGGTCAGGGATGTGATGCCTGTGGCTGCTCCCTTGCGTGCGGTGTGAGCAGCCTCTGTGAGGCTCACCTCTGGAGGAGGAGGGTGGTGTCCTCCTGCTTCCCTCCTCCTCACCCTGTGATGGTGTCCGCAGTACTGTAAGCACAATCGGTTGCCCAGTTATGAGGATAATCAGACCCAAAGAGCATCAGCAGCACGAGGTCTGCTCGCAGAGCTGGGCTTGTCGTGCTCCTGATGCTCCTGGCTTTAACTTCGTTTTCTGTGTTGTTTTTTTGTTTGTTTCAGTGGAAGCCCATTTCAAGCATAAACCTTAGATGGGACTGGCTGGTCAGACCTGAGGAATGAGCTTCTGTTTACAACACAACATGGTTTTATTTGAAATGTTAAAAATAATTATTAATAATAATAACAGTAATAATAATAATAATAATACTTCCCTTTCCCTTCATCATTCACTTGATCATGTTGGAAGCCAAGAAGGGCAGCAGCGAAATGCGACAGATGCTGATCCAACCTGAAATTTGTTTCCATGGCTCCCCCTTGCACCTCGTGTCCACGTGCAGCTGATTTGGGTGCCTCCTGCAGTAGGTACCTGCCTCGAGGACCGTGCTGGCTGGAAGGGGTGCCCCACCATGGGGTGACAAGGAGTTTTGGTGGCACATCTCATGGGTACGGGGCTTTTTCTGGACAATTTGGTCCGTGGCCAGTGCAAAAACCCAAAATGGTTCCCTGTGGCGAGTGGTGACTGTTTTGGGGGACAAGAGGATGTGCTCCATCCCTCCTGCCCACTCAAATGCCCTCTCTGAGGTGCTGCTGGGTGGTGGGGTTGGTGGTAAGCTGCTTTTCTTCCCCTGTGGCTCAGTGCCGCTTCAGTTCTGCAGGAGATGCAGCCCCAGGGCCGAGCCACCTGCTCTGGTGGCAGAGCTCAGCCAAGGCCCAGGCTCACCAGAGGGCTTCGGCTGGGTCAGCCTTGGCCCCACTGCTGCTGGGGGCATCCACCTGCTCCTCCTGCTGCCCCGGCTCCCTGACAGCCGTTTCCTAGAGGAGACCGTGAGTCCCTGAGATGCTGACATCCTAACGGGATGTGAAGCATGACCCTAATGAAGGAGAGAAAACATTGTCTTTAAATGTAGGAAGCTGCAGCCATTGCCTGGCAGGGGAGTTTGGAGGTGACCAAACCGTGTGAGAAGGCAACGGCGTGTGTCCTGCTCGCCCACATCCTCCGGATCCTTAAAACACGAAGAAGTGCCAGAGCTCAGAGCAGCTTAAATCAACTCCTGGTAGTAA
Source organism: Anas platyrhynchos (assembly GCF_047663525.1). Taxonomy (NCBI): domain Eukaryota; kingdom Metazoa; phylum Chordata; class Aves; order Anseriformes; family Anatidae; genus Anas; species Anas platyrhynchos. The sequence goes on along the minus strand of NC_092601.1, from coordinate 14,117,213 downwards.
GTTTGTCCCCGCGTTCCTCCCCACGGACAGTACTTCCCATGCAGTGCCCCAGCTGCTTCCACCCTGCCATCCCAGTTTGTGCCAAGGTGAAGCTCCTCCTGCTTCCCCAGAAGGGACAGGGGAGCGCCGCCCTTCCCAGCTGAGCCCACCCGTCCTCTGGAAGCCACCACCGCTGTCACCGTGGCCGCTTCCTCGGTGCCCGTGCGGGCAGAGGCCCCGGCAGGGAGGCAGCGGGGGCTGTGCCTGGACATGGTCTGGGCTGGAGGCACCGCGGGGACCTTGGGCATGCGCCTCCTGGGCAGCTTGGGTGGAAATGGAGCCCAAGTTTGGCTTGCGTGGTCTCATGGCGTGTAAATGTTGCTAGATGACTGATCCTCCCGCTGCCGTAGAGGTAAACTATAAATAAATCAGGTGTGGGTGGGCGTCACGCCTCCTAAGTGGTGGCGATGCTGTCTCTGGGCTAGTTTCCAACAGAGGCTTCTCACCCCCTGGCTGGGCTGTCGCTGTCTTTTTGGGGCCGGGTTGGTTGGGGTTGAGCTTCAGGCTGGGTTGTGCCCAGCCCGGGTGCAGGCGCCTCCCTTCAGCCCTGCTGGCTGCTGACACGGTGCTTCTGCAAACTGGTTGTTGCACTTTTTTCCCCCAATTCATCCCTTAATTATTTTTTTTTTGGTTAATTTTTTTCTGAAGATAAAAAAGCTGCTTGAAGTGACATTTCAGCAATGTTTTGAGCACTGTAACTGCTGCGGGTGGGGGGTGACGCGTTCGTGGCGATTGGGCTGGGACCTGCACACAACGTGCTGAATTTTTACCTGAAAAAAATGTTTTTCTGCATCCATTGAGTAACAGACCGAGACACTGATCTGTCCGACGCGTTCCTTACGTTGGTGTTTGTAACCGAACCCATCTCATGGGCTGTGTACGTTTGTTATGTCACTGGTAAGACAACTGTGGTACTAAATGTCATTCGCACCAATAAATTATGATGTCAGATGGGTGGCAGTGTCGTGCTGGCTCTGCGGGAGAGGTAAGATGGGGGCTTCAAACCAAACCCTGAGCCTCCAACCACAACGAGGCGAGGTGTGAAAGGTGCTGGTAGAGCGCTGGGCACCCACAGCACCACGCAGCCCGCTGGGGCTGCCCAAGGGGGTGGGCTGGGGTGGGCGGGTTTGTGAAATAACTGTGTTATATAACACACATATAACACAGCGTCCGTGTGCGTACCGAGCTGTACTGTATAGTGAGCCATGATACATTTTTATTTGATGTATGCATACACACAGAAAATGTATTTTACTGAGCCTACCCAGGCACACAGATATAAACCCCATTTCATGTTATAGGATGCTGTGTGCAAAACAGATTTTTTGTGTGTATGTATATATATTATAGTTTGTAAGAACATATGCATGTATGGCTTTATGCATCTATTAAAATATACGTTTATAGAAATCTAATTTAATTTACAAATAGATATATATCTATCTCACACGTGTACATACATACATTGCCTGTTCATCTATAGCTGGTGCTATAGCCTTTTTATAACTAAATTTATTAATTTTTAATGAAAAGCATGCACCTGGGTGTTTGTTTTATAGTTATATATAAAACGTATACACATGCATTGTTCTATGTAATTGAAACTAAGTATAGCGCATAGAAACGTATGTACACACACATACATAGCACTCTGTGTGTGTATATGTATATATAGTTTACAAAAAAGTATGGTATTTATTTTTTTTTTTTCTCGTAAAAAGGCACGTTAATAATAGGGGAAAGCCAGGCCAGGCTGTTTGTTTGTGGTTTTAGGGAGCTAGAAAGATCATGTGTGCGTGACAAATAAGTAAGGGTGTGTGTGTGTGTAAAATTGACTCATATACTGGGTGTTATAATTCCTATGACAATTATTTAATGATAAATTACATATGCAGAAGGCTGTCTAAATTGTGTATTACGTACATGTATATATATATATATAAAATATATGTATATATAAAAGTCACTTAGAGCCACATATGTGGCCACTGCTGCTGGACACCCATGGACACCTTGAGCCGCACCCAGACACCGGCAATGAAATAACCTGGCTTTGCTGGGCTCTTGCCTGCTCTGTCTGAGAGCATTTATTACATTCCCATAGCAGCAGCCCTAGCGTGGGGCAAGTACTCCCCAGTCAGCGCAGGGGCATCACCACGCTTGGTCCAGGCTTAGGGCAAAAGAGTGACTGTGTGCAGACACTGCTGAGCAGGAGCAAAGGTTGCAAACCAAAGCAATCTGTGCCTGTCACAGACAGTTCCTGCCAAAATTATGCCTTTACAGGACCCACAGTCAAATGCAGGGCGGGGGAGGAAACAGCAAGAAAAGTAAGATCTCTGCTTGTAAAACCCTCAGAAAGCAGCACTACCGCAGATCCTGGTATAAAGTGTTTTATTTGAGACTTCACAATTAACACAAAGTCTGCCTTTCAATGCCTTTTTTTTTTCCTTACAGTCAATAAATTTGTATTAATCCCTCCCTCCCCCATGCATGATTGCTGTTTATTAATCTAAGCCTTCTTATTTTCATCATGAAAAAATAAAGCGTTTCCCCATTTCATCCATTCGCTGTACCACTGACATCCGCTGTGCTGCATCAAAGAGGAGGAGATGTAGAATTGCTATGCCTACCATTGGGGTTGAAGTTACTCCATTATTTATTGATTTATTCTTTTTACATGAAGTGTTAAATGAATCAATCACCCAAGAAAAATAAATATATCATAAAGAACCAAAATTTCTGCAGTATCCCTTTTCTTTACATGTAGCTGCAGGTTAAATGCATACGCTGTTTGTGGCAATTCTCTTTTACGTTTGGTGGTGAACTTACACTGAAAAAGAATCTGTTCCAAAGGAGTAGAGCCAGGAGTCAGAGGAGGTATTTTGGATGCCAAATTTTAATACCTAGGCAAGAGATCCATGTGGAAGCCAACTACCTGGTTTCCACTGATCAGCTTTTACTCAAGAGCAATTCAATCTTGTGCTTTTCAGAAAGTATCAGCTAAACCCAGGCGTAGGCTCAGCCAGTGCCAGCTCCTAGGCAGCCTGGAAGGCAGCACGACTGGCGTGTCTGCTACTCGCTGCAGTGGAAGCGAGTTCCTGGGATCAGTGTCTCTTGGATGTGCAGCTCGTATCATACTGCTTGGCTCATCGCGCAGTACTTTTGGCACCAGCCTCGCAAGTAAATTATTCAGTAACTCACCCTGCCTCTTGAGATGGTCCTCAGAGGTGGCAGAGGTCAAGGAGGCTTTCCTGTAACAGAGATGGTATTGGGCAGGCCGTGAAGTAGAAGACCCATAGTTATGCTTTATTGAGTTATTGTGCAAAAGGGAATACTGCATTAGAAACCGTAGAAGACTAGAGTTTAATCAAAGTCACCAGCCGCTGTATCGGAAACCTGCTAACAATTGCTCCGATTGGTTCTCTTGGCTACTTTTTGTTGGTTTCTTTCTTTTTTTTTTTTTACATAAATAATATAGACCGAACATTATAAACATTTCAGCAACCATTTCTAAAAGACCGGAGGAGCCCTTTTAGGCACCAAGAAACAACTGCAGGATTCAATTCCAAAACTGTCTTTGGAGTCATCGAATCATCAGATTTACACGGCACCCAATGACAAAAATACTCAGTCGAGTTCGATAGGACTGCTATCTTCCTGACCATCTTCCGTGTCATCATCTTCTCCAGTTCCCATCAGGCTGTTTAAAAGATTTCCTAGAATAAAATACAGGACATTCAACCTTGCCAGTTTTATATTCTCATCTCAAAAGCTTCCATTGTAACCCAGTTTCCATTAGTAATTTAGTTGATTTGGGAAGCTGTATTTTGATAGTATTCCTTCTTGGAGAGTACACTGGTAAAAAAAATACCCAAGGTCGTATGCTTTCTCTGTTCCTTATAATTCCTTGTAGAAAGCCAGTACTAGTGTCAGCATTTCATAAACGAATGCTCTGGGAGCATCTGTTTTACATCAGCACTGATTAGAGCTCTACCAAAACCACAGACGGTACTTTAGGAAAATCAGCTACTGAAGTCTGAGGAAATAAAGCTTGAACACAAATAAGATGTTCCTTTACATTCGGAAGTTATACCAGAGCATCATACACTAACTGTAAGATCATTTGCATGTTTCTCCCTGTCTCAGAGGAAAAGTCTACCAGCATCACCAAATTAATTTCACATGCAACAATTAATCATGTATTCTATAGTAGTGATTGCTTCTACAGGCTCTGAAAAAAGCAATTTATCAGAATAGATGATCTGCTTCCAGCACACCTGTTTTATGTAAGGCGCAGCTCTGAAAAGCCGGGCTGTCTGTATAAACAGCTGCTGACGTACACCTTACCTAGTAATCCTCCGTAGGACGATGTCTGCTTGGGCGGCACACCGAAGAAAAGCTGTCCTATTCTATCTAGGTACTGAAATGACACAAGGTGGAGAACAAAGTCAGCTACCTCATTTACAGGTGGAAACGCCACAGGCAGCACACATACCACATGAGCTAGCTCACTGACTTGTATCTACAAGCTGTATTCAAAACCCCTACTTCTGAAATAAGGCATCAAGGAAAATTAAAACGCCCTGCATTACACATTCAAGGCTTTCCATTTGCACTCCTAAAACACACTTGTCAAATATGAAACAAGCACTGTATGAATTTCTACCAGCATCTCACTGCTTAGAGGAAATGCTTAAAGCCAGTGCCCTTTGGTGGCTGTCTCAGATTACGCAAGCTGTGACCTGCGTGGTTTGCAAAGTCACGGAGCAGGCGACAGTCAGCTGCTCCTTAATGCTGTAGGTTAAATCCTGCTTGTAGTCACTGGTAACTCACCTCATTATACATGGGATCTCTTTTCAGTGACGGTTGATACTGTTCACACAATACTGTAAATACTGTTAGTTTTCCCCTAGAAAGGAAACAACCAAAAATGTGATCTTCATAACCACTGAAAAGGAAACTAAGAAGAAAGTCAGAAAAATCAGACTGTACCCATCGACGGCCAGTAACAGGAACCAGATGAAATTTAGCAGTGGTTGAACAAAGGGAGGACCCTTTTCTATTGAAGGGTGTTTCTGTGTGTATGTTGTAAAAACAACTGATGCGCTGGTCTTATTTTTTAAGCAGAGAAATCTGCAAAAGGAAAACAGAACAGGGAAAGTTAAAAATAAAACGCAAAGAAATTTCACCTGCAGAAAGAAAAGGAAAGCCAAGCATTCAACAACTTCTACTTTAATTGTGCATTGAAGCCCTCTCAGGCTCACACTGATGGCAACTACTGCAGCTGGTACAAATGCACAACTTTGGCAACTATTTGGAAATCAACCGAGGAAGGGGAAAATTTCTACTAAATTACACTATGGAGTAAGTGGGTTACAAGGGGAACTGACATTAAATATTAATAGAACGAGTTTAACCAAGATCTAAGCAGATTTTATACAGCACAGGTGTCTCAAAGACAGCATCAATTAAATCAAAACATAGAAAGACTGGCTAATGCATGATTCTAATTAAACATGACATCACATTTATTGTTCCAGAGTTTATGATGCTGAGGTAAAAACCTACTTAAAGACCTCCCTCTGGCCCCATCCCCTCCCAAACACATCTCCTTTCATTACCTATCTGTCAGTGTCCGATAACTCAGTCATTCCCTTAGTGCCAACTCGAACGGCCGGGTTAAACCACGACACATGGCATCAGGAACACTGATGGGTTTAATACACATCTCTAAGTCTCATACTAAAGCTGCACTTTGGCTCCCTCAGCCATTTGTCACGAGTTAGATTGATTTCCCAGACTGATCAGATCTTTCCTCAGGTCCGTTAATTTAACTGGCAATCTCTGCAAGTCCCAGAGGCCTTAGAGACTTTATCTGGGACAAACGTTGTCAGCAAGAACTTGGAAGGCTGCCACGAGCAGTCTCAGTCTTGGTCACAGGCTCCACATCTGTACCCTCGGATGTGCAGGGCATAGGGCTCTTGTGCCTTAGTGCTGAGCAAGGAACTGCAATTATTTTTATTAGACTACAAACTGCTATGTAAGAGGATTTAGTATGGTATTTGAGATATAGACCAGTAAAGGATGTAGCAGTGCTTCAAACACTGGAAAAATAATCCCTTACCCATAACCTCTCTCCAGAATTTCTTCCCCCCCAAACAAAGACCAATGTAACTGTTTGAGCTCTGCATACGGTGGACCTATATAAAGGATTTTCTGCCACTCAACATCACTGCAATCTATAGCAACCAGCTATGGAAAGCAGGACAGATCTGCATGACAGCTGAAGGCTGCCAAATGAGACAGACTTGCTCTCACCTCCTCCCTCTCCCCCGACACCTACTCTCTCCTGACTCCCTGCTGCACAGTCCTGTCCCCACCTCCTCCTCAGACTCCTCCATGAGCTGCTTTCCCTGACTGAAGAAAGCCATCAACTGATTAAACTTGGTAAAATTGGCTTTGTCAGCCTTCATTGTGCATGAGCTCTGCGAAGGCATGTAATAGCTTGCATTCCCACCTCCTACAAAATAAATGCTTAAAGTAAATGAAAGCCACCAGCAACTCTGTTAAACTATCCGTTTATGCTGCTCATAAACCAGGGTTAACCAATGTTAATTATCTCAGGACAACGAGGCAGAGAGCAAGTACTGTGCCAAATGTAAATACAGAGCCCGCTTAGTGCCAGCCTTGGTAAGACCATCTAGGATAAGTCCTAACTCGGCATAAAGCAGTGTAAACAAGAAGAAAGACTTGTCCTTCCAGGGTCAAACAGATTACACTGAAAGCTTGGACCTTCGTACATTTTACCCCACTCTCACCCCTTCAACACGCCAGTGTTAAGATGCTTTTCTATTGTTACCACACAAAGCGAGTTTTGGAACCTCTGGCCAGTTTCACAGCTGCTTTGGAAAAGATGCCCGATTATCCTACAGTTCTTGTGATTAATCAGATTGGCCTCAAACACAGTGTCATCTCAGCAAAACAGTTAAAAAATTGTAACACCTACTGTAGGACTGCCTGTGCTACAAACATGTCCACCTCACTGCGATAGCCTCTGGACGAGGAGTATTCTACTAGCATATTTGCACAGCCTTCGCCATCTGTGGAGTGCAAGAAGTGATACCGAGATTCACTATAGTTTTGCTCTACAAAAGGAAAAAGAAAATGGCTTTTAAGAAATCAGTTCATCACAGCTGAACATAAAAACACATTTGTTAGGCTTGCACACGACAGCTAGAAAGAGAGCTACACACAAGGTATGTAAACAAGACAACTAGCAAAGAGACAGCAGACTTTTTCCTATGGAAATTACAGACAATTTATAAAGGGGGTAATAAATACGCCATCCTAAATGCATTGGGGTAAGTGCTATTAAAGTATAATTCATGCAATGCCACCACAAAGCATGGCTACCGCTGGGACAAGCAGCTTGAGCTGTGGTCACAGCCTTTTGTCTAACAGCACGCAGACATTTCACGTGCTGTCAACAGCACTTAGGAAAGAAATCCAGCAACTCCGTATCACAGCATGTGCACCACAGAGCCCTGCTGCACCTTCAGCATCTTTCTTTTGAAGTGCACAGAAAGAAGGCATCTCCTATTTTTAGCTTAGCCCACTCTTGCTACCAAAATTAAAACTGCTTCCATGTGCTGAAGAGAACAGCAATTATGCAGAAAAAAAGGTGCAAGAAATGGAAATGGTTTGTTAGAACTTAACTTGAAGCTAAGTATCATGCAAAACCAATGTGATGACAAATCAAAACGGGAAAGCTTTTTGGAATGTAAAGCTTTGCTTGAAAGATCTCAACATTTCTAATGGATCACAAAAACTAGAGTCTAAAAAAATGTGCACTTTGATCTTCAAAAGAATGGCAAGCAGACACCTACGAAATGGGGATTTTTTTACTTTCAGGATGCAACCGTTTCTTATCCTAATCACATCTCAGCTTTTAACTTTTAACACTGAGGAAAATCTTCCCTTTCTGGCTGGCAGCAGCCATCAGAAACCAACATCAGTCCCACTAGAACAGCTACAGGGTTTCATATGGCACACCAAAAGGCAATAAGCTGGAATGGTCACCATTGAATCAGGACTGTCACACAAAGCCATGATCATCAATTACAGCTACGGGAAAATTTAAAGTAAGTGAATTAAGTTCACTTAGTAAGTTCATTAAGTAAGCCTGCACTGGTTTTAGTTCACAGGAAACCAGAGGAGAGCTGGCATTTATACAACTGTTCTCATTCACCTTTGTATGTTTTGAACAAAAGATTTTAAAAACTGACTATCAACTACAATTAAAATAATTATTTAGTGCATGTTAGCTTATTTGACATCCCATTTCACAATCCCAAATAAATGTAATACAACAGCATTCATTCTGAAATGTCTGAAACAAGCCTGCTGTTCAACATCTCCAAAGTACCTAACTGCAGATCCAAGGACTGTGTTGTGTGCTGTATTTTTATCTTTCTCGGGTTTATCCAGGATTTCAAAACAAAACAACACAACAGCCTTGCTCCCCAACAATTTTCCTTCTAATGACTCTTAATCAAACTACCTCAGTGTCCAAAGGATCAACTTTCCTCTGGCAGGGAGCTTTAGCAGCAGCTGTTTGGGACTTTGCACTAACATAGAGCCACAGGCCTAATTTTTCTGTTAGTAACATTAAACTGAAGTTATTCAAAAAATCAGGTAAGAGCAGAACATTGTCATCTCAGCTTCTGTAGATTATTTCCAAAGTAGGATTCCTATAATATTGTATTTTCAACGTTTTCAAAACAAAACACAGAAAAAACAGTTTAATTTTGCTTACCTTTCCAGAGGGTAATTGCTAGTAACTGGTGTAATTTGGGATGGCCGAGTTTTCCTGATCCTCCGCTAGACCACTTCAGTGCTCTGGATACAAAAGCCACTCTTTCAGGAGAGTTTGGATCCATTAAACTAAACAATTTAGCCAAGTTTTCTAGAAGCAATAACATTCACAAATATTTAGCATTAATAGAAATAGGATGGATGATCTGCTGCTTCTAGAGCATCCCTAATGTACAACACTTAAGATACGGTGCTGTTGTGTCTGTAAGCTCCCTTCTCAGTCTCTATGAAACATCTTAAACCTAAAACCATGACACTGAACTTGAGCAAATACATTGCATACGTCACGTCAATCCCACGTCTACTAGCCAGCAATGATCCCTCCACTGCCAAAAGCTGGGCCTTGCAGAGAGCTGGTGACAGCTCCCCTCCCTCACGGTTTGGTGCAGGGATCCCAGAGTGTTGCGCAGTCCCAAAGGGGACGACGGATTTCAGGTTACAGGAGCACTTGCCATTGATGGGACAGCTGCAAGGGACAGTCTGTAGTTTAGAAAAGGACCACCAGAAGTCCGAGGTGGGATACAAAAATGTTAGAGTTCATCTAAGGGAGCAAAGAGCAGCCTCTGTCCCTTCTGTCTCCAGCCACAGCTGTTAAGAGGAACAGTTTGCCCATGCAGCAGCAATTGTCTGGCCACACAGCTTTTAAAGTCTCCCTGAGCTCTCTGCTTACCGAATCTCAGGGTCAGAGCAGAAAAATTTCTTTGTGAAGGGCTGATTCACTGCGCATACCACCACACTGCCAGGGTGGGCAAGTGCCATCCACCAAAGCCCTGGAGACATGAGTGACTGGGCAGACAAAACATTACCCTTGCATTGCAAAATGGAGGATGCCGTAAGACAGTGAAGTTTATTCTAAGCATGTCCCCTTGCTCATGGCACTGTCAGTTACCAAGAACCCATTATCCTCTAAAAAAAATTTCCCTCAGTTTATCTCCATGCCCTAGCCATGTGGGACAACAAACAGAAAGGATTGCAGGTTTCACGACTTAACAGCTCCTGTGAGGTGAAAACATACCTAAACACCACCAAAGCAAGAGCAAAGGTCACCTTACCTAAAAGGTCGTCTGTTACTTTTGCATCCGATTTCTCCAAAGACTCCAAAACCAGCATGGACAGATCAGCAGCACTGTTTTGCTACAAAATAGATGCATACCAGTAGTAATGAACATAACAGTAAAGAAAACATCAAGAAAAGTTTTGTTCCTCCAACAGAATTTTGTCAGAGGCATATTAATGTTGTTATCAGCAGCTACAGCTAAGGCAGATATCAAATTTCAGTCTTCCCTTACAAAAGTCTACAGTAACTCAATGGCATCTGAGAGAAGCCTTCAGGAAAGCAAAACAAACACTTGGTTAAGATCATGTTTGGATGCTCACAAACACTTCTACTTTGTGTCCCAGCTTGGAATAATCCTTCTTTGTGGAGAACAGCTCAACAAAGAGACAAAGCAAAAGATCACCAAGTAATTAGCCCAAACATTTGCCACTGAGGATTCAGTGCTCACCCTATAAAATCTTTGAATAAACCCTCCCAACCCCCATGCAAGAGCACTGACATACCTGGTTGTGGCTGAAGAACAGCAGAGCCCCTGAATACATTAACTCTCTCGCTTCTGGATGTTTTCCTTGTGACATATACCTGAAAACAACACCAAAGTGGCGTATGCTTAAATGAACCGCATTTGAAGGATTAAAGAGCAGTGACATTTAAAACAAAGGCAGCAAGACATTCATTTTTAAATCTGATTAGTTTCAATAATGACGTTCCTTTAATTGCTGCTGCGATTTGGTTTCTGCCTGTGACTGGATGGAATACGAGCAAATAGCGTAAGGATGAAAACCGAGCTCCCAAACTAGTCTGGGCTGAAGCAAAGAACAAATGATCCCAGAAGTTCACCTAAGCAAAAGATGTCAAGGCATTAAACCCAGCTGTTAAGTGCAGCTCAGACTGTTGCACAGCTTTTACTACACGGAAAGCAGGCACAGTGACAGCGTAAGGAATACAAAGTGACTCCAGCCTCCTCCCCGAGCCCTGCTTCCTGCCCTTCTACGCCTCTGACCGCCACTTCTGCTGCCGGCAAGGGGACAGCAGTCACATGCTGGCCCTCTGCTGAACCAAGGAAGCTGGTCCCTCTGGTGGTCTCTAGAAAGAGACGAGTGGCCAGCAAGATTTACCATGCAACATGTGACAGTGTTCTCTTAAATGCAATGCTTTGGGATGCACCTGCTGCAGCTTCTGCCTTCCTCAGCTGGGAGTTAACCAAGAAATGAAGCAGGACAGAATTTGGTCCCAACAGTCACATCAAGAACAGGAACCTGTTAAAACGGCACAGTGATTACAGCCTGCTGCACGTCTCCACTACGGGCAACTGAAGGTCTTGGACAGTCACATCTCTAGATCAGAAATTTGGCATTTCCTATAAAAGCGGTTGAGGAGTGGCAGCAGACGTAGCTCCCAATTCCCATTTCTCTCAGCTGCCTCTCAAAATGCACATTTCCTGACTAGCCAGTAACAGCGGGCAGTGTGCTCAGGTCAAAGATAAGGCACTGATTCTACCGCACTGTTTCAGCACCTGCGGCTCTTGCTCTGTGCCAACAGCTGGTTGTGCTGGGCCCCTGCTTCCACCCTCGGCTCCTGAGGGCCAGGGCAGCACCAGGCAAGGGGGGCACTGCCTGCAGGGAAACGGAGCACTCGGTAGCTCCCCAGTGTCCTGGTGCTGCACGTGAGGTTCCTGTCACAGGGTGACATTCCTGGGAACAAGTCCTTCTGGTAAAATCGGATCTGACAGTGAGCGAGGGAGGAGGCAGAGTCCTCCCGCCCCACTCACCACCTCGCACACCACCCAGGTCTGTCCAAACGGGTGAGCAACACGGTCAGCACAGATGGCATGGAAGTGGGGCTGTCAGAGCGAGCACCCTCAGCAGTTCAGATTTGTGATCACCACAGTGAGTGCTTCCCACATCAGGCAAGCAGCTCGGCGGCTCCAGCACCTTTACAGCTGGCCTCACATCCACGTTTGCTTCTACGTTTTGACTCCAATTCTCACTCTGGATCCCACTTCCACAAATTCATTTTCAGTAGATTCCCAGAGTAATTTAGGAGCTCCTAATCTGGGACTTATTACAGCCAATACTAAAAGAAACTGTCAATAGTTTTACTATATAAAATACATTAACTTTTTAAATATTATTAAAAGTGCTGGGATTTTTGGAAAGAACTTTTACTACAAAGAGTTTTTAATAAATATTCATTACGTCGATCTAAATGGCATTTAGAACCAAGCAGTAACACCCTGCCAGCCTCAAACACATCTTGGCTTATGACGTTTGGAACCAAGTCAGGATTTCAAGTTTAACTTGCACTTCATGACAGAGCAGACTGGTATTTTACCGGCTGGTTTTGTTTACGGTGAACAAGCACAGGGTATCCCCAGTCCAATTCCGCAACTGCAGTCGCCTCACTCTGTGCTAATCTCTCGAGAAAATTTTACATGTAACACGTTGTACAGAGGCCAGACAAGGCTATCTGGACTCTTTCCTGGCCTCAGTGATTTTCCCAACAAGTTCCACAGTCCCATTACATCTTTTTGCCTGGAAGGAAATGCCTTCCTAGCTACGCAAATACCACCTTTCCATTTAACTGGGCACCTTCTTTCTCCTGCATTTAAAATGGAAAAGGCTGGAACTCTGATTCTAAATTAATTCAGTGAGGCTTAAGCAAAGCATGTGAGCTAATACACTGAGAACACTGGATGAGAAGTGACCTGCTGAGCCAAGCCATCTCCCCCACTGCAGCCACCGCATCGCATAATCCCTCCTATGAAACAGGCCATGCTTTGTCTCAGATTTATTCTCCAACGCAATTTAAGTCTAAGACTGTGACGGTGCCCTCGCTGACCCCACCAGAAGGGTGCCGCAGCACACGACTGCCTTCACTGAACGGTGCTGAGTGCGGGCAGCAGGGCAGCCCCCCCATGCTGGCTGCGTATGCGGCCAACGCAGCAAGGACAGGGCGCCAGGACTCTGGCCCTGCTGATGACACACCGAGGACTCTGTCCCCACGGGCCCGTCCCCGTCCCGCTGCGAGGGGCCGTGACACCGGGGGGCTGCGGGACGAGCGCCCGGGCCTGCTCCCCTCCTCACGGCGAGCACGGGCACCGCGCTGACGGGGAGAGCTGTAACCGGGCTCTGTCGGAGGTGACCGGCGGAGCCCCGCGGCTGTTTTAGGGCACCCCCGGGGGCCGTGGCGGTGCCCGCGGGGCCGTGCCCGGGCCCTCAGCGCCCCCTCAGCGCCCCCCGGCCCGGCGGCGCCGCTGCCCCTCAGCGCGGGCCGGGCCCCCTCAGGCCTCTCAGCCTAACCTGCCACACGGCTGCCCGCCCCGCCCCGCCCCTCCCGCGGACCAATGAGAGGGCGGGAAGCGGAGACAGGCAGCGGCTCCGACCAATGCGGAGGCGGCGTGGGCGCGGCGGGCGGCAGCAGGGTAGGGTGCGTGGGAAGGCTCTGGAAGGCCGGGCGGGGGAGGGGCAGGGCGGGCCGGGCCGTACCTGAAGAAGAGCGTGCGGTACATCTGGTGCGCCTCGTAGTAGTCGCCCTTCTCGACGCTGGCGCGCAGCTTGCCCTCCACGCGCTGCACGCCGCCGCGGTTCCTGCCGCCGCCTTTCGCGGCTTCCTGCTCCGCCGCCATAATCGCCGCCGCCATCGACGCGGAGGAGGCGGGGGGGGGGTGAAGGGAAGGGAGGGCGCATGCGCACGCACGCCCGGAGCAGCGTCGCGACTCCGCTGCCCGGCTTCCGCCCACTGCGACGGCGGCCGGCGAGGGACAAAAGGCGCGGCTGCGCGGAGCGGCGCCAGAGGGCGGGGCGGGGCTGCCTCTGGGCAGGGGCTGGGGGGGGGGGGGCTGGCGGAGGAGGGGCAGGGGGCATAGGGAAGGTGATTTACTGCGGGACAGGCTGCCCTCAAACGCCTGCTTTTCGGGCATTATTATAGTCTTTTTTTTCAGCTGCCAGAACCTCCCCGCTCCAGTCTTGCCCACCAGGAACGCTGCACTGATAGCTACACCTTCAGCCTAAGGTGCCCGTGCTGACATCACACAGCCCTCCTACATTAATTGTAATTATAAACTAAAGCCATCCAGGTATCCCACTGCCCCGCACAGCGAAGGACAGGTCTCTCAGCCTCCTGGCAAGGCTCAGTCTTATCTGTCCTCCTTAGCTACTTAAACGGGTCACGGAAAATACAGAAAAAGAATCTTTATTTCTTATTTCAAATATTACATGCACTTTCAAAAATTAAAACTCTTTATTTAAACATTTCAATAGCATCTTGTCAGTTTTGGAGGCAGCAAAGTAACAGACGATTTGAAAAGCATTTACAAAAATACATTGCACAAAGTCCTATCTTGCTTTTTTAAAAATAAGTTAGTGTTATCCAAAATATTCCCACCCTAGCTACCTAATTTCAATTTATACAGGATAATTCTAATTTTAAATATGTAACATAGAATATGAAAACACCTGTACATGTGTAATCTATCTCCTCTGCATAGGCCATAGGTTCTGTCTCTAGCTCAAGTGAAAAAAAAGTTCTTCACGCAGAGACTTTAAACATTCGAGGACTGTTGTGCAACATAGATATAGCTCTATTCAGAAAACCAGTCAGCAGTTCAGTGTGTTAACAGTTCACAGGTAACTATAAAATGTGTTGTAAGAGCAAGATAAAAATTCTGCACACAAGTGCATTTTAGGAGTCTTTTCTGAAAAGGATCTTCCAAAGTAGCAATCCTAAAGGAGGCCGGCCCTAAAGCAGTCTCAGCATATTCTACATGGAAATGGCACGAGACTGAGACACCACTCTCATCTTCAAGTTTCGGGGGAGGATTTCAAGAATACCCATATATCCCAATACAGCAGCACTGAGCATAACTCTGTCTTGTGCATGTTAAATAACGAGCTCTACTTCAGTTGTATTTCCTACATCCTGCATTATCACATCACAACATTTACTGACTATAAAATAAACCAGATTAAGGAATTGTTATAAAGATATTTTTTGACAAATTAAGATTTTCCTTCTCTAGGCTTAGTTCCAAATCAGCCTTGATGGATGTACTGCTCGTACAAGAGCTGATAAGCCTCCTAAATTGCTTAGTAAACAGTATACAGCAGTTAAACTAATAAAGTTGCCATGGTAAAAACCCTTAAAGTAATTTTAAGTTATCCCTGACTTTTAGAACAATTCATGGCCACAAGTTGCAGTAAAGCAGTCTCAGTCGCTGGTGTTTAAACTAGTTTTGGTTGTGTTAACTTTCCCTGATAGTAATATTTATTATGTAGTCAACATTTATTGAATAAGCCCTTTTGGATCCTGCAGAAGGACAAAAAAGGTCAACTGAAGGACACCTTTAGCCGCAGGCGATGTTCAAAGTGTACTACATTTTTTGTCTTATGGTGCCAAGCTAATAAAGATGCAATTGAGTCCTGAATTTAAAAAAAAAGATCCTAGTTGCAGAAAAGTGTGGTTTTTATTCTTTTTAAAAACCCTATACATTCATTTGTAATAAAATAGGTATATCACCTGTTTGCTAACTGCGCTTTAAGAACCAGAGTAGTTTGCATGCATTATTTCTCTCAGCATGGACACAAAAATATGAAGCTAACTGGCTATTACAAGCTGAGCATGAGCAAATAAAATTTATTTTATACATTTCTGCTGACAGTCTTCTGCCTTTATCAGAGGATTGGTAATTCCGTAGTATATATCTTGCATCCTTGTCCTTTAAAGATTCCAGTGTTCTAGGCTTTCCGGTATATACAAATTGAGAACAAAATGTACAACAAAGCAGCCCAAGCTGTAGTGTAGACTATTCGGCAGGTTTCCCATGCACTCTGAACCGATAAAGACACGTATATTCAGCATGTCCCCAATTAGAGAGAATTCTCAGTTCCACTATTTGGAATACATTGTTACTGTTCTCCTAGAGAAGGAAAAAGCAAACACACAAAACAGAGTTAGGTTTCTAGGATGAACACGTACAACTGAAGCTGCTTCCTGCAACTACAAACTTCTATTAATAGTTAAGTTATGCCTTGGAAAATTTATACCGCTTTAAAAAAACAACTTCCTTTGCCTTGCAACTGCTTGTTTATTAATCGAGTCAGAAGTGTGAAGTATGTTTATCTTTTTTTTCCCCTCTTTGTAAGTTTATCATCTTCATACCATTTGTGTCCAGATGGCACAAACTTTTCCTCCCTTTTCATTTACTCAGATCACAGATTGATGTAGACAGGCAGATACTTTCTACCTCTGTTTTTACAATGCACAACAGAGAACAAGGCCCTTTTCTTCACTGGCATTACCTTACCTCACAATTAAAATCCCATCACCCAGACTCACCATCACTGGAAACATCTGCAGTGGCTCTCCTTCTTGATCGTAGATGTACTGTCCTAGGAGTACACCTTCTTCTTGATATTCATCATCTAAACCCTGTAACAATAAGATGAAGATTTTGTTTTAATTTTGATTTTAAAGGAAACAAAAGCTAAAAAAGTGTATCTACATTACTGAGTATCAACAGGCTGCACACAGAAGTCTATCAAACCAGGATCAGAGTGTTTCCTGCACAACTTAATGCTAGTTCAGGCATGGCTGCACATTGGAGTTTCCTACACTGCAAATACCTGTGCTATGTTTTCAAGTTTTTACAGTCACCCCCCCTTAATTTCTATAGCAGAACCACTATTGTACTGTAAAATATAAAGTGTTCAAGACAAACAAGGATAAGAGAACATCATGGTTATAAACAAGACAGAACCCAAGAATCAGATGTTTGCAAATGACTCTTACTACTGCAGTTGTATAGCCTAAGAAAGATCTATTAAAAAAAAAAAAAAGAGATGCATTATAAATAAAGTGAAGAGCTAAAATTGGAGAGGGGAGGACAGATGAAGGTGTATGAAACAACTAAATACATCATTTAAATCATCATCTCCCTCCAAAGGAACTTATTACGCAAGCAAGACAAAACAAATACAACTCTCCCCAAATTAGTTTTAGTGCTTACTTCTAGGCCTCAAAGCTCATCAAGAACATAAGCAATTCTAAGAGCAATGACAAACATCAGTTTCTCTTCTTAGCTGTTCTCTCTCAAGCTGTTTTTCAAGACATGCATCACAAATATTCTTTAAGTTTACAAACATCACTTAAGTTTAGGAAGACTTACATATACTGAGAATTTCCTAGGAGCACTGGTGATATTTCCTGATGGTGAAAGTGTTTTTGGTATGTGTTCCATCGTAAAGGCAGTTGGAGAGATCTTCATGGAAAGTCTAATGACAAGATACCCCTCTGATCCCTTGAAAGCCCAGCAGTTTCCTGGATACATGTCCGGCTAGACAAGAGATTTCAAGGCAAGGAGGCAGGAGGGTGGGGACAGAACATGACAAGACAAGAACAAATACAAGAATTTTGTTGTTATTTTTTGTAATGAATTCTGAATCATGAGTAGTCTTAAAAGGATAGATTATGTCCTGCCACTTGCTATTTGGTAGAAAATAAAGTCAAATGCACAACTTTGATTTTAATTACAAAATCCACTCCTGCCTCTGAAGGACAAACAAAATCAGATGACACTTCATTGTGTTAGCAGGACTGTGTAATTTCATGCTACAGAAAATGGAAGATATAGACTGCACAATTTTAGTTGCACTCTTTAAGAAGACAGCATACCTGCCTGAACCACCGCCAACATCCCAAAGAGCCAGCTTATTATTTTATTATTTATTTATTTGTTTATTTTACAGGAATCTTCCCAGTGCTTACACTTCACAGAAGTCCGATACACCACTCAAGCCTGCTATGAGAACCTTAGTTTTTCTAAAGCAGAACGTGGGCAATGCCATTGAACTTCAAAAAGAATCCCACTCCCAGAAATAAGTTGAAAATATCCCTGTCTCCCACTGCCCACACTGTATTACAGACAAAGATCCAGCATCCAAAAACAACTCAGACCACTCCATGCAAGATAATGTTACTGAATTTGTTTACTTTGCCTTTAATTACCTGAATCACCACCCTGGGAGATTGAGAGAAGTACCATAAAGGAATTCCAAAGAGGCTAATTAATGCTGTTTTGGTCTCATAGGTTTCAGAGCAGCGAGTACTCAGAATGCTGCCACCTCAAAAAAGAAAATCAAGTTATCAGAAATAAGTCTTTAGGAAGGAGTAAAGAATTATTTTGTAAAGGCAGAGATTTGTGTGTAGCTTAATGAATATACCATTCCCCCCCCCCCCCCCCCCCCCAAAAAAAAAAAAAAATCTAAACTAGTAAAGGTATTGTTGGTCTAATAATTTCCCAATTTTCTCATTTTCCAATGCAGTGCTTCTATCAAATAGAATGTTAGTCAAAGAAAATGTGAAAGGTTTTTTAGTTTTATAGGGCTGAAAGAGCATGTATTTTCTATAGTGAATTCAGTGTTGTGTACATCCCACACACACAGATCCATGGTTTTCAATTACCCAGTTACACACGTTTAGAAGTTATTCTATCCCAGTCCATGCATACACTGGGAGTCACCTGCTTTCAGCTGTGGTAAAATAGATGGCTGGTATACGACCCTGTAAACAATATGCACAGACTGCAGTACTCTGACCATTTGGTGATACGCAAGGATGCTCTTTACCCTTTAGCCCTCATTTTAAGATTTTTAGCAATCACTATTTTTACTACTCATGTTATTTATATTATTTCCTCTACTATTTACCTCCAGATTCTAAGGCAAAATCCACCATACCGGTCTTGTCTTGAGAGTAGAGTTTCAGTGCATTGTTTACAATAATCTGTGCTTGCTACATATGGACACATAGAATGGAATGGAAAGAAATGTTTTAATATCAAATGATAAAAATTGATATATATACACATCTGTGAAGTTGCAAACCTAAGTTTGAGATGTTATACTTCATCACAAGTCTTTGAAAGCCTCTGTCAACATAGAAGCTATTTTTAAATGCTTTGTTATTGGCTTAAAACAAATTGATACTGCATCTTGACTGATGTTTTCTTCAGAATTTGCATTCATCCCCCACCTTCTGAAATCATTGAGTTTGTTTTTTTTTTTTTTTGGTACTTTGGGAATTTTTCAGTTTGGAGATAACATACTTTTGCGGGGAAAAAAGCACATTCACAATGGCTACAAGAAGTGCTGTAAGAATTCGCTCAAACCATTTTCTGTAGCTCTCCCCATTTCAGTTTCTTTCTTGAATCTCTTAAAAATCACTACCATTTATACTGGTAGTCATGCTCCACAAAATGCCTATAAAGGACAATTTGTCTGAACTTATCACTTAATTTCACTCACCGCTTCCGTGATTCCACAGATCCCTGCATTGTTCACAACATTTGTTACTACTTCAGATGTTACTCTTTGGTTTGTAATAGCCATATGTTGGGTAATATTCTTCAGGATCTGCAGCTCCAGATCCTGCAGCAAAGTCTGCAGGTCACTTTTGGTCACAAAATTGGATGTAAGCCATTGGAGAAGTGATTCAGAAAAGTCCTTGTGTTGATCACCAAAAAACATCATCCTGACAGATTCTTTAACCTGGGCATCTACCTAGTAGAAGCCATTAACAAGAGAACTGATTAGTCTTTATAAACCAATAAGTAATACCATCTGTATATAATAGGCACATGTGAAAAATCAATATATATATTTCCAGTAGTACCGCTAGGTCTAGATTTCACATGTCTTTTAACTTAACTGACTTACAGTGGAACGACAGATAAGGGAGGTATGCAGAAGACACGGACAAAATGGATGTTTACCTGGTTTGGTGAACAGCGCACAACTAACAAAGCCCTACAATCTAGCAGTTCACATTAGGGGGTCTGTTTCAGAATAAAAATAAGTTGATTGCAACATTCAAAGAAAGGACGGTGGCAACTCTTAAGGGGAGCAGTGTACCTGTTAGGCCTAGTTAAGCACATCACTAAGTCACTTGCTTATGGCATACTTTGATTTATAGACATACATGTAGCTAGACTATCTTGTGATGACACTCAGATATGGTATTTTAGTCAAAGTGGATAATCCTGAATCTAGACCTATATTTTATTGTCTATATTCAAACTGAACCTTACAGAAGGCATCAAAAAAACAGAGAATGATTTTTTTATTTTTTAAATAAGTCTCAGATCAAAAACCTAACTAGCTTTTACATGACCTCCTTTCCATATTTGCATGATACACCAGCTGTAGCGGCAATATACAATACACACAACTGCTATTGCATCATCTCAAATGCAAATAAAACTGCCATTGTGGAAAACAAACCACAAACTCATCTGATAAGATGCCACATAGTAATGGAAAAAAATGTCACAGTACCACTACCAAAAACACTACTGTTCTTTAAAATGAATACTATCACCATGTTACTTTTGCAGTGCCTTTCAAATAAGTTTGTGAATGAAATCTAGTATTACTAAGTTTTACAACAATGGTGACAGAACTTACTTTTTCATGAATGACATCTATTTTCTCACAACTCGTCTTTGCACTTTCCCCAGTTAGCAGCTCCGATTTCACCTGAGACAACTCTAGTTCTAGCTTTTTAACTCTGGATAAAAGTTGATTGTGTTCATCCTCTCTGATAAAAACAAGGAGTCAATAATTAGGAAAGAGCAGTTTCAATCATTCCATCAAATTCCAAAGGCATGAGAATATATTTGTCTACCACAAAGTGCTTTCCTAGTACAGTTATGCAGAAATGGACATTGGGAGCTTACAGCTCCTTGAAGGTGCTAAGGCATACTTTGAATGAATTTATTCAAAGCAAAACATTTCAAACTTGTGAACAAATCCAGAAGTGATGACTTTCAGAACATCATCACATTGACAAGTTAGTAACTCAGACATAGATTTCTGGTAGCTTAAGGCTGGACAGACCAGTTGAGCTTTATTTGCCTGAGTTTGCCACTGATTAGAGTGAATTTCAGGTTACCTTAGTTAACGCTTGCCTGCCTACAAAGTTATTCTGGTTTTGGTTGCGTCTATAGGTACCAGGTTACATGACCACTACAGATCAGTGTTCGGTATGCAGCAGTGAAAAAACAGTATTAGTCAGCATTTAGAAGCTATTTACATCTAATTAAAATTCACTAAGTGTTTTTCTTCTCCCAAAGGGGAAACTACTTAACGAAGTTCTGCAGTTTGTTTTTTTTTTAGTATTACACACAGTACATTAGTAGTGAGCATAGATGACAAACCAAAAACACAAGTTTATAAATTGTAAAATTAAAAAAAAAATAAATGTAAAGTGTATCAAAGTCATCTACTGTATTCTTCACTAAGCAATTTGAGGAAAAACTCTCAAGCTTCCATAAATATGTAAGTCATTCTACTCTGCTACATGAGCAGATTTCTCTAGTAAAACATGTAGCTGCAGATCACTCACGTCAGAAGTGGGCCTTGTGCTGGTGTTCAGCATTAGAAACTCAAGTTTGTGCTTGCTGACATACACTCTTAAGGTCAGTCAACTGACACAAGGGAAATTATAATTGTATTTCAAAGAATGTCTATCGCCATCAGTTAGCTCTAAGACTGGAAAAAATATTTAAGAATTGCTCATACCTTACTGTTTTTGCTTTGGCTATGTCAAACTCCTTCTGAATATCCTAAAATAAATACAAAAAGCGTTAAGTTTAACATACAGAAAGAATAAACACAAATGAAAAAGTGACACTTTCTATCCCCACCTATACAGGAGTATGTTCCTACATTATTTATATTTGTGCCTCTGTATCATAAGATTTTATTCCAAATAGCATCTACCTCCCTGGCAGAGTAATTTTTAACCTTTAAACTGAAAATACCTTCAAGAATGGAGAAGGAAGAGAAAGAGCACAAGTTTTGAGACTTAAACAAGCATAAAAGCTAAAATGAAGCAAACTGGATTTTGGGATAGCTAACACACAACTTAAAGCTTTTATCCTATTTTATTAGTTACCACTATAGCTACTTATCAAAGCTGACTTTCAATACCTTAGATTCAGCAGAGAGCTTTTTAAGAAGATCTTCCAGCATCACAATGCGCAGCTCATGTTCTCGATGTAAAGCCAGGAAGTCAGTCTTAAAAACAGGGAAGGAAAAGGCGTGTACTTTGAGTACAAATAGCATAACTGACACTTTATAAAAAGTACAATGTTTCTTTCATTCTGTGATCAAAGTTTATCAAGAGTGCTTAAGTGATTTATCCTGCAGGTAGCATAATAAATTGAAGTCTGTAATAGAAAATAAAAAGATTTGATTCCACGGTAGGAGGAGTTATACGCAGGTAAGTTTACCATAAAATCCCTTCATCACTAGTCTTTCCTAGTGTTTTCTTTCTGTATGAAAACAGGTAAATCCAGCTGCTTCTCAGCAACGTAAGATTCTACTTTAGACCATCTATCCGGAATTATTTTATTGTCAGCAATAACAGAATACTACTGAGCACTTCCTCATATTTACTGCCTAAGAGTTAATTCATACCAAGAAGAGAATCGTAAAGACAGATCACTAATAAACCACATTAATAAAATAATACTTTTATCAGTCTCAGAAAGTGTCAGTAACTGACTTATCTTTACCTTTTCCTCCAGTTTCATCTCTTTAAGATGTTGACCCATTACATTTTCTATTAGCTTCAATATTTCACTTCTGTCACCCATCTGGGCAACCTGATCTTGAAGATTATGGAGTAGAAGCATCACTTTACTGTACTCTTCATCGTGGTGATGGCATCTATCAGACACGAAGGCCATTTGCTTTTCCAGCTCACTTATACGACCGGAATCAAAGATATTTATGGTATCCTAAGGTGTAAAGATTTTTTTTAATATATAAAAGTTATTTTCATTACTCTTGGGTGTCAAACAGTTATTGCAAAATACTGAGGACAGGGGAGTTAAGAGGTCTTAAGAGACTAAAATACTCGGCTAGACTGTTTTGCCTTACCTTTGTAGGCTGTACAGTATGAGAAGAACCAGGCTGGGGCTCAGGAACATAAATAGAGTCATCTATCCTCTGTACTTTATCAATTCTTGTCCAGTTCAACAAAGGCAATAATGAAACGAAGCCATCAAACCCCCAGAACCATATACCTTTAGTGAGCAGAAGCAAAAGCAAAAAGGGTGTTCAATCTACAGATTGCCTTATTATTTAAGGACACAAACTACCTTTCATTTTTAACACACAGTAGACACTACCCCAGTCTGAATAGGAGTTAGCTACATGAGCCAACTTAATGTTTTTTAAAGTCAACCACTCAAGAGCATTAGGGAACATCCATCAGTACCACTTACACAACTATGAGGCAGGTGACTTCTGCTTATATATCCTGATATATCCTTACTTTTGTGTTACTGCTTCCCTGGAACATAGATCCTATTTATTGAGTAGGACAGGCCATACTCACTGAAGGCAAGTATAAATATTGCTTTTTATCTTAATGACAAAATATTTTCCTTTACACCCTATTAACTTAAGGGAAAATATCTTGCCTTACACCCTATTTACTTCATACTGCATTGCATAATATTTAACAGAAGTTGGAAGAAACTTATGCTTCCATGGAAACAGCAATTGACAAAGACTACATTTATTTCTGCAATATCTTAGTGAGAAGAAATAGCGTTTCCTACACAGGGTATCTTCTTCCTTTCTTATTCTCCCTAAAGCTCCCCACTGTAAGTCTCTTAGAAGTTATCTTCTCCCTAAAGTGGATATAAGCTTTTTAGGGCATGCAAAGACATTAAGTTGCTTTTCAAAAATATCTCAACACCTTCTATTTCAAAAGAGACAACCAGCTTGGAACATTGCCAGCTAACCTGTCTAAAGTAGCAGTATTGCAAGCAGTTAAGGTATGGTCTAAAGAAAAAGAATGATTTAACGTGCACCGCTAAGAGAATTTAAACACAGTTTTATGGAGATTGACAGCAATCAAAAGCAATCAGTACATAGCCTACTCTTTATGATCTCAATGCTGTTCCTATAAAGGGAAGTAAGGAAAAGAGTCTTCAGCGCATTTATACTTTGTCTGAAGAGCTCTATGAAATTAAACCAAAGTTATTCCTTTCATAGGAAAAGAGCCCACAGTACTTTGAAAGCATTCACAAACACTTCACAAACTGAAACTTGGTCTTTTTGCTTCTGAATTATCTCCTTAAGCCTAACGTTCAACTAAAAGTACTATTTTGGTACAGCAGTAGGAAGCAATAGGTATGATAACTAAACAAGTCACGTACCTAATAGAAACAGCAGTGGGATGACAAACAGTAATAGCTTGAAAATCTTTGGAAGGCATCTAGAGAAGGACAGGAAAGAAACAATGTATTTATTATGTAATATCTGGGTAAAGAATTTGCTCACAAGAAGTTATTTGGAAAGAATACATACCTTCTAAGAAGAAACACCTTGAGCAAAGACAGCAAAGTAACAAGTTGATACCAGCCAGTTCTAAGCAACCTAAACACGCCAGAAGCTGCCCTCCCTAGAAGACAAAAGCAGTGACGTGAAATACAGTTATTGCAGCACATGTTCACGGAAACCAAGGAGAGGGACGTGCAACTGCGGCCAAGAGTACTTTGCAGAGCAGAGAAAGGCACGAGCACAGGCAACACACGCAGATTAACATCTAGGTTTGTATCACAAGTATGACAGCATTATAACAACAGGTACTCAACAAAAGCAATAGCCATGCAAAAAGAAGAAGTGGCAAAAAGAAGAAATGATCTCTTGTAACAATGCTATCTTGCCAGAAATTCAACAGCGAAGTTTGAGTCCAAGTTATTACACACCGAGGACCTCAGTATGTTTCAAGAAATGCACAGATTAGCAGAACGAGTTTTTGCTAAGAAGAATACCATGACAGGAAGTGACTAGCAAACCAAAACACACCCCATTTTTCTTGACACCCCTTATCTGGGTTATTCACACACATAGTCCCTCATCAAACAGTCTGGTTAGTCTCCCATTATGCCTGCGAACAGAAGCATGTTCTCATTAACCATATTTTGGTCAATAAAGCACAGTAGCATGTGCATTTCAAGATATCAAAGTTACAGCATAAGCACAGCAGAATTAGTGTAAGCCAACTATTGCAGATTCCTACTTTGCCAAGAAGAAACAGGCAACATACAGACATACACACACAAATTAGGATAGTAACCTGGAGAAAGAATGGCCAGCCAAAGTAGAGACAACACCTTCTGAGACACAAGCCATCCAGTTGCTCCCACTGTTCGCAACACGTGAAGCATAAAGTAACCTAGGTTATAACAAATTAACTATATGGTAATAAGCTTAAGGTTCTCTTGCAGTACATGCACTAGAACAAACTCAATTACCCCGATCACTACTTGTTCTGCATAATTTTAAACCATACCTTCCAGTAACCTACAGACTTGTCTTGTCAGTATTTAAAAGCAAAGTGAATCACTCATAAATATGAATCCAAGCAAAATCAAGACAATTTAGAAGCAGAATTCTCAGGTATAGCAATAGACAACAATCAACAACCTCTATGTAGTTAGAATACCACTTCACAATAGACAAAGTTTATATTTATATTACGGCATTATCAGAACAACATGCCAAATATGATGGATAATATCAAAAAAGTAATACTGTAAAATGTTTTAAGCACATCATTTTAGAAGTGTTGTATTTTTCTGAATTACACATTGAGTTTGTTATCTAGGTTCATATGTAAAAAAAGGAAACAAAATTTAAAAACCCAGTGAAAGAGTTAATGTCATCTCAAATATACTGATAAACAGAAAAAAAACACTAATGAAAGTTACAAGCAATTAATTTTCATTTAATTGAATGCTCCCAGGGATCTTCAGAATGTCAATTTCAAGTTTCTTAAAACAAAAGCCAAAAGCAGCAGGCTACAACAAAATGCTGTAACTTCAATCCTACTGAAGCCAACAGCTACTGTATCTAGGACTAAGACTGTTCATTCTACACAACAAACTACGTAAGAGACATTTAGAAAGTAATCCTACATTTTTAGATTAGCAGATATGTCCAGGTTAATCTGAGGGATTATAGATATACCAACCCAATATTTTGCAAAGCATTTAAGTGAATGAAGGGTCTCAAACCATTTTCCTTTGCTGAATAAAGAACACTCAACCGATTCTTGATGCCTGTGCCATTCAAACTAGGGAACGCTCATCTCACAGGGAAGAGTCTATCACTACATAGGATTCCTGTAAAAACTATCACTAGAACAAAAATAAAATATTAAAAACCCTTTATTTAAATTATTGCATACCCATACCTCATGGTGCTTTAATGGCAGCTTTCTACCCTATCAAGAGTACAGGCTTCCCCAAAGCGCAATAAATTAACAATCCGACTTTTCTGTCTAACACACAAGATGTATGCTGTCACCACACCTTGTTTTTAATACGTAAGCCAGCTACCAAGCTTGTACAAAAGCCATTATCAGCACAAGAAATCAGAAAAGAAAGATGCTGAAAGATGTTAAGCAATTTGATTTCCTAGACACTTTACATTTTAGTCTACATTGATAGATGAAGATTTAAAAAAAAAAAATCACAGAATAGTACAAATGATTAACATTGAGACATTGTGATGCAAAATAAAAGCAAAATAAAAAAAATGTTCAAGTCAACCTGCATAAGAAAAGGTGTGCGAAATGGTCCTTGCTACCCTTTTAGCCCTTGAAGATTGCATGTGCTCTGTGGTGTATGTTTCAAGAAGTTTCTTCCCCTTATAGTCATCACCTGTTGGTTGTGGTAACAGGCGATTAATGGGACAAAATCAGGATCAAATCAAGATTGTTACAAGATAATTTGAACAAGTCTACTTCATGACATCAGTTAGCAAGCCAAGAACTATTAAACAAACTCCAACATACTAAAACTTGTCTGGGGTACAGTATACTAGGTAATCACTGTTCTCCCTTCTACACCTAAATTAGAAAGCAAGCATTTACTGTGTAGCTTCCATAGCATCATTACAGCAACACCCTAGCATACAGCCCAAGGCTAATCGTAATAAATTCTTATACTTACATATTGATTCCTCATTCACATCATGATGGCTATCCTCTCTGTAAAACTCCTTTACATTCATGCTTCCATAGTAATCTCTGTGAGCTGCAATATATCCAGAAAGGATAAATGGAATGCAATTCTCAAGCTCAAAGCCTTTCATATATCGTGATTTTAACTAAGTTTGCTTGGTTCAGTATTAAAAGCCACGTTATCCATAGGAAACCTGAAAAATGATCATGGAAGAAGTATACCCTTTGCAATCCTATTTTGTCTTCCTTAAATAAGAAGGGGTTTCTGGGTTGAAAAAAAAAAAAATAAATATCTTCCTGCTTCTTTTCAGATAGGATTTGTTTTTTAAATTAACTTTGCTGAGTTACAACTCATCAAATCCTGAGTAACTATTCCCATCTGTCAAGTGAGCCACATCTTTATATTGGTTTTATCAGAAATCTTAAGCAACTAAGAAGAGAGCACTAAGACAGGCTATACAGCACTGAGGCAGAGAAGACAAGAAAATACACAAGAAAGTTTTATACGCATAAAAATCAGTTACCTTCTATATAGAGTGATTTAACTTCACTCATAGAGCATATGTTACAGACGAAAAAGGCAAAGAAGAATTGAACTTATTCAAGGAAAACAAGATGTGCATTATCGTAATACAGAGCAACAACTGGAGTTTTAGATTTACAAGACAAATCTAATTAAGCTTTAAGTGCAAAATGGCCTGAAAGATTCAAAAAAGTAGTCCAAACCTTAGCAGTCACTGAGAAGTTAAGATTCCACACTATCACACAGAACAGTTTTGAAAAACAACTTAAGCTTCTATCTTCTACAGTCTTCTAGTAGAAAATCAACATGGGAATCTTAACTATAACACAGATATCTCTCACATACCTGGATCCTGATACTTCCAGAACAGAGGCAAAATATGAAAAGGGCAGCACAAGTGAGAGAATTAAAAAATAAGATAGAAAGACAAGAGCCATCCAAGACTATAAAAGAACACCATAGTGCCATACATGAAGTCTGTAAGAAAAAAAACACAAAGACACACTGGTTTTCTGTGGAGACCAAGGAAGACAACTGAAAAGGTACCTTTAAATTCATAACTCAGCTTCAGCAAAACCATTTGAAATAGTTGCACTAACAGGGATGCAAAAGAAGTTGCAGTATGTTTGACCAATCGCAGAATCTTACTCATGAAGAAATACATGCCCCCTATTAAAAAAAAAAAAAAAGAAGTGTGAATCTAAGTTATTCACTCACATAAAGATGTACCTCTATTCTCTGATGACCATTAACTTGCAGAAAAGTGAGGATGAAGCATCAAAAGCCTTTGTTTAGCCAGGAACACGACACTCAAGAAAGCATGGTTTGAGAAGTCTAGAAGAATTTGGTATTACAGGTGAATGTTTTTGCAAGAACTATGACTTCAAGACGATGGCTTCAGCACAAGTACTTTTCCTTAGTGAGGAATTAAGAACTCCGGTGAATAGTGATGAATTCCTTGCTTACAGAACTAACGATTTCTCAGTGATTTGAGCTGTCGATCACGATTTTGTGAGCTACAACTCCAAACAATTTGGATTTACAAGGGAAAGGATTTTTTACCTTCTTCTTGCATTTACACTAAGGGAAGAGAGTTACTGTAGAGGTCTGCCTCAAGTGCTGAAGAGAGTTCTCCTTCGAGCAGCAGGAACAAAATCAGTCCTCCATAGTGCTGCTTTCCTAGTATCAGCCACATTCCAAAAAATCTGCCATGATTCTGTGCTGTCCCACCCCCGACACAACTTCAATTGCTGGATTAGAATTCAAAAGAGTATATAAAGATGGATTCATTTCTAAGATTATCCTCTGTGAATATGAACTCTGTAACACAACAACTTTCATACAGTGTCAAAAACTAGCTCATTTTGCCAAGATAATAGAATTCCTACCTGTGCTATACAATTTCAGAAAAGAAATACTTGTCTCAAAGTGTTTGAAGTCATACCTTGCACTCCAAAACAGGTTTATCGCTACTGAAAACGTGCATCATTCAAGAATAACATTTACAGAATCACAAAAGAGGTTCTTTTCTAATTCAAGGCCATTGAAGAAACATCACATTAGCGATCATTGAGGACTTCAAACAATCAAGAAGCTCAGGATGCTATGCAACAGATGCATAGATAAAGCCAAGACACTGGTGCCAACTATCCACTATCCAGAGAATGGAGATTGCCTTCGAAAGGCAGAAGTCTTCCTTTCTTCCCCCCTCCCCCAGCAGATTCAAGTGTTTTCAAGTTTCAAGAATATAGTCGTTATACAGTCTATTTAGAAATAGTTTTTTCTCCTTTGGAGTTCAATCTTTCAAGTGGTTGAGGTTCACCTCTTAAAAAAGAACTCTAATAGCCTAAAAGGTTAAATAAAAAAACCTACAAAGAAGTAGACATGTATCTCCAGGTTTTCTGGGGTAACAGAAACACTGCTAAGTAACAATTCTGCTCAGTCTTAAAAGTTCAAATCACTTAAGAAAAAAAATAATTGGACCATATTAGAAAAGTTCCAATTTGAAAATCCATTGACAGACATGTGATAACAAATCAAGAGACACTTAAATATCAATGCTGGTTGCAGCAGCACATTGTGTTTCATATCATTTTGGACATAACTTAAGATACCATGAGTTTCAGCTGATACAGAAACAAATATTTCATACAATCCAATCTCTAGAATTATATTAACCAATAATTAAAACAGGGGAGGAAGAGTACTTAAATAGCACTACATGGAAAATGCATCAATTAAACCACATAACATTCTGCTATGTAAACAAAGCACAGTAGAAAGTTACTTACTAGATGGATGTTTCTGGCTCCTGTCCCTAGAGTAAGTTCTGGAAGATGGCACGTAAGAAGCTGATTTTGCTGTAAGAGCCTCCTTCCGTTCAGAAAGCATGCTGCAATCACTGCAGATGTAGCCATTTAGCATTGTGGTCTGTGTTTCTGCTGTTGCCATATCTCCATTTCCCTGTGTTAGCATAGTACCACTACCTAGCAAACCTAGAGTAGAAAATTCAGTGCAAAAATTACTGACTTCACTAATTACCATTAAATAGAATGCATGGAAAAGCAGAAGGAAAGCTTAGTTACCCTTAGGTTCGCCATCATCATCGAGACCTTCAAAGAAGAAAGAAAAAAAAAACAAGTTCATTCCCAAAAATCAGGAAGCCCAACGAACAACTATTATATCTGACATGAATGAAAGTGACTTTTCTTTGCAGTCTTAAATGATAGGTATTTAACTTTTTTTTTAGTCCCTCAGATTAGCAAAGTCTTTTATTCAGGTGTTAATGTAGTATGGCAACAGTTAATAAAACCACCTATAATGTTGTGTCACATAATCGTACACTTTTGGTTTATATATCAGCTACACTGTGCAGTATGTCCTGATGTTGACTATGTCAGCACAACCAGCTGTACTAGAGTGCAAATTTCCAGCAGACATCTTAGCAATGAGACACCTACAGCACAAGTAGAAGTATGTGCAGGTGTTCGGGGGCAGTGTGGAAAAACAAGTGGGGAAGACATGGTTTGGTGTGTATAAACATATGTCTATAAGTGTTTTTCACAGTTTGATTACCAATAGCAATCATTACCTACCCCAGAAATGATCAACTTCTGTTTGCTCTCGAATCGAAGATTCATCCAATACTGTGGACACCATGGATGCATCAGTGGTATGGCTATTGAAACTGCTTTGGCTATAAATGGGAGAGCTGAATAGGGTTTTCCTTGGTGTCTCTCTCACACTGCCAGATCGCTTATTTGTACTTTTGCGCTGCCTTACCACCCTAGAGAACAAAGCAAAGATAAGAGACATAGCACTAAAGTGTTGTTTTTTGTTTGTTTTTTTTTTTAAAAAAGCTTTTTCAATACAGATGTGACTAGACAAATCAGGTTTCAAAGAAAATTATCACTTTAAAGCATCTACAGTTCTGCAAAGACTTCATTATAAACCACATAATGAATATCCTTTTCAAAATTATGATAGTAAACATTGAGAACAATGAATAAAAATAAAGTATTTTTGTACTATCACGTTCAAACAGCAAGTCTCAAGACTCCAATAAATTGTGATTATAAAAATGCTTACTTAGACTGTTCTCTGAAAGTCACGTTTCCAGAGTAAGAGCTGTCATGAAGGGTATCACTTCGGGCATCATCTGTTTTATTATGTCCTGCAGCAGCTGACCGTAAACCACGCCGTGACATTCTTGGTGAATCAAATACTGGATCTATTTTGTGTTTAGTTTCGAAATCCCGAGCATCTGAAGAATAACTTGAACTAAAGCAAAATAAGAACCGCAAAGTTACCAGAGTTGAGGAGAAAATTCCCCTAGAAACAAACATGCCATTCAAGTTAGACTGTTTCCATTAAAAGTAGTTTATCCAGGGCTGTGGAGCAAACCCCACACGATACACTGTATTACTCAAACAGTTTAGGAGTATGTAGGTATTCAAGGTTCTCCCAAGCAATTCCCATTACAAGTTTAACAATGGAAAGCAAATCACAGTTAAAAAGAAACAACTGCCATGGAAAACACGTTTGCAGTTGACCCAGAGTAAACATTCATAGCGCAGCCCCCCACACACAGAACTTTTGAGATCAATTGAAGAGACGAAGCCATTTCTGACAAAGTTTATCGTGCCTAGCAACAAATTAAAACTCACAGTACACTAAGTCACAAGGTAGTTTCATTTTCATTTTTGTTTCACGTTTCATCACACAAAGGGCAAATTTACACACAGACAAGCTTCACACCAATATCCCAGGAACACTATACACACCTTTACACTTAAGTCTCTCAGAATCCTCCTGAAAACTCACAATGAAAGCAAAGCAGCAACACAAGGCAAATACAAATAGATTAAGCAGAAGGATCAGTAAGACAAACGTTTCCTAAAACAGAAGCTTCGCCTTGAGCTAAACTTGCGCTCACAATGAACAGAAACATTCAGTTATGTAACTGAGCAGAGCTTGTCATCGCAGGGCATCCTGCAGCAGGCCAGCTCCTAGAACCACTCAGCACTGTGAACCAAAGGGTCTAAACTCAAAACGCTCTAGGTCAGCACACCAATGGAGTCCGTCCCCTGCTGGGCCGCAGAAATATGCAAAGCTGTAACAGAAGGTGCTTTAATACTCCTGGGGTTGGGTTTTCTTTTTTGAGGGGAAAAAAACACAACTGAGAAATATATGAAGTATTGAAGCAGCTTCCTCACCAAAATCCCTAGAACGAACAAACAAGTTAGAGCTGAACGAATATTCTCCTGTGCAATAAGAATTTAAAATGGATTCTTTCCTGTTAAGAAGGCATCCAAACAGCTGCTGTAAAACGTAATTTTGCAAAAGCAACCTTTCTGATGCAAACAATAGAAATCACAGAACATTACAAAGTAATCGTATGGAAGTGGTGCGTTACTCTGGCATACAAATAAATTAACATCACGAGTCCTCCTAGCTACACTTACAGCAGTGACTTAATTCTGATGAGGGGGTGCTTCTGAAGCAAGTTTCTTGATTGCTGCACAATGTGAAATAAAGCACATAAGGTGCAACTGAGTTAGAGCACGTCAACTGAATTTCTTTTGCCTAAAAAAAATAGTTTCTTTCCTGCAATGCGCTGAGTTTGGTGCTCCAGCAGCAGACAGGCAGTCAGCTCACAGAACCAGACCAGAGTTTGTCTGGAATGGCTTCTTCTATTGCCCAGAGGTAGGCAGATCTGACAGCAGGTGTTTGGCACCACCTGCCTGATTGTACTGATCTGCCTGCTAATGCTGCCATGCACAGTGCAACCTTGGGCAAGGCAGGAGTCTTAAGCACGGCTTAAGATCAATCTGGCATACTTTATACATTATGCTGATTAATCCTTCCCGATGTTTGGGGTGAGGGGAAAAGGAAACACAGGAGCGGCCTCATGTGAGAACAGACTTAGTTTTCATCTGGATAGGCACAGAAGGCTGTAACAGAGTTTTTTCAAAAATGGTACATTTAAGCAGTTTGCACTGTGACCGATGTGAATCGAGAATACAGGTTAAATAGGGCTCTTCCTGTTGTTCATCCTGAAATGACCAGCCTCAATAGTTAACTGTTGAGTCCCTCCCTAAACAGTTGTTTCAGAACTCAGTTTTGCTATTTACACTTGCCACTATCATTTGCTTTGCCTCATCTTTGCCCAACGTTTCTTACAGACACTCAATTCACAAGAACACAAAGTACACAGGACAAGCTGACAGCTGTAAGCAGCCTCAATTTGTTTCTGTTTGCAAACACTTGCTGCTATTAGGGATGTCAATGAGCATTTGTATCAATTTGGGTTCAATACACAGCCTGGAGGTGGGCTCTACTACCTAAAAAAAAAAGTCACTGTACCTTTTATTCTAAACAAAAAAGAGCTTATCTTGCTTACACAGGAAAATAATTCTTTTCATACTGAAATAAAGTCTCCAAAGGCAGGACAGCGTCTACAGATCTAACTTGCCATTTCACTCCCCACATTTTGAGAAACAGATCTTTTCCTTCCACAAAAGAGGCATTACAGCAAACAAAATCCAGTCCTTCCTTTCAGGAGACAGAAGTGAACCTGTACATGGATGGTATTTCTACCTAGTATGCACAGCTAGCCAAAAAACACTAAAGGCAGGATGCAGTTAGCCTACACTGCTAGGTTACCTAGGAGACAGTGCAGATGGGTTCCTTCCCCTGACAAGCAGCTCCCCCGGCTGCGGGCAGACCTGCTGACTTATCCAATCTTACATCTATTTCCAGCTTCTTAGCTATTACCTTGATACCTCCTTCACACGAGATCTGCAGAGTAAGAATGCCCTAGAATTCAGAGGGATTATTCTCAAGTTGTACCTTTACAAGCGGAATGAGAATGACATCTGCCAATTTTAGCACACATGTACCTTTGTCTAGAGGACAGCATCATGTATTTTGTGAGCATTCCTCAGCACAAAGCGGGCATTAATGCTCTTGATTAGTTAAGAGCACAGTAGAAAAGTGCTATAGCTACATTTCTCTTAGGTGTAAAGAGAAATAAAACATGGACACAGGCATACAAACAGCATACAACCATTTACATGCCTTCTGACCAGGGCATCACACACCCACAGAATGGCCTGGGTTTGAAGCAGCTTTAAAGACCACCCAGCTCCACCCCGTGCCATGGCAGGGATGCCACCTGCTAGGTCAGGGTGCTGTCCAACCTGGCCCTGAACACCTCCAAGGCATCACTTACAGCAACTGACCAAGGGCGCTACCCTTTGATTAGTCCCAGAACACATACACTCATTTACCTAATTATTTCACTGAAAGATGAATCCTGATTTAATGCTTTGGGACAAAAATTAAACTGAAATTTTATCATTTTAATTCAGGCTTGGAAAAAAAAAGTGTTAGAGGTACCTGAATTGACAAAAACATCTCAAAAGATGTTGTTTCAAAAGATCTCAAGAGGAGAGATCAGCCTGAAGAGGGGGCGTAAATTACATGTTGACAGGTGAGTGCGATTCACAAGTTTGACTCGCATTTTGAGGAGGATAAAAGGTTATTTAGCTGTATCAGTTTAATATTTTTCTGATCTGGGCTGAAAGAGTACAAGCACAAAGTACAAGCACTACAAACAGCTATGAATACGCAGTAATCCCTGTAAGTATTAATAGAAATTCTATTAATAGTTTATAACCAACTCTACATGTATTAATAGCTTTATGGCATCTGGATTCATTAAACTTTTTTCCAATGCTATACACACAAGCAAATTTCTTTAAAGA
Organism: Anas platyrhynchos; assembly: GCF_047663525.1. Lineage (NCBI taxonomy): Eukaryota > Metazoa > Chordata > Aves > Anseriformes > Anatidae > Anas > Anas platyrhynchos. The sequence goes on along the minus strand of NC_092601.1, from coordinate 14,082,409 downwards.
AGCCCACAGACAGATTTTGTAAAGATGGAATTGTCAAAGGCAGAACAAGACTTAGCAAGATGTAAGCAAAGCAAACGCAGGCAGAGATGGAGGGAATGAATTTCAGCATGAAAACACTTCCAATGAGCAACTCCCCTAACTCACCCTTTCTTCAGGTTATTCCAATATTAATTGGCACAACGCTGAAAAAGTTATACGAGTAATACATGGCTTTCTGCAGATTTAGCATGCAGACTGCAGTTTACTCTTAACACCCTGAAAGCAGGCACTGCAACAAGCAGTTTTACCCCATTATTTTAGGATTTTGGGCTTCATATAATTTTTTCAAGAGGAAATTTTAGAGTGCTGTCTAATCCTTTCTTCCTATCCAAGGAAAAGTTACAATGAGAAAATGTTGACCTAGTTTAACTATACCTGCCTTCATTAAGGCCATTTTAAAATTTCAGTTTATCAAGCTCTGTTTTAACACAGAAAAACAGGATGCCAAAAAGCTTTGAGAAGTGTAACCCTCCCTTTCTATGAGGAATTCTTTACAATTTATCAGCTTTGCAATGTAACAGTCTTTGTTTACATAGGAAGTCAAACACTTTCTACATACTTTCCACACAAAAGCTACTAAAGTTAAGATGAACTATACTCCAAATTCACTATAGGACTTATCATTCTGCATCCTCCCTTCCTGGCAGGCTAATCTTGCTTGTATGGTATTTTTGTCTGCTTCAGTGGAAACCAACTCATAGATGACAAAATAGTAAGCAAGGAGACAAACCTAGCTCAGACTGAAATTAACATGGGGTTAGAACAAGCATGCCATTGAAGTTTATGTTTCTAGTACTTTTCAAAAGAGTATTACAATGTAAATAAACAAATCTTGATAACTGTAGTTAGTACTAAGATCTTCTTATTCTCTCCTCTGCAAGAAAGACTAGTTGCTGTGGAGAAGATCGTAGTGTTGAACATAGTAGTATTGTTTCAGGCAAATGTAACAACACAGGAAAAGAAATCCAATTAGATGACAATTGCACAGCTCAGTTTAAGAAAGATATGCTCACACAGACATCAAATCATCATCTAAACAACCTAAGGAATCAAAGTCAGCTTCTATTGTCCAGCATGCCCACTTGTATTTAATCAACATTTAACCAATCGTTTTCTAGAGCTACAGGAAGAGCTGCAATTTGTTTTAATTGGTACAACATAAACACATTCCATTTTGCAAGAGCTTCTGACAGTCTATAGTTAAGAAAACGACACTCCCCCAGATGAAAAAGCTACATGGTTTTAGAGTATACAAAAACAATTAAATTCTATAAGTATTACATTCTACAATTTTGTCAATTCCTGGTTTAATGGCAAGAAGCCAAGTATCCTGAAAGCTAAATACTAGATTAACACGTTAAATACATAATAGTGATTTACAAGCACAGAATAGAAAAAGGATCTTAATGATTTTTTTTTTAATCCTAAAATAGCCAAACCAGTAACTCAGACCCATTCATGCATACTTGCTTCAAAATGCCTTTATTAATTCAACAGGAAAAACGACACGGATTTAATCAGCAGACTATCTCCTCTATTAACATTCAAAAAACTCACATGGGTATTGCATCTATTTTGATTAGCGTACCACTGAAAATAGTAGACACACTACAGAGTTGTTTTCTGAAAACCAAAGTGTCTAATGGTCAGATTAATAAAAACATAGGGAAAAAACAAGTTCATTAGAATACAGCTTTTTGTATTTGCACAACAAGCAATTTTGGTTATAAAGAGTGACCAATGCGCAACTTCCAGACAAATTCCACACTAGCAGCAATCAGGACATACTAAGCATTATTTTGCACTATAAAATACTGATAAGTCACAAAAGCAAACACACAGAACTTGCAATAGAAACATCTAAGAATTTGGTGACTTTTAGAGAGAGAACAGAAATCGTAACTAGGTGGAGACTAGTTTATTCACAGTAACTAATAAACACTGAGTCATATCACAGCCACTGTCCCATCAGTTCAGCATGTATCCTTTCCTCCACTTAGGACACCAGTTATTTTCAAAACAGACAAGTTAAAGCACACTTCTTTAGAGAGGCTGTCTACTTACCGTGAAAGCTATACTCTCCAGAATTAACAACAGTCAGAGCACAGACAGTTCCTCTACAAGAAGAAAAGAGTTCTCACCTGAGTGCATATGTATAGCCAGTGTTCTCTGGCACACATTGGGGAGGAGTATACATGTGAAGTCGTGAAAAATCCATGTTGACTGTTTCAAATCATACTGTAAAAGGTGAAAATAAAGCAATGCAATGACTTAAAACTATGTATAGTCAATGTAAGAGCCCTTGCATTGTTCAGCCTGTGTTACGAAGTATTGAAATAATAAAAGCTGTTACCAAAAATATGGAGCTCTCAGTATTTCAGCAGTATTGCTGCTAGTGCTAGATAGCCCTTATCATTACTGCATGAAGCTCAGTGTACTTCTTGTGACTGCAGTTGGGCGTTTTTTTTTTTTTTTTATGATACTCTATTTTCAGCAATTTCCGAGTTCTCTGGCACATTACTGTAGCGTGAGCCAAGCCTTTATCAGCACTGAACTACACCACTTCCATATGAACTGAGTGATGCTGCCAGCCCCAAAAGCTAAACAATACAGATTTTAACATGTTGCCTTGCTTTCAGAGGTCTCTTCATAATGAGTTTTGCTCCAAAAGCCCATTGAGCAAAGCACGGGCTGTTTCGTGCACTAACAAAGTGTAGTACATGAAACGTGAGAAAGTTTTTACATATATTCAAATCATTTTATTCTGTAACCTTTGAACATGATCCAGTAAGCAGCAAGGTTCCCTGTGTTTCACATTAAATTGTATTTATTATTGTATTTATTTTCAGTTAACTTGTGTACTTGTGTCATAGAAATACTAACACGCCCTAACTGAAGAGCCAAGTGCAGAATGACTCACGTGGCTAGAATTTTCCAGAGTGCCAGCCACTTAAAGAAAATACACACACTGAACAAAAACAAACCCAAAAACTTGCAAAAACTTTTCACAGGGTCTTCAAAAAGATATTACAGTTTTAGGAAGGAAAAAAAAAAAAAGATGTATCAAGAAACTTGTGTGACTATTTGTAGTGCTATGTAAACTTGAACTTTTAAAATATCTGCAAAAAAAATTAATCCTGTCTCTACTCAATTAGTTACAAGAAAGCTGTTTTGCTTTTCTAGAAAATAGTCTTCAATAGTAGGTTACTGATAGTTAACAAGTAGGGACCAGGCTATTCTGGAATCACATGGTTAGTAATGTGGAATCCTGGCTATTTTCAGATTATCTATGGCTCCTGTTTCAGCAGCAGTAAGAGATATTCCACACAACTGTATTGACATGCCTAAACTAAAATGAAAATATCCTTAGCTACACTGTAATCAAAACATCAACAAATATCTCATTTTGGGGTTGTTTACTATGCCGAACTGAGTTTTCAGTTGTAGAGTGGCCTACACATAAGAAATAAGGACAAAAAACAGAGTTGCAAGTACAACTAAAGCCAGTTCAAAAGGAAATCTCTGCACGTAACACTAAACGCTGCTCTTTGCCACTCCACCTGCAGCCCCCAAATCCTGGTATCAGGATGGATAGGGCTTTGAGCAGCCTGGTCCGGTGGGAGGTGTCCCTGCCCATGGCAGGGCGTTGGAAGTAGGTGATCTTTAAGGTCCCTTCCAACCCAACCCATCCTACAATTCTATGTCAATAGGCTAGGAGGGTACTTCCACTGCTACTGGCAAGTGTTTCTCTCTTGTTTTTAAATTGAAAGTTACAGGCCTAAACACTGTAGCTTTCTGAATGCTAGCACCTCCCATGAATTTGTAGTGTTAATGAGAAATAATATCTCTGGCTTCTGCTCTTTACACACTAACTCCTGAAGATTAGGAAAAAAAAAAAGGCATTTCCATTAAGTCATCTTTCTCTAAATTTGCTTCACTTGTCCCAGAGCCATAATGCTTTCACTGGCTTGTGCATCACGTTTGTTCTTGCTTAGAGGAAGTTTGGCTCAGTAGTGCAGAAGCATTAGCAAAGCAGTCTAATTCTTTGCTAGAATAAGCAGCACATACTGCTGGAATGAACAGCAACCACTGCCATACTTCAACAAACAGAGCTCAGGAAACTGAGACCAGACAGCAACGAGCCCCCCAATAATGAAAGTGGAAACACAGTGAATTTTGAGTTGAGGGATGTTGACATTGAAGACTGGACTTAGGATGAAACACTGGCAATTCAACAACTGATGTCATGCTCCTGACATCCAGCAATATTTTCCCACATAGGGAACTTGCTCGCATAGCCTAGCTTTCCATAGCTACCAGCCCTCCCCTGTCTGCTACTCACGTAGGCAAGACAAAGGCAGACCAAAAAATAACATGCTGGCTTGGCTCAGCTTTTTTCCCCCCTGTTCTTTTCTTCTTTCCCACCAGTTCTCTTTAGTTGATTTCTGAAGAAATCGAATGCTAGAATTGCCATCATTTTATCTGATAAAGTTTGAAACATACCATTTAGCTACATAAAATGAGTACTTGACAATGGCATTGCTAACTAAAAGCCTTGCATGCATTAATGCCTAGGTCTATTAATAGTTGGCTTTCATAGCACCAAGATCTCCAGTAGGGACAAGGAGTTCAGCATCTAAACATCCCACAGCTAGAAATTGCACTTAGAAAATTTAGGGACTTTGTTTGACTCACTGTTGGTCTGATACTCTAAAATTAATTCAGAATCAAAGGGAAAACCATTTACTCAATTTTTTGAAGTAACAAAACTGCCTTAACTGACTTAAACAGAACTTAAATTTTAATAGGTATAACCAAAACTTTCAAAAATAGGCACCTAAAATCTATTACGAAGCTGGATTTATTTTTTTTAAACCTTGCTACTAGTTCAATAGTCGAATTTTACGTAACCACTTCTTTAAGACAACCCCCCACAGCCCCTCCTCAGAACAAATAATCAGCCCATTTTATTCTGAAATATTCTACATACTTACTACAGCAGAACTTTAAACTACATAGCAGACCAGGTGTGGTGGGTGGAAGACAATAACTCCCTCTAATTTGTTCACTCTTGTTTGACAGCACTCCAGCATTCACCCATCCCAGTAATTCCTCCTGTTTATGAAACTTCCATATACAACTGAATCAGAAAAAAGGCACGCTAACAGAATAGTTTGGAATTTCAAAACTACAAAACCTGGCAGGGAACCTGAGAGGTAGTCTCAGTACTTATTTCCAGTTTCATCATTTTCAGGGGCTCACGAGCCTTCTGACTTGGCTACCATAGACCTATCTGGACCAAGATTAATGCAGGCTTTGAGTACCAGTTTGCTGCAAGCATTAGTAGGCCGACATTTTAACCACACCTTTTTTTTTTTTCCTTTAGAAAGACCATAAAACATTTTTATTACTATTTTTTAAAGCAGTTAGATATGTTAAGACAACTTAAAGGCAACTGAAGAGAAGCACATGTTTAATCTGAAACGGAAGCAGCGCCTAGATAGCCCTGTCATATCACTACTTCGAATTACAAACCAGCTTCTCTCCTACAGAGACAGCTGGATTATCTGCTTTTAGGGGAAGCAGACAAAAAGTCATCTCAAGCATCATCTCTCTCTTGCTATCCAACTGAATCAGTGTTTGAGTAAATCAGCAGAGTAGAAGTGCAGGAGAAAACAAGTTCTGAGCTGGGCAGAACAGAAGGAAGCCCTGGGATTCTTCTGATCAGCACAGAACTGAGCTTTGAACAAAGCTCCCTGGCTGTCTCCAGAGGACGCTGACTATGAAGTGTCCGAGTGACACCAGCTTGTAAGTCTGTTTACCTAACAGAACTATACGCTTGATCATCACTTTCAGAATCAAACTGCCTCAATAAAACCCTAACAGCACTGCTGGAAGCTTCCTTGGTTTTATTGTTGTTTTTATTGTTGTTGATAGGATGCTTTGACAGGGGCCTTGGAGCACAGAAGTGTCACAAGAGGGAAGGCAGCACCAAATATATGTTGTATTATGCACTACAAATATGTACCAGGGAAAGGATAGCCTCCACTTACTCTTTTTTTTGGGCTACAGAGACAAAAATACTTTCTAGGCACTTTCTAATGAACACCCCTTGCAACAAAGGAAGCAGCAGATGGGCATTTCACAAGTGGGACCCTGGCAGAGCAGAAACACCCACCAGGAAGTCTGCTAAATAGAAGAAAACCGAAACCTAAATTTCCCAAGGCCCAGAAAACTTTTGTAATTGCTGGACCACCCTGTGACAGAGGACACAAAGGAAGCAAGCCAGGACTTGTGCAATACTTTAGCTTTTTTGGGGGGATCACAAGTACTTATCAGTAAAATAAATAAGCTGTCTACAGCAAACTGACAGTTATGTCACAAATCAGGAATGAGAAAGTTTGCAACAAAGTATAGCTTATATTATAGATTACAAGGTTAGTAATAAATGATGTATTTAGAGCCTTAGAATAATGTCAGCAGTACTACAAGTAGAACCTATTCTACCCCTATCTTTTAAAGCAAATAAACTCATTTAAGCAACTACGACCTCAAAAACTACTCTGACTTTTGGGCAAAATTGTTAACAGCAATGGAAATCTAGCATGTAACCTTAGCAGTTCCTGAGAGCAACCTATTTTTACTTGTAATTTCAAATTTTATAGTAGTATTCAGAATAACCAAAGAAATTTCTTCTTTGTATAAAAGGCAAAATAATTATACCCCTGAAGTACATTTCCATATATCCAAATAACTACAAGTTTAAACAGGCTGAAGAGCAAAGAGCTCCATGCTAAATCAACATTTTATTAAAAATACACATTGTTAAAAGATCAGCACTCTTAAAACAGAAGCAAACGAACAAGACAGTAATCAAATTCACGTTTTAAACTACACGTTACCATTGAGTGTTATAAGAGAGATCCCCAAACACAGCTGTCAAGCTGAAACGCTAGTAACGAAGAAGAGGTTTTCCACAAAGCGGTAAAAGCGAATATTCACAGTAAGCCCCCTTTAAATGGCTTTTGAAGGGAAGGCTGATAGAAGCCAGCCACACATGCAGCTACAGCGAGGCAATAAACACGGCTGCTCATTGTTTACACACACGCAGCACCCGGAGCGCTGCATGGCAAGGCACTGAGTCACTTTACAAAGGAGGGAGCCTCCGCGCTGTCTCACGGACAGGCACCGGGTGATTTTATAAAGCAGGGACCTCCACGCTATCCCCCAGCCGGTTACAAAGAGCCGAAAGGCGAGGCCGGACGCCGCTAGCGAAGCGGCTCGGCTCCCCGCCGCGGACCTGCCTCCTTCGGGTTCCAAGAGCCGCTCCAAAAGCCCGAGCTCGCTCGCTCGCTCACGCAGCTCTCCCGGCCGCTGCCCCCAGCGACTGGAGGCGGTGCAGAGACCCGAGAAGGGCCCGGTACCGGCCCGGAGGGGAACCGGGCTCTGGCGCCCGGGTGCCGGTGCCCCGCCGAGCGCTGAGGGCAGCGGGCGCCGTCGCAAAATGGCCGCCTGGGCCCACAAAGCCCGCAGGCCGCGGCTGTCGGGGGCGGCCGCTCCGAGCCTCCCGTGCCACTCAGAGCCGCGCTTGGAAGCCACTGGACGAGGCCGCTGGGGCCAGCCCTCGCCGCTCTTAACCCCTGAGCTGCTGCGAGCATCAGGGCAGGAGGGATGCGCACTTTGGAAGCGCGGAGTTGCGCGGGGTACTCGTGCGCTGAGGGGAAGTGCGCTGACAGAGCGAAAAGCGCGGCGTGCTCAGCATCTCGCACTCCCTGCTTACCTAATAAAATAGCTTCAATATTAACTGTCTAATAGCAAAAATACAACCCAGCATCCCACTCGGTATCCGGCTCCCAACTCTTTACCTGCATACCCCAAAAAATCTTCAACTTGCACTCACCAAACCGCAAGTCAGTGGAACAGCGCAGCCACAGTAGGTGACGTATCACAAGAAGAAGCCTTGATGACAAAACTCAACAATAAAGTGATCACTTACAACGTACAAGCCCCACAGCTCACTTTCCTGTTATTAAAATCAATATGAATAAAGCCCTTCAGGTGAACAATGAAATTAGTCATTGGCTTGTAAATTCAACAGAAGCACAAACCCCCTAACAGCCAACTCCAAAGCACTAAGATTTGTTTATTTTTTTAAATTTGCCAAAGTGAGATTTTCAGTTCAGTTTTGTGAAATGATAATCAGAAAAACAGAGAGGGTGAGATACAGGGATTGCAAGCATTGCAGAAACACTGATCCTGGAGTTTGCTATCTAAGATTTTCCTTTTCTGTAACAGATGATAGACTTGTAGACTTGTTTTTAATAAATGGAGACAAAGCAGGGCAAATCAAACACTTTTTCTTTTCAGCCAACATAAAACTTTGTGAGACCACCACAAAACAGGCGCTGCATCTAAACAGTTCCACGTTCCACCAGCCCCCCATCATTACGGGGGAGAAACCAAACCTGGCTATCACGTGCCAAACACACCTCTACAATCTCTAAATGAACCCAATACTGACCTATGTGATGTTATTCTGTAATAAAGCCACAGACAGGGCTGATACCTTTTAACAATGCGCTCCCTACAGGAGCAGCACACAGACAGGAGCCAGCCTGAGGTACCAGCCCAAGGGGGCACAGCCTGGGCAGGACCAAAGCTTTGGTTACAGCCTGTCAGCTCCGCACTAAAGCCAAGTGACTGTATAACACCAAACGCTACAGCACACATAGCGACTCTCCCAAAATCAGTGTGTGAAGGTCTTGGTTATAGTTACCTCTAAAAAAAAAAAAGCAACACACCAAGAGCCAGGCCAAGAGGGACCCAAGCAGCAGCTAGCTACGGCAGATTTCCTGCTCCCGCTCCAGCAGCGCCGATTCAAACAGCTTTAGGCGCCAAGACGAGGCCAACACCCGACCCAGTGAGTGCAGCCTCCCTTCCTGGCGCCTTCCTGCGCCTTATCGCCTACCCCCGAGGGACCACAGCGGCTGGGCCAGGGCAGGCACCCTCAGAGCCCAGGGAGAAACCGATGGGAAGGGAGCGAACGGCGACAGGGAGAGCCGAGGGCTCCCCAGAGGGCGGCTGCCCAGTGCGGGCCGAGGCGGTTGCTGCCACCGCCTGTCAGCGGGCGAGGGGAAGGAAAGCGCGGCCGCCGGCGGGGCGAGCTGCTCGCCAGCCCGCCTGCTCCCAGGAAAGGCGGCCAGAGCCGTGAGGGGAAGGGGAGACACCCGCCCGCTCAAGGCCCCTTCCCTTCCCGCGGGGAGGCTCCGCCTGCCGGACGAAAGGCCCAGGGAGGCGGCTGAGGAGCGGCCGAAGGGGCGCAGGCAGGGGCCGGTCGTTACCTGGTGCCGGTGGAGCGAAGGAAAGGCAGAGCCCGCGGCAGCGGCGGCAGAGATTGGCCTCGCCCCGCCCGTTTTACCGAGGCCGCCGGGAGCCCCCGCCCGCCCCGCCCGCGCTGTGCCGCCGGCAGTGGCCCGCCCTTGGACCGGGACAACGGCTCCGGCCCTGCCACCTCACGGATTCCCCGTCCCTCACCCGCTGCGGCTCCTGAGGTGGCTCTGCCGCTGCTCCTGCCCCGGGCTCTGCCCGCCGGGCGGCCCCAGGCCTCGGCGTCCCCCTCAGCAACGTGAGGCCTTGGGCAGCTGCGAGTGCAGAATGCCCGCTAACCGGGCAGCCGAGCAGCTCGGGGTTGGTTTTCCTTTCGCTTGCCGCTTTCCGATGGGATTTCCCAAAGCTCTGGCAGGCTGAAGTGCTTTTGAGCCCGTGCTCCGCACAAAAGAGCATCAGCCCCCAGTAACCACTGGACTACTGCGCTAAAACAAAATGTCACGGGCCTGTTTTCAGCAAAGGAGTCGAGGCTTGAAACAAGCCCTTCTGCTCAAATATTTAGGGAGTGTATGCAAATACAGTCAATGTGAAATCTGTGGCTCAGTTACTTTTTCTAAATCTTCGGTCCCCCCAACCCTACAATGGGCTTGGTGCTGTGATATACTGCAGTCAGCAACTGCTCAAATGGAAGAACAGGGTATGGGTAACTTAATATGTAACCAGCCCAAAAACATTTATTTACTGGTGTTCAAGAGAAATGACTCAGCCTGCTAGGAAACACTGGGTCATAAACATGTTACTATTAAATAAAGAGGCTCTTTGTACTTGTTTGGATGCAAAATTGGTGAGAAGTTAGAAGAATGAAAAGTAACATCGGGACATTCAAATAAGTCACCAGCTAACATCAATGTAGCACCGACTTTAGGCAATGATTGTTTATTTTAAAAGATCTATGCTCTAGTTATGTGAAAATTTTAACATGCTGTAACCAAAGTTGAGCTGATCCCAACACCTGAAATCTAGCACATAATTTGGTTAGACACTCAGCCAGTCACAACCTCGCAGTAGGTGGCTCAATAGTTTGCAGAAAGGTGAGTTACCTCCCTCTGCTACACCTTCTCTTTCTGTACTTTGCAACTGTTTTTGTGTCTTTAGAGCAGAAAATGCACAAGACGGAACAAAAATCACTGAGCTTAAATCTCTCAAAGTCTTTGGCGGTACAAGGCCAGGTCTTCTCAGGATCTTCTCCACCCGTTCCACTGGAGCCCTGCCAGGGCACGGTGCACTCTGCTCTAGCAGAACAAAGCACGTATCACTCCCTGGGCACTGCTCCAGCTCCCCAGGCTGCTGCGTCTTGTCTTGGGCAGCTGTTTTTTGCATCAGAGCCAGGCCAAGAGGCTTGAGAAGGATGGCTTAGATTCATCTCTGCCTCTGCTCCCTGGCTATGAGGAGCAATAGAGCCTTTCGCTTCTAGAATTTAAGTGAAACTTGGTCCAATAGTCCAATTTTGTTAAAATAAGCTGGCACACAGTTAATTTTTCCACAGTTCAGGGAAAAAAAAAAAACAAACAAACAAACAAACAAAAAAACTACTCTGTAGCAAATAAAAACTATTTCAAAAATTTTCAGCAACCAACAATGAGCTCTAAAACATAAAGCAGGCTCAATTTTATCAGCTAAACCAAATTCTGTAGAAAAATGGTCAATAGGAATAAAAATTGATTGTATTAGAAGTATTTCAGTTTTGATGCTCTAGAAAGCAGTTATGTATTTAGAAAAAAAAAAAAAAAAAAAAAAAAAAAAAAAAAAAAAGCTTTGTTAACTGACACCAGGTATAGGGAAACTACAATGCATGGCCAAACAATCCAAGGGCCACGTCTAGTTCCCCTCTCTTTGCACATGCTTGCTTTCTTCCCTTCCAGTTTGACTGTGATTCCCAGAGCATTCCTGCACTCACACCTAGCAAACCTGTTCTGCTGTATTCTTGCCCTTGCTATCAACCACAAAGTTAGAGGTACTCACAGCAATTAAAAGTGTGAGCTGAACATGACAGTGACCAGTGCAGCAAGGAGTTTCTGACTGGTAAAACTGGGCACTGCACACTGCTGTGCATGTAGGAAAAGCTAAGGGCACAGGGAGCTCAGCAGCAGCATGGGGATGGCCCATGGCTCCAGGGTCTTGTGGCAATGTGTGGCAGGGATGTACCGGGCAAGGGGGACTCTGTAGAAACACTCCTGAGTGAGGATGTGTGGTGACCTTTATGTCCATGGATGAGGGGATGATCATGTATATGCATTAGTATGAAAATTGCCTAAAGTATCTGAAAGTCTGATTTCTCTCTTGACAATTAAAGAAAAAGTTTCTCACCAGACATTTTGGTTAAACTGATGAGGGCCCCTTCTTCACACCATCACTGGTGTCGGCCAAAGGAAATGGGTGCTCCATGCAGTGTAGTTCAATTATCAGTAAAAAGGGGACTGCAAAGCACTTCAATTTTGCCACTAGATCCTGCCATCGTCCTGACTTACAGGGGATTTCAGACATTAACAAGAAAAGCCGATTATACACAAGGCAGGCTGACAGAGCAGCCGTTCTCCTCTCATCTGCTGCTTCAACTCAGTTACTGCCCTTCTTGAGCTTCCCTGGGGTACTGATCTCAGTAAGTGGACACAAGCCTGTTAGCTGTAATTTTTGTTGATCCTTCAGCTGCCTAATAATGAAGACATTTTGCTTTATATTTTTTCCTCTCTTTTCAAAATGTGGATAGAGCTTTGCTAGAAGGGTGGAGTTGAGGCTCAGTCCACCATGTATCTAACTGGACCAGCTCTGATCTTGTCTTCTGTGGGAAAGCCAGCAGTTTCTCACTTTCCCACACAGTGATCCTAACACAGATTCGACAAATAAAACAGACTTTGCTCTTCTCAAGCCAGCAGTTGATTTCCACAGACCAAGAGGTTACTTGGTGTCTGCAGCACTGCTGTAATGTGTGTATTCTGCTTGCACAAGTGAATTCTCATAAGCAAGGTAAAACCTACGCAATAACCAATCAGAACTCTAATCTGTATGCTCTGGTGTCTGAAAGCTTTTCAGTTAAAAGACATAGTTCACTCTAATAGTTCTATAGCTATTACAGATGATAAGACCCACAGTTAAGAGTAGGGGACTTCACAATCTATTCAGAGCAGTCATCACACACACAATATTCTGCATCAAGTTTGTCTGCTCTGTTCAAGTTATAGGTACACTTCAACAGTCTTTTCATGATTACCTCGGAGCTTCCCTCCTAACTACATTTGTCTGCCTCTTCAAACAGCAAATGTAGAAGCAAGATCCAGTTATAGCCAGAGGTTATAGCCAGAGGTTGGTATTCTGGGGAGCACACCACATGTGCAAGCAGACAAGGTGCATTAGTGCATCTTTACCATGTGATGAGATGACACAGTGCACTGCTGGACACCTGCAGACAGGCTGCCTACAATTTGCCTAAAGCATTTCTGAAGAAATGTGCAGATTGCTTACAAGGACCCACATCGGTGAGAGGAGGATGGATGGGGAAACAAACTTAACCTCCAGTCTCTCCTCAAACTGCTCTCTCAAGATGTAGCCTTCTTGTCACAGTCTAGGTGCATTAATTTACAGTGCTCTCTTCACATCTAATCAATTGATTCTATTTAAGGTGGTCAACAAACATTTAGAAGAGTCTACATTCAGTTAGCCAAATGCATACACTTACCAAAAATTTCGTTTCACTGAGAATCCAAGGATCCTCCGCAATAGGTCTTCTAGCTTGTAAGGACAAAAGTCAGAAGCATGTACGTTCGTCGCACGATGGGCAGGGCTAGTAAGTCTGCTTATCTAAAGTCTGAAAGTTTGAGATAACCATTTTGCCCAAGAAAACTTGTCCTTGCTTAAAAGTTATGTAATTAATATGATCGTAATAGCATTATGCAATGAACACAAATAAAATCTAGTACACATAATAGCTGATATAGCAAGATGGAAAAAAAACCACCATACACTTCAATCGTGTACCTCCTGACACAGCAAGAGGTTGCTGAAGCAAGACTTCAGGTTGTATTGAAAGAATCGGTTGCTTTGCAGAGCTTTGAAATCCTGTTTTTTTGAGAATAAGGTGTTGAATGAAATCTCAAGAGGGCTCTGCTAAGATGGCTATGTAGTCCATTTCCAGTCTAATTAGATTGGATTTTTAATGATTGATGAGACTAAGAAAACAATTTCACAGAAACACAGAATAATTCCGGCTGGAACGGACCTCTGGAGATCATGTAGTCTAAATCCCTGCTCAAGCCGAGTCAGGTAGAACAGGTTGCCCAGGATGTATTAAGTCAGGTTTTGAATATCCCCAAGGGGTGGAGACTCCATGACTTCTTTATTCAATGTAATGTTTCCTAGTGACTTGTATTTACTGTACATTGTAAGAATTTCTGATGGCCTTCTCGTTATATTGAGCTACACATTATTAAGTTATTAGTCAACTAAAATGCTACTCAGTAAAGGAACAGTTATAGCTTTTCTTTTCATGAAAACTTCAATGACACAGTGTAATTGATTTAAAATTAGCATCCAGTTCTAGAGAAACGACAAAGAGCTTTTAGATTGCTAAGAAAGTACTCATTTATTCAGTATCTTTAGTGTTATTGTCCCTTTTGATAGGGTTTTCAAAACAACCCAGTATTTTATGGAGGAGTAGCCACAAGTTTTCATAACTTTGCTTTTAAGATAGAAGTAGGTCTTGCTTTGTGTATCTCTTTTCTCTCAAATGTTTCTTCGAGATTGCCAGTACCTATTGATGCAAACAGACCATGGTTTGGTACAATTAAGTCGTTAAATCTGAAAAAGTAGTTATCTCAGAAGGATAAGCAAACATGAGGAGTACTCCTACATCATAAGGAGTATTCCCAAACCTTGAAGAGCCTGTTCTTAGACTTGATACAAAGCCAAGGTACTTGGGAGGTAGAAACAAAAAATATTTTCTGCCTATAATACTAATAATTTTAAAAAATCAGGAACCTGCTTTTCCATGATTTTTGTGTGTGCAATAAATAGCACTGTACCCCAGAATGACTCAGACAGGAATCTAAGAAGCCCACTTTATTACATAGCTAAGAATGCGAGAAAACTCCACAACTTGTACACTACAAAGGTATTTAAAGAAATGCTTTAACCTAATATTGGAGAATTTCACTTCAAAGTAGTATGCAAACAAATGTTGTTTGCCTTCCAAGGCACTGTAGTATAAACATAAAAGATGCAGATGCTGTATATTTAACAAAAACAATATAAATATTGTTAATCTAAGTGACAAAACAGCACATTTCCTTCCATTACAATCCTTAATTTAAAAAATGTTAGTTTTATTCTCAGTCATAACATGTAATACAATGACAATACAAAACATTCCTTTAGTGACACCTACTCAGAATATGTCCCCTATGTTATGCTAGTATAAGTACTCAGAACACCATGAAAATTCTGCTGCGCTATGCAACAGAAGTTTGGCTGTCTTCACTTCTGATAAAACTGTTCCTCACAGACCTGACTCTGCAAAGTCTGAATATCATCCAGTTTGAAATGCTCCTTAGAAGACTAAGTACTCGCTGAATTACATAAATTTAACATTACACTATTATTTTTTAAAATAAATTATCTTTCTCAAATATAAATAGTATCAGATTCCTCAAAAATATTCCTCTTTTAAACCTTGTACCTGGAAAAGTTTCAATGCAACGTGAATTTAAACATTGTCTTATTGCTAGGAAAAGAAAAAAAAAAAATAACCACCTTCACATGGCAAAGAACATAGAATTGTGCTAACCTGAGTTTTAAATGAACTAATACTGAACTTATGAAGGAAAAAAAAAATCTATTTATTGCTCAGCCTACCTTAAGAAAATGAAAATATGAAACCAATCCAGATCAAACAGATTTCACATGCAGTTCACTAAAAAATCAGCATTGATTCATAACAGTGGTTCTTTGGCTGACTGAATGTGATGTAGTAGTTGATTACAATAGACTGGTGTTCGATGCTTATGTATAATCACTTCAATTTCTCTCACAAGCAGTTCTGGATATAAAATGCTGCCTTCTTTTAAAGCATCTGTAAAACAAAATATGGTTTATAAAACATTAGCTGCTCTGTCTTTCTCTGTCCAGGTTCCCTCAAAGTAGCTGAAACCTAACCTGGAAGTTTTCTGTTAGTTGCGCAATCATGAAAAACTAATTCCCCTCTCATTTACTGAAGTCTGCATTTTGATATCTATATGCTTGAATGCATAAACGGATACACCAATAAATTCCACAGAATTTATTAAGAGATAGGGTATGGTCACATCCTGCAGTGGTTAGTGTCTATGGTCCATATCCTGTCTACTGTTTATACAGGGTTCTGATACATCAGATATGCTCATATTCCGACTCTAGTGAATACTAGATAAAACATTCTGCATACAGGTGAAAGGTCTGAGCTCATACTCACTGCAACTAGTCCCTAGCAGTAAGAGTTTTCAAGTGTTACATGGAAGTAGCATTCTTTGTAAAGCATTGTCAAAAAAAATATATATGACTGAAAGTCTTACTTAGGACTGCATTTTGAGTATCTTGATCTTGGTCATCCAGATGTATCAACAGTTCTTGATACAAAATCTCAATATTACTTTTCATTACAGATTTCATATCACTGTCTTTTACACAATTAAACCAATTAGTTAAGGTGCGAGCAGCTGCCAGTCGTACATCACGTGAAGCATCATCCAAACGCTTTAGGACTTCTGCAAAGGAACAAATATACAACCAATCATCACTATTAACAGAGAAGTTACCTTTTTATTTTTATTTCAAAACACAAATTTATTTTGTAATCACTGAAATTGTTGTTGCATTTATATACATGACATCTTTCTGTCTTTTGAACTTGTGGAATACATGTATATTCTTCCTAAAAGCATGCATAGGATTGTTATTGGATTGTTTTCTAAAAGTTAATTATGTTGTCAAAATATTAAAATACATTTATTAAATTATTTAGATTAGTTGGCTAACACACTCTACCTTCATACCAATATGATACTAATAAGTTTTAGAGAAAGTATCTCTATTTGGCAATACAGCACTGCAGATTAGTAGTTTCTTCCTCTTTTTTTTTTTAAAACCTACCCCACACAACATGGAGAACGATGTGACTACCATTTATATAACACATTACTGTTCTACTTTCACTATAGTTAAAACATTATTTCACATAGTCTAAACTAGGAAGCAAGGCAGATGAAATACTGGTAAGCCTTGGAGACAATAACACTGACTAAAGTTCCATCTAGTGGTCTAATGTATAATAACATCGGGAATACTTCAGCTCAGTTCTGCTCAGCTGGTAGCAAGGGCATATAAAAATGATATTAGCATATCAGCAACAGAATATCTTAATAAAATGAAATGTTGCAGTTGAAAAGCTAGTACAGAAAGGGCCTGCAAGAAGCAAGTGCTGTTGGAGTCATACTTAATACCTACTCACGTGTGTTAACATCTTGATTCTTTAAAATGCATACCTGTACTTTATATACTTTATGCAGTCTCACTTGGCAGTAACAAATCATAGAATCATAGAATCATAGAATATCCTGAGTTGGAAGGGACCCTTAAGGATCATCAAGTCCAACTCTTGACACCGCACAGGTCTACCCAAAAGTTCAGACCATGTGACTAAGCGCACAGTCCAATCTCTTCTTAAATTCAATCAGGCTCGGTGCAGTGACCACTTCCCTGGGGAGCCTGTTCCAGTGTGCAACCACTCTCTCTGTGAAGAACCCCCTCCTGATGTCAAGCCTAAATTTCCCCTGCCTCAGCTTAACCCCGTTCCCGCGGGTCCTGTCGCTGGTGTTAATGGAGAAAAGGTCTCCTGCCTCTCGACACCCCCTTACTAGGAAGTTGTAGACTGCGATGAGGTCGATTGTTAATTGATTGTTAATTGATTGTTATGCTCTGGTAAAAGACGTATTCAAGTGGAGAGAATATCTGTCCAGGCATGTCTTCATCTCCGCAGGATTAAGATGTTAAATTGCCTCTCATATACAAAACTGTTGCTGACCGTATGATTTTGCCCAATCTACTTTTTCCACTTTTTTTTCCCCCACTTTTCCTTAATTTTATATAAATTACTATATAAAATTACTCTAGGGGATACGTACCCAAATAGTTAAAACACCAGATAAAAGAACAGAACCATAGCACTAGAATATGTTTATGGGAGTAAAATAAACATGTGTGAGAAACCAAGTCAACATGAAATCTACACCTGTTTGTAAAGGCTTTTTTGCTCTTCAGGTAGTACTAAAGCCATTAGACATAGCAGATTTGTCATTTCTTAGTCTGTGTTAGTACTTTCATTGCTACCAGCTGCAATTAAACTGCAGGTGAGGTGGACAACCTTTGGAGTGAATCCTAAAGCTCCAGAGAGAATCTGCTTACTGCTCCAGAACGAGGACTTTTTATCATTACAAACAAAGCTTCTATGACACTTCAGGAGAAAAAGTAAGTGTAATTTTTCAATATGGAGATGTGCCTCCATCATAAAACCCCAAAACTCTCACACTTACCTGGGTAAATCTTGGTAAGCTGGTCTTCATCAAACTGCCTCCCACAGACTTTTAAAAAAACACCAACAATACAGCAACCCATCAGTCGACTAATTTTAGAGTCTTCATCCATGGCAGCAATAATTTCGGGCATTAGCACATCTTTGACTTTCAAGGTCTAGAATTAACAAGAAAAGCATATAAAAACCAACAGCTTTTCAGTCTCTCTGAAACAATGTGCTTATTGGTTACATCAGTTATCATTAGATCTGACAGATACTGGCTTGCACAATTTAAAAAGATAAAGTTAATTATAATTACACCTGAATCTCCTGATGTTAGCTTCATTTTTACCTCTAAAGAAGCTTGGGAAATGGAAAATCCACCAATAGAACAGCCATTTCATGAATACTCAGTATATATGCATGAGTTTTACATTATCTGTAAAAGCTTTAGTCTTGCTTGTCTTTTTATTAAAAAAAAAAAAAATCTTGGCAAGACTTTCAGTAATTTGGAGATGAGGATTATGTGTATGTACCAGTAGATGGTGCTCTTATTCCAAAAGGAAGCTTTTAAATAAAGATTTTAATACAACATTTTTAGTGAGTTTCATTATTTGACTTTAATATGTACATTTCATATACATTAATGTAAAAGGGTGTTTAGGTCCCCCACTGATTCAGAAAAACATTTAAACACAACAGTAGTCTCTGATGTTATTTTCATATACGTGAAATCAACCAGTTACATGTGTTTAAGCATTCTGTTCAATTAAGGTCTATTATAAAGGCAATAAAGATTATAAGCATTTAATAAAACTTAAAGTCCATTTGTTTTTAAAAATGTCCTTATATTGAACATTTTTCCTTCCACATGCCATTTTTGCTAGCAAACAAGCTTCAAAAACCTCCTCAGATTCAATTAATCCTTGATCACTACAGAACCTTACATTTCTTTAAGCATATTCCTTGCCAGCTCTCTATTTTAGTTTCTATAGATACCCTTCAAGTTCCATCTCAACTCCTCCTGCCCTTTCCAGGAATCTTTTACATTTTTTTCCTAAATGGACCTGTGGGTTCCAAGGCAACCAGACAAGTTGTCTTCACCACATTACACAAAAGCATGTACTGGCTAGCTCCAGTGCCGCTCTGCACGTACTGGCTAAGGGGCCAGTTATGTCAAGGGCCTGAGTATTTGGTGTCTCAGAACTGGCGTTATGCTAGAGCAGATCTACAAAATTTCATGATGGCAAGTTCTACACCATATAGCAGGTCTCAGGTCTTTTGTCAGGATATCACCCTCTCCTCACTTCTGATCATTTCAGTTATTAGCACTCAGTTGCAATTAATTTTATTATGAAAACTATACATCCACCTGAAAATCCTACTTAAAAAAAGGATTTTTTGTTTATTTGTTTTCCTTGCATTTATTTTGCTTTCCTGCCTAAGATTTCAAAGTATGCTTGATGAGAAAGAGAATTTACCTCTTCTGGTGAAAGTGTTTCACAGTGAATTAGAGCCCAAAGGCATGATACAGCTGTAGTGCGGATGGCAGCTGCTGTTCTTCCAGCATGCCACTGCAGATTAGGAGCCAGAATGTCTTTTATCACAATCTCAAGGTAGCTAGGGAACAGCCTGGAGCCAAAAATAAGAAAGCAAAACAAAGGTTCATGAGAAATTGGTAGAGAGACTGACAGGATGTAAAAGAGAATTTTCTGTCATAGAAACATAGGCAGAAAAGGGGGGAAAAACACAAAAAAAAACACAAAACTTATAAGGTAACATGTTTATAATGTATGTGATAAGCCTTTCATAACTTAATTTTTCCAAGGCAGTATTTAAACAAATACCTAACATTCATGGAAAGGGGAGCCTGGTCTTTCTTCCACTTCAGACGATGCCCATGACTCACTGTGTTATCTTGGTAAACTACTTACCTTCTCTCTGTCTCATTTTCTCCGTCTGTGAAGTGGAGATAACGCTCCATGTGAATGCTGTGAGGATTCATTAATATTTGTAAGGCCCTTTGAGACTGTCCAATGAAAGGTATTCACAATGTGAAAAGTATGAAAGCTATTGATGAGACCACATCTACTGATATTGCAGGGAGTCTACCCAGAATACTTCAGCTTTCCCTTGGCTCAGAATCTTGTCTCCCTCAAGGATGTGAGGTCTGTAGGATTTTTAAACGGTGCCAGTCCCAATAGCAATTTGCTTTCATTACAAACATACAAATCTGTGATATTTTTGCTGATGTGTTTTCCTGATCCTCTATTGAATGTGTTGTTACAATACTAAAAGCTGTTGCAAGAATCAAAAATTGCAACATTCCCTCATACCCTTTTAATTTCATCTCAAGCAATTTTAAATTAAGAGAGAAAGATATAAATCTTACAGACAAGTTTAAAAAGACTTTTCTGCATCAAGGAAGCCATGTCTGCCTGGCCCGTCAGTAAATAATTAAAGCTCTGGTTATTCACTTTGCCTCTGTGCCTTAAAGAGCAGCTGGCAGTGTGCAAAACAGATTGACTATTAACAGGCTAAATCTACCTTGACTCACATCCCACTCTATTCAGACTTCCAGCAGACCTGGACTGCAGCCACCTGAGTGCAAAACAGCACATCACCACCCTGGTGCTTGACAGAAAGGGAAGAAGCTGTTGCTGATTTTCTAAGAGTCCTACAATGCCAGGATGAGTAAGTGGTTCCCACAGAGAGGTGCCAAGCCACAGGAGGAACGTAACAGGCAAATGTCGACAACAAACAATTATTGTTAAGTACCTTTTAACTTCTTTTTTTAAAAAACACAAACAAAATTAACAACACAATATCATCCACCAATGGTAAAACTTTCCACAATAATATTATATCAATGTAATCACAAATGTAATTGTATTTACTTCTTTCCTTTAACTATTCTTTACCCATTGCAGTTAGATCGTGTCGCTAACGTATGATTAGCTAGCCTGCCAGACTTTTGTTATCTACTGCACATACACAAAACTGACAACCTCTTATCTTCTACATGATGAAAATACGTATGCCTGGCTGCTGCTTAGTCACCTGGCTAAAGAAGGGAGCAGTCTCAGAAAGTTCGTTCTTGCTTCTTGTCCAGCAGATGGCACTTATGATTCAGTAATAACAAGAAATCTGACTTCCCGTTAGACACATCTGAATTTGTCAAAAACCTTTAGATTTACTATTTTAAACACATTCCTAAGAGTGAATAATTTTCCATTCAAAAAAGTTGCCAGAAAAAACGTAACTAATGATCACCATCATTCCAAAGCAGCTCCAAAGCAGTTCTGGGCTATCTGATCAGTAGCTGCTTCTGTTCTTAATAAAACCCTCTATTAAACTGTAAAGAAAAACAATCTGTCAAAACATAGAGGTAAATTCCATCAGCATTATGTTAACCAGAATGCTATGCTATTTGTGAGAAGTCTTGTTCTACTGCTTTGAAATAGAATCAGTAAAGCAATACTTGGCAGTTATCTGACACAATAACGTCAGACTTAAACAAAATTAGATGACCATACAACTGCGTTTAGAAGAATAACTGAAACCCTTCCTATCTAAACTGTTAAAATGTTTTAAAGAGCTGAACAAATTACTACCAGCAATGAATGTGATTGTGTAACCAAAACTTACTACTACTTCACTGCCCTATCTCTCATTACCATTAAGATGTACTTTTTGCTGTTGCTAATGCATTTAATTCTCCCTCTTTCCATTTTCAAATCTTACTGTTGTAAATCTATGTAACTTAATTTTAAACGTGAGCTATTTCCATGAAAGAACATATTTGTGCTATTTGTATTCAGTTAGTTGAGACTTTATTTTAAACTGGATAAGAAACAACTAAAATGTAATCTATGCATATAACATAATAGTTCTTATGCAGATACAGAAGGCAAATAGAAGGCAAGCTTTAGAATTAAATTAAAATTGCTAACCCCGTTTTATGGACTTATATAATTAAAATGGAAAGAAATTTTATTTTTTTGTTGTTGTTGTTCGTTGTTTTTTTTTTTTCTTGGTTGGCTCCTTCTCTGCTTTCACAGCACTGCTGCATTTGGCTTTATGCATTTGTGGTTTGGTTGTTGTTTTTTTCCCAAACTTAATATCCTAAATCTAGGTAATTTGAAACAAAATTGGATTTGCTTTTACAAACCAAAAAACTCCAAAAATGTTTTGTAAACATCTTTTTAAATGCAAAATCTTTATACGTTACTTCCTCCAGTAAAGCATTTGATTTTATAGTGGTAAGTAAGATCAAAACTTCAAAGTGCCATTTCACTCCCTCTACTGCTTTTTAGTTTCTGAAGATAAATGTACTGGTAAAATTAATTGCTTTGCTCCTGTTCTCAGAGGACAGAGAGACTCATTATTAGCCATGCTGGGCCATCCTTAGCCAGGAGTCATTCTTGGTACAAACAGGTCTATTAACCTTACTGGATGTATCTAATCTCGACAAAAGGTCATTCACTCACGCTGCCTGGAGCTAAGCAACTTCCATCATGGCTATCTGTGGACAGGCAGTGTGATGTGTAGCTCTATTTGCTGAGTACACTACTTTGAAACATATTCTTCTATTTTTTTTCAATGGTAATTGCCCTTTTTTTGTGAATCCAAGTGAAGCTAATAGCACAGTGGGTTTGTTTTCTTCTTCCCTCATTTGGTTCCATTATTCATACAAATGACTGGGTTGCGCAGAAAAGATTTTTTATTCATCCTATTTGACTATTGCTCAAATAAAATAATACTGCTTGATGAGATTTACCTTGTGGTCCTCCACTGATGATCTCTCTCTACCAGCAGTACCTGCATGCCCTAAGAGAGTCAGGACTCTGTAGCATGCTATGTAATGTACCTGTCATACTGCTTGGATGCTTTCCATAGACCAAAATGAGAGGCAGAACACCAAATTAAACCCCCAGTTTTCAAATTCTATTCTGCTGTAAGCTACAATTATATTTTTGAGGTGAAAGAGCAGGACTCCAAATAACTGCATCTGACACCTGATAAGGATTTGAATATTGGATCCCGAAAATATGTAAAGAGGTAACAACAAATATAGCACAAAAGCTTTCAGTTAAAAAAGGACAGTTTCATTACATTACCTCTTTCACACTAGCTCAGAAACTATTAGGGGAGAAACTATTAGGGAGAAACTATTAGCAGAGTTTCTTCAGCTTAAGTGGAACCCCACTGAAGGGTAAACAGGAGGGTTCTTCTGCCCATACCCTCCACTACCCTCCACCCCCCATTATAGGATGGAGGCCTGCAATATACTAAATAGAAATCTAAAAATGGCAAAAATATACCTACATTCATCACAACATGGCCTTAAAGAATCTGTCTCAGTGTTCAACGTATCAGGATGCCCACTGAGTGCCTATTTGCTCCTCAGAATCATGAAAAACTAAGTATAACTGACTGTTGCGATCAAAGTACTTTTAGAAAGAATGCTTCCTATGATAGAAAAGGGAAAAAAGGAAAAAAAAGGAATTTTAGAGAGTTAAAAATGAAAAAAAAAAAGATGCAGACTGTATCAGAATGCATTGACATACTAAATGCAGCAGGCACTGGGAAAATGGAGTAGATGTACTTTATGTATTCAGGACAACTTTGCAGAAGAGTTTTCACTGCTAGCAGGGCTAAATTAATAATGACAAAGGGCCCCACTGCTGGGATTGTTATAAATGGAGGGTTTTTATATGCATGGTAAATTATAGTTCGACTCTATTTGCAGTGCTTATATACTGCAAGCAACAGGAGACTTCCAGCATCAGTCACCGAGAGTAATAATAATTCCTTCCCAAACATTTAGTTCAATCACTTTTAAACACCATGCTATACCACAACTTTTAAGTGGCCATATTTTTCAAGTATTTGATTGTTTTCTTACCATAGCTACAGGCAAAGTTTGAGGCTTTAGGACTTGGCTGGAATGGAACAAACAAACAAAAAAAATCCTCTCTTTCCTAAGAATCCCCATCTTAGCTTTCAAACATATATTCTTTCCAACTGTAGTACTTTCTTTATTTCTTAAACTATCCAGATCTTCATGATATCCAATTTTAATTCTTCCACAGTGACAATGATATGAGAATTATAGTGGAAGAAGTCCAGACTTCAATTTTCATACTTTTTATTTCTTAATTATTGCCTTTGCATGCCCCTTCTGAGCATTGTTAAAAAATACAGCAAGAAAAATATGCTATAGAATATGGTGGGAAAGCCTTTCTTCTCCCACACATGCTAACATGGACACAATTATAGGGGTTAAATAACTACCATGGTCATTACTTTTTAATGCTACTTTAGTGTTCAAATGGCCGTGTGAAATTAGAACTCTACTTACCCCTGAGAATTGACGGTTTCATTTGCTTTCTGGAGCAACTGTGATAAAACAGTGAAAAGTTTTAAGCGCATCTGGGGATCTTTGTTTGGCTGAAGACATGTCTTAAGAATGAGAATAAAGTCATCAAGAGCTTCACCTATGACAGGACCTAGAGAAAGAACATGCAATACCTATTTTGGAGCACAAATAAGTTCTATTTGGATGTTTAATATCAGAGTACTTAAAAAAATTATAATATGCTTGGCATTAAAGTAATATTTAACTTTCCACTCTTGCATGGCAGCTGTTGATATATCCATGTTACATTGTATTAGCCAGTGTAGAAATACCTAAGCTAACTCTCCCTGTGCTCAGGTACTTGCAGACAGCCATGGCAGCATGGTGCTCCCTGAAGACTGCTTTATCCCACATCTCACTTAACTGTTTTGGTTCTGCGATGCTACAGTGTATTATGTAGCATATCAATGACATCTGCTACCTGCTGGGACCAGTGCAGTATGAAATGGCAGTCTGGGTGGATTAACACATTTGAGGGGGGGACTAATGCTGTTTGTTATGTAGCTCTGAAAGCTTGAGACTGTGCACAAAGTTCTGGTTTATAGAACTTAATGGAAAATTATACTGAAGCTGGTATGACTGTGATACCACACCAAACAGCAGAATTGGTTGGCTTCTATCTTCTTTCAAGTTTTTCCACATGCAGCATGCAAGCAAAAGTGTTCATGACTCCCAGAGGCACATGAAAGGGCATGTTTGAAAGGGTCGGCCTCAAAACTTGGATAATAAAATTATTGCAGTTGTATTATTCCTCCATGATGATTATTTGAATTTTACAAGAAAATCTAAAATAATGGTGACTTCTTAGAAGGTACTATTTGAAATAAAAATATTTCCCAAACTCATTCCCTAGCCTGTTAACGTTTTCACATCCTTTGATGAATTCTGTTTTTACCACTAAACGATAAACAAAGCAAGCCCAACTTGTTATCCCAACATCTGAAGAAATGATTTTGTCAAAAGAGGAGGAAGTTTCTACCATTCTCCTTGATATTGATTAATAACTACATGGTTTTAAAGAGGAGTATGTGTAGACCATACACATGCATTATTCTGCAAGCTGCTTACTGTAGAATGCTCCTTCTGCTCTGTTTGCTATAAAATGCTTTCCCCTAGGAACTTCTTCAGCTTTACTTTCTTGTGATGCACATTCCATTCAACTCCAGTCACTAAGAAAACCCTCCCAGAAAGCGACACAACACTTTGGCATTTCTGATGACAAGAACATTCCTCACATGTGAAATGAACAGATTGAAGCATTCAAGAATCCAAAACAAGTTCAACAGCATTTAATTATATCTGGAAATTTAATGTTTAAAATTAAAAAAATAAATAAATAAAATCAACCGAACTTCAGTGTCTAGACTTAAGCAACACAGGGTGAATGTTAAGCTGCAGTTTGCTATATTTCCATGCCAACAAGTAGGTCTCTATTTTCTTAACGTTTATTCAAGATACATTGCTTCATGTGAGTTCTGAGGAATTTTTAAGACACTTATTATATCAAACTGATAACAGCAACTCAACAGATGGAGAATAAACAAAATAATCTACATTGTTAATTTCAATGTAAGCATACATTCCTGAAAAACAGTAAAAACCAAAAATTTAAAATAAGTAAACCCGATTATATTGATCAAAAAATAACATTATGTGTGGGAATGAAAAGAAAGAAAAATGAACAAACAAACTGAATAGCTCTAGGAGATGCTGTGTCAGACAGAAAACACAGACAATAGCATATAACCAGTGTGGGATACAAGCCAAAATGTTTGCCCAGACGTTTTATGATTTATTTGCCATTAAGGAAAACAGAGACAACTGTCTAGAAGTTCCTCAGTCATGGGATGAGGAGTACAAATCTACAGAAAAGTTGGCTTCTTGGAACTTGCACTGAAAAAACTTTTTTGTTCTTTCTAAAGATGAAAAACAAAAAAAAAAAGTACTGATACTGGTTGATGCACAAACCAGTGAGTGTTTCACATAGATTTGATAAGTGTTTTTTTTTTTTTCTTTTTTTGAGGTTCAAGTATTAAATGCAGAAGATAACAGTTCCTTAAAATGTATCTGTCCATCTTTATCTGTTTGCAGTATGGATACTGGTAGCCAAAGTCACTGCATACATTCCTGCTTTAACCAATAAAAAGGAAAAAGCACATAAACAGGATAAAACGTCTCAAAACAGGAGCCCAGGACAAAAAAAAAACCTGCCTGTCACTGCCTCCCTTGCCTGAAAATGTGATCAGGACAGCTATGTCAGAGGTATGTTCACTGTGGAGATCTGAAGTTAGCTGAAATGTATGCTACGAGTATTTCACTATAGCCTGTGTAGTGGTGCATTGGAGAACTTACCTGTGGAAAGGCTTGTACAGGTAAGTATCTTTTATAAGATAAGGAAATAGATGGAAAAAAACAGATACGCTTTCGGACACCGTAAGTTTTTTTTTAAACTTTTCAACTACCTTTTCATAACTTTTCATCTCCCCATAATCCCTACCTGTTTCATTTAGCTGAAAGTATACTGCTACTTAAGTGCTTTTGGTAGGCTCCTTGCAACCAAGGAGTCTTTTGGAATTTGAGCTGCTTGAATGTTTTCACTTTGGTTTTCATTATACTTGTGAAGCTTTTGAATATTACACTACTCATTATAAAACACAATGTGTCTGCAGGCTACCATGATTATTACTTTATTATTATATTTTTTTTAACTGGATGAGCCTTCAAACTACTAAATAAGTCATACCTGAATGATTTGCAATGACATCTAACTGTAATATTTCTGGAGAATAGCAGGTCCAAGAATCATGTGATACTGAAACCCATTCCAAAAGCTGAATTATATGCTGTTTGTAGAGACAAAGAAAACTATCCAATTGCTGTACTTCGGCTAATGAACACACTGTTTCTTCTGCCTGTTAAAAATAGAGATGAAATACTTCATCTTAACTGGAACAATATACATTTATATATATATATATATATTTTTAAAGGCAAAACTTAAAAAAATCTGTTTATACTATGAGAAGGGAAGGAACAAGATGTGCATAGTTTCAACTTGGACAATCAAGACCAAATATATAGTGTCTGCCTACAATAAATCCTTTAACTTTGATTTAACGACAAATATTTGTCCTGATTTCAAAACAAAATCATAAAGAATACAGCAATGTAGTAGCAAACTAGAAGAATCAAATCTGTTTGAAAACCTATCCAGAAACTAAACAAATATAAATCAGTTCTTATTAGTTTTAAGGATGTAGTGATTTTCTCCTTATTTAACAACGCTTTAAAACATGTTCATAAAGACAATTTCCCAAACTCACATCTAGGAGGCTGTGGCAGCTTCCAAAACATATTGCTGCTACTATTTGGAGACGACAAGGTACTCCCTCTCTCCAGTGCCTGTTTTATTTTTTTTTCTTTCCTTTTAAAAAATGTAATTAGGCAAAATGCTCAAAAAATTTCTCTAAGAAAGAGTTTATGAGCATGGTGAACGCAGTATCTATAGTATTAGTGATTTCAGTGGACAGTGAGTAGAGAATAAGGAGAAAGGAACAGTCAGAACCCCCACTGAGAAATGACCTATGTTGTCAGTATGGTCTCCGGTTCTAGAAGGGAAAGAAGTAGTGCAGCACTATGGGTGACACCATTTGTCTTTAAGTGGTTCAGCACAACTACAAATTGTAGTCATATTTTTAATATTTTTAAATTGAACTCAATCGCACAAGCTAGCTGAAACATGGAAGCATTCTGCTAGACAGTCAAGACAACGCAGAATAACTTGTAGGTAAAATACTCATTTTCTGTAAATAAATTGGAAGATTAATGACAACATGGCAAGACAGAAACCATTCTCCATCAACAACTCCCCCATCTGCAATACCTTTCTTTTATAGAACAAAATACAAAACAGATACAAAACAATGCTTCATTTCGAGGCAACTTAAAATATACTATTAAGTAGTTTCACGACTGCAATAGAAAATAGGAGAGATCAAATTAAATATGCCAACAGATTGATGTAGGTTTTCTCATTCAGAAGGGTCTCATAGTTAAATAGTTAAAAAAAATAAATAGAAAGGGTGATTTTCTTTCCTATATCTGAAGCTAGCAAGTTTAATGATGCATTATTTTCATGCTTATAATCAATACGTGCCCAAAGAAGAAGGAAGACAACACAAGACAGTGGCAATGAAACAAAGCCTTACCTTTAGGTCACCAGGTATACCACTGAGAAGCTCAATACACGCCTAACTGACTAACATCTGATATAGCTCAGTCTATTTGGGGCTGTAAATCATACTTCTCATCACAATACCTCATTGCTCAGTTGGTGGTCCTGGTCTTTTTCCTTAGCCCCAAGCAACTAGAAACACTGCACAGCAAAAAGGGCCAATCAAGCAAGTAGAAGACTGCAACACCCACTATCAGATCGTTTCAGCTGTGGCCTCATATCTCTGCAGTCTTCTGTCTCCTTATATTAAAGTCTGAATTGAAGTTCTATAATGCGAATTTTTGAATAATTTATTCTTACACTCAAAATCTTTTGATTCTGAATGCAGGCTTCTCTTCTGAACAACAAATTTACATTCATAAGGCTACATGCAATACATTTGTTCTACATGTTCTTAACAGTATTTTAACGTGGACTTCTTGCCTTCTGCAAGTTGAAGTTTCTGAATACCCAGTAACTGGGAAAACAAACAAACAAAAAACAAACAGCAAGCTGTGTTTGTCTTTGTAACAGATTTATATATTGCTCTTATGTAATCTCTTCGCCAGATTCTGTCTAGCTGAAAGAAAGGCTAATGAGAAAAAAGATTCTCATCCAAAGTACTGTCAACTTTAAAAATAATCTGTAACTGCAGGAACATCCTAAACCTTTAATAATCTTTGGAGATTAACTTTTCCACATATGAAAATATATGGATTTACCTCCACGAAACTGCTTTCTTTGTAGGAGTATGAATCCATAAGATTTTAAATGGACATTGCTGACTTTATGGACCATTTTAGGGCTAAACAGACAAGATACTGGAAAGCATACCAGATCAATCTGTCTGAGGTTTACTTGGACAGATTTTCTCTTTAAAAACGAAACAAATAAACAAAAAAAGGCCAAAAAAAACAAATCTCACTCTCACATTGGCTCTTCATTGAGACAGATCTTTGTGCTGTACCTCTCTGTCCTGCAAAGTCTGTTCAATACTTGTTTCAAGCTTGTTCCATTTTACTTCCTTCAGATTAGTTTTCTATGTGTATGTCTCCTTGGAGGCAGCCTGTCAGCTATGGGACCATAAATACTGATGATACACAGGCCTTTGGAATATCATGCCTGGGAGCAAGAGAACGGAAGTAGAATAGCCATCACATTTAAGGAGCACATTTGAAAAAAAGACAACTCGCATAGGTCATGATTATACTACATGAGGATGGCTTGCTGATTTATTTGATATTTAGCTCGGGGAACTAAAAGGAAGAGAGAACTAAGAGGGTGAGATAATGTTTAGCCAAAATGCTCATCTATTATCAGGGCCATCTAGAGATGTCCTTGATTTTAAAGTGTTCCTGCAACAAGATTTAAACTTTTAGTTCTGCTCAGGGGTAAAAAGGTCAAACACTGTAAAATGAGTCTGATGTGAACCTAAACATAGAAAAAAAAATGAACACTTTTTTTTTTTTTTTTTTTTTTATGGACAGTAGCACTCTTGATCTGTAGATTAATTGTTCTTTAATGGTTAAAAAAAGAGATCAGAGACCATCTTCAGAGTTCTGTGTTGTAAGTTTTAACAAATATTACCCAGCTGACAACTACAACATTTTCTGGTGATCTCCTTTCACTACATCAACTTTTTAGTCTCCCTCTTCAAAGTTATCTTCACCTTGAAGTCAAATCGCTCTAAAGCCTGCATTTCCCTTTACAGGTATCCCATTTGTAAACTCTCACATTGAAACTTCTGTCATTCAAGACAAAATAGTTTATTAAGATAGTACCTCTAGAAGGAAGACTCCTGCCCCTCTTGCCCCTGCATAATATCAGACACTAAAATAAAAATTATCCAGTGTAATGGTTCTCTTGATTGTCATCAAGCCACCTGTTAATATGTTAGGCGACTATGCAGTGAAATATTGTTTCTAGATATAAAAACAAAGTTATTCAGAAGCATCTTTAGTTCTCTTCCCTTTTTAGGTGTGCTACCAATTTTGTCCTGGCCACTTGCGTGCATGTGTACATAACCTAACATTAACAATAAACCAGTGACTTCTATCCACCTAAAAAATTAAGCAGCAACAGTTCAATCAGCACCAACAGCATGCCCAAAGCTTTGCAGAACCCATTGATAAGTACAAACTCTTTAACACCTCCTTTCCTAAACCATTACCTTAACCATAACATCCACTTAAGTAAAGCATTCTCCTAGGCCAATTGCAGCCCTTACCAACTTTGAACTTCCCATGCTCCATTAATGTATTTCAAGCCATCTATCCTGAAACTTAATCTAAATGCATGAAATATCTTGCTTTAACAACAGCCTGCAGACCCATACTGACCACAAAATAAAACAGGACTCTAGGGCCCCTCTCAGAATCAGCACATATTTTAATTCTGTGGGCCTTCACCAAAAGTTATGAAGAAATGTAGCTCTCCAGGCTCTGTTGTCCCAAACTGTAACCCCAACTCCAAACTTAATTTTATTGTTTAACACACATAGTATGTGTAGTAAGAGGTGCACAACTCTGGACTAACCATAAGCTATTACTCCCCACTGATACAGCCAACCCTTCAGTGAACAAGCCTTACAAGATACTACAATAAAGCCAACTCCTACGTTTCTTAAGAGAGTAATATGTTTTTCTGTTACATCAGCCAAACCCAGATATTAAGCAGATTTCTGCTCATGTAGGAGCTAACATATTCTGCTCTTCAGGCACTACTGTTGCCCTAGATTTTGACCACAAATTCATTACCATACTACCCCTTAGCACTACCATCTTCCAGATCCAGAAAAGAAATACTCTCCGTCACTGCTAATCTTCATTACAACTCTGTGGATTTGCAAAATTCAACACTAAATGAGATCTTGAAACTGTTGTCTGGAAACAGTTATAGCACTTAACCAATATGAAATGTTTGATCTGTTGCTAGCAAAGCAGAAATATCAATATTTTGACTGACAAATGATAACATCCATAGATCTTTCATCCTTCACAGTGACTTCTAAATATTAACTACCAGAACAGTGCCATAGAGATAGGTATTTGAAGAACAGCTTTATTTTTATAATCCAAGTATTCCCTCATGCTTATTTCATTCTAATAGAGTAAATCCAATGAAGTTGAAGCTATATCCATATCTAAATATTTAGCTATTGTATTTCTGCACATTTTTTTGAAATACCAATTGCTATACACACACATATGAAAATAAGCAATCCTTAAGCAATACTACAAGGATGATACTTCTTAGCTTTCACAGATCAGATTTTAATGTTTTATTCTTTTGGATACATTGCTTGCACCTGTTTTAAACAGACTAAATCCAAAGTAATTTCAGCCATGGAAAAAGATGAGGAGACAGACAAAGGGGCAGACTCAGTGTCAAGGTTGATGCAACAGCAATTCACTTCAAACTCTACCAACATTTGTGAACCTGCTCACAGTTAAAGATTTCTGTGGTTTAATGTCTAACAGCAAGACAAAATATCATGGCTCTGTGTATACAAAGTGCTATACCAATAGGAAAAAACAGAAGCATAACAAAATACTAAACCAGTTAATTGCTTACCTTTTCTTTAAGGTGCTGAGAATCTGGTGTTGCCATTACTGTCACCAGAACTTTCAAAAGCTGCAAGCAAATTTCTTTGCAGTCTTCCTGGCACACTTCAATTAATGCTTCTACACAATAAAGCAATTGTTCCATATAAAAGACCTATTTTTTAATAAAGAAGTAAGTTTATTATGTTTGTTAGAAAATATTCATTTTAAGGGAGAGAGTAGGGAAGTGAAAATAATAAAACCTGAGTGCTGTATAATCTCCTAAATTGGTAATTTATTCATCATTTCGTGTCAGTTCATTTGACGACCTACATTCTACTTTGTATAGAACTCAATATAATCTTCTTCCCATGTTCTGTTAACAAAATAAACGATCCTGCTCTTAACCACACAATTGCTCCATTGTAAATAAAACATCAAAGTATTTCAGAATGCTTTCTGATAGTACTTTCTCATTCTGAAGTGTAATTTGTTAATTAATAACATATTTATTACAACTTTTTAAAATATAATTCCATGTCTTACTATTTTGAATGGAACATTAATGGTTAAGTACATAAAACAAGAAAACCTGAGTGTCTGCTTTTATCTTTGTCAATTTATCTCGTTTGTTGCAATATAATGCCTGTTATCTCGATCCAACTAATATCAATGGAAGTCAATATTCCTGTCAGTCAGTTTGCAGCAACTTCTAGGATAAAGTGCATCTGATAATCTATGAAGCTGTCAGACTACATTTAACTAACAGAAGGGGCCATTGTTATAAATTTACTTCCAAAAAATAAATCAAGCCTAGAAATAAGTTAGTTATAAATGTTATTAATCTCATGGACATGGTCAATCCTTAACTAAACAGTGTCTCTGCAGCATTTACTCTCTAAAATAGAGAAAGATTGTTTTCCAAGACCAAAGGCTAGATCAAGTCCACAGTTCCACCAAATGCTTCAGCTGCACATGAATGTGTCTACTGTATATAATGCCAAATGGAAATGGTGAGCTTAAGACCTCATAGCAATTTTGCAGATATACTTCAGGGAATTGTTATTTGAACAACCAAGTTATAGCGCTTCCAGTTATATGAGTTCCTAATCATCACAGGCTTCACGGAGATTAAGGTTAATTCTCTGCATCACTGATATATATATTCCATTAGGGAAGAAACCTAATGAGGGAAGAACTTCAAATGTATATCTTACATTGGCTCAAAAAGACAATTATGCCAGATTCAATCTATACACATGAATAACTTTTTTTAAAGGGAAGTTTGAATCTGACGTGAAGTCAGAATTTTCTGAAGGCATCACAGTGGCCCTTTTTTGGTCATCTTAAGAACAGAGGTCTAACAAACATTTGCTGCTATGAAAGCTGGGATTTCATCTGTGCGGGAGATTTTAAGGATTCTTTTTGTGCATGTCTAACAGATCTATTTCTAGGCCTGGGTAAGTGATGAAAAGAAAAAAAAAAGGGAAAAAAAGAGTAAGATAAAAATAAAAAATAATCCTGGAAGTTTACAGTCTCCACTGCACACTGAAGAGAAGCTCTCACCTCCTTATATAGCAATTGATGAATATTTTTCAAATGCCAAAATGCAAATGGTTTTCAGGCGCAGCCATTAGTTAAGGGTACGCTCAAGAATAAATTGCTAATTTAGAAATGCCTTCCTGCTGGATTCCAACCTAATGAGAAGCAACCAAGCTAAACAGAATACAAAACATGCTCCTAAACTTACCTGTAATTGTACTGGTACCTTTCTTTAAAAATGAAATAAAAACAAAAATAAAAACAATAAATGACATTAAAATGGAACCTTTCTTGGAAAGCCTGACACGTCAATCACTATGGACTGTGAAAAGTTGTCAGTCGTTTTTACTGATGATGATCAAAATATATTATCTTGTTTGGACTGTGAACACAAGGCATTTGAAAACATCAGTTAAATTCTGAACCTGGATCAGCCAAGGGAGTGTACAATTAGTACAGTACGTACTAACCAGCTTCTTCTCTCTTTGTCATGCCTTTTCCTACCACCTGAAGCATTTTACTACAATTCTCAAACCTGAATCCACATCTGCTGTAAGGATGGATTACCAGCAAGTTTTTGGGCATAGTATATTTGACTAGGTGACCACAACTAGGAAAAGAGTACAAGGTGGCTCAGGGAGGACATGGAAGCTCCTGCCTTTGTCTCAGATACATGCCTACAACTACTATGATGGGATAGGGTGGGTGTAAGAGAGAAAAGGGAGCACTTAAGGAGAACAAATTAAAAGTTTGGAGAACCACCAGTCTAAAACTTGGGACTGTTGTGTATTTTCCAATCATCCTTACCTCTTCAGATCGCTGACAAACTCCAGCTTGTGACAGCATGTTGCCAAGATCAGTCAAATGAGGCTGTAAGATTTCTTTTGGGCTACCTCGAATCACTGCAGTTAGAACCATTATACAAGATGGCTTAGGTGTTTTCTCAAAGGCTGATGTGATTAATTTCAAAGATACCTTAGGGTTGACAAACGTTCCAATCAATTCTGCTGCTTTCACACACTGAAAAAAATAGAATATCTTGAGGATTTTTCTGAAAACACAAGACCATTCAACGTATCATGGGATTTTTCTTTTTATGATTCCAGCTGCTATTTGAAATGCCTTGTAGGCCTTTTCCAGTCACTCAGTAATGGCTATATGCATGAAGAAATTTTCTTGACATGTGTTCAGTAAGCACATAATAAGGCATGCAAGCACTCTTCTCAGCAACAGACAAACTTCCATGAGAAAGTAATGTAGAGAAATGAAGTGTACAACTTTCAGTGTAATAAAGTCTCTAGCTTAAAATAACCAGATGTTGCAGATTTACTGGTTTCATTTTTTTACTCCAAACGCTGTTCTGAGACATGTTCTCAATGCCCCCAGTACCCATTTATTAAAATCAATACCAATAAAAACACAAAAGAGGAATTTTTTGTCATTGTAGGATATTTTGACAGGGACATTACTGATCTGGCTTACTGTGGAAGCGCTGTCATGGAGGATCTGCTAGCTGCTTTCAATCTCTTAACTAAAAAGGCTTAAATTACTATCTTTTCCCCATTATATTCATGCTCTTTGATCCCGTCTCTTATTTGCAGACACATTGGTATGCTGTATTCCACATTAAATACCATCACACCAGAATTTACTCTCTGACTGGTGCCTAGCATTAACAACCAGGTGCATGAATAAAGATACAGTCTACTACTGCACCATTACCTGTGCAACAGGAATATTTCCTCCTAACCCCTTTATAGAGACCAGCTGGGTAATTCTTATATATCTTATTTGGTATTATTGGGTTAGAGAAAGACATGCACATTTCCCAGCTTGGCGGTTGTTCTGAAACGGGTTCTTCTGTGACAAAGGACGGAGGAGATAATCATAGTACTCTGGGAAGCAGCATCAGAAAGGAGTAAAAAAGTATTCACAAACCAAGTTGCTGAATCCGAAATTTTGGCATAGGGAAGAGTAAAATTAATTTAATCCTCCCAATTAGGATTAAATCTTTTGAAAGCACCTGTGAAGAGATTAGTGGTGGAATTCCAATAAAGAGACAAGTATGGTCATAAAAAGGAAAGGGAAGACTAGGTACGGCTGGAACACATACTTTTGATGCTATATTTACAGCACTACGCACTAGATGGAACAGCAGAGACACGTGGGTTTATTCTTCAAATTATTTTTTCTATCCATTTTAAATTAGCAGCAGGGAACTTGGAAGAACTGCCTATATCTCCTACATCTGTCCTGGGGCATTGATTCAAAAAGAGGTGTACAGGCATTAGGAAATTAACAAGATGACTTCTGACTATTACAAGTTTATTTCTCTCTGAAATATTGATCAGCCTGTGACTGGCTAAGCTTACAAGCTCAATTTTACTGTAAAGCGACGTTGTTAAAGATCAGATGTGGATTCTGAAAACAGAAACAAAATGGGTGGAATAGGTAGGAGGGGATAAGAGAGTAGAAGCTAGGGAAAGGAGAGGAACAATCTAGGAAAAATCAAGGGAGGCAAACAAAAACTGGTATTGAGAAAGAGTATAAAAAGAACAAGAAACTGCAAGGAAAAAAAAAAAAGAAGAAAAAATATCATTTCAGGAATGGATTTCTCAGCCTGCATATGGCTCAAATGATAGCAGGAACCAAAAGAAAAGCTTGATTTAGGAAATCAACTTTTTTGACATTGATTGGACTACTTGCACACAGTAAGCTGAACACATTCTTCCAATTTCCCAGAACAATAAAAT
Organism: Anas platyrhynchos; assembly: GCF_047663525.1. Lineage (NCBI taxonomy): Eukaryota > Metazoa > Chordata > Aves > Anseriformes > Anatidae > Anas > Anas platyrhynchos. The sequence continues at coordinate 14,045,976 of NC_092601.1, read as the reverse complement.
TTGCACCTTTAAATCAAATTACATTTTTGTTATATATATGCTGTTTTGCTTGTGTAGAGATACGAACAGATTTTTTCTAAAGATTGTAAAGAAAGTTTTTATCACCTGTCCATCCTCTGATATATGTATTTAGTGTTTTTAACGACGTGCATATTATTGATTATTATTGAACCAAGTATTGAGAGCATCAACTGTTTGATAAGCTGTTAGAAAAAAATAAAAGGACACTATCTATTCCTTGCAAAATAATGTAAAAAATAAGATATTTTACAAGTATTATCTCAAGTATCCAGACAGTGAATACGGGCATCACATGGAATAAACATACCTCAATATCTGGTTGGAATTATGGTTGGATTATACGGTAGGGAAAGATAAGTCAAATTAACTTGAAAGGGCATGACCTGCACATGTTTTTAAATGGAATTTGTTGCCCCAAGCTTTTTAGACTCTTAATCTTCTGCTTATGATTTTTAAGTAGATTGTTATTAATGCTTCATGGGGTTCGCATATAAACTGAACAGTATTTAAATAACTTTATTATTGGTCTTCATACCAACAATACAAGAATGATTTTAACATAGTAACTATAATTTTCACATATTTTTGACATAAAATACTATTAAAACCGGATCCTGCAGTCATGGGAAATTTCCAGTGACCTAGGGTAAGGCCATCCTTCACAAGACACACTCAGGACCATAAAAATTAGGGGCCTCATTTACCATACAGCAGATATTTAGACAGAGTGTACTTACATTCCTAACTACCTCACTTTCTTCATCCAAGCATGCTTGGTACAAAGTTCTAAGCAGCAGATCCATGTGTTGTGTTATGTGATCTTCTGCATGTAGCAATAACGTATACAGAAGCTGGGACGCTTTTATTCTTGTGTTTTCAACCCAGTCTGTTATATCATGACAGAGGCCTGGAAGAATTTTGGAGAGGTTTCTTGACACAAGTTCCCGACAACCTAGTCCTGGTCGTGTCACTAGAGAGTAAAACAAAGCAAAACAAACATATAATCAAAAACACAATGAAAGAAATATCAAAGGAAAAGCTAATGCATGCTAAGCCTTAGAAAAGTCTAAGGGCTCCAAGATAAAAGCCTCAGTATGGAACAAAATATTCCAAATGCTGCTGAGGATTTCACATCTGCAAACTGTATTTCTTTAATATATATTGCAAAATTCTAACTCCACTCAAGTCTGAAAATGTATATATTTATTACTGTAAAGTTGTTTAAACTATATCCTATAAAATGTTTGCAGAAAGGGAGAGGGAAGAGAATTTACATGAACACTACCCACTTTGGAAATTGTGGCCTCATCATTTCCTTTTAAATGTTATAGCAGCACCAATGTCTTTAAAAGAATTAGAATGAAACCCACAAACAAACAGATAAAACAGAAGTAAGATTCTTCTCTGAAAATTCTGTGGTATCATTGAGTTAAATATAATTTGGAGGGGGGGGGAAAGCAGAAGTCATAAATAGTACAAAGGACACGAACTGCATTAAAACAGACACTATCAATTGTGCCCTCTAAAGGAAAAAGCTAAAGAAGAGACAGGCAAATTAGAAGTAGACAGGGAAGTTACTAGCCAAAAAACAAGTCTGCAGTATTGGATGTGTGAATAAAAACCCAAGAAAATGGCACTGAAAAAGGCAATTAAAAAAATACAGTAGGAAACTAAGCATTATAAACAAAAAGAAACAAAACAAACAAACAAACAAACAAAAACCACTATATATTAAAACAAAACAAAACCCCAACACATGAAAATCTGACTACTGAGGGTCTATGCAGGCTCAGGATATTTTCCTGCATTGGCCCATATAAATACAAATGTTGAAAATTAAATGGACTACAGTAAATCGTATGAAGAATATAAAAGGCTTACAGAAATGCCTACAAAATATGAAATATTTCATATATTTCATATTCAAAAGTATGAAATATCTGCAGCAGAAATAAAATAAAATACAAATGTCAGGATATGAATTGCTACCTCTTTTGTCAATGGAGGATAACATTTTGGATTATGAAAACTGGCAATGAATAACAAAAGGTCAAATAAAGAAATCAACTCAAGACAGCAAATACTGATGGACATCCTATTGAACCTGAGGCAGAATTTTATTTGAAGGATCCGACCATTCTTTATCAGCAGTTCCTTCATTTCAGATGTTCAAATGCAGGCATTTATCCCTGTAGCTACTCCTGTCAAAGACTTCCCTGCTACAAACTGTCTGCACCTGTACCCTTAGGCAATGACTACTGCAGCTCAATGGAAAGCTATTCAGTTGCTCAGATGACACCAGGTATGAGGTCTAATTCTACTCCTCCTCTGACCTGCAGTATCTGTCATCACAAGATGAAAGCACAGGGAGGCTCATATGTCAGGTTCATTAGTTTGAGAGCTGGACAAAGATGGCTAAGTAAAATGTACTATAAGCTCAGTGGAAAACACATTCCAGAATGTTGAATATTTGGCTGTAAGTCAAAAGAGACAGCAACGAAGTGTTAAAATACATCATTATCATACTATACAAAATACACGTGTATGGAAGGGACACAGGGGAAAGAACACACATACTAACAATTCATCCATACACAAACTGTGGCAAGATACCACAAATTATTACTTGAAACTAAGGTATAATAGTTTCCTTGCCAAAGCTCTATGTCTGTAAGACTAGGTAGCCAATCATCCTTTCCTCTCATTTTTCTTCTCTCTTGTCACATAAAGCCTGACATATAAACACATAACACACACACATATCACAGTCAAGCCTTCGCTGCATAATCCTACCACCCAAGTCAGTGAAATGCAGGACTGGAATGTTGCCCAAATTTGTGAAGCATATTTATTGTGCTAAGAAGATTTCAGAAAGTACATATGAATTTAATGTATGAAGTAATCGATAGATGCCTCTTTTTAAAAACAGTCTGCATACACACCAATAAACAAACAAAGCCCCACACAGAGATAACAGAGTAAGAATAGTATTAGCAGTAAAACGGGAGCAACTCTTTGAAGGACTAGCACATAAAGCTTTTTCTTTCACTCTTCTCCCTCATCCTTGCCTTCGCTTATCTGAGCGCAGGTAAACTGTGGTATTTTTCATCACAGCTTTAGTTACCTTCAAGTATTAGAACACTGGCTATATATCTGCTATAATGCCATCAGAAGGGCTAAGCACTTTGATGACCTTCACTGTGTCATAACAAAATTAGTGGCTAGAGCTCTGACACTCAACCAGTTTATACACATTAAAAGATTATCTGACAAAAAAAAAAAAGGGTTTTCTGCCATCACTAGTGGAAGTAAAAGCATTTGTTACCATTTCCAAACCCCTAAGGTACTATTACACATCAAATAGGGAAAAATATAAGAAATATACAATATATCTGATAACAGATCAACTTGACTCTTCAAAGCTTAAGAGTTCTGTCAAACCAGTCACCATTATAAAGTGCCTCCCCTTTCACTCAACCATTACTGCGTAAAACAACTTTAAAAGAGGAGAAAAGAAAAAGAAGAGTAATTTCAAAGGAGAAAGGACTCCGGAACCAACTGTCATGGAAAGGATTTTGCTGCTGGGGATTCTGTGATGTGATTGTCAGGGAGGCACAAGTCAAGCATGAACCTGTTCTTTCACACCAAAAGAGTTTTTGTTCTGTTAAATATGAGTACAGAAATCAATAAATGACCCACTTAAATCCTCTTTCTCACCAACACCCATATGCATATTTTTAAACATTAACTTTATGAACCTGAGATGGGAAACATGCTTCATGCTACTGCAAATGTATCATTTTTAATGCTACCTATAAATCATATGGTAGTAAAAAGTTATCTACCTGTGCTGCATATCTTTTTTTTTTTGTGTGTGCGCATAATAAAGGAAATTATTCTTTCTTTTCCTGTACTTTCCATATATGCGGGTAGATTGGAGTTAGCATCCTAGTATCTTATTGAGAAGTTTGAAATAATTTCATTTTTCTTCCATGAAAATTCTGTATATTTAGTGGTGTGACTTATTATTCAAAGTTCAGTTCGAAGCTTCTTTCATTCTGCTTTCCTGTCATCTCTGCGCCCGTTCTCCACCTGTCTGCTGGCTAATACAGAACTTTCTGCTGCTTCTACATCATTCCTTTATCTCTTTTTCAGTTACATGCATCGTATGTAACTCTCTCTATCTATGACTGGAAATGAAACTAAATTGCATTCATCAGTTTTTCCCAGCAAAAGAGTACAACTTCTCTCAGGTCATAATCCCTTTTTTCCCCTTTTAAATACAAGTTCTTATGAGAGCTATTTTTATAACAGTGCTAAGCCTGTCCACCCCCACCACCTCTTTTACCAAAGATCACTTTTGCCACTGAACATTAGTCTATGCTACCCTTAAACATTAACAAATATTACATCTTGTAATGAGTATTACACAACCTGCGCTGCAGTTCCAGGATACAGGGATTCAAGATTATTCAAGAAATTAAAAACACAACACTTTCTGTGCGACACTTACCTCCTTTGGGATAATGAGATGGTGAAACACTAAAGTCCATCTTATCCTTCAGATCTTCTTCATTCTCTTTCTCCCATTGTAAACCTATCTTTTCCCAGTAAGTCCAAGCCAGTGTCCTAGGCATAAAATAAAAAATAAATTAAAAAAAAAACAAAACAAAAACATTGTGTCCCCAACAGGAAAACACTCTAAAATGAAACTTCTGGAAAATATAACTTCTTGAATTCAGCTGGAAGGATGGGAAGCATTCCTATCATTTAAACAGGCATATTAGTTTATGTACTCAGTGGACAGAGGTCATCTCTTCCAAAGAGAGTTCTGTCTTTGTCTCTCTCACTGTCTTCATTTCTCATACTTGAACACAGCATTCAAACAAAAGTTACCAAAGATAACACTATCACAAATAGGTTCAAAAACAAAACAAGTTTGTTTGTTTTTTTCTCCAAGCAATGCATCCATGAATACAGAAATACTTCCACATGAGCCATTTATTTAGGGGAGCAGAGGGGAAAAAAAGAAAAAGGAGAAAAAACAGAATGGTTCTGCTTACATATTTTCAGGAATTTCATCAGTAAAGCTTCCAAGTAACAGAGGAATCAGCTTGTGAAAATACGAGTATCTGTCTCGTAGATGCAACAGCCATTCTCCAATGACAGTTGTAACAGCTTGTCGAACCTATGTGGATTAAAAAGGAAAAAAATATATATTTTTTTAAATTAGGTCAGATAAACACTAAAAAAAATGCTTTAAGTATAAAAGACTTGCATCAAGTGCATGAATAGTCTCAGGACAAATGACAAGAATCCAGGATTTTCTCACTTGCAGCAAGCATCTTACATATCATGCAAGATATCATGCTCCCTCTTGTGTCCTCTCTCTGGCTTAGGTAGTCTTAGACCATGTGCTGCACAAAAGCACATCTCCAAGAAGACATGATACAGACCTAAAGCAGAACACCCTAAATTGTTGTGGTTAGTATATCTCTGAGAATGTGAGAAATGTAAATTTCTATGGAATTTGAACCAGTCCAGAATGTCTCCAGATGACAATTTTCTTCATTTACTGTAAAAGAAGCCTATGCTAAGCAGTTGGAATGCACCCACTCCAAAAATAAAGTATTTTAGTTATGGTTATGTAGCACATTTCAAAATGACTGTTCCAACTGCAGCTTATGAAAGGAAATTCTTTTGATGTCAGAAGAATTTAGACAGAATTGAAGACACCCTTTAAAATAAGAAGGTATGTATAAACTTCAACAGCCTGCAGAATTAGACAGCAGATGAACAGGTCATCCACTTTACTTTTGGATAGTTTACAATTGATCAAGCTTGTATGCATCATATTTACATACCTCATCCGAATGAATGGAAGCTGAAAATTGAGGGGGAAAACAAACAAAAAAAAATCAGATATGAAATAAATCCAGAAGAAAAAAAAAAAAAGAAGAAAAACCACACCTTGGGAATCTCATCAAATAATCGCTGGGCCAGGTGAGACAGAACATCATCCACAGACTTTCCATTTCCAAACTGTATCACTGCTCCTGTAGCCTGAATTACATCGACGCGGACTCTATAGTGCTGGTGTGAAACTGTTTGCATTAATGGGTTTATCAGAGATTCTGACTGCATGTGGAAGTGCTCTGTAAGGGGAGAGAGTGAGAAAGAGAGAGAGAAACTTCAGGCAAGCCTTTTTCTAGGTGGGTGACAGATCTTGAGCAAGATGATTTCTGTAACACTAAAAACAAGCTGATTAATGTTTGCACTACAGCAGTGCTAAACAGCAGCCCACAGGCACTTCCCACACACAAACGCTATCACCCACATGCTGTAACTACTCAGCATCCATCCCTCGCATGATTCTTCTCCACTGGATCCCCCAAGGCTTACAGAGTGCTCCTGTGAGGTTGTGTGTAACTGCCCATCTCTCACCGCCTCCTGGCAGCATCCCCACAACCTCCTACTGCCCCCTACCTCAACCCCTACCCCTCCTGTGCACCGCAGCCCCCATCAGCCATGGCCCATCACCCATCCCTGGTTCCCACCTGGCACAGCCTGGGCACAGGCCACAGCACACCTGCAGCTCTCACGCCTGACCTCGGCGTAGTGGTCCAGGAGGGTGGCCTGGAGGATGCGGATCACGTCGGAGAGGTAGGGGGCCACGGCGGCCCCGCAGCGCTGCAGCAGGAGGCCCAGGAGCTGCAGCAGGCCGAGGCGCAGCTCCTCGCAGGGCTCAAAGCCCTGAGGAGGGCAGAGACGCTGGGCCAGGGCCGGCAGGAGCACGGGCAGCGCCTCCTCGGGCCGATCTCCGTGGCTGAGCCCGTGGCGGAGGAGCTGCAGGGCGAGCTCCCGGCACCGCTCCGCCGCGTCCCCGGCCAGGCAGCGCGCCAGGGGCCGCACCAGCTGCGCCCCGAAAACCTCTTGCACCACGGCTGCCGGGAGAGGCCGCTCCTGCACCTCGGCCCGGATGGTTTCCAGGGCCCGCAGCCGCGCCGCCCGGCCGCAGTCGGGGCCCTGCAGGGAGCTCAGGGCCCGGCTCAGGGCCTGCGCCACCTCTGCCGCCGCCGCCATGCTTCGCCGTTGCTAAGGAAGCGCGGCCGCGTTGCTAAGGCCGCGTTACGACGGCGGGCGGAGCGCTTTACGGCAGCGCCGGGCCGGTGTCGCTAAGGGGGGCCTGGGCTGGGGGTGACTGCGCTGCTCTGAGGGGCGGCTCAGGGCCGGTGGGGGCAGCCGGGAGGGAGGGCAGCGGCCTCGGCTTCTCACAGAACCGTGGGGTGGTGGTAAAGGTGGTGCTGAGGCTGAGGGCAGGAGCAAAGCAAAGCGGCCAGGCCTGTGGCGCCGTGCCCCTGTGGAGCAGGGAGCTTCTGGTGCTGTGGTGGCTTTGTTTTTTGTCTGGTTGGTTTTTGGCTCTGTGGAAGTTTTTACAAGTCCCGTGAGGAGCGGCTGAGGGAACTGGGGTTGTTTAGTCTATAGAAGAGGAGGCTTAAGGGGAGACTTTATTGCTCCCTGCAATTACCTGGAAGGAGGATGTGGTGAGCCGAGGGCTGGCCTCTTCTCACAGATAACTAGTGATAGGACTAGGGGAAATGGCCTCAAGTTGCACCAGGGGAGGTTCAGGTTGGAAATGAGGAGACATTTCTCCTCAGAAAAAGCAGTCAGGCATTGGAAATAGGTTCGTCAGGGAGGTGGTGGCGTCACCATCCCTGGGGGCCTTCAAGTAAAGGTTGGATGTGGTGCTTAGGGACATGGTTAGTGTGTGACATTGGTGGTAGAGGATGGTTGGACCAGGTGATCTTGGAGGTCTTCTCGAGCCCTAATTACTCAATTTGCATTGTTTTCCCCTTCATTTTTTTCCCCTGGGAGGATCAGAACTGCCTTGTTAGCAAAGTCATGGGTTTCTATTACACCATTATATATATTTTTTTTAATATCCACCGACTTTATGTGTACCCATACTGTATTCATATGGCATTTGTGTGCACTTACATCATATTCATGAGGCATTTGTGCACTTTACACAACACTTCATGTGCTCTTTGGATGACCCTGCTTGGGCAGCCAACCCATCTAACAAAACACGTTCATCGGAATCTTGTTCCTTGAGCAATCGCGCTTAATTTAGGATGCAATAAACTACAGAACTACTTCAAATCAATCCTTTAAAATACCCTTGTGCTGAATTTATTCTGTCACGACGCTGCTCCTAGCCTGTCGGGGAGCGTTTTGGGGTCCCTCGGGGGTGTTTTGTGCACCCCTGAGACCGGCTCCGGGGGCAGGGAGCCAGGACCTGCAGCGACACCCCAGGGGAGGGGACACCCCCGGGAAGGGACACCCCGGGAGGGGACACCCCCGGCTCCGCGGCCGTGCCTCCCTCCTGCCGGTGCGGCGGAGGCGGCGGGGAGGCCGAGCCTGCGGTGAGTGACAGCGGCGGGGCTTCCTGCGGCTGAGCGGCGGCCGTGCCCGAGCCTTTGTGTGCGGGAGGGCAGGGGGGGGCCCGGAGGAAGAAGAAGAAGAGGAGGAGGCTGCGCTGCGGATACCGGCGGGGGAGCCCTTTCCTCCGGGAGGGCAGGAGAAAGCCGCCGCCGTGCCGGCCCCACAAGGCAGGTATTTACCCGCTGGCCTCCAGCATCAGGCTCCGGCGGCCTCCCCGCAGCCTCCCCGGGCCCAGCAGCCTCCCGGAGGCCCCTCGAGGCTCATCCCCGGCCGGGTGAAGGCTCCCCGGGGTCTTGCTGTGGGCCCCGGCCCTGCCCGGGGGATGCCCCGGGGTCGGCGTCGCTTCAGCCCCCGTCCCCCCGCGTCACCTCTGCTGGGCTGCCCCGGCTTGGAAACCACAAGGGAGAGGGCGAGGTGCGAGGTCCACCTGAGATCCAAATCCTCCCGGGACACAAATGTGGGTTTCTGGGAGGGGAAGCTGTAAGGGGACAGAAATGTAAGGCTTTAAGCCGCCGTTTGGTAAGTGGTTTTGGAGCTCACGGCCTTGAGTGATTAATTGCACCGTTATTTCCAAGGGTTGGCAAGCGGCTGGGAGTTAAAATGCTCTTTTTGTAGTTCCCGGTGTGTTGGTTTTACGAAGATGACATGGTTCAGCATTTCCGGAACATTAAAATGTTTTGAATTGTCAGCTTGTGAATAGGCAACAGGCAGTGCTAGAATATCCTCGCTGATCCACGTTCCTCTGACAAAGGATTTGAGAATTGTCTTTTCTCTCTTTCTTGCACCATTTTCTTAACCTAGGTCTGTTTACTGTTTACAAGCCTGAAGATGGCTGCTGCTTCTTCCTGCAATGTGGAAGAAGACGAGAGCCTGAAGGGATGCGAACTGTATGTTCAGAAGCACAACATCCAGCAGATTTTAAAAGAATGCATCGTAAATCTTTGCATAGCAAAACCAGATCGACCCATGAAGTTCCTCAGAGAACACTTTGAAAAATTAGAAAAGGTCAGTGGTTTTCAGGTGACTTACAATTTTCTGGTTTTGAGCTGAAAACATTGTTTAAAGAGTTTAATGTATTTTAGTACATTTTTGCTTTTAATTCTGAATTAGCAAGCTACTCTTAAAAAGAGAGGTTTTAAGAAAACCCCTCAGCCCTGTGTTTGCTGATGCTTACCAGAGTATTGGATAGTATATAAAATGATGCGATACCAAGATTATAATTTCTTGACAGACAGAACTTGTTAAAATGACCCAAAAACCTAGAAGCATGCATTGCGTTACGATACATGGCATACTGAACTTTGATCTATAGGAAGAACTTGCCTACAAGAGCAAAAAGTGCTGCTGTTCCCTGTTCATTCTGGTGTCAGGTGATGTGGTTTTCCCTTGCCTCTGAAAACAAACAAAATCAGGGAACCAGCAAGTTCTTAAAACCTTTAAAGTTTGATTACTTAATTTTATTATTCTTTCTGGTCTGTATTGCATATCCTGGGGTCCTCCATCAAGAGATACGTTCAGAGAGATTTCATATACTATATCTACCTTCAAGAGCAGTGCAGAAGGGCAAACATACTTTAAAACATTCTCAGGCAGATCCTTACCGAGATGTACTGGTGTCTTTTGCAGGAAGAGCATGTTGTGTGAGCACAGCTTTTCTCTGGGGATGGGATTTCTCTAGAAATAATGGGAGGATAGGGCTGTAAACTCTTAGGTACCCAAGTCCTCAGTCTATCAGAAGTTTTCTTCATATACTTAAATTAAGAGGACAATTTATTATTATTATTTTTTTAATAGAAGTATATAAGGTTTGTAGGCTTACAGGTTTTACGTTGTTTTTTCTTTTTTTCCTTCAAAGAACAGAATTTTGTAAGGACAGAGCAAGAACAATTAACTAGTGAATAAAATATAGTGCTGATATATTATTGGTGATACAAGCATTGTATACATCTCATTTCTCTGCTTTTCAGATAATTTTTTGTATGGGTGGGTATATGCCAGATTTGTGTAGCTTTAAAAAAAAAAAAAAAAAAAGCAAACATTTTACTCTATTGAAAACCTAGTAAGAATGCCTGGAACATCAGGAAGGGATAGGAAGTACAAAATATTTTGTGTTGTATTGCTCATTATTTAAAAAAAAAAGTTTTTTTGTTTTCTTTTGGTTCTGCCTATGCTAAACTTCAGAGAGGCAAGACCCATTTCAAGAGAATTAAATATGTTGCATTTACTTTATTGTGTTATGAATTGTTTTCCATTTTAATGTATTCCATTCTGAACTTTCTGCCTAGAAGGATAAGTACCACTTTTGCAAAATATGTTAAAATTTGCCGTAGTACTTTAGAATATTCTCCATAACTATTGGGATTACTTGAGTTATTTTTCTGTAGGAGTTTTGCTTTATTGATCTTAACACATTACAGGCAAATTCGGAGAGGTTGTCAGCTCCTACCCTTGAGAAATTATGTTCTTTTATGTAATCTCCTATTATTTCCCAAAGAACATCACATACTAGAATTCTGTACCAGGATATTGATTATATTATTGCATATCACGAGAGATGATTCAGAAACAGCCAGTCCCAAGACATCAAATTCGAAGATTGTCATGCTTAGTATGGAAGCAAGCAATCTTGCTGCTGACTCCTGTAGAGCAGTCTGTGAGCTAAGCCTGCTGAGTCTAAAGCCTTTAGGATGCTTCTGGAGGTTTCCAGCAGTGTAATTCTTCTTCCCACAGCAGTTTGATTTCCTTGCTCAACCATCTCTTGAGGACTTTTCTTGGGATGATTTGCATTGTGAAGGGTTTTCTGCTGAAGGATAATATTTTGATTTGGTTGGTTGCGTAATATTGTGGAAGGAAGTGTGTGATCAGAAGAGTAGCTGTCCCTTCCCGAGTTGTAAATTTAAAGGGTCTTCTACAGTGTTTTTCTTCTTTCTGCACAGAGGTGGTCTAAGGGAGACATGGTTTCTATTTGCCTGGTGTTGGATATGAACAAGCTTAATTATGTTTCTAGCATCATCCAGTTCATCCAGTGTTCCTGTGCAACAATGACAAGAAAAGCCCTTTTTAGCGAGAAAACAATGAAAACAATGAGTTTTCGTAGGTTAGTTGCAGAATCAAGGCCTAATTATGTAAATGTGGGGGATATCCACATTTTGATTGACTTGGTAGAGAAGTCATTTGAATAAGTTTTATCCTGTTTTTTGAAGATACTTGTCATATGTAGTTACTCCGAGGAGTCTTAATTTAATTGTGAGTTTAGCAATTGTCTATTACAGACTTTTTTTTATGGGAATGAGCTGTACGTGATATGGCGTATTTGCTATTAACTCAGTGTGTGTACTTTTATTTTGCTCCTGTGCAGAGAGAGGAGTGAAAATCCTTGAGTTTAAGCATAATTTTCTAAAACAAAGTAATGTTTCTTTCCACTACAGTGTGGTATTCTGGGGTTATTTTCCAGTCATGTTAAAATAGACAGTCTAATTAAAATAGACAATATGTTCCACTGAAGAGAGCAGCAGAATAGCAGTATATCTGTCAAAAACTCATGTGGGCAGTTTAGAGATGAAGTGTGGGATATTTTCCCAGTAATTAAAAAAGGAGCTCATGGAAAATGTGTAGAGTTTGATCCACATCAGTGTACTGGAGCTACCTCAGAGGTGAGTACAAAAAAAAAATTCATTTCATTTTGCTAGTTCTCATAAAATAAAGTCAGAAAAGCAAAATTTATTATCATATGCAAGATCAGACCAGTTCATAAATGCTTTTAACTATTGTTCTTCTAATGACATCAGTTAGGTCCATTGCCTTCAGCCTGATAGATGGAGGAGTGCCAGGGACTAACCCCTGACCCCAAGACACTGGCCCCAAATATCATTCTTTGGTCTAACACGTCTAAGAGCAGGTTTGTTTTGGCAGGAGTCGGTCAGAGCAGTTCAGAACAGAGCCAGGGAATGAGCTAATGGTTAAGAGGTACAGACTGTCTTGGGCTAGTGTTCTGGCCCATGGTTGGGCCACTTCTGTATTTCACAGTGTAGATGCAGCCTGAGAGAGCTGTAAAGTGAGAACATGAGTAAATACTTTATTCTTAAAGTGTTAAAGATTGAAGTTTGATGTTTGATTCTGCAGACATCGTTTTCAGTTGGAGAAATGCCAAAGTTAGAAAGAAATGTGTTACCTTTAAGTTTTCAGTTTATTGTATCAAGTACAATGCTTTTAAAGAAGTATAACATTGAAAATAATTGTAGAAAAATGTTAATAGATAATTTTCTGTTCACTTAATACTGTAAGGACCTGCTTGCTTTAAGATGAAAGTAATGCTGGGAGTCAGCCTAAGTTTCTGTATTCTGGAATTGTAGTTCTCAAATCATTTTTATATGCTGTGACCTACAAACTTCAAAATGACATCTGCTCTGATGGTGTTAACAGTTACTTTGTACAAATCTTTAACATTCCATTGAGCACAAAAAAAGAGTTGAAAATGGTTTAGATACCTGAGATTTTTAAAATGATGTAATGTTTTCTTTTGAATAATTTGTTGTAATGTTTTCTATGGCTGTATAGAGCTTCTTGTTGGTGGATGAAGTGAGGAAAACCTTCCCTTAGTGATATTAATTGGCTTTTTTGGAGTGGGGGAGTAGATGTTAGCTAAGAAATTTTGGTGTTATTTTAACAGCTGTAATTATGTCTTGTTCACTTGAGAACTAAACAAGGCATATCAGGGAGAAAAAAACAAACAAACAAAAAAAAAACCAAAAAATTAAACAGCAGGAAACATATCTTTTAGCTCTACTTCTTGCATTATATAAAATAAATTAATTACTAAGAAATTGCAGGCAGAGACTTCTATTTTCAGCTATACTTGAGATTGCAAAACTTTCATTAGTGTCTGACTGGTTAGTGCCATGATTATATGATCAAAGGTAGAATTGTCTTGCCAGGCTAAGCTGGACTTTATTTCAATAGAAAAAAGTTATAGTAAGAAGTAGAACTAGTGAAGAAAATAGCACAAAAGAGGGGGAAAGGGGAGGAACCTGCAATGTATGCTTAGGTATTGGTAATAGGTATATATTACCAAGTATTTTGATGAAGCCATTTTGCATGCACTGTATTTTAGTGCAATGGCTTTGCCAGCAGAGCAAGTAATTCCTGATACCTGCTAGATCTGAGTGCTCTCCTGGTGCCATCTGTTGCCCTGTGCACATACAAGAAGAGAAGTACCGTGTTGCACATGGTACTTCATGCCACGGGGTTGCTGTGATTTGGTAGTGGTTTTATGGACTCAGGCTAATGCTGCGTGTCTTAAGGTACCATCCAAAAAAGAGAGTTTGGGAGAACCCTGGCCACTACCTCTATAATTAAAGGAAACAAAATGAGGTTGTTTGGGTAGCTCCACCTTGTGGTATTAGACATTATAGTACACAGACAGGTTGAGCAGAAAAATAAAGTCAAAGTTTGTGATGGATTTGCCATAAACTAGGTCTCTAAACTGCAAATTCATTCACAGTTAGTAAAGTACAGTTTTTAATGTATAATAGTTTCAGGACCAAAGGTATTTGAACATCAGACGTCTATTCTGCAACAGTAGTCTTGCTTAGTATTTACTTTTTTTCAGAACTTACACCAGAATGTGACCAAAACAGTGAATTAAATTCTTGTAGGTTATTATGCTAAGTATAACTCATTCCTTTAAGATAAACTAGGGAGAGGTTATGGGTTGGAAGGAAAATCCTGCAGAAGAAAAACTATCTAAAATATGTATCAATTGCACTTTTATCGCACTAAGCAGTGCGATAAAGATTAATAAGAAAAATATTTCTGCATCTTTTAAAGCTTGCAAAGCAGTTGGGTGGTGTCTGCTCTGTTCAGAAATGTTGCTAAAGCATGTGTGAACATACCTGAGCTACCCAAGATGTTGATAGCAAAGAAACGGTGGAAGCACTGGGTGCTGTATAACTGCAGTTCTGAGGAGGCTGGGGCAGCCTGTGCTAATGCCACTTCTCAGATACCAGTAGCTCTGAGAGCTAGATTAAAATCAGCTCAGGTCATTCTGTGTGTGCTGAAGTCAGACCTCTGGGTGTGCTGTAGTCAGCCATAAGAATTGTTAGGAGAGGCGACTGTTTTAGTCTTGGAACAGGTAGAAGAAAAAACACCCATTTAGCAAACTTTCCTAAACACAGGAGGTTTAGGGAAAGGTGAAGGGTGAAGAAGGTGAAAGCAGAAGTTCGCTATTTCTTGAGCAGGACAGGCTATAATCCATTGAAACTGATGTCCAGCAATTTTTAAAAACAGAAAACCCAAACATGCATGGAAAAAAAAAAAGTGCTTTCAGGTGCATTGGATTTGCACAGTACATTGTCACAGGAAGATGTTGAGACCAAAATTATGGTTCCAGTAGATTAAATGCTTGAAAGGAGGGAACACCCATTGTTAGCTGCTAAACTCAGGGGCTTTGATAAAGTATCCCTTTTGGAAACTCCTGAAATTACTGATTGTTTCATGCTAGAAGGATCACTTTGCCTAAAATGTTCTTTATGCTCTTTCCCTAAACTGCTACTATAGGTGGTATATAAGGCTAGGTGGGATTGTGATTTGAGGCGGTGCAATAGGTGTTATGTTAGACAGCTGATATTTAGAAAAAATATTGGGAATATCTTTTGTTTCAGATTCAAAAAATCTCTCTGATGGAGTTTAAACTAATTTCTAAGTAAATCTGCATAAAGGAATGTTTATTGGGGAAAACATATTTAACATGTTAAGAGCTTAAGCATCAGGTAGAGAATATGCAGTGACTTAAAGCAAGTCTTAGCCCCTTTTCCCTTTAAAAAAAAAAAAAAGACAAAACAGAAACCACAAACCCATGTGCTTACATTATTACTTTGAGTTCAGGCAGTCTTTGCATACAGCCAGATTGCAACTGTTCAGGTGCAGCTCACCATTGTGAAGATTTATAGCACAAGATCACATCTTTTTGTGCTGCTAATTCATCTTGTCTCGCTCCTACATCTCGGGAGGATGCCAGCATTTTGATTTATACTGAGGTAACTGCTTTTGCCCTTAGAAAGCTTTCTTTAAAAAAAAAAAAAAAAAAAAGATAACGGAGGCTCAGGAGACTAGTGTAACTCAGGAAGAAATTATAATGCTTTATGAATGTTATCATTTTTAGGAAGAATATAAGTACAGTCAGTACATTCTGTTGATGAAGTTTTCAGTGCTTATAGTGCAAATATTCAGTGCCTTATCTATATTTAGATTATTGACTGTAATTGAAAACACCTGTTTCATTTTTAGTTCCACAGTAAGGGGAAGCTTGGACTAAATATAACTGGTTTCAGTACTATCAGTAGATGTTATAAGAAATACTCCCATTTATATAAAAATAATGACACTGCTTATCCTATCAGTGATGCCATAGTGTAAGATAGATGTGGTTTCTGGACTTGATGCGTCCTGGCACAAGTTAGTGTTGTTGCTGTCTCCTGAGGATGCCAGCTCAGGTACTGTGTTAACTCTTCTGTGGCCAGCTGCTGGTAGCCTGGCCACTGCTCAGGTGCTCTCATCACTGCCTGTGGATAATTACAGCACTACACATCCTGTTCCATCCTCTCTCTATAGGACTGGATTTAGCTTCCACACCAAAGTAAGGCTCTTGCCTTTAACAGAGCAGCCAACTCTTCTTCTCTTGATGCTCATGGACCCTTAGAGCTAGGAGCAGGGACATCCCTTCAAGCACACCTCTGACTGCAGCATGTTAAAGGCTCTCAGCCAGTTCAGTCAGCTGTCAGATGCACAGCCCTTGAGCTGATTTAGGGGCCCTCAAGCCCTGTTGCACTAATCAAGTTCCAAAAAAAGAGTTTGCCCACTTTGAAATCCTGCTCTTATTGGAATTGGTGCTTGCAGAGCTGGCTGAGCATCCAGCCCAGCGTCTGTCTGCAGTCCGCAAATCCTTCACTATGTTGGCTTGAGTTTGAGGGGCCTGTTGGACTACATTGTAACTCACTTCATGCAAGGTCAAATGTAAGATTATGGGATGGATAGTTTTGAGACTTTACTGCAATTTGTCCTAATTCTCTTGCTGTGTGGCTTACAATAGTGCATTGGGCAAGGCGCTCTGAACTGTTGAGCCTTTCAGTTAAGGCTGATTGTCTATCCAAGGCTAGGCAGTAGCTTTTCTCGAAGGCACTAAACTATATTGTTTCCTTGTATTGTCTCCCTGTTGTAGAAGATAACTTGAGGAAAAGAGTTAAGCTTTGACAGTTTTCCCGCAGTAATTATTTTAAACTGCGGGGCATGCCAAATAGAAATGATAGCAAGGAAAGAGACTGTAAAAATGATAAAAACCAAAACAGACTTCCAATATGAGGATAAATTTTGGATTTGCTTGGGTTTTTAAGTTCTGTAGATGCTGCGGTCCACTGTACTCTAATAGTTTGTTGTTAATACATGTATTCTCCTAACTGCATAAAAAGATGGCTTCTTCTTTTAAAATATTTTTAATGCTGCATGAATTCATTTTAATTAGGCACACAGAATGGGGTTTGGGAACGTCCAAGTGAACAGCAGTAGGACTGAGTGGAGAACAGCAGTTTTCACAGCAGAGTTAAGATAATTTGAAGGTTTGCTCTGTTCCAATTAAGAAAAGCACGTTAGGTTTTGAAATGCGGGAAAACTACTGTTTTTCTTCGTGCTGTGCCTGTCTGTGACTCTGTGCTTGCTGCTTGGCAGCCTGGGTTGGAGCAGTACCCTGACAGCTTCGTAGGCTGGAGCTGGGGAGGTTCTGTGCCTCCCAGGGAGCTCAGCTTGCCAGCTCCACATCGCCCTTAAGCAAGACACTGGGGAGTGGAGAAAGTGAGCTCTGGGAAACCCGACATCAAAATATGTCCATAGATGTTTTGGTTTTGATTTACTGGCAAGTCGTGAAGAGTAAATCGAGTGGGATTTTATGGAGGAGAGGAAAATGTGGCAATGTTTTAGTGATGATTTCCATTCTGGAATAACCTAGGGAACACGTGATTTTGAATAACCATCCCTGCTTTCAGCACCACATTTGATCTGAGGGTGTCAGAATGCTTCTAAACGCTAAGTAGGCCTACACAATAGAAGTATTTTGAGGAGCAACACGACGTGCTAGCATTTATGATACCCTCTTTGTCAAAAACCTGAATTACTAACTTTCTTTGCCTGTGCTCTCGTGGTGCATTTCTGCCTTGTTCATGTAATAAGTCTCATTAAGTTTGGTGGCGTTTCTTCCAGAATAAGTGTCTGCTGTGTTAGATGGCTAGAATGAAAAATAAATAAGCAGCTTTAGCATTACATATCAAGCGATTAAAAACTTTAGTGACTTAGGCATTCTGGTTGTTGCTGAAAAATGAACCACGGTATTTTTGCATTATAGATTAAATTACTTTTATCCAGTAGAAATAGAGCTTTCTGCGGGCATGTTCCTTTTTATACCAGGTATGCATGCATACATTGTTATTTGGATTTTAAAAATCAGAAGTGTTGGCTACAGTTCTCTTTGATTATAAAAGCCTTTAAGTATCAGAAATACAGTCTGTGTTTTGTAAGATAACCTTTCTTTCTTGTGTATGCTTTCTTTCTTACATACAATAAAGTAAGAAGGGAAGAGGTGGTGATGTGTCGAGATACTGCAAGACGCCAAAGGGGAGGACAAGAAGTGTTAACATGTTGCAGGAGGTAAAAGGGCACTAGCAAAGGGATTCAAGAAGGCAAAGGATGCAGGAAGAGCTGCAGAAGAGTAGGTGGATTTTTGGCAGGAGGCTTTGGCTAGATTGGAAATTGGGAATGAACTAAGATGCAGAGAGGCCATGGAAGCTGCAGTGGTAGTAATCAAAGTCGTAGATAAGTATGAAATGGATAAAGACATTAGTAAGAGGGGTGGATGTTAAAGGGATTTCTTAGTGATGCTGTAGAAGAAAGCATTTAACATCCAGAAGGCAGTGGAACAATGGTGAGGATTGTGTGAAAGGTCTCGCATTACAAGCCTGAATGATCTTAAAAGATAGTAGAGTTGTCTACTGTGACAAAGAAAAGACTGGGAAAGACATTAAGACCTCCCAAATTTCTCTCACTTTCAGTGATGGAATCAGTCGTTCCTGTGCTTCCAATGGAGTGGTTTGCTATAAATCATTGTCAGTCTGCAGAAATGATAGTGTTTCCTCTGGGTCAGTTCCAGTGCAAAGAGAGACTAGTTGCTTGCATATGAACCAGGCTGTGCATTTGCTGTGGATAAAACAAAAGCAGATTCCAGGTCTGTCAGTCAGAAAACTTTGAGCGTGCTTTAAGGGGGAAAAAAAAGAGACAGAAAATATTTCATTTAGAGTGCGCTTTGTGTTGTTCCTTTTGAACACAATGAGTAAGTTGTAGGAAGCTGAGCGGAGGTAGTGAGCAGTGATACCTAACGGCTGACTTGCTTTTAGAAGTCTTCCTGGAATGTTGTTGTAAAGCTATACAGTGATTTGGAGCCTTGTCAGGTGCTATCCTTCCTTGAACTTAAACATTGTGTTTCCAGACAGTGACAAAGCCTGAAAGGAGAGACTGGGAGAGGAACTACTGAAAGCGAATTTCTATTTGGAAATGCTCCAGCTAAGAGAGAAGAAAGCTGCTGGGTCAGGAAGTGTCTGTGCTCCTCAGCAGTAGTCTGAAAGGAAGGGTAAAGCTAAAAACTTGCTTAGCATTGTGGTCGCTTCACTTACAGTGCTTAAACTCATTAAAAACTCCTAAAAACATTAATCAGGAAAGTCAGTGACCCTGTGCACTGATGACAGCATGCTAAATTCCTGTGATTTATACATTAGTCTCTTGCAGCACCATTGTCTTAGCCAGAGGTGAATGTCCAAAAGATAAATGGGCCACTACAGATGTATTTGTTGGTTCTGTTTTCTTTAAATTTGGTGCAAAGATGGTATATTTTCTTACCTTTCCAATTTTTGGCTTGCTTAGCATTGAAGTCAGCTATGGTACTCCAGTTTTACGGTCCATCTCCCCCAGAAATCACAGGGAAGATGTTTGTTCACAGCTTCAGCTAAGTTTTTAATCGGCTGCAATGTGCTTTTCCCAGAAGTAGGATTAGATTAGATGTATATGAAACAGGACATTACTGTCACACAGCAGTGATGGTTTGTAGATTTGGGGTGTATTAATATATCACATACTGGATTGTAGCAATGACTCGGGAGGCTTCAGTCAGCTGTGTGCACGTGGCCCACTCTGCCATTTAATGCTCCCTGAGTTATACAGGACGCCCACTGGGGCTGGTAGGTACAGCACAGGGCTTGGCCTTCTGGACTGGCAGTGGAAGGCCAGGCAAGGTCACCCAAAATGCTGCTGGATGTAGAAACACGGACAGCTAAATCAGACCCTGTCTTTTGGAGAGCTGCATCTTACCCTGCTGCACAGGTCAGAAGCAACTCACTGAAGCCAGTACCTCATTTTAAGGTGGGCATAATTGGGAAATACAATTGCTCTGTCATTGTGAATTATCTGTGCCATTTGAATAGCGAGTGAGATAGCCTGTTGTCATGACAACAAAAGATGGTGAGGTGTTTACTTGAAAGTGAGTTCTGCACAAGCGTCCACATCAAGCCGTGTCTGAAGATCCCTGTTTGAAGAACTGCTCTTCAGAGGGTCTGTTCCTCCTTTAAAGTACTTGCTGTGCTTGTGAGCTTTTACTCCAGGATATATGGAAGACGGCTTTGTGGAAGCTTAACCCAGGATACAGTCTGTGCTTTTATTTTCAAAAGGCACTCTTTAGTTCAGTAATGGAAATCTTACCTAGACTACAAATAGCGGCATATGGAAAAGCCAGCCAGTCAACTATCTGCTGTTTATATAAAAGGAGTTTGTAGCGAAGAGACTTCCTTTTAAAATGAATCATATGGTAACTCACTTTTATAATCCTTTAATATCGTTTTGGCTTTAAAAGGTATTTGGGTTTAAAAGCATGCTTTATGATATTAATTTTATCTCACTGAGCTTGCTTTCTTGTATAAATCTGTGCTGTGGCAGAGGAGATGATATTTCTTAATTCCTTAGAAGTGCCTTTTATACAAGTATACTGGAAAACAGGTGTATATTTGACATTCAAATGGGGTAAACTATTGCTCTTCTCTGTGAGTGCATGTACCATGTATAAAAAGAGCTGTGAAAGTGCTGCATACAATTAAATAGTTACCTGACTGCCTTCTTGTTGTAATTAATTACCTTTTAGTAATTTCAACTGCTTACAGTTCAGAAGGGTCTTCATTACCTTTCAGTTAAGCTAATGAAGAAGGTGCATTTGATTTTGTTCATTTAGTGCAAAAAGAGAATGTTACACTGTCAGAGATCCATGAGCTGAAATACCCACGAACATTATTTCAAATTCTTCAGTCATAGGTTTGGTTTTGATGACTAGGTGTCAACTATAATGAAAACACATAGCCCACATACTTTTATTTATAATGTTTGTATTTCTGCAAGTGTAGAATTGTAATTAAGGAAGCTCGAGGTAGTCATCAGTTATATGTGGGGAAGAAGTTGATGAGAATGCTTAAATAAGACTTGCAGATTTTACACAATAGGAAAATCTAGCTGAGTCATTTGTTACATATACAGGACTATTATTTGAAATTTGAATTGGAAAAGTTCCAGTAAGAATTCAATACATTTGAAGTCAGCCTGTTTGTTTTTGTTTGCTTACATCACCTAATTCGACTGTGCTATGACCCAGGAGTTGTAGTCTACTAATCCCAATTTAAAAAAAAAAAAAAAGAATACAGACATCAGAAAGAACTTGTCACTTTCTGAGGCAGGTCAGGACCTTGAAAAGTCAAATCTTTAGTCAGCTCTCCCAATTTTATCTCTGTGCTTGTATCTTAAATATTTTAATAATCCTTTAGTCAAAACAAGAATGTGTGACTTGTTACTTTGAACTATGCAACATGGGAAATACTGTTTTGTTATTTATTTCAACTCTCTATAATACATTGCAGATCAGTGTGAAAGGCTCCTTAAGTTAATAACAGGGGCAATGTCAGTGATGGTGAAGAAAGAAACTGGAACAAAACCAGAAAAGACAAGTGGCATGACTGGATTTGTCAGACATTTGTAAACATCGGTGGCAAAACATATATTAATCATCTGTTTTTCTTGCAAGCTTTAAAACTGTGAACTTTTGCCAATTTTCTGTACCACTCTTCTAGTGTCATACCTGATGAGTTAACTCTAACTCATTTCCTGTGTCAATAAGACCAACTGGCTATGTTGGTAATTGGCCACATGTCTAGCGCTGCTACTCCCAGATCCTTCCTCCTCCACTGCCTCCTTTTACTAGCTGTAATTCTTCAGTCTCTTCGGAAATTAGTTGTATAAGACAGAGGCTGGGTTCTGGTATCTCTAACAAAGGGAAGTTGATTTTATTGGGCATGCAGGAGCCTCAGCATTGATATATTTTTGTTTTTCTTTTGTGTAGCCTGCAACTCCGCTCAAAAAATACTGGAGTCATTTAGTGAGTAGTGTGCAGGTAGCTGACTGTGTATACATCGATCAGCATAACACTATCAGAGTTCATCTAATGCATGTGACAATAGAGTAGATGACAGCAAATAAATTACTGGAATACTGCTGTGCAAGTCAGTGTGCCTCCTGACAACGCTCATGTCTCCCTGCTGCACAAACACTTCGGTTTCCTTTATGGGACAAGCTGAAGGCTGAATGCACGGTCTGTCCTGCTTCTATTCCCCCCCTGCCTTGTCAAGGTCAGAGAAGGCTAGAAGGAGCAAGCGGAGCAGGCACCGAAGAGGCAGCAGGAAGCTGAAGAACAGGAGATGGGGCTCTGACACAGACTTCTAGGTGCAGTAGCCATGTATGTGTAGAACCAGCAGTTCTGCTCAATTGTAGCTTTTTTTTTTTTTTTTTAAACATAAAACTTACAGATTTTATGCCTGAAAATATTACAATTACAGGTAATCTTGTTTGTCTCAATTCTTTGGAAGTCAGATAACTCAGTGTATGAGTTGATAGCATCTTGCAACTCTCACATCCCATCTTGAAGATCTTGTGTACTGTTTCTTGCTCTTGTTACTATCTCTCCACGGATTTCCCCTTCATATTTAACTGTGTTCCATGAATGTGAAATTTGGAGAATAACCTCCCTATTGGCCAGCTGATGCTAAGCCAGCTGTCATTTTTTGTAGTCCTCTGGAGCCTACCTTGGATTTTTTTTTTCTTGGAAGTAATACCATTGGTTGTAAATCCCTTATATGGCAGAAATTCTCTAGTAGGGAGCATCTTTGTTCTTTCTGGTAATAGTAAGCCTGCAAAACAAAGCAAGATGAAGAAACATAACTAATATATCGACATGTGACTTCTGGTATGTTCTATTTGCGAGACCAAGATATGTACAAGACAACTAAGAAAATAACAGCTGTGATGTTGGAGAGTAAGCAAAAGAGGTTTGTTCTTTTTCTTTCTCATCCTGGAGTAGCAGCAGTGAAATGTCTGCAGCTTATAATACATTGGTTTCCATTATGTGTGCAAGAGTTGGACAGGTCAAGTATTGATGATACCCGTATATGCATTGTAGTTAGTGTCAGTCCTTCCTGCTGCTCATGTTAAATTTTTAATTTTCTTTGACCAGTGCACGTGTTTAAATTGACAAATGTATAAGTGTAAAAATGAAGTGGTTGCTGAGAGTTGTAGCAGAAGAGCGTATCGAGTCTTACATACATGAGAGCTGTTTCATTTGTCTCTTTTTGCTTTGCAGGAAGAATGCAAACAAATATTGGCTCGGCAAAAGTCCAGTTCCCAATCTGATTCTCATGATGACGAGATTTCCCCTCCTCCTCCCAACCCAGTGGTAAAAGCCCGACGCAGGAGAGGAGGGGTCAGCGCGGAGGTCTACACGGAGGAAGATGCTGTTTCTTATGTTAGAAAGGTAATGTATTGCCATCTGTCTAACTCAGAAATTTATAAGACAATCAAATGAATCACATTTTACTAATAATTTATAGAGCTTGGAATCGTGGATCAGCCTGTAGCGTGGTGTCCTCATGTCAGCATGACCATGCCATGGGCTCGACCGTCTTCTCAGCTCATTTGCTGCCTCCTTGACTAAGTATTTTCCCCATTAATTTTGCTTCACTATTTTATATTTTTTCCCTTTTTGAGGCGTGCTGTTAATGTTTCCCTCTTTAATGGAGTGGGTAATTCTCAGCCATTTTCTTGCTATTAACAGAATTCTTCAGTTTCAGAGTTTTGGCAGAACTTCATAGTTTTGGAAAGTGGCCCTCTCTATTGCTGCATTTCCTGCTTTTTCCCCCAGAGTCATGTCTACCTCAAGTTTTCTCCTAACCTAGGTCATGTAGGTTCCCTAGATCATACCAGCCACATGGTTTCCATGTTCATTGGGTACTGCGTAACCCGATGGTTTTCAGACATCTGCTGACTATATTGGGCCATTTTGTGTCCACTGTCTTTGAAGAAATGATGATTGCAAATTAAATAGATGTAGCAGGAGTTAGAATAATGCAGTAAAAGAAATGTTACTGAAATAAGATCTTAGAATATAAGAGAGACGTGAGGGAACTGAGAGAGGAGCAATTTGCCTAGAACTTTTGGCTGTTAATTGAATAGTTCACTTTGAGTCTTGTCTATGTATGTCATTGGCAGAAATAGATACCACAACACAGGTGAGGGTCTGACATTGTCAAAGCCTTTACCTGACAGTAGTTTTTAAGTCCACTCCTCAGTTATTGACATGAAAATCAGGTCCTCTTAGAAGTAATATGTAAAGTATCTGTAAGCCATTTGGAATATAGAAACCTGGCACTATTTAATAAGTCCTTTCAAATGGATATTTTGTTTGGGTAGGTTGCATTTGTTCTATTTGAATGCTACTAATTTTTGGCTTTAGGAAATCATTGGCCAGTATCTCCCATGGGATGCTTTCCAGCAAGTTTCAGAGTAGCTGTGCATTCACTGTGTCTGTGTAGCCATACTGGCCTTGCTTTTGGAGGCTGAACTTCTGAAAAGCTTGATGTATAATGTAAAAGAGAGCTAAGCTCATGTTTCACTATATTAGAAGTTTGAGAATCCATTTCCTTTTAAAAATAAACCGTCTGTGTCAACTTATGATCACTGCCATAGAAAGGTGCATAATATAATGTTGTAAACCTGGCTTAGTTGCACAAATTGCTCCCAGGACACAGATCTCTCCAAAACAGAAATCCCATAAGTAAAACCTGCAAATCCTGCTTTTCTGTAGCACTTTTCTGTATGGCTTCTCTACTGTTAAATAAATGCTGATTACACTCTGTGGCCTTTCCTTCCTCTAGATTTCTCTTCCTTAACTGCCTTTTTCATGAAAACGACTAGCTACTTTATATCATTGATACCTCTTAATAACTCTGCAAAATTGTTTGAAACTGGTCAAACCTTTCAGAATGTATTAAATGACAGGCAATATAATAATAAATGACGTTTACTTAAGGAACTAGGCTAAAAATGTGTTTCATAAGGTGGGCAGATTCTACTAATGTGCATTCATGCATGCCTGGAGTAAATTTAACCTAAAGAGCTTTTACTTTATGGGAATACATTTTGTCAGTCGCTGTTTTTTGGCAGAACACTTCTTACATTTGCAGTCAGCTGTGCTTCTGTCATCCACGTATGATACAAGTTTGTAGGCTACTCTGGGATTTTCTGTCCCAGGAAATAAAGAATTAGGAAAGCTTTTCATCCTTACAACAATTATGGAAGAGTATTCTTGTGGGAGTTAAATAGTGCTTGCAAGTACCTGGTATGTTTTAACAACACTGTGGTCAAAGTATTAATGCACTGCACTGTTAAATCTTGCATGATGCTTTAAAAGCCACTTTCAAACATTTTTCTTTTTGTGCAGTCTGTAATATCCTCCTTAAAAACTTCCAAGAAAGGGTAACATTTGTCCCTGTTTAATA
This sequence comes from Anas platyrhynchos, assembly GCF_047663525.1. Taxonomy (NCBI): domain Eukaryota; kingdom Metazoa; phylum Chordata; class Aves; order Anseriformes; family Anatidae; genus Anas; species Anas platyrhynchos. The sequence goes on along the minus strand of NC_092601.1, from coordinate 14,020,558 downwards.
TGGGCTCCACATGACTCTTCTGAAAATCGAAGGAAATATTCCTTCCCACACTCAGGTCACACCCCCGAGTAATTTATGTTTCTAATGGAACCTGAAGTTTTCTTTATTTTCTTCCTTTTTCAACAGTGATGCCAGTAAGCCCCAACAGTAGGATTAGTAGCCAGTAATCGGTCTAGAGCCAGAAGAAGCAATGCAGATCGTATTCTGTGTGTTCTGTGGCAAGGGCTGTTGTGATTTTAATTTCCTAGAATTAGCTGATTGAGGTTAAAAAATAATAGTAATTTAGGGGATAGTTTCCTGTCAGGCTGTAGATGCTGCAATGAATACAGAACTAGCTCTGAGAGGTTTTGTGTCAGTGCTTTGTCTTCTGCCATAAGCAGATGAATCCCATGGCTGTGTGTTTGTGGTTGAGGTTTCTGGAGCAGAGAAAGAAAGGGGGACACTGAAAGAACAAATTATGAAACATTTAAAAGTGTAAAAAGCAAGGCAAGGGTTGTATTAAACTATTGCAAACAGATGGATTTTTACATAGTAGCCTGAAAGAACCACTGGCTTGAATTCAGGTGTTGGATAGAAACACATCTGGGTCGTAAGTCAATTTAAAGGATCCCTTGAAGGGGTGAGCTATAGGATGAGTAGTGCTAAAGGCAGTGTAATGAGTTATGTCACTTGAGACAAAATCAAAGGAGATTTAACTGTGTGATTTGAGCAAACATCTGGCATGGTTCCATCCTGGGGAGCACAAAGAAAGTTCTCTACAGAGGGTAATTTCATTGCTTCATTCCTGAAACCAGAGAAAGCAGTCAACACATCTGACAGAACATGTAGTTTACCAACTAACAGAAAAGGAACCTTGTTGCAAAGTAGATTATCTGCTTGAAGAGCAAATTCAATGATTACTTAGAAAAGTGATAAAAGACACTATCAAGTGATAGTTCCAGACATTTCATTTTGCTCAGATGCCTGATTGCTGGGACATCTGAAGGCTCTTTCTTGTGTTTCCTGTGTCCCTGTCCCACCAGACCTACCTAGGTCTCTGCTTTGTGGTCTCTGCATTGCTGCAGGTTGTGACTGAAAAAGGCCAGTCAACACTATTCTATTATCAGCCAGAAAAGCTGGAGATGAATGTGTTAGTGATTTCGGTTATCTACTCTGGACTTTTCAGGAGTAAGCTGAACAGCTAGGGTATGTGTAATATAGCAAGAGATCATGACTGCAGTGTGGTCCAGAGTTTCTTATCCGAGACCTTGTATTTGTTTTTTGGTTGTCCTCATGTTATAAAAACTGTAATTTCTTACTTTCTTAGTGACTTTATATTATAGCCAAAATCTGCCTGTGGTTGAAATCAAATTGCATCCATTATCTTGAATAATGGAATTTTCTATAGATTTCAAGATCTATGAAGAAGTACAACCAGAAATATAGTTACCCTTCCTCCTTTTCTCCTACAGGTTATTCCAAAGGACTATAAGACTATGACTGCTCTTGCAAAGGCCATCTCCAAGAACGTGCTCTTTGCTCATCTTGATGACAATGAACGAAGGTATGAGGTGCTTTATGATTCTAAGGATTCTATAGCTTGACCTGAAGACAAGAAATTGTCTTAAATTTTAGCTGAGAAAGCTCCTCAGGGATCAGAACTACTCAGTGATGTGTTAGAGTTATACTAGACAAGCTCCCTCCCATGATATTATGAAGAGGTTAAAATCACAAGCTAAAAAAGAAAGAACAGATTCAAATTCATTCAGACATGCTTAATATTTTAAAATCAGCTGTGCCTATGGTGAGAAAGGACAAAGATTCTGTCTGCATTGACGTTTTTATTACTGGCAGCACATCAAGCAATACAGTCCTTCAATGGGATACTCGTACGCTTTCAATCAAAGCACGCTCTCAAGTGTGCAAATTTTGCTCCCTCTTGCAGCCATTTACACAGTTTAATTACTTTGCAATCCTAATTATTATGATACCACATTAGCATGCAGATTTCTGGAGTAATTAGAAGAGGACTAACTGCACATTTCTTCGAGCTTTTTTTACCCACAACAGAGAATTCCTGAACAGAACTGCTGAAAATCCTAATTATACCATCTGCATGCTACCATGACAAGCACTGGAGGGGTGGGTTTTCTGATTAGAAAAGGCACATTTTGGTAAAATGTTATCTTAAGTAGGCATGAGAGGGAAAGATGGAGGGAAAAATACTCTGTCCTGCACCTTGCTGATTGTACATCATGGTTATGGTGTCTCCAAACCATTCCCAGTGTTTATTTGTGTCAGCTAGATTATCCTGTTGTAGATACGTGGTAGGAGGGAAGAGATGTTCACAGTGTTACTCCCGTGTGTGCTGCAGAAGGGTCATAGACTGTCTGTTCTTGCAGTCCTCAAACAACGGCTTTACCAGGTGTGTACTGCCTCTGCTGTCAAAAGCTTTTCTTGGTTTCTGGATTTTGCACTAGGGCGTATTCAGCTGGATATCATCTGTCTTGCTCTGGTGCCACATTCAGGCCTCATGACAAGCATAATGAGGTATTGCTCGTGTTGGAGGAAAAATGAACTCACAGAAAGACAGTGCACCCTGCTTTTGCAGACAGGATTGTGATGAACAAATAAATTGTCCTTTCTTTGTATTTTAGTGAGCATATTCTTGAAGTCACGCCATTGTTCTTATCTGTGTTTGCTTGTCAAGTGTGGAGGAGTCAGCAAGTTGCAGTATACCACTGCTGTCACTTCCAGTTTGCATCTGGTTGATGCAGATAGGTAGTTCCCTAAAGTATATAGCATATGACTTTGGCTGGGGTTCTGTCCTCTTGGAATGGTGGAAAACTAGATGAAGATATTTGATTTTTTGTGCTGCAGTGGTGGTGTTTATTTTCTTCAGTGCTTTCTACACTGCAGACAGTATCATTGTTTCATTTAATTTTGTGGTTGACCATTCTCCAAGATCTGGGAGGTCTTCAGGTGGAGGAAGGATGGACTAGCAGGGCCAAAAATAAATTTACAGTGGATAACTCATACTTTTTCTTCTTTGAAGAGATACTTAAATTAATCTGTTCCATGGCTGTGTAGCCGATGGAACTTGTGTTCCACTTGCTGTTTGGCAACTGTGAAGGTTCTTACGTGTAACATACAGCCTGATTTATAAACACAATGTGTAATCTATTACCTCTGTGTCAAATATCCCATACTAATGAACTTCAGCATGATGTCTTACACAATTGATAAGGTAAACAAGTATATTTTTGAATTGGTGTTTCAAATAATTTTGTTCAGGTTTACATTCATGGTTTTATTTTAGATAGCATTTTTTATATGCCATGCTTAAAAAAGGTTTGCTATCTATCACACACATGTAAACACACATGCACATGCTCTCTGGTGTAAAATTATACTGAAAAGTGCAATAAATGAGAAAGTGTAACTGCATCAATACTAAAAGTGACGGAGATAGTTTATCAGTAACTCTTGTCAAAATGTGTGGTTCAAGAGTAGCTAATAATATAAAGAACAGTGCAGCTGTGAAAAGTGATGTGGCAGTCAACTGATTTCTCTTGGGATTTGTCCCTGACTTCAGTAAAATCTTGATAAAACTTGAGTTAATGTCCTTTGTTCTTTCCAAGTCAGTGGCAAAATGCCCATTATTGTAAGTGGAAATGTGTTTTTAACTCTAAGGAAGCTCTTTTTCTCATCTGCAAAATCAGGAATGTGTGGCTTTTTAATTGCATTCACACACGTGCACCTGATGGGTATTTTATGTGTGTCCTTCTTTGTCTGGGACTGGTCTGTTACGTGCTCGCTAACAGCAAAACTTCGAATTCACATGGATGTATCACATTTTTTATTTTATTTTTATTTTTTAGAATTGGTAAGAAAATAATTGTAAAAAGCTAAAGCAACAACGGGGCTTCACAAAGTCCCTTACTGTGTTTTAATAGGTATAGTTTGGTTTTGATTTTTTATTAGAGTATTTCACACCCAACACAAGTGCCATACTATATTAAAAATCTCTGTGAAATACTTACCAGCAGAGGATAACCGTTGAAGACCTGTGGGAAAACAGGGATGCCTTGGGGTTGATAAGCTTAATTGTGAACTGGACAGCTTAGTGAGTTGCAGAGAGTTCATGGGTATGTATTGGTGTGCTTACACTGTGGGCTTATGCTTGTGTTTTGGCTTGTTATTAGCCCAAACTCGGTTAAAGTCTTTTAGGAGCAGCCTCATGTCTGGGTTTGTATATGTGCTTTGATTTGGTTTCCTTTTTTTTCATTGGGATGTTTGGCAAACCTTGGCCCTGTCACTTTTTTCAGACTTTGGTGTGTCTGCTTTGCAGTTAGGATGTATTTAACAGCTGGCAGTTGAGCGTGGATTTTTCATAGTGCTCTTATATCATCCTGCAGGTCCCTAGGCACACGTGCTTTAACTCTGCTCTCTCCTCCTTTCCCCCACCCCATATGATGGCATATTGGCTGGCTTCTGTTCACGTGGGGGTTTTGCCCTTCATTCTGTGTTTCTTCCATACTCCGCATCCTTCGTGACTCCACCCCAAAACTCTTGGAAGAGAGTTTTATTAGGTGGGCAATGAAGCATGTTACTTAAGCTCAGATATGAGTCCAGCAAGATGTTTTTGGAAAAGCATAGTTCATACTGATGCACAAACATCATGCAGAAGCTATGGAGCTGACCACCAAGAGGACAGTTTTCCAAGGCAGAGAGCACTCTAACAACCTGCTAGTTATGACCACTGCAAGATCAGCAACTTGGTGCCTATCTGGTCCTGATTTGGTGCCCCCTGAAGCCTCACATACATATGCACAGTGCTTCATAACTGATTCTTGTGTGACGGCTCTGGAGGTGTTCCTAGCAGCACAGAACAACTTTTGATGCAGAAGACAGTGCTGTGCACCCAGAAGATCCAGGAACTGCTCGGCAGCCTGTTCAGGGATGAACAGCCTTGAGAGCTTTGAGAGAGAATGTCAGTGGATTTGGACCTATAGCCAGGTAAGATGCATTCACCCTCTTTTGATTTTACTGGGGAAAAGTGAAATGACAATATTAACTGTGAGGTATTTTTGCATTATAACCATCAATTTAGTTTATATAGACAATGTTCTTTGCCATGATTTGTCTTTAACTTCAGTTGAGAGCAGAAGCCATCTTGTTTCTCTGTTGTGCCCTAGACAAAGTCACAGTAAAAATTATTTAATAAAACACTACCAATCCTTGCTTATGGCATTTGTGCTTAATAAAAAGAACTTAAAAATTAAATTACACTTAGATGCACTTTTTGAAATATTTTCTTCTGTTATCTTTGTAGTCTCCCTCCAGAATGCTGGTAGGAAGTTATGTTAGGTGACCTGTGCTACTGGTTCTGATGGCTGAATAAAGTGAAGAAACTCCTTATTGACCTTACTCCTCCTAGCTCCAACATGATCTCATGGTTCAGGTCCAACTATGCTCCTAACAGGCCTAATTCTGAAGGTCGTTAGAGTTTGCATAAACTTTCCCCCTTCTTTTGGTATGTGGCACTTGAGAATTTTGCATATGGGACAAATCAGCAAGGCAGGGTGCGTTGTGTTGATGCCCTCTCTACTTAGTAGTTTTTGTTCACTCAGCAGGCAATGAATGATTTATATCTATGCGAAGATAGAATTACACCCATAGCTTGGCAGCAATTTATTTCCTTTCCCACTCTTGGATTTCCAGCAGATTAACATCCTCTAAGGCTTCCTCATTGTGAAATGGTGTATAAAGTCAGAACTGGTGACAAGGGGCTAGTTTGATTGTCCTAATCTCTTTTAACCTAGCAGTGTAGCTTGCAAGAATTTTTATTGGTTCAGCATGTAATGCTGCAATAGAAGTACACACCCTTGGTTTTGCTATGACGTTGTATAGTAAAGGGGGAAAAAGAAGGAAGAGATTGTTCATTTTCCTTCTGTGGATAAAAATAAAAAATAAAATATTTCATCTCATCATTTCATTGATAGGTTGTTCAGTCTCTGCTGGACTGGGGCAGCCACTGAGGACTCTGGCCTGAAGGGGACATGAGAAGGTTTGGAGGAGACCTGCTGTGGGAATGCAAGTTGGACCCAAAGCTGACAATAGTCAAGGAGGAGAAGGAGATGTCACTGCAGCATAACCAGTGAATGAGAGAGCAGGACTGAGATCAGCAGGCACGTCATCTTGGTGCCAGGATATCACCAGTGCCTGCTCCGCTGTGAATCATGAGCTGTGCCTTTCAGTCCATGTTCAGAAGTGTGGTGGACTCTTAACTGCATTAAGTAGTGGAATGGGTAAATGTTCACCATGTATATATGTAAATGCTATGCAAAATTAATGTGTTAAGGCTATGTAAAACTTTTTCATGAAGGAGCAGAGGGTGTAGATAGCTATTTAATGTGCACTTCCAGACTCCACTTCTAGAGTTTTTGCTAATAGCATAACTTTTACAAGCATTTTATTCTTTATTGCTTCTGTATAAGCAGCTGTGATGGCTGTAACAGCTTTCAGAATATTTCTGTGTAATTTATTACTTGGATTAATAATAAATCGGTTTGTTTGAACAGTATATTGGTGTGAAAGTACTTTGGAAACAAAAGTTAGGAAAATTTATTTAATACTTTTGCTAAAATATTGAGCTCTTACAAAGGCACAGAAAAGCAACAAGTAACCTAAATGATAGACAAAATGGCTGTATTTATTACAGCAATACACTGTGTTTCATTGCTTGCGTGTTGCCTGCATGTCAAAGATGTGAGGATAAAGGGCTTTTTTTTTAATTTTCTATGCTCATCAGAGCCAACACATAACACGAAAATCGGCACTTTTGTTTGGCATTCAAATCAATCAAGAGTTTTCTCAAAGTAAAAATTCTTACCTTTTTCCCAGCACCCTCTCAAACTTTGTGGCGGGAAGACACTACTGTGATACTACAGATAGAATTGGACGCAGGTATTGTAGATACCATCATCTGGCTGTTAGCCTTTCAGAAAGATATTCTGTGACCTCCTTACAAGTTTTTTCATTAAGTTGTCTCCAATTCAGGCAGTTTTGTAAGTCATGATTGGGGCCAAAGTTGGCTCCTACAGGGAGATACTGGGCATAAACATACACTATTTGAAGGACATTAAGGTCCAAATTAAGATTTCCTCAGAACTGAGATACAGTAACATTCTGAAAATGTATAATGGGCAGCCTCAAAGCGGAAATGAGTAATGTGTCTATGTCTCCTGAAGACAAAACATCAGAATTAGGCTTAAATTGTACAAGATGGATGTAAACTAGACATGTGGTAATAATTTCTAGTGGTAAGGACACTTAGATTGTAGAGCCTGTGATTGTTAAGACTGGTTAGGCAATTTATTTGAACATAATTTAGTATGTTCTGTGTTTGGATGGGAGAAGTCTCTTAGCTCTGTTTTTGTCATGCCTAAATCCTCAGTAGTAGAGATGTTTGTGTATTCCTTGTTTATATCTTTTTTTCTTCTCATTTTTAAATGTATTTGAAGAGTTATTGTTTCTTCTCGCATCTTTTGTTTTCTCTATTGAATCTAATTCTCCCCATCTTTCTTGTCAGACCAGGTTCCTCAGACCACTGACCATTTTTGTTTCCCCCAACTTTCTTCAGTTGGTCCACATCTTTCATGTTTCTTTGTATTTTTCACAGCAACAGGAGATTGTTGATTTCCATTTAGCATGTGATCCTTGGAATCATTGAATCTTTTTCTGCATAAATGCTACCTTGGCAGTGAGTCTTCACCATGTGTTTGGACTGTTGATTATTTCTATCCAAACATAATACTTAGCAATTGTGTCTTTATTGAAAGTTAATCTATTTTCTCAGTCCATTTCTTCAATTTATAGTCATTTTACATCCTTATCTTGTTTCTAACTGCTTGTAGCTCCTTTACAGCTAGGTATGGTCTTCAAATTCAGACAACACAACCTATGTCATCCAGATCATTAATGACTTTTGGGGACTTTTTCAGCGTAGGCATAATCTAAAATGGAGAAAAGTGGTTTACTTTAGCTAACAGGTGAATTTTAGTTGTTGTCCTGTTGATTTGATATTAAAATATTTTTGAAACTTCTGGTGATTAGTTAATTTCAAGGACATTATTACTACTATAAGCTTTATTCACTTCTGCATAATACCATGTTTTACTAAAGCACTGGCTGCAGGCCAGCTGGAAAGTTTCATATATGTGGAAGAAACCTAAGACGGCACCATTCAGGAGCAAGATATTTTAGAAACAGGATGCCACAGCTATGACATATTCATTACACATCCTGTATTTTCATTGCATTTGTAACTTAACTCCTTTGTTAAAAAACAAACACAGATCTAGCTTCTGCCTGTGCTTCATATATTGCACACAGTGTGCAGAACAGTACAAGAAAACTTCCATTCCCATGAAACTGCTTTATTATTTCTGTAGCTCCAGGAGTCCATGTTGTGCTAAAACCACATGGATGTTTAGGGAGAATATCTACTCTGCCTGCTGTAGGCATCTAAGTTGGCTACTGCTCAAAAACACCTAAGCTGGGAGCCTCAGGGTAGGGTTTCACAATTGATTTAACCCAAACCAACTCGGAGCTGCTACCAAAGGAGGAAATAACGCAGTAAGTGCAAGACTTGGCTACTCATTGCTTTTGCTGTTCTTGTGCTGGTGTTAGAACTTGTGCAGCCACAGGTAGCCAGCTCAGCTCTCTGAAGAGTGGTGTCCCCACCCTCCCCTTGTAGGAATAGTTTTCAAGTCAGATCAGTTCCTTCCACCCCTCTACCTGGCTGCAGAAATCCTTCAGCTTGCCTAAGGGAGGCAGTGGAAACATGCAGCTGAGGGAAGAGGGCAGGGCAGGATCTCCCTTTTGGCAGCAGCAGTGACTGAGATCAAATTAAGGGATGGAAAAAACACACCTTGAGGTCCTTTAGTAGTCACTGGACAAAATCAGATTATTGAAGTAGGTGGTGTGAATACCTCTATAATGAGCAATTGTTCCTTGCCAAGAATGCTCAAAATGTAGAGGTAAGCCACTCAGAAGGTGAGAGATGGAAAGAATAAGAGATGTGAGAGAAATTGCACAGCGCAGCATGGCAAAGCTAGGGGCAGAGGGCAGAGGGCTTTTCTGAGTCAATAACGTGGCTTCCTTGTATGATGTTCATTTTTTTTATGTGACCAAACTGTTGGAGGAGTTTCTTCCCCCTCCTTTTTGAAAGCAGCAACAGGGAGAGGATGACTGCATCCACCCTGTGCAGGGTGCACAAGGCGTGGGGCTGCATCCCATGAAGGTTTGCAGAGGCGTGAACGTCCCCCCTGTGCTGGAACTCTAGGAGATGGTCAGCAGACCGTGGTAATATGGGGGCAGAGGATGCGTATACACAAACTATATGTATGTGCTACAGGTTTGGTACTGAGGAGACTGGTGCACAAGCAGTCTGTGAGAGATTTTTTGTGATGTTTAGTCGTATTTGATGATTAGCCTGTTTTTTGAATTCTGCTTGTAAATAACCACAAAGAAGAAACGTATCTCTCAAATGAACCAAAGCATACTAAACAAAAGGTTTCCTTCTATGGATAATACCAAGATATTTTCCAGGTAAACTGTCTGGCAATCCAGCCTTCCTTTGTGTCTTTTATGCCTTGTTTATGGCTTGATTCAGCATGCTTTTCAAAAGAGCATGCTTAACTGCAAATGTGATTGTTCATTGACTTGCTGTGGATGTCAAAGGAACTATTCATGTATTTAAATTGAAGCAGATTCAGTCTTGCTGAATTGGAGCTTGCCAATGAGGAATACTACTTAAACTAGAAGTTATGGATTTTGGAGACAAGAGTCGTCTGGCAGTAGTGATGGAAATGAAACCAGGTAGAATTGCCCAGCTACTTGGAAAATAAATGATCCAATTCTCCATTCAAGGATTAGCTGTGAATTTAACACTGACTTTATTTTCCAGTGCATCCATCTCATTTACCCAAGAATTATTGTCTTTAATTACCATTGTGGTGCCTGCAGGCAGCACTCTTTAAATTAGTTATGCAAAGTTCTGCTCAGCAGTCATCAGGAGATTGTATCTGCTTTACTATCAATCCCTCTACAGCAGCGTGACAGCATTCAGATTTTGTACTACAGAATCATTTTTGTGATGTCAGTTTTTGGCCTGGTAGATAGGTTATTCTCTTAAACATAACTAAAAGCACACACATTTGGTATTTATGGATATTTTTATCTTTAGAAACAAATACTGTCAGTTCATAGCTTTTTAGAGGTTGTGATTCACCCTCAGTGTTTTGTTAGACAGTTTATATTCTTCATCACAAATAGTAGTGGCGCCATTCCTAATGGCAGTTATTTTTAATTCTGCATAGAGTAGTGGTTTACATATGGGCAGTATGTCACCAATTCCAAAAAACAGATTTAAAGCAGAGAATTAATTTACCTAAGTCCTTTTAAACCTAGAAAGAACGGCTCAAGACGAATAGTATTCACGCATGCTTATGAAAAAAATACTGTATCTGTATACGTAAAACAGAAAAATTAAGACTGCTGAATTTAACAGGCCTTGTAAAATCTTTCTACCACTGCAGTATATGTGACTGTGCCTTTGTGGGCTTCTTTACACAACAATTAGCTGGCAGCCGTTCTGAAAATGCATTACTCAATGCTAAGGCTTTCCAGAATTAAACACAAAGGTTGAATAAAAAAATACCACTCTTCTCAGCAAGTCTTTATCCTTCGCATCAGAGCAGCTGGAAGCTTGTTGGGAGCGGTAATTTGTCTCTGTGTATGGAAGAACAATGGTTTATTTCAACCAAAGCTCTTTAAAGCGATGCTTCCTTTTTTTTTGCTTCCTTTTTTTTTTTTTCTTTTTTCTTTTTTTTCAGAAAGGTTGTAGGTAACCTGTCAGCAGTTACTCCTACTCTAATAAGTCTTCATTAGGCGACTGATTTTGCAACCTTCCACAGCTTTGAAAGCCTACCTTTCTTCAAGTGGGAGTATTACCGGCACCGGTACCGGAGGATCAACTGTATGATTAAGTTGCTTAGTTATGCATTTAGAAGGGGATGTTCAAAGAGCTTAAAGGAACTAGATATTCACATTGATTGATATACAGTGGGAAGTGAACTATCAACTCTTAGAAGGTTCTCTTGAAAATCCCCGTTCTATGTTGTGAATGTTTCGACCTGTTCATTTCCATTACAAGATGACATCTGCTGAGTAACACTGAATAGAGAGACAGAAACCAACCTTAGAACAAAAAATAATCTGTAATACCAAGGCATTCAGTGTTTTTTTTTTCTTCTTATAGAAACAGAAGATTCAGCTTAGCAAACAGATTAAATTTCTCTGTCATTCCAGTGCACTTAATGGAAATACCAAGTGGAACTTACTTGACTGTTAGACTCCGAACTCTATTCTAATGAAGAAAAGGCTGACAAACCCAAACAATGATTTAGTTCTTGTTTTACAAGTTCCTTGCTAAAGATTTTGACCTGAAGTACATTGCATCTTGTGAGGTAACAGCTGGTCTATCATTGTCTTCGGAAAAAAGTAACAGTTGCTAAGATTTCAAGAAACAAAGATGGTCTTTGAATCAACTGGAACAGCTGTAAGAGACTGACACACCATGCACTGTCAGCTGCTTTAGTCAGATATTGAGACTGGCCCAAACTGAACGCGTTAACCCTTTGGCACCATCATATTCCTTTTCTCTCTTTCTGCTTTTCTATTAAAAGAAGGCCATAAAAATAAATTTAGTTTTCTAATTGCCTTTTGCTTCCTGGAGTTAAAGAAAGAAAACAAAAAACTCTGATTTCTTTTACATTTGTTCAGTTTTTATAAGCAATATGAAGACCTGCTTGCGGACAGATAAAAATTGCACTAGAAGCATATAATGCAGTCCTCCATGTAGTGCATTAAATAGAAAATAGTAGTACGTATCCGGAAAATGGCATCAGATGCTGTTTTAAGGCACTCTGCAGTTCTGTAAGTGCAGAGCATGTTTAGTTTAACAAAGCAGAATGAAAGGTGACGTGATCATGGTCTAAAGGGAAAGGTGGGTGACAGCAAAGGTCTCTTTAATAGACAGAGGTTTGTGAGATCCAAAAGCTGGTGGCTGAAGTTGGGCACATTCAGGCTGGAAAAGTTGAGTTTTTGCTTTTTTTGAGTAAGCAGGGAACGGATCCATAATTTAAATTAGCACGGCATGTGGCAGATTTTCCATTGCATGAAGTCTTCAGATCAAGCTTGGCTCTCCGCTGCTGCTAGTTCTTAAAGAACTTTCTGAAGTGCTCCATTATATTCCGTGTTTTTTTTTCAGAGATGGCAAAATGTGATGACATGAAAATTTATTTCAGTTAATGAAGAGTCAGCACTCATCTCTAGTGAACAAAACACTTGAAAATATGACTTTGGTATGCCTGAAAGCCAAGCTTGGGGCCTGACTGATTTTTGGATGCCTGAAATAGGCACATGTTGGGTGTCTTTCTAAACTATTGTTCTAGTTCAGTTACAAATGATTGGATACTATTCAGGAGCCTCTGAAATTCTGTAGTCTGTGGTTGATAGCATCAGGAAGGCGGTGGCTGCCTTACCACCTATTAATCAGTCATCTGGTCGTGCTGCACATCATGGTTGATCTCACTGCTAACAGGGAAGGTGAAGCATCTAGCAGTGGTACCACTGAGCCTTCTGCTTTGTCCAAAGTGCTTATGTGACCAGACGAGGAGACTGGTGTCTCAGTGCTGAATGTTGTGTTTTCTTGACCAAAGAGCCACGTCTGCCAAGCTCACTCCTAAGTGATAGTATTTACGAGCAGTGAATGGTGATGGCTTTTTGCAAAAATTATTTCACTGACCACATATAACCTATCTTCTTGTGCCCTGTTCTTTTATGTCCTAATCCTGCACCGTTTGGGTAACTAAAAGATTGGGAATTAACTAGAATATTGGCAATTATCGTCACTGTTTGCAGAATCAGATTCAGTTCACTCTTCTGTCTGTGGATAAAAAAGCATGAGAAAAGTGGATTTGTATCATGATCCCAGAGGATTTGAAAATTCTTTACTAATGTGAATGAGTAGCCTAGAATAAAGGCTGACATAAATAGAATGATTTTCCAGATGCGATAATTGAGGTAAGAAGAATAAACTGCGCAGTGTAGAGCTTTAACTCACATTAATGGGAAAGCACTTCACTGTCCTGTTAATCTATTTTGTATTTACAGTTACTACAAGGCCCATGTAAAGGCTAGACCTCCTGATATCACTATTTGAATTTGCAATGAAAGACCGAGTTTGCTGTCATTAAGCCAAATTCCAGCTCAGGTTTCCACTTTTTTTCTTTTTTGTATTTCTGATATTTTGTGAGATTTATTTATCATGAAGTCAGCTGTCTAAAGATTAAAAAGATTGGGAGAAACAAGAAAGAAAGCAATATATTTACATATTTTCTGAATTTTATTTTATTTATTGTTTAAAAGATTAGCAAGAAGACTTTGCTGCTACGTTTGAAATACTCGCTCATTTTTCCTCTGTTCGTTGTCCAATAGATAAACTTTGGTCCAAGCCCTTTCCTCACAGAGACACATCATGATTTCGTGAGGCAAATGGGAATTACTTTTTAATATCCAGAAACAGACCTTGGCCTTTTGACATCCTGATAATTCCCTGAACAGCTAACTGAACCTTCACCATGATAGACTGGATTTGCTATATTAAAATATTGTAGCAGTGCCATGATTCCAATTCCTGATAGTTTCATCACCACAGTTGACCTGTGTTCCTTTTACAGCTGCTTTCATCAGCATGGTTACAACATCAATACAGATTTTTCTTTGCTATTAGAAATGTGGTTTAAAATAGTGATTTGGCATAAGCAGCCTTTCATCCAAGTTTAGTTGCTGTTCTTTAGTACGCATGTCATGTGTCATGTTTTCTTTCTTATTTATTAAACCCTGTGCTTTGACTGGAACTTCTTTCCAAGAATACAAAATAATTATTCTATTATTGGAACATACAGTTTGATTCCTTCACAGGTGAACAAGAGTTTTGCAGCACTATCAAAACCATCCTCAGCAACGTCAGTTGGTTTACCCGACTTTTGGTACAAAAATATTGCTGAAATAAAGCTGCTCAATGGCTTAGGCAAGTTGTTGTGGCATCTTTGGACTTCATGCTCTCCTTGTCAAACCTATTCCACACGCTGCTATTGAGTCATCTTCAGAGCAGGGGCTGCAAAACAACCCTTTTTTATGTCCAATGCCTTCCGTGCACATCCTAATGGAGCTCTTCATAGATTTTGACAACCGTGAAGTTTTCTTGGCCATGCTACACCATATTGACTCATGGTTGTATGACTCCTAGCATTTTTTGGTAATACGTAAATTGCATTTAGACTAGAAAGACAATAAGTGTACTAATTCAGTGCACCTTAGGGTCTTCCTTGTGTCGCGGGTTCTTTTTGATGGCTTCTAAGTGCTTTCATTTACTGTGCTCTTTGGGCTTGGGACTTCCTCCATCTTCTGGCTTAGAATGTTAGACAAATTCAGCACTTCAATCTGATCTTCACTTGCATATGTTCTATGTAGATTATTTTTAATTACCCAGGCTATATATAATTATGCCAGAAAATTTCATTTTTTTCAGTAACTTCCTGTTAAAAGAATTGCCTGACAAATACACTTACTGTGAATGTGAGCAATCTGCATTTAGAACAGTATCATTTTCAAAGGATGCTTTCATGGAAAACAAGGTTAAATTGTGTGGGAGCAATGGAGATTCTGCAAGTAGCTCTAATAGGTAGGTTCTTTCTTCCTTTCTTCCAATGCTTAGTGTTATAAACCAGGTTAGAGTGCAAGAGATGTAGCGAGAAAAAGAAAATGCAGAGTTTTGTTGGTTTTAGGCTCCATATTAACTGCATTCTTCATGCCCATGGGTGAAGTGAGGCAAAATTCATGCAGAGTTTGTGTAGAGTTTATTTCTGGTAAGCTTCTCCACATTTCTTATTTATCAGTTTTATTTGTTTGGTTGCTTAGTCCTAGTGCCGTGGTGACACCCTCTGGCAGTGGCAGGATAGTTCCATCTCCATTAGGGGACTCTTCAGCAAATGATGAGCAATCTAGCTGGAAAGGCATTGGCATATCCTGTGCTTCATCTCTCCCAGAGCTCTTTTGGCTCAAGACTGAAAATCACGCACGTGAGGTTAATTAATGTTGTACATGAATTTGGTGGCTAATTGATACAAATTAAAGTACCATCTAATAAATATTGCTGGGCAGCTCTTTTTTTTTTTTTTGGTGAGCAGCTTGAAATTCTCCCCTTGCACTTAAATTAATTTGTTTACATCAACTCTCAGGCACGCTTTTCTCTCCTGGAGTGAAGCCTCTGAGCAGAGCCTTGCAGCCGCGCTGGCTGTTCTTGTGGCTGGAGCCTTGCACCAGGACAGAAGAGATGTCTCACCAGTCCATTGTACCTGTGAAATAAAACAGGTTTGTAAAGATGGAAGAGCTACTGTGTGTGTGCCTGGCTACTGTTAATTTACCATTTTGCGTTGGTAATGCTTTATTTGTGCTGTTTTACATTAAGCTGTTACGGGTCACAGAATGCAAACTTCACGCAGCTGAAGCTTTTTCCAGGCAGTATAATGAGAAAAACCAGTGAGCTGTAGAGGTACTTGGAACAGTGAGGTGGGGTAGCAGAGGCTTGCAGAAAGGTGCTAAAAAGCACAAGTCCTATTAAAATAAGTAAAAAAACAAAAAAAAAAAAAAAAAAAAGGAGCTGGAGACTATGGAGACTACTTAGTGTTTTTTGTTGGATCTGGATCTATGTCTCACTTTTGTAAGCAACTTTGTACTTGTCTACAGGGCAAGCTAGCAGTACAGAACTACCAAAACGATCAAGTTTGGGCAAAGCAAACTGCCTGGCTGCAACAGCCTTAGGATTTGTGCAGGGTAATTTACCTGGCCGCTCAGCAGCGTGAATTAGCCCACATGGAGGTTGGTGCTGCTGGACTTCTTCCAGCATTCAAGCAAAGCTGAGGGCTGCATTGTTAGAGAAATCTTGCTGCATGAATGGGGAGCTGTGGTTCTGAAACAAAAACCTTAGCAGGAGCTATTCCTCTGTCCCCTAAGGACTTTTATTGACCTGCTTGTAGTGAACCCTCCCCAGTTCTATAGCAGGGGCTGAGCTGTCTTGCACTGATGTTGAGGACTTTTGGTTTAGGGCATCGTGACTTCTCAGCCTCTTGGTGAAACGTGAAGGTTTGGCTCAGCTTCTGAAAGCAGCCATCGTTGTATCTGCCACCTGGGGTCACTGTGTTCAAGGTTATTGAAAAGGAGAAGTATAAAGTAACAAAGAAAATAAGTAAGCAGTAAAAACACACTTCCAAACCCTAACCCCTGAGGCGAAAATTTAGATTTCCATAAGTATACAAATTACTTGAAATTTTTATTGTGTGTGAAAAAAAATGAAGCCGTATATTTCAGTGAGTAAACAGAAGTCAGCTTTAACAAGCCAGAGTTTTGTATAAAGAAATAAACTATCAGAAGAAAAATGTTATCTCTCATAGACACTGACTTATTACAGTTTGTCTTAGCTCTTCTGCCTGTTGGTTAGTGCAGTGTACTGCAACCGACTTTAAAGATCTTTGTAGCAGTATATTTTGTGGTTGAAAAACACTCAGTGGTGTTGGGGCTGATCTCAGACTTGTTTTACACTGGAATTACTGCACATATCTCAGTCTCTTTTCATATTATTTACACATACGTAAGTGAGATTATAGGTGAGTAATATATATTTTACTCTGCACCCATCTTACGGTATTTCTTAAGTGTGCTGTTAAACCTTTATCTCAGCTAACCCCACATGATATATTATGTACCCACAGTACATCTTACAAGCACTTCAGCTGAATTTTCAAGCTGGCTGAGCTTAAAGTTGTCAAAATATGTATTTATTTTAAAACTCCTCAGAACGCTATATGGATGTAAATCCTTCTGTGGAAGTGCTGCATTGTGAGAGAGAAAAGGCTGGGAAAAGAGCAGCTCCAGATGATGCAAATGCTACTTCAAATCTTGTATTTACAGCATCGGCAGTGTGTGTGCTGCTCTGAAGCAGAACATACCTCCAACAGCAGCTGCACAGCTGCTGCCTGGTAGCCTGAAAGAGAAAGTCAGAGCTAAAGCAGTAATGCACAGCAACTGTTTTTCCACTTTTCTGTTCACAGATTCTTGTATAAAGACCTGTAGGTGAGAATGTATTTTGATTGCTGTACCTGGCCACTGGGTGGCCTCCATTAGAGCTGAAGAAGAAACATACATCTAGGCAGTGCATCTTTTATTTCTTAGCCAAATACTGCTGAAAGTTCTAGATAATGGGACTATACGAGATATTTCGTGAAATTCAGGCTGTTATTTAGTATGGAAAATTGGTAAATTGATATTGTGCCCCTTTTTTGTCGTTCATAATTAGAAATGATGTGTGTAATTTACTTAATGTTTTTGTTGACATATCTGTGCTTTCAATTAGATAAGATGTAATTCAGTTACAGGTATAGCTGAAGGAGAATAGTATTGTGAAAACAGCATTGAACATAATACTGTTTCTTCCATCACTTTTTGCAAATGGAAATCATACATGCTTTGCAGTATTGAAGGGTTATATAGTCAGTGTACTGCAGAATTGCCTTGCATAAAACTTCAGTGCCTTTTAAAATCAACTCTGCATCACTGGCACCATCTCAAAGTAAAATTATTTAGCATCCTTTTTAGTTACATGTTCTTTAAAGCATATGTAAGGAACACGTTTTAGTCTTCTTATAAACGGTATTCTTTGGAGTAATTCATTATGTATGTCATTATGAGGTCAGGATCAGAACATTATGTTTTTGCCTCTTATAGTGAGATAGCTTCTCATAAAGGGTATCGTGCTGCTGTGCTCCTAATTGGTACTATATGAAGAATGTAAATTAACATGTTAGTTTTGATGGGAATGGTGATGAGGTTGGAAAGGCGTCATTAGTATGCTCAATAGTGCAAAATAATACTTTGCTTTCCTTCCGAATTCAACTAGTTAAGCTAAAAATATGGCACAGCTGCTTTCTCTTTACACATGTGAAAATGTGTGGAATGTGAAGTAAGAGAGAGAATTGCAACCCTTTGGGCAAGAAACACAATATTCGTTGCTGAGACATCCATTTCACCATCTCATCATGAGCACTCTACGCAAGGCAAAGCGGGGCTCGGCGGTACCATTTGGGCAGGACCTGGATGCGTTGGGCCTCCTACCAAAGAAAAGCAGCAGAAGTGGAGTAGCAGGCAGTAATATGGATTTTGTTGCTGTTATTAGATTCAAGATAAATTGCCAACTCCACTTGGAGCTGCTATGGCCTAAGTTCTTTAAAGCACTGTTGAACTTGAACAGTCCCTCGAAAGCATATCTAGTCCTCACTTAAATGCTGCAAATGGATCAGATGAGAGATTAAGACAGAAGTGGAAGATCCTTGGGGATGTAAATCAATACTTATTAATGACATATAACTGCGTTAGGTCTCGGGAGAAAGGAGAGTCTTGGCTGTGAGATCTGATTTGTAGCTTGATAGGAAGCTGTGCAAGAGACCGGGAAAAAGGCTGGATGGCAGTGGCTTGATAACTGAGAAGCAAATGATGGAAAGCTTTGTAAAGTATATTTATATTAACAATAGTTGACTCTTAAAAGGTGCTCTTTGCCTGTTGTGCTTTGGGCTTTTTATTAAGAAGGGTAGGGAACCATTAGCTATGTTTAACACTGTTTTTGGATATCCTTTGTTACTGTGATTGATTAATAAAATTGCAAAGTGAATGTCTGATCCTGAAACTAGATCTATGCAAACAAGCCCTTACAGTCCTGCAGGGCTCAGTAGACATCAGTGGGAGCTACTAGAAGCAGGAGGATTAATCAATATTAGATTGACTGCAAAGCAACATTAGATGAAGGAGCTCTGGACTGCGAGCAAAACAACAGAAAATATTGGTGGAAGAGAATTAAATTGTGCTCTTAGATAGCTCTTTCATAAAACTAACTCAATCAGAAAGTCAGTTTTTAAAAATTCTACGGCCAGTTTAAATTTGGCTGCCTATTGTAGTTACTGGAAGTCTCACATAAAACAGTATATTCCTAATGTGATTGAATTAATGTTTTCTTGTTATTGGAGTCTGCTTTTTCTTTTCTTATTTTTGTTGATTTAATATGCAGGAGTATAATACTAAAGCAGTACATTACATAGATTTGCAAGTGTAGAGCTTTAAAAAAAGTGTATTTTCCTAAATGTAATTTTTTGAAAGTTTCTGTTCTTTTTTTTATGTTCTTTTGTGTTAATGTTTTTGAAGTCTTTGGTGATTCAGCCTCTTGGTAGTAGGGTCACCCAGCTTTGCAGTCATGGAAACATGAAAAATCAGAGCATAATTAAAAGCAATATATTAAAGCAAATTTATAACAGTTTGCATTTTTAAAATGCAAATGAGGTATGAGATAAGACCCACCAACATTTACTATGTCTGTTGATTGGCAAAATCCATCTACTGCAGATTCATCTGTTGGAGATTTGATGATTGGTAGCATATTGCAGTTCTTTTTATTGATAATTCAGGGTTTAACTCCAAGGATATTTTTAGTTCCCAATTTCTATTATTGATTGTAATTTCTGGTCAACTTGGATTCTGTCTTCATTCCTGTCTCCATTCTCATGATGTTCACAGCAATGCTGCTCTTCCTTTCTCCCTTAAATCCACCTGGATTTCATTCTGGTCATTTTCTACTATACTACTCCTCCCAGCCCTTGACATGCTGCCTTACATCTCTCTTTCACTTTATAATTTCTGATTTTCTTCTGGCTGCTGTTCAATTTCAGAAGAAAAAAAATTAGCCCATGAGTCTAGAGAGGCAATATAAATTCCATTTTTATCAACATTTGTCAATTAAAATCTGATACTACCGAGCCTTTTTATAAATAATTTGACTATTCCAAATTTATGTGGATAATACCTTGAACCACTCACTCCATATATATAACACTTATATATGGCAGATGAGGAGAGATGTTTCTGTGAGACTATATACATTTACAAGTACAGCAATAAAATCCATTGACTACACCCCAGTGTCACACTCAGCGTGTGTATGCTCACACTTTTGCACATGTGTGTATATGTAGCTTTTAGAGATGAACTCATGTGTGAATATCTGATAAGATATAAAACTGAAGCATGAAATCTGGGCTGATCTCTTGAGTTGGTTCAAGGCCATATTCTGGAAAATGATTTGAGTTCCGATTCAGCCAAAATCCCTTGAATGTGTTTTTCTGGCAATATTTTCAAGAACAGCTGATCTTTCCACATATTTTCCATTTGGGTTAGAAATCTTAAGAGTAACCAAGATGCCACTGAAATACTGCTGTTTGCTGATCATTGAAAAAAAAAAATGCAACCCGTATCTGTGGTGCCATAACTTTGCCATTTTCTGTTGGTGTATCTCAAAGCTCTAGATGATAGATAATGATAATAAGGAGACCAAGTTGAAGTTAATTGCAAAACATTGCTTATTAGGCTTGAAAGAGACATAATAGTAGGGCATACTAATTTTTTAAGACACTGATTAATATAACAGCTACAGAAAAAAACTGGCAGTGAATACGTTTCTAGGGAGTTTGCAGGATTGCTGGTTTATGCATTTTCTTTTACAGCCTACACAGTTGGAGATAATTCAGAATCTTACTGTTTAAGACTAAGCCAAGTATCTAAAATCTTGTGACCATATTTAGGGATGGATGAAATGTTTTGGTTAAAATAGCTCACCCTCCCCTACACATGCCCATATTTCTGTCCTGTCTTCAGACCGGTGAAAGGAAGAGACAGGGGGACCTCAGAGATTTCCTTTGCCTTTTCTTTTAATCCATCAGCTGGGTGTTAATGATCTCACACTGCTTATTCCAGTACCCAAGCACCTGCGTTCCCTCTCGACCTGGCTGAGTCGCCCAGTTTGCCAGTTACCGTGTTAATCCACAACTGTATTTTGGTTTAACCATCCCACGGGCTGAAGCTGGAGAAGCACTTGGTGGCGCGTGGCGCTGGTGCATTGTGCATCTCATCCAGCACTGTGCTGGGCTCTGCCAAGTGTTGTCTGCTGGCAAGAGGGAAAGAACAGGAGGGCAATTCAGAAGATAGGGGGATGATAGCAAGGCCTGAGGCTTTTCTCTTTTCTCGCTGTTCACTGGTGTTGACTTTCTCGGTTACTGTCATTCCCTGTCCATACGGCGTGTTTGTCTGGATAAAGGCTGTCTGCATCTCTGCTGAGAATGTGCAAAATATGGAGAGGGCTCGCACGGTTTAAAAATAGCATTTATTAGCAGAAAAATTAAAGGCTAGAGAAGGATGTTGGGTGGAGCAGTGAGAAAGCAGTCCCAAGCTACCTCTGTAATAATGAAGTTCTTACAGTAGTCCTAGACAGCCTGTTCCCAGTCTGTACCAGGACATACAGTATTACCCAGGGCTGTGCCAAGAGCCTGAACTTCACACATCCCTGGTGCTCAGTAACTCAGCACAGCGCATGCAGCTAGGCTTGGATTTGCAGAGGAAATCCAGAAGACGCTAGGAAAATTTCTAAAGCAGGCAAAATGAAACAGGCTTCAGATATATAGGAGGTGGATTCTGAAAGCTACCAGTGGCAAAATGGAAGATTGTTTTTGAAGAACAACTTGTCTCATTCCTGACCCCGTAACCTTCCGTGCGAGCCAGAGGGAGAGCACTGATGCCAATCCAATAGGCATGCTCAGCAGATGTCCAAGGCTCTGTTTTATATCCAGTGATACTAAAGGTTGTTTATAAAGGCAAGACGTTATTGTTTTGAGTGTTTGGCACTGCCTCTCATCTTTTAAAGTTGAGAGGAACAAATCTGATGAGGTTTCCAGCTCTTTTGTCTCAGTTACCAGAGTAGGCTGTCAGAAATCAGTGTGTCCTCTCTGACAGTCATCCCGCACTTGCTTTACTCGTCATTGCCCTGATAGAAAACATCTTTCTTCATGTCCTTGGGAGGACAATCTAAGAGCGTTCTCTTGGATCATTGAGTACAATTATCTGATAGTGCAGAAAACCAAGTCATACTACCCCTTGGATAACCTAAATGAAGGTATTTTTATTTCCCTCGGTTTATTGGGCTACAGTTGCTGGAAAGCTGCTTCATAACACTACTGTTCCCATGGCAAGACAGTGTCTCGTTTCCAGACTAAATGTTTATATGTGTTGATTCTTCATGCCCTCGTTGTCCATTAGTTAAAATAACTCTTTTTCAACTCTGATCTTCACCCTTACCCATACCTCTCATCTCTATGTATTTATAAACTACAGTGACGTCTTTTATTCTACTTCATCTTACTGCTGTAAATGATTCAGACTCTTCTTATCTTCTTTTATAAAAGATAGGCTCTCCATTATGCTTATCATCCCAGAATATCTTTTCCTACATCTCTTTGAATCAAATGAATCTTCTTTCTTTGTTTCTTTTGCACGTGGTAAACTAGAATTGTGCACTATATTGAAGGGAGATCATTTACAGAAGTGCTTTTTACAGTGGCATTAACACTTCCCTTGCTCACTTGGAAGTGACCCAGTTTATGCTGATACAGGGTGGTTTTGCTTTTTTTCCCAGCCAAGGGTAAAAAGGGTGGCTTACAGTTATCCAGTGATTTAATAAATTCAGATTAAAGCAGAAATTATTGCCGTAACTTTAATGTACATGGCCTTTCATGTTAGATTACTTCGTTTCACTCCAGCTTTATTACTTCAGTCATCAAAAGCATCCATTTTTTTTCTATGATACTCTGTGCAGTACCTCTGAACATAGCATCTTCTTTCTTAAAAGCAGGCCTTGAAATATTCTTACTAGAATTACCTCTGGTCTTGTTCTTCCAATATCAACTGTTGCTACTCTATCTTAAATTGTTGTCTTAAACACATTATATATATATAGTTTTTCTTCCTAATCAACTTTGCCATTTTAACCATCAGTCTACCTTATAACACTGAACATGCTTCCTTGAAGCACCGATTGATTTATTTTGTCTAGAATATCAGTTATCAAATAAAGGGAGTAAGCAAATATTGCAGTGTGTCTCATTTTCCAATTACCTCTATAACTTTCATTATTCTTCCCTTCAAAATTTGTTTTTAAGCCTTGCATTACTGAGGTTAGACTAATGGACAATCTATAGCCGCACAGGTTACCTTGGGGTGACATCAATCTATAGCTATCAAAGATGATGAACAAAGTGTGTTTTAGTTCAGTCTCTTCTGAGCTGGTTAATAAAAGGTCAGACAATGACAATACATTCCTTACTGCAAATCAGGAAAGGTTATACCTTCCTGAGCCTTTCTGGAAAAGGATTTCAGACTGGGGGGATGTCTAATGGATTTAGTTTTCAACTACATGAAATCTACCCTCTAGACTAGCTCCCCCTTCAAATGCTAGTGAAGTAGGCATTATTTTTAGAAATTTCTATTTCTAGTTAAAATAACCAAAGTGAGAGAAGGTGGTGCTTTTCCATTTGTTTTGAAATGGACTCAGTGGAGAGGTAGTAAGTCTCTACTGAGTCCCTACCTCTCTTAAAATCTCACCCCCAACTTTCCTTGTTATTTCCTCATCATTTCCTATGCTGTGAAATAATTACCTATGGAGTTCACCATATAAAATATATATTGTATTGCATTGAGAATCCATAGGGGACTCTTCACAGTAGTCAAAAGAGCTTCAATTCTGAGGGAAAATTTTTGATTCTATTTCAAAGTGAATGTGATTAACTATTCTAAATATTCTGAATATTGTAATTCTTATCACTATTCACTTACAGTCCCTTTATGAGCATCCTCATGGGGTAAATAGTTTGCAAGAAACAAGACCTGCGTAATTTTTAGAGCAGACATGTTCCGGACACAGCTGACACAGCTTCCATTCCTTGAAGGGAGCAGTCCTTTTAAAAGTATTTTAAAGTTGTGCTTATTAATTAACTCTGGTTTGGCATTATATACTCCTGAACAGGACTGTCCCAAAATTAACAGTCCTTTTGAAAACCCATATGTGTTTAACTTCTAATTTTGAGAATCTTGGCTATAAGTTTTATGCAATGATGCTGTCTGTCAAGAGAACGCCTAGCACTAGTTCTCATCTGAATCTAGAACACTGACTAGAAAATTGTTTTCGTGTTTGCCAGTTTATTATCTTCTTCCATGTTCCAATTTTTATATAGTTGAGAATCACTGTTCTTTCCAAGTTAAGAAATAAATCCTATTAAAGAGTGCAACCATTCTGCCATTCTCTGAATTACAGAGAACATTAATAAAATTTAGTGAAATATGAAGTGTTCATGTTAATGAGACTTCAGAGGCTCCTAAAATATTTGGAGCAGTATTTCATGGTTTGTTTCTGAGTACTCTCTGTAGAGGCCAGCTGTAATATGGTCACTAAAACCTGTGGCTGTACAGTAGCCTTAGGAAACCTGCGTAAAAATAAACCACATCACTTGATAGAACAAAACAGTAAACAGGATACGAGGGCAGAACTATATACCACAGAAAGCCAACGACATAAAAGAGACCATTAAAACAAATAATATAAATGAGCCTGAGACAGCTATAAGACCTGTAAGGTGATTAATGTCTGCGGTGACAAGTTGGAGGCATAGAAGGAGATTAAAGATTAAGTTAAAGGTAGCAGTGCTAACAGGCCTTTTCCTGCCCAGCAGTTCTAATTGTTCTTCCTTCCTGCAAATTCAGTGGCCAGCAATGTATATGCAGTGCTGCATTCTTCCCTTAGACTTGTCAGGCTGGTAGATGAATGAAATTTTTTAAGCACTTTGTTCTGTTTTTTCTCCCCCCCCCCTTTTTTTTTTCTTTTTTAATTTTTTTAACCCTCTTCTGTTACCCATGGGGTGCATAGGTAAAAATTCAGAAGTGATGTGGAAGCTGTCCCTTTTCACGACCATGTCCTGCCCTGGGACAGTAAGTCTGTGTTGTTGTAAAGCAGCCTCAATCTGCTCAAACCGGTGCACTTTACAAAGGGAGAGGCCATCAAGAGGCATAGGTAAGGATTGCAAATTTCTCTCACTTCGCTTTCCAAAACAATTGTTCAAAGAACAAGAAAAAACTATAGTATCAAAAAGGCCCTGTCTCCTGAACCATTAAGGCTTAGTTGTAGCGTATCTACTGCCTTATTTGCAGAAGGTTTTAACACTTGACCTGAAAAGTCAACAAAAGAATCACCATCTCCCATCTTAATAAATTAAGTTCTATCTTCTCTAATCACTTCCTACAAACACACAAAGTCATCTGTTTCCTTTTGGCTTAGATCTTGTATACTGTTTGGAGGAAGAAGGTCTACTTTTGTCAGCACTCCTGTTAAATTTATTTGCTTTTCTAGTTCAAGGAAAAAGCCTATAACTCTGAAAGTCATCCAATGCTTTTATTTATTTATTTTGTTCAGTTTGATTGATAAGTCTTTGTTCTGAGCACATACAGAATTGACCACAACTACAGTAGAAGTGCCTCTAGTTAAAACACTTGCAGAATATCCACGTGTTGCCTTCCTGTGCTCGTCTGGCGTAGGAAGCAACTTGACCTTAGGTGAAGCCACACTGAATTTAGAAGTGCTCCCTCATAATCAGTACCTAAAATCTTCCTTGCTGATAAGCCTAGAGCTCAACAATTGTTCAGCCAAGTTTGCTGTATATAACTCTGTTGATGGCAATAAGGCAGCCAATTTGCACTAACAGACTTAGGGGGCCTGACTTCCCTTTGTGCCTTGGTAACATTTCACCCAGCTCACTGGGCAAAGACAGTCACTTGGAGAAGCAGTAATATTACCCCTAGATATCATTGGTGTTGATGTATGCAAATAGCTGAATCTACCACTCATTCAGAATTGGTCATTGGTTCTTTCTACCATATATATGAAAGTACATTTTAAAAAATATGTTGATCATTTTTTCAAATAATTTGTGTAAATATCTCTAGATATACTTGTGTCTATAAGTGTATACATATATATATATTTATTTATTTTATGTTTCATAGGCCATCAAGATTTATTGTCCTTGGTAGTAAATATTGACCTTGGATTTATCTCAGTCAATGTTTACCTCTTAGGCCAATAAATCTTGAGGTTCACCTTAACAGAAGTCAATATCTGCTTAGTGTTCAGCTCCATCATTAATATAAATATTTTAGTGACCTTTGCATGTATTAGTCTATTTTTTAAAGTCAACTTAATGTTACAAATCCTATGGTACATCAGTAGTTTATTTTTCAGATCTGTTTATTCATTTAAGAATTTTTTTTATAACCTCTGAAATTACCGTCAAGTATGATATGGCAGAAAGTGTACCTTTTTGAAGAGGAACGTGAGTGTATGGTGCTGTTTAAAATCTGGAGGGAAGTGGCCCTTAGTAGCAGGATCTGTTTGTGCAGTTCATCATGCATTTATCTACCAGCAGGGTATAAGCATTACTTCCATAGCTGGTTCTTTTCCGAAAGACGTGCATTGCTCTTTTTTTCAAGACTTTCTTTGTATGAGCAAATCTTTCTGAGATCAAGTGTTTGCTTTTCTGTATCTTTCACTGAGTTTAGGGTTAGCAGGGACCTTTAGACCACCTAGTCTGACCTTTTTATCTCCTACTATCTTTATCTCCTCTATTTAAGAAACACTTTTCGCTGCTTTCCTCCTCCCCTTTCTTTTGACCCTCACCAAGAAGTTTGTCTGCAGTGTTCTTGTTATAGTTATCTTTTTAAATTGCACTTGATTTGGGTTGATAGCATCTCAGTTTAGACCCAAACTGAAGTGTCCCGAGGGCTGGAGTTTTGTCTTGTAGATGGTCATCCATAAACACACACAAACATTGCCCTTTTCTGCCTCTGACTTGGACGTGGTCTATACTTGGGCATGACCATTGCATCTAAATATTACCAGCCATGGGTCGAGTCCCTTCCTAGCTCGTGACTACGTCCCCCTAAAAAGTAAGAAGCAAAGTGGCTCCAAGCGACCTCCCTCCCCTTCCTCTGCACCCAGGAGCACAAAAGGGGAACCCATGAGCTGGGTCCCCAGGTTGCGCAGCCCTCTCCTTACCACAAAGCAGCCCGATGGCAAGATTTTTACAGGATCCAGGACAGTTACTTAATTCAGGCACTGTGCTCAAAATTCTCTTTGTTATTATTACTGCATTACAAAGCACATATATAATACTTGCGATTACAAGACACTTCACAAGTGCAGATAAGAGAGATGTTCTTTGTCCCAGAATGTTCTCTCTTTAAATCCCTGATTCTACAAACCCTTTCATTAAATTATTCCTTTTATTTCAAGTATGAGTGGTGACTGTTCACATGGCTAAAAGCTTGCGGGGTTAGACCTTTTGCAATTCTATAGAAAATTTACTGTGAATGTGGAGAGATTTCTATTATTCGTTACAAAGGTGCACGATCAGGCTGTAGGGGTAAATGCTTTAGAAGCGTTGGGCTATGGAGAATTCTGATCCCTGTCACATGAAACAGCATAAATGTCAGACCGTGGATTTATATAAATATTCCTTGAAGAGAACCAAATACAAGGAATTAGTTGTTCTCTTGTCCTATTTATTCCCCTTAATTGGATTTATTTTAAGTGGGCTTTAGTATAGACATTTCTGCTTAATTTCTTTATTGTATTTTGGAATTTGATATCAACACGAATAGAGCCAGCATGCCCTACATTAAAAAGACTATTTAAACGGCAAAATCTTTTGACTATTTTTTTTCTTTATTATTTTTTAAACTTAATCTAAATCAGTTCTCAGTTTACAGGATGAGTATTTTAAGATGCCTGTGCCGGAGCAGTGTATAGCAGCCTATCCAGCTAGGACTCGGGGTTCTTTTTGCAGGAATTATACATGGTGATTTTTTTTCCATCATTGCTTTATGTTCAGAAATAAATGTCAAAGATGTGTTTGTGTTGAGATAATTTGGCTCAGCCATATATCAAGTCTTCAAGAGATGGAACCGTGAAGCATTTTTTCTCCCTAAAGTTAACATTCAGAGGGATTTGTATGCTACAGGCCATATCATCTCTGGTTTATGTGTGAGGCCTGATAGAGCAAGCACGGCACTTGGCTGTTTTTCTGCAGTGCATGCCTCTAAGTCAGACTGAGGAGCAGCTTACTGTTGTCAGCATTTGATTCATAGAGTTGTGTAAATGGGCAAAAAATTCCTTTCTGTCATGCCAGAGGCCAAATTAAACAGAAATCCGTGAGCAGGGAGGGCTATTTAGTTTTGAGGAAACAACATGAGTTGGGTGATAATGTACCTTCGCGAGTTTTTGCAATTTGGTTTGGGCTGAGTTTGTCCTGGTTTCTTTAATGCCATAAAATACGATTCTTCCTGCTGAGAAACTGCTGCAGAAATGATACCAGCATGAAGGCAAACACCGAGCCAGCAGAGCTGAGTGAAAAGGTGCAAACACTCCACGCCGTTTGGCGGTCGACTGAGAGTGACCAAAAATGTCTGCGTTAATACTGATCTACCAGCCTGCCTGACGAATTCTTCGTGTTCCCTTTCAAACAGGCATCTCAAAAATGTGCCGCAGATATGCAGGAAGGCATATACAATAGTGCTTTTTCCCCTCTCTCATCCTGGCAATGTAATGAAAGCTCAACATAGCTGAGATTCACAGCCTCGCAATCCCTGTGGAAAGATAAAGTAGACCTGTGCACATTAAATCACTGAATTTAATACTGGCCGCTCCTGATTTTTTCAATGTTAGCAGCAGAACGCAGGAGAAACAGTAGTGATGTGTTTGCAAGGCAGTTTTTTAAAACAGCAAGCTGATAGTAAATTAGTGCGGTGAGGTTAGAAGTAGCAGGTGTTCCTGCCAGTAATATTGCTGCGTGTCTTAAACATTGCTTTGATGTACATTTTAGTGGTTAGTGAAGAGTCTGAAAGAAAATTACTGAGAAAGAAGGAACAAAGTAATGCAACTCTGTCTGAATTTATCTCTATGTGTATGAAGAAAGTGTGCCCTTAGGTCTGCATTTGTACGTTCTGTAGATTTAAACAGCTCTTCATGCCTAAAAAGCTTAATTTCCTTCAGATCCCTGTAAATACAGATCACTTAAGAAAAAATATTTGTATCATCTGATCTAATCGATCTCTATTTTCTCATTCTCTGAATTACTGAAGCTGTAACAAATGAAGCTGCAAAAAATGAAGCTGCCTTAATTGACATAGTTCACTAAAAACCTCTTACAAAAGAAGTATTTATTGTCTAAGGAAATTTTATCTCTGGTTCGTTTTATTGTAAAGATTCTATCTCAGAAATGCTGTGAATCAGAGATGAAGGGGAGTAATGATAAACTTAGGGAAAACATAAGGAAAATGTGTGGGTGTTTGAGTTTGCACATGTCTGTAAGCTATAATAGATATGCAAATATAAAATCAAGTGCTTGTGGACATGTGGTTTTGTGTCAGCTGTGAATTTTATTCATTAGCTGTTTAACACTACATCTATGCAATTTTAAAAAATAATTCTGACTCATTCTAGATAACCTTTATCAGCTTTTTTATAATGATTTCATTTACCGATCCAATTATAAACTAAATTGAATCCTATCCACTAACACAGGTTAAAATGTTTTTATTATATGCAGCTGTTTGATATCCCCAGGTGTGGGAGAGCACAACAAGGATGGAAATTAATTAAGCAAGATGTGGGAGATGGTTGCGGCCGTATGTTATGTGCTTGTCAGCCAAAGGAGACGCATGTCAAACACTGCTTGATTAGTTGCAGCATGCGTTTTTCTGACTTGCAGGAGGCACGCTGCTGAGTGACTTGGTAACTAAAACTCTGCAGAGGCTTGGCTTCAGTCACTAATCACTTCCCAGCTTTTTCAGTGGCAGGACGTATTGATACACATCTTACATGAATTATCCAAGGAGTTTCCCGATAGGCAAAACTGTTTTACATGAAGCTGATAAAAACCTGCTCTAACTGCATTTATATTTAGCATCTAATCACTAATTCTTGCAGTATCACAAATGACAAGGGCCACCAGGCACGGAAAGGAAAAGCTTTTAGCCTAACATCTTATACTTCTTATTTTTTATCTATTTCTGTGGTGATGTAGTTGCCAGGCAGAGGCAACTGTGTCTTGTGGCACACAAACCTTTCTCCTAGGTGCAGGAGCTGTAGTCATAAAAGTAGTGTGTAGGAGCAGTATGTATGTGAATTGAAGGAACAATCACAATAATCAAATACAATTTAATTTTCCCATATTTATAAAAAACTCCTAAGAGTGAATCTTGCACAGAGTACAAAAATAAGTAAATTAAAATAGGTGAATATTGGGTTCAAGACCAAGTTCCTACAAGCACAATTAGCTGTTTATAGGCGTGCTCTGAGTAGGAAAATTGATTTATTGGTAGAATAAATCTTTCCCTGTCAACAGTTTGCTAGCCAAAGAGATGCAAGAAAAGTTAAATATATAATGTTTCTCTCTCATGAAAGACTGTCCTCTCCATCTCATTTTCAAAGGTAGAACAGAAAGCACTATTACTGTTTTGGGGGAGGTATTTTTCACTAAATAATGTCAACAAAAGGTAATGTACATAGTATGTTTTCTTTCCTATTTACTTATGCAAATGTGAAATGTAATTTACCATAATTCACTATGTCTTATATCCCTATGTAGGGATATCCCTGGGCATATATGCTCCTGTGTCCCTAAGCTGAGCATCTACTCCAAGAGATAAGATAGTGCATTTTGGGTCTATCACTGCAAAGGCTTGGGAGCTCTTTAAATCTGAGCATTTGCTAATATATTTTCAAAGATCTTCAGCTGTAAAAACCATTTAGATTAGTGATCTTTATCAGTGCCATTTACAAGGGACTTCTTTAGCTATATTATCTGAGTACTAAAGTAAGGATGATGAGTAGTGCGTAGTAACTCTCTGGTTTAATTGGGATAGTCCAGAAGAGGGAGCTTGAAATTAAAGAGTGAAGGGATTTAAAAGTACTAGAAGAAATAAATTGTTCAAATATGGGAACTTTGTTTTGGTCACCCTTTATCACTGGTGGAATTTGCTTCCTATCAGTAACAGCAGAGATTTGCTTTGGGGATGATTATTATTATTGTGGTGTTTTCTTTCTGTCCCACCAGAAGCAATTAATATATTTATTTATTTATTTTTCATTGTGTTATCCACCATTTCTTTTCTAGCATGTTTGAGAAAGAGACAATTAATTAATTAACTGTATGGTGGTTACCTGTAAATTGTATATACTCATCTGTGACTTATAGGGCCATTCTCCTCAGTTAGCTCAAATATACTGACCTCATTTCAATTACACTAGAGATGAATTTGGCCCACTTTGTCTCAAGTACATGATTTTTCATCGTGATAAGCATTTCCCCAGGTCATTTCTGGAATGCCAGTTCATGCAAATAACAGCTTTGACTTAGTTACAGTGCCCTTCTGTGCTTCTAATAATAATATATTTGGAGCTTTCTCAGAGTAAAAGCTTCAATATATTATGCTTGCAGCAATGCTGTGTATAACCTCCATAAATATCTCTATCTTTAAATTAGAGTCCTGTACCTGCTGGCTAAGGAAAGAGTTTTCAATCACTTATCCTTTACCTAATAAAACAGAAAGAAGCCTGTGCAGTCTAATGTGTGTGTCTCTGTCTGTGTATTTATATATGTAGATATATATATTTGTACATCATAACCAAGTAGAAACTGTATTTTATTGGCCCAAGTTTCTCATTTTTTTTACTTGCTTGTTTTTCTCTTGGCATCTAATTTTACCCCCCATTTTGAGTCTTAATTCCAAGATCAAAATCTTGAGAATGGTTACAAACAGAAAACAAACTGACAAATATGACTAAGATCAATAGAAATATCATTTTACAATGTCTTATTTTGATATTAACCTTTTATTAAGAAAACTAATTTTGAAATAATACCATAGTGAAAAGTAGATTCTCTGAAGATACCGCAGTAGAACATGTAGACAGTTACAAAAC
Source organism: Anas platyrhynchos (assembly GCF_047663525.1). NCBI lineage: Eukaryota > Metazoa > Chordata > Aves > Anseriformes > Anatidae > Anas > Anas platyrhynchos. The sequence goes on along the minus strand of NC_092601.1, from coordinate 13,988,493 downwards.
TTAAAAAAATATATATTTTAAATGGGAAATGGCATCAGCCATTTTCCACAGGAATATTCAGTTTCAGCAAACTGATTATTTTCTGCAGGAAAACATGTTTTTACCTAATTTGTAATCAGGATCTCTTGATATGCACAGAATTTGTTGCCGAGCAGCGATACTAGCGATGAGAAGTTGGGATATAGTCTCCTTGCAATTATTTATGCAGAAGTGCGCAGATACTCCTACATCTGTACACACACAGCATATTTTCCGTGCATTATGCATGGGATTTCCTCCAGCTGGCCTCCTGACTCGCGCTCCCCTGCCTCCGCGGTGCCTGCGGCTCCGTGCCGTACCTCCTCGCCTCTCCCGCTGCGGGAAGCTCGCCGCCAAGACGGGGCTGGAAGGGGCTTCCAGGGGTGCCTCGTCCCACCTGCTGCTCCAGCCAGGTTCTCTTGGGGTTGGATGCTCCAACTGAGGGCCTTGCAGGGCAAGGTTTGAAATCCTTCCCTCTTCTGAGCCCCTCTTGCAGTGCTTGACCATCCTTAGAGTAAGATGTTTCTGTTTATCTGATGGGAATTTCCTCTGTTCCCATTTGTGCTTGGTGCCTTCTGCTGTGGTCCTCTAAGACAGGTCTGGTTGTGTCTTTTCTACACCATCCCATTAATCAGCTGTAGAGAGCAGTAAGGTCTGCCCTGAACTTTTCATAAGTGCAGGTCTAGCACCCTCTCTTCATCTGCATGCTTCAGCCCTGGACCATTTTGGAGGCCATTGTGGACTCACTCCAGTTTGTCAGAGGCTTTCATAAATGCATATGGGAGAGCCCCAAACTGGATGCAGTACTCCATGCTGCCTTACTAGTGCTGAACAGGGGGAAAGAATCGATTCCTTCACCCTTCTGGGTACTCTCTTGGTAAAGCAGCTTGATCTGCAGTTGTCCTTGAACTAGAAGCTGTAAAATATGTGTAAGTGGTCTGCTGTGAGCTCTGGAGAGCTGTGTTAGCTGGACCTGCTCGAAGGGTTGCCTTGTAGCTGCAGCCTGGCGTTAGGTCTGAGGTGATCCACGTGGCCTCACATACACATTTGGTAGTGTTCTCCCCCACCTCCCTGCATCCCCCATGTGCCTTGCCACAGGGTGTCTTCCACTGGGTCTTGTTGAAGGAAACGGGTCTTCCATCAACGTCCTAAAAGGAAAGCTAGGGATGATAGCAAGAGGCAAATCTGAGTTATATGTCCACTGAGCCCTGACTTCTGGACGAGTGTGGTACAACAAAGGGCTTAGCTGCATGATTTCCACAAACAGATGTTTCTGAGGAGTGGACAGGAAGAAAAGAGGCCTTGGCATAAGCTATGGGGTGGGGTGGACCTCGTTATCCTCCAGCCGCAAGGCTTGGCCCCTTTTTAGAGGATCACCTCGTACTGCAGTCGGCCATGGCAGATGGTTTTCCAGATGAAGATCCCTGCAGAAACCCTGTCTCTTTGAAAGCTATTTTTAATGTGTTGAAGATGATGTGAACCATTGACCTGCAGATATATATAGAGTCTGTAAAATAAATTGATGCTATGCTTATAAAGTTTCATTCAGGTCGTTCACTGTAATAATTAATGAACCTATAAAAGGACTTCATAGAACAGTAAAAATGGAAATACTTCACAGAAACATAAGACGGCAGTTGTATTTTTCTTCTGTTTCACATGCCTCTAAGTTATGTGGATTTGTGACTTAATAAATGTTATGGAATTAGACATGGACTTTAATTTTAACCTGCCATTTAGAATGTCTTCTCATGTCTAATTTCAAAGACTCATGTGGTCATTATAGTAAAATCATTGTATGACTTAATTGTAATAATAATTAAACATTGACCATTATAATGAAGTAATTTAATGTTCGTAATTGTTAGTAGCCTTGTTTGTTGCTATAATTAATTTGTTGCTCTCCTAACAGGAAAAGAAGTTAACGGAAGTAGCTGCATAATGTTTTTATTAAGGCTTCAGGCATGACTCTCTACCCTAGGTACATGCCTGTGACACCACATATTTGATTATAGCAACTGTGGGCTCCAGACCATTAACTTTCAATACCTCTATAAAGGAATCTTTTCTTTTACCTGTGCAAAGTATTGTTTTTATTGTCAATAGTCATTTGATAATAGTAATTGTTTCTTAGTGGTTCCAGTGTTGTACATCAGCAATGACATGCAGTGTTTTTAGGATCAAGCTGTGGATCAAAGGTTTATACTTACATGGTGTGCACCACATAACCCAGAGCCTCCCATTTGTTTGGTGGTGAAGTACTGCAATTATTCCTTCATTGCATAGATGTTAATTGAACCCAGTTGTTGGTTTTAAGTTCTGTGCTCTTCGTCCTTCCAGGGCAGGAGAAGCTTGTTGTTAGAACAATTGCTAGAAAGTTGTTATCTTTTCAGGAAATGAATCATAAGAATATCTTAGACAAGCAGGAGAAGAGAACAAAACTCCAAAACTTCAGAAATCTTAAAATAGTACCCAGATACAAGAGTTACAGCTAAAAAAGGCGGAGTTGTTATCAACCATGTTTACTAAACTTTAAGGATACATGAGTCAGAAAGGTTTAAAACACTGAAATTCTCATGCTAGAGCAGTCTTAATCAAAGGAAAAGTTGCATGTCTTTGTTGAATTATGCCAGAGTAACTACATATCTTTTAAACCTATCCTCAACAATACAGGGCTTTCTTTGTTTTGTTAGAGAGATAGCAAAACAAGAAAAAATGCTGTGTAGCACACATATTGAAAGCTTTCAGAGTTTGTCTGCAGGATGAAATTGTTCTGATTGAACTCTGACAAATTATAACCTGCAGGTATAACGAGGATTTTCCATTTTTGTCTAACACATATACATTTTGTCTATTCCATTTTTCCTTTCCTGTAATGCATTCAGCACAGCAAGGGCTGGAAAGAAATCTGATTGTGAAACTGATAAATTGTCTTACATAGTTTCCCTATTTTGGCCATTGCCATGGTCTGGTTCTGAAAGTGCTTGGAATCCTTGTTCTCTCGCTTTGTTTTAACAAGCTTGGTCTCAGTTGCCCATTGCCAGTACTATATTACCTACACTGCACATTATTTTTTTGCCTATCTCATATACTGTGCTGACTCCAGGCAGCCTCAGTGTAAAAGCAGATGAGATGATTTATTTTTATCATTCAGTTTTTCTCGTGAGAAAGAGAAGCTCCTGGGCCTGCCCTCTCTACTAGCTTCTTCTTAGTGCAGTCATTTATGTCTTGGCAAACAGGGTATATAAAATGCTACTGAATTAAATCAGCAAAGTGTTTCATCATACTTATTTTGCAATCAGTGTAATAGATTGTTTACTGGTATAAACCTTTGCTGCCTCATTGATTTGTGTGGCTTTTTCTTTTTTGCATGAAAAGGGAGTTGGCTCAGCCTGTGCAGGTGTCAAGAAGTCATACAAATGACAGACAGTGGAGGGTCAGACCCTATGATTTCAACTCTGACCACAGCCATTTCCAGTTCTCCTGTACACTCATGGAAGATGCTTCATGTGCTAAAACTTGCTGCAAGTCTTTGATATCTTTGACCTTTCTGAAAATGTCTTTTGCATTTTGATATTCCCTAAGAAGACAGGTGGTATTTTTTGATTGAATAGATAGAGATTTCATGTCTAAACACATTTCTTGTTCTGACTTTGTTGGACTAGTTAACTGTTCTGTATGTTCTATGCTGCTCACATGCTTCTCTTGTAATTTGTTTTTGAAGGATACTATCAAAAAGTTAAAAATAATTAAATGTGCAGAAATCCCCCTGGAAAGCATTAGTAATGTCCTGCTAGTGTCTCCCTTTGGATCGAAATGTGGGTATTCTTGTACATACAAACCCACTTGCAACTATAGTTTCAAAAGTTGTCCTTGATACCTTCTGGTTGGAACAAATGTTTGGCTCCAGGTGCCACAATTAAGCAGACACAGATCCTCTGTAAGCAGGTAGGGAAGCTGTGAAAAAAAAATACAGAGCCTATCAAAAACTATTAAAAAAATTGGCTCTGAAGCGGGTCAGAGACAGCCCTCCAAGGACAGATGCCGAGCCCAGGAGGTGCTGGGTGCAGTGCATCACTTGTGGCTGCAGTCTCATGGAACAGCTGCTGAAATACCAGAAGTGGTTGCCCTGTTTTCTTCTTCCATCACCTGCACAAGTCATCTGGAAACATGGCAAATGATAACATTTCCATTTGAACAAAATAAGGAAATCCCTGTGAGCAATTCTCGTTTACGGCACAATAATAAAAACCCTGGCAAAAAATCAAGCCCTTTCCATATCAGTTCAGCACACAGAATTGCTAGCACAGTTGATGTCAACAGCTAAATAGCTGGTGCAGAGGCAGAAGACAGAGGCTGCTGTGTTCTTAGTAGTGCAGCTCAGACAGAGAAAATGAAATCACGGTAGTTCAACATTGGGCGAAGACTTAACTAGTGATTTTCTGGCTTTCTGTTTATGCTGTAATGTAGGAACATGCATGCATGTGTCTGTCTCTAATTATTTAACAGTATTTAACAATACTTTCAAAACCAAGAAATGCAATTACCTAATTTTGCAGAGCTGTAGGAGAACATGGCTACAATCTTTGCTTGATGGTGAGATCGTTGCAGCACTGTATTTTTAAGGGCTTCTTTTTTAGCCATAATAATCAGCAAATTATTTTGAATGGCTTAAAAACATAAACAGGTGCATGAGGCAAGAAGAAAACAACAGGCCATATTTTGACCTTGCTATATTATTTATGCCTTCTATGAGTGCCACTTCTTAACTCATTCGGTATTTAAAGCTTGATTTGTTTTCTCTACATAGTACAGACCTAGGACGAGGCTGAAACTGAATGTGGAACATAGGACATTTACTGGGGAGGTGGAAAATATGTCTGCTTATTGTAGTCTCATATTTTGGCTCGGGTCAGGAACAAATCTTTCAAATTTTCAAAGTATTTTGGCATGTTGATCCTTGTGACATTTTTGTGTTTATTTCAGCAACTGCGAATAAAGGCAATAAGAAAATTCTCAAAACAGATTTTACACTTAGTCTGAATTAAATGAAAAGCCAGATTTCATACAGGGACCTGAAGCATTCGGTACATTAGATGATGATAATTTCCAGAAGGGTGGTTTTCTTTGGTGGTATTCTAAATGTCCCAGCTTTTGGCTGCCAGACTTGTAGGTTGAGAAACTTTGAGGCTGCCTCTTGATCCATATCATCTGAGATCTGAGTCTGTTTAATGAATCTCAAACTGAGCATCCAAAAGCAGAAACACTCCGACTCATTAATCACTGTGAGAGATCTTGGCCTATCCATATAAATTAAGAATAATAGTTCCCAAGTAGAAAGAAACATGACTTCGTGTTTCCAGTGACAGTCATGATATTACTGGTCACTTACATTTGTTTATCAAAGATATGTCCTTGTTTCACTTTGGAGATATAAATCAACACCACTACAATTACAGATAACTTGTGTGTCTGTGTGTTTATATGTGTTTATATGTATTTTAGGCTAATGTTTGATGACGTATCCTTCAAAGGTCTCTTTAAAAATCCAAGCCTTCATCTAATAAAATGAAGACCTGGTTGAAAATCATTGTATTTGTGATGGAAGGAGGCAGCAGAATATTCATGTAAAACAACTGCTGACAGACTTTGGGTTCATTACACCTTCCACTGAAAGTTTCGGTCAACAAGTTTTTTGAGAAAACTATGAAGTGTTGCAGAAATGAGATGTGGAACATTTAGGAGAAGGACACAGTGCTATACATAATTTATTGGGCACTGTTTGTACAGTCAATTGTTAAGTTATAAATAAAATACAATCTTAAAACAAAGATGAAAGGCTGAAATTGTGGGTAGTTATTTCCTCTGCATTTCTATTCCAAAAAAAATGTTTCCAAGTTTGTTCAAGCAGTCACATTTTGGTTTGGTTATTGATATTCCCAGTGTCATATCTATTTTTGGATGTTTCACATTGAAGACTTTATTCTCTGCCATTTGGTGAAGTGCCTTTTCCTCCAGTAAATGCTCCAGAACTCTTTGTACAGCTCAGTGAGGTGACCAGGCCCAGTGGAGGGGAAATGACGGGGAGGAAGATGAGGCTCTGTTGATACCAAGTTTCCAGGTCCTAGAGCTACTGAAGAACAGGTTGACTTGCCTCATTGACAGAAGGTCCCCTTGCTGACTGTTCCTGTTCAGCACCTAACATCATGGTACTTTTCCCCAGCACTATGCTCCCATTTCTTTAGGCTGAGAGTGGGCACAGGAACCAGCTCCATAGCCTACACCAGACTGATGCTTGTTTTCTGCCAGCAGAGAAGTCCCTGAACTGGAGAAATCCCTGAACTGGAGAAATGCTGAACCCATTTAAGCTCTTTAAAAATGAGTTTAGTGGATGTAAGAATACAGTCCATATACTTTTCAGAATAATTTATTATAGATCTTTGCATCGGTGCTCAGAATGGGGTGCGAACATGGTCTCTGCAGCACCTCTGAGCAGGCTTTTTACCAGTGATGGAAGCATTTCCTAAATGTGAGTGGAAATAGCACAGGGTGGGCCTGATGAAGAAACAGGGGCAAAAGGTATCATCTTAGTATAGGTCTAAGCATCCCTTGCAGGTACTCAGGAGCAGTGGGAGATGTTTGGTTTCAGGTCTCCCACTTCTGCGAGTGGTACTGACCCAGAGCCCTGGTACTCCATCTCAGCCATGGGAGCAAAAACGTTCTGGCTGCTTAAGAGGAAAGACATGACCAATTTGAACTTAGGAGTAAAACATTTCCTAGAACTGAGCCTGAATAAATTCTGGAACAGTTGAACAGGAAATAAGCTAATAATGGGATTTTACAATATGCATTTCCCATATAAGGCATTGAAATGCAACACGGGTTTGTTGCTGATCTTCTGGCTATTTTGATGAAAATGTTACATTTCTCCACTGTTTGCACTCCTTTACGTTTGTGAGGAATTTGCTCCATGCCAATCTAAGGGTTTTGTCTCTCCTCCCTCATCGGTGGTCCTTGAATGGACCATTCCCACTCCAGACCAGCGAAGAGCCTAGTTAACAACTCCGCCTGGCTGCCTTTTGTTTGTGTCGGGGAGCTATTTCCTTTAGCCCTTGCTACTGATGCATAGGAAGGGGAAGAGAGGTGGGGAGCACCCGGCTCAGTGCTGTTCATGCGTCTGAAAATAAGTTCCCCAAAACCCCGGTGTGGAGAGAGGAAGCCCTGGCTCCAGGGAGCCTGCTGTCTCCCTCAATAAACAAAGGACTGGGTTTGGGCAAGTTGCCCAAAGTGTTGGTGCAGGGTGCGTTCTCGCCCTTACTGCTCTGCCTGGCCTTTTAAGGATATGTGACAGTATGCTTAAGAACACAGTAAGGTGTGTAATTCAGCTGTGATTAATGAGGGAAAGGCTCTTCTGTAGCTTCAGCGTTTCTATAGCATTGGTCAGACTCCCTTCTCACTAGTAGCTCGCTAAAGTGCAACTAAGATTTTCAGTTTGGCCTCCCGTCTGCTGCACTGTAAGTGTAATCTCTTGCCAGCTCTTATGCTGCGTTAATTTAGAGCCATCTACCTTTCCAAATGTACTCTGCATTGTGGAACAGGTTTTGCTTGTGAATGTGAGGCCAGATGTTCAGAAGAGCAGAGCTCCCGTTTAGGCATCTAGCAATTACTGCTGTGACACATACTGATTGCAGCTGAAAATCTGAAATCTGTCTGCTTAGACAATAAAATATTCAAGCTGGCTAGTTTGTGTAATGCTGTAAGAAGTGGCCTATGTGCATATAATTCAAGAGTTCTTTCAAAATAGCATGCACTGAATCACGGCCTTAGTTTTAAACGACAGCTTGTGCCAAACTAGTTATTTTGGTTTCTTGCCAAGCAGGGGTTCTCTTGCAACTAACATTTTCCTTTTCTTTTTCTGCCATATCTCTTAATGAAGGCTTAATGCAACAATGACTGTAGGTCTACTGGTTAGATAAGAAATACGTCTGATTCATTAACAATTTTTTCTTTCTTTTCCAGTGACATATTTGATGCCATGTTTCCCGTAACACATATCGCAGGAGAAACAGTCATACAACAGGGTAATCCTTCGCCTCTTCTTTACCCTTGCATGTTTGCTTAGACTGTATGATTCACATCTCTTCATCTGAGAGTTCACCATCTTTGCTTAGTGAGAAGAATGACCATATTCCAAAAGCTTGTAAGTGTCGGGCTATATCATAAGTTCATTGATGTGGGCCCAATGTTTTGTTCACAATCTTCTCTAATATATGTAGAGCTCTCTAGGGTTTCAAACTGCTGTGGTTAAATGTAGATAAGTAGTATTTCAAATTAATATGTTCATTCCTTAACTTAAGATATTCAGGAACTAAAGCACAACTCAGAGTATGCAAGGGTGGCACAGGCTAGCTGAGGGTAATTAGAGGTGGAAAATATTTTTGCAGTTGTTGGGAATATTCAACACCTCATTGTGCTGTATCATAGCTATCACACTTGGCATCTTACCTGCATGCCTGCAGCATGTTGTGGAGGACTTCAGTACCCTCAGGATATACTAAAGCCTCTTGCTTGTTTACATTGAATAAAGTGTTGAATCAATCAAAAGAGATAAATTAATGCAATTGAAAAATACTTATAGGAAGAAATCATAGTGATAGTTTGATTTATGAAGGAAAGTAGGCAAGGATATTTCAGAAAATGAATCTCACTGTAAGTAATCTGGTGTACAGGCCTGTGCAAATATGTACAGAATTAAATATGGAGACAGGAAATAAGTGACTAGTTTAGCAGACCTTCAGGAAACATTCACCGTTTATATTTTGCTTCCAGGTGACGAAGGAGACAACTTCTACGTGATTGACCAAGGCGAGGTTGATGTAAGTACACAGTTACGGTCTGATGCTTATTTTGATTTTGCTTAATAAACTTTTATGCACTGGCACACAACTTTATCCAGCCATGTTCTGTGGTTCTGTCTCCTTTGTTCTTGAAATAGATTTCACAGGATTGGTCTCATTACTTCGCTTTTGTTGTGTTAAGTCATTTGTGCATAATTTTATAATTGGCATGTTTTACATCCTAGCTTATTTGTCCATTTCAGGCAGGAAAATACGGTATCAAAAACAAGCAAATGACATTATCTTCAGAACCCTAACCACACCTGGAGGTGTGCAGTCTTTGGCAGAACAGGCCACCATGCTGGAATGCACCCGAGGGTTCAGATCAACCATAAGGAAAATATTTTCTTTAATCAGTTAGCTTAGCTCATGTGTTTTTTTTTCTTCCAAATTGAGATACAGCCTCAGGCAGCTAGTTTCATCTCAGAAACCTTAATTTGCTTTTAAAATTAGATCCAAATATACGAACAATGCAGCATATTAATAAAGCAAGGATTATTATAAGTGTAAAGTGATCTGTTAGACCACAAAATGTTTAAGGGAGTGTGTGGTGGTTTAATCAGCAAGTCTTTGAAATGCAGTTTTCTTCTGAAACTGCCTTCCACATTGTAATCTATTCACCTCTTATCATATTTATGCTGTATGAAACTGACCCTTTTGCAGTTTTGCTGCAAGTTTCTCATTTGACAGAATTCTCTACACACATCTTTCCTACCAAGAGTTGTTGGGTAGGATGGGTTTGCTCATTAGCAACATTGCTCTTCAAATGCCCAGATGAGTTTTGTCTGGAATACTTAAAGGAGAAAGTGATTTATTTTAAATCCAGGCAGGAGGCATACGGTTATTTTAGTGAAAGTTACGTTTTTTTTAGAAGTCTCTTTGTGTCAGGAGACCATCTAATTGGTATTGTTGGGAATTGAGAAACCTCACATGCTGCCTCTGCCTCTGGAAGCTGCTTCTCAGGAAATCCGCCTGACTCACTGTTCCTATCAGGCATACCTCTCAATAGCAAACATTGCCACATACACAGTGCCATAAAATAAAAGAACAATATTTATAGAACAGTGCTAAAATTTAGTTTTAAAATCATTGGTTCAGGCCCGATACTGAGCTTAATGACTTCACTGGCTTTGAATCAGACCCACAAACATACGCAAATGCACTATTGAAGTTATAGATTAATCTTCGTTAAAAACAATGTGCCTTCACTGAAAACCTTTAGGAAAGTATTCTCCAATGTTTGGCTCAGGAACAGAGGGGGTCCAAATGACCTAAGAAAACAATCTCAAAATGCTTGCAATTAATTGCAACAAAAGATATCTTCCACATGCACACATCACTTTTACACACAAAGCACTGACAAAGTGGGGAAAATAAATGTCCAGGGCCTAGTTTTTTATCTGCTTGTTAAACCATCACACAAGGTGCTTTGAAGATCTTCTGTAACTGGTGGTTGCCTCTGTGGCCCAGGTGGCCTTATCTCTGCAAATGCTGAGAAGCATTTGCTTAGAGCATCAGTGGCTCTATTCTCTGTCAGGGAAGACAGCACCTTAGTTTCCTTCCCTGGTAAATCCTGACACCTACTCAAAAGCACTGTTACTACAGCATGCTAGTTGTATATCAGAGGTTCTGCTTGTTATTTATGAATAAAGTTGAAATTCTTTCAGAAGTAATCTTCACCAGAAATGGTTCAAGACATGTGTCCAGATCATTTTTAATTGATGATTTCTTGAGTTCATGAAAGTCTCATGCAGAATAATATTACATTTCCCAGAACATTTCAGGGGCCTTTGAGGTTTTTGAGATAGGAGTTGGGGTAAAACTTGAAAAGTAACTAGAGCAACTAAGTAGCCTCATGGCCACTGCAGTGCAAGTACCTGTAGGCTCTTAAACTCTACAGTGGTTTTTGAAAATTTTATCATAGACCCCTGGTTTGACAGGCTGGTGAGCAAGCAGGTGAGCAAACCTGTTGACTTTTGTGAGATTCATGTTTAGGATTAACTGATCTTAGGAGTGCTTTCCTGAACAAGGGAAGTACCACCCATTATTTGCTAAATAAAGAGTGTAGCGCACAGCTTTGTTTTATGCTCTTAGAGTTGAAGGCAGAAATTCTGTTTGTATTCTGATTAGTTTGCAGTTTTCCAGTCAATTAAATAAGATATGGGATATTCAGTCTTCCTGCCTTGTCTCAGAGATTTCCAAAGATTTCTAAGAAAAAAAGAAATTGCTGGATTTCTTTGAATAGATCACACCTTCATGTTCCCAAGCATTCTCAACCCCTACTGCCCTCACTGCTGAAAGCAGCCTGTAGCTGCTAGGAGAATGATCAAAGTGGAAAGATCCACAACAATGTCATCCTGACGCTTCCCAGATCCGTGGATGGGCAGTTTTCTGACGTGAGCAGTGGGACAAACACATCCTAATTAGACTTAGATGTCATTTTGACTGTGCTTATTCCAGGACCAGCCAAAGCTCCTGACTCTTGAAAAACTCTTTTGTGACCAACTATCATGATGTCCTCCTTCAACATCCTCCTCCCTTCATCCTGGTGGACCTAACTGCTGCAGTCCCATCTCCTCAGCTGGGTGCTCTCTCTTTCCTAAGCCTTGCTTACATCTTCAGCCAGAAAATAAATGAATTCCTTTGTGAGTTACTGTGGAAGGCACAAGAAATATTCAGTCATCCAGGAGCAAGTTGCAGCTACACCATGGGACCTACAGAAATTACTTATGGAAATTGCCTTTGCTGTGAAGCATGCAGGGAAACAAGCCCTTTCCCCCAGAGATTAAAACTTGTACCAGGGCAGTTGGTGCAGAGCAGCTCATGCCCAGTAACTTTCTTGTGTATAAGGCAGTGGCTCCCAGCCCCCATGGGTGTGCACTGTCAACTCTGTAAATATAGTGCTCCCCAGAAAAAAAAGTTCTTCCACTTTCTGGGCAACAGTGCTAAAATCCTTGTTGTCTGAAGAAAATCCAGACCGCTAGTAACTGAGCTGCAGTTCATTTAAGCCTTGCCAGATACTTTTTTGGCATGCTTCCACCCTTCTCCAAGAAAAAAAAGCTACTTGGAGAGTAGACAATTGACCCCGAGACTTAAAGCCTCAAGCCATTTTCTGCCTAGTTCAGCTGGTGTTGGCATATGCATTGAGGCTTTTAACCCCTGGCCAGGCTGTGCTTTCATCATTTCCATGATCTGCACAGAAGTGGCAGGTATGCCTGGACTGTGGATCCAAGGAGCAATTTACTCTGAGCAGCCAGGTTTACCATGCACATGAACAGATACATATTAAGGAAATTGCAGTTACCATCATAAAATTTCCGTCCCCTGGAAGAAAGTTAGGGCAAAACTGAAATAAAATCTATCAGCCAAGCAAAAAACAAACAAACAGAAATTACCAACAAAATGGGGATAACAAAAGCAGCCAGTAGTGTTCTGAGTTAGGAAAAATAAACATTCTAAAGTAATTTACCATTAGTCTTGGGATAGGCACCCAGAAAAGTAAGAAAGTCTCCAATTTTCTTAGAAATAATCAAAGTCAAATTGGAAGTACGATTCAATAATGTATTTTAAAATATAATATGTTATCCTCAACTCTTAGAATTTTAGCACCCTGTTAGCATAACCACAGATTAAAGTATCTGTACATTTCCTTCCTGTTATTACTGTGGCCAGCCCAATAAGATGGAATACCCCTCAGTTCACAAGCACGCTGCCCTGCTTGACATGAACTGTGCACCAAGGGAGAAGAGCACAGTTTTTTTATGTAAAAAGTTTTTTTAATCTCACTTCCTTATGGCAGTGAAGAAGGTTTGCAATTATGTGGCAACTGTTGTGAAGTTAATAAAAGCAGACATCCACAGAGATGCTGGTAGCACTTTCACCTAACTTTAAAGAAATCAAAGCGTTCTTCAAAGAATGCAAAAGCCATAGGAACTCAATATGAAAGGTTCTTGGTGGCTGGCTGTTATTTTCAGGTCATTTCTTTACAGCAGCTTGCCATCTGTCTTGTATACTTACTCAGCTAAAAAGTGTGTAAGCTGTGCAAACCTTACTGCTTTGCAGTACTTCCCAGAACATTGTTTGTAATGAAGAAATCAGGAAAAGGTGGGTCTGGGTGAAGCCAGATTTTCTGTGTCGTATACCAGGTGCTAGAAACCAGGATGGGAAAGGTATTGTAACAAAGCAGGCACTGGGTGGGAAGGGGCATGATAAAGTTACCGATCACAGTCTTCCTTAGCTCTCCAGGGTTGAGGAGAATTGTAAACTCATGACCTGGCCCTGCATATGGATAAAGTTTATACTAGGTAGATAATGGCATGAGGTTTGAAGTTTCAGAGGTCAATTGTCTACCGGAAGCTTTTCTGCTTGGAGACATGTGAACGTATGCCAAAATGTATCTGGCAGAGCTTAAATTACAGCTTCCAGTAAAGATGTTGAAAGCACCTGCTAAAGTATGTGTCTTGCAAAAATCTCTAATCCATACTTCTAAATATAAAAGTGACTTCCTGTTTGTTATTTTAATCTTACAACCTCACATTTTTTACTTTAAAAAGCACCATCAACTACCATTTTAGAACAGATGTATTTTTTAGACCCAACAACTTCCCATTCTATTTAATGTCATGGCAACTTTCTACAGTCATTCTCAGGTTTTCTTCTTGTAAAACAACAGCAGTCAAAATACAGTATAGTGAAAATTAAAGGGAAAACTTTTCAGTATTTCTCCTAAATAGCTTCTTTGTTTACTGTATTAAGTTATATTTGGAGCTGTAAAGTAATATTATGGACAATAGATAAGATTATCTTTTTACTGTAGTTCAAATCTTCTTGAGGCCCTTATTTGTATATACAAATTGTCTAGTTTGTATATACAAAGATGAAAATTACATAGTGGTTTATGTGAGAATAGTGCTGTTTTTTAAAACTAGTTATGTTTTATAATCCATAGGTCACTTTTTGTTTGAATTCTTCCATCTTTAAGGTTTTTCCTGTTTGACACCTTTCTAATTTTGGAAGGATACTTTCTGAAATTTTAAACATAACTTCTTAAAGCTTGGAGTTTTCAGCTTGAATTTTTAGGATACTGAAAGCAGTCTCCAAGTTAGTATATTTATATTTAAGAAAAACACATTCGTACTACAAATAAACCACTGGCTTTATTTGGGAAAACTACCCACATATAAATATCCTTCATGTCTAAGACTTGCTTATTTTTCCAAGATGAACTAAACCTCATCTTCATTTTTGGATAACAAATATTAAGGCTTGACAAGACACAAAGCACAAATTATTACAAACAGATTTGAGGGAGGGAATTTAAGATCTGAAAGTTGCAATGCCTGGAACAAATTAGATTGTCCACATAGATCACAAAGTGGCAGCAACAACAAAAAAAAAAAGCTAAATATCTACTTTAAATCTGTGATACAAAATTACAGACTTAGTAGTAGAGGTAAGCTCACTCCTATACAGCTCAGAGATACGCATTCATATTATGCTTTCAAAGTAACATGGTTATATTACTGTGGTAAGGTCACATTGTGCTTCTTTAGACAACGGGAGGATGGATGAGGCCAAGATGCATTCCTGTTACATTGAGCATTGTGTGACTCATTGCATATTCTCTCGCAGTTAGCACATATGTATATCGTGGACTATGAAGAACGGAACCGCTGATGCTCACAGACGATTTTTCCCACTTGTCTCCTAAAAAAAAACTAAAGTGAACCAAGTTGCGTGATTTTCAAGCCCACAAGAATCACACTGCTCATACTACATGGTGGAAAACAATAGAAATCTCTTGATCTGTGGAAAGTAGGTGGTCCTGATGGCTTTATTCCGCCTCATATTTGGGCATTTGCAGTTACACATTTCTGTCCAGCTGCATGAAAAAAGAAGGTTCCAACTATTACAGAGCTGTGATCAGCAGGTCAAGTAACAAGTAGGAATAATTCACTTGTGTACTCGCTTCTTTGGTTAGAGTTCCCAATTGCCTAAAACGGTCTGAGCCAAAACCTCAGCCCAATATTTTTTTAGGATAAAGAAGGAGATCATCTGAGCTGCTGCCATATAACATTGGCTTTCATTAGCTGTTCTGAGCCTAAAATAGCTTTACTTCCTACACCTTACAAGCAGAGCCACTTTCCTTTCTACTTCTTTTTTTTTTTCTTTTTTTTAAAAAAAAAACAAAACAATTTGAAAGGGAATTGTGGAGTTGAACTCTGTAAAAGGGCAGACTGGCATTGTGATGTATCATCAATGCACTTTAACATCATCATGAAGACAAAAGTTAATTGTTGACTTAGGCCTTTTCAGAGAATGATGTGCAATGGTTTTCCTCTTAGAAAACAATAGTTATTCTCAATCTGTTTCGTCTTTTGAAGACTGATATTGGAAATGGCATTTTTATTGGGGGAGTGAATGCTGAGCCCAAAGACTGTCAGATCAATGATTTGGTTTCACTTCAGAGTACTTTAAACCTGACACCCTTGGGGTGGGGGAATGACTATTTGCATAAACTGTTTATAGGCTAGATGTCAAATATCTTTTGGGGAGTCTTGTCAAGTAAGACAGTAAAATTAGTCTTAGAGCAGATTTGTAGTAGCCTCTGTTTACAACAACTGTGTAACAGAAAATGACTATCCTTCACTTGCTCTCTCTTGAGTTTTACCAGCTTAATTCCCTTCTGGGCCGCAGACATAATGCATAATGCTTTAAAAAGAAACATCAACCATACTGCTTAAAAATAGGTGTTGGAATTAGTTTATTTTCTGCTTTTAATTCAAACCCTGGTTTGTATTCCTCAATGAAATTGTCACTGCATTTAACAAATCATTTTACCAAACTGCTTCTTGTGCAAGAGTAAGAACTGTTCTTCACAAAAGTGCACAGAAACACATGTATTTTTGTGTGCTAAAATGAATAAAGGATACTGACATTCACAATGTAGTCCAAAATGTATTAAAATCTATTACACTTTCCCTATTGACCCTAGGAATTTTTTTTGACAACCTCAGAGATTGGGCTAGATGATTTTAGAGGTCTTTTCCAACCTAAACAATTTTGATTCTGTGACTTTGGTTGAAATTTGTACTGAGGACATGAATTAGCTGTAGTAAACCTGGGGTCCATCTGATGAAATACCCCACAGTAAGAGTGTATCCCTACATTCAAATATGCATGTGGTCAAGTTTGCAATGGATTAACTGAGTTTCACACAAATTTTCATAAAAACTTTCATACATTATGTTACCAGCTTCTAAGAATCCTAAATCTATTTATCCATTTCTCCATTTTTTGTCAGAAAAAAAAAAAAAAAAAAAAAAAAAGATCCAGGACCGACAGTATTACCTGCTTGTTTCACCTACCAGGAAAGTGCTTGGGTTTGTCAGGGTTTTTAAAACTTCTTTTTCTAGTTTCATCTTTGAGGAGAATCAGAAGTAAATTCAATGTTCTGTGCGAATTTCTTTCTGCAGGGAGTGTAAAAGTTTGAAAGGAAACGCTGTTGTTATTCTCTTGTGTGATATTCTCCTACGTGTCATTCCTTCTGTAGTGGCAAAGAAAAGAAGCTGCAAACACCTTTTGTGGCTTGAGCTGTTTCTTGGCAGTCTGCTACCACCTGCCTATTTTGGATTCTTTTCCCCCTTTATTTCAACCCCTTGATCTTTGATGCTCCAGGAACATAAAGAGCCACAACATTGTCCGGAATCCAGCAGCGATGCTAATACTGCTCCTTTTCAGCTCTTTCCCAAGAGGTCCCTTGATCAGCTGAACTGCTCCATGGCCTCATCTAGCTCCTACTGAAACAGCTTTTCACTCACCTCAGTAGGAGCCAGATGAGATCTTAATTGAATATTGGGAAGATAAATTGGGATTGATTCCAGCTGTAGTTTGTAATATGCCTTTTCATCATAAAATGAAGGTATAAGTAAAATTAATACCGACAGTTCGTTGAATTTTGACCCTAGTTCATTTATTTTGGTCACTGTCTTTTCTCATGCGTAGCTTGAATACAGTTCTATTTCATGTTTTTAAAAACTGTTCATCTGCTACTCCGCAACTGGTAATAGGCTATGGCCCTTTCCTTCCCTATCATTTCCTGCTAAAGACAAAGATACCTGCGTATTTTCTTCATTATATTTTTCTTCACAAAGCTTCCACAGAAGTAAAATTAATTCTTGTTGATTTCTGTTGTTGGCCTGTGACAGAGGGGGACATATTCTGCACCAGATAAATGCACACAGCCTTTCCTACCATCTAAACTCACTGACACATTAACAGAATGAAAAGGGTTTATTGTGTAGGTTTATAGCACCAAGGCTACAAGCAAGCTGCAGAATACACAATCCATACTCATTTTAGAATACATTATTATCTCTCAGGAGCTGTATGATCAATAAGAAATTCAGCCCAGTGTAAAGCACCTGCCTAAGCCCCCCTTTCTCTAGCAAAGTTTTTACGTAGAACTCAAGCGTAGGACTTCTCAAATTCTGTGTCATCCGGGAGTGATGCTGTGTGTAGTGGTATCAATCCATGCTGTGTTTTGAGAGGATGTTATCTAACAGCCTTTAGGCCAAACATTGCTTCACAAGTTCAGATGCGTGAGTTACAGATGAAGGATGATTCTGTGTGTAGCTTCCCAAGTCCAAAGCACTTGGTACTCTTCACTAAGGAAGAAACAGATTTCAATAGTTATGTTTAAATGTGGGAGGCACTAAGCCTAGGGAGGGAAAAAAAACAACATTCCTTTTCAGAAGATGTTTCCCTGTCTTAAGTGTTTTTAATTTCATGGCCATGGTGCTTTTCGGCAAACCTCATTATACGTATCAACAAATCTCCTTCCTTTCAAGTTTGACAGTGTTAATAAAAAGCCAAAGTTGTGACAGTTCTACTTGTTGACTGTCTGAGCCTCAAACACAAGAGGGAAAAGCCGATGCCAGTTAACCACAGGAGCTGAAAATGCAGAGAGTAAATACCGGCATTGTACTGAAGCAAGACAACTTGAAATTCTGTCCACAAAGCAGGTTGTTGCCCTCTTTGTGACTCACTGAGGAAACTGTTACGCTCTTGTTTTCTTTTTGTGTCCCCAGCATTGACTATTAGAAAGGAAACTGCTAATAGCTTTTTAGGTAACTGGCAGGAGAAGGAAAGCTGCAGCTAAAACCCCAAACTGGTTTTGCTTCTCTTTTTGCGTTGTGTCATGGTAGGTTTATGTCAACGGAGAGTGGGTCACCAGCATTGGAGAAGGAGGTAGCTTCGGGGAGCTGGCACTGATCTATGGTACACCCAGGGCTGCCACGGTCAAGGCCAAGACAGATCTCAAGCTCTGGGGCATCGACAGAGACAGCTACAGACGCATTTTAATGGTAAGTTCATGGGGAATGACTTGTTTATGGAGCTAATATTTTTTACTTTCTTTTGTAGTGCCAGTGCTTTTATTCTGTGATCAGATTACCCTGATGGCAGAAAGCTCTGCAGCCTCTGTTTCTATATAAAAGAGAGGACATGACAATAATATCAAGTAACAAAATCAAGTGAAGTAAAAGGTACCAAGATTTAGTAGAAAGATGCTGATTCAGAAATGCAGTTGAATAATATTATGAATAACTGTTATACCTGAATAACTGCTGACAACTATGAAAGCTTCAGGCCTCCCTTACCCACCTAAGCTAATGCAAGTCCTCTCCTTCTTGTGCACCTCAAAATGTCATCACTATCCCTTGCCTGTGGGGTCTTTGAACTTGTACCATGAACTCTTGAAGGCAGGCAATGCTAGGGAAATCCTAAAAAAAAAAAGCCTCAGTTGGACTCTGCCCTCCATTTTTGTCAGCCAGCACACAGCCACAGATACCACAGGATGCGAAGCTGCAGTCTGTGCTGACAGTTCATGGCCCTGCTCCTTTCAGACTCCCTGATCTCTGCAGCAAAGCTCAGCAGAACTTCTGGGCACCTGGGGTGTGTGCTAGGTTATGGGTTTGCTGTCAGTTCTTGAGTTGTGTGTTTATAACGAAAACTTTGACAGATAATTATCTTTAGCAATGTCATAACTTTTTTTTGAGTGTTTGTTTCTGATCTCAATGTGCCTATTATTTCCTTTTCCAGAAAATATTCCTTCTTTTTTATTATTATTTTTTGGATAATTAACAGCTCTATGTAAAGCTTCTTTCTCAATAGGACTTTCCTATAAAAGCTGCATTGTTTCATTATGATCTGAAGAAAATTATACTATGCTCTCAGCATAATAAAGGAATGTGCATTTTGAGATCATATATATATATCCAGCAGATGTCATGGGTAACTGAAAAATTAGCAAAAGGATTGAGTAGATTTTACAGTTAAATGATTAGTTCTTAAGCAACTGAGTGTAAGAATGATCTTTATTTATACTTGTGATGACTGCTAGATGTCTGTATGAAACATTACTGTTTTTCAGTCTGTATTTCATGGTCTGGGTTCTGTATCACATAAATGAACACCACGCTGACATCCAGGAGAGTACAGCTGATGGAAATATGCTCTATCCCCAAACGTTCAGCCTGGTAGTTCCAAGACAAGATATAGGAATAATGTTGAGAATCATACTGTCTTCTCTCTCTTGTCATTAAGCAAGATGAAATTTTTGAATGCTTCCCAGTGCAGGGAAGCAGTCAGTAGTAACTGAGACCTTTCTTCGAGATATTTCTAAACCATAGGGCAGGAGAACTTCCTAACAGATTTAAGAGGCACACTGAACTTATTTGTCCCATATCCTACATGGATGCAATGGAGGGGTGTCTGGGATAATGGGTGCAATGAACCTGCATGCTGCAAGGAAGGATTGAAGGTATAAAAGAGAAGGTATGTAGGTAGAAAATAAATGTCAGTACAAGGCCTACGTTCTTTGGCTTTTTCAAGCATAGCTTTTTATGGCTGCCTTTAACTTTGCTATTTAAGAATTGAAGGTTAAGATTCACAGGCCTCATAGCCCTGAGGTAATTTCAGTCTCAGCAATGATGAAAACAGTGGAACCTAACGTGGTTCAAACTTGTGTGCAATTCGGGTTTGGTCATGTGTCCATTACCATCTGATAGCAGGCTTCAGGAGATGCATATTTGATGCAGAGACAGGATTTTACTAAAAGGGATTGAAGTCCAAGTGGAATAGGCTATGTTTGTAATGCTGGCTTTAGCCATACATATCACTTGAATATCATGCATTTACTTCTGTTTGGCTCTAGTGTAGTGATAACTGCTTTTCAAATTCATTTTGTGAACCGGTGGCCACTGTACCTTTCACAGCAAGCTCATCTTCTGCATTGGATGAGATCTCTAATTTAACAGAACTTCATTCCATCTTCCTCTCCCTCTTTCTCCTTTTTTTTTTCTTTACAGTTGGGGCAATTAAAAATTCTATTACATTAGATACACAGACAACACAGTTGTCATATTCTCATATTTAGACATGAAATATTTCAGGTAGCAAGGTGATTTAATTGATGTAAGTATTAAAAATGTCCCATATTTAGTGCTGCCCACTGCAAAAGCAATTTACTTCCCCAGACTACATAGATTCTGCCATCTTCTCATTTCTTTGTAGGTGCAGTGTGGATAATTTCTTGGCTGTAGGTGAAATAAGATGCCTGTCTTTGTGCATTCATATGAGGCAGGTTACAGTGGCTCCCTGCACATTTCCTCAAGCCCAAGAATTAATTACATCATGTTTCAGCGTCTGCATTTCTTACTTGAAGCTAACTCCACTGTTACTTGGCTGTTTTTGCTGTATTCAGTTTTAAGATGCAGTAGTAGGTGCCTTTCAAGTCCCAGAAAGATTATTTCCTGACATTTAGCCTCTAACCTTATGTTTCTAGAAAGCTGCTGGATATTTTAGATGTAGAAATGCTTCTGCCTTTAAATGAGAAGTAGTAATGCTTAGGATAACTTTTGAAATATATCATTTAAGATGATTCAAAAACTGAGAGGGAGCACTGTTTTTTTTTATTTCCCGTTTGCAAGTACTTTTCCTGTTTGCAAAAAAAAAAAAAAATCAATGACCTTTTTCTCCAAAGACTTTTTTTTTGTCTGTAGTCAGATAAAGTCCTTCCATAACCCGTGATAATGTTTTTTCTTTTGTCTGCATTCCTTCCTGGCCATGACCAGCCCCGTTTTTCTCAAGCTAGTGTTGAAATTTTATTCAAGTTGTAAATATTTATTTGTGAATCATGCCTTCAGGTCCACACTTGCCAAAAAGATTTTATCCTGTCATGAGACACTTGACTCTGTACCTCATTTCTCCTTTCAGGCTCTGTTTTGGTTCTTTGCTTCACATTCAGTCAGCTCTGGTTTTTATTTCTGCTTAGTGCCATTTTCCCCACTTAGAAGTCTCATCGATACTGACTGGTTTATGGTATGAATAAAATGTATCTCAGGAGGTTTGGGAGTTTTGGTTTTCCATTTTCCTGGATAGACAAAGCCTGATGCAAAAAGTTCCTGCTGGCTTTTAGTTACAGTTGTCATCCATTTATTACTTTTGCCTGTCCCAAAAGAAGTTTGTTAAAATAGATATATTTCTTTATATTTCTTTGTCTCAGCTTAGGTACCCTGGTGGCTTGAGGGTCACATTCAAGTTTGTTTTAGCAGCTGTGATGATTGTAAAAGTTGGGATAGTTCTTTTTGTTCAGATTTGCAGAGAAACTGCTTGGCTTTCACTGCAGTCCTTGACAAAGTATTATACCATGAAATTCATCATACTAGATGGATTACAAAAAACACTTCAACATGTTCCCACCTCAGTACGCTCACAAATTATCTACCCATCTGTGTGTTCCATTTGTTTCATAAAATTATCTGTGCTGAGTTCCGTACTTTTCACACTGTTGTAATTTTTTTTATGTACATATTCTCTGTGTGTGCATCCGCAAACAGAAATTTATGTATGTATTCTATATTTAATTATTTACATTCTTCTGGGAGAGATGTAAAGGAATTTTTGCCTTAGGATTCTCATCTAATTCAGTTGCTAAAATGTTGCTGCTTTCTTCTTTGCAATTGGGATTCAAGAGCATCACAGAGTGGGGAACATCCCAGGGTAGTACAGTATTTGTATTCTAAATATAGCAAATACCACAAATACCAGAGAAGCAAATGTCTGTATCCCAACATCAGATTGATCCCCCAGACAATTCAGTTCCCAGACTGAGGAAATTTGAAGTATTAATTTCTTGTAATTTCTTCTATAAGAAAGTCTGATTCAGGATAATTTAACTATCTTATGGTTCCCATGGTCCAAGATACCTGGCCCTGAGAGGGAAGTTGCATTGTATACAATAGTTTTTGCCTGTATGGCAAACTTTGCTCCTAGAAAACAAATATTGTTATATAAGTAATGATAAAGCAAGGTTAGTCAGTTCCTAATGTTATGCCTCATTTTATTTATGCTATTTTGGCTTTGCTTTGCCATCTTTTCACAGCTTGAATCTGAGAACAAGTTCTTTAGCAAGTGCCTTTTTCCACTCAGATGAAGTCAAGTCAGAAGGACTTTGTGTTTCATAAAATGTGGATTGCATGGCTGCCAAAGCATAAAGCAAATCCAGAGGCTGTATTCTGTCTAACATCTGTACATCATAGCACCAGGACCTTGTGGCTACTGTTTTGATGGCCACTATTGCATTGTTTCTGTGACTTTTTTTCAGTCTCCTATAAGAATGTACACCCTAAGCATCATTCAATATCAGGTTTACATGGGGATTAACCGGCGCTGGAACAGTCCAGAAGGCCATTCCGGCGCTTCCTGCCAGCTGCATACCTGCCAGCATAACTCTTTTATTTGAAACTTGAGCCATGCTTTGCCTTTCAGTAGCCATTTGTTTGGCTTCTTACTGAAGGTGGAGATTTCTAGGATGGGCTGGATGGAGATTTCCAGCCAGCCCTTCTGCACAGCTGAAAAAAGGGAGCAAGAAAGAAGACAGTAAGAGTGATGGAGGGACAAAGCAAAGAGGCAAGCAGAGGGGAAGAAGGGCAGAGAACAGACCAGAGAAATGGGGAGGAAAAATGGAAGAAAACAGAGGACGTGAAGAAGAGCCAGCTGGAAAATAGATGCATCAGTCCTGTTCAACAAGACCCATTGTAATCTCTGTGGCATTCACTCTTCAGAGCCTGTGTATTGCCTAAGCTAAGGCCAGTGCTTGCTATGTTAAATGGCCCAAAAAATGGCTTTGAGCTGTTTTCTGGGTGGATTTGGCAAATGCAGGTGATCTCATTTTTCCTTGTGACAGTTTCGGGGAGGAGCACTGCAGATTAGAATATTAATGACTCTTCATAATTAGGGAGAACCTCTGTCTTTAGGAAGATGAGGTTGTGCCTGACAGCTCAGAATTGGGGAGAAAGTGAACAAAGGAAAGTGGGGAGAGGGAGAAGCAGCGACTATTGAAATAAGAAGATATTAATAGGTTAGAAAAAGCAGAAGTAATAAAGACTTTATAGAACATGCCATCAAGAACCCTGCCAGTACAGAATTATTCATGTACATTTACTATTGTTTTTATCTGGCTCGAGCAGTAAGATTTCTGCTGCTTCCCTTGGGAAGCTTTTCTGCAAGAGAATAAATCTTAAGTTGGGAAAACTTCTTTGATATTCATCTTAAATTAGATTTTCTTAATTTTCTCCTATTACTTTGAGTTATGTCAAATTATGCTGTATTAAGTTGTCCAATCTTTCTGTCATATATCTGTAGGTGATTATCACTGTCTGCTTAAAAACTTCAGAACCATGCATGTTAACTATGAGCATAGTTTACCTATGATCCCAGTGCTGAGCTAACACATATGGGCTGAATTTGTTTTGCTCCTTCCCTATCAGCTCTCCCCAAGTGTTTTAGTGGTTCTGCAGGCTTGGTTCAGCTTTGGAGCACTTTTCTGGAGAAGAGGTACCCAGGCAGTGTGTAACACACCAGGTAGAGTCACATCAGAGCCAAGGGGATGGGACTTCATTCCCAAATGATGTCTTTGGGTATACAGACCAAACTAGCCTTGTTGCAGGATGATGTTGCAAACCAGGTTCTCCTCTACTATCTGTCAATCTCTTTCAGCTTTACCGTGTTCCAGCTTTCTCCCTTTCCTCAAATGTCTGTGTTTTGGAGCTCTTTTCCTTTGTATTTTAAGCTATATTTTCTGAACAGAAGTTCATGCTATTATTTTCTGCTCCCATTTCTAATGTCTCTAGACCCACTCTTTTTATTTTCCTCTCCTGGGAAGCATTTGTGGTATCTCCTAGTCTGCAGATATTATTACTGTCTGATTTGTAGCTGCTTCTAGAATAACCATGAAAATACTGCATAAGATCAGACTTGCACATATCCCAGTGAGAGTGCTGGTTGACACTCCTACAGAAACTACTTGAAGGGCAATAGAAGAGGTTATGTGGTATTCACATTCCTGGCCTCATGGGTAAAGTGGCTAGACCAAATAAAGCAAGTATAAAAGGGAAATCAGGAGTTAGGTAACACTGCATGCATGGTGGGGAATGAGAGGGTAATATTGGGCTGATGGAGGAAGGTGGGAAAGTAGGCAGTCAGCGTGTTCTCTCTGTTACATAGCCAAGAAAGAAGATCAATACCAATGGCAATAAGAACATGCTTTGGTTTCTTGTAAGAATTCTACTGCTGTTTTTTTTGTGTGTTTTGTTTTGTTTTTAATCCTATATTAGTGTTCTCCCAAGATCTCTTCCCCTCGTGCTTATGAAAGCTTGAGCAGGAAAACACACACAAGCAAAAATAAAGTGATGTTCTGGCCCCTGCTTGAGCGTGAACTATACATCTTCCTTCTGTCCTTCTGGAAGGGGAATTGGGATCTAGCTGTGCTGAGTGGGAGCCAGCCTCATGCTACATAAATGCAGAGATAGCTTCTGTGCATGCCTGGCATGGTGAGATGAAGCTCAGCTATCGGGTGGCTCCGGGGACCCTGGAGGCTGTTGTTTGTCTCCTCCAGGAGAGATGGAGGGCTGCAAGGAGCTATTCTACAGGCTGAGTTATGAGCCATTAGTTGGATCACCTTGGGTTTAACTGCATATGCTGGGAAATAGGATTTTAAAACCTCACCCACTAGTTCTTCAACAGGCTTTGTTTTCCCTTACCTATGTCAGTAGTATCATTTAGAGACATGGGATGTTTAAGTTATACATGAAGAGTAGTCCCAATTGTAGCTGAGTTTTGAGATAATAAATACACAAGACAAATAATACCACATTACAGATAATGATAATAGCACATTCAGTTAGTTCTTTCCCCTTCTGTTTTGCTTATGCACTTCTCTTCATGGTGAATTCTGTACCTCTGCTCTTAGTTTAGCCAAGAGCTAACACACCCATCGTCCTGCAGGAAGTGATGGGCTCTTGCCCTCCGGGCCAGCCGGGATGCCAGCAGTCCCTACCTTCCTGGGTCTTGTCTGCGTCTCTAAATACTCAAAGCTGTGGTCAGGCGGCACTTATGGCTGCTGATTACTGCTTCTTAAAATTCGTCTGTGTCCACAGTCATTTAAAAAGCATTTTCCACATCTGTCCCTGGGTGCCCCAGCCCATCGCGCTAAACCACCAATCTGGTTTTCCACAGCTGTCAATTTTGCTGGTCTAGTTTCCACTCGATTGTAGGGAGGAAAGCAACAACTGCGCAGTGTCCAGTTTTCCATTCTTTGTCTCATGGTGAGCTGTCAGGATTTGGCGTGGTTTGCAGAGCCTCCCCTGTTTGAAGTTCATTTTTTTCTTTTTGGCACTTCAAATGCTCCGGGGGCCTCTGAGGTTGAGAACCAGGTTTGTCAGACAGAGAGGTCAGACAGGGGTTAGTGATGCTATCTCTGAGAGGCCAACTGTCAGCACCACGCTCGGAAATTATGAAAGGGGTGCAAAGGAGGGAGACCTCGGTGGCTGCTGATGATCCATGGAGATCTGGGGGGAGCAGCAGCTTCTGCTGGTGCTGGGGCTGTTTCGGAGCAGAGGTGGCCCAGGAGTTGAGGCCCTGGCAGCCTCTGCTGATGCTCATGCTAGAAGCTGGAGCCATGGCCTGCTGAATTTGGTGGATGAAGTACTGTTTCTTTTGGTTGTTGGATCAGGCCTGAACTGAACGGTGTGTGTAGGAAGAGGGACGATGTTAACTGCTTAGCTATATCAATGTGCTTGAATCCAGTAGCCTTTCCCAAGTATTTCTGAATGCTTTGATAGCAAAGGGTGAAATGTTTCTTCTCCTTTTCCTTTGTATATCCCCACTTTCTCTGCTTCTAGCACTTACCAGTGCTCACTTTGAGGAGTAGAGAAGTGTCTTTTTCTGTGGCAGACACTGACATTTGCTTTTTTCTTTCTGGCCTATGAATAAATGCCATCTTCATTTCCTTTCCTTCAGAAGATGAGCATTATCACCTCTATGCTGTTCTCCTGCTTTGTAGATTTGACTAGCAGGCACCGGACAACCTTCAATATCTACCAAGAATTTATCCAGACAAAAATGATGTGGGTTGTCATATGGCACAGTAAACTACAGGGTAGCAAGGAAGACTCTGGAATTCCTCTTTGGTATCTGGGAAGGGTTTCTTTTCCGGTCACTTGTATCCCTGAAGGAGTTATAGATTAATTAATAATTTTTGTCTTGGTAAAGTTGCACTGTGTTTATTCATAACTGACAATATCTCTGACAATAATGTTTTCTGGAATGGCTGCTTAAGAGTGCCTTTCTGTGGTGATCAGACTTCACGTAAGCATAAGTTTTCTCAGTAATTTGTTACATAAAAAGTCTCACTAAACTGGGAATGACTTTGCTGGTGGCTGCACATACATTGATGGATTGTCTGCTCCAAAACATTTAAATCTTGTTAAAAATAATATGAATAGGTTGTTCAGCTGTAACAATACATACAACATTGTACATGATAAAAACAAAGGCTTACACACAAACACTCCTGTCATGAAAGAGGTTCTGACCTAAAACGGCGGGACCCATGAGGGGGCATTTTATGTTTTATCCTACTTTGTAACTGTAAATTCCCTTCTAGTAGGGCCTCATTGGTAACAAGATATATATTGAATTAGCTAAACAGTTAATTGATGAAACTCTGGCTTTAAATGAGTGCCTGTAAATAATGGATACAATACACCCTTGGTGTCCAGTAACACCAGTGAAGTCAGTGAAATTACACCAGGGTTGAATTTGATTCCTTCTGTCTTTGCTTATCAGGAATACAACTTGCCCAGACATTTTATGGGGAAACATTTGCCTTAGGCTGTTTATACTGGCTATGCTTAGAATTTGGAAGGGGAGGGAAAAAAAAAAAAAAAAGCAGCTGTAGGAAGAAAACACAAAAATACTTTGTGTAATGTCCTACCTTCTTTTTCTCTCTCCTTTAATAACAGGGCAGCACGCTGAGAAAGCGGAAGATGTATGAAGAATTCCTGAGCAAGGTCTCCATTTTGGGTCAGTTGCCCTTTGGACTTGTGTGTTAGTTCCTCTGTTAGACATGCTGGCTGAATGAATTTTGGTCTTTGATGGCGTGATGAAAGCCATGGTGGTCAAACAGGAGATCTCACAGTTGCATCATTTCCTAAGGAAAGAAAGTGTAAAAGGCCCTTTTTTAGGACTTGTTTTTCTCATTCTTTAATAAGCACTGAACATTTATGTTAAGGGCAAATCTTTCCTTAAATATGCCAGCAGGCGTGCACTGGTAACCTTTCAGTAGCTGCTGTTACTGAACTGCATATAGATAGAAGAAAAAGCAGTACAGAGTTATGAATTTATCATGAAGTCTAGTTACATCCTTTCAGGTGACAGGTGAGAAGCTTTTTCCTACAAGAATACTGTATTTAAGTGCACTAAGCAAACTACCCTCACAAATCAAAATGGACTGATTTTTTTCTTCTGTCTTTTACAGCCTCTGTCTCACATTCTTAAAACATCTGTTTAGCTTCTTGTCCTTGGATTTTGTTTCCCTTTGATTAATGTGATAGCCACGAAATTCGGACATGTTCTTGATGGCCTTCAGTAGGAAAAACAACAAACCCATAATGCCTGACCAATCAATCACCATTAGGAGAACAAAACTTCTAATAACGAGGACAGTGTTAGACAGTACAATGAAATGTTGATTCTGTAGGAGAGCCATCATGTTTCTACTAGGGCTATTTTGAAAAAAACAGTTGAGGATTAATTTCCTATATAATTAAAGTACTTGTATTACTATTTAAACACTTTATTTCATGTTTACTGTATTCCTCCATGATTTGAGCTTAGGTACCTGAAATATGAGAGAGTCTTAATGAAAACAGATCTGAACTTTTGAGAGGTTCTATGCATGAGATTTTCAATTATATTTGTGTGCTTAAAGTAGGCCAAGTGTATTACTCACTTACTAATGAAATTTTCATCATTTAAATGCTTTTTTTTATGCTTAATTTAAATCTTTCTAAATTAAAAGCTTAAATTATACTAAATTACAATGAGTATTTAAAGAAAACAAACATCTCTGCACCTGTACTAATAGGAAGCAATTACAACGAGACATCTCAAAACAATTTCAGAGTAGAAAGGTTATTCAAAGATGCGCTTCCTTAAACATGCGGTTTGCTGTATAATTGTATCCTAGTTTGTAGTATGGTTCTTCAATCTCAGTAAAAAATGGGTAAGGTTCAAGATTTGAACCTTTTTTAAGTACAGAAAAGCACTGGACAAAATAACACATCATTTCAGGAACTGTGAGAATTTAGGTGAAGTGTTTAAGGATCTATTTCACATGTCTAAATAGTAGGTGACAGCTGGAAAACTGCAAAGTATTTTAGAAATCTCAACACAGTACCGGGAAGTCAACTTCACCTCATGCATTATTGCGGTCAGAACTTGGTGATTTCTCACTGGAAAAATCTCTACCTGCTACATATTTTTCAAGGCCTAGTGTCTGTAACTAGCTACATAAATATAAGAATATATCTATTTTTAAATCTTAAGGATTTTTTAGATTATCAGTAGCTGCTTATCTAAAGAGATATAACTACTCCATTTAAATCTTTTCTCCAGCTTTTAATTAAATGTAAAGACATGAATTATATGTACTTTTTAGAAATAAAAAAATGGTCTACTTTATTTGATGTTTGAATTCAACTCTGCAACTAAAACTTTGAGAGTTTTATCATGTACAGACTTCTATATCATACTCTGTTTGCAAGAACCATTAACCAATGTATTTGTAGTGGTACAATTCCTTTGGACAAAAGAGAGACACTTCGTGACTAGAGCTGGAATTAGCTTTGAATTTTTCATAAAGGCAACTGAAGAAGAAGTTTAAAGGGACTCTTTCTTTTCATTGTTAATTGCTGAGTTCTTTCTCAAAAAAAAAAAAAAAAAAGGAAGAGAAAAAGCCTACTCTAGTCTGTATGAAAGAGTTTTATGCTTATTTTTAGTCAAACAGAGCACTTTTGAATGTTGCATTGACAATGTGAGCTTGGACTTTGATATTAATGTTTCTACAGCAAAGACCATAGCAGGAAAGAGCATTAGTGATTATAAGTGGAAAAAATATTAGAAATAATTATTTCTCAAACTACAACAGAAAGTGCGTAAAAATATGAAAGATAGATGTATGTGTGTCCAGCAACTCAAAACTTAACATTTTGTGCATTGTCCACTGTGATCTAGTTTTTTTGGGCTCAGTCTGCTCTTCTGAGCTCAGCCAGAAGGCTTTCTAAATTTTAGAGAACAACTCTCTCACCTTCCCACAATACTTCTAAGCAATATTTTGAACAAAACGGGAAAACCAGAGTCTGAGCAAACAACCTAAATCTAGTCTTGTTATCAGAAGCTGTATCTTGACATAAATTGTTTGGTGATTCGCAATGAGATGAGTAAGAATCAACAGAAATTTAGTAAATGAATTTTAGCCCAACTTCTTAAGACTGTGGAGGTTATAACATTGTGTTATCTGTTTCTTCTAATAACTTTTAAACCTGTTGCTTTTCTCAGTCACATCTGATAGAAAGACAGAAGTTCAAATACATTTCATTGGCTTGAATTCTCATGCAAACAGGCAGAAGAGAGAGATACAGATGAGCATCCTTCCTCTCCCTGAGAGCAGAGCAGGTAGAATTCACCCCTTAGCAAAGCCACTGGGAGGAAGCCAGCAGGTCAGTGAGTAGCCCAGAACCAGCCACTATGCAGACTGTCTTTTGCCAGGCAGGTATAGGGGATTTGTGGCAGCTGCAGGTAGGTGATAAGAACACAAAGGGGCAGGAGCTAGGCTTTACGAGTTCTTTTACTTATAAAATAGACTGTTAATATTTTCTTATTGAAGTTTACTTTGAAGTTTTTTTTTTTCTCTCTAAGTGGTGTAAGGAAAAGAAAAATAGCTCTTGCACTTTTGTGTGCATTCCCAATGGCCAAAACTGCAAATGGAACAGAGGTGCAACTTTACAGAGCTATACCTGGTTCCACTGCCACTGTGCTGTCAGGGACTTGCTCTTGGTGTCGATAGTTCCATATCTCACACATGGGAAAAGAGTCTTCTTTTGGATTAGCACCTTTCCAGTGCTTATTAAGAAGGCCATCAGTAACCATCTGAGAGCAACTCTGATGAAAAAACAGCAGGACTTGTTCTGGCATCTGGGTTTCGATGTGTTAAGAGAGGATCTCAGTAGTATCTCACAACATCTAGGCTGCTCCAGTGCACTGCAGCATCTGGGCAGTGCAGATCAGACCACAGACTTGGGGAACTGTCAACTTGTCCTGTCCAACTTTTAAGATTATTATCTGGGTGATTATGAAAGTTTAAGGCACAATGAATAAATTCATTTTCTCAATTTGAAGTTTGTACAAAGTGCATGGATGAGAGAAATGTTTCTTTTGTAACAGAACCAGGCATATCAGAGCTGTCAG
Source organism: Anas platyrhynchos (assembly GCF_047663525.1). Classification (NCBI taxonomy): domain Eukaryota; kingdom Metazoa; phylum Chordata; class Aves; order Anseriformes; family Anatidae; genus Anas; species Anas platyrhynchos. The sequence continues at coordinate 13,957,708 of NC_092601.1, read as the reverse complement.
TTTAGATATGAATCTTCAGCCAAAGTAAGAATCTTTTTATAATAAAGTTTTATGATCTTCAATACTTTAGAGTCCTTGGACAAATGGGAGCGGCTGACAGTGGCTGATGCACTGGAACCTGTCCAGTTTGAAGATGGAGAAAAAATTGTTGTGCAGGGAGAGCCTGGTGACGACTTTTTCATTATTACAGAGGTAAGTTTGGCATCCTGATAAACTGTGTCTTTTCCTGGTAAAGATCAAGACGTATTATTAAAGACATTTGGTTTCAGTTTAATGTCTTGCTTCAGCATAAATCTGAACTAATTCCATTCAAACCAGGAGAATTACTCAAAATTCAGATGAACTCAGACACCAGTTCTGTGGAAATACCTTATGTGAGTGGAGGAGGACAATCCCTACTTTCCAGGAAAATGTAAGACATGGAGTTTTGAGATGTGTCTAGTGTCTTTACTGTTTGAAGGTTTCTTTTCGACTTAATTTTGCTTTTGTTCCAGATTGCCAATACTTTAGCAAGGCTGGCCAGGCACACAGTGCATTGATCTTTGTTCCCAAAGGGACTTACAGGGGAAATCACAATGAACATCTGTAGACTGGAGCAGGAGACCTGATCTGAAAATAGATAATTTGTTCTTTGTTTTGCCTTAAATTCAGTCCAAATGGCTGAGCCATTTTCTTGTTTACTCTCACACAAGCAGACAGATCTGTCAGGCAGCTGAAAATACTGACATCTTTTTGGGAGATTATCTGACACTTCAGTTCCACTGTTTCACTTCTGCAAACAGATGCTGATGGGATTTTTCCTCCCTCTCTGACATAAATATTTGGGTCTTCAGTATCTCACACAAATACTTAGACACTGTGATGTAACAAGTTATAAAAAAGGTATTAGAGAGACTCAGACTAAGGATAACAAGCCAGCATTAGGATATGATTGTGTATGTATTGAAGTAGGAGTTTGGGGCATGGTTTTCAGTGCCAGCTGGGAGTGTTCATACCCAAATATATAGACTGGGAGTGGCTGATGTATGTCTATGTGTGACAGTTCAAATGCACATCTCTGGCCAGATGTTAAATGACCAGCAACAAGGCAGTGATGGCATCACAAGGGGTGCTGGTAATCTGAATTCCTACCAGTGGGAGATGGGTCAGGTGGATGTAATGAAGCTGGTGTCATTGTGTTGCCTTGGGAGGTAGTTGTATGTACAAAGAATGCATCTCTGGTTCCATCAGACTGCTGTGTTGTGATGTGTTTTTTAGGAGGAAAGAGACGATACCCTACACAGATGGTGAAGGGCTTGTACAGCACCCATTCCAAATGGCTTAGAGGCCAACAGGTTTTCCTTTGCTTGCTACTTATCTGTGAATTTTTGGACAGGTGCCTCTATCCAAGGCAGCCAAAATTTGGTTCATAATCAATATATGATACTTAAAATTCCATTCTTTCTTCCCTCTTGAGTGTTGGATGCTGGTGCTGAAATACATATTTGATTTATGAACATAGTTTCTCTTCTGAAATAACTGCACCTGCATAGTGCACAGCTACACACTTGAGGAACTTTAATTGTGATGAGCCTTCAAATCAATAGTGTGAGAATAAAACCAGACTAGATACTAGATAGGGATTTTTTTCATTAATAACATTTTTATTACATAACAAAAATTTAGGAAATAATTTGTTCCTTTAGAAATTTGGGATTTTTATTCCTACAAGAGTTACTAGGTGTCTTGTTATTCCTTGCAGCAGCATGAGACTAGGAAAACCTGATTTTCTTAGCCATCAAAACCCATGTGGAAAATTGGCAGCCTGCTAAAGAATTACTGAGGGCCGTTATTTTCTCCCTCTAGAAGGAACAGCTGTTAAGACTTGAATGGGTAGAAAAGTATTAACACTGTGTACTGTGTAATCATAAAGTATCTGCTCACCTCAGCGATCCACTATAAATCTAGCATAGTTTCTTACTTTAGAAATTGCCTGTATTTTTCTACATTAAAGAATGAACATCCAGTATCAATTATTTCTTGTGCTGCAGTAGTATTTATGCCTGCTCACCTGTAGTTTAAAGTTTATATTTTAAACCCGGTTTCACATGAGTTTGCATCTTTGATGTTCAATTTGTCTGCAGGATTGCTGATGAACCCACCAGGAACACTTTATTCCACAAACTTTGGTTGAAATTAATTTTGGCTGGTTTGTTGTCACAACATGTTGAAAAGTCATTAGCTTCTCTCGTATATTTATTGATGTTTGTGGCCTTATAATCCAAACACTACAAATATAGCTAATTTGTTAGGCTGCTACGTGTGCAGAAACCATTTCATATATCACCAGAATGCAGCCTTCTTTGGAGTACAGTATGTCCAGTAGTACAAAGCTGAACTTTCCCACAGAATTTTTGGGAAGGATTCTTATTTATTATAAAACGTAGTTATTCATGACATGCCTTAAACAAATCAGTTACCAATTTCTAAGGTTTTAGTACAACTACAGAGATTACCAGCATCACACATACTGGTTTCAAGTGGGATCTTGTGACTTCTATCATAAAAGGTTCTCAAAGACACACAGGACTTATGGATTTTAAATTGTTAGCACAGTTTTCTATGAACTTCATAAATTGCTTATTTCTGGTTAGCCTGCAATGCTGCCTTCCTCTGTGACATCCTACGGGATGCTGTCTTTTAAGTATACTGGTCCTGCAGGAGGAAACAGCCTACAAATGAATTGGCACATTCAGGCAGACTGAAGTGCAATTTTTAAACACCTTTTTAAGGGGAGACTTACAGATTGACCAGCAAAGTAACTCCTGATTTAAACTAGAAATACCATCCTGGTTAGTACGGAAAAGAGTATTTATTTTCCCTGTTCTATCAAACAAGCAGATTCACCTTTTCCCTTTTTTTCTTAATATAACCTTTTTCATGGCTTTCTGTCCCGCATCTGCCTCCAGTGTTGCATAGATCACGGTAGGGTGCAGGCTGTTTGAGGTGCAGGATGTATGCATGAAAATGCTACGTGGAGGCAGAGGCTGCAGCATGAGCTCAGCCAAATTATTAGAATAACAAAAAATATGCATGGGGAAGAGCTACAGGAAACCAGTCTTGTTAAGTCCACTGCTCACAGTGCTCTTTGTGGTCATTTTTTGTTAAAAATCTGATGAGAAGAGTATTACCCTGAGATTTAAGGACTGCAAGATTTTTTCTGCCATGCTAAGTCTTCACAGGCAGCAGTAAGATGTTTACCAGTAAGTTGGTTGGGTGTTTTTTCATTCAAATGTTAAGCAGCCTTCAACAAGATTTAGTTTAAATATTTAAAGGCTGCTATTTTTTCCAGTGATAGAATTATTTTAATGTTTATACCATACTCCTTAATTTGAAGATAGGATCAGAAGTGAATGCATGCTTACAAAAGCAAAATAACTACTTTTGTGAGGTTGATTTACTGCACTTGAAACTGGTAATTAAGAAAAGAAAAAAGAAGCAGCCCTGCAGTTTCTGTATTTTCAGATATTTCCAGGTCTTATTTTCCCACTATGCTTTTCACACAACAAACTCGGGCTTTCCCAGACCAGACAGATGTGGAATGTATCTGTTGGATTCCAAGGTCATGGAATTATCCCATATGAGATTCCTGGCACAGAGGTGAAAAACTTTAAGCACCATGAAACAATTGTTGCCATAAAGAATTATATTTTGGCAAGCGTAAATCATAACAGATGTACAGTTTCTAACAAATACATTTGCAGTTGTATTGTACACTGCCACACTGTGTAACCAACGGTAGGGAGGATTTATTCATCTGACTTCAGATAAAGCAAATATTTTTAGCTAGCGTTTTAAAGTGGTAGCTTGCAAAGGCATGTGAGCTTTGCAGAGTTAAATATCCCAGAAAATGTTACGTCCCTTTAAATGAAATGCCATTTGAACGAGGGCTGATTTTTTTTCCCCAACTCGTGCTTTACCACTGACTTCAGTTCAAGCAGCAGCTCAGACTAGTGTGGTAGTTCTATGAAACTGGAAAGAACTGAGTTTTTTGCTGTTGTCTAGGTTACTGAACAAGGTAGTGACAATAGTATTAAAAATAGAGGTTAGGATCGTGTACCATTCTGTAACTTCAGCTTCAAACTTGGCTCGGTGGCACTGCACCTTGGAGAAAAGTCCATAATGCAGCTACCGAAAATGCTGGGATCTGCAGCCGTGAAGTGCCCTGCTGGGTTTTCCAGCTCCCAGCCCTCCCTGTGTCAGATCACTTGGATCTACTTGTCACTGCTAAGCACCATATACGACACACAGTTATTGTCATGGGACTCTGCTGAATGTGCTCGGGGAGTCTTTTAATATCAGTTGCATTCTGAGAGCTCACTGTGCCTGACCAGTTGCTGAAGTGCTGCCAGATGGCCCCAATTCTCCAAAAAGTTTGACATGGTTTAAGGAAAATGCACACACACATGCAAACGTGTGCAGGTGTGGGACGGAAAAACAGCAAAATTGTTATGATAATGCCCTCCTGTGCCCACGGAGGACAGCTTGTAACTGTCCTTTAAATGTGCTGTCCGTAGCCTGTCATCTCCTAAGAGGACAGTTTGGTTTAAGTGGTGCATAAAGCAAAGAAATAAAACTGCATGAGAAGCAAAACATTTCCAATTAATAGCTGGTTGAGCTGCCCAGCAATAACATGCAGCAGCCTAAAAATAAAAGAGCTAAAAATAGAAGATAATTGGCAGGAGAAAATTCAAGGAGAAATGGACCCATTGTATCAAGCAGTTTCACATTAGAATTTTTACTTTAAAACATTTAAAAACCTGGTATTTTTAATTGTAGATTAGTGTTAGTGACAGTGGGTAGTTCCAGCCTCCTCTGTAAGTCCTTTGTGAAAAGCACTGAAAAAAAGCTTGGGATTTGTGTTCTTTATTGTTTTCCTGGTGGCTAGAAAGGAGGCAGTCAGGGCCTCTGATTTTCAGGATTACTTGTATTATCAGTGCAGCCTGTGGGCAGATTGTTACCCACCCTGGGCCTCTGCTTCCACATCAGTGGGAGTAATCCTAATGACACTCCATAAAGGTGAGTAAAAGCTTCATGGGAAAATGTATTAAGTGTCCACTAACACTGAAACCAGGGAATGGGAATAGCAAGATTGGAAAATAAGAGAAAATTTTCACTGACAGTGCAGAAATCCTTCCAAAACTGGTGCAGAGAACTGCCTGACTGGTAGAAATTAGTCAAATGAATTGGTAATAATTATTGATCCAGCCATGAGTAGTGCTGATCACATTCAAAACAGCGTTGAGATTCCTGGGGAGCTGCTAGTTGTCATGCTGCTGTTGACATTTCAAGTCAGAGCCACTAACTGGCTCCAGTCTGGGCAGGATCCACTGTGAGTTATTGTGACTGCTGAAAGCATGCTTGAGATACTGTCCTGTAGGTGAAATCAGTGTTTCCAACCCTGCTGACACTCTTGGCATGCTGTGGAGGGCCTCTGCAGAAAAGCAGTTCAAAGCTTCATTAGGTGGAACAGTGTTTGTAAACTCTTTGTAGCATGGTAACGTGAAGGAGAGGAGGAAGATCCTTGGGTTAGCTAGGAAGGGCACTCTGCTCCTTACAGAATTGGGCCTTTTTGTAGGAAAAGTAGACTTGAGTCTTAAATTGCACAAGAAGCATCTGAAGATTTATGATTTAAAAGCTCTTCAAGAAAGAAAAGAAAGAAAGGAAAAAAAAAAAAAAAGAAAAATAATAGCCCAATTGTTTCCTGCTTTAAATTGTTGCTCTTTGACATTCTAACCCAAGAGAGACCCCTTTGGCAACTACCCCTACAACAGGCAGGAGAACTACAAAGTAAACTTCTTCCGTATGGTTAATGAAGTCACTGCCTTAGGCACACTCTGCTATCACACCTGATAATCTCTTTAAAAACACAGTGTGATTAATTATTAATTAGGAAGATGAATGTTGTCTAGAAAAGGAGTTTCAAAGGCGACAATCCGAATTGCTTAGTGTTACCAGGATTTTGTTGATACCAGGTATGTTTGTTAAAGGCAGTCTGCAGCAACTCCTAATATGCCTCATAAATAAAATATACCTAATAAGCAGAGCCAGCAGTCACTGAGAGCTCTGCAGTTTGCTTAATTTCAACTGTGGAGACATTGTTTTCTGTAGGACTCTTACAGGAAAGGTAGACTCAATTTTGTTGATATCACCTGGCTGTACTCAAACAACAGCGCTTCCATTGGCCCTGCATCAAAGTTCATCGCCGTTCAGGGTGCCATTTTTAATGGCCAGCTGATGTCAAAGATAAAAAGGTAGGTGCGGGATTGGGTGCCATCCTGCCTGGGGATGGAGGTGAAGTATTTTGCCATGTCAGTGACTGAAACGCTGGTTTAGTTCATCTCTGGTTGAATTTGCTTTAAATTTGACTTCAATGAGCAGTGGATCAGGCTGTATATGTATGCAATCTTCAGCGTATACTTATCTCTCCTCTATTAGAAAAGGCCAAAATTTCATAGTAAGCAACTGGCTGCTCCACTTCTTGCTCCCAACTGCAATGGGAGGACCTGTCAGTGACTGCAGCTTTTGGTCCTTCCAAATCTTTCTCCAGCCCCAGTGATAACCATGGCAATGTAGGCACCTCCTGTAAATTCTGCAAAATCTGAAACCACAGAAGTGATGTATGCTGGATCATTTTCTTAACATTTTTGTGAGATTTCAGATTAGCCAATATTTCTAGTCTATTTTAGAACTTTGCAGATTTTGTTCCTCATTTGTGGCAGAAACCAGGACAACTGTATGTAAATTCTCTGAGTTGCTATGAACCCAGAGATTGGAGAATAATGTATAATAGTTTAAAAATGTATGGTTATAAAAGTACTGTCAAACCCAGTCATGACTCAATCTCTAGTCCACAATCAGAATTAAGTCCTTTTGCATCATCCTTCTCTAACAGCATTCAGTTTAATTTTTATATTATAAAAATGAAGCATTTTTAAGAGAACTCTGATGGGTAGGAAAACAATGTGAAAGTAGCATCCCCAGCCAACATTTAGTTATGGAAAGAAAATTCTCGCCTTGATTGGCAAATTCATGTGGCTTTCTGTAAGCATATGACCAAATAATTTTGAGAGACATAATTACTGTGGTATATAATCTATGTAATCTGTTTACCTACTTGTTTTATCTTAGGTACTTATCTATTGGTCTTACTTGAACATCTCATGAACTCCATGGAGTTGATGCTCACGACACCTGTGTGATGAGGTGTGTGAGGCAAGCTCCACATTACATGTTACGATCTGAAGCACGGGCACAAGAATTAAGAAAGCTCCTCATTCCTGCTGAAAAAAATCAGTGGGAATTAGGTGCCTTGGAGGTCTGGATCTTCATGCTTTTGCTCACAGTAGGTCTAAGGCAGAGAAGAAATGTGAACTCTGTAGCCAGAATCCCAGGCTACCGTACTGACTGACTGTCCTTTTTCCTTTACATTAAATTTTACAGCCCCAAAATGATGGGTGCTCTTTTCTACTGCGACTTATGTGGAAGTCGTTTGCACTTTGTATTGCTGACTGAAATTTGTTTATTTCTTCCCTTGTTTTTGTATAATAGTCTTTCATAAATCAAAGGTTGGCAAATAATAAAAACCCAAGATTATTTACTGGCTGAAGGACTATTTGCAGTGTCTTTGGCTACATAGTTCAAAGGATTCGTCTTCTCTTGGAAAGTAGCCCTAGAACTGCTGATGCTTAGCTGTAAAATAAAAGCCGTCCCAGGAATGATGCTATCAGCAGTCCCAAAGGGCTAAAATGGCAGCTGAGGAGTGATATGTTAGTGGTCTTCCAGGACACTACGACTGAGAACATTGCTTATGCCAGCATCATGAGGTACATGCAGGACTGTGTTACTCCATCTCACTCGGACACTGGTAAACTTACATCTTAAAGCAAAAATATGAGGAAGAGGCAGTGTGGCAGTCTTGTTCTCAATGGTTTAAAAGTAACCTCTTTTCATAACCTCTCTTTGCACATACTATACCCAGTGCAAAAAAATGCATATGAATGTTTCCCCAGTTCATTTCTGTCATGACAGCTTGTGTAGGAGTCTTCAGTCTCATTCAGTTGTAATTTAAAACATCTGATTTGTAAACCCATAAAATGTAAGTTTTAGCTGGAAATTCAGCCACACCCTGCCCTCTTAGCGCTATAGGGTATGCAGAAAATGGAAGATGGCTTGGTGTGCAAAGATGTAAAACCCAGTGTTAATAATAGTCAATTTCATGCTTAGTACTTGTGTGCTCCATTTGAATTTTCATTAAAATCAGTGCTAGGTTTTCTTTGTGTTCAGAACCAACTGTGACTTTCTACGTACATAATGCTTGCTTTAAGGCATGGTTTTGGTTTTGAGTCGTCTCTCTTTAGTCTTGTTCAGTAGAGTCTTGCTACCATGGAAGTCTGTGGAACCAGCAGAGGTTCACAGGTAATGAAATGCCTCTGTGTGAGTCAGGAGAGCAGCCCAGGCTCCTTACCCCTCTAGGTTTTCAGGAGGTTCTCAGGATTCTTATAAACAATTTGGCATTGAAGACTGAGTACTACGAAGGCCTGTTTCGTAGTACTTTCTCAACATGACCACAAACATTATGATCTCCATAATAAACTCCCGTTTCCCCTTCCCCCAGTTTACTCCAAGTTTTGTTTCTTGCTCTGAAGCTGTTGCCCTAGCTGGCCACAGCTGCCAGCCCAGCCCTGGTCACAGCATTAGTTATGAGACTTTAATTATGATGTCTGTCTCAGACTTTTGCTTGGTCTGGTTACTTCAGTATCTACAGAATGTTTTCACAAAGAAGCAGATGGTGGTAGGAGTAATTGGGCCGTAAAACAACATTAACAGCTAAAAACGATTTTCACCAGAAAGGATTTCGCGGGCAGGGTGAAGGAGGTTCAGCACTGTTTTCGTGTTTTCTCTCCCTTGCATTCAACACTGCCCATTCTGTAGGTGGTAGCAGGCAGCACTGTCTGCTTCCAGGACATGATAACTGTAAGGTCAGTCACAAATATGAACAGTTGATGAATAACCCATTATAGAGTCACTTTTATGTTGACTCAGTGGACATTTCCTGGCTTCAGAGAGAGTAAAGATAATGGCTAGCTTTGTAGAAAGAAAGAATCTCTAAAATGCAACATTTTTTTTCCTTTGTGACTTTTATTGCTTTGTAGGCTGACATGTCAGAGGGAGGAAAACAGTGCATTGTTGCCAATAATCCACAGCGCTTGGCACAGACAGTCTTTAAAATCTGGCACTGGGATGAATATTAATTCAGTTGTTTTCCCACAGAAGCTACTGATTAGTCAAGGCCAAGTATCCCTGAGATGATTCATTAAAACCAAGCATCGGAGCCCACCTTGACTGAGCAGTGCACTGCAGCAGGTGGACTGAATATGTAGTAGAAGGGGCAACTAGAATTCTAGAACAGAGCGAAGGTAAAAGTGCAGATGGACACCAAAGTCCAGACTATGGTGCAGCCACTTCCCAGCTTTCTGCCAGCAGCAGCTGGGCACAAAGCCAGGATAACTAGCCACAGAGGATTACACCCCAGGCAAGGGGCTCCTCCCATGTCTAAGAGCTGCTCTCGTCACCCCTGTGTCACCGTCCCCTTGCTCCCAGGCTTCCCAGTGCCAGTTGGCAGCTGGTGGTTTGGAAGAGGCATGGGACTACCACGGCCCCAAGTCTGGGAGGCTCAGAGGCCACTGTGACATGCCCTGTTCCGTGCTGCTGCCTTGCTTTTTTGACTCTCGATGAAGTCTTGAGGCTACCAGCACTTGGAGGTGCCTCTGTTGGACTCCTGAGAGATCCTAGCTATGCTGCTGCAGCTAAAGGGCAACATTTTGAAGTCAAAAGACTATAAAGCTGAAAGTTTTGATTTTGAAAAGCTTTTCAACAAAAAAGTCTTAATGAATAAATCCCAAATTTTTAATTCTTTGTGCAAAACCACTGTTTCACCTTCACGCGTGAGGCAAAGTACACTTTGTGCAATACTCTGCTTCTTTTGGTTTTGCACTGTCTTTATTGGTCTCTGCCTGAATCTTGTCTTGTTCCATCTAATAACGTTTCTTTTACTTCAAGGGGAGTACATTTAGGTACAGGACAACTTTCATGCAGGCTGCCATAAAGAAATAATGAAGGGAAAGATTGCCTGAGATACCGCAATAGGAGGATGAACAAAATGATCTAAAAGGTCTTCCCATGTCAAATGTCTACAATTTTAAATAGTAAATGATCAAGGCAAAGGCATTTCCTGGTGATTAATGACTGGCTGGGTGTAGTCATGTCTGGGCCTTAACCCTGGCCTCTTGTATATCCCTAGGAAATGCCCTGTGGCTCAGTTGTTTCTGCTGGTTCAAGCTACACTTGGTTTATGATTGATTGTCATTTTTAAAAGTACCTTTATGTTTGTCGCTATTTTGGTGACTGCTCTAGACAGCTTTGTTCCTCTCTCTCGGGTGTGGATGTTATTCCTAAACCAACATAAATGTGCCTAGATAGCAGAAGTGATGGAAGCTTCGATATGCACATGGTAGTCCTATGCAGGTGTGATACAGCTGGTACACACGGTGAACTGCGTATTGTTTAGTGTCAAGCATGGCTGTAGAGCTCACGTATAGGATCCATGCCAGCTGGGAAGTAATGTTTGCTTCCCACCTTTGCTGAATTGCAGTCCGCATTAGTGTTGTTGGCAATTAAGGCCATTAAAAAATATGATGAATTAATGTTATAAAGTTATGATGATTACATTATGATAATCATGTACATCATCACTGGAGTTGTTGCAGTATAAAGGCATTTTCTACAGTGCTGCTCTCTCTCAAGGAGGTCATAGGGGTACCTCAGTGCTCCCATTATTACCATAATGCTGCCCTTTGAGCTCATTTGACATAGCACTGTTAAATCTTAAAGATACTCCCAAGGTGCTGGCTTTCTGAATATCTGCTGAAATCAGTGGCACTCAACATTTTTTCTAGAGTCACAACTGAATTAAAAAGACCGAATGTGCAAAATATTGTGTATTTGTTTTCGAAGTTGGCAGCAGCTCATGTTTCTGACTTGGGCATTGTCTCTTTCACTGTAATCTATGGAGATCCCTAATGGATGGAGAAAAGAATTCACTTGCTACAGATAAGGAAACCAAACAACCAGCACTTTTTCACTTAATGCAAACCTGGGGGCTGTTCTTGCAGACATTACTTACTAAATAGCCAATATAACAGGCACATCATAAATGACAGTCATAAAAGTAAAGTTTGCCAAACTGGACCAAAGGTTTCACATCAAAGACAGATGAATTGATTTAAATGATCATTTTTAAAGTGGAGGGTGAAACAAGAGCTGACAGATCTCAGCAGGACTCACAGATCCACTAGGCAACTGTTATTTCCAGGATTTTTGTAGCATCAGGAGCTTTTGGCCCTTCTTAATTTAAGCTAATGATTTGGAGATGCTCTATGGGTGATTTAATTACGTGCCTGAACCAGTGAGTAGGCAGATATGGTTCTGTAGCTTATTGTCCCTGTAGCTATGGCAGTGTAAGAACATTGCCAGGACAGTGTTTGTAGGTAGGAAAATGGTATCTTTTATTAGATGTATCTGGAGAAATAGACAACTGGAGGAAAGGTGTGTGTGCCCAAAAGCATTTCTCTTTTTTTCTAGCTAGTTGGTCTAATAAAAGATATTACTTCCACAAACTTTGTCTTGCCTGCAATTAAATAAAATAATCACAGATTCACACCGTGTGAAAGATCTTTTAATTCATTTCATATCTGCTATTGCTTCCAGTAAAACCAGTAGGAGTCTTTACATTGAGTCCCGTGTGATTCGCCGCATGTATAGGAACGTTTTATACCACTGCACAGCCTCTTCCTTCGTCTTTTTAGCGCAGATTTAATAGCAGCATATAATGAGGGCTTGTGTTGCTGGGGAGTGAAGGGAAAGTTATCTTTTCAATGTGTGAATTATGGAGTGTGTGGATTAACAAAGTGAGAAAGAGCAAAGGTATGTTCATAATAGAAATTGATGGAGCTAATAGCAATAACAGATGGATAGGCCTGACCTTTTTCATCGCTAATTCTATAGAAAAACTACTGCATTGCTCTTTTCTAGTGGATTGTGCAGAGGAAAATGAAATAAGCTAGAAAAACTTTCTAAGCTCAAAACTAGGGTAGAAGTACAACATTGTGAGGACATGGAGAAAAAAACTGTCTGCCATGCTTTACTTTAAAAATAAGTGAAAAAGTAAAAAATAAAAATGGAAATGGAAATAGAAATAGTAGCTTATTGCTTGTAAACATTCAAATTCTTTTCTTCAAGATGTAGAATTTTATTTTGTATACTTAGTGTATCAAAAGGACATAGACATTGATGTTGCATCCTATCATCAGAATAAATAACCATTCTTCAATTTTAATAACGATAAATATGTCTCTTATCACAGATGGAACCTCACTGAATTTTTTACTGATTGCTTTATCTTTACACTGAGAGCTTTGACTGGTGGAAACAACATCAACAAGAGTTGGTTTAACTTTTAAACCAAAAAGTTAAAAAAAGCAGGGCTCATTTCCCTGCCCAACCCCAGCCACCCTGCCCACCCAGGGGCCACCCTGCACAGCCCACCCTACCCAGTGGTACCCAGGACACTTCCATGCCAGCGCAGGGGGGATCCCATCTGATCCACAGAGCTTCCTCTGCTGGAATAGAGGGAAGACTGCAGGATTACCCCTCTGACCTTGTTGAACGTTTGCCTTTTATAACTAAGCTACTTAGGCCAATTCCTGGCTACAGAATTCATACTTAAATATGAAGATAGAGCTCCTGACAAGGAGCTCTTACAAGGACATGCTTACAAGGACATGCAGGATCAGGCATGGGAATCTTCATGTTGACCCAGATGGGCCACTGTAGGATGTCCTACTCATCCCTGCAGTCTGATAGTTTAAAAATGAAACATCTATCAAAATCTTATTACTTTGGAGAGGATGGGAGCTCATGGATTATAAACCCTAACTTATTTTTTTGTATCTTAAATTATGCTGCTGTATCTAAGCCATAAATTTTTACCAAACAAACTGCTGATGCATTTGAAAGACAGGAATAAATACTCTCAGTGCTGTGACAGAAGCGTTACAGAGGGAGTGAGCAGGTGCGTGGGGTGAGGATGGCAGAGAGGTGGTGATGGCGCATTGCTTTTGGAACTGCTACTCTTGTTGTTTTTGCAATAAGATGCCTGTATTTACTAGGAGCAGAGGAGGGGAGGTTAATGATATCGGTTCCTGGGAATACAGGCACTCCCCGTGGCTGAAAGGGAATATTCCTGGATCCACCAAAGATCATTTCACTCCCAAGTGTCTGCGAGGAGAACGACATGCCTGTCTGCTTTCAGTTTCATATCATCACAAAGTGCTGATTTATTAAATGGTATCAAACTTCTTCACAGTGTTTGAGCATGTACTCTGAAAGTTTTGCTCTGTGGCGTAGGAGGCTGAAATGACTATCAGGGTACAAGACAGTATTTTAAACTGAGCAGCACTAAATAGCCTGATCCTGAAAATCTGGGACTGTGCAGTTTATTTCACAGAGACTGATCCTGCCAAGTTTTGTGTGCCATTTAAGGGGAAATCTTTTCCGTTGAGACCAAATGCTTTTGGTGGGTGAGAGTGATAAGCCCCTTCAATCCTTACTAGATAATACTCATACCTCCTAGGACAGGGCTCAGGAGGTTTATTCAGGGCTACCATTTATATGAGGCAGGGTTTGCTCAAGCACAAGAAGGACAGAAAGCTCAATAACTGCATTGGAAAGATTTGACAAGTAAACTAAAATGAAATACAGCCATGAGGCCTGTGATGGGAGCGAGGGTAGGGGTCAGCACCTAATTCATTTAGTATGAGAACTTTGGTAGTGTGTAAATATTAAGGGATTGTTTCTGTATTATTTTATTTTTGCTCTGCTTACACTGCTCATGTACAATTGGACTCTTCCTCTGATGCAGTTAGAATAACGTTGTTTCCAGAGATAAGATACCTAAAGTGAAGGTGAGGCAGATAGATAATTATAAATACATCTTCTTTGTTTCGTGGTGTGGACGGTCTTCCCGTGAAGGTCACTGTGACAATGCTCCAGGATGTACTTGTGGAGCTGGTGACTTTCGCAGAGAGAGGCCAAACGGCGTAATCAGATCTTACATCTGGGTGCTCGCTGTCAGGGTTTCAGGAAACTTCTTTCGCTCCATGATAGACCTGTTCTCACTGGGCAACGGGAAAAGCCTATGTGACTGTTAAAACAAGAGTGGAAAAATATGTATCTGGAATATGCATTGCTTTGTCCTGCCAAGCCAAGTGTTTATTGTGGAGGCCAGACACATCTGTCCTCCTCCAACAGATAGCATGGTGTTTCTTGGATTAAAAAGGCCGACTGTAGTGGAACAGTGGAAGAAATTGCTTCAGAAGACTGACTTATTGAAGTCCTATATCATATGGACCCTGTCAAAAAAATATTAAGCACAATAAAAGCTGACACTAGGGGAGATGAAAGCAATATTGCTTGATATTGTGATTACCTTTATGGCAACGTGCTCAAGATGAGCAATGGGGAACTGACTCTTTTTTTCATTTGACCTGGGCAGTCAATATGATTACTTTGGGGATTTTTTTGTTGTTGTGTGTAATAAAACATCTGTAATAAAAGTTTTTAAAAAAATAGTTTTGGGAAAGAGAATGGAGACATGGATTGCAGACAGCTATTTGGGTCAAGGGGTTAGGTTTTTGCCAGGCTCCAGATGGGGACTGAGTGGAGGACAGGGGCTGGAAGTGGTTCTGAAGCTGATTCTGACTCCATTGCAAAAGCAATAAGAACAGCATTGAGTTAGGCCCATGCACTGCACCTGATCTGCAGTTTGTCCAGAGTGAGATTGATAAGCACATTATTTATTCCCTGTATGAGGTATTTCTTGAGAATTCTGCTTAGGAAAGTGTGTTTGTTTTTAAAGCTTGTGGTAAGTGCAAATAACAAAATTCATTACGCTATCTTTGCATTTTCATCCCCTTTCAGATTTACTGGAAGATCTTGGAAAACAGCAGCTTTGGCGAAACAATTTAGTTATATCAAGGATAAGGAATTCTTGCTGGAAACTTGACAGGCACCAAATCACTTTCTTACATGCTGTCCTTTCAGTTACTTTTGTGGATGTCCATACACTTGCTGTGGACAGTTTTATGTACACGGCAGGTCTTAACAGCAGATAAAACCCCAAGCAACTGCGACCAAAAGACCAAAGGCAGCCTCCCTTAATATGTTAGCTTATTTCTGAACAACTGGTCTTGAAACATCGCCCAGCTCAGGTGTCCTTGCTCCTGCAGGTTGTGCCAAGCACATGGTTCTGTATCTTATGCCATCAGATGTCTGGTATATCAAGAGTGAAAGCATTGAAGCCAAGAGTTTTGCAATTGTTTTCAAAAGGACTAGGATTTACAGCCCTGGTGTTTATTCAGTATTTTTTTAATGCTGATACGGCATGTGGCTGGTGGAGTGGAATGGTAAATTGTCATGGCCAATATAATGTGGTGACAGTCTGATATCTACTAATTTATACTAAGCACAGATTACTGCTAATGGGCAAAATAAGACATTATAACTTCTACTGTGTCAGATTAATTTGATATACATCCAAGTACATATAAAAACTATCAGATGCTTAGCACCTTTCAAACAGTGCTTGCACATTATTTGATTTTTGGCTCTGGTTCCTGCCATCATCAGAAGTAATTTACCTCTTCATTTGTGTAGCATAGAAAGGTTGCATTATAAATTAACCTAGAGAGTGCCCCAGCAATTCATAAATTATATGGGCTTAAAAATAACCCTGTTATGAAATAGGACATGATGCAATACAACAGTATTACAGCATCTTAGCAGTACTTGTTCAGAAAAAAGCAAATTATGATAATTTGCTACATAATAGTGGATATTCCTGGGCCCCAGGTCCTAGAAAAACAGAAGTCAGACCTGAAGCAGCCTCACATTGCTGTTCAGATTTACAGTTCAATGGCAATGTTCAGGATCCTATGGGGCATATTTAAACACAGCACAGAGGTGAAGGGCTGGTTCTGCAGGGTGCTGAGTGCCTTTAGCCGCACTGAAGCCAAGGAGCTTGAGGTTGCTCAGTGTCTCCTTGAGCCCCCATTGTAAACTGAAGCATACATATTTATTTCAATGCAAGGAAGCTGAAAGATGTTTGCAGCTGTCTCATCTGCACTGAACACTCAGCACTGGAGGGAGGTTTGTGCTCCAGGCTGGAGTGGTGCTGCAGCTGGTTACAGGCACCAATAGTGCAGATGAACAGAGCAATGCAAAGCTTGTGTGTTAAAGTAGGGGGTTCCTGTGATACTGTCCAATAACTGGCATCTTCCAAGCATAGGTCACTTTACTGTGTCTCCACCACTTCCCTGTCCAGGTTGTACCAGCTCCCAGATATTACTCTCCAAGCTGAAAATTAAAAAAAAAAAAAAGAAAAAAGAATTTTTGATGCTTTCCAACAGCACCTAAATTCTTCCTCTGTTTTGCACTGTTCTTGCAGCAGCATCAGGCCACTGTCAAAAAAAATGGGCTCTGCAGTCTATTTAAAAATCTTGTTTTATTAAGAATCTTTTTAATTTCAGTTAAAATCAAATATGTTAACATTTTGCCTTTGCCATGGCTTCTGGTGTAGACTCTGAACATAATTTCTAATGTCATAGTAATTTTTTTTGCAGAAAGCAGCTACCTTCTCTATTCCCCTACAAAAACGTTGTGCCGCAAATAATTTAAGATTTCCTCCAGGTTAGAATATTTTTGCATGTAAAACCCCTTTGAAGGTTTAAATAGACTGTTACTGAGTTTTGACATGTATTAGCACGTGTTAAGCACTGCAGTTATTAACAGTCGTGGAGACAAGACACATTCCATCTCTCAAGTGACTGCCTTGCAGGTGTCCAGATCACTAAAGGCCATGAGAAGGCAAAGACACTAAAAAAAAACACTTTCTGTTGCAATTAGCATTAAAACTCCCTTTACCAACAATCTTGGCAAGAAAGCCAGTTAACGTTCAGGTGAGGAATAAGCTCTAGTTGCTGCTTTACAAATTTCTGTCCCTAGATTGTGGCTGGGAAAATTGCCTTTTTAGTGCTTATGATGAAAATCTTCTCTGCATCACTTATAAGGTTCCCCATCCACTCAGAACACATTTTTAAAGTATATTGAAGCATACATTTGCACAGCATGATGTGCATTAGTAACATAGAAATTACTGAATTCTGTGCTGTTCCTCTTGTGTTGTGCCTGAGCCCAATCTGTCCACATCCAAACAATGCCACATTCATAGAGTGAAATCAAGTTTTCCATACTGGTGGATTTTTTTTTTTAATTTTTCAATTCCTTTTATTCATGTATAAGAAATTGACTGAGATTGTCATCTCTCCCATAGCAGAACTAAAGGAGTGTGACGTGTCCTGCGAAAGCGGATACTCCGGACTCAATACTTTTCAAAGGGGTGGCAGGTTTAGGCAAAGCAAAGTAACCTTCCCCGCTTCTGTTCCCAGGGCACAGCTTCCGTTCTCCAGCGCAGGTCTGATAATGAGGAGTACATTGAAGTGGGAAGACTTGGACCATCAGATTATTTTGGTAAGAAAATTCATCTTAAGCATGGTTCAGAAAGACAGCAAATGGGATTGTATGAGGTAGTTGCTGGCTTAATTAGCGTTCTACTCTTTAACAAACAAGGGGTTATGCATAGGTCAGCTTCTGCTTTCAGCAATACTGAGAGATTTCACTGAAGCCAAAACTATTCCTTGGTTTACACCAATGTAGCTGATAGGAGACAGCTCCAGAATCAGCAAAACAGTCTGAATGCATTTGTTTTCAAAGGCATTTTACACGCATGCATTATGCATGTGTAATGCACTTGTACTGTCAACAGAATTATGTAAAGTGTCTATCAAGATAATATAAAGGGATATGTTCTACAATCAAAGTAACTGTATGGTGGCCTGAATATGCACTTTCCAAAAAAGAGGTGCAGACGTGTGACAGTGTATTTGTCCCTATTTCCAGGTGAGATAGCATTATTGCTCAATCGGCCCCGGGCTGCTACGGTGGTGGCACGTGGACCCCTGAAGTGCGTAAAGCTCGACCGGCCCCGCTTCGAACGAGTGCTCGGCCCTTGCTCTGAGATCCTCAAGAGAAACATTCAGAGATACAACAGTTTCATTTCACTCACTGTCTAAATGATTCCTTTTGGAAAGCTGCCTTTGTGTGACCTTGTGCACTTAAATTTGCTCTGTGCAGCTCCATAGCTTTATAAAGAAAAAAATAAAAGGTGTGCATTTCATGTGTATTTTTTCTGTTATGTCATGCACTGGATGTCAGTTCAAATATTATGTATCATTTAAGAAAGAAGACAACTGTTTGGATAAGACTAGCTTGGGGGTACCATGCAGGGAAGATTAGGCTCTTGGCTTGCAGGCAAGATTTTTACCTGTTGTTGGATCATATAGATAAAACTGTGTTTTTAACTATTTAAACTATGTATGAATGTCTGTTTCCCTCATTATCTTTCACCTACCCTTAAAGTTGGTTTTATTCACCTTTTGTACGCTTCTTTGGTAAAGTGATGTCCCTCTGCCTGTCACTTCTAAAAGCCTTTTCACTGCTTATGGACTGGAGGTTTCTGAAATCCATGCGGTCAGTGGCAGTTGCACAATTTAAGAGGGAAGGTTAGAGAAAGGTTTTGATCATTCCAGTAAGCCAAGGAAAAGTAGAACTTTTGAGTCACCTTGTTTGTGGTTTAGAAATAGGGGCCATATTCCTCTGTGTTACAAGCCCTTTCAATGGGAACTTCTTCACTGAACTAAGTGGGGCTTTGTAACATATTTATCTGCACCAGAGTGTCCTCAGCCACTTTTTTGAATATTATATGAAATACTTAAGAGATAATGGCAGCTGTACATCAGCAGTTTAATAGGACTCTTTTACGTAAGGTCCACTTAATTAAAATTAAAAGCCTTTTTTTTAGTATATGACCAGGATTCTCTGAAAGCCACATACATGTTCCAAAATGCTGCCTCTCCTCCAAAAGACATGTATTGCAGAACAAAAAGCACCAGGAACCTGCAGTAAGCCCCATGTGGGCACAGCCTTGCAGGCAGCTATGGCTGCTCTATGTAGATATGGGTCTCCTCTTCAGTGGAGCTTTTTGCAGAGCCAGGCTTTGCTCTGCAGCCCTCCAGGATGGGATCAGTTACATTTTTCTTTGGGGAAGCTTTTCCTTTGAAGGAAAACTTGTCTTTGCTAACAGAAGCAAATCTCTGCATCCCTGCTACTCTAAATGGCACTGCTCACTTTTCAGTTGCAGAAAAACTGTATTTCTTCTTAATGATAACATTACGCTGAGTAAATATGAACTTTCTATACCCTTTACATGCCAAAAGTTATATAATGAATTAAGGCAGCAATCTTCCTTTTGAAACTAGAGGTGTTAAGAACATGTCTAGAATTACTCATACTGGTGTTAACTCCTTTTTGGAGTTAACAAAATATAATTTCGGATTTTCCTACTGACTCCCACCAAGAAGGCTCTTGGGACCCAATATTCCAGTACCTGTCCACAGTGGTTTTTACAGAGCTAACTGCTCCTTGACTTCAGAGTCTAAGTCCTACCATCACTTCAAGGTGCTTAATTTATTTCAGCATATATTCAGTGGTCCTGTCATTGTATATCAGTTGCTACTATTTATTATGATTATGTTATGCTCCTTGCATGTAGCAAATATGACCATTCATGTTTTTCAACCTTGCAGTTTTATGACATACATTTATATAGGCAGATGCCCATTAGATATCTCAATAAACATATAAGCATTTGCAAAACTTTTGTTTTGTTTCACTCTTTTTGTATTCTCTTCTGCTATTTTTAAGACATATTTTTAAAGGTTACCGGTCACTCATGTATGTTACTTAACCTATTGCATTTCTGTTGTATTCATAAAAAAACATGTTTTGCATAATATGCAAGACACGTCTTGCTGAACACCAAGTTATTAGTCTCACTGTTTAGAAGCTACTTGAGCACACACACACAAAACAGACTCTTTTGAATTTTGAACCTTTATAGATCATGAAGAATACATTTGAATTATGGTTCTGTTATAAGCAAGTTCAAGAGAAGTGTAATCGTTTAACACCAGGGTTCCTTTGCTTGAAGTGGAACAAACTGATATTCTATGACATTTGAAAGATAATTGTAATATTTGCAGTGGATGATGGGACAGAATTGCAGTATGAATAAAATTCTTCTACATTACATGTGGCTGTTATGGGTTTATTAATACTGAAAGTCTGTATGAATAGAAGTCATGTTCTAGTTAAAATCTGCATATCATAAAAAGTTTGAACTCTGCTGAAAATAATCAGATGCAAAAGGACAAAAAATAGACCAAGAATCCTAGTGCTATATATAGGAATGGAAACCAAACTGGTTTTCTGCAGGATTAGCGTGAAGAGAAAAATTCTTGGGTTTAAATGTAACCATATACATCTATATAAAGAAGTAGGGGTTCAAGGTGTCTCTAGGCTCTTCATGTTGTTGAGATGTCAATTTAGCAAGGAATTTAAGCACATGTGGAACATGAAGTACATGAGCTGTCTCAGTGGTTTTAGGGATGCTGTGGAGAGCTTTGAAGCCCACAGGGCTACTGGTGCAAGCTGTTGTACAGAGAGCTGGAGGAACTGGGTGAGAACAGAGTTGTTCTCAAATACCAGAGCTTTTTCTCCCAGTATCACAGACAAAGCCCACAGTCTGGACCACAGAGAATCTGTCCCAGTCATTCCTCTCTGCTTTGGGCCACACAGATTTTAGAAGTGCAGCTTCCCTAGGACTGAAGCAGGAAGCCATTTTTGGCACCAGAGCTGTGCTGTGCTGCTGCCGTGGCTTGGCCAAGAAGAACTGCATCGAGGACAAACTTCTCAAAGAAGGCAGAGCTTCTGAAGGAACTGCCTGTATCTCCTGAATCTGGATGGATCAGGATTGAAGGGCTGGAGACTATGGCTGCTTGGTGGGAAGAGGTATTTAGCACGTTGTTAAGTGCCACACGCTACCTGCAGTGTCAGCCAGAGCTCTGGGTGGCCACATACGAAGGCATCTTGTGGCCCAAGCTTGGCTCTGGGGCTGGAGCTGTCACCCAGAGCAGTGTGCTGGGCTTGTGGATGTGCTCATGCAACTTCTCTGCGGTGGCCCCCACACAGGAATCTTGGGCGGCTCCTGGCCTCCAAGGGCCATCCAGCTTTCCATTTCTGGACTGTGTTATTTTTCCCCCTTTGTAGTGATTCAGGCGGGAAGGACTCATCTTTCCAGAGAATTACTCACATTATGTAGCAATCAGAAGTGACCACTCTCTCTGAGGTTCTTCCAGATGGACATTACCAGCCCACGCTCCCCCAAAAAGAGCATCTCACCACTCCTCATTGTCTTTCTTTTTTCGGTTGGTTTTAATTGTCTCACAGCCATTTCAGGACTCAGAAAAGAAAGAAAAGACTGTATTTTTAATAGAAACTGATTGTACCTCTGTTTGTTTTTTTTTTACAAGCCCCATATGGCTGACCGTGCTTTTGTGTATGTAGCAGATTACTGCAAGCAGTCTCCAGCGTTCCTACCACTTTGTGGCAACGGGTGCCTGAAGTTGTGCAAAGGTACCAGTCCTGTGAATCCTTGATCCTCAAGCAGGCACGGTCTGACATGACGTTACCTGTTCCGGTGTTAGTGGAAAACAAGAGCAGTAGCAGAGAACAAAGTAATACCAATGCACGCTGGCTTGGTTGTTGGCTGCTGTTTTGGTTTTCTTGCAGTAAGTGATCTCCAGAAATGGAGCCACCGCACAAAGGGTGAAATTTCTCCTGCTGTGCAAGGTTGCACGACCTGTGTGCATCACATTTGGCTCTGCAGTTCTCAGTGGCACGTAGATCCTTTCCTTCCTATCTGTGGAAGAGATCATATTTGTTCTTTGTGTACATTTAAGGGCGACGAAGCTGGTGAGGGGCCTGGAGAGCAAGTCCTATGAGGAGCGGCTGAAGGAGCTGGGCTTGTTCAGCCTAGAGAAGAGGAGGCTCAGGGGTGACCTTATTGCTCTGTATAAGTACATTAAAGGAGGCTGTAGCGAGGTGGGGGTTGGCCTGTTCTCCCATGTGCCTGGTGACAGGACGAGGGGGAATGGGCTAAAGTTACGCCAGGGAAGTTTTAGGTTAGATGTTAGGAAGAATTTCTTTACTGAAAGGGTTGTGAGGCACTGGAACGGGCTGCCCAGGGAGGTGGTGGAGTCACCATCCCTGGAAGTCTTCAAAAGACGTTTAGATGTAGAGCTTAGGGATATGGTTTAGTGGGGACTGTTAGTGTTAGGTTAGAGGTTGGACTCGATGATCTTGAGGTCTCTTCCAACCTAGAAATTCTGTGATTCTGTGATTTCTGTGTAGCAGCAGAGAGAGAATATTGTCTTGTGCAGAGGTAAAACCATGATGATGTCCTTGAAAGGAGCCAGAGACTGTGATGCCTGTGGTTTATTGCAGTGCTACGTGGATGCAGCCACCGCAGTTGTGGTGTCCCCCGGGACTGCGGCAGGTGGGTGGGATGAGCAGAGCAGGACAGTTAGGGTCACACTGCTGACACAGTGAGCACTAACTGGTTTAAAAGACCATGTTTCAAAGAGCAACTCACCATTCAGAGACAGAATTATCTCCTCCTGCATGCCCAGGCATGTTTTTTAAAATTTGTTCCCGACGATTTGGCAACTCTGCCTGTGGTTCATTTTCCCCTTCCATGCATAAAACTGCTCAGAAACCCGTAAGGGGGTTTTCACAGCCAGAGGAACTTCAGTGGGTCCCCCTTCCCTCTGGAGAATGAGAACGTACTGGCTAGGAGCATATGTGTAGCCTTGGAAAGCTGATGTTACGGGAATGCGTTGGCTTAGATGCTCCTAAAAAGGGTTTTTCTACGGCCATTTGCTGCTCAGCAGAGTTGTATCTGGGATGCAGCACTTGCACAACAAGCTGGCCTTTTCTCTGAAAAAGCTGCCTGGCCAAAGGAGCTGGCATCTGCAGCCATCTGGTATTTTTGTGAAGGCTGAGGATGTTTTCTGTGCTTGATCAGACTCCAATACCAGAGCGATTCTTCTGAGCTCTAAAAATCTGGATGCAGCTTTTAGAAAAGAGGCTGCACTTTGCTTGGGAAAGCAAAGCAGAACATGAATGTCTCACTGGACATGCTCTGGAGTCCTGTCTTAGAAGTGCATGGGTGACTATTTTGGCTTCTGAGGGCTTCAACCTATCCCCAGCCCTGTTTTAATCTCTGTTTCCAAGTTACTCTCTGCAGAAGTAGCACAGAGAATCTGTGCACAGACAGGCTGAAACACCCATCCCCGGCTCCTGCACTTGTGCAAGCGTGCAGAGTTCTCTTTAAGAAGTCATGAGTTCTCATGGAGGAAAAAAATAATCATTTTACCCAAAAAGACTGCTCCTATTCCAGTATAAACTGTCTCCAAACATGGAACAGCGGCGTGCCATTTTGCTCTGTGGGCCAGCAGTGCTGAATGAATTGGCAGATGCTGCGCTTCTGCGCGATCCCTGGTAGCTGCTCCAGTGATGCTCCCCTTTCTTTACAGTCTGGGTTCATGTTCAAAAGGTTTAACTTCCAAAAAGGTGCCCCTCGCCCAAGCCCCCCGCCATCGGGAATTGCCGGGTGCATTCCCGTGCCCTTGGTGGGTGCCGACAGCCCGCGCCTGGCTTTGGAGAGCTGGCAGTTGGACGCAGGACATATAGACTGATGATGAGGTAGGGATTTTCTCACCACTGCCTGCTGTTACTGGCTCTCTGGATGTTCATACTGCTGGCTCTGGGGAAATCAAGCCTTTCTGGGAAGTGGCTACTCCCTATCCTCTTTATACAGAAAATGTATTGTTATTGTTTGAAAGCACTTTTGTATTGCCCTTAGACTACAAGCATGGCAATTGTTCAATTAGAAGACATCATGGTGCATAGCAGTGAAATACGACGTACAGTACCATGCAGTATGTATTTTCCAGATAAACTGGGAAAATAGTGAAATGGATCCGCGAAGTGGGGGCACAATAGCTGCTTTACATTCCTCCACATGTGTGGAATTTATATGCGCTACAGAGTGACTCTGTTTTGTTACCATGTGTTTAAGATAATCTGACGATTCGTCGTATTTCTAGCAGCCTTCATTTTCTCAGTTGTGTTTGTGGTCCGCGCACAAAGTAGCAGAGACTTAGCGAGAACATGGCTCTGAATTAGTGCTGGCTGAACCCTCCCACCATTTATTTCCACTCCGGCAGGGAGAGAGAGAGAACAGACTTAACAGTTGAGAAATACAAGAGGCTATTTCTCCTGCTCATCCAGGGGCAGCTCGAGCAATTTGCCAGAGAGGAGTAGCTGGCTGCGGTCACAGTCCGTGGGTTATTTCATCGAGACTTCCAGCCTCGAGGTGCATCGCCTCCGGACCCCACCCTGCCCGGGAAGCCTGAGCCTGTGGCATGCAGGGGGGGGACACATCACCCTATAGCCAAACCCATGTATCAGTGATGGCAGGAATTGCTGCAGGAAGGGAAGCTGCGCCTGCTGGCGCTGACCCTGGCACTGATGGAGAAGTCCCGGTCCTGGTCCTGCCACCCAGGAGTCGTGCATCCTTGTAGGGATCTTGGCGAGGCTGGAGGAACTATCTGGGAAAGCAATAGGGCTGCTCCTGAGCCTGGCAAAGCTGCAGACGGCGGCCAGCAGCATCACGTGCCCCGCTCCGGCTGACGTGAGCACTCAGATGCGTCCAGTACGTGTTACGATGGGCCAAATCGCCATGAGATGGCAGGATGGTTCCTATCCTTGACACGTAGCCAGTAAAGCATCACACCCTCTCCTATTGCCTTGTGTTTCTGGCGCTTAGCCCGGGATTTAGCTTTTAGCGAAGTAAGAGAAATCCAGAATTAACTCGGGACGGCTTTTTAAAACTTGCGTTTGCAGTGGGCAGAAGGTACTGAAGCTGCCCAAGGAAGATGAGCACCAGCCCAACAAAAGCACCCTTGTGCGGGCGGGGAGATGCAGCAGAACCTGTGTCCGGATGAAAGCTGCCCTATCAAAATAGCCATAAACAAACCCGCCTCCTCCGCTACAGAAAAGCTGTTGTGCCAGGAGCATATTAAATTGTATATGCTTTTTCTCAAGGCAAAAGAATTGCAGCAGTGACGGCAGCTGTGCGTGCTGGAGCCGAGCCACTGTATTCAGCTAATGAAGGCCTTGCTGAGGACGGAGTGGGGGAAGGACTGCAGATGAATGTTTTATTCAGAGGGACCCACACTGAAATGATCTACCGGCACTGGGGATATGTGGTAGGGAAAAAATCTGATGGCCCCGCCACTGAAAGCTGTTTGCCAGAAGGCAGCACAGGTGATGGGTCAGATCCCTTCCCACGCCGGGATTGGCGGTCCTGGTGGTGCTGCTGTTTACAGGATGAGACAAGCTGGGTTTTTCCTTCCATTGGTTTCCCTGAAGAGGTTCTCGGTCTGAAGCCGCAGCAGCAGAGCTGGGCTGCAGCTGCCCATCTGGCCCAGGTGGAGGAGCAGGTCAGGGGCAGAGGGGTGCAGAGCTTGGGGGAGGCAGGTGCTGGGGCTTAAAACTAATAAGCAGAGAGGTAGGCAAGCTGTTCTTTTGGGGCAGTGGGCTCAGGACTCACCCTTAGCTGCCTTTGCCAAGGTGAAACTTTACTTTATGAGTAACTAAATTCTCTTCCACTGTGAGCTGCAATTTCCTTATGAACAAAGTTGAGTTGTGGGTAAAGGATATAACATAAATCCCCATCAGCCACAAATTTAGAAACATCAAGAAATTAGCAGGATGCTTTCCCTATTAACTCAGGAGCAAGATAGCATAGAGGCACCTCACGGCTCCTTGGTAGGAGGGAGTGAACTGAAAAGAATATATCCAGAAAGGACAATTTATGTGAAAACACCTCACAGGTGCCTCATCAAAGATGAGCTTATCCTCAGGCCATGTAGTTCAGACGCTGCAGCAAGGAAATGGGATAGAAGAGCCTGACACCCTTTTCACTTTAAATTCAGTCACCACAGCCCGTTCTTTAAGGTAAAGAGGAAATTGATGGCCCTGCTGCAATGCGAGCAATGCTCTGTGAGCGCCCACAAGGTAAATGCCCTTTTGTGTTTGAATCTGTTCCATTTCTGAGGTCACCGTGCACATAGGGCTAACATGATTCAGTGAAAGGAACCCATTTTGGTTGCTTTTTAAGCAGATTACAGCAGATTAGCTGACTAATCTACACGGAATCCTCTCTCCAACAATGTCAAATGGTAAACAAATCCAACCACTTTTGTATTGCATATAAATATTTACTGTGGATTTTATTGAGATTAACTTCAAATGATGTTTGCCACAATGGTTTTATTTTATGACTTACTACCTTTGGTAACGTAAAACCTTTTGAAAGAAACATACCTTCAGCAAAGTGTGAATGTAGGGGCCGATCAGCTGTACAGTAGCATGTATCAGAGCATGTATACAAACAGAAACCGAGCACATTATCAACAAGAGATGAAGGAAGCAACAAATAAGAATGAGAGCTGGTGGTGCAGAATGCAACTGCCTGGGATTATCATCACATCAGGTGAAGTCTTCCCTGGTAGATGTGACTTGCATTAAGAAGTGACACCTCACTGCCATTCACTGTCAGCTCCTCAGGGGCAGAAAAAATTGTGTATGGACTGCAAGCAGGGGGCATTTGATGGATGTTGTTGAATATCCTGTCAGTGCACCCCCCTCAGATGTCAGTGTGCACAAACCTGTGCTTGTAAGAATGGAGGCAGCCCTTCTAATGGAGCAGGAGCAGAAGCAGAAGGGGGCAATGCACAGTGTGTGCCCAGAGCAAAGAGCCAAAGTACCAAAACCAATGATTGCTGCTGCTGTCATGCAAAAGCCAGTGTGGGTCTGTGTCTGGCAGCACATCACACTCTCAATGGCATTTCGGGGGCAGACAGCTCCGGCCCTCCCGAGCCACCCATCCCCATGGGGCTGCTGCACCCGTGGGTGCCGGGCTGGAGCGCTGCCATACGCTGTGGTGCCAGGAGCGCAGCTGGCCGCGCCTGGGATGTGGGGAATGTTGTGTCTACCAGGCTAGCAGAGGAATGCTCAGTTTACAAGACAATGGCTTTTTAGGAAGCCAGAAAAACTTAAACAGCCTTCCCAGATGGAAGATTGTCCCTTTCCACACTTTGTACAATTAGGGCAGCTTCATACTCCTATAAAGAGATGATCTGTTTAATATAAGAGATTTCCAAAGTCTTAGCAAATGAGTATCTGAGAACCGGCTTCTGATGTGGTTTATGTTCTTTTTGATAGATTTAGGTTATGGGAATGTTGGTTACAGAGGCAGTGAGTGATTCATGCTGAAACCATCCGGGTGCCATCTGATACACGCCGTCCACCCGAAGGTAGCGGCGGCTGCTGCGCGTGTTGTATTAGTGCTGGCAGTTCCAGCTGCTCTGTGGTAACTTCTAATTGCAGGAAAACTACTACAGCAGAGAAAAAGAAATGGCTGCATTTTGCAAAAGAGAGGTAATGCTCACCAGGTCAGCATTCACACAGCAAGCTGGGGAGGTTACAGCGATGCCTCGAGACCTCAGAGTGAAGGAGCTGCAAGGAGCTATACCAGTGCTGCAGAAGTGCAGGTCCCCATGCAGCATCAGACAAGGGGAAAGCACAGGAGGCAGATGGCTGCTCTGTGCTTACTGCCCACCTTGGAGTTCTCTGGCAAACCATCTTCTCCCACCTGACTCCAGCTTTGCCTTGGTAGCACCTGCAGGATCAAGCTCAGGAGCAGATGGGGAAAAGAAGCAGGGGTGAAATGTCTTTCTGCTCTGTATTTCTTCCGTAGAGTCAAGCATTTCCATTTGAAAACTATCAAAGCCAGTAAAAGGGCAGAGGGTAGTCTGTGAAAGATCTCACCGGGAAAAAACTCAGAGGGGAGCTGCTCTTCAGGAAAGGACTGCATCCCCCCAGCCCTGCTGTGCTTTCCACAGCCCTCATCCACCTGCTGAGCCCTTCTGGCTGGCTGGGGCTGGTCCTTGTGCTGGAAAATCCCTCTCTGATAACTCTTAGCACCCCAATCAGAGAGCAGACACCAAGAAATGATGCCAACACAGTGCCTCGCACAGAAGTCTGCTTCCAGGTGTGGGCTCAGCACTGGAAGTCAGGTGAATGAAGTAGCAATGGGAAGATGCAGTGGCCACCATCAGCCACCTACCTTGCAGCACATTTCAGAGCTGAGCCCTGTCACGGACAGCAGCGTTGGAGGAATGGGGATAGTCCTCATCAAAACTCACAGATTCCCTTTGGACTTGCATAACTTCTCCCAGACCTCTGTGAGAGCAGGGCTAGGCCACCAGCCAACAGCTCTGCAGTGTCACATACCTTAGTTGCCATGTAATAAGCAGAAGATTTGAGGATCCTATTTTTGTTTGCAGGATTGCGTGTGTAGTGTTTTTTTTTTTCTTCCCAGGTTTCTCCCCCTATTATGAGTTTCAGTGATATATAGAACCAAATGGAAAGATCCTGTCTTCATTTATATCAGATTTATAGTTGAGTTATGGTGTTCCCTTGATCATTTACTCTGAATTTATTAATGTTAAGATAAAATCAGTCACCAGGGATCACCAGGCTGGGCAGGCACCAAAAAAGCCCCCAAAATGCTGCATGATGCCGCTTGTGCTGGAGTGACAGCCTGCAGCCCACTGTGCCCTGAGGGTGACACAGCAGCACTGGGACTCGGGGTGTCCCCATAACAGCACACATCCATCCCAGTGAGACCACCCCACTCCTGGGTGCTCTCTGCCTCCTGTTTTGCATCACTCCACAGGCTGTGTGTCCACAGGTAGCCCGTGAACCCCACTTCACCTGCAGCTGCCTCACCATGCTTGCTGTGAGCAAAAAAACTCTCCGAAGAGAGCAGAGGGCAGCTGCAGCAGGAGGCGTGCAGATCATCCCTGGTCCAGCACCAGCACATCCCTTTGTGCATCGCACAGGTTTGTGGCCTTGGGTGAGGCACAACTCCCCAGATAAAGGCGCAGCAAGGCAGCCTCGCTGGGCTGGCAGAATGACAGCCAAAGCCTTGTGCCTGCAACTCCTGCCTGAGATAGCACAACGCGCTTTCAGGATTTATTGCCTTTATCCCCATTTGCGGCCAGCCTGAATGTTTCAATTATCTTTTCATGTTTTGGCATTTCCCTAACAAGCAGTGTTATTTTGTTGCTTCTGTTTCAGCAGAGACAGACAGGGCCTTGTTTTCCAAACACTGCACGCGTACATTGAAAAGCAAGCGGGCGATGGTGAAGCATATTTGGTCTGCCTTGGTGGTTTGAAAGGTTATTTACCGACCTCTGCCTCATCACCTTGCCCCAGCAAAGGCTCTGGTCTCAGCCATTCAGCAATGAATCCTGTTTCTGCTGTGATGGGCTCATGATTTTGTTGCTAACCCTGGCAATTCATTGCCACAATTCATCCAGTCTGAGTTTCTTAGTAGTCTGCTCCCCAGCTTGACTTTCTCGAGGCAAATTCAGCCTTAGGGTAACTTAAAGAGAGGAGTTACATCAGCACTGACTCGAGCCCACGGTTTCTGCTTTTTTGGCTCTATTTAGTATCTCAAATTGCTTATTGGCATCGGGTGGTTGTTTTCAAGATCTCACATAGCTTCAAGTCTTCCTCTCCGATGCTACATACACTGATAATGAGCCGCGTTTGCTAATCTCCCATCAGGATTCATAATGTCATAAGAAAAACCTGGTAGAAAAAAAAAATGTTCATCACAGTTTGTTCTGCAGCACAAAAGGTCATTCTGGCTGAATAGTTTGTCAGAAAATTTCCATTTAGTGTGAAAGTTTTCAGGGAAAAAATGTGAGTTTCTCCTCGGCGACAACCAAAATGTTTCATTTCCGATAGCTACCAACTGTCCCCTCTTCAGGAGCACAAATGGGGATGCAAACACAAAAAGGGTGTTTTCTTCATGTCCTCATGAAGAGGTCTGCACATTTCTCCAGCAGCCCTCCCTGTGGTGCCGACTTACCCATCACCCCCGAACAGCCTGTGGAGTGGCACGGTGCTGGGCCCTGCAGCTTGCCCTGGCACCATGCACTGATTTCCATTGGGCATGGGAGGGGTGGTAACTGCAGGAGGATTTTGTGCATCTGGACCCTTCACAGCGACATCGAGGGCTAGACTGCTGAAGGGAAGAAAAGTGGGAATAGAACCTGATGAGAACTCTCCTTATGCTGTTGCCAAACGTGTTCCTTTGGCATTAGCAGATTAACCTAAAAAGATTCTGGCCTCTTGTTTTCAATCTCATCCCACCCATCACTACAGGCGACACTGTTGGCTGACCTGGGCGTGCACCTGAAACAACGGGACTGCTGTGTGTCCTTAGCAGGGGATGTGTCCCAAAAAAAACAGCATCGCCTTTCCACCAGGCAGGGAGCGATGGTGACAGGGTGCTGTGATGGGAAGGGATGCACGGCTCTTGAAAACAGAGTTGCAATAACCTCTGGGAGCCAAAATGCTTCATTTCAACAACAGAAAAACAATTGCACATGAAACCTCAGATCCCAGGAGGGCATGATTAAAGGAATGGATTTTGGCCAAAGGGGGAAAATGGATCAACTCTGCGCATTCACACCCAGTGGCGTGGTCCCGCGGGTGCTGTGCAGGTAAGGGGAGGGCTATCTGCTGAGCAGGGCTTGCCTGCAGCTGCTGCTAAACTCATTTTTAATGCAGCATTTTCGATTATTTCCTATTCACTTGATACGCCACCAAAATAGATCCAGTTCTCCCCTGTTTTAGCCTCTGCTAAAACCCTCAGACCACATCTTCTCCTATAACAAAAAGTATGTGGAATTGGCTAAAAAAGAAACATTCCTGTTCTCACAACACTTAAAAAAAAAAAAAAAAAAAAAAGTCTACTCCTTTCCTAAAGAAAAAAAATATCACTTATAAGACTTTATAAAACTGCTTCTGTCCAGAAGGCTCCTGCGTCAGATCAGCTTTGTCCCTTTAACCATTGCTGTGCCAAGCCTCGCTGTAAATTATTAATCATCCAGAAATAGCTGCTGAAAATAGAGGCTAAAGGGAAGGCTTGATAACAGCAATGCGTATGGCATAATTTATTTTGATCTTCCTGAAAGTCTAGCCTGAAGCCTGCAGCCGAAAGTCTGATTTGTGAGAAGGCAGGGCAGGGCAAGGGAGAGAGAAAGCTGCAGGGACACAGCCAAAAACAGATCACAGACCGCATGGTTAGGGGGGCAAATATGGGGTGGGTTCATTGGAGCCCATGAATAGCTTGAAAGGGGAGAATAAGAGGGGGAGAGAGAAATCAAGCAGCAAGCTGAACTTGTGAATGCTTTTGGCATGAAATCATGAGGGCAAATGCAAAGCTATCCACCCACGCACACATGCATGGAGCTACCACTCCACGGGGACAATCCTATATATATATGTACATATAATGAGTCTCATATAAATAATGAGACATCGAGGGGGGTTCACTGCCTCTTTACAGTGGAGTGAGAAAGCTCTGGACCATGCTGCACCCCTTTTGAGCTCAGCACTAGGCGCAGCACTGGATGAAAGCAGATGCTGAAAGAACAATATGGGATGCAAGCTGGATAAATGCAGACACTGTAGGAGTGATCTGAGATGCAGGGTGGATATATGCAGATGCTAAAGGAGTGATATGGGATGCAAGCTGGACAAAAGCATGTTTTAGCAGCAGTGAGGTGACTCTGGGCAGGGGCCCAGCCCCTCAGGAGCTGGGATGAGCCCTGAAGATGGGGACAGCTTGTGGGTGCTCCTTGCCTTGCCCTGTGGTGGGGTGACCCTGCTGATGTTGCAGAGGAGGGAAGAGCAGAGGTGTGCAGACCCCGCATCCAAGTGGCAAACATTGGGAAAACTGCAGCCAGGCAGAGCTGCCTGCAGAGAAAAGGACATTTTGTTGTGAAGTGTTTTTTCTTCTTCTTGGATGTATTTTTTTTTTCCAAGTTGCATTTCTTTGTGAGGCTTTGTGGACAGTGTGGGCAGAGCCAAGTGGAAGGAATTTAAAGGGAGAAGCCAATTCAGGGTCACAGCCTGATACGCGAACATAAACCAAACAACTGCTCATGGGACAAAGCAGATCCCCAGAGCTGACATGGGGCCATGGATGTGTGGGGTGGGACTGGTGCCGGGGGCAGCGTGGGCTGCATGCAACCACCAGCCAGGGCCACCCGGGCAAGTGAGGAACGTCCGCAGCCAAAACAAGGAGGGAGGCTCGAGGTGGGCCTGCATGGGGAGCCGAAGGGGCACAGACCCAAGTAACAAGCCTGACTTGGCTGGTTTGGTCCTGGCCCTTCATCTGGGGAGGGAGTTTCTGGGCAGTTTTCCAGCTGGGGCGAGGGGAGCCCGGGAGAGAGCGGTTAAGTGAACATGGCCTGAGGAGGGACAGCATTCAAGCCATGCACAAGCCAAGAAGCCTTGCAAGGAAAAACAGTCAAATTGTTTGCTCTGTTGCCTTCATATACAGCAAGGACTTCACCAGCAAGGAGTCTGATGCACTACTGAGCTATCACAGCTCTAGGGAAGGAAAACAGGAAGGCTGGATTGCTTTCGTCCTGCTCTGTCAGTGCTGGTTCATTGTTACCTCTCCTCTGGCACCTGCTTCCTTCTAATCCATGCATAGTGAGGTTAGAAAACAACCATCATAATGAAAGAAGACTATTGCAGCTTAGCCTAGTATGGCTTTGGCTCCTGCATACACAGCCAGAATTTTGTTCTCACACTGGTTTCATGCTAGGGACGCTCCAGACACAAATTTCTTACTTGCTTCTTACTCTGTGTTACCGCCTCTTTGGCAAAGTGTCCCTCAGTACTGAGGAGCCTTTCCCTAGGTGCACGTGGGATCAAAGGCAGACCTCTGGGACTGCTTCCCCACGAGACTTGGCCACAAGGACTGTGGCCCCGTGAGACTTGGCCACAAGGATGTTCTCAAAACGGCTGGAAAGGCAATTTGAGAGGGAAGGAAACAGGTTTCATGTGGAAGCGGGCCTAGTGTGCAGCATGGCCATCTGACCAGGCCTAATGTGCAGCGCGGCGATCTGACTGTGCCTTGCCAGAGCCTCTGTGAGGAGACTTCACCGTGGGGTGAAGTGACGGCCACACACCTCTGTAGGCTTCCCAGCCACAGCAGGTGGTGCTTTATTGGGGAAGCTTTTCTGGCATGGCCACACATATGCTGGAAATTGAATTGCAGTCCTGGTGTTTGCTGTGGATCAGAGCTGCATTTTGAAGCAGTGATGTAGAAGTTAAAGACTCCATAGCTGATTCCCAGTCTCTTGAGCCATCTGGCTCCCTATCACTATTTTATCTCTCTCAAACGCTGCGAATGCTGAGGCCCTGTTCTGGAGTAATGGTGTTTCAAATTAAATCGACAGCCAGTTTGGGTTACGCAACCATGAAGCAAAGAAACACCAGAGGCAACACAGAAAGCCCCTCCCAGCAAAAGCTCCCGATGACATTTATGGGAGTAGGTGGCTGAGGGGCTGCAGGGGGAATTCCAGATGGATGGGGGAAAGTATCAGTGGTACCGCCAGCCTCTGATGGAGGGTGGGACCGGGGGCACCCGGCAAGCCACTAGGGAAGCTGTGGTTATGAGATCAGAGGGGCGGCCTGTGGAAAGTCAGCAGGGACGTGTGGAAACCCAGTGGGCAGCTAGCAGCGTGGTGCTGGGATGAGCATGAGATGAGAAGGGTGTGGTAACGCAGACTCCAAAAGATGAAATGCTTGCTGAACGCCAGGAAAAGAAGCAGGTCTGTCCCGGCGACGTCAATGGAGTGCTGCAGGCCCAGGGTTAGTCATGCTCCTAAGTGCTAGGCTCAGTTGGGGCTGTGCTTGACCCTGCCTCTCCATCCCTCAGAAAGCCAGGGATGAACTAGACCACACAGCACACTGTGCACCTCCAGAGGGAAGTGATTAAGCCATGAATAAGAGATCCGCCAGCTGTTGTGCTCTGAGTGTGCACACACGCTGTCGAAGAATGGCAGAAAACTAAAACTTAGGCCAAGAGTGCCTGAGACTAAAGGTGAGACCTCCATGAAGGACCATGGCAACAGCTACAAGACTAAAAGCATGAGCAGTGGAAACAGATACCAGGCTAGCTTGGGTGTTTGAATTCTGACATCTTAATTTCAAACAAAGGAGGATAGGAAACTATTTTTTAAATCCTTCTTGTTAAGTAATGCTCACAACTCCCATTTGGATGGGAGCTGAACATACACAACTTCTGGACACCCTTCCAGCATTTCTTTGCTTCCTTAGCAGCCAGGAGGAGCAGCTGGCATGGAAGCGTTGCCATCCCCTCCTGGACATCAGGCACCGGGGCAGTATCCTGCTGCTGCAAGGCTGCTGTGGTGCACGGGAGTGTTTGGGGCTGCCTAGCTGCTGCTCTCATCAACTCTGGCATACACAGATACCAAAGTGAGACAGAAGAGCTGTGGCAAAAGAGGGAGAAAAAGAGGCTCAGGAGATCTGGAAACCACAAACAGGGAAGAAATAGGCAGGAACAAGGAGAAAATGCAGTAAGAGGAGGGAAGAAAAAAAAAGACATGGTGAAGGAACAAGAGTAATAAACTGTGTGATACAACCAGAAGCAGCACGAGCAGTTCACCGTTTGTATGCACTGTGACTGGGCTGTTGCCCGTGGTATTTTGCTTCACAAACTCACCCAGCCATTATGCACCGAACGATCATTAATGCAGCAGATGCAGCCAGACGTACGTAGGAGTGTGTTAATATAGGACCTGATGTAAAAAACACCTGCTAGTTTGGCAGAGTGTCTCAGGAAAGATACATGTGGCTCATGTGATTCTGCAGTATTTACAAAGGTATCTACTGCTTTCTCATCACACCATGTGTAATTCCCATTTGCTTTTCCGGGAGCTTTGCACAGTGATGGTGTAACAGAGGCACCCGGACAGAAGTTAAATGTAGCTGGTTCCACTTACACTAGCAGAGAGGCTGACATCTTAAATGTTCCTTCTCCCCCAGATATTCCTTCCCCCCCTCCCCCCGCCCCAACTTAAATACCTAGGACATGGAGAAGAATTCTCTCTGCAATACCTAGGCTCTGAGGCCTTGATTACAATGGTTTAAGCTTTTATAAGCCTGAAGCAATTGTGCTGATGCCATGAAGTTACACAGGGAAGAGGCACTTTGTGGAGATGATCGCAACATGGCCTGCCTTGTCCCAGTCCCAAATTCCACGCCGCTGAAACAAATGTGTGTCATTCCTGAAGTCTTCAAAGTGCTGACGTGCTCTCCTGGCATAAGATGATCCTACAACCCAAGGCCAGGCTGGTACCTGGCAACCCGGCAGCACAACGGAGCTGCTTGCAGGAGCACTGCAGGGACGGAGGGCTCTGACTCACATGCAGACAGCAAACAGCTGCAGGGAGTTCAGATGTCACCACCCCACAGCTGTCTGCCCAGGCTCTGCGGGAGGCTGCCCACGGGCAGAGGCGGCCGGATGGGATGGATGCTTGTGCCTCAGCTGTCCCAGCCTGGGGCCCAGAGGGATGCATGAAGAAGGCAGGTGAAGTGCAGGGCACCATGAGCTGGGGAGGCACCTCTGGCACGGGGGCGAAGCCTGACAAAGGGAACACCATTAACTCTACCGGCTAATTACAGCTCATTTTTCAGGATCCTCAGCAAATGGGTTTCTGCTCTGCTTCCCTGTTGCTCCATGGGATTTCTTTCCCAGGGTTCACCCGCTTCTGGTCTCTCCTTGATGCACTGTCCTCACTGGAGCTCCTACTCCCCACCTTCATGCAAGGTGCATGCACAGGAGAGAGCCTCCAGCACAGGTGGTCATGCTGTGGGATCAGCACGTCTAGGATGCATACAGAGGTGGGCAGCCAGAGCTACTGCCAGCCCTAGCAGTTATTCCAGACACAAAGCAGGGATACAGAAAAAGCTGTTTTTTTATCCCCTGTCTCTTTGCTTGCTTCTTGGCATTTTAAACCTTTTCTGCTCACCTTTCTCTTCTCAGATTTTCTTCTGGCCCAAAATAACTGCGGCGACACAACCTACCGCCTTGAATTTTGTTCTCAGCCTCACAGTCGCCACTTTATTTTGCCTTTTCCCAGTTTCATGAAAGAACGCAGTCGCATGAATAACAGGATTATTTATCATCCTCTCCCTCCCCTTCCAGGATGACTTGCTGTTTATGGAAAGCACTCGAGTGCAGGAGAGATCGTGCTACAGTTAAACAGACAATGCTTAAAGGGCCATTGCCTGTGCTCTGGTTTAACAGCATTTCTCACTGATTTTTAAGAAAGGAGTTCTGTATCTGGGCTGATGGGTACCGCATCACAAATTGATGCTGCAAGGTAAACTAATTCTACATTCAATAGGACAGGGGAGATGATTCTGCATTTCACTTTTTGCAAAAACCAAGAAATTCACTTTTGGTGTAAAAAAGTGACAGGTACACATCCCCTTAGCAGCCAGTAGCAGATCACAGGTATGAGCATGGCCTTTGTGAACATAGAACAGTGGCTAGCAGGTCACAGACTGAAATAAAACACCCACGTGTCCCAGCTGAATGATGTGACCACTGCATGCCTGCAAGAGCTCCACTAGACCTGGAGTACAGCTGGATGATGTTGGTGGGTGGCTGAGAGATCAAGTGGGTTTGGAAATGGTTGCCCCCAGCTTCTCATCTGCAATGTGCAGGTTGTTTAGCTTCACCATGTACCCTCTGCATTTCCAGCCACATGCCTAGTGGTTATAGAGCTCTAGCAGCTTTTAGTAGGAAACTATGTAAGCACAAAGCACTGAGAGTAAGCTGCTGGAAAGCACTCAGTTCCCTGGGAAGTTCTGCTGAGGAACGTGTGTCGTAGCATGGGTTGCTTGCTCTGCTCGGGTCACCACCAGCAGTGGGTACTGTGTGCCTCGAAGGATGGAGGTGTGCTGAGAGGATTAGCTTTGGGGAACGTTGTTAGTGCGGGCTCTGTAAAGCCCTGTGGAGTGATGTTGCACTGGACTGGGGACTACATGTGTGGTCCTTTGAACTATGCGCAGCCACTGAGACCACAGGAGGACCAGGATGCTGTATTTTTGGAAGATGAAGATGAAAGAAGAAAATGAAAAGACAAATGTACAGAACTCTGCAGCAGTTTCTTAAAAAAAAAAAAAAAAAAAAAAAAAGTTTAAAAAAAAGAAAGTCATGCTTTCTATTTGCTCCTTTCCTTCCCCTCTATTAACTGGGTTTCTGTGACAAAAAGGGTCAGAAATTCAATTAAGAAATTTCACAGCCATTACAAACATCTGCAGTTCAAAATAAATTAGCGATTCCACTACAGCAGCCTTCCTATCTCCTTTGTCCTTTGGGCATGGCTGGATCCTGCAGTCTCTGGTGTATGCAGGGCTGAAAATGCATGCATCATTCTCGTGAGTTTTTATTGTAAGGGAGGGAATCTCACAGGACAAGTGTGTAATGTTGTAGGAGCAACAAGGTTGCATGGATACAAGAATACAAACGGGGCGGCCTGCACTTTGAGAATACGAATTCTTCAGAAGAACAACTATCTCACTGTGTTTGGATGGTGTTTGGATGGAGCTTAATAAAATGGACTGCTCCAAGCTAGGCCTCCGCAGGCTTCCAAGCTACAAACAATGAAGAATAATATCACAATTTTATGGTACTTAGCATGGCTGAGTTACATCCTGGATGGTCTCCACAGAATCTCTGCGACTGGCTTTGATTTGAGTCAGAGGAGAAGGGTTTTACACCCACATTGCTGAGGATAAATGAGTACGTCACGCACAGGACCCTAGAGACCGAGCCCACAGCGTGTTACTTTCATTTACAATGCGTATCAGCACGGTATACCTTAAGCTGTGCTGGTACTTTCACAGTTATTCAGCTGGATGAACTAAGCATTACTGACAAAACACAGCCCATTTTTAATAGCTTTATCCACCAGGCAGAAGATATCCCCGACTTGCAGCAATTCTGCTGTCCCATAGGGGTGGAGAGCAGGGAGCAACTTCATCTACCCACTAAAATAGCGGGCCGTGCTGGTATGCAAGTGCCCTAGTTTAATGCCTAAACATGGTATCTTGCTACCAGGCTGGCAGGGCTGCCCGTTCGTGCTCCAGCCCTGAAGGTGAACTGCGTGTCACTCAGCATGGATCCTGCGGCAGGGAAGGTCGAGCAGCCCCTCGCTTTTGGCTGTGCTGCTCAACCTCCTCGGTAAGGAGAAGCTGGGCAGGGGGAAGAATGCATTAAACAGAGAGCTACTAACTGCCTCTGCTCTTAAGCCAAGGCATTTCTACAGAGACTAACCCCTGCTGAAGTCAAATGGGCAGTTCTGGGAAGTGTGTGGCAGCCCTAAGGGGATGCTGCCCCATGCACAGGGCAGCAAACCCTCTCCAGAAATATTGTGGTTCAAGCGCTGAGGCGCACAGGTGGCACTGGCCATGGCTACCCTCTGTGTTTGCTGACAGGGACATGGTAACACAGGTCTGAGCTCCTCCTGATCACTCTGGTTAGCTGAAACCCTGCAGCAGATTTGCATCTTATGACTATTTAAGAAAATTATCAACCATGAAAGCGTCTGGAAAGCTGCACCAAAAAAATTTCAAAGAAAACAAAGCCTGGCCAGAGGGATGGAGCCAGTGCAAGGATCCAAAAGGAAGAGCTGGAAAAGGAGGAAACAATATTTGTAGGTGTACCAGCTGGAATACTGTCTTGCTTGTTCCCCTTGCAGCTTTCCTTGTTGCTGTTCATAGGCCAAGTTTCAGGAAAGAGGCTGGTTTGCTGACTCTGCATTTGCAACCCATTGCCTGTACTTCACTTGCACCTGGGTCAACTTCATGCCTGTTTCCAAAGGCAGGTAAAAACTGAACAGAGGGGAGAAAACCCGCACCATTGGCATGTGCCCCTCTGAAAATACAGGCCAAAGAAATGGCCAAAACTAGAAAGAAACCACCCAAAGTGGGTGAGCTTCTGGATTTTATGGTATGAACTTCTATCCTTAGTATTATGCTGTGTGGCAGTGATGCTGAGCAGTGTGGGTCTGAATCGCTGACAGCATTCCTTACGGCCCCTTTCCAGAGCCAGGACGCTCTTGGCTCTGGGTCCATCTTCAGTTGCCATGGCAGGACACATCCTGCAGAATGCACTGGGCCCCAAACAGCCCCTACAATAAAAGCAGGTCACCCCTCCAGAAAAACCCAACCCTTACCCAACCTCATTCTCATCATTTCAACGTGATTATCAACGAGGCAAAATCCCCACTGAAATCAACTCTGGGAAGGAATCAGATGGCTTTCCCAAGACTGCTTCAACAGGGAGGTGATTGCAACGATGCTACTCCTCTGGCAAGCGAGTGCCAATATTTCAGCCCAACCTTTGAAACAGCAGCACCCGCCTCGCTGCTGCGGCACTGTGCCCTGGCTGCCCATGCTCTCGCGTGCATCGCGGCCCCGGCACGCTCCTCTGAAACATGAGTTGGTCCCGCCACGTGGCCTGAGCTAGCCGTGTTTCTAACAACTGAGCCTGCATGGATTGAAATGAGCTTTGTGACTGGTGCTGGAAGCCTGATTTGGGGCAGCCCGGCTTTATGTGTCGCCACTTGCAGAAAACACGGGGACCAAATGAAGTAGTTTCATTTTGTGTCAAGGAGCGCCTGCATCCCTTCCCCCAAGCCAAGTGCTGTGCAAACCCTGGAAATCCTCCCTCTCAACACTCTGTCATAGTGTAATTCTATTATAATTCCTGACATTTGAGGGGCTTCTAGCAGTATGTGCTTCAAATTAGACAAGCAATATCTTGCTTGCTGCTTTCAGATAAATAAAAAAGTGCAAAACCTGATTTTATGATGCTCTGTTCTTTGTGCTGATTTTCTTTTCAGCCTATAAATACCACCCTGTCACTCTCCCCACATGTGTGGTTATAGGTATTACATAAAAGAAGAAATTTCATGTTAGGTGCACACATGTTTAATAGACTTGTAGACTGTAGGAAATTGTCATGCAGAAGTAGAGAAGTAGAGAGTATGATGCTTTTTACATAGCTTTGCACGCTTGTGAGGACTCTTCCGACTTGCTTGGCATGAATACATTTTTATATCCAACAAAAGGCAAGGAGAAGATGTGTTTCATAACCAGGCAGACAACCCAAGCACAAAGTTGTGTGCAGATTCCGTGTGAATTTTATTTGTGTTCCCCGGTCTTTGGTCTCTTCGGGGATCTTACATATTTTGCGTTATTATCAAATATTTGCAATGATCCATATAAACAGCCTAATGTTAAAAGCTACTCCAAGTGTAACTCGACCCAGAGGAGAGATGCTTATCTGAGCTCCACAATGACAGATTTAAAAAAGATGCTGATGCAGTGTTTCTCATAAAATGAGGGGAATGCAAGAAAAATCAAAACTGCATAGATTTTTTTAACACCAGATAAAGTAGGAGCTATCGCTACATTGGCTTTAACAGAGAGTTGCCACTTGGAAAAGCTACAAATATACAAAATACCTACAAAATACCCAGCACTTGTGATCCCAGACACACCAGCCAGCAAAAGGAGGAAGGAAAGAAGAAACTGCTTAGTGAGACCAGTACTGTCAGAATCTATTTCACTGTTTGGTAATTATTATTTTTATTACTATGACAACACAGACCATAAGAGTTTTTTCTTTTACCCAAGCTAATGATAAGTGCAGATGAGACTCTTTTTTTTTTTTTTTTTTAAGCTAAAGCCATCACCTTTTACATCTGTGATATACTAAAGTGCCATCACATATGAAAGTGATGGCAACAACCAGAGTGACCTGCCCCATCTGCCTCCGGCTGCCCGGATGGGTCTGCTGCAGTGTGGCACTGGGATCATCTCTCGTTATTTATCAGGAGGCAGTTGAGAATGGCTGCACACTGGCTCAGCATTTTCCTTTAAAAAAAAAAAAAAAATCCCCTTTTTAAAGTGCTTCCAAATCTTTTACATCTCTTTTCCTTTTCTCTCTTTTCAACCCCCACCTTTTTCTTCCCCCCCTTGTGGTCCTGGAGACCACCCTGTAAGTCTACATGACATCATGAGAGAGAATTAAACGTACTTGAAAGGCCACTTCTGTTTTGGTGGGAACTTCTATGCAATTGCAAAGTGCCCATTAAAGCACAGGTTGTTTCCTAGAAGCATGTCCAAGCCAGTAGCGTGCAAACCCCTTCAGGGCTTCTAGAAAGCATTCGCTTTTGAAATGCTGAAGGAAATTCAGAGATGAAAGGATAAGTCTCCCTGGCTGTGCATTTACAGTCTATTGTCTTCCATGAAGGATAGTATCACTCCTCAGTTGTGTTATTGCAGTTAATCCACTTAAATGCTATTGGATTTTCAGATGAGCTGAATTCTTTGCATCTGCTATTAAGATGCTTTGTTTAGATGAGAAAGGGCTGGTATTTAAATCACAATGAGTTCAGGGAGATGTCAGGGTGCAGCAGGCACCTTGTGCCAATCCGCGCCGGGGAAAAGGGGGCATTTGCTCGCCGGGGCGGCGGGGAGGGAGGGAGGGAAGGATGCGGGAGGAGCCCCACCTGCCACCGCCCGGCTCCGGCCGCCGTGCCCCCGGTGGGCTGCAGGGACGGGGGGGGGGGCTCCGGGGTCGGCTGCGGCGGAGCCCCGGGGTGCAGCGGCTCCGCGGCCGCGGAGGGGAGCCCCGCGCCCGCGCATGCCGCAGCCGGGTGCCGCAGGGCGGAGGGCGCCCGCTGCTTTTATTAGTATTATTTTTTTAATTATTTTTTATTTGGGGGAGGAGGGGGGCTCTTT
Organism: Anas platyrhynchos; assembly: GCF_047663525.1. Lineage (NCBI taxonomy): Eukaryota > Metazoa > Chordata > Aves > Anseriformes > Anatidae > Anas > Anas platyrhynchos. The sequence continues at coordinate 13,915,744 of NC_092601.1, read as the reverse complement.
CCTTTGCGACGAAGGCTGCGCTGCAATAGCTGCGTAAAAAATCAGAATAATAATAAAAAAAAAAAAAAACACAACCCGCAGCCGCGCTGCCCCTCCCCTTCGGCAAACGGCGAGCTCTCCCCCCACCGCCAAAACCGAGTAATTAACGATGGGAAAAAAAAAACACCCTCAAACCCTCCGTGATCATGGCGATCTCTTCCGCCTTATATAAAAGGCAGGGGCACAAGGTGGATCCCGTAAGGTTGCAGGGCGGCTGTTGCGCAGCAGCTCCCAGCCCTCCCGGCTCCCCCGCCCCAGTGCCGCAGAGGGCCGGGGCGGCGGGCAGGCTGCCCCGCTCCCCTCTCCTCCCCTCCCCGGCCCCCCAGCCCCTCGCTGGCTTTTCTTTTTCCTTTTTTTTTTTTTTTTAATTTTCCTTTCCTTTTTTCCTTTTTTTTTTTTTTTCCCGTATGTGGGCAGAGCCCCTCTCGCCGTGCGCGCAGGGGCTGCAGCTGGCGGCACCCCCACTACTTGTTGTTTGTGGGTTTGGTGCCGGGAGTACCGGGAGGAGGGACGGGGGAGGCGCATGGCAGGGAGGGAGCCCTATATGCTGCTCCTCCGCTCAGCCACGCTCCAGACAGGCCACCGCTTCGCAGCGAGCCCGGGAATCCTCCCTCCGCCAGGAGTTGCAGTTCGTCTCCGATCCCCTTGGGATTTAAACCTTCTTGCATATATATATATATATATATATAATTTTTTTTCCTTCCTTCTCCCTCCTCCTCTTTTTTTCTCCCGTACAAAGTGGGGAAGGAGCTGCACTGAGGCAGCCCGCGAGATCTTGCAATATTGCTCCGATTTATCACTGCAATTATTCATAATTAATTACCATTTTTAACCTGCCCCCAAGCCGGGGAGGGAAGCGGGACCATTCTCAGCAAGAGAACCGTTTCCACCCGTACCAATAAAGATTTTTCTTTTTTTTTTTTTTTTTTTTTTTTTCCCTTTTTGCTAAAGGGGGAGAGGGTGGAGGTCAGCCCGGCAGGGGAAAGGGGGGGGCAAGAAGCCGGCAAATCGAGCAGCCCATCAGTCCCGGCGCTGAGCCGGAGGCCGGGGAGGCGGGCCCCAGCGCCGCCCGCCGCCAGGGGGGCGAGCCGCCCCAGCCAGGTGATGGGCGTTTCGGCTGCGCTCCGGATCGACTCCTTGGGTTTCACTTTGGTCTGATCTAAGCAAATATGCAGAAGTACCGGCTGGTCTAGTCCTAAGAGCCAAGAAGAGCGAGCGAGAGCAGCAGCAAGGAGAGCGCGGCCACGCTCCCGTAGCGAGGGGAACCTACAAACAGCGGCAGCGCCGTAATTAAAACCCCCGCCGCCCCGAGGCAAGCCCCGACCCCAAGCCTGGATGCGGAGGACCCCCGAGCCACCCCGCTGCCTTTCCCCTGAGGGATGGTACTGAATTTCTGCGCGGCAGGAGCCGGCCTGCAGCTCCTCTCCATCAGCGTTGCCTTCCCTCCGTGTCTAAAGTGCACCAGACCGCGATGAGGACCTGGGCTTGCGTTTTGCTGATAGGTTTTGGCTACCTGTCCTTCACCTTCTGCGAGGTGGGTGAGAGCGGCTCGCTGCGTGCTCGGGGCTCCCCCGGGGACACCGCAGCCGGGGCTCGGGGGGAAGCCGGCGTCGGAGGAGGGCAGGGGGGCGCAGCGGGCTGCGCACATGGCCGCGGGGCTCCGCGGGCATCTCCGCGCCCTGCCCCTGCTCCAACCCCTGCCCCTGCTTCTGCTCGAGCCCCTGCCCAGCTGAGGCCGAAAGCAAGTTGCCATTTCCCGCATGCCAACGGCGAAGTGGGAATGACCGTGCATTCCGCTCCTGAGCCGCCGGCTGCGCCTAAAAACCCCAATAATCTCCATATATACGCATGCATGGATGTGATATATTCTGTCTCCCCTGCGGTGCAGGCGGGCTGCGGTTATTTGCAAACAGAGCGGTTTCGCGGAGCCGCCCGGCAGCGGCCGCCCCCGCGGCGCACAGCGCTGCACGCAGCCGGCCGCGGGCACCGTTAGTGCCGCGGGCACAAGTGGGGTGAGGGACCCCCCGGGACACCGCTCCCCGCTTCTGAAGCTCGCCCAAAGCTGGGGGGCAGAGGCAGGGGGGCGGCCTGCCGTCGGATCGGTGCTCCCGGGGGCGCGGAGCCGCGGCTGGGGCTTGCTACAGGTGGCCCCCGGGGGGACAAGCACGGTGCTGGGCGCTGCGGGGGGGGGGGGGCGGGGGACGACGACTGTAACTTTTTGGGACCGGGGCCGTTGGGCACCGGGAGCCGCCGGTGGGATGCAGGAGCCCCTCGGGACCCCTCTCCCGGCCTGGGGGAGCCCGGCCCCGCTGTGAACTTTACGCCCGCTCGGGCAAACTTCGGCAGCAGGCTGCGCGGGCGGGTTTCCAGCGGCTGGAGAAGGGGGGCTCGGGGAAAAGCGGCGTACCCCCGGCGGGCACGGAGCCCGGTTCCCCGGCAGACCGGAGCCGTGCCGAGCCGTGGCGCAGTTCAGCGAGGGGCGCGCAACCCCCGCGGGCGCGCAAGCGGGGGCGGCGGGGCGCGCTCCGGCAGCCTGCGGAACGGAGGTGGGGAGGGGATGATTTTTTCCCCCTTGCTTCTCCCAAACGCGTCCTGCAAGCAGCCCGCACCCTCCTAAAAACCCCGACCCCTCCATCCCCATCCCCGCGGCGCCCGATCCGCGGGGCTGCGCGGTGACCCGCGGTGTGTGTGTGTGTCTTTGAAGGAGGCCGAGATCCCGCAAGAGCTGATCGAGCGGCTGGCGCACAGCGAGATCCACAGCATCCGCGACTTGCAGCGCCTCCTGGAGATTGACTCCGTAGGTAAATTAGTCCCGTCCTCCTTCCTTCCGCGCCGTCGGCCGCCGCCGCCCCGGGGGGAAGGCACCGCGGGCGGCCACGGCGCAGCGCCCCGCACGCCTCTCGCTGCTCCGGGCAGCCTCGCCTCGGGGACGAGACTCGTGCGGGGACCCGGCCTCCAGAGCCAGGCTGCCCTGGGCAGGGGAGCTTCATTTCAAAGGGAGGCGGCGGCCAAGGGGGCAAGATTGGGAATGAAAACTTCGGGGGGTTCAGGGTGGAGAGGGACCTAGTGACCCTCTGTGTTTTCAGACCTCTCCGTCTCTCAGCGGAGAAGAATTTCCTTAAGGTTTGTTGTTGCTCTCGCATTGCTCTGTTATCTTTAAACTACTGTCCTAGAGGTATTTAAAATATTTGAAACAATATTTATGAATGAAGTAATGTCTCTTCAAGCGCTGGGCTTTATTAAAAGGAAAATAAACCGTCCACGCTGATTTTAAACAGGAACCTGCGTATGAAGCTAACCCTGACAAATACACTTTTTCCAAAAGAAAACAGCGCAGGGTTATTTTCTGCATCATTAGGCATGCAAATGGGTGTAGTGAGAACGTGCAGTTCAAACAGATCATTGCAGCAGTAAATCAGACCGAGAAGCGCTGTATTACTCGGCTTCTTATCGTTTGGTTTCACTTGATGCACTTTGTTCCTGGCGATTTCTTGCCTTAGTTGAGAGGGGATAAACCCGGCACCTTTGATGTGCCCAAGGGAAACCTGCATCTTTCTGAAGAACAAACATGGAGAAAAATGAATGAGTTCTTGCTTGCGTTGGTACTAGGCCATCTCCTTTTAAACCATATGCTGTGTATTTTTGTAAAGTCAGTGCCAGGTTCAATCACCTTCATTCAGCATTGCAGGATCCTTCTAGAGTTTAACTCACTGCTTTTAGTATAATTCTGTATTAATGAGCAGAAAGGCACTAGGAAGATGTTTTACAAACATGGCTTTCAATTTTCATGTGATTAGGGAGCAAACAGTTTCTTATTACACTGAAAATGGGAATATTTCTTTCTTGCACAATACTTTACCATAGAGGCCAATTACTAATTACCAGATCTGTTGGCATTGGTTTAATATTTTTGGAGAGCAGTGCTTCATCATCACTGCAATTAAAGAAGCTTTCACAACAGGGAAGGGGTATGCAATACATATTTCCCCACAGAAGACTGTTTTGGACCAGACAAGTGCACTACTGCTAAAATCTTTTTCCCAGTGAACTCAGTGGAAGGCTTGGCTGTTGTTGCAGAAGGGCTGGATCTGAAGACCAGGATTTTAAAATACTGCATGTTTTTTCTGCACTTGATTCACTATACTGTAGCTACCAGAATACATTCTTTTTTTTCAAATACCCCAGTGTAACAAGCACATGCTTCATTTTTAAATACCACTTGCAAGGTTCACATGGCTCCATTGCAAGAGAATCAAGCAGACAAGTGAAGCAACGGCTGTAGCTAAATAAATTAGTGGAGGTAGCGGAGGAAATTTATTTCAGAAAATAATTGTTTACGTTGTGGCAAATATCATCAGAGGATGCATGACCAAAAATTGAAGAGGTCAGCCGCAAGTTTACCATTTCATTTCGCAGTTTCTGTGCAATTTGTCAGTTTAGAAACCATTAGAGAAACAAGACATACATATTTTACTATTTCAACATGAAACAGTAATGCCTTAAGACATGAACTCAAAACAATATTTAAAAATAAAATTTTCAGCCTTTCACCCTGTTCTTGCTTGTGTGAGTGCTCAGTTTCCATGCTTGCTAAGCCTCATCCGGAGCTGTGCAGGCAGGATTGGATCCTCACAGACAGTAACTACTCACTCTTTGCTATCTACATTTATGTTATCTGGGCACAGTCCTGCAGTCTTTACTGTCATGAGTAATTCTTACTAAGGGTTTATCAGAGTGACTAATCGAACATTGAAATTTCCATGTTTTCTTCAGTAAACAGGATCAGGCCTGTTTACTATATTTAATATTAGCTTGGATTAGCAAATCAAACGTTTTCTACTTGTCACTGATAAGATGATACTTCTGAAACATATTTCCTTAGGGCTGCAATTGCATTTAAGGAAGGGTTACTTCAGTGAGGGCTTGTACAGTAGATGTATTTCTGTTGAATAGCATATACTGATTTAACCCGGGGATCAGAATAAAAACACTCCACTAATTATTTTCTCCTTCATTTTAGTGCATGGTGTTGCCAGTCCTTCTGCATGCGAGTAGCCCTGTTTAAACTCAGTGGGTGGACTTGAGAATTAAGAATGATCTTGTAAGGGAAGAGCTTGCAGGATCAGGCATGCATGCAGAAAATGTCTGATATTCTTGAGTAACAAGGCAGAATCTTGTGGAAAATGAAGGAAGAACAGTCATTTTCTTTTCTGCAATGCAAAGCATATATTTTTAATTGGGAAAGTAAGTTTTGTAAGTCAGAGTGGGCAGGTTTTTCTTCTATTCTGACAGATTTGGTCGCTATATTGTAGCACAGAGATGACTGATAACCCCCTTCATAAAATTAGAAACCACACCCCCAGACCATCTGGCATATTACTTAAAGAAAAACACTACCCAACATGGAGCTTATCATTGTTTTCAGAAAAAAGAAAATCCAGGCCAATTTGTCAGAGCCCAGTGCCGCGTGTCCGATTCAAGAAGAAATCACAGTAAAGACAACATGAAAATGCTCCGTTTATATCAGAAAACAGGCTTCTACGTTAATTTGCTGCGACTGGGATCCTTAGTCAGCAATGGGGTTTCATTGGCATGACGGAGAGCAGACGCTGACCCTATTTAAAACAGAAAGCATGCACGATCCCAGGAAGTAGGCAGCTGTAGCGTGCAGAGTACAGTTTTACTACTAACAGACGAAATCACCGAAACGGGGGCACTTCCTATATTCCGCCTCTGAAAGTTCTTTTGGCTTAGCAGTGTGGTTTTTCTCATCGCGCTTCACCTCTCCCATCTGTCCTGTGGGAGGTAGAGTTCATTTCATCACCTATTATGTTTGCCTCCCGCTGGGAACAGACTTTCCCCCAGTCATCTCCCTGCGTGGGGAAACGCAGGGCTGAGTGTGTTTCATTGCATGGTTTAAGGGCATCAACCGCAGGGTCACCTTAGGCCATGTGAATTTAATGGCCTGTGATTAAGAACTAGCAGAGCAGCTTTTTGTTAGGTGGAGAAACTTCTAAATTAACAGTATGCATTCATGGAACAGTGTTAGATGTCTGCATCCCAGAGCTCAATCTATTGGAAAACCTTCTGTTGACTTTGTGGCTTTTGGTGTGGCATGTAAATTGAAGACATTACAATACCATGTGTTAACTTTCCTTGCACCTCTTAAACATTATGAGAGGCGGGCATCTGCCATGTGTGTCCTGTGTTTCCCTGAAACAGATAGAGGGAATACTCCTCCTCCTTTACAGTTGGTTGATCACATCTAGGTAAAGGGGAAAAAAAAAACACAACTAAACAAAACAGGATCTTGCAGGCTGCTACTTATATTTCCTTTAATAGATCAAAGTTGAAAACTTAATGACATCTATCTCTGCATTTGGATGTCAGAAGGGCATATTTTGCATCAGCCAGAAAGAAGATCAAACAAACAGATTGACATTGCCTTGGGCTTTCTGGCTCTAGGACCGATTTGTAAGACAGACCATTTCACTTTATTGTACCTTGCACTGAATTCCTGGAAAAAGAGATAATGAGAATTTCCTAAGCTGCTGCTGTTGGTACTAGAAGTCTTGGACCTATACTTTTTGGATGTACATCAAAGTGACATCTAGAAGGGTTTGCGTTAAGGCTGCGTACACTGGGGATTGTACCTCACACGTAAAGTTGTTTGGGAAGGAGATGGCAATGTGAAAATGTAAAATGATAAATATAAAGTAACAGTAGTCTTAGGATGCTTTCCACATGCTTTTTTTGGGAGAAGAGTAATCACATATTGGCAGGATGTCACAGGAACTCTGTGATTTATACTCCATGACCTAGTGGAAAAATGCCAATCTGGCAAAAAAGAACAATTTCAGCTACACTAATGGATTGACCAAGGCTCATTGCAAGAGTTTTTCTACCCATCATTGATATGTTGTCAGTACATAAAAGATTACAGAGAAATTTCTTGATCAGCTGCCATGAAAACATTTTTTTATTATTAAAACATTTAAAAAGAGCTGCATTCATCTGGCTCCATGCAGCGTCCTCCATCTTCACTTAGTGACAAGCAGTGTTCAATTTCTAAACTAAGAATCATCCGTTTCTAAGCTTTCTGCTCTAAGCCTCATTTTGTTTGGTGCTAAGCACCCATAAATTCCCATTTACTTTGCTAAGAGCTGAAACACCTTATCCTGCAATTTCATGTTCCTAAGTCAGTACAGTGGTGGGAAAAAATGATGCAAATTAAGACATGATTTGTTGAGGAAACCTTCTGCCAGATTGTAAATTAGGTATCAGGCTTCTTTAAAGTCAAACTAGAGAGAGCTATTTGTAATTATTGTAGCATCATTGTTCTAATGAAGTAAAATAAAGTCTTCTAGCCACACATCCAGAGACAAGTGTGGATTTCAAAACTGACTTTCTGATTTTTCAGCCCTGCTCGGGCAAGACTCCTGTTGACTTCAAGATCTCTTGAAGTGCAGTGATTTTCCCTTTGACTTCATTAGGAAGTGGAATTACTTCCAAATGCCTGTGGGGATCAAAGAAGACCAAGTGCCTTAGCATGATAGTGTTGTCTGACACCAACCATTTGCTCCATAATTCTGTTTATTATAAAAAAAACCAACAAAACAACATCAATGCTTTGGCGATAGAAATAATACAATTTGCGTTGCATAATGCATCGAGGTTTAACTGGAACGTGTTTTGCAGTCTGCCGCGCTAGCTGTGTAGATCTCTTTTTTAACCCCCACAACGAGACATGAACTTATGAAATAATATACATGCCTAAGATATGTAGTGAGACAGTGAGATACAGTATGAGCCAGAGGCCTTCTTCACCTTAGAAATCATCTTATAAGCAACACATGCTCCTCGACATGTCATTTTTCTTTATAAACATAATGATAGAGTATGGCTAATTGCAGCTGAGTTGAGCAGTTAGATATAAGCACATGGCTAAACATATTGGTTAGCTGATCATACTATTCCTTTAGTCTTACCAGTTCCTTTAAACAAGACAGCAAGAAATCAGTCATGTTAAAAGGGAACTATGCCAGCGTGTTGAATAAGGCATTAGGACCCGTGGCTCAGGCTGGCATCATTGGCAGTTTCTCTTTTCAGCGAGATGGCTGTGCCCACCAAGCACTCAGGATTAACGGCATTAGTTTTGTGTTTAATCTTTTTTAAACACCGTTTGCATGCAGACAGAGATGCTTCTTGCTCAGAGCTTAGCTGGGATCTTACACTGAGCAAAATTTCTGATGCTTTCTTTTGAGTATCACTTCATTGCCTCAAAGTGAGGGAGAGGTCGTGACTATCTGAACTTGCCAAGAAGGAGGTCAGTATTAAGGTGTTGGGTGGCTGAGTGTTAGGGAGCGGAAAAGGGCTGGAGGAAGATCAGAACGGATCCTCATTTTGCATAACACCGTTTGGGGTCAGGTGGATGGCCCGGTGCCATTGGAATGGGATGCAGGAGACCTGGCTCCGCTCCCCCGCTCAGTTGCAAACTTCCTGTGGGATCTCTGGCAAGCTTTTTTATTTACCCCACAGATGAGTTTTGTGGAGTATGGGGTACAATAAAAGCAGAAATAAAATGCATTAGTCATTGCTGCGCTACGTTACAGAACTGGGACTGCAAATAAGGCTTGCAGTCAGCTAATCTGTTAGGTTCCAAACTTTCCCCTCAAAATCAATGAGAAGCAAGCACTCAGTGTAGGAAGATGGAGCCTACTTATTTGGGTAGATAGAAACTGGATTTCACAATGACTTACTTCAGACAAGGATCTGGCCTGCTGATGAGGAAAACAGGACCAATGGGTGCTCCTGGCGCTATGTCTTGGAACTCCTGTTTCATCTTGTTTTAGCTAACTATGACAGTATTTTCCAAAGAGTGAAAATACACCTTGAGGCACAGAGCTCTTTTCAAGGTGCTGAAGATGTCACTGTCTTCTTGTTTTACCGGGCTCTGCAGGTGATTTCACAAGTTGCATGCTGTTTAGGGCAGGATTTCTTGGAGGGAAGAGGAAAAGAGCTGGTTTATTTGCAGAGTGTGCCCTTTACGATGTGTGTTTCTAATAAAGTAAAGAATAAAGCAAGTTACAGAGTCGCAGTCGACTGTGCATGCAAAGAGAACAAGAAGCAGGGAGCATGACAGTGCAGAAGACAGAGGAGTGTAGGCTGTTGGTAGCATGTAGAGAGGGTAATTGAGTACGCTGTAATAACCATTTACATTTTTTTGGTGTACATCACAGTTTTCTTTGGAACCAGCAGTGAAACCTTGAAACTCTCCAGTGACATTATAGAGGGCACTCCAAGCGGCAGAGTGCTAAAAGTCTTAGTTTTGCTTTACTGGAATCTGCATGCAGTCCTCAGTCTGCTTATATCTTCCTGATCCCTTGTTTGCAGATTGTGCTTGCCGTTTTCAGAACCCCACTGCATGGGACACGACCTGGACTGCTTCACTTAACAAAACCAAATAGTTGGAGCAGTTATTTTATTTTTTTTTTTTTAATGATAAATGAAATGCCAAGTTTTCCATCTTTGCTTTTTCTCATGGCCCTTTAACCCATGTGGTAGGCTTATTTAGGGAACAAGACAAGCCTGGATGCAGTCCCAGAGTTTGCAGTAGCTTCAGATGCCCCTCCAAAGGTTAGGATACTTCACAGGGGATTTGTTCTGCAACAGAGAGGCTAAAAGGAAACCCATGCTAGTTACTTTTTGCTTTTGATTCTGTCCTAGTACAGTCCTGAAAACTAAGCAAGAGAAAAATTACAGAGGCAGCATTGTTGCCGTTGGGTGTGTAATACCATATTTTCTACTGTAGCCTCATGCCAGAACTTCAAAAAACTTCTCAAAATAAATATTTCCTATGAAATATTATTGTTCTTATTTCTACACCTTTCCAGTAAGAAAAGCTTTACTATGCCTTTCACATAAAAATGCAACTGTTTTACTTTAGATACGGTTCTGTGTCACAGACTACGCACTGTTTCTGGGGGCTTCCAGTAAAATGGATATTAGAATTATGTTGTGCATGCTTGTACATGACATTTCATGTTTATGTCTTCCCTGCCTTATACCCTTGCAATTGCACTGATAGGAATTATGTTAGACTAAATACAGAAGGATTTGGTCTTGTGCATATGAACAGCAGTTTTATATGTATGTAACAGTACTGTAACAACATTCAGGCTAATAAAATAGCTGAAGTTTAATATTTTGTTTCCTCTTTCAGGATATGATGATGTTTCAGAAACAAACTTGAGGTCTTATAGTGTTCATTCTGCTAAACATGTGCAAGAGAATCGTCCTGTGCCCATTCGCAGAAAAAGAAGCATTGGTAAGAAACAAGCTATTTGTACTTAGGGAGTAAAAGCAGAGGGGTTGCTTTTGGTCAGCCAAGCAGGACATTTCACTGGAAAAATGTGACACACACAAAGGAAAAAAAGGCCATTTCTAGCTTCTGTCTTTCTTTCTGCACAAAACGAGCTGTTGCCTGAGAAGCTGTCTTCTGGAGGATGTCCATAGGAGACAGACAAGCACGAATTCTTTACATTCACTTTCTTGTTGCAGCATGTTAGAAAGCTAGACCTTAGTTAGAAAATGCTGCGATATTCAATGTATAATTCATAGTGTGGGGAACAACTACAGCAGTGTGCTTTAAAAAACATCAACAGTTGGTAGAGTTTTCAGTACAGAAGCTCCACAAAAGGAAACAGCTTGACTCTTTATTCAAAAGAAAAAAACAGTTTATCCCCCAAATTAAAAGCCATTGATGGAAATGCTAGGGCATTGATTTCCATCATTGTGTAGGGCACCAGGCATGTTTACAGGGAATTTTTTTCTATTTAAATACTAATGATGGTGATCCAAGAAAGTCCAAATACCAAATTAAAGAGATGCTGAGGAATTTTAGAACATGTTTTATAAGCAAAGCTTGTTCATCTGATTAGATCTGACTGTTTTACCATTCTAGTCAAAGGCAGAAAATATCCATGTTCTTATCTATTATGGGTTATTCCGAGTCAATATATTCTAACTTTAAGCTCTGGTTGTACGCAGTAGATAGCACAGCATGCTGTCAACATGGATTTGCAGTGTGAATTGGCAAGCGCGCGTGTCACATTGAATGCCTCTAGAGAACAGCGGTTCTGAAACAGTCTGCTACACTTGGCACCCTGCTCTGCAAGGTGTTGAATGCATCCCCATAAAAGTCAGTGGGAACTGGATATGCTCAATAACTTGTAGGAGTTGCCAACTATCTTGCATTATTGGATCCTTTAATTTTCTTGAGTTCATGGCACTGGGGATTGAGAATAATTTTTCAGTCTATTTAGATGACCAGAATGTACCTCTTTGAAAACCAAGCCTAGATTTTCATGTTACAGGTGCAGGCCAGGCCTGAACTTCTTGTGCTTCAGGAGTAACTGAAGAAGCGCAGGCAGCATTCCAATTCCCTGCCCCATATGACCCAAAGCTATCACTCCTTCCACTGAAAGGCAAAAAAATCCAAGCTGTCTTCAGAGAACTTAGCTCCAAGCAAGCAGTCTCTGCGATTGCTATTATTTTCTGGACTGGCTTAAATTACCAGCTTGACTTCTTAGGCAGTCCTAAGTTGAAAACGATGCCTAGTTTGGAGTTTTCATGGCAGCAATCATGCATTGCAGTGGCAGAGAGCTACATGTTTTAATGCTTATGTGGCTGAAACTGCCATCTACAAGCTCAGCTTACCTGAGACCAGCAGCAAAATTGTTTAGCTGAAAATTACACTGCAGGTTCTTCAGTCATGCTACTCTTGTCATTTTGCCTCATTCAAAAGAATAACGAATCAAATAAATCCCAACAGGTACAAAGACTTGATAACATCAATTTAGGGAAAAAAAAAAAAAAAAAAAAAAAAAAAGCTGCTGCTCTTGGGGATGGCAGATGGACCAGACTCCCTGATATGAGGATGTTAAGAGTGTGTAAGTGGAAACCCAGGACTCAGAAGTTTCAAGCTGGCGCAGGTTGTTTTCCAGCTCAGCCAATTTGGGTGTGATAAAAATATCCTCAGTGCAACTTCTGCTGTGGCATTTGCCAGGTATTGCATGTTTGTGTGATAATATATGCATGCAATGATTGCCCCAATACTGTAAAATAACAGCTGCTGTTAAGCAGTCATTATGAGGCTGTATTGGAGGATCATCTAATCGGGAGTAGCCTCTGGCTTGCTGTCACTTCTAAAGAGCCAGGCTTGCCTTATCTAGTGGTATGTGCTCCGAGCTATGTTGGGAGCCAGGCCATTGTCATCTTGCATTTTAGGGCTGGGTTTTTGGCAGTGAGTCCAGACTTTCTGTAAGGAAGCACCCACAGCATAGTGGTAGGCATACTCGGCACTGGCTTGTCAGGAAGTGGTGCGAACTGAGAGCACTGTCTTAGCCCTGGCTAAGGATGCCACTGGTAAATCGGCAGTGTAAAGTATCTGGGCACTCTGAGGTGAGAGCAGCTGTTCACCTGGAAGTGTGAATTTCTTCTGTTCGCAGAGGAGGCCATCCCAGCTGTCTGCAAAACACGGACGGTTATATACGAGATACCTCGGAGTCAGATTGATCCCACCTCGGCCAACTTCCTGATATGGCCACCTTGCGTGGAAGTGAAACGTTGCACTGGCTGCTGCAATACCAGCAGCGTGAAATGCCAGCCCTCACGGATACATCACAGAAGCGTCAAGGTGAGCAGATCGTGGCTGCAGAGCCCCAAGAGGCTCCGCCTAAGTCTAGAAACTTCAGGTATTGTGGCTGTTCTGCATGACCTGAATCTTTATTATCCATCCTCTTAGCAATAGGGTCAGATACAGTGCTCCTCTCTATTTTAAATGAGCAGAGGGCCTTTTCAAATGACATCATCATTGGAAAATCTTGGGTTTGGATTTGATTTTCACAGGATTCCCTTTAGGTTTTTCTCTTTTTGTAATTAAAATAAAGTTGATTGTGTCTTTCCCATGATCTCGCATGGTACAAATCTTAAAGTTAAGAAGATAAAATGACTCAAGGGGCATTGGACTTAAAAAAATAAATAAATCACAGTATGGAATGCTGTTTTCTTAATTAAATATTATGCAGGCTAAATTGGGCTTTTATATTTGACAACATAACACTTTTGATCTGAAAAAATGTGTTTCAAATTATCTTACCCCAGGGATAGAAGACTCAACAGCTTCATGCTGTATTTACTCATTAGACAAAATCCCTGTTGCAATTTTCCAGTAAATACTACGTGAAATATTTCTTGTGTTCATTAGGCTTCACTGTGTTCTTATTTTTATCAGTGTTTAAACAAGTAATGTTGATTTACATCAGCATGTAGGAGATTAGACTTACATTTACCATTTATGCTGCTAAACCTCTGAGTTCATGTTGCTTTGAGTATTTTAAGTGCAGAATTTGTTAAAAAACAAAACAAAACAAACACATTCTTGAACATAAAATTGCCCAGCTCAACATACTTATCTCTGTTTGGAATGGATTTCGTTGAGAAAGGTGCTGTTAACTCATGTAGTGCTGTATGTTTTAGACACAAAGAATGGCATCTGGGCCAGTTCATTGTTTTTCATACACACAGGCAGACATCTGAGAAGGACTTCTTTTTCTTTTCCTTTTTTGAACATTTGAAAAATGTTTTCACACACAAATAAGCAAGAAACTTGTCCCAAGTAATAGAGAAATCTTTGATTGTTGCAGTCCCTTGTTGCCCAGGGTCCCCAGGGGCTCCCTAAAAGCCTTGAGGTTGCAAACTCAAAAAACAAGTGGCAGCACCTTTGCAGGATGTCATTGCTGGGTCTGCTTCCTCAGCACACATAGTCTCTCACTCAGTCTGCTGATACGGTTTTAGGGCTTTTAGATTTGCATTCATTTTAATAGGGTGCAAGCTCAAAGTAGGCTCAGCTGAGCAGCTGCTTTTTGTGGTTGTGTAAATATATTGCCACCAGCAATATCAATATACGTCAGCCAGCTTTGGAGGACTTTTTTTTTTTTTTTTTTTCCAAGCTCCAAGACTGCTCCAAATAGTCATTAAGTAGAAGGGAAAGAAAAAGGACAAGAGGTCAAGCAGGAACAGGATGTTCATTGTAAAGGTTTGTAGGCTGACCCCACTGTCACACCAGAAATCTCTGAACAGAATCCATATTTATGCCCTCCAGAGTCAGATCCTCTTGTAGCTTTGATATAATTAATGGTTTTATGAGCTTTTTTTGCCAATCCGACATTCAGAGCTCAATGTCTGCTCATGCCATTAAGTAGCTGGCCCAAAGTGAGGGTCTCTGGAAAGGTAGGGGGAGCAGTTTTGGAGAGCCTTCTCAGCTGTTCCTGCAATGCGGTTGGAAAGCTGTCTTGTATTTTCCCCTGATGTCAGACTGTATAAAAGCCCTCTTTTGATTAAACATTGAAAAGGCTTTCCCCACTTCCTCTTCATTGACAAGGTAGTGAGATCATAGCTGGCCCATTCACACTAGAAAAATGTTCACCCAGAAAGGTCAGTAAGTGGGTTTGCATCATCTAACAGGCTAAAGCAAAGGGTGTTTTCTTTGTCTCACTGAGGGCCACTGTAGTCAAGGTTAAGAGACAGCCGTGGCAGTGTGGGAGGAGCACTGGAGGGGCTTGTATGGGGCATTCCTTTCTTGGGGACGTGACTCAAAGGCTACAGGGTTTGGGAATGTCCTCATTTTGCCTTTACTGAGCCTTGGTTAGGTGCCCAGTGTACTGTTAATGGGTTTGTGGAACTGGAGCTGTAGGGAGGCTCCAAGCCAGGGGCGTTGGTGACATGGCTTCCCCGAAACTGGTCCTCTTAAGGTTTCCCCTTCGTGGGGTAGATGAGTGAAAGAGAGGCTTCTCCTGCACTGTAACGGATGTGGAAGCACAGCCCTCCTGGTCCTAAAGAAATCTCTATTCAGTAAGCTGTACCCATAGAATGTTGCAAAAATGTGATTGAAATGAAGTGTCTGGTTGGGAGTTACACTTCAATAGGAAGGAGGGAGGGCATTGCGTTACTGTCTTTCTGATAGAGGGATGGTGACAAGGATTGGTGAGGAGGGTCATTGGTGTCTGTTACAGATCCATTTCTTCTGCTGTCTGCAAAAGCGTTTCAGTAACATCTGCAGATTCTGATGCTTCTGCACAGTGAGATCAAGTATTTACCAAGTACTAGACCTTAATTTATTCGTGGGGTTCTGAACTGAGTCTTCCCAGGAGATTTTTTTATAATGTTCAGCATGATGTTCTTCACGTTTTTGGTCAGGGCAGCAGAAAACAGTTAATATTACAAAGCAAATCCTGCCTATACTCCTAATATTGAATAGTGAAGCTGAGTATTAGTGTTGATTGCAGCAAGGCTTGTTTCCAAACTAAGAAATGAGCTAAATCACCTCAGCTCTGCCTTCTGCTTGGCCTTGGGCCATAGCCATACGTGCTTTTTTTGCCATTTCTGAATATTCAGTGTTGAGCTGATTTGGAAGAATTTAACCTAGTTCCTACAGTAAATTAATATGAGAGAAAGACCAAGAGAAAAGGAGCCAGAAGGGAGGGAACACAGGAACTGCTCCTGGGTTGTTGTTTGGAAGTAGAGAGGTTTTCAAGAGACAGACAAAACCACAGCAAATCAGTGTGAGCTGTTCAGCAGAGCTGCCCAACACCTGAAAAGGTTAAGAAGGCCTTGTAGAGTGAACTATGTATGTAGGTAAAATGGCTGTATGCAGGTTTAAGAACATTTTTCCTCAGTGACTCTTTCTATCAGTAGGATAAGCAGCACTTTGATTTAGCTGTGACCTAAATGAAGATTACTGCCAGCACACAAACGGACCGGCAGGCAGGTCCAGCTGACAGGTATCAAAGGTCAGTTTGGGAATGGGAGAAACAAGGGAAACCCTGTTCCAGGTGAGATGAAGACTGAAAACGGGAGAGGTGCCCTCAGAGCATGAGGAGAGCTCTGCTATCCAAGTCATTTGCCAAAAGACAAGGCCTGGCTGCTCTGTCCTAGGGTGCTTGGACATGGAGACCTGCCATGACTGTACCCTGCTGAGGGGGCAGTGGGGCTGCTGCAGGACCCCCAGGCTCTGTCCCCGGGCCCGAGGCTGTGTGCCCTGGCTGAAGCATGGCCACCGCACCATAGGAGGTGGCTTCCCCCTCACTGCCCTCTGGAGGCCTTCCCAGCATGGCCCGTGGTGGCCTCTGCCTCTTGCACCATTGGGACTGCATTTATGAGCACACCCGCTGCTGTGACAGGGCTGCCCCTGCCTCAGGCACTGCCAGGGCCTTTTCTTATCCCAGCAGCAGTGACAGCACCTTGCATCCCTGGCTCCGTGCATGGAAAGCTGTCCCAACCCCACCCTACATAACTGTGCACAGGGCTTCCCTTAGGGATTTTGCTGGAGGAGTGCCCTGTGAATATCTTTAATTGGGTTTTTAGCATGGGTGGCAGCCAGGCTCTGAGGCGGATGGCCTCCCTGCTGCTTCCCGTCCCTCCTGTGCTGGGGAGGCGCACACAGCTGGCACAGTGTCTCCTGGAAGGCACTGTGCCCATCCTGCTGTCCTTGGAGCGGCGGCTCTGGTCCCACAAAATGCACAGTGACTTGCCAGGATCCCTGCTCAGTCCTTCTGGTGCCTTTGTGCTCTGTAGACCTGCGTCTTGCTTGCAGACCTGAGGGCTGTAAAGATCACAGTTGTGAGGTGAGGGTAGGTTTTCCCCCCATCATGTCAGAACACACCTGCTTTAATATGGGAGAAATAACTAATCCCAAGAATCATCCTCATTCAGCCATTGTTTTGGTTTTATTTCCCATCATTTATTTAGCCGTCAGCCACATGAGTTTCACTGCTTACTGTGTTACAAGGAATTTTCTGTATTGAGACTCATCTTGCAAGTTCCTGCCCTTGATAAATTCTGGCTTTGTGCTAGAGGTGTTCTGTATGCTTTTTCTTACAGTGTTGCTTTCCACCTGCTGCTACTTCCAGATATTGTCTTTCATGAAGGAGCGCTATGTGTTCCCATGATGTTCCATGAGACCAAATATTTTTCTGGCCATCTCAAAGAGTTTGGTAATAATACTCATGATAGTAACTGCACAAGATAAACACCAGGAACAAAAATGTAAAGAAGAAAAAAGATGCTAACGGAAGGCCAAATCCCATGCTATTAGCATAGCCATCCCTGTTTATAGCCACTGAAAATCTGACCTGCAACCTTTATCGTTTTAGATTAGCATTAATTACAGATCCTGTTTGGCAGCAGGTGCTAGGAGATGACACAAGCACAGCAATTTAACTCTATTGTGTGCTGTTTCAGTTTGAATGTTTACAACATACTGAAAAACGTCATTCCTTTAACTTGTGTAGCATGAAACAAGGGAGTGAGATGTATGCTGGATTGTATATTAACTACAGCACAGTAAAAAAAACAAAAAAAAACAAAAAAAACTTTAAACTGCTTCTTAAATTCATTATGATCCTTTTCTTCATGGCATCATCTTTTTTATTTTTTTAATTTTTTAAATTTTTTTTACTGTTGTTTAATACCAAATAGCCATAGGAACTACATACATATTTCAGTTTGGACAACAAAGCAAAACAGGGACAGACTTCGTAAAGCTTGATTACAGTTTATTTTTGTTGCATGTAATTTTCAATAAGTCTGGTTTATTCCAACAGCTGTAATAAGCATGGCAGATCTGAAAAGTGTTTCATGATTGCTGGGTCTCTTTCTTTGTCTCTGGTGATAGAGGTGTCTTAATTACTGTTTGTTTTTGTAAATTTTAAGGATTAGTCATCCTTTGATGCCAGATGAGTCAGTCTTACCATACATTTTCAAATCTTTGTGTTCAAAGGCTTGATGGAGTTGGGTTCTGATAGGAGATTTTGAAACATGCTGCTTCAACCCATAGTTAATCTTCAAGCAAAAGCATTCTTGTATGTCACGGCCAGCTCTTAATCTGTTTATATGGAGATCTGACAGTTTTGGAAGATACCTTTTACTGTGGACATTTTAGTTACTGCATCTGTCTTTCTGCAACTTTAGTTTTCTGGATAAATGAAAATAGTCTCCAGATCCTGTTGACAGAAGAGGTGGTGACTAAAATGTGGATTTGAAATCCTGGCTCCGTGCAAGCAATGGCAGATCTCCCATTGACTTTAATAAGGCCAGGGTTTTGCTCTAGCTTCTGTTACTGTCATTCAGAGGTCCCTGGTAGTTTTTTGTCCACAGAACCAGAAGAGTGTTTCTGGGAACTGGGAATGTGATGTTTTTTCCAGCCACCACTCTCGTTTTGTGAGAGTGTTGTTCCATTTTTAGGAGGGCCAGGGAATGGTTTTTGCAGTGTGAAGGTTGATTTGGAGCATTAAAACCCCACCAAACACACAAGTAAAGTATTACCAGGAGAGTCTGTAATTGTGAATGCTTTATTTGGTAGTAGCTGGAGGTTTTGCTTGGGCTGGAGTTTTTGGCTCTGTCATTTAACTTCTTTATAGGCAACCATCCTCTCTTGTTGTTCTGCTCCCTCATCTATCTCATTTATAATGCATACCTGTGTTATGTAGTCTTCTTGTTTTCTGGGACAGACATAGTGCAGTC
The DNA here is from genome assembly GCF_047663525.1 of Anas platyrhynchos. Taxonomy (NCBI): domain Eukaryota; kingdom Metazoa; phylum Chordata; class Aves; order Anseriformes; family Anatidae; genus Anas; species Anas platyrhynchos. The sequence continues at coordinate 13,897,123 of NC_092601.1, read as the reverse complement.
CTCTTTTGTCAAATGGTAGATAAATCATTAGTAGGACTGAGAAGACATGATTTCATTTCAGTGCTTTCCATTTCAAGCAAATGGTTACCACCCACTCATGCAGTGTTCGACACAATTGTAAACTCAACACTGACCCCTTACACGCTGTCTAACACCCTCTTTTCTCACACTATGCTGTATGTCCTGTTGCATGGACATGACCATCATGCCTGTGACACTTAGCACAACTCTGTGCCCAGCACCCCACAACCCATCTCAGCGTCCCAGCCCAGCAGTGTTCCTGCCCCCTGTGCTGTGCCTCCTCTTCTGCTTGCTGACACCGAGCTGGTCAGGTTTCCTCATGTTCAGTGTCCCCCCAACCCCGATGTTCTTTTTTTCTGCATTGGTTTCCTCCACATGGGAGACTTCCATGTAGGCAGAGCTTCTCCAGCATGCTCCTTCCTTCAACCTTACCTTGCCCTCCAGACTTTTCTCTTAAGGATGCCAGTGCTTTGGCCCAAAGTGGAGCAATGCAGTTGGAAGCTGTTGGATGGAACGGAGAGGAATAGTGTACCTGCTAGCCATCCACAATAAAGCCAAAGGCTGGATCCAGTTTGCAAGTGGCAGTTCCCTTGGACCTAACAACAATGCATGGGCGCTCTTGTAAGCAAGTCCCAGTCCCTGCAAGAAGTGAGTAGGACTGAGATTACTGCTTTCTAAGCTGATACTTGGATGCTGGTTCTCTGAAGAAGTTGGGTGCTTTACGTTCAGAGGGCTTTGAAGGCAACAGTTTGCGTATTATAAAAAGTGTTACAAACCAACCTAATGTCTTCACTGTTAGCCTTCAGCATAAGAACAGTGGTCAACATGTACAGAAAAGCATGCTAAAAGCAGCAGTCCACAAGAACAAACACTGTTTGAAATCCCTACATAAGTTTATTGTGGTATACATGAAAACTGAGTTGCTTAAAACTTCAAAACAAAATGAATGGGAAATTGTTTTATCTCTTGGGGGAAAAGAAAATTGTTTCAAAGTGCTGAACTTGAGTAAACAAATAGTGCAATAAATGGTTACATGATGCACAATTAAGATAAAAAATGATTAGTATGCTGACATTTTGTATGGGTTTGGCTTCATTCAAAAATAGGGGTATATAGTTATCTGTCTTCAGTCCTGAACTATGTTAATGTGTCTCAGTACGTACCTCATCGTATTTTATAGGTGGCAAAAGTGGAATATATTAGAAAAAAGCCAAAATTAAAAGAAGTTCTGGTGAGATTAGAAGAGCATATGGAATGCACCTGTACATCATCAAATACTAATTCAGATTATAGAGAAGAAGAAACTGGTATGTTTTCCTTTTATTTTTGCATTAATGCTTATTTCATATGGACCTTGTTTTTATATTAGTAAAGAATGTAAAGCAAATTTTACTTCCCGTGAACTTAAGTAGAGAAGCCCCCAGCTACTTCTCCATATGTTGAAGATGCAAAATTAGGAACAGTTTGTGCTGGATAAAGAGTATGGACTTGAAGTTTAAATTCTATCAATTCTCATTAGGTCAGCCTTTAAATAAAAGTAAATGACCGATATTATTCAAGTCTTGCTTAACTAAGTTAAAGGTTGTCCTGTTGCAGTTTATTGGTGAACTCTGTTGCCTAATTTTTTTAGACTTTGTGGAGACAGGGTTAAGGCTGAGATTTACTTGACCTTGGGGAAAATACTAATGAAAAGAATATAAAGCACTTAGGAATATTTTTTTTTTATTTAGAAGTAAGGAGTTTTGAAACAACAGTGCCAGTTCCTGTTGTTTTCTTATGCATATATAGTCAAGAATTTATTGGCAGTTGCTAGGTTAAGTGTGTGTTTGCCTTCTCAAGACAACATTTAAATTATCATGGGGAAAGATTTGTGGGGAAGAATTCTTATTTTCAACATGACTTTCATAAAACCACCTAAAATTGCTAGCTCAGATCCGTTTGCTAGGGTGCAATAAATGCAGGACTTGACATATGTAAAAAGAACGCCTCCCATTCTCCTGATTTTGGTTGAAGGTAACCCCAAAAGTTGCTTTTTCTTCTGCCAGGAATTTAGGGGTTCAATAGACCCAGCTCTGAGATTAGAATCAGTGAAGAGCAAGTAAATATAGGAGGAAAGCTGCCCAGTGGTGATGGATTTCATAGGTGTCTGGGTAAGGAAGGATTTTCTGTACTGCCTCTGTCTAGCTTGGAGACATAAACCTGGTCTAAGTGAATGTAAACTTCAGTTGCTATGTACAGAGCAGAAGAATTAGAATTTGTGTAAAAGCAAAGATAGGTCTCTGCTGTGATTTTTATTGGACATAATTTATAATCCAAGCTGAGTGTTTTAGCTAAAACTAGGTTGAGTTGTGAGTAGACAAAAACACATTTAAAGTGATTATTTTTGTTGTGTGTATGGCTCGATATTTTTTCTGTCCTGTATTTGGAAAAAACAGTTCTGCTAGATCAATTGTGTGTGAAAAAATGGAGTAAAATTGGAATGGAAGAATAAAGTTTTCTAGGATTTAATTACTGATAGGAACAAAACTTGCACCAGCAAGTGGATGGTGAGCTGAAAATAGCTTAACTACAGAGCTGAAAGCAAATGTTGAATACAGCATGGTAACAGTAATTATAGATGGATCTTGGAAATGACGTATGCAATGCCAACTTCGTTTATTATTTCTTTACTTTTGTATAATTACTTTGTAAACGGAATGTCAAATCAGACGTTATAAAGTTATTACTTTAATGCAAAATATAATGAGATTTCTTTGAAATGTAAACGGTTTGAGTATTTATTACTTCAGTGTTCAACAAAATGCATTACCTTAGGGCTTTTTACCAGCCCTGCCCTTATGTTAACAGGAAGGCCTAGGGAATCAGGTAAAAAACGGAAACGAAAAAAGTTAAAACCAACATAAAACCTACTGGAACTATTTGATATTCAGGTAGGACCTATATGCTGAACACCCTAATAGCACAAGTACTGGAAAACTTAATCAAATATCATCACTTCAACTTAATCACTGTTCAAAATCTTGACACTTGCTACCTCAAGGCTGCAAAGAGATTAGATTTGATTGGCTTTGATAATTCTACCTGCTGGTATTTTTCTTTTAAGCTCCACATCACCATCAGCATCTTACATTCTTGAGCTACTTCCTCTTCTTGCCTTTTTTTTTTTCTTCTTTTTTATTTATTTATTATTTTTTTGGAGGGTGCTAATACTTCAGCTTCTGAAATTTCAAGTTCCATTGCCTCTGCTTTTGTTTCATTATTATTGATTTCTGAGGTCAAAGCATCACATAATAATGCATGAATGAATTGCCAGGTTACAAACTGTTGTATTCTGAGTCATTGGCTGTAAAACATTGAGCATATGTACATGGTAAATATTATTATATGCATGACCATCAAACCCTTGTTTTGGCATGAACTGGGATTGATTGTACATGCACCCAAGGTGGTCTCTTGATCTGCCTACCTGAGAAGGAAGATGCTTAGAAATTCCATTTTTGTGTTGCAGGGCCCTGTGCTACTTACCCCAGAAAATTAAGATCTTTTTTTTTGGTCTGTTCAGTCTCAGTAGGATGATGCCAGTCACTTATCAAAATTCATCAGTTTTTCAGTGTAGTGAAAAACTAACACCCTCTCGATGCAAAAATGACTGAAATCCTTTGGCCAACATATTAGCAATGTATGATGATGGCAATACACATTCCAAATTAAATACAGAGTTTTCATTGCTTAATGACTTGAAATTATGTAAACTGCAGTACTTGCAATTGATTCTAGTATTTGGAGTGGGAATTATTTGAATTTTGCAGTGTATATGCCTAACGCCTGTATGACGGTGAATTTGATTTCAAGCACCTATTTTTGCACATAAACTCCCAATGGCAATTTTCATTTATACTGATGTATCTTTTCTAAAAAATGCTAAACTTCATATCCTGTTTCAGATTAACAGGTATTTATTGGGAGTAGTATGATAGAAGCAAAGATTTTCTAAAATTCAACTTTAAAAGTGAGCATGTAAACTCAATCAAAACAGCATTTAGAACTTCTTGTCCCAGGTTAGTGACTCTTCATGCAGAACAGTTTTTTTTTTAAGTCATCTACTTAGAGGATAGGACCTTTGATTCTAATCATAGAGTTATTGTATCTTTTTTCTCTCCTGCAGATGTAAGGTGAAAATAAGCTAGAAAAAAAACTTCTCTCTGGGACATGGATGTACATGGTTTGTTACATTCCTGAACCTACTATGTATGGTGCTTATTGACTGTATACTTTATTTGTTCTCCTATGTGAAAAAACTGGCTCAAAAGAACACTTAATGAGAACAAAGAGACAATGTACATTTGTTTAATGTGACATCAAAGCAAGTATTGTAGCACTCTGTGAAACAATAGGAAGCTTCCCTGTCCAAAAAAAGAAAAAAAGAAAGAAAAACAGAAAAGAAAAAAGACAGTTGAATGAATGGAGGATACCCAAAGTACCCAAAAACATGACAAAAATCTAAGTGAATAGTGGACTTCTGTCAGAGCAGTCAACGGTGCTTTACGTCAAGAAATGTGCCTGCGTTCTTGATGAAGATGGATGGATGCTGATGGACTTCAGGCACAAAAAAAGCAGGAATGTATGAAATGATCAAATGCCACGCAAACACTATAGAACAATACATCCTTGCTTGGTGGTGTTTTAAAAGTCTATACAAAAAAAAAAAAACCTTCTGGGGAGCCTTAAGTGGATTTTTTTTTTTTTTTTTTTTTTTTTTTTACACCATAAAGTGATTATTAAGTTTTCTTTTTACTCTTTGCCTAGCTTTTTATTATCTCTTGGACTACATTTGCCAATAACACATATAAAAGACTGGTATAACAATAAGCAGAACACAAAACATTATGGTATTTCTCCTAGTGGGATGCAAACTAATGAGATGTATTAAAATAAAAATGGTATACCTATGCATAATTTTCTAGACGTTTCTTGGTTTATGTTCCCCAACCTCCCCCGTAATTTAAAGCATTACAAAAACAGAAAAAAAAAAAAAGAGAAAAAAAAGAGACGTGCGTAAACAAATCATAGGATATCCATGCAGAAATCCTTTTTTTTTTTTTTTTTTCTTTAAGACTTATGCCAGTTGCCTACTAGTGATATTGTGTTAGCAATTGTCATTCTTATCAGTATACAGATACTTTTATTTCACATGTTGGAGCTGTGTGAAATGTACAAATTCTTGTATCTGCATTGTACAATGTCATGGTGGCATGGGAACTACCTTGCTGCAAATATTTGAACAAAACCTAAAATTCTTTATTTTTGGTAAAATGTTATGCTTTATGTGTATTCAACAGAAATATGTGTTTTTGTAAAGGTGAAGTTTGTATTTTTATCTAAAAATTAACAGTTTTATATACCTGAGAAAGCCTGCTATGTTTTCTTGAACCAAAAAAAAAAAAAGAAAAAAGAAAAAAAAGCATTTTGTGGTCATATTTTTGTAGTAGAATAGCCCAAATAACATCAAAATCTATTTTAACTATAGCAGGGCAGATAAAATACTCTGGCACAAGGTCCTGTATTTTCAAAGTGCCAAAGGATTAAATGTTCAGCTCCCCATGGATTTCAGTGGGAGCCGCATGGCTAAATCCTTCTTTACTGCTTTGGAAATTTAGGTCTGTGCCAGATATGACATGGCTACTCACTTGGCCAAAATCACTGCCCCACCCCAGTAGTTTGGATTATGTACCCTTTGTTTTATTTGGATTATCTCATTGGATATGTAAAATGAACTACTGGTTTCTTTTCTTTGTGAAACATCTACAAAGAGATGAAAGAGTTTTCTCCTCTTAGTTTGGAACGACAAAATGTTATCTTAAGACAGTGTTTCCATTCAAATCAAAAATATCTTCAAATGTGAATGAACTGCAGAACCTTAAAACAACAAAAGAGAGAGATTTTTAACCTTTCCATTTCTTTAAATATAGTTCAAACATCCTCCTCCCTTTTCCCCCTCCGTTCCAGTAGCTATGTCCAATTTCAACCAAACAAAGCAATGTTAGCTAACAGGCATTATTGGCTTCAGATGCTAATGCAGAGATAGAGTTAGTCACCGTTCTATTTTGTGATCATTTTCCCAGTGTATTTGTTGAGCACCAAAACTGGAAATACATTTAACTACGATTGTCTGTGCTTGTTTTCCACTAAGTGTACTGTTCACAATGTTATGCACATGAATGTATGTGTCTGCGTTTAAAAAAGTGTATAAAATGTAATTTATATATTTATGTTTCAGTGGGATGCCAATAATGTTGCTCCGTTCCGTTTTTGTCTAAAAGATATCTAATGAAAAAAAATCATTTATCCATTAAAATCATGTAGATGAAAAGCATTATGTGACCCACTCAGACACTGTGCAGATATAAAAGGATGTCAAAGTCACTTAAGTGGAATAATTTGCAAAACAACTTTTTGAGAGTCCTTTGGTTGCACTGGCATAAGAGGTTGCATTCAAGTCTGTGGGCCAGATTCCCTGGAGTAACTCTGTTGAGTATAATGGAGCTCTGCTGATTTACACCACCAGGGAGTCTGGCCCTCTGTTAAAGTCCTGGAAAAGAGCAGGCCAAGGCATGCATTTTACTGGTGCCAGCAAATAAATTTGTTATGCCAAATTCAGCAAACCAAGCGGGAATGAAGACTGAACAGAGTCTTCTCCAGTAGTTGTTTGTTTGAGACTTGTAGTGTTGAGTTAATTTTGTTACAAGGAATGAAACGCACATGAGTCTTTGCTCTCAAGCACAGTGTTTATATGGCATGCAGCAGAAAACACAAAAATCTCAGGGCTATATTCTCAGCTATTATAAATTGGCAAAAGTTTTTGATTTCAGCCTCCCCTAAGCTAATTTACATCAGATGAGGATCCAGTCCATGGTTTTAAAATATGAGGAGTAGTGTCATGACATAAGTATCATTTACTGTTGTCTGGCTGAGATATTACCTGCCAGCCTTTTGAACATTACAGGCTATGGTGTTAGTAGGCCTTCTTTGAGATGGCAAATACAACCAGAAGGAACAGTAACATTAAAGGTTGTGACACAGGAGACATCAATTCAAAGTTAAGTTGGACATTTCAAGGCCCATATCCTCAGCTGGTGTAAATCACCATTGCTCTGTTGCCTGCAATGGAGCTGTACCAGCTTACACCACTTGAGGGGCTGGTCCCTCATTCTTGCTCATCCCTTTCACTACTCGGTCCTGCAGGGATCTCAGATTGTTGTGTACTGTTAATGTAATCCTGTGTTCTCTAATACTTAAGCACAATAAGTGAATATAAGAATGAGTGTCAGACTTAACTTTGAATGTCCAAGCTCTGAAATGGTTTGTTTCACCATTGTGGCTGTAAATTAAACAGTTCTCTGTGCATTTGTGAATGCCGTGTCATATCTTCTTCCACTGTTGGAGCTGGACTCCATCTGGACTTTAGAATGCAACATGTGGAGTGTTAGAGGGAAGGGTGTGAGCAGTTGGAGCCGCCAGATATGTGTTGAACAACTCTGTTATTCATGGGGTGGAGGGCTAGTGGGGCACTTAAGAAATGAATTTAAAATGATAGTTGTTGAAAGTCATGTTTCCGTGCAATCCTTAAATATCGTGTCATTTTTGTCCTTGCACAAACCAGGCAGAGATTTGGGGACAAAGTATTTTGGCAAAATGTTATTCCGTTTACATTCTACAGTCACTTCCTCTGTCCAAAGGTTCAGAAGTTGTTGGTCTGATTTTGTGGTCTTTTCTGATCGAAAAGCATATTTGGAAGACAGTGCCTGAAAACAATCTCCATGTTATAATATGGTGCATGAGTGTTGATTCTCTAGTCAAGTCATTACGTTTAATACTGTGCTTCATCTTTCCTGAGCTGCCCTTCAGTTGCTTTTATTGAGTGAAATCAAGGAATATGTGCCAGTTTTCTTTCCTTTTCTTCTGTTCTCTGTCCTGCTTGGCATCTGCTTCGTTAGTGCGTGGTGACTGAAGGCAGTTGCTCCTCTCCAGCCCTGGAGGTTTCCAGGCAGCTCTGGTTCTTCTATGTCTTTGAGCTTAGGCTTTTTACTCTTCTTGGAACAGCATCTCACACATCTCCTCCCTCCAGTGGGCTTCAGTATTCCAGGTTCTCTTGGCTGTCTTCCTTGGGTCCATATTCCTGTTCTGTGGGCTGTTTTACAGCTATTTTCTGCCTGACTTTCCCATCTCTCTCTTTCTCAAGGATTTTCCCTTCCTAGGTTCTTTCTCATCATGTATCTCTTCGCTCTCCTCCTGCCTGAGAGAACAGTCTTTGATCTGTTTATCTCTAAATCAATTGCTTTATCTAGGCATGTACCCTGAGATCCTGTCTCCCAGGCCAACAGGCCCATAACTGACCCCCCACGTGAAAAACAAATGCTCTTATATAGACAAGCTTTTGTGGAGAGGAAAAGATTCATCTTTGCATTTGGAAAAATATTCGTTACTGAAGGCTCGCTGCTGAAGCTCTATCCAACTCCAGCAGCAGTGTAACTCTGGAATAGTGGTGTTCAAGCTATTCCAGACATCTGACAGTTCAATTAAAATTCACTTTCCCTTCATAATTTAATTTGAAAGTGTATCCAAAAGCAAAGATGAAGTTTCAAAGCTCCCTCGGATTTGCATGCTCATATTTTACAGTAAATTGAAGGAAATCATGTTTGTGAGCCCCTTCCATGACTTTGAAAATCTTATCCTGAGTATTTATCTTATCCTCTCTTGGGCTGAAAATCTTGGTTGCTTTAAAACAGAAACAAAGCAGAGGTACATAATTGTTTTAAAGGAAGTCGTTTTCTTGGTGTTTCTAACTCCACAGCTTCTAGACTAGCAGATCTCTAGATAAAGATTGTTTAAACCCTTGAGGATCCCACTTATGTGTGCTTTAATTTCAGGTAAAAGAGAGAAGCCCATCAGTGTTTTATTCCCCAAAACTAAGCCTATATTTTGTATTTTTTATTTTATTTAAATAATTACTGTGTGCTTTCCCACATTTTAATAGAAGGTATTATTCATGTTTGAGCTTTTCTGTGCTGCTCTTTGCTGTAGTGTCTCACTGCAGCACAGCCTTGAACAGGTTTGTACTCATACCCCCTCTGAAATAAAGAACTATTGTTATCCCATTTTAGGCGAGACCGAGGCATGGAGAAATGACTGTGCAAGGTCACACAGCAAGGCTATGGCAGAACAAGGGATAGGACTCAGATCTGAGTGCTCATCCAGTGCCCTAAATCACACGACCATCTTCCCTTTCCAGGAATGAATCCTTGCACCCTTAGAGCTAAATACTGAAAAGATTGAGGGTAAGTCATTTTGCCTAATTATTGTGCATTGGATACATGATCAAAAACCACTGCCATATCAAAGAATGTAGTGACGGATGCAAATCCAGCTTTCAGCCCATGCACTTATGCAGCCTGTTATGCTATCATGAACTGGTCATTTCCTGCATTTCTAAGGAGTCAACCTTTCGTGACTTTGTAGTAAAAATTACGCACATAGAAAAAATGAAGACTCATATTTTATGGGAATTTGCGAAAATTCAGTAGACAATTTTTCATTGTACTTCTCACATCATTGTTATTCATTCCTTTTATGGTGTGAGTAACGTTTCCTAAGGGAGCTGTTTTTATCATGGGCCCAATCCTGAATTCTTTTCCCAGGCCCTAACATGGAAAAACACGTTTGCCCTTCTTCAGACTAGTGCCTAAACATGCATGTAACTTTGAACAAACATCCCACTGACTTTGGGCAAATGGAGCAGAGTTGATGTTTATTACTGTTTTTGCGCAGTGTGCTTTTCTGGCACAGGGTTGGGGGTCTTCTTGTCCTTAGAGTCTTGAAGTATGTTGGAAATAAACCCAAAGATGAAGTAACAAGACTAGTATATACAACTAAAGAATAGCTAGGAGAATTCCCTTCTCTTTTGCTTCCATGGAGGTTGCCATCTTGCTGTATTTGTTATTTTCTGAAAAACTATTTTCCTGGCATGGGTGGATTCAGGACCACCATTACTAATGCCAGTGATCCAGTGATCCCCTTTAAGATGATCTGTTCAGGTACATCAGAGAACATAATTTGAAAACTCACAGTCATATCCATAACAGACAAATTTGAGATTGGAAAAATAATTAGATAAAAATTCATGTGAAATGTGGCATGTTTTAGTTAAAAAAAAAAATGAAGAAGAAGAAGAAAGTGCACAAGATCAGAAGACTGATCATTCATTTTTCAGTTGTGGAATGTTATCAGTCCCATTAGTCATTCTAATTATTTGCTGCATCAGGCCAAATTATGTGCTGAATTAGCTCAGAATCACTACAACACATAAAAAGTTATGGCTGGTTCTCGTTGAACTGCTACCTATTATCATGGCATATGACTGTAAGGTGGGGCCCACAATCACAGTTGTAAATCAAAGAACGAGTCATAGGTTAGGTACTGTTTTCCTTGGATATTGTCTCTAAGTTTATTTTCTGTATGCTAGTTTCTTGAGGGATGTTTGGTGAGCTTTTCACTTAGGTGTAAAGCCAAGAATACGTAGTTCCCAACCTGAAAGTTGCACAGTCATCCTTCCAAGATCAGGCCTGTTTTGGCCTCCGTGTAAACTAACTTTGACCTTCTGTAATGAAGGCAACTGGTTTTACTGTCCATCTTTGAAACTGAGAGTAGCTGTTAAGACCAGGCATGCACAGAATAGAAACAACCAGAAGTGCAGATGATCCATGGGGATTAAAAATCATCCTGATTCTTGAGAAGAACTGGAAATCAGTAGAAGAAAAGCATTTTAGACAGTTGAAAATCCCACCCTGGCTTATTTGGCAGGTGAAAAAAGAATCCAGAAAATCTACTACATGTAGTGATTATTCAGTGACAAAGTAGCTTTTGATAGAAAATGTTTGTGCTTAAATCTTTCAGCAGTTAATAATCATCTTTATAGACCATAATACCTGAATACTTCACTTATCGATACATCAGGGCTTGGATGGACTTTGAGACACATGAAAATGGGACACTCCTTAGGCCAATGGTAGCTAGCTCTATGTTCTAGTAACTGATCAACCAATTACATAACTGGCCAGATCACTAACTTACAGAAATAGATACAACCCTATTGACTTCACTAGAGATGACAAGTTACCTGAGAATTGACCCGAAACTCTTGACATGAAGCAGATAATGGTTTCATATTTTGCTGTTTAGTGTTGTAAAAATAGAATCATTTCCTGGAGCAGTTAAAACAAGAAAATCTGGAAAAGCAATTTCCCACAGAGACTCATCCACCCTGGAATTTGCTAAGGTCCCCGGATGTGAACATGTGCTGTTAGAAAACATAAAACAGCAACTTTGTTTAGGGAAGCCTCTGACCTGTCAAAAATGCAAAGCATTCATTACCAGACTTTTCCTTGGCAATTAGTGGGTAGAATTACTCATAGAAATTGTTTTGTTTGCTCACGAGGGGAGAAGCAAGACATAAATTCAAGATATCCCCTGTTTGACCACAAGAAAGAAGACTCTGTTCAGAGGGGGCCTGTGGGTGAAGTGCTGAGCAGCCTCAGATCCCTTTGGGGGTGAACTCAAACTTGTAGACTGCACTGAAGTATCAAGAGCGCTCCAGAATTGCTGGAGTTCCTGGCTGTGACATTTTATTCAGTGGTCTAAGGGATTTCGGCATCTGATCCTAATTCTTTTTTCAAGATTTTCAGTAAACCTCAGCTATCTTCAAAATCCCTCTGTCTCTGTTCTGCAGAGCAGCCAATTTTGACCCAGGGATGTTGCTGTGAGTGTTACCTTTCTTCCCTAGGCCATGGAACTCAAACCTTAGGTTTGCTTTCTGCTGTTTGGTAAAAGTGTTTTCCAGCAGTGACTTTTCAAGTACCTGTTGCATGCTCAGTTCACTGCTGAAACAGCCTGATATTTCAGATGGGGCTTCCTCCTTGCTCCAGCCATACTTCACCTTTTCCTTCGCACTTTGGTTTTTCCTCTCTTTTCTGTAGAAAGGTGATGCTGGTTTAAGCTGAAGACCAGGGAAGTTATAAGAGGCCAGATTTTCTCCTCTGAGCCCTGCCCTGCTGGAGCCTGATGCCCAGCTGTGCCTGCTGTGTGGAGCCAGAGAAGGAGGGAGAGATGCTGCAGCACTTCAAGGAAGCCAATATATGCCTCCTCGTGCTCGAAAGGTCCTGTATGAAGATGCATCCTCCCTGGCTGCCACCAAGCCCTGCAGTTTCCCCCTTTTCCCCTTGCCTAGAGGACCCATTTCCTGACGCTGACATGTCCCTCGTGCAAGGGAGGGTCTCATACTGCAAGACGTGGTTGAGGAGAGGTGGTATCTACTTAGCAGCAAGATTCCCATGGAAACTGAGTGCTCTGTGCTCACGCACTTGGGAGGGAAGACTCTTCTTGGTCCAAACTCACCCATAGCAAATTGAGCTGCTCAGAGCTCTCATTGGAGCAAGGAAGCTACTAAAATATGTCTTCAGGATCTGAATTCTCCCTTGACTGCAATGGGTTTCCACAAAAAAAAAAAAAAAAAAAAAAAAAAAAAAGCGACAGAAGCAATTTATCACAGTTAGAATGGTTTCTTCAACAAGCCACGTATAAGTCCTGCAGGTTAATGCTCAGCTTGTGCATTTTACTGATGGCCACAAATGCTGCTTTTAAATCATGTTGTCACAATTTGTTCAGGGATTTCTGTTTCTCTTACGCGCACTTCAGAATGGTTTGCCTAACAGCTTGTATCCATTTGTTGTGAAGAGCCTGCTGGCCAAACCAAAATGCTTAGGCCCTGTCTGTGTATCTAATGGGGGTTTGGGGACTTAGCAGCTAGGGTTAGCAAGTACAAGTGTTTCCCGTTAACTCCCTGCATTCCCCTAAGTTATGATTCAGCAATGTACTCAGTGGAAAGCTGAACCTGAAGCATGTGAGATGTTTCTTTGAAGTTACTCGTGCTTCAAGTTAGGCATGATCTGAATTGGCTTGATGAACTGAGGGCCCAAATAGCCTGCTGCGGTAACAGTGTAAACATGATGTTTTCCTTTTGTGCATTCCTCGGAGTGATGCTAGTTCCAGAAATGGTCTGCAACCTTTCAGGAAACTATACCATAGTACTGAAGGAAAGCTTTAACTTTTCAGTGGCTTTCTGTCAGCAGTTCTGCTACAGTAGAAAGCCCATAGATAACAATGGCTGCCCTCTCTGGGCCTCTGAGGTCTCTCCCTTCCTTATTTTCTTCAGCATGTTTCTTTTCTAAGGCAAGTGAAAAAAAAATCCTTAAAAAAAATCCTTAAAAATCTTTAAAAAGGTGGAAAATTAAGCAGATCATATCGTCTTGATTCCTCTATCTACCTTAATTAAGGAGAAGTTTGCCAATAGTGATCTGGTATTTCCTAAAACAAGCATACATGAAGAACACTTTAAGTGACTTCAAAAGAATTTGCAGACTAGATCAGGAAAAGATAAAACCAGAAGTGGAAACTTCTAATACACTTTATAGCTCATTATTTACAGGAAATACATTGTTGCATAGGATACTAATGAATTTTGCAGGATGGAGTTTCCGAAAAAAAAAAAAAAAAAAAAAAAGGTACCTTTTGTACCTTAGAAGAAAGGCCTTGGATCTTTTAAAAGTATGATAGACACACTGTGGCTAGAAAGATTCTACCTCTGGGAAAAGGCTTTCTAAAGTTTCAAATGTGTACACTGTTGTATTTCTGTAGCAACTTCCTGGATGAGCTGCTGAAAGGTGGTAAAGGAAATGGTAGATTTCTGTCTTGGTTTCAGTTGTCTTGTTCTACACCCGAGAAGGCAGAACACTGCATTGCATATCTGCAGCTGTAGGGAGAACAGCAGGATCACATTTGAATATGAAAGGATGAATGTGGTGAAGCTGGTACTGATGTTCTCCATCAGCTAGCGAGGCCAGGGAAGTCAGGGAAGCAGCATGGATACTCAGGTTTACCAGTGACACTTGCCTGGAAAACTAATATTCGCCTGATTCTTAACTAACTTGATTGAAGAAATAATCCTAAAAATCTGTTTCAGGACAAGGGCCCAAATCCCAAGCTACTGGATTTTCTGCTAGTGAGTTGCTGCTCCTCTAGGCCTCAGAGGCATTGTGACACACAAGGATTTCACGGAGATCCTGTGGATGACAAACAGCATAGTGTCACACGATTTAAATTGTTCCCTGGTGTAAACAAGCCCCTCAGTGGTGGCTAGAGAGCTGAGGGGTTGTGCCCTAGCTCATCTCATGGTTTGAAGTGCAGATGTGCTGTCCCAAGGTAACACCAGCTGGTGAAGGGAATATCCCCCCATGGGGGATATTTCACTCATACTGCACTCACATTGCAAGGGCAGCTTTGCTGGAGGTTTGAACATACTTCAGGCAGCAGGGCATTTGCATCAGGACTGAAGCACCCAGGCAGTGAAGCTTGAGCATTTTTTTTTCTTAAATACAGGCTAAATACTTAAATATTAGGTTAGCTGCTCTTTCTATCTTTAGGCACTAAGATACCTCTAAACTTGTGGCTGCTGGAAGGCCGTCTTATCGAAAACCAAGAAGCATTGGCCCTTGTAAAAATTTCTACTCATGCTTGAAAGTGAGGTTTAGGCTCCTAAGTCATGAAAAGGCTTTTGCAAATGTTTGTATTTGTCTTCCTGTTTCCCTATAGATCAACCTGCTTGGCCTGAACTGAATGTATAAATAATAAACAGCTGAAAGACAGTCTGATTGCTTCTTTTTGAGTGTTTCCCTTATGGAGTGCTTGGGGTCACATGGCATCTGCTATGACCTTAAGGACCTGGTTTCTGGAGGCTTTTTTAAGATGCTAACAAACCCCTCATTTTAACTAGCCATCAAATGAGCCAGTCAGTGGTAACCATTCAAGAGAGGCATTAGGAGAGCGTTCTTGCTGGGATACAACATGGCTCTGTCCATGTGCTGGCCAGGGATGAAGGGCTGGAAAACTGTGTGGTGGAAGAGACTATTAATCTGATTTTCCACAACTTTCCTTGCAGCTGCATTTTTGAGGAGAGAGAGAGAGATGGCTAGGCTTGCAGTAACATGTTGTGCCGTCATAAATGCTACAGCCACCATCTGTTTCCAGCCCACGACTTGAAAGAAAACTGAGCAGTAATCTCATAATTCACATGAGCATTTTACACTTGTGAACCCTTCCCAACCTTTGTCTAATAATGAGGGGAGTGCATGGTGCTAAGGTTTGTATTTTTTCCTGCACGTATTAGTGTTTATTTGTATGTCTCTTTCTGTTTATTTTATTTTATTTTTTCCATGGGCCCATAATAAAAAATTCTCTGGGAGGAAAATCAGACCAGTTCTGCAGTCAAAAGAAATATAATGAAGGCGAAATCCCAATTCCATTGACCTTGCCGGCAAAATTCTCCGTGAGGAGGTGCATTTAACATTCCTTGCTGTGTTTGTTTTAGCTACTTGTTGATTAAAAGAAAGACATTAGAAAGTGAAGAGGCAGGTTGCTGAACTGCCCTTTCCCTGCAGAAACACTACTGCTAGAATAGCTGGACATGCGCATTTGAAAACTGCACCATCAGATAGGATGGTAATGGTAGGTTGGATTTTAATGAAAACAAATTCTTCTGCTAATCTTGGCTTCGGGCTGGCCCTCCATGGGATTAAGGATACCACCTGCTGTGCCAAAGACATGCTCAGGTTCGAGGCTGCTGGTGGGTGGGAAGAACACAGACATCTGAGAGTGACGCTGGTGAGCGATCGCAGTCTGTCCTCTTGCAGTGCCCTCGGGGAAGGCAGAGTTGAGATCGTGTAGTTGGTGGAAATACTGCTCCTCTTCAGCCTGAAAAGCAAGGCTAACGTCATTAAGGATTTCTTTCTGACTGTTCCACAAAACCAAGGGCTGCTGTTTCT
Source organism: Anas platyrhynchos (assembly GCF_047663525.1). Lineage (NCBI taxonomy): Eukaryota > Metazoa > Chordata > Aves > Anseriformes > Anatidae > Anas > Anas platyrhynchos. The sequence goes on along the minus strand of NC_092601.1, from coordinate 13,881,173 downwards.
CTCATCTTTGGACCCAATTTGCACGCCATCTCCTAGCACAGCTGAACTGGCTGAATGAACTCCTGCACTCCTCTGGCCTTAGAAACAATGACTTCCATCATCTCGATAAGACTGCAGAGCAGTTTAAGGATGAAAGGGCTTCTCATTTCATATATACCCCACTGCTGCTAGAATTGTAAATCCTTGATGGACTGAGTTTATAGCAAACTGCTACTGCAAGCAGGTGAAATATATTTTGTGTTGTCATATGTATGGTCAAACTGTTCAAGAAGCCACCAAACAAAGAACTGAGCTTCTGATGGGAAACCAATCTCTTTCAATTTTATTGAAAAATAATAAATACCTATCAAATAAATGAACTTATTTTGACATGTGATACCTGTTGGTTGATCCTCAGTATCTCCACGATGTGCCAGTAAGTGAAAGAGTGTTTCCAGCTGTTGCCAGGTCCAGCAAACATGGCATGAAGTTCCACCAAGACAAGGTTTGTAAGCTCATTAGGTTAAGGGAGTAGATCCAGACAGCCCCTTTTTTACCACTACATGCTATTCTGGTTGTGTTTGTTAAGGTAGCAAGGGTACACCCACACAACTCAGCTTTTTGGTCCCTTCCTCCCTACAGAAGCCACATCCAGCCACATTGACCTCTGTTTGAATCAATGACAAAGATTCATTAACCCATATCTTTCTGTGGTCCTTCTGACAGTTCTATCAAATATGGATTATTGGTGGGCCTTTGGGGTCTAGAAATGCCTATTTTGGTGCTTCGTGACAGTTTATGAGCTAAAAAGGAGACAGTAGAATCTCTTCAAGATGATAGCAATGTGAATCATGTATACTCCTGTATCATTTTCTCACAGAGTGAATTGTCCTGAAAAAATAACTTATTTTTTACCCAGGCTAATTGATTATAGGCAGGGGGTGCTGGGAGCTGTTGGATTAAATAGTCTCTCTTCATTTACTGCTCCCATCCTGCCGGAATCAGTCCCTTCTGCCTCCCAGTCCCTTGTCTGTAGCTTGCAGCCGCATCTGAATGCTCACGTGCTGGTACAAGCCTTCTCCCTGCCCTCCCGCCGTGCCCCTTGCTGTCCTTGGAGCTGCAAGCAGTTTTCCCGAGGCTAGGTTTCACATGAGAGGGAGCACATGAAGGGCAGCAGCAGGGAAGGTCTCTGACATGAAATTCCCAGGAAAAGGATTTGCACATTTTATGACCGTTCAGATGGAAATGCAACGGAGCTGAATTATTACTCCTTAATCCTGCTTTCTCACTTTCCTCCCAGCAGCCTCCTCCCCTCAAGCTTAGGTAATACAGAAGCTTATAAACAAATCCCACTGCATGAAAAATAGCAAAGGGGGGAAAAAAAGGGGACCTGGGTTAGGGCTGTGATGGATAGACAGGTGGAAGGCAGGCACCAGAAAGGACGATGAATGGTAAAAGCCTTTGATGGAAACACTAAAGAGCTATTGAAAATCCAAGGGGTGGGGGGAGGGAGGAGAAAGAATAGCAGGAGGAGGGAAAGCAAGGGAGCCGTGCCCCCCTCCCCTCCGCCCTCTTTCTCAGGATGTTGAAAGTATTTGTCCTTCGTTACAAAATGATTGAACTGCCGCCAGGCCAGGCCACCCTTCCAGCCATTGCACTGGGAAGCTGGCACTTCTGAAAGCCTCGTTGCCTCTCAAATTTTATAGCTTTCCCTTTTGTGGGAGTTTTTGTTTTGTGCTACTTGCAAGATTGTTTTCAGTTTTGCTGCATATCAAAGAAACTATATTTTGTTGCTCTGACCAACAGAGTCCAGGTAATGAAAGGAAGAATTAAAAAATAAAGGCCTGTTTTTATCAGAATATCCAGATGTCTGCCTTTTATTGAATCAGAATTTAATGCATTTGGTATTCATGATGTTGCATTAATATTCCTTCGGTTCGTTTCTAGCACTTTTTGAAGGAGGAATTTCATCCTGTAAATAAAGCTTCTGCCTTATTGATGTCTGTGTGTGTGTACAAAAGCAGTGCCTGTTCTTCACAGACATGAGTAGTAAGAATGGTCTGTTGTATCATAATAATAATTATTATTATTATTACTATTGTCATGAGACATGCATGCAGCAATGAGAAAAGGTAATCTTTCCCCTTTTCAGAATGGACCATGAACTTCTGGGATCTCCCACCTTTGTCCTGTGAGATCTACATATGGAGAGAACCATTGAAGATTCACATAAGCGACTGTTGTTGCTGCTAGAGGATGTATTTATATCATGTATTTATATGCGTATGTACTTATATAAGCTTGTGAAGGACTAAAACCATGTGTGTACTCCTGAGAATTAGATCCAGATGTCCAGATAGCCATCCTCTACACAGGCTCTTGTTAACCAGGTGATGACCAAGGGCCATGGTGTGTGTGTGATGCCACCCATGTGCTGTCACTGTCTGAGAAGTGCAGGCAGGGTGAGCAGGGCCCTGGCTGTCTTGTGTTAGCTGTGCAGGGCGGCTGCATCATCTGCACCCTCAAGGGCGCTCCTCTGACAGTCAGCTGTCCCTTGCCTCCAAGATTAGATTGTGGGATTAGGTCTTTTATGGGCTGGCTATGCTGTATAATTAAAATAGGCCTAGGAGAGGCAATACGCAGCACATTCACATCTGAATTTGGGGAGGAGGGGTGGAAGGAGGAGAGGAAAGGGAAACTGTGCTTGATCATAAACACCCTGCAGCTGACAGAAAATCTCTAGTAAAGTAACTTTGCAATAGCACTTTCCACCTGCACATCATCAGTACCTGGCTGCATCCATTATAGTTTTCAGTACCCCTGAGGGAGGTTCCTGTGGCTTTATCCCCACCTCCAGGAGAAGAGAAAGGGTAAGTGATTTGCTCAAGGTTAAATGGGGAGGCACTGGAGATGGTGCTTCGGTCTCCTGCCTTCAAAGGAATTCGCCGCAGTGACCAAAGCAAACAGCCCCTGCTGCTACAAAGCCGGGCCGTGGCGTGTCATTAACACTTTGTATCTGAGATCCTGTGTCCTCAAAGGTATCTCTGTCCCTGCAGACGAACTCTTAGTTCTTGAGCGTGGGTGAACGCTTGTCATGGTGCCAGGGTGACACAAAGTCTAGAAATTATGATGGCAATTCAGGTCATGGCATAACGGGGGAAAAATGCTGCCTCAGAAGTGTCCCCGTTTAGTGTCACTGCTAATGATTATTTAAGCTGCAGGACATGACAGATGCAAAGATCAGGTTGTAGCTGATATGACTCATGCCTTGAAATAACATTTTCCCTTCTTACATTGTGAAAATTGAGGAGGTATGGGAAGTGAAGGAAAATGGGATTTCCCTGGAGGTTAAAGATTTTCCTTTAATCAGCTTTCATAAAGTTAATTAAATGTTTGGAACAATGGCTCAGTCCCGGGATCCGCCCGCTCTTGCGTAACCCTCTCACAATACCGTTTTCACTTTCATGTTTATTTGCCAGCATGATTCAAAGTGAGAGCTGAGCAGGACTCCCGCTCCGAGGAGCTACTTGGCTTTTGGGAGAACTCGGCTCCCTCTGTTACATTTCCCAACAAGATAAGATGCAGACTCTCTCCTCCTGAGAAAGGGCAGCCAAGAGGGCTCGCAGCACTTTCTGTACCATTGCTATCCTATCTGCAAGTGGGGATAATAAAAACTCACCGGCTTTATAGAGGTATTTGGAGGTTGGTGCATATAAATATATACCCACCCATGAGGAGAAATAGGTGTGTGTCAATAGAGAATGATACGTGGATAGACGTATTCTGGGTAACACAATATATCTCAGTGCTACGTGTTCCTTGACGTTTTCACTCTTCCTGTAGGGTAATTGCTCTGTGCCCATGGGAACCATAATTTCCAGTCCTTCGGGCAATGGGTTGAGTGTTTCGTGTAACCCAGGCTTGTGTGACACACACTGAGAGCCTGAGGGAAGAGAAAATTTGGGGTATGGTTCATAGGTTCATGGGACGACACTGATTTCCCCAGTGACCTCACCCCATGAAAGCAGGAGCTATGCCGGGCAGATTGCCACAACCCAGAAGGTCTTGGTGCCAAGGAGGTCTGTCTGTCCTGGTGGTCTGAGATGTGTCTGTGTGTCCTAGAGCTGCTCTAGCAACGTCATCAAAGTACCCAGAGGCATGTACAAGGGTGTGCAGGTGGGCAGAGCCACAGTCTGGCCGTCTTTTAAGCTGGAAAAGGTTTTATTCAAAGAAAAGATTTTTGAAACTTACGAATGTCAGGCAGTATCAGAAAAAACAATCAAACAAGAAAACTAACCAGCCCAAGAACCTATTCAATTTTAGGTCAAAATGTTATCCAGCCCAATATTTTGAAATACACTCAAAATGCGGTCTCTGCAGGAGGAGCATTAACCAGCAGCTGGAAGAGCTGCCTTTTCAGGCTGCAAAGAAAACACAAAGTGGTGAGTGCAGGGGCAGCTCCATGTCCCTGCGGTGGGGACAGTAGCTCGGGGTGCAGGAGGGCACCTACACCAGTGCAGGCTCTTGCTTCCCCAGCAACATGTTAACATCTCCGCCAAAGCTGTTTAAACACAGCCGGCCGCTTGCCACGCAGGCTCTCAATGGCAGTTTCCCTGTTGACACAATGCTTTTGTCTGCTCCGAGGAGTTGCTCTGCAAACATGAATGTTGGACGGTTTTCATGTTACTTATTTCTGATTCATTGGTTCTAAATTAGTAGCTCAGAGGCACGTAGCTTTTGTACGGGCAGGGGAGGAATTGCCTCTCTTCTCCCCGCCTCTGAAAACTTTGACCTGTTCAGATCACAAACTGTAGGAAACCTCTGAGGCGAAGTCCCAGGTACCGCCAGCAGCCAAGGGCTGAAGTAAACAGATTAGGTGTGTTGAAAGGTGTTTTAAGGGAGTTTGGAACACATGGCTGCTTGCAGCAACCAAATACACCACAGGCGAGATTGATTTCAAGACTGATTTTGATAGTGTGAAGGCTTCTCCCTTAATATAGGAATTGGCTGTGTATTTAGTACATAAAATCCATTTCTTTTCTGCTTGGCAGTGCGAGACATGAGAGATCGTAACTTCCTCTCCACACCCCTTTGATTAGCAGAGGAGTGGCAGGAGGAATTTTTCTTCTCTTGGTCATTTGGGCAACCTTTGAGCCCAGTTTTCCCACCCTGTTCCCCTAAAGGAGCTGCAGAGGCCATGCGAGCGAGCTTTTGGCCAGCTGGGAGCCGTCAGCTGCCTTCAAAGCCTCGGCCAGCCCTTCTGCGATAAATCCATGGCGAGGTGTGTAATGTGCGTGGTACCAGCCCTGTATCCCACACAGCTCCCATCCCAGCAGAGGCAGCATTTTTATTTATTTATTTATTTATTTTACAGTGGAATACAAAAGGAGAACCCATTTCTTGAATTTATTTTATCTGGTGGAGCTGTCAGGGTTATCAGGGTTGGGTCTTTTCATACTCATCTTCCCTGAGGGCTGCTGGATGTAGGTTTTTCCATCCTTTTGCAGGCGTGGGGTGGCAAAGCCCAAAGATCTGTTCCCTCCCAGATCTTCCCTTGCAGATGGCAAAGGACATCATTAACTTACACATGAAAGAAACACACAATGCTCTGCACATTTTCAGCAGAGACAAGTGGAAGTTTTGTCGTCACCCTGGCCTGGCATCAACTCCCAATTCTCTTTTGTTTCCTCTCCCTGTGAATCATTTCTCCTTTCCACTTCTCTTTTGTTTGCTCCATAATTGCTGGCTTAACCTGGAGGCACAGGTTTCCCCGTGGAAACATCTCCACGCTGTCAATCAGTGAAGGAGAGGTGGTACAGCTGGTACAGTCCTTCCTCCCTCTCAGGACTGAATGAATCATCCCTTGAATATGCAATATCAGCCAGGACAGGAGCCAGGATCCTCAACAGACACACGAATTCCAGCATCTCTGGAAACATTATTTCCACATTTTGGGCAGACTAGGAAACAGTAAGTAAACAAGTAAGCTGTGGCATTTGCAATCTCTGTAGTTTTATTTAAAGTGACTGCCTGTGCTCTAAATGCCTGTGTGGGTATTAAAAAATACAAGGAGAAAAGCATGTATCCTTGATCTGATAATGCCCAAGGCAGCTTCACAGTATGGCCCATTTAATGCCATTGAGCAGTCCATTGAACAATTAAGAACCCACCAGAAACAGTAACTGCCTGCTTTCCTCCTGAAAATTCACACAAACTGATGCATCCCAACCCCCCTCTGTTTTTGGCCTCTCCCAGTTTTGCTGTTTGTCCCTTATTTCAGTTCCTTATTAAGATATAAACCCAAAGATGTTCATGCATCTGCTGAACATAAAAGCACTTTGACTGGGAGCAATGGTGTTCCTTCATGGAAACAGGAGCAGGTGGCCCAGGCGTCAGGAGACCTCTGGAGGAGACCTCTGGAGAAGACCTGCTGCTCTTCCCATCCCTGTGGATGGAGCTCACACTGTCCAGAGCTCTGGCCGTACAGTTCAGTCTGTACATAATAGCAGTCACACAGGGCTTGTGGAGAAAGTTTCAGATGCTATAACACAAGTGGGACAGTAACACAAGATGAAAACCTCTGTGCCTCAGTTTCCAAACTGGGAGGTTAGCTGGGGTCCTGCCATCCCAGCCAATCTACCCTCCTTTGCCTGCATTTCCCAGCTTTCTTTCTACATTAAGAGAAGTCTCCCACCTTTTCTTAAGGCCACTTCCTTTGATACAATTCTGCCTTTAAACATAACAAAAGCATGCATTTTTTTTTCTTGCTCCAAAATGCACATTCCTACAGAAATCTTCATGTCTCCTTAATTTCTTCTCTTTCTTCTGATGGTGTCAGTGCTGTCTCTTGCTCCCATATGGAGATGTTTCCCAGCCTTTTGTCCTTTTCACATACAAGCAGCGAAAGGCACAAGGGCTCCTTCCCTCAGACAGGTTCTTGTTCCAGAATGTTTTCCTACCAAGCAAAGGCCAATTTCCTCTGCTTGATGTAGGGATGTAGCTGAGGAATCAGAGAATATTCGCTGTATGATCAGGTAGTCCATGATACAGCATTTTGTAACATCAGATGTTTTTCCTAATGTCTCATGAGCTGTGTTGAAGAATTGAGTAAAACTGCCCCCGAATAAGTTCACATATGTATGCATTTCACTGTTAAATATGTGTAAAATGGATGAGAAACACTGATCTGACTGAATGGAGAAATACTGGTCAGGAGGGCTACAATATTGTTTTCTGTACTCTTATTGATACTAATAACTAAGATTTTTTTTCTGCTTTGTTTTCGTGCCAAGGTTATGACTACATGTTAACCTTCATCAGTCCTTCTGATGATAACAGTGAAAGTGAAGTACTGTTAAAATTATCTTCCTATATGTTTAAACCACTATGGCACTTTTCCAGGCAGTGTTTGTACCCCTGTTTATGCCGCAGACCCTGGTGACCCTAGAATACTTTTATTTATGACAGCATAAGCATCATTTCCATGGCAACATGCTTTTCAAGCTGCAGATTGAGGATTGCAATTTCCTAAGCAATAGAAGAAGCAATGGTGGATTTTTTTCCTAATCAGCTAGTAGCAACTTTCATGTGCAAAATCCTTCAGCCACGACAAATCATTTAAAAGCTACATTATAATCAACACAGTTTTAAAGCTCAGCATGTTTAGCCTAAAAATAAAGAGAGTTATATCCAGTTGTTTAGTGGAAATGAAGATCATGCAATGACATCCTCACTGCTACTCCAGCAAATTGGTTTCAACTTGCTCTGAGATGCAGCCTAATGAGGAGCAGAACGGTTTACTTCACTAGAATGAAACATTATTTACAGAGACTGCTGCATGGTTATAATCCTATATGGATATCCTTTTGGATAATGCTTTCCCATATTGGAGGAGACAACCAAACCTGTTTGAACACAGTCCAAGCTATCAACAAAGGAATGTTATTAACAGATAGGTTGGTTAGTGGCTTGTGTGAAATTGCACTTAGTACTTTCTGCCTTCAGAGAGCACTGGGGTGGAGCTGAGCCCCAAGACAGAGAACCTGCCTGTGCATACACACACATGCCTGTGGAGCCCTTCCTGCTCTTGATGGCAGCATAGGCAGAAATAGAGAACTGGGTCTATAAGGAAGTACTGCTGGGAAGCACCACAGTATTGCTTCCCTCTCCAAAAAATCATTTTTCAGAGGTGCTGTTACCTCAAAAATGGGGAAGCTGAGGTGCAGGAAGATGCAATGATGTGCCCGAGGTTCCCTGGCTGGGGTCCCAGGGCACTTTCCTGTCTACATGGCCCATTGATCAGAGTAAACTGTATCTAAAATATTGCTTTAGGGAATTCAGAAAAAGATGAGGATTTTTTCCTGTTGCATCGTCCTTGAAAGTAATGGAATCCCACTTTGTATCCAGGCAGGTTTTGCTGCTCACCTGGCCAAGCCCAGGAAACTGCTGCATGTCGGTAGGCTTAGCAGAACTGAATCAAATCTCTGAATATTATCAGTTACTAACATCTCTAATTCCCAATCAGGGGACCACTGAATATTTTCTGCCCCAGGGAGAAGTGCTCACCCTCACATTTGCTGGCGATGGAAAAGGAGGAAGGCTTTTGAGCGTGCTCTTATGGTTTCAAACTTGAACTTGGAACTGTTTGTTTTTGCTACGCCACCCCTTCCGCCCTAGTTAATAGTCAACTTTGAAACCCAGCTTTATGTCCCATGTGTTTGATTTACATTTCAAATGCAGGGCCAGCAGGGCAGGCTGTCTAAATCACTTGTCAGCACAAGGGAAGGAGGTGACACAGTGGGAGGAAAAATTGAGACATGGCTATGCCCAGTATAAACTCTGTAGCAGCTGGGTAATGCTGTTACAGGGAGAGTCCCCAGCAAGCAAGAACTGCTCACCTTGCTCAAAAGTTGAGGTCTAACCCAGGCAACACACAGGGACTAGCTTGTCTCCTTTGATTTATGCCTGATTCTTCCAATGCTGCAACCCTGCATCCTGTTTTCCTTGTCTGCTGCAGCTGTACATTAAGGTGAGGGCTTGGAAAGACCTAGCAAAAGAAATTTCTTTTGAAACCAAAAATAGCCTGTCGTGATTTTATTTTTTTTGGTCAGCATCTTGCAATCTTAAATTTATCACCTATCTGTAGCTGGATTGACACACAGGAAACCTATCTAATGGCGAGTCGGAGGGCACAGGGCAGAGTGAGTTCATGGGCCACTTTTGAAAACGGTCTGGCTGGAAATATCATTTTCAGCTCTCTTTGATGAGGTAACATCAAGGAGCAAAGCGACTGCACACACCACGCAGGCCAACACTGAATGGTTTGCAGGGCCAGTCAATGGAGCATTGAGGAAAGGGGAAACATTTGCAGAATCAGTCAAAAATGAATTAGGTGTGTTTTAAAGCAATTACTTTCCAGACTGTTGACTCTGAATGACACAAATATGATCAGCTGGTCCTTAGAGACCTTCACAGGCTTGACCTGATGGACGTGGTGATGCCTAATTCTGCCCTTGCTGATGATGCCCAGAGTCACACATGTGCTTGTTTCGACAGTTTTTGAGCAGTCCTGCTGGCTGCCATGCACTGATCTGATGTGTTTGTACAACAGAACGACCTGATCCTTTCATCTTTTAAATTAGACACTAGATCCTCAGGCTGCAGAGGGATCAACCATCATAGAGATGGCAGGTGACAGAGCCAACGCAAAGCCCCAAGTCTACCTCCATCAGAGGCTAGCATGAGCCTCATGCCTCTCCAGTAAGCCCACACCCACCACAGCTTCCCAGGGTTTTACTGGAAATAGCTACGTCTGCTTCTTGTGAGCATGTTAAAAACTACCTGCCAGATTCAGCCAATGTAAAGCCCCATAAATTCATTCACCAGCTTTATTCCCGGAGAACTGCTGCTTAATGCTCTGCTTCTCCATAGCTACAATTTCTCTCAGTTTATTTTAACGACGGTGCCTTGCTCTCAGTTTCACCACACACGTCCTCTATATTGCTAAAAACATACTGATGAACATGAGCTGTATTACCAGAAATCACATTCCAGTTCCTGTTCCTTGGCTCATTTCTCCCTCATTTCCCATTACCTTCCTATTTTAAGACTGCATGCATGACATACCTGTCAGCTAGATCCACTCAAATATTTATCCAGTAATTTAATCGGAGAATTTCATGGTAGGTTGCTGACTGCATTGATGATTTTCTCCTCATTCACATAGCAGTGCATTAGAGTGCTGGAAAGCTGCAGGTTCGTGGAGATGTATGAACTCAATGAAATTTATAAATTGTAAGGAATTTCCCCCTTTTCTTGCAGCCCTTGAGACCTGTGAGGTGCCTCAGCCATATGCTGCACTAATGTAGAAGGGGAAAGCACCTGAGACTGACCGCACTTGGGCATCACTGTGACTCTGAATTGGTCTCAGCAGTGGGCCAGCCACCAGCACATGCCAAAGAGAAAGCAAGTAGAAGAGGGGCAGAGTCCACTAAAACAGAATGTGAAGGGTTTTGGCTTTAAATTTTTGAGGACACCCTCTTTTTGTCTTCTTAATCTCCAACCTATCTAAAGGCAATCATTAAGGAGAGAGAAATTACAATTCATGGGAGGCTGTTCCTCCCAAAGAACCTCCTTTCTTATTCAAATCATATATGCCAGACGAGAACAAAGTTATATAATATACGAAACCTCCAGACTGTGCTCTTGAACCCCACCATGATCCCAGGCTGGATCATTCCTCATCTGGGCTCAATTCCCAGCCAGAAGGAGCTCCTGAGAGCCAGACACCAAGGCTGAACCCCAAAACCCACCCCTCTGCATGCCCCAGGGCTGGTGAGCCCCAAGTTCTAGTGGTTTGGCTAATCAGCCCATTCCTCACCTCAAAATGGAGCCTCAAACAAAGGGAGGAGAGAGAAGTGGCACCCTTTTATAGTGTGAGTAACAGCTCAGCAGTATGTTCCCCCAAGGCAAGGCATGCTCCACACTCAATGATTTCAAAAGAAGATGAAAAAAAAAAAAAAAAAAAAGGAATGAGGAACTAACTCAACACACACTGTAGGTAGGTTTTGGCTTCTCTGGGGAGGATTAGAGTATAAAATTCTAATTCTGTATCTGCTTAATGTGTTACAAACAGCTTTTCCTTTTTCTTATTCCCCCTCCTCAAACCTGAAAACACTGCTTCTTTACCAGATAGTGCTCTGCCTTGACAGGATGGGAGAGATGTTGGGTATGTATAGATAGAGATATTCTATCATCTACTTCCATTAATAGGGACGAAGAATAAGGATATAAAAGATAATCTCACTTTGTTGCATCCTGTGACCACTCTTCAAGAATCTCGTTACTTAATGTTTGAAACATCCTTTGGAGGTAGATGAACATAATCACCCCCCACTCATTCCTGGCTCTGGAAGCAGCAGCGCGCTTAGATACACGCTTACTGCAAGCCCTAGCTTTAGCCACAGCAATTCAGCACTTAAAACGTGTATGCTTAAGGGCTTTGCTGCACTGGCTGAGCTAGTGTGCTTGATATCTTGCAGGATAGGGTAGGAAGGCAGGGAGAGATTAAGCATTTTATCATGTTCCCAGGGAAGTTCACCACAGTTTCATTGATTTCTGCAGAAAAGAAGCCATTCCTGAATAGTTTGCACAGCTGGGAAAGAAGCCCAGGAGATCCCAGTGTCCTATCCTTTCCCCTAACCATTATGCCATACTTCTCCTGAAAGGAAAATGGGACATGGGGGAATTTACACATTCTCTTGCAGTCATGTAGGTTGCTCCAAAAAAGAAGTAACATTCTTATGTAGCTAATGTAAATCTATAGTAATTACTTAATGATACAACTAAATCTGTTCTAAGCCCTGCAGAAAGGCTGCATTAGGTGTAAGTGCAAGACTGGAGACTGCCTTTCAGAATACCTTGGCAGTTTTACTAAAATAGCAGATAAAAAGAGATTCATGCAACATTTTCAAAAGCGTGGATTTATTATTTTATTTTATTTTATTTTATTTTATTTTATTTTATTTTATTTTATTTTATTTTATTTTATTTTATTTTATTTTATTTTATTTTATTTTATTTTATTTTATTTTATTTTTTTCCTGTAGTACCCTTACTTAGCTGAAATTCCAGAAGTGATTGCATTTTACTTGGGAATATCTCCTGCAGAAGTGGCACAAGCCGTAGTAGGAAATAACTTCAAACTTATTGAAATTCATTGCATTTTTAGTATATCAGCAACCTCAAACTGTTCTTGTTAATTGCTGAAGAAATACTGCCTTCACTTCTCAAACAGCATTAGCTGATATCAGCCAAACTAGGAATATGAAAACATTTCTCAGCTGGAAGATCTCCTCTCAAGACTTTCATAGATGCAGTCAGACTAGGTAGTTCAGCGTGCCCTGATTTTCTCAAAGCTCTCTCAAGAATTATAATAATAATTGCAGTATGTTAGTTAGTCCTCAGGGATAGCTCCATTTTCCATGCATGTAACCTTTACTGCTTTGGGATGCAAGCTATTTGTTTTGGCAGCCTGAAACAACCCATAACTTCACCATGATAACCATTTTTAGTTTGGCCTGTGGATTTTTTTTTCTTCTTTTTCAAATCCATCTGTCCTGAGAAGTCAAATTCCTGATTTTATCTTGCACCACCCACCCTCCTTACTTACAAAGACCTCAGAACAGTCCTTCTTCTCTCGCCTTGCTCTCTGGCTTTCCCTTGCCGTGTTCACAAAGAGGTCCATGTTTCTGTTTCACTATTTCTGTGTTAAATATATCTGTCCCTGAAATTTCTGGACACTGAGGTAGGGAGGTTCCATGTTTATTACCTCGAAATAACATCTGAATTACATTTGTTGAATTTACAAGTTCTTAAGAACAAGAAAAACAATCCAGAAATCATTTTCCCGTCTGCCAATATTACATGTAGGATTTGGGTTGTTAGGTCTTGCATCATTACCGGGAACAGAGATTCTGTTCTTTGGACTTAACAAAGCTGTTGAAGATGGGTGCGAGCATTAGAGAAGTAAGCAGCTCTTTCTGCCATCCTGTTCTATTGCTTTCACAGGAGAAAATAGCAAAAACATATCTGCAAGAAAAATTATTCAGTCTGGTTGGCAACAGTTTGCCATCCAACAGGTTCACTCAGGCTGTTTAAATGGGTGATTCTTTTTTCAGATGTCCAGCATCCAAATATAGCTGATTTGGGCGTTTTCTGTATTTAAAAAGAGAAGAGACATTTTTTTGAGGGCAGCAGGATGAGTGCAGAGCATACGCAAGGTGGAGACTGAGACCTGAGTGAGAGCCCTCAGCTGATTTTGATTGTCACATTATCCTGGAGGAAAGGCTGTAATTAAATTATAGTAAAGTGTGGGTCTGCTTCACACTGCACGAGGACCAAGTTCAGAACAAAATCTGCGGAAGGGAGACAGCAACAAGTCTGTCTTTGCCTTCTTCCTTCAGTGTGTGCCCCCCCTGAGCTACATCACTTTTGCATGGTGTGCTCTGAGCAGCTGCCCAAGTGCAATTAGACCTGAATAAACCCAGTGATGGGATGAAGAATTGTTGAAGAATTGCCTTAGGGGTGCTGGGAAAGTTGTGGAGATTTGTGTGACACTGCAAAAATGCGCCAGAAAAGCATGTATTTTTTTACCACTATTTTAGGTGTAGGAACAAAAGGATTTTGAGTCTTTCTTGCTTCCCATAGAGTGAAAAGCTGTTCCTCCAGGTTCATCCCAAATCATCTGTGTGACAAATTGCCTTCTGGAATTAGCAGGGAGAGACACTTTGGCCTGTTACGCAGAGTTAGCAGGGTTTATTTGGTTTATCACAGCCAGCTTTCCTGCACTCCAGAGCTATGCTTGCTCCCAGCCAGATGTTCAGAGGTGAGCCCAGCATTTGTGCAATGCCTCACCAGACCCGCTGAGTCCTCACTGACAAATACATGCAGAAACACTTGTTATCTGCTTGGTTTGTTCATGGGGGGCATACAAAACTGCCTCACGGGCTGGATTCAGTTACTGGCACTCCCAAATGGCCACCTGTGGTGGGTAGTCAGGGATTTTTTTGATTTTGAAGCTATGTGTCCTTAGACTCATGCAATCACCCCCTTTTTGTTCACAATCAACACTGCAACAAACTACACTGTGTTTTGAGAACCCAAATGTATAGACGTAGAAATATATTTCAGCAACATTAATGTGTTTATTCCCATGATTATGAGTGAATGAACTTTCTAATAATTAATATTAGTGTATTAATAGCAATATATTTAATATTTTAATATTTTTCAATACATATATTAACGAGTAATTCCTAGCTAATTAACATCAACACTTTCTCTTTCCTGATGAGTCACATCACTGTTAACCAGTTTGTTCTTGGGAAACTGGAACTCAGAAGGGTCCCAGTTCCCCACAGGGCTATACAGCATACTAGTGGAGGATATAGAACCTGGGCTCAGGAGCCAGCTCAGTTCCCAAGCAGTCACATGGGAAATTTGTCTTCTTTACTCACAGGCTTTGCTCAGTCAAAAAGTTGATTGCTTCTGGGAGTTACATTTGAAACAGACTTGCAAGATCAAAAATTTTTGTTTTGGTTTGGTTTTGTGTTTTGTTTTTGGTAATTACTGTTGTTTTTAACATCCCAGTCTGAGGAAGTGCTGGACCAGTCTCTCTGAGCTGTAGCTGGAAGGCGCCCTGGGTCACTTAGGGGTGGGAGTGTTGCTGGGTGAGCAAAGACAAACCACATCACAGGCTTCCCTGCGTGTCAAGGGAATGGTTTCCACCACTTGCATAATGGAAGAGTGGCAATTAGCCTAGGGAGAGAGGGTAAAAACAACTGATCCTTCTCTTGGGTACAAGGACACTGCATCCGATGCTACCAGCAGCTGGTTTTGGCTGTCCACGGCAGTGGTGCTGCTGGATTTGGGGCTGCCCTCTTGTTTCTGCATTTCCCTACTGCCTGCTTCAGTGCCTGCCCCTGGCTGCTTCTTTTCTCTTAGGGAAAAGTATGTTTTGCCCCCAATGTTTAGAAATGACCCCAATTTTGTCATTTCCCACCCCCATGGTTACTCCTAATCCAACACTGTGAAGAATTAATCTTCTTGATGGTGTATAGGAAATGTCTTTGTTTAAATCTGCTCTGCCAACCCACTGCCATAACCTAAGCTCACAGATATGTCTCTTTGCACACAGGTGTCATTCCTCCAGATCTTTTAAGTTCTTCTGCTAAACTGCAACCCATTTATTCTGGTTATCTAGAAATCCTCCCTTTCCCTTCAGCCCAGTCCACCTTTCATCCCAACCATCTGGAAAACTGCTGTTAGGCAATGGTATCTTGGTCTAATTTGTATGAAATAATTGATTTATTGCTGCTACATACCTTTCCTGATTTTCCTGGGCATGGTAGAAATAACAGGCTGTTCTAGTCTTAAAGAACTTTATATAAATTGCATTCACATACAACATATCTCAGTGATAAGGGGACCTGAGCTCAAAGGAAGCCGCACCATATCTTAACTCTCTGGAGTTTTGGAGGGTTTATT
Organism: Anas platyrhynchos; assembly: GCF_047663525.1. Lineage (NCBI taxonomy): Eukaryota > Metazoa > Chordata > Aves > Anseriformes > Anatidae > Anas > Anas platyrhynchos. The sequence goes on along the minus strand of NC_092601.1, from coordinate 13,865,648 downwards.
TTAATAATAGCCTGACTTTAGCATATACAATCTATGGTATTTGAAAAGCTTAAAACAACAGCCACAGGAGGATCCTGTCGTACGTTTTGCAACCCATTCTCACATCAACAGAGCGCTGATCCTGCATGGAATTCATTCCACATTTTATTCATTATCTGAATGAGTTATCAAGACAGCTCTCTGCCTGGCTTGAGGTACCAACATAGTGCAGACAGATTTTTTCCCACAGAACTCTCTGAAGCGATACTGTCAGCATAGCTATATTTAATGGGTTATACCCATGCAGTCAGTCTCTCAGTGCAGAAGAAATAGTTTACAGTCTCTGAAACCCTACACTCCTTTCTGCCATGGAACAGGAAAAAGTAACATCTACCATCATTCCTTTTGCATTTTGCTGGATCCAGGGGGAAGGGAAAGCCAATAAGACAATGAGGACATTGAAAACAATATTCTAAGAGGCAGAGTAAGGCAAAAAAATAAAAAATCAGTAGTCAACATCTGCAAGCAATCTTCAACCACAGCTAAAGACTGCCTTTAAATCCACATGTCATGCCCTACTTACCTTTGCTTTAGGCTTATTACTAGTTTAGAAATAACCTGTGATCTTCCATATATCATTGTTTTTGCTGAATGAAGAGTTAGCACAAAGACTGTTGCATGCAATGAGGTTTTTCTCCAAGTTAAATGCTGTTAAGCAGACAATAACTGACATTTTAGAGAGATAATATAGGACAGCTTTATGTACCCTCTGAGTTTTCTATGACATCTTCCTTCAGGATGCCTGAAGGAGCTCTTTGCCACATACAGTAATGTAAAGGTCATCTGTCCTGAAGTGATTTCAATGAAATAAAATTTCCTGTTTCCTGATTTCAAAAAAAGGTCCAGTTCATGAACATGGTAGAGAAATGTCATTTCACAGTAATCAGGGGACTGAGGTAAGTGATGGAGTAATGGTGTGACCTTCAATTCACATCTGAAATAAAAGTTTGTTGGGGATTGGAAGAGGGACCAGTGTGTGAGGCTTGGGGTTAGGGTACGGATCTGCTCCACACTATGCATGACATAAACACCATGAGGGGAAAATAATCATTTTAGTGTGGTTTGGCAGGATCTGGTGTCAGAACAGTGACACTGATGAAAAATACAATGGACTAAACATTCTGGTGGCAAAATCTGCTTGTGGGTGCGCGAGTGAGTGACCAGATCATACAACTCAGCAAGGACAGCAGTGCCAGGGGGATGGAACACATCTGACCTGAGCACTTGGCTCAGCTGTGTTGGGCAGCTCATTGTGATTGAAATACAACAAGACCATGGCAGGGTGAAAGCCAGGAGCTTACATGAGACATCTTCCACCTCTGTAAGTCCAAAAAGTTATTTCCAACGTGTTATTGTTAGAAATATAACTGAGTTGGGAAGTGTGGAGTTCTTGAAATACAGATATTTAAAGACTAGTTTCTAGCTCAAAGCTAGATCAGTGTTCATTACCTCTCATTATGGCCTGTGTGGTTTGTGACTAAGTGCCTTTTTTTTAAAGTCATAAACCTCATCAATTTTAATGGCCCAGCTCAAGATTTGTCTTTCTACAAGGCATATGAATAAATCTGGCTGCTCTTCTGACACAGTTTAATTCTTAATACTTTGGTTAGAGTGGAAAAAAAACAGTCTTCTTGCCCACTATGTCCTCCTCCTCCCCCCCGTTACAAAAAAATACCAAATGTGCAGGTTATAAATAACACAAGTTATCTAACATTTCACCATATAAGGAATGAGCAGAACTGGAAATACTGATTTCTTTTTTGCCTTTAGCATTCAAATTAAATGGACATTGTAGCAAACTGAATATTCCCAGCAAAAGAGACTTTTCTTGTCATACTGATCATGTAAATCTGGTGTTCTTGTGTCTTGCTTTTACCTTTGTTGGCAAATGTGCCGGTACTTACACTAACCGAGAACTGTAAGTTTGACCTTACATTACTAAAACATAGGTCTACGACCAATTTGAAAGCAGGGGAAACTGGGCTCCTCCACTCTTGCGTTACAACTTGTGTAAGGGTAGGGAGCACATTGGAAGGGATGGTCTGTTAAAGCTTATGGGACAAGTATCTACCTGCTGAAGACTAATAGGACCTCAGTAACACTATCTTCAATAACATGGCTTTTTTAGCCAGATTTGGGGGGCAAACACATCACTTATGCCTTTTCATATAGCTTAAGTTTGAATAAAGGACTGATACTAATCTAGGGCTAAAATAGGAGTTTGAAGTAATGTGTTTGTTTTTTTTTTTTTCTTTTTTTTTTTTCTTTCTTAAATAATGGGTACCCTTCCAAATCCCTTTTCTCCATGAACAGGAGCAGATTCAGTTCTGGCAAGCAGTTCCCTTCCTGCTGAGCTTCTTCTCTGATGCCTGAACTGGCCTGCAGTTAATTCATAAGGAATTAAAGAAGGGGATTAAGATATGAAGTTGTTCTGAGCCTCTCTGTCTTAAATGTGGTGATAAATATCAGTTACTGAAAAGCAGTTTTGTATCCCCTGGTAACACTAGGCTTAAGAAACATTTCATGAATAAAGAGTCTGGCTACCTGGTTATTGACAGTCCATCACCCACTTTCACTTATCTCCTACCCTATTTGTTCATAAACAGGTATAAAAACATTTGTGTAAATAACTGAAAATAATGGAGATATTCACTGATCTTGGAAGTGAGGTGAGTTAAAGCAATGAACTGCAGTACATGTTCTTTATGCATGTACAGCAGCATAAGGAAACTGTGGGAAGCTAATTTGCAAGCCTGTTTACTGAATACCTGGAACAACTCCCATTTCCCATTTAAATTAGCTACAGGAAGCTGAGTGTCTAATTTGCTTCTCCAGTACCTGCTTGTTCTACTCATTTATGTCTTTACCCTCATGAATTTTAGTAGACAGTCTCTCCTGGCATTTCAGATATGTTTATTGCTGCATCTATACCCTGTAGGAGCATCTCCAGGGAAAAAAAAAATAAACACAAACTGCTAGTGCACTGCCCTGGCTGGCTTTGTACCTGCTTTGCACTACATGGGCACAAATTGCTATTTGGAGTTGAAGAGAACAGCAGGTCAGGTGCATAATATCCAACAGATCCCCAGGCCAAAATCAGTATGCAGCTCTTGCAAAAACAGAGATTTTGAGGAGCAGATTTCTTGCTCCAGTTTATGCTAAACCTGTTCTGCATCTGGAGGTGTCTGTACATCCAACATTATAGCAAACAATACATAAGCATTGTAATAGTAGAATGCAAAGTAGTCCCTTCCATACCCAACAACATCTCAAAGCTTCTTTCCAACCTCATCTACTCAGGGACAACCCAAAGTGTGAAGAAAGCCTCCAGTACCCCCAGCTTTGGCCTCTCCTTGGAATAGGAGGGGACATGGCTTTGGATGTGAGAATTGCTCACGGAAAATGTCTTGTTTTTAGTCCCTGTGCTCTGGTCTCCAGAGTCTCTGAGCTTGAAAGCTCAGCTGTGCGTCTCTAACCAATTACGGGCTGTGTTAACAATGCTTCTTGCTTTTCCAGAGGTAGATTTCTCAATGGAAAATTGAGAGAACTGTCAATAAGCAATGACAGTTTTGAAAGCAATGGGCCAAGTTTTCTTCTTGCCTACGGACATGTCTGTATAATGGTTCATCATCATCTGTGGCCTTTCTTAACCAAAAGTCAACTTGGAATATGCTTGTAGCCAAGGAAGTGCAAGGTAAATGCCTCTCATTTAGCAGCCGATAGCTTATATCTACTCAGGATTAAGATTTGTAATGGCACAAAGCATGTTGAGCAGTATTTTAAATGTCTTCTCCAGCCACTGCTGGTAAGATACTTTCACCAGCCAGCCTGTCCCTTAGATTAGAGGCTCTTCTATAGAATGGTAAATGACAATCTCATACATTTCTGCATTTGTTTGTTTGCTACTGACAAAGCAAGAAAATTCCTTTTTTCTTTTCTCTTTGCTCCCTCTAGAGAGGTCAGGATTTATCCCTGAATGATGACATGATCATGACATGACATGCTAATTAAATAGAAAGCAAATAAGAACTTTCGCTTATGGTATCTTTAAGCCCAGAGGTCTTATTTTACATTTCAGTACAAGACTGAAGGAAATTGAAAACATTATTCCTCAGAGAACTGGGATATAAAAACACTGGGAAATATTCATGTAAGCACTGCACACAGAAATATCTTTCATTTATGTTCCCATTTGTTAAAACAAAATGGTACTTTTTTAAGCAAATGATGAAAATTGAATACTTTCCTCACAGTAGGAATATTGCTGTTATTAGTCTCACATCTAGAAAGAGTATCTCCTCCCTGGCCCTGGAAAACATCCTTTACAATAAATCGGAGTCCAAATTTGTCTTAATAGGTGACTTGTCTTTTTGAAGCCATTGCAATTTGCTCAGCACTCTTCTTTAAAATAATCATTTAAAGTAGAGTTGGAAAAAGAACTGTCATTCTTTGAGTATCAATATTTGATCCACTGTTTTGACTTTTACGAATGTATCATTATGTCCTCCTCAAATACCATACAAAGGGAATGAAGTGCCTAACCAGTAGTTAAGAAAGACATATTTTTAAATCAATGCTGAACACTAAGTAGTTCAATGGAGTTCTAATAAAAAAGTGCATGTGTTCGCACACACACAAAATAAAAATCCAGCTAGTGACGTGGAACCTGCAGCTTTTGCTTCTTCAATGACTTAGGCTTCATTTTATAGGTTTCATTACAGTGTATAATCTCACACTCTCCATTCTCCAGGTGGGTGAAAACGTGTTCATTGAAAGGATCTTCCCATAAAGCCACAGAACTCAATTCAGTGGTGGAAGAACAGGGCATAGGTGGTGAACTTTTCTGGGGCTGAATTACCTCACTCTTGTGCTAGCTTCTAGTATTGCTAAATTAAATCACAGTTACTCCTGAACCTTTCTGGAGAAAAAAAAAAAATAAAAATTAAAGCAAGGCTCATGCAAGACATGTAATCAGTGGAAGAAAACCTTGCGATGAATCAAAATGCTGCTGGAGAAGAGGAATGATGGAAAGACTTATTTAATTGGCTTTGGATGGAGTTATACATAAAATCCACCCTTAACTAAGTCCTTAGTCAACATACATGAAACAGTAATTCAGTGGAAGATATATGGGGAAGGCAGCAACAACCCATGAACACTACAAGATATTGTCAAAGCCATTTATCTTTGAGAGAGTCATTAAGGGAAGACCACAAAGCTCCTTTCTCCAGTGGATGTCTCAGCAAGCTTTGGCATACCAGTGCAGTCACCCATATCATCACCATGGAGCAAACTGAGGGTGCTTTTAACCAGAACACCGAGTCAAATGAAGCCATTACTGCAAAATTTCACAGAATCTGGAAAACTAGACCGCGTGAATGTCCTTCCCTCAAATGTGGGAAACACTAGCTCAGCCATACTATCCTCCATGGCACCTTCTTGAAGGATTGTGTATGTACCTATAAAAATCCCTTCAATTTCATGGTTTTTCACTGGCTACTGATACCAATGAACTACTTCAGGAATCCTTCCATGCCAATAGCAGCTGTTTTGCACCTGGTTTTATGGGAAACTGTGAAATGAGATTTTCTCAAGATTTTTGGGGGGTTGAGAGTGGGTCGAGACCTGATGAATTTAAAACAACTATATGAAGCTTTATTACACAAGGAAAATCATGCATTCCGGAAGAATTCATTACTAGAAGTCTAATGAACTATCAGGACCTCATATTTCATGTTTTGATCTTTTACTGATTTCTAATTATATATATATATTTTTTTTTTTTTACCAGGAAGGCAGATTATGGTGACTAATCTCAAAAGAATCTTTCATGTCAAAAGTAAATCACAGAGGATTTGCTTTTCTCTATATAAATGATTCAGAGAATAAGCATAATACTATCAACTAATTTTCAGTTATACAAAATAGCATGCTAAGGCTGCTTGAAAATTTTCCATCAAGATGGAAAGTGGATTGTTAGCTGAACATTTTTATTAGTATCTGCTTTAGTTACATTTCCATTTTTTGTTAGAAAACTGATATTTTGCTGGCTGAAAGTCCTTCCCTCCTCCAGTTCCAAGAGCAAAAAATGTCCAACCTTTTTCTACTAAACAGGTTTTTGGTTTTTCAGGTTTCCAAGAAACAAGGCAAATATATCCACCATATCCCTTGTCTAAGCCACTTGATTTTACTACAGCACCGGGTAGATTCACAGCTCGCTAGAACAATAGTGCGCGGTGCGTGTCAGCAGATCGGTGGGAGAATTATGTCTCTGCCCCTACAACTTGCAATATGACGAGAAGAAAGGGATAGAAAGGAGAAAGAGGAAAGATGTGCATAAGCAGACCTTTTATTATTTTCTATAAGTCCCATAGTTCTTTCTGTATAAAACCTTCAGTAAGAAGATAAGCCTTGGGGCTAAGTTTGGAAGAGAATAGAATGGGTAAGGCAGGAGGGAAAAATGGTGGAAAAAATTTGGAAAGGTGAGAAGAAAACGTGTGAAGGGGAATAAAACTGAGAGAGAGGGGGGAAAGGTCAGAAAAGGAACAAAACAAAATAAAACAAATGAACAAACAAAAACCACGAGTCAGGAGACTGATAGTAGGTGATGTGGGGCCTGAACAGACAGGAAGGGGCAGGATAGAAGTGACCCCACACTATCACTGCAAACAAGATGAGCAAAGCCTCTGGAGCTGAGGAGATGGCAGGACACCATGGCCATGCCTCTCCCTGTGGCTGCTGCTTTTCTGTATGTGGGATCACTTGGCTTTGTGTCCCAGATGGGATTCTCTAGGAAGGGAAGCTGGGAATGGCAAGGCTGTAACTTTTCACCCTCCCCAGCCCTTTGTGCTGGCTGGGAAAGCAGAACTGAGGCTGGGGCATTGCCCGTGTGGTGGATCAGCAAAGGGGTGGCTGGGAGCTCTTGGTGGGAGTTCCTGGTGGGCTCTCTGTGGGGGACAGAATGAAGTGCACGGAGTTATTAACCTGGTAGCTGCAGATAAAGTATTTACTGCAGTGGAAAAAAAAAGATACAGAGATGCATTTCATTCTTCTACTGTTAAATCAGTAACAGGCAGCACGGCTGAGCGAGCCAGGCGATCCTATTACATTTCAAAAGGTAGCTCTAGGGATTCATCATCCCCACACTGCACGCTCCCATATGCTGTGTGAATGAGATGGCTTTACTGGAGTCACTATCTCCTATTGGCAAGATGGGTATATTCCAGGAAAGCTATTAAGTGAAACGTTTAAGTCTGATGCCAATGGTATTTCCCCACCACCCCCAAAGCAAACTTTCTTTACTCTCTCTGGCTGTCTTGTGTATTAGCACATATGAAAACTTTACTGATATGAATTATAGAAATCCACCAGAGAGGCTGTTCTGCAGTAGCACAGAGTAGGGAGGCTCGGTTGTTACACAAAGCACATCATGGATGAATGAATATAACAGAAAAACAGAACATCATTAACAGTCCAAAGGCTAGCTAAGTGTGCTGACCATAATTTATTCATATTTTCATAGGTTTATCTTCTGATTCTGACTAGACATAAATTAGAAAACCTGTTCAGCCATATCATGGATCCCAGGGAGAAATGCACCTTAAAAATTGATGAGAGAAGTGCCTTCACTTTAGCACTCCCCACTGGCTTCAGAAGGCTGACAGACATCTTTTGGTGAATTGAATCCAAGTGGTGTAAGATCTCACCCCATCTCTGGTAACAGAACTTAGCAGCATTGGTCAAGTAGTGCCCAAAACTCTGATGGCCTCCTTCATCACCTTCTTCGTACACATCTGGCTCAGCAACAGTGGAGCAGTCAAGTGAGGAAGAAAAATTGCTGAGGGAAGACCCTCATCTGCAAGGTCCTGAGGTCTAGAATTCAGGGCCCGAACCTCCAACATTCCCTGGAAGACTTCAGGCAGCCTGAGAAGAGGTTCACAAGCAATAGTGGAGGAAAGCTCCATCCCAGGTGGGTGCAGAGAAGCTGGGCAGGTGCCTGGTGGGGACATTTGGCCAGTGTGCCAATAGTTCCAGTACTCCATGCAGACCCAGGCTGCAGGATAATGCAGAAATGTCAGCTTATTCCTTGGAACAACAGTGAGCAAAGGAACAGAAAGGCCTGGTTTCAAGCCATCTCCTTGAATCATGTTATGGGGAAAGGAGCAGCCCTGGCTCTCACCAGTGCTGCCTGATAAGTCACTGAATTGCTTCCCAGCTGTCCCCAAGTCACATGCCCTCAAACACCACTTTGACACGCCATTAAGGTCTGTTCCTCAATAAACATTTCCCTCTTTAGGAGGAGACAGAGCCCACCCAAGTCTGCCCAGACTGTGAAAATTTGCTCTGTGCTTGGCCGTCTGAGTCAGATACAAGAAAAAAACATTGTGTGCATGAAAGTCCTTTTTGTCTCGTGTGTGGGGGTGGGGGCCTGCTGGCATTTCGATGAGCTTTTCTGTTTTCTTGTTGAAGTTCTCATTTATGTGCCATACTCTACTGCTAAGCTAGGGACAGGTTGGAAAAATCTCATATGGAGACATTCCCATTGGCTTCTTGCAAGATTGACAGACAGGCAAGGAAGTGCTGCACCACTGGTCCTTGCAGAATATCTCTTGCTTGCTGGGGATTTCAGATTTGGTTCCCAATTTGGCTAACACAGCCAACCCCCCAGTACCCTTTCTTCTTTCCCCAGAAGGAGAGACAACAGATCAATTTACTACTTGTACATGTCTGCGGTGAGGTTTGCAAAGGTGGCAGCTCTCCTGAACGAGTTATTTGCTGATTTCTGCAAGGGCCTTACCTTCATGCAACGCCATAATTGTTCTCCCTAGGGTTGCAGTGACACTGTGTCTCCAGCTAGGTGAGAGGGGGGAAGGTGGCACAGGCTCACAGAGCTCCCTGGGGCAAGGAGGTACATGATGTGTTTGTGATCCTTCCCCCATACAGGAGAACAGCTGTGACATCTGAGTGATAAACATGCTACCAGTTCTCAGCCATGAAAATCCAAATCCAAATCCTTTTTCTCAAGGTAGAGTGCCTTCCTGTGGTCTTTTTATATCCACTGGACACTTCAGTTAGTTGTGTAAGACCACGGAGGAAAACCTGGCTCATATGTGAACATGGTGAGCAAGCTGCCACAAAATCCTTTAAAATTAACCGGGCTATAGTTTCTTCATCTTTCTAACTCAAAACCTTCCATGTCTGCTGCAAGAAACATGGGGAACATATGTGAGGCAAGGGCTGAAGTGAAATTTGAGCTAAGTTACTGAGTGGTTTCACGGTCATCTTCCCCTCAGCTGAGGTGGTCAGAGAAGGATGTTAGTGTCAGTGACACTCTCCAGCTAAACCTCTGCTCCCTTGCCTGGACTGGAGCCAAAGGCAGAAAGGGAAAACCAAGAAGCCATCAACACTGCAGCCCTGCCAATAGGCATGTGGCTGCACACAGACAGGAGACCACGAGACGTGATTGACAAAGAAGAATACGTGTTGGCAACAAGTGCTCAATTCACATTTTAAACAAAACACAGCAGGCAAGTTTCCCAATGAGTTCAACATTTGGTCAAGGGATAGGAGTTCCTATAAACATATTTGCAGTTATGCTGGTGACTAAGTCAACCTCCTCATCTATCAGCAGGCTAAAAACAGCAAATTCACATATGAGGAACTGCCAGTTTGAGCTGTTTTTGGAGCCGCTTAACCAAATGGAAGGAGAAGGTCCTGCAGAGGGTGCAGGTCAACAGCTGCCTCTGCCATGGAGGCCCAGACAAGGCCAAAGCAAGGAAATAAGAGATGTCACTGAGATAAAACTTTCAAACACATTTGGATGACCTGGTTGCTTTGGTGATAATTGGCATGTAGGGTCCTAATTGCTTTAGGTGACTGATGACATTATTTGGAATGGCACAGGTACTCAGAAGGCTGATTCTCATTGACTTTGAAATCTGAGCCACAGCACAAAGAGTTGAGCGGTTCTCAGCTGCTGATCATCCTTTCAGCAAGGCAGTCCTGATTTCTAAGCCTCTTTTGAAAATAGGTCTTGAGATCCGAGATTAACATTTCCCAAGACATCTAAATAACTCAGGGGCCTATTTTCTGGTATTAACATTTTTTAAGCAACAATAGTTGTAGCTTAGATGATAGCTTATTACTTTTGATTTGAAAAGTACCTATGTAAGGCCTCCAAAAAGCCACACTCTATTGTTCCAATCTAATTCTGGAATTCCAAGGGCTTCTCCTACTGTATATTCTACCTAGGATCTAATATTATAAGACTGGGCCTCTCAGTCCCTGAAGAGCAGGTGACCACTCTTCTCTTCTTCATGACTACATGAATAACATCCGAAATTTTTCTCTCTTGAAGTATGGGGTCATGGTGCAGAAGAGGCTGAGAAACATTGATCTATATTTATAATTTCCTATTTTTGCCAATCCTGTTACCGTTTTCCTAATATACAGCACTTTTATCTTCCCAGGGGTCTACTTCCATTGAAATATTTTCTTGGTATTTTTTTCTTCTTCATGTTTTTACACTGACATCATCTAGTTGAAAATAATATTTATTTTTTTTGTCTTATAAAAAATTGTTGTCTTCAAGGCAAGAGATTGCTGCATTTCCTAGGACTTCACTGTATGTAGGTCTGTTTGTCCTTTATTTAAAATTCATGCTTATATTCTCATTGACCCAATAAAAGCAAGTTTTATAAATAATAATAATAATAATCATAATAAATTTTTAAAAGATTACAGAAAGAATGGATTATTCCATTGCTTTTTTTCTAAAATTGAAGCAGGTAATTAACCTATCAGATTGGGTTTGCATAGCATATTTATCTATCAGGTATTTTGTATGTTTCAATGTTTCCCTTATCCATTTCTAATTCCCTGCTGAGCCAATAATATTTCTAAAAATACTTAGAAAGAGGGTGAATTCATTGGTGTCCTACTAAATGATAGTTTGCCTATATTTTTATGATCCAGTCAAAGTAGGAAAGTTAACATACTAGGAAAAATAAAAAAATGCTGAAATCTATATAATTGTTTCTCTGCACTATGTAGGCCAGAGAGTGTAAATGACATTATACAGAAATCTACTAGGAGAGTCAGGTAGAATAGCAGGAAACCAAACAGCAATAATGCTGTGCTGTGCCCAAAAGAGCTGTTCACAATGACAATAGCTGCAAGGACCTTGGACATCTCCAGCCACTCCAAAAAATACAATTAGTAAATATCTATGATAAAATCATTGCTGAGTCACTATATAAATACATCCCTTTTGGCCTCATCTGGGCAGATATGAGCTGACTACTGCTTTGCAGTTTTTGGTCTAAACCAGTTTACCATTCAGCAGGTTGCCATGAATTAATTAGAAATAGGATAGCACTCAGAGACAGGTTTTGGCCACAGTGACTACATTCAACATGAACTGTATGGCTGTAGGTGCAGTCAGCTGGTTTGCTACCAAATAACCAGAACAGGAGTAGCTGTAATAAGATTTTTAATTTTTTTTTTTTTTTTTTTGAAAGGGCCTAGATGGGGAATAGTAATAAGTATTGATTTTACATTTCAGAGGTAATTATTTAGGAGAACATGATAAACTCCTTCTCTTGCCCACTTGTCATTTGGACTTGTTCCTTGGGTGAACAGCCCTCTCTTCCAAGGCATTTCAATGGCACTGGGGGGCCCCAGTTGTGCTGCCCTAATGTGAGTGGTTAATAATGACAGCAACAAGCTGATTGAAAGCTGTTGCAGCCTGAAATATATCCCTTGCATCAGAGCTTGGGTGTTGCAAAGGGGATACTGCGTTGCTCAATGTCCTTAGCGACCATCCACGTTAAGAAAGCTGTAGCAATAATCAGTGTTTGGAGGCCTGAGCTGGCAGCTGGGCCAAATGCTGATTTAACCTTCCCATGTGTGGGAATAGGTTTGCCTGTGTCTTTTGTTCTAAATTTCTGTTTTTCTCCTGTGTCAGCCACATCTACGTTACTGGGACATAGCGTGACAGTGCGGCCCTGAGGACAGCGCTGCTTCTGACTCACAGTCAAGCATTTATGCTTAAATCATGTCCTTTTATTCAGGTGCCATGTCACAGAAAGTTAATAATAAAATGAAGTCATGTCACTGGTTCACTGAATTCCCCAGTAAGTCCTTCAAACAGTTAGTTTATTCCTCATGGAGGTGCTCTGACACACAGGACCACTAAGTTTCCAGAAGCCAGCACTGAAATGATCTTTCCAAAGCATCAGTAGATAGGCCATCCTTTTGTTCTCCTCCCTTCTCCCTCCCCTTTCCATTCCTTAAGCCTCCACAGAAACAACACTGTGGAAGATTACGTCGAAAACAAGCAAGAAGCTATAGAGACCTCCTTTCACCTGCTGTGAGGTGCACAATAGCTGGAGGCTGAAAATACTTGCCTGATTCTTCTAAGAGAAAAGTCTCGTGTGAGCTCTCAAAATAGGACTTTTGTGGCATGCAAGCCAGAGTTGAATTTCATCCCAGTCCCACTCTCTGCTGGAGAAGGAAAAACTTGATATTATTAACATAAGAGGTGAGGTTAGCTCAGGAATCTGTGCCAGAAGAAGCTGAAATCACTGTTGTACGTTTTGGAGAGCTAGAGGACGATGGTTACAAGACGAGGTAGGTGCCCAATTCTGTTGAGTTTCAGCTGGAACAGAATGGCTAATGTGCCCTTCAAAATCCCAGCCCACATTTCTTCCCTGCTGCAGTTACAAAAGACAATGTGGTAATGTCTGCTGTGTTACAGAATCTCTTTATCTAAAAAAAAAAAACGTCCTGTCAGACTAATCAGGGAATTAGCAGCATTACAAAAGTGCTCCTCACAAATGCTAAAATGCAGACATGACTCAGATTAACTTTCAGATCAGGAAACTTATCTTTCTGGTGTATAGCACTAGCCTGTAAAAGAGGTTTCTGGCTTTATTGCTTACTTGTTTGGTGGCACTTGGCAGAGAAACACAGGGCTTCTTCTTTTTTTTTTTTTTTTTTTAATTATTATTTCAAAATCTACTGGAAGGGATTTAGCAGTCTTTTGGAAACATTTCATTTTCTCTATTTTGAGGAGATTTTTGACCTTTATTAAAGACTTTAATTGTCCAGGATTGTCACATCTGATTTCTTTAAATACTCATAAGAGGAAAAACTCACAAAGCAAATGAAAGGTTAGTGAACTTTGCTTTATATTGCTCACAATGCGAACTTTCAAATGATTGGAAAATAATTTCCTTCTATTTTGAATGATAGAAGTTAAAGATAGGCATGACCTATTAGATCACTGTGAGCATTTCCTTGACAGTGTGGTTTTGTTTCACTAATCGGAAGAGAGGAACATAAATTTCTGAGGTTGAGCAGTTCCAAGGGCCAATAGTGGTTTATAGAGACCCTCATCATGAGCAAGACCTGAGCCAATTCAGCAGGGACCGGATGCCTTCACCACTCGGCTTCTGTTTGGTGGCCTTATGAAATGAATGAGTTGCGTCTGTCCGATGTAGAGTGAGTGGGGATGAATAGCACAAAAAGCACGCCTATGACTGCTTCTTTTTACTGGCTTTCTTGGCAGCATGGCTGAATATCAAATGGATGTGGAAACTGTTGTCCCTTTGCTCAGAAACTCCCAAACAGGGACCTAGCTATGTAGAGGAACCTGCACTTCCTTCACCCTTTGACATTTGATTATTAATACTAATTTTGAAATACACAATCCGGTTGATGAGCACAAAGAGAGAGAACTAGGAACAGCAATCATCTTGTTGGTTCAAAGCACCCATCTATGCTCTAGCAATCACATGAAAAAATTGTTTTCCACAATGTTTCCTAGGCATGACTTAGCTGGCGATTTTTATTTTCATTTTATTTTTTTTTCCCCTAAACCAGTATTACATTAGTAGAATGTATTTCCGATGGCAGGAAAAGACTTGTTCTAGTCTGGTTTGGAAATAATCATGGAAAAGTCTCTTAGCATATCTCAGAACTGGAACAAATTGCTGTGCTGCAGTGTGTAGCTCCTGCTGCTGCTTATCCAGCAGCAACTTGGGACAATCTCACTCAGTTCGAGGATTTTCCAGGGCCAGTCTGCCTAGCAGTTTAAAAGTCTTTAACAATACCAAGGGATTTTGCTTTCTCTACATTTCCAAAGGGTGATGGACACAATTACTGGTATTCTGGTTAAAATTTATCCTGAATCTTCAGGGCACTTTACTGACTTTGTCTGAAGCCAGCTCAGTGCTACTGTGTGGCAGGGGCAATGTATAAGGCGTATATTGCAGACTTTAATCCAATGTAGTACAGAAACTGTGATGGCACCTTCTCAGTGAGCTGACTGAGTGTTAGATATTCAAACGTTATTAATGTTCATGTTCACAAAGCTGAGCTGTATCTCATAAACACCAGAAAAGACCTATTCCTTCTTCTCATGGATCCAGAATAAAATCCTCTGTCTTTTGGTAGATGGGATACAAATCAGATACCATCCCAAATGTGCCAAGGGTAGGGGGAATTTAGTGGGAGCCAAACTGTCATAATGTACTGGCTACAGCCAAATGCAAGAGTTGCATAAGCAGCTGTTTCTTTATCAGAGACTTGAGTGTGATATGCAGAGTTTGGAGATGTAATACAGCTGTAGAGGATCACATCTGAAATGTAATAAGATCTGAAGAGGTTGAGCTTATTTGGACATTGTTGTGTCATTGAGAATGTCTTGTTGGGTTAAATCCAGACTTATGGGCCATGTTGCATCTGCAAGCATTGAGGAGTGAAATGGAAAAGAGGGGGAAGTCTGTGTGGGGTGGGCAAAGAGGAGGGTGACGTCAAACTGCAGCACCATGTCCTGGTTCAGGTGGCCTGCTGGATGGGACACAGGTGTGTGGACTCCATATATCCCTCATGTGGCATCCAGCATGGGACTTTCTCTTTTAAATGTGGGCATTCCCTGGTGGCTATCACTCTGGTATCACTGGGGCCAGTTCCCCATGACATTGAAGGTGCAGCTGATGTAGTGCTTTTCCCAGCAGCTTGAAACACAAGCTGATCTCAGCACATGTGCTGGGCTGTCCTCCCTGGTGGCCAAAACTGTGTCATGGTTGAAATATGAAACAGATCCACGTGTGAGAACTGCAAGGCCACAGAAATTGAGGAACACGGTGCTGAAAAGTCCAGCTTCCTGCTATCTCAGGTACCATATCCAATAGTCCCCTACTAATTTTAGAAATGAGCTTCTCTCTGTTCCCTCTCCCTCTGTCTCTCTTGAGTGTGGCAGGGAAATACACTGAGACACTGTGATAAAGTGGTTAGCTGAGCTCCTCTGAAGCTGTACATTTTGTGGTGTGTCAATCCAGATATATTCAGAAGCTGGGATGACATCTCCACATATTATCTGGTGCATCTGACAGTCTTTAGTGGTAGTCCCCCATGTTGTGGAGTAAATGCCATGCAGATGAAGATTTATTTCCATGTGTATAATGTCTCCTAAAAAGACTCAGATGGAAGAAACGAGCATAATGACAAAAAAATCCCTTTAGCTTGTGCATGCCCATTTATATGCTTGAATAGAAGTGCTCAGTGACTTTTGAGATGCCTTTGGAAACTTTGGCCAAACTATTTCTTAAAAGGCCTTACAAGAACCCAGTTTGACTTGGATTTTTCCCAGCATGGTCTTAGCTGCAGAGCGTTTGATTTCCTTGAAGTAGGTAGAGTTTGTTTAGTTCTTCTGTGTTTGTGGAATTTTGCATGTCCTGGAGAAACCCTCTATTTCCTAGGTTTCGAGAATGCTGTTTGCTAATAAATTTCTGCTATATTTATCTCATCATTTGGATTTTATCCTTGTTATTCTTTGCCCTGACACAACAGATTGCTTTTGGATGGGTCAGTCCTTTGAGGTCTTGCTTTCCCTCTGTTTCCCAGTTTTTCTGGGAAATGATACAGAAGAACATACATTTCACCTTGGCATTTAGCAGCCCTTTCCCCTCTTATCTTTTCATGAGCATTTGGAAAAGTCATGAGGTAGGCTAGCCTGACTGCTGGGTTTTTAAGTAGTTCTGTTAACTTTAATTTTACTTGATTTCTCTGTTCTGTTTTCATATGCATGCCAGACAGCTCATCCCCTCAAGAATGTCCTAAAGGCATCTTCTGCCATAGTAAATAACAGAAGTGATAGTTAAAGTATACATATATAAATAATATTTGCTCTAGTGTGTGAGTTTGCCTTGCAAATATGAAAATGTGTCTGAAGGCCTCCATCTCTGCATTCAAACCCTTGCTGTACAGTGAAATGAACTGGAATGTGCTGCAGAGATTTTCTTTGATAATGTCTGGCTTATAATTTACTTTTGGCTGAAGCAATCAGTGAGGGAAATCCATTTGAATGGCTTTGTAAGAACACTTTATTTTTTTGGTGCTGCAGGCTGCAAGTTTCACACTCTGAGACTAAATCCCATTCGCATTGTCCAGGTCCTGGGGAGAGACATTTATTTAAAAGTAGCTGAAATGAAGCACAGAAACAAACTGTAAGTGATTTTTGGCATTAGAAGTGCAGTGACTGTAAAGCAATGGCTCAGCTCCATATTTTAATAGGCTTTAACGTATCAATTATAGTGCTGAGTAGTAATTAGGGCTATACAGCAAAATGCAGAGTGACCGCTAAACGGTTCCAAAGTTGTGGGAGTTGGTGGGAAGGGGGATTTGGGAGCAGACTGAATTCTGGTAATAATACTGCTGGGTAGGGAATAGAAAATGTAACTATTAAAAGATGAATTTTGATTCAGAAATGCAGGCAAGCCTTACCTACACTGATTTCTCCCTGCAGCATGAAGCTAAGTAAGTGAGATGAGCAGTGGACAACTCTTCGGGGACCATGGGCAACAGAGTGTTCATCCTAACAGCTTGCACAACGTCCGCCTGCTCCACTAAATGAAATGCATCTAAAAACCCTGCACCACTCGACCGTGCTCAGCTGTTTGGAAAGCCTCTAGGGGTGGAGGGTGAAAGCTGAGAGCTGGGGAATGCTGCTTCTCATTTCAGCATGGCCTACATACACCCCTAAAATTCCACTGTACAAAGGGATGCCCGGCCTCCATATATACTCCTACCACCCTGCACTCAGCAGGGGAAGTTGCACTGATTCTGTCTTGGAAAGGGCACTCTCAATTTTGGGGGGACGAGGGCACTGCGGCCCATTAATAATAATCACACTCGTTGCTGAAGGAATGATTCAAACCACAAAATTACAAATTTCCTCCTCTTGCTGGTTGCTTTCTGCTCAAATTACCCTTGAGGCAGAGTGAAATGTCCATTGGTGTAGTCCCAAGCTATGGGACTACTATTCCATGGATGGTTGGTCATAGAGATGGCAGTCTTTATCCATGTGAG
Organism: Anas platyrhynchos; assembly: GCF_047663525.1. Taxonomy (NCBI): domain Eukaryota; kingdom Metazoa; phylum Chordata; class Aves; order Anseriformes; family Anatidae; genus Anas; species Anas platyrhynchos. The sequence continues at coordinate 13,848,236 of NC_092601.1, read as the reverse complement.
GCTGCCTGCTCAGTCCTGTAATCCTAAATGAGCCAAGCCCCCAAGCTTCTCTCATTTTCAGGGTGGAGTCAAAGCCACAAAACACTTCTCCAATGTTTGTAGCCAGAGATCAATTGTAAGCTAAAGAAATATTTATTTTATAGTGTAAACTGAGCAGCGTGAAATTTTTGCCCAGGATATTCCTCTTGATGTTACTATTTTGATACGCCTAAGTTCATTGGTATAAATAGTGTGCAGTTGTCATCACATTTAACTAAAAAAAGCCCTCCTCAGTTGACAGCATAGGTATCATGAAGTCACGTCACCCCCTACTAAGTAACTTCCACTGGGGCCGAATGCAGGCCTCTGAATGACAATTCTGCTTTTCTGGCCTTGGCTGGCATGTAATTTAGGAGCAAGGGAAGGCTTTCAGGAGCAAACATTTGTAGGCTTGCACCGATGAATCATATACTTGAAAACTTTATCCACCATAGCTGAAAACAAAATCACATAGGAGCCAAAAATGCAAAGCAGGCCCCCTGGATGTGACATAGTTTGGCTGGCTGCCAGGAAGCTTCAGCAGTCCTCTAGCATGGTTGGAAACGAGCCAGCAAGTGTCCTTCATGAGGGTGGATGGAATGAAACGTTCACAAGAGCTGATTTCTTCGTGTAAGATCCAACAGAGAGAAATGGTTGTACTCTCCTCATGAAGAGTGAGATGAAAGATTATCCCATTTTAGGACTTGGCCTTGTCTATCCAGCAAAGTACTTATATGGGCTCCATTACTGTTCTGCCTGAGTGTGCTGTAATCCTTAATGCATTTATTTTTGTGGGTAGGAAGGCCTGATGTTAGTGCTTCAGATGGTGAAGACATGAATGGGAACACAACATTATGCCAGATGCTGACAGAATAGATATTAGTATTGCTAGTCTCAGCAGCAAAGTAAGTTGTTTTACTTGAACCAGTATATCTGAGCATAAAAAATTAAAGGAGAGGAGAGTCAGTCTGTATGAGGATAGGGAGAACTGCCAAGACTCAACTGGATAAGTAACACGTAGTAAATGCTTAGAGTCACCTTGCCAGACAAATATTTGCCTTTCACTTTGAATGAAGACCAAATCATGTTCTAACTAGTAGGACCAAGAAATTCCGCACATTTTAGTAAGTTGAGTGTCCTACACAAACTCCCAAAGTAAGTATATGAGGGCAGACCTGAAGGGTTTGCTGGATAGATAGAAGAGAAAAAAAAAAAAAGACCTCAGGAAGATATTTCAGTGTAGGAAAAAAATCAGAGGGAATGCTGGAAGCTGGAAGGAAAAGTGGAAAAAAGCTTTGTAAATGAATGCAGTTAAATACAACTGTACTTGGAAGATACACTTCCTATTTAGAGATGGTCAGAGGGGTGGAATCCAGGAGCTGAACAGGTCAAGGTCTCTGGGGAAACACTGGAAAAGAGCTATGTCTCGTCCCTAAATCAGATTAGCTCTGAAAAATATCCTTGGGGAAGAATTAAAATATAGTGTAAAGACTGTAGTCCCTGTACCTTTCTAGTCATTTCTAGCAGCCATGAAAGCTTCTTTTTCTTGTTCAATGAACCTAATGCATAAGAATGTGGTAAACAAAAGACTGCAGTAAAACTGTTCTTTTTGTGACAGATGTGACCTTGGTGTCATTATTTAAGGACTGCACTTAAGGGCAATACTCATATTGTTCTTGCATCATTTGCTCTGTCTGCTGTAATAGTCTTTTATGACCATTTTTTGGAAATAACTGATTTTATCAGTAGTTCTTACTAGATGAGTTGCTTTGCTTTGACTTCTATGCAACTAACACAGTTTAAATGAAAATATTAAAAATACAGGGAGAGGAAGGCTGAGACAGGTCAGCTACTTTATCAATGGGCTAAGCAAGAGTAGAAATCAGTCACTGGTTGAGACCCTTATTCAGTGCAGACTTCTCTCCTACAGGTTTTTATTACTTTAAGCTGAGCCAGAAATGACGCCCTCATGATTTCCCTTGGGAAACCTGGGATCCAGAGCTCTCTGCATTCAGCAGGAGTATTTCCATTGACTTTGATGGCCTTTGGACTAGACCCTAAATTTCCATGGCATTTCTGGGACTTGTGTCTGAAATTCACTTGCTTTCTTTGAGCTTTCTCATGCATCGTTCTGGCTAATACATGTTCAGCCATAAATATAGTGTGGCATGCAGTTAAGAAATTCTACAGTTTTTAGTCAGTAGGAACCACTGTCTGATAGTCTGCCTAATTTGCCTTTCCAGTTTCATCCTATTATAGCTCACTATATCCCCTTGGGCCCCTGTGATTTCTCTCCTTTCTAGCACCTGTACAATCATGTTTTGTTACCTTGTATCATGTATGTAAACATGGAAAAACTTAATTAAAATGAACAAATATATCAAATTGTTTCACAATATATAATCTAAGTACTTATGTACCCTTCAAAGGCATATCTGAGCCACCTGAATAAAGCAGTGTTTAGCAACTATTAATTAAGTGATGTTTAAACAATGCTTTGAACATGTAAAGTGGTAAAAGTTTCCAAGTATACCATGATCGTTGTTATCACTGTTATACAAAAATGAGGAATGTACTAAACTTCTGTGAATCCCTCCCAATTACTGAGGACTTTGTGAGTTGAAGAGAATCAGCCATGACAAACTAACAGATTGTCTTTCTTCCATCTGGGTTGTCCTTTTGTTTCACAAAAAGGGTATAAAGTGTACTTTTTTTTGGCCATCTTGTTTATTTAAGCACATTTGTAAAAGCCTACCGCAGAATGGTTATTCTAGCTTGAACAAATCCTTCCGGGTCAGAAAGTCCTTTGGATGGCTTGGATCCAACTGTTCTCCCTTCCCATTCCTCCCTTTTAAGTTTTGAGTTTCTGTCAAAGTCTGGGCTGAATTCCTGAAACCAGTTGGAGTGTAGCTGTTCTTTTGTTCCCTGCTGCCAACTGCAGAAAGCTACGTTCACCAGTTTTTGTAGTCACCAGCTTTAAAATTGCTAAGTCCCATTGCTTCCTTTGAATGACCAGATGCAAAGCAGTACTTTAAACGTAGGAATGATTTTACAGAGCTTTTCACTTGTAGTATTGGATGGACTGCTGTGCTGTCTCTCATTTCAAGGAATGCCTTAAACAGGCTGTCTGTTTCTTAAGACTGTCAGAGGTAAGGCTGAAACTTGCAAAATAACATCTGGAAAGCCCAGATTCTCTAATATAGAAATACTATTTTCATCGCTGAGGTTTGAAAGCTATAAATATAATTCTATCATTGTAATTAATTCAGCTTAAAGGGATGTCTTCTGTTTTTAAGATGGAAACATTTCTTATATAACGTGGTTTAAATGGAGAACTGGTTCAAGTGCTTTAGGGTTACTAAGTTTTTTTTTGCACTTGAAGGTACTAGATGTTTGGTTAATTTTTGTCCTCTTACTATTCATCAGTGAATTAAATTACTGTTCTGCTTGTGGATAGAACTACAATCCAATTCATTAATCATATTGAGATTTTTAAACCTGCTCTACTCTGTTAAGACTTGTTCTTCGTAAGGCTGGAAAATATTTCTTTCATCAAAATGGCTTAATGCCTATAAACATGTTCTAATTATATTTTCTTGGAATTAATCAAGTTCATTATGTTAAGTTTGGGATCTACTTCTGAAGTGAATCTGAATTGTGAGTGTCTGCCATATTCCCTTCAGACATTACTGATAAAAATAATGGTGTGGGATTTTCAAAAGTACTCATTTTTGGCCTAATCCTGTTCCTCTTGAAGTCAATTGGAGTTTTACTCTTCCTTCAGTGGTGTGGACTTCAGCCAAATCTGAGCACTTCTCAAAACCTTATAGTTCTGGGAATTTTTTCAAACAACCTAAGAGAAAAAGTATACACAAGGTATCATTTGATTTAGTATAAGTAGTACTTATCCCTGTGGCTTCTCTTTCTTTCTTTATCTCTTTCTCTCTTTCTCTCTTTCTTTCTCTCTTTCTTTCTCTCTTTCTTTCTCTCTCTCTTTCTCTCTCTCTTTCTCTCTTTCTCTCTTTCTCTCTTTCTTTCTCTCTTTCTCTCTTTCTCTCTCTCTTTCTCTCTTTCTCTCTTTCTTTCTCTCTTTCTCTCTCTCTCTCTTTCTGTCTCTGTCTTTCTTTTTCTTTCTGTCTTTCCTTCTCTCTTTCTATCTCTCTCTTCCTTTTTTCCTTCCTTTCTTTCCCAAAATAGAGGCTTAGTGAGCATTTGGGCTGAAAGGTGATTTAACTTCAATGTCGTATGCTATCAGATATTTGTGGGTTTTACATGAGGAAATCCTTCAGTAAGCTAAAGAATCCCTTACAGCCAAAAAAGGACAATAGATTTATAGAAAGAAGCCCACTTGCACAGAAACTAAGACAATCTTTCTGTCTGAAAACCCTCCAAATGTTTGATCTTTATCTCATTAGTTCAACCACAGTTGTTTCCATTTTGCTTTATTTACAGGGACTGTGTCTTGAGGTCCTTAACTGAAAGTTTGGTCAGGTCACTAAAAACTTTTTCCTGAGTGATGGCATCAAGATTTGGTATATTGCAGATTTCTGATTTTTATCTTGAAGAAAAGTGAAATTACACTATCAGCGTTGTTTGAAGTTAAGGATGTTCCAAAAGGAACATGTTGAAAATGAAAGAAGGAACTGTTTATCTACCAACACCTTTCATCTGTGTTCATCATATTCCATGTTTTACTGAGTCCAATCTTATGACATGGTCAGGTAACATCCTGAAATACCCTGTCTACTAATATAAATGCTTCTTGCCCTTGAATTTATTTAGCTTAAATACTATGGAGTCAGCAGTGGACGTGTTGCAAGGGGGTGCAATTCTGGGAAGTGAGAGAGCCAAAAATAATTTATTTCCCACAGACAATTGGGCCTGTCAACATTTATGAATCTTACTAATTGCATTCCAGCAACACTGAAGGCCCCTAGCTGAGATCAGTGCCTGCCACTGTCGACAGGTATATGGGGTGGATTTCCTCTCACTTGTCTCAGAATTGGCTGTCTGGCTGCAGATAGGTGTCTAGACTCCCATCATAACCTGTGGAGAGAAACAGCTGCCTCCAAAAGCCAAGTCACAGCATCCAACCCATAACTGATGTGTGACAAATCACCCTCTGGCAGTTCCTACCTGTTTCCATTGACAACAGGGGAAGCCCAGATGAGTAGACACCTCCATGCAAGGCAACTGAAGTTGGATGAGAACAATCCCACCCAGGCTGCTCACATGTCACTAATTGTGGTGACAAAGGATCTTGCATGTGTTTAAAATTGCCAGCTCAGGCACTGCTGGGTGTAGGCCCCCCTGGGTAAAGTCTGTGGGGTTGTTGTTGGAGACCATACTGTGAATGTCCCACTGACCTACTTCAAAGTCAATATGGACACATCACTGTGAGCTATGTCGCTAGTCCCGCTACTGAGGTCTACCTTGAGAGGCCATTCCTCACATCCACCGTGTAGGTGGACAGCAAGGGGTGAGGGAAGGAACAAAAGGCCTATGTACATGGAGGTAATGGTGGCAGCAGTGTCCAGGTCCCTCAGCTGTAACCATTGGAAAAGTGGCAAGACAGAAGTGCTGCTACAACCATGAAACAGTATTTGCCACCAAACTTGAGGGCTACCAGGATTAAAAGTCTTGTCTTGAGCTTTCCAACACAGAACTTTTAAATGTCTAGCATGCAAACAACTTAGACAGCTGATGCATAATTAAAAAGCCACTTTCATTCATTTCACAGGCAGTGTGCAAGTTTCCCAAGTGTCCATTGGTTACTATCGGGCAATTGCTGATAGACTCTTAAACTTGCCCCCAGGCTTTAATTCTGTGCCTGCCTTTTTGTTAAGCACATGCATTTGGAGAACTGTCTGTCAATAATTACAAGGAATTGAGTCTTGGCACTTTTATTCTGGGAGCTGCCCTGCTGCTGGAAAGAATCTAACAGAAACATACTGCAACGAAGCATTCAACATTGTGACATTGCTTGGCATGAGAGATAGCTCTTTCTGACAAGTTAAATGCTAATTTTTATTGAAGTTAACAGTAAAATGTGAAATTGGTCTCTGCACTTCACTTATGCAAGAAATTAGGAAGAAAGCCACCAGCAATTGCTGTTTCAACATTATAAACTTTACTTTACAACATGCTGTTGAACCAGAGGAAATCCTTTGATTTGTTAGAAATGCATGCAGATTGCTGATCTCTGGGGAAAATACATTATTTTTTTCCTCCACAAAGAGACAAATACTCATTTCTTTGTGGGCAACTAAAGCAGTAATTATCATAGTTATTGCAATGCAGGAATGGAGTAAGCCTAGGCCAGTGATCCAAATTTTAATCGATCAGTGGCACTACCTTCTGCAAAAAGAATACATTTTAAAGCAATAGTCAAAGACCAGGAAAGGGGAACTGACCTTTTGGCAAAGAAAAGTTGCCAAAAGTTTCAACAAAACATGGGAATAGTTATCCAAACAGTTATGCCAATCCAAGGTCTAAACTGCTCCCTGCCCCCTGCCCTGATTATTTTACTTGGTATTTTGATAATTTGCAATCAGTATTTGTATGTCATAAAACAGGTCTCCAAATATAATTAGATTGGCCTAGAAAATGGATATGGAATAAATATAGGGTGAGAAATATGGGGCTCCTTTCATTCAACTTCTAGGTTGTTAGAAACATCATTCCATTTTTTTTTTTTTTCTCCATAGGCACCAGGAGTTAAAAACTTGATGTTTTTTCTATTTTAAGGAAAAACTCTGATCTTCATGCACTCACTTGTCTCCAGGGAGACCATTTAAGAAAAACAAAATACTGAGAAATGAGGGATAATTCAAAAGGGCTAGAAGCAGTGTATTTATGTTAAAAATATGTTAAAAATATTGATCAGTGGTTTTGGAATTTAATTTTCTGCTTTTTACTCTAAGGGCCTTGGGTATAGAAAGGTGCTCTATTACTCATTTTATCTATACAGTTCTCCCCCTCGCCACATCCTGTAAAAGCACTCAGGGTGCTGTATGGTAATTAAAAGGTGATACTAATATTTCCTGACATGCTCTATAAAACATCTCCAATCAGCTTCAAACACATAAAAAGGAAAAGGAATATAGTATAAACAGAGAAAGAAAATGATTATGAAGGCGGTTCTGTATCAGACTCTTCAAGGATGATTCCTCCGACTTTATGCTTGAGTGTCCTTTCTTGTGCCTTTTTTTTTTTTTTTTTCCACAAAAAGTAAATCATCTTGGTTTCCCTGCCTGCTCTGTCTCTTAGACGAAGACAGCTAAAATCTCCAGATGCTGATATTTTTCAGGCTTGTTTCCCATTTGGAGCCTCATGGGCAAATTACCCTGTCATTCAAAGATTTTCTGTAAGAAAATAGAGGAATTTATTCCACAGAGTTCAGATTTCTCCAGCCTTTGTGCTGTCCCAGCCACTGGTATCTGAGACGCCTGATTTGAAATGCAGTGGTAATATTTTGTGCTTCTGTTGTGACTCTGTGTTATGTGGGCTGTAGGCAAGGTGACTTGACAGATGTTTACATCACTTGGCCTTCCTGAGAGGGAGAGAGATGTCTCAGAGCAGTGTTCTGTAAGAAGAGCATGGTTGTAAAATAAAGTCACAAATCCAAGCTGGTAAAACACCTGCTCCTTCACAAAGGTCCTAATTCTGTGTATTGTAATTGAAAGTTCTTTTTGCTGTGGGATTTGAATTTCTGTATCTATTTTGGATCTTCCTTTACTTGCTTCTTCTCCAATATTTTCCTCTCTGAAGTGAGCTAGATATCTGTTGCCCTCTTTTCACACAGCCATTTCCATGGGACCTGCATAACTTCTATCCAACAGCAATTTTGTTCTAAAGTAGAATGACGAGTAATCAACCTCTTTGTATTATATAAATGCTCTTTGGCTATCCTCAGAAATATTCAGCCCAATTTTTGATACCATTAAGCCCTCTGTGGCTTTCTGTAGTGGTAGCATCCATAAATTTATTGCACCTGGATTTAAAATGTGTTCCCTTTGACTGGTTTTGGATTTCTGTTTTTCCATTGAATTGAATGTCATCTTGTCTTTCTGTGACAGCAACATGTAGGGCACAGCACCTACTCTTGACCACTGTCTGCTTTATACAACACAGATACCCACAAAGGGTTGTTTCTAAACTTTCCAGCTTCCTTTCTTTACCCTTCCCTGAATCCCTTTCTCTTTTGAGTTTAATGCAGTGTATTTGGTTTATGCTCTACAATGCTTCATCATGTCAAGCCTGACTCCACGCTCAGTGATTCAGCAAAGCACTTAGGCCCACAGTGAACTTTAAACTCAGAACATGCTGAAGTGCTCTACTTAACAGAGATCAGATTATTCATGTGCTTAAAGATAAGCATTTGCTTAAGTACTTTGCTGAATTCAGGCCTAAACACACACATTAAATTCACCAGCTAGGACCCTTGACAAATTTTACCCCAAAGGTGCCTATCTCTCTCCATTGACTATAAAGGGAGTCTAGATGACTAGTTTAAACTAGATAGCTAATCTTTAGACAGCTGAAATTGGGTGAGAGGAATCCCACCCTCTGTATCTATCTATGGTGTCAGGCACTGATCTCGGTTGGGGGCCCTGTGTATTACTACAAGGCAACTAATGAGAATCAGAAACAGTGATGGGCCCAAGTGGTTGTGGGGAGTGATTTTTTGGCTTCTTCCCTTCAGCAGAATGGCACCCACATGCAGCAGGTCTGAAAGCTAATAACTTAATTAATTCTTGGACTTGAATTCTGCTCTGCAACAACACCACACAATTTTTAAATGATCTCCTGTAAGAGATGAGATTTTGAAGTCCTGGTGTTTTGAAGTGAACTTCACACTGTCCTTCTGAAAAATTTACTGGAAAACTTTCAGCCTTGACCTAATGGTTCAAAGTTACAGAGACTGAGCTAAAACGTGACTTTAATGTTATCTAAGCTTTTTGTTTCAGTTTTGATCTTTAAACTCAGGGTTGTCACATAGTCAGGAGTGGTACTGGGTTTCTGCCAGACCTGCCAGTGGCACAATCATATGATCCATTACGTACCCAGTAACTCAAGAGTGTTTTTAATGCTCATGTGCTTGCAGAAATGCCATCTTTATAATGTAAAATTCCAGTGAGAACTCTCAGCTTTATACTTGCAGACCAAGACTTCAAGAAACTGCCCTATGTAAAAGAGCATGGTTTTGGGGTGACCAAGGTTCTGTATCCAGAAGCCCAGACTGTGGGTCCTGCAGCACCTACTCCTGCTGTGTTTGCAAGTCTCACAGCTCAATGGGATCAGGGGGAACAGATAGTCTGTTATTTTGGTAGTCACCAGATCTTCACTCTTGGACAATGATGGAGTAATTAATCTAGATACAATGCTCTTCACTTGGCTTATCCTAGATAGAAAAACCTCCATTCATCTTCTTCAACTGTTTACCCACACAGAACAATGCTACCAGCTCTGATCTGAGATAGATTTTTGACCACCAGTAAACCTTGCCTTTCTTTTGTGATGCTCAGTGTTCTTGAGAATCCTTGGAGTGGAAAGACTTGGGGTTTCCACCATGCAGTGGTACATTTGAAAATAAAAATGAATCAGAAGCTGACACTTCTTGAAGCCAAGAACACTGTGTTGGCACTGGCTCCTAAGCAGGGAATTAGGGAAGTTTCCCCTGAGCCGGAGTACTTCCTGGCTGATCTGTGGGATTCCTATGTATTCCCCACTGGGTCCTGCTCCAGACACAAAGGGGATAGTTCAACAGTGGAGGATCAGGTCATTCAGTTTGTACCCTAAGAAAGAAAATCTTGTGTCCTCACAATATATTTGAGCAGTTCAGACTGGGCAATACATACAGGTATTAAGCTGAGCAAGAAATGAGAAGTCAAAATGACTCAGGTATGAAAAAAAATCAGCAGGGAAAAATTAAAAATGCTCATCCCCCCAGAAAAAAAGTATGTCATTTTTTAACTGTGTCTCTGTAGTGTTAGTTTGCTTTTGGCATTTTCCTCTTTATCTAAAACCTCTCAAATAAGCTGTAATGACAGCATAAATTGCATGTTTCTTCATGCACTGCCTTGCAAAGTGCTGAAATTCCTTAGGTGTCTTAAATTATGGGCTTCTTTACGACAAGTGACTTATATTCTGCCTGATATTTACTAATATGCTGTGAACAGCACATATATTGGGTAGAGTTCATAACATTATTAGACATTCATTAATCTCTATGCAAGCTTCACATGTTTTATTGAAAACAGATTTAACAGTCTAATGAACTGTCACATGGGACAAATGCAATGAAAATACTTGTAGACCTGTAAGTGAGAACCAGCAAAACTAACTGTATAAAATAAGGAGGAATCTTTACCAAATCTTTATCCCTAATTTAAACTCAAACCTGAATGGAAGAATTTGTGATATTGTTTAATTTTTCAATATTTCCTTTTATTTTTCTACTTGGATTCTTTTTCTTAATTTAATGGAAAAGTCTCACAGAAGCATTTTAAATGTATTTTCATTGGGTTGGGACCAGAATCTATTAGAAATAAGACAAGAAATTCTTAATCTCAGGGAGTTTTTCTTTAAAAAAAAAAAAAAAAAAAGGTTACTGGGGAGTTCAGTTAAACATCTGCTGTGATGGGGCTGATTCTCCCCTGGCCTGTAAGTACTGTCATTTACACTTCTAGAAACTGGGAAAGCAGGAATATTTCTCTGATGTAGTAGAAGTTTGTACCTAGTTCACACACATTTAAATGAGCACAGTAGGGACAAAGTGGTGGGAGTCTGGACTGTGGATCTTGCGCAGTCTGGACCACTAAGCCTTTTCGCTGATTCCCATAGTGAGGAATGATTGCTCTGACACTTTTTCCCTCCTTTTAGCACTGACATTCTTCTGAGAAATTCAAAGCTGCTATTTTTGGCAGTCATGAATAGTATGATTTTTGGTACCTTACAAATTTATTCATTTTTTGGGGGTCATAATTACCACAACAGCTTTATGGTCCTTGGCACTAATAAAATGTTTTAAGCATTAAAAAAGAGGTCTGTAAACTAATGAAGAGGGTCTTTAACATAATGTCCTGCTTCCCACAAAAGTGTAGTCACACAAAATATCAAGACTTAAGGGATCATACACAACACTTCCACTGATATGAAGCCAAAATCTGTTCTAATTTGAACTACATCAAATTTAGACCAATGTAGATGAAAAATACCCCAAACTTACAGTTTTCATAATTGCAAACAACCCATAATACACAAATGATCTTTGCAAGCATAAGTTTTTTGGCACTATCTCCATACCTTTTTTTTGTGGAGTACGATCCTGATTTGGTAGTGTTGAACGTGATCTTTATGGGGTTGCCAGCTGTGCTTTGAAGAACTCAAGTCATGAGAAGTGCTGTTTTCTTTTGCCCTGTCTGGGTGTACCTACTTGTTTCAACTTATACATAGGTTTGCATGGAAGCAATTGCTTATGCATTGTGCTGATCTGGGGATAAATGAATATCTCAAGAACTTGCCATTAGTGGGTATTGATATTTTCTGAGGTATTTGTAGGTGAGCTTTTATTAACAGCTCTGTCCTTCAGTAGTGGTTAATGAATCACTGTTGAAGTTGCAGGCACTCTCAGAATACATAGGAAGCCAATTGGGCTCTGAAAGATTATTCTTCTGTTTATTTAGCCACTGGCTCTCTATTTGTAACTGATAGGTTTAAGAGCTGGGAATGCTGCGTTTCCCTGTATGCTTTAGTTGACTTGTTAGAGATAGTTGTTTGTGTCTGATAAATGAGAGGATGATGAAGGGCTGGCTAAATGCGATGGGGTTTGTTATCTGCAAAGGTTAGGGATGGGAATTCCTCAAGTAGGCAAAGCCGCTGGCTTCTGGCAATGAGTAACTGTTTTGTCTCAGATGCAACCTGAGCTCATTAGTGCTTGCTCTTCCTTTCACACACGCACACACACCCTCTTGGGTCCGCTCCAGCTCTGAGCGATGGCTTAGAGGGAGCCAGACTGTTTCTTCTCTTTGGTAGGCTTGGAAGTCTCAAAGTCTGCAAAAAGCACGTGGATATCTGTGAACCCCCCAGCTGCTTGAAGACATGCTTGATTGCACCAGAAAATGTGCAAAACTGCAAATGGAAATACACTAAATGTGCAAAAAGTGGAAAATACAGGGAAAGTGGAGACCTGTTTGAAGATGCCTGTGTAGTTTAGTGAAGTGTCAAAATGTAATGGGCAAATTTAGAAGGCAGATTTGTTTGCAAATTTGGTAAACACAAGGACATGCAGTCTGCTGCAGCAATAAACAGAAAACAGCAAACAAGACATAAACACCGTGACCACTGGGCATCAGACTGTGGCTATGCGGATTCATATGATACCTAACAAAAGGAGTTGTGTGGACAATTTGTCACTAGGAGAACCCTCAGCTTTTCTGAAATTCTGTATATAAGTGCAAAACATAGGAACCATTTCAATTTAAAAATCCATTGCAGCTGCTGGGATTCTAAGCAACATCTCTCTGCTTTGTTCTTCCAGATCTATATTTATGGTATCTGTTAGCTGAAGTTAATGCAGATATTCGCACTACACTGAATGATGCCCAAAGGTGCTGTCCAACCTCAGGTATTCCCTGACTCTATGAAATGTCTTGCTTTTGGACACTGTTTTATTGTGGGTTGGTTTCAGTTTGCAAGTTGTCTTCAGTTTGGCTTTTCTGGCTTGCATTGAGACTACTTTTTATAAATGTATAATTTGCAAATAAAGCTTTGAATAAAATGATTAGAAGCAGTCCAGAGAGACTGGGATGTAAATAGCACCATGAGAATTTGGAGACAGCATATTAGCTGGTAGCTCCTCAAAGGCTAATTGAATTTAAAAAAAAAAAAAAAAAGTGGTAAGTGCAAAAAAGTTGATAGTTTGGCAATTGAAGTGACTAGTGATTGAAAATTATCCCCTATCATTATTAGTGGAAAGGAATGGGTTGGGTTATGCTGGGTTGTCTTAATTGTAATATGGCTTAATGAGGAGTGAACATATAGTGTGAAAAAATTATATAAAACAGCTTCTTTTCCTGTGGAAAACAGATGTTTAATTGCCCAAGACCAGAAGCAGAAGAACACATGGCCAGCCTATCTACGTACTTTACAGCTGCAAATGTTGCTTGTTTTAGCTGCTGTTACAGCTGACGGCTGCAAATGGAATCTGTAAGGTAACTGTGAACATTTCCCTGTTGTCCAAAAAAACTGACTCACCTGCTACGGTGAGTGGACAGGAAAGGAAATAACTGCTTACCGTTATTATAACCTCCATTGAAAGAGTGGGAATTAGTCTAGTACAATGCACGAGGTTCTTTTTATCACCAAGTACGAGGTGATAACCCAATGTAGTCTTGCACAGTAGTTTCTAGCGGCCTATCTCTCTTCACACTGCCCCTCCATGAACCTTCCTTGTGTCTGCCTGGGGGCTCTGCACCCAGCCAGGGCTGCATTTCAACAACAGTGAAGCTCTTCCAGCAACAGTGAAGCTCTTTCATCCACGGGGACCTCTGGGGTTGAAGGACCGTGGAGAAGCACTGCCAAGTTTGTAAGATGTTTTAAAGCAGTGGAAGGAGAAGGAACTCATTTGAGACAAATAGCGTGGCCAGAAAACCGTTGTTTGAAATCTGTATTTGCAGTTTGCTGGCAGCTGAGCTGCAATCACTATTGTCATTGTTGTTAATGGGCAGTAGCAGATAGAGCCAGCACAGCACTTACCAAGGCAGAACTTTCATGCCAGATACACTCCCCCTTAATTTCCTTTGTGTCCACCAATGCAGGGAAGGGAGGAGAAGTCACTTCACTCTCGATGCAGCTGGTGATGACATTACAAGAAGCGAAGGGACATCTGGGACGACTGGTGCTCTGTATGATTCTTGAGAGGGACAGAGCCAGTAAAGATTAACACCTGTTTCCAACATCCATGTTCTTAACTAACAACTTCCTTCCACAAAAGCTAACTTTATTTTTTCCCCTCTCTTTCTTTTATTTTGTTGCTAGCAGTGCACAGTTTTGTTGACAGCAGAGGCTCATGTGTTGCAGTAAAGCACAACTGGTGTCCCATATGCCCTGATAAGTCTCCCAAAAGAGCATGCAGACATGCTTCCCCTTGGAAACTCCTTCAAGACAAAAGAGCCAGAGCACTTTGGATGTCAACACTACACATGGTTTGTGAATGGGATCTCTGAACTTCAGGTCCAACATATATAAAACTTCCCCAAACGTTAAGTTGGGGAAAAAAAATCTTTTTGATGAATAAGCTGGCTATTTGTATTTGAAAATATATCCAGATTGTGTGGGGCTGAACCTCTGGGAGATCCTCAGGAAAAAAGCATCAGGAAGAGAGAAAAAACATGAGCTTGTGAAAGTCACAAATAAGGGAAAATATGTAATATTCGATTATTTCTGGTTGCAGAACTTATTTTTATTAATGTACAGACCCAATAGCTGGTTGCCATGATACAGGACAGTTTTGGGAGAAGATGTGGAGCAAGGAGGGGATAGGACTCAGAGGACTCCAGGAAAGTATATGCTTTTTATGGTTTTACAGCCTCTGACCTCTTCAAGTCTCTCCCTTTGTGTTGCCTTTGATGCACTCCTGGGAATTCTGGCTGTGCCTCCTTTTCTGCATGGACATGGAACTCCCTTTAGAAAAGAGATGCCACTGGCCAAGTTCCCAAGTTTGTTGCTATGACAGGCAGCTTGGTAACTGCCCTTCTAACTCCCCTGGGGTTAACAATGTTAATTAATATTGGAATTAATACAAATAACTCCAAGCCCACTGGAGAGCTGTGGGTGTTATAAAAAGCATCTGCTCCTGGAGGCACTTGGCAGGGTGGTGATGGGAAGGAAGTGGTGATGGGAAACGAGAAATGTCTCAAGAAGCTAATGAGAGCACTGCCCTGCCATGCTTTAACGGCATGCACATTGTTTCTGAAACAATTGGATGCTTTGGCTGGCATCCTCCTAGACTTATTCCTATGGTTTTCAATCCTCAGGTGGCAATAATGGCAAGGAAGGCAGCTCTTTCTGGCTTGCCATTAAAGCATGGGATTTCTGTGGAGGTGAGGATCTGGCCATGGGCTTGGAAAATTAATCAAAGCCACCCTGTACACTCATAACTCGTTAGATCTGGAAATGGAGGTATAGCCAAAGAAGGAAGTCCCTGAAGTAATGGACATTGATGCCTCACTTCCTCAGCAGGAAGATGAGAGCGTTAGGGCTGCAGTGTCCTTCTGCTCCTTTCCAAGGTTACTGCTCATGCCAGCTCATTGCCTCAACCATACTCTTTTAGCTTTCAAGTAAGCTGGTCACCTCTCAGATCACCCACATCTTCCCTAACCTATCACAAGGCAGTTTTTCTGTGCTACAAAGCAATCCACTGGACTGTGAGGAAGCTCTTCCAAGCTGCAAAGTGCTTGGTGCTTCATGAAAGCCCCCATATGAGGAGTAGTGATAAAGTAAGTGTTGTTGAAGTCCTATTTCATAATACGTGAGAAGAGATTACAAGCACAGAAACAATAGGAACCTCATAGCTGAGCTGTCCATGTCAGCAACGGAGGTCTTGTGCATCCTGATGGATACACCTGGTGATCTAGCACAAGAGTGATGGAGAGTACCCAAGCCCAGTTCAAAGGGCCAGGTCACCTGGGGCCTTCTGGAGCCTTCATCTCCCTCATTTTTCTCTTTTCCATGCTGAAAAGACCAGTTCCACCTCGGCTCTCCACTATGCTCAAGATCAGGGTCCAGCACAGTTTAAAAAGAAAGGAATATTTATAGTCCCATTATGATCCTCACCTTCAAGCAATGAAAATAGCTCTATGGACAGGACACATATTTCTTCTCAGTGATGGTAAGGTGAGAGCTGCAGCCCACCAGGTAAGCACCTAGAAACCCAAGAAAATGCTTCAGCACTGTATGTAAAGAAAGAACAAATGTATCTCATGTCTGTATGTCTGTATTCTCTTATTGTTATCACTGGAGCTGAGAAGGGGTAGTGCAAGGAAATTTTGCTGACAAGTTCAACTCATTGTGCAATTAACTGGCATAGCCTGACACCTTGTATTCATTTGCATATGTTTAAATGAATTTGGCAAGTACTAACACTGAAGATAGCACCTAGACATTTGTATTTGTGCAAACACACCCACCTTTGCTAAAAAGGTCACTATTTTCAGCATGAACTTTGTCTCCCTTTCATTTGATTACATGTACTTCCTCACATAGAGTGTTTTAAATTATTTATAGAATATGCCTAGATCCTTATGATATTTCTAAATGAAGCATAATATCAAACATTGTCTCACATATTTTAAAACACACAAGCTCCATTACTGTTTGATAATTGCTAATTAGCAGATAAATGTTTCATACTCCCACATTTTTTATCCTCCAGATACAGCAAAACAAACAGATTAACAGAGGAAACCTGAGGACTGCAATATCTGTTTTATGATAAGAGCATTTAGTAATGTAATCCCTACTATGCTCAGCTCTCAAAGACAATGTACTGGTGACTATGTGATACAGAATAATGAACGAATACAGAGGTACATTTGTGTTGTTCCCTGGTTAGAGTGGGAACAAAGATTTAAATTGCGGTGATTTAATTCCTGGGCATGCTGCTAGTTTAAATGACTTGTTTATGGCCATAGACTAATTTCAACCATTTTATGTCCTGCTCTGTAAAATGGAGAAAATAAGTAACACACTTTCAGATGTGCGCCCTTGTGTATCATTGCATGGGAGTATCATTATTCTTAGACTACAATAACAAGCTAATGCAAGAGTCTAGTATAAAAAAATAATGATAATTACCAGTAATACAAGATATCAAATAATCAACTTCAGGTGACAAATACAGGAAATCTGAGAAGTACGAGAGGGGAATGGGACTTCTTCAGTTGCTACTTAAAACCAAATTATCTAATAAAAACAGGATGTGATTGTATGATACTGAGTCATGGATTCAATGTGAGACACTGTGCTATATTAGTGGATGAAGTAAAAAGGTATTTTGTCTCTCTGGCAAGAAGTAAATCTGGTATCTAAAAACCACATACATTATGGTTTCAGATATCTGCATTTTTCCAGCCTAATTCTTGATTGTTGCAGAGGAGATAATTGTTTAGCATGGGTCTCTTCCCAAAGTATCACCATTTAAATTCTCCAGCTTGCAGCAACACACTTTCTATTTTGGCAAGATGAATCTCCTGGTATCTGCATACCTCTCCTGTTCCTTCCTTCCTGTAATTAGGGCTAAATCTGCTCCAGGACCTGTTCTTTTGTAGAAGGCACCATTTTTAGAGCAATACATCATTGGCAAGTCATCACATTAACAGGGCTGCCTCTCCAAAGAGGTGGAGTATCACCTTGATCACTCAAACCAGTGCTCAGTAAAGAGCTCCATCAGTTGGTGAAGAAATAGGAATAAACTCGTTTTAGCTATGAGTGCAGGTGGAACCTGCCTATCAATCAAATAGCCTTAACAAGGTACCTCTATTTTACAATTTCCTAATCCTTGTCAACATTCCTAATAATCGTGGTTTGATTTTAGGTGTTCAAGTTGAGACAGATGGATAAATAGAATTTGGTTTTGCTTGTTTGCTTATTTCCCCATAAATATTTATTTGCCTCTGGAAATAAAATCACTTCTGTTTTTTGCACTTCCTTTGCCTTTGCTTTCCATGACCACCGGAGTGACAGTTTTGTATTAGCACAAGTGTTTGCAAAAGAAGCTCTTTTCAACTTGTTTAATAGGACTGAGGAATAACTCACGTTTACATGGTATGCCTTTTTTCTCAAAGTGCTTGCCCAGAAAGAGGCTTGTGAATAACTTACTGATCCCTGCCTAGTTGAGCTGCAGACAAGAATTCAATGCTTTCATAAAGACCTACTTCACAGGTTAGTCTGGTCCCCACAGCTTGTCTTTCTTTACTGAAGATCAAGATCTGCTGATCAAGATGCTGAAATGAATGACATGACTTAATTTACCCACTCACCAGGACAGTGTAGAAAATTCCCCAACAACTGGAAGGCATTAAAAATATTCAAAACCCAAACTGAAGAAACTCACATAAATAAATCTGAAAAAGCCATAGATCGCTCATTTTGCAATAGAATTGTTTTGATGTTTTTCTGTGCTGTTGTGGGATTTAGGATAGATGAATGATATCTTCAAATATCATGAAGGTCAGTCTGGGTGACAAAAATAGATGTCCAAAGTTAGAGACTCTGAAGAGTACCAACCTGTTGGCAAACTCGGCCTTATCTTCAGTTACCTGGTATCTACTTGAGGAAGCGGATGCTGCAAAGTGAAACCGTTCTTCCCATTATGACGATATTTTCCCATCTTACCGGTACTCAAAAGGAAACCTGATGGATTAACACTTTGGTTATACTGACAGAATGACTCATAGGCTTTGAATTTTCAGTGTTTCAAACGTTTGCATAGAATGAGAGCTCTTGGCTCAAGACTTCCATGTTATTATTTGTGCTAAAAAGAAAAAAAAAGAGAGAGAGAGAGAGAGAGAAAGAAGGGGTACAAAGCAAACCAAATCATCTTTAATCCAAGATCAACACCTGCCTTTTGTGTTTCCTCAGACACCAGCAGTTGTTCTCCAGTTTGTCTGGAAGCTGAACTTCAAGACCTAAGCACAGTCTTTCAGTCTTTCCAGGTGGGAGTGTTGCTGTAGACATGTCCTTGCATGACCAGCTGGCTGATGGAAGGCACAAGGTGGCCCCAGTATGAACTCCTGCACAAAGGGATTTTGTTTCCAACATATACAACCAGATTTTGTTAATGTATGAAATTTAAGGCCCCAGATCTGTTTCTTTTTATAAAAGAGAGGTAAATGAATTATGTTAATTAGGTGTGCAAAGGAAATATAAAATATGGGTGCAAAAATGTGTGTCCCTTGTCCACTGCCATTCCAGACTACATGTCACTGAGGCCATCAGGCCATGTCTCCTTTCTTTTTTCTTTCTTTCTTTTTTTTTTTTTTTTTTTTTTTCCTGTCAATCTTCTTTGAATAGGTGAGAGGATAGAGTATTGTGGTGCAATTTCTCAGTTCCACTCAGGAACTGGTACCACTGGACCACTGGGAACCTGGGAACCTCTATGGCAGCTGCAGTCATCTGAACAATGCTCTGAGTTGGTCCAACAGAAGTGGTTATCTCAGTTGCTGTCCTCTGGTTGTGAGCTAAAATATGCTATAGAAAACAATGGGATAATGTCCCCTGTAGCTGGGTCCACATGCCTTGCTGCTACTCCAGATCTACTGACCTGCTTCATCCGTCCGTCCGTCCGTCCATCCATCCATCCATCCATCCATCCATCCATCCATCCATCCCAGCAGCCCAAGCCAAGCCACCCCCACTGGAAACCCCAAACTTGCATTGTTCTCAGCTGAGCCCCAAGCACATTCGGAAGCAACACCCAGAGCTGGGATTTCCTTCATGTCAGCACATGGAGGGGCTCTCTGCTGACTCACTGGATTGGTCCCAGAAATAGCAGGTTCAGAATAGAAACCTCCGTGCCCTTTCTGTCCTGGAGAACAATGTCTCACACATTTTTTTCTTTTTTCCCTTAAGTATGACAAAAACATTTTGCTTCCAACTTGGCAGGATTAAGCTAAAAGGGTTATGCGCAGTGCTCAGAGCAACTGACTGTATGCTTTAAAAGGAGAGGAGTTAATCAGTGGGACTATTTGCTACTTTCATAAGATTAATTTCTTTCTTATTTTTCTTTCTTTCTTTCTTTCTTTCTTTCTTTCTTTCTTTCTTTCTTTCTTTCTTTCTTTCTTTCTTTCTTTCTTTCTTTCTTTCTTTCTTTCTTTCTTTCTTTCTTTCTTTCTTTCTTTCTTTCTTTCTTTCTTTCTTTCTTTCTTTCTTTCTTTCTTTCTTTCTTTTTCATGGAGAGATGGAAACTTAAAATGGAAGGAAATTCAAGCAAAAATCTTTCTTCCCAACCTGATTCTTCATATTTTTGCAGGACAGTTATTAAAACAAAGACCAGTGAATCCAACAGACAGGAGAAGGAATATTACTGAAGTGTAGGATACCTCACACAACTCAAGTTCCTGTGGGGTTTTGGAATGTTTGCTTATTTTCTGTTATTATTTATAAAATGCCTAAACATCTATGAAGTGTGCCTCAAAAAGAGTAAGTCCCTTCTGTATTTAACTAAACATCAGCACTATGTGAATCTTGTAGCCAAATCTCTGTGGTTTGGTGGTGATCCTTGTACCAGCTCAGTTCCTGTTTGGTTGCAAGGGAGTTCTCAGGGAACCACACTGGCTGTGGCACCCAGCCTGTCTGACCTTCTGCTCCTACCACCCATCGCTCAGGCAGGCTGGCTCCACTACAAGCTGGCAGCACCCTATTTTTGGTAACTGATCCCCTGGGTTTTAGCCAACTGCCCTCTCAAGGGACCTTATCCAACTTGCATCTTTTCAGTTTAAGACTGGCTGGGTTGTCGAGTTAAGCCATGCACTCTCTAAGCACTGGGCAGAAAGCTTAACAATTTCTGAAATGTTGCAGAGGTTCAATCTATAAATTATTCAGAAAATCCAGGTCTTGCAGTCCTGGCCGAGAACACTTTCAGGAAGCAAGGTTGTTTCCTCAGTGGAGATGGTGACTACCTACCAGTGAACCAAGAAACAGAGGAAACAATACTCCTGTAAAAAGCAATCATGGACACTGGAGAAGTGCATTTTAATATATGCCTCCCCTAACTGTAGGAGAGGAGAGATTTGAATGGTCTGTTTTTCAGAGAGAGAATCCCAAGTCATCTTCTCTAAAGTATGTGTTGAGCTTTTGAAAGTCTTCCCCTTCCCCCTCCTCCCTGCCCGTCTGTACAATAAGTACAATTGTTAGACAAGGCAGGTCTTTGTGCTCCAAATTTAATACATAGTTTTTGACCCATGGAGTGATAAGCTGGAAAATAAATGGCTGGATTTTCCCCAGTGTTGAAGAACGCCTTTCAGATTGACTTGGGAACTTGCCTATTCTCGTCTGCCCACCTGGCTTTCACTTTGATATCCCTAACATTATCATAACTTTTATTGTCTTTTCATGTCAGTCAAACCTTCTTCACTAAATTACTTTCAGTTATACATCCTCTCCTGCTATTTGGTCTGATCATCATCTAAGATTTAAGGTGAAAAAGCTTCTTCTACTTGACAGGGTGGGAGGTGGAAATTACTATGTGAACAGTAAACTACAGGTTACATAAATAATATGTCATTGTATATCACCCACCGGAGCCTTAAATCAATTCATTAGTTTGTATAAAGCTTTTGTGTGCTTTTTAACTGCATCATATCCAAGTTGATTGCACATTTGGTCTAAGTTCCTTTTTCTTCCTTTATGTTGTCAGCTTTCAGCTTCTTATATAGTTATGCTGAGTGTGTTTCTAAAGATTGTTTTTCTTTGTTTAGAGGCTTGGTTTATATTTTTTCTCCACTTCTTGACACATCCCTAGCCCAAGGCAAAAGTGTGCATTTTGCTCATGGAAGGTAGACACAGGGATATTCTTCACTGTGCAGGAGTGAAAGGCAAGCTGAGATATGCCGGATTAATGAAAGGGGTACTGAAAAGCAGCTGGCTGATTCAGAGCAAGCTATTCACCTGCTTTCATGCTGCTTCACAGTAAAAAAAAAAATAAAAAAAAAAGAAAGAGAAAAAAACAAACTATAGTTTGAACAGTACTAGAGAGGTAATTTATCCTAATGCCAAGGAGTTTCCTACCTTTTCTTCATGGGCTAAATTTTCTTTCATAGGCATGTCAGGAAAGACTGTCTTGGTTGAACTTCAGGAGAGTAAAATAATCCAGGAGAATCTTGTTCTGGAAAAGAGGAGTATTAGTGGAATAACCTTTCTGTTTGTTTGTTTGTTTGTTTGTTTTTTGATTTTGTTTTGTTTTGTTTTGTTACTGGTTTGGAGAAATAAGGAAGGGAAAGACAACATTTTATTATATTGTCAGTAACTTCCCATGTTAAAATACTGGTCTATCCTGACTGCAAAGGAAAAACAGACATTGATTTGATACAATGGTCTATTTTATTATTCCAGCTGAGATTTTCTCTGCAGATCTCTTCTGTAAATCAGGAACTGCACAAAGCTCCTTTACAATGTAGACCTGAAATACAACAATGTCAGCCAAGACAATATTCAAACAGTCATGAAACAGTCATCAAAAGTATGTCTTCTTGTTTTAGTCCCCGTAAGAAATAAAAACCTTTCAAACAAAGCCAAATTCTAATGAATGGTGGCTGTTTAAATCTGAGTTACCAAAACCTTTGGCTGTGCCTGGACTTTTATTTTAATTATTTGTACCATTAAATATTAATAGGTCAAATAAACCCTCTCTCCCAAGCAGATGAAATTTGTACAATGAAAATAAGCAAATAAGCACATTGTATAACATGAGCCAATGTTACCCACATTGATATCAGATAATATGCAAATATAGACCCTGATTTCCCTGGACAAGTTTTCTTACTGACATTCTGTGAGACCAAGAAGGAAGTCATAAAAATTAAATAATAGTCAAGGCACTGAAACTTTTAAAATCTGATCCAAAGCTCATTGACTTCAGCTTTTTTTGTCTCTACTGGCTTAAGGAGCTTGGAGTGCTGCAAAACCTCAATCACACAGTGAAATCACTAAGTGGTGCCACAAAGATGAGGCAATATCATATTTGGTGGCAAATATATCCTTAATGGCTTAGCTACAGGGATGAAAAAGAAAAATGTGGAGCAGATTGTTCAATTTTTATTGGGATCTCCTGTATAATTTTACTACAGGCTCCCAATCTTTGCAGAAGCCCTGGCAGCAGATCATTCCAGCCAGCCAGGCTCTGCACATTGCTTTCCCAGCCGGCAACTGCATATTTGTCCCTTGGACTTTTTTTTGAAATTTTTTGTACCTTACTGATGAAGAGGAGTATGGGGGATCCTACAAGAACTAGGGAGATGTCCCAGGTCTGGGACCTTGGTGAAGTCCAGGCAAGATGTACTCTAGATTCAGCTCAGAGTCTACCTCATGAGGTGTAATGAAGAAGAGCATGTAACAAAATTGAAAAGAAGAAATGAGCAAGGATAGAAACTGAGAGTTTCTTGGATTGATTACTTTGTAAACATCCTCAAATGATGTCTGGAGAGGTTCTGGGGGAAACCCTTCTCCTCAATCTTTTGATTTCTTTTGACCCAATCATCAATCTTGGTGTGAGGAGGACTTCTAGCTGAGGTTAGATTTGTGCACTGAGGAGCAACCCCTATGCAGGAAGCCTGGTTTCTCTGAGATGTGTGAGTCTGCATGTGAAAAGGCTTTAAATTTGACTCGAATATGGTGAAAAGTTAGAAAAGCTGTGAAAAATTTTATGAACTAACTTCTGTTTCTTACTATGCCTCATCAAGTTAAGAATAATGTTATTAAAATTATGGCACTGGCATCATAAATTCAGGCAGTTGAAGAGTTAAGAAAAATACTGTGAAATTTAGAAGCTTTCAAAAATGAAACAGGGATTACTATAGCCAGAATATTGTGATAATACACCAAAAAGTGAATGTAAAAGTCCAATTTAAAATTTTAAAAATGCACAGTTCCACATTTTTTTTTTGTTTGTTTGTTTTTTTTACATGAAGAGCATACTATTATTCAGCAGAACAGCTATTAAAAATGATTTAAAATCCTTCCCCTTATAACTGCAATTTGTCTGCAATAGGAGAATAGGAGATCATGTTTTGGAGCAGATAATACAGAAGGACATATATTTATTTGAGTGGCATAGAAACTAGATTTCCAGCTTCCCATGATGTTCTGCAGTTGTGAAATATTGACCTTCTCACTCAGTAAAAAAACAAAATCAAAACCATAAAATATTTTCTCTAGAAAGAAGAGTTCAGGTTGATCAAAATACTTCAAATATTAAATAGAAATACTCAAATAGAAAAAGTAATTATTTTTGTTTTTAAACAGGTCCTAAAAATTCAAGAAAGGTTTATCTGATAACAACTTTCCCTGTAGTGTGATTTTTATTTTTTTTTTAATAATCTTTCAATTTTGGTGAAATCAAAGGGGATTTTTCTCATTCTGAGGTATTTAGATTAAAAATTTTAACCAGGTTTTCTAATGACATGCACTATTCTGGAGGCTGCTTCTCAAACTGTAACCCAAACAGTCTAAATATCGCACTTTGGCGTGCTGATGTGAATGAGACAATGCTTGCCTGGCTGAAAACCAAGTGTTCAGCCCTTCCAAAGCACGCTGATTGGAGTCATAACCATCCAGCTAAATTGAAGCCGGTAATTAAAAATATGCAAAATGGTTTGGAAATAATGTGGATCTCTCTGAATGTGGATTTTGAATATGGGTGTCTCTCACATGGGTGAAGTGGATAATTGCCTGCCTATCCTGCTTCTATTCACTGAGGATAATTGAGTTGTTGTCAAACACTTCTAACACTGCCTATCACACTAAATTTGAGACAACAGAGGGGTTCTTTGAATAATCTCATTTTTGAGGCTGAGGAAGGGAAGCCATTTCCTTTGTATTTGCCTGGGGAACGGCATAGCAACAGGAAATGAGAAAGACAGAAAGAATGGAGAGCGCACCAGACTTTGCTGCACTCTAAGGCTGCAAAGGTTCACCAATGTGACTCAAAGCCCCTCAGAGCACAAAGAAGGCTGACCTGTCTGTGCCAAATACAGCCTCTGGCTGTAGATTTAGGTGTTGCCACCTCCAGACAAGCTCTGGTGCTGGTGAGGGCTTTGCTTGAGCGCTCAGGTCTGCAGAACAGGAAGGACTCGTGATACTTTCACTATGATGGCTCCCATGATGGTCTGTCTCCTCTCACAGACCACCACAAGCCCCAGGCTTTACTTCTGCAGCAGCCTCTCCCACAACAGCTCCCTGGGCAGCTCTTTGAAGCCTCCTTCGTGGTACTGCCCCAGGGTTTACCATGGTTGGCATGTTTGGACTTCCTCACAGAGACATGCAGATGACACAGGTTGGGTCACTGCAGCATAGGAAAGGCGAAAGCAATGCTCCCAGAAATCTGAAGAGGACAGGTGTATTTTTCCTTCTGTTTGAGGCTCTCTGGCAGTGTGGCAGGAGAGGATGGGATGTCTCAAAGCAGCTGCAGCAGGTAGCTCCTGCTCTTTCTAGTGTGCTCCCTGGAGAAACCCTGATATTATTTGCCTCCCTTTCTCATCTGAAGTTGGAATTTTTTCCTGGAGAACAGGCACCTCAGTTTTGCTCTGAGGTGTCTGTTCTCCACACTCTCTCAGCCTCTTTCATATGATTTCTTAAATGAAAAAGCAGGCTGAGCATGAAGAACAGACTGAGACAGAATCATACTCACATCTGCCTTTTCCTTCTCCTGAGGAACAGGATCCTGCCTGGGGTGTTTCTGGGCACATGGTGATGAGTTTCACAAAAATTCCCTTTCACCATTAGGATCTTGGAATTTATGTTCCCACATTTATTATAGTAAAGAGGTTAACCTGGAGCTGCTGCAGCAGAAAGCTCTTGCATGTTGCAGCAGCCAGAACAAACCTTTGAAACCTGGGAGCACTTTCAGCCATTGTCTTCAAAGAGCCCCTGCTGTCAGAAGACCTTTTGCCACAGTAATAATGCAGTAGTCTTATGGCCTGGAGATGGCTTTTTCTGAGCAGCATCACTTTTATAGAGAATAAAATACACCTGGCTCCTACTATAGTCCCTACACAAAGTGCAGCTGCAAAAAGCTGCTGTCCATACAAGTTAATTAATCCTGTACCCCTGAGATTAGCATTTGTCTTGTTTTGATGGCAAAGGTTAGCAACTGTCATGAGCCAAGAGGCACTGATGCTGCTGCAGAAGGAAATGGTGTCTTCTCTGTTTCTGGGTTTGCTGGGATGTTTACACCGTTGTGGGAAGCAGCCCCATGCTAGGGCTGGCAAAGGGGCAGCTGCAATTGCTCTGCTTGGTGGCTTCATTGGCTTTAATATCCTTCTGCTTGGGCACAGGGTCCTGCATGGATGAGGAATCTGAGAGAAAAAGTCCAGCCCATGTTCATAGATCATTTTCATGTTCATATGACCCATCGGTCATAATTGCATTAAGCAGCCCCGGGCTGCTGGAGAGAAAAGGCTGGGCTAAAGTCACCCTTAACTCAATTTCTACAGCCCAAGTGGCTTCCAGGGGCCACACAGCAAGCAGGTGGCACTGCCAGACCTGGAGTTCAACCAGCGCCTGGCTGCAAGCAACAAGCCACAGCATTGGTTTCCATACTATAATTGTTAGTGTGTTAAATAAATTCCTCCAGGGACACGTGCCACATAAAATGTTTAACTCAAACAAACCGGAAAGCAGATCAGCTTTGCACTGTCATTTATATTGGAAGAGTAGGCATGTTAAATCCCTTTTTCCACAAATCCCTTTCAATAAATCAGTTTTGGAGCAATGCAGCCAGTTGTCAGGTACTTTAACAGTGCTGCACTTTTCAATGACTCTCTGTTTTAAAAGAGTTTCTTGAAAGTTATGTTGAAATAGACCAAATAGTTTTGGAAAAGAGAGGTGTATATCCAAATAGCTGGAGTGAATGAGCTCATTCTATGTATCAGGGAAATGCACAGCAGGCAAAGGGTGGCCAAAATTATAGGCCAGGTAATTTCAAAATGTTCTTGGCTTGCTGTGCAAACAGGTGTAAATCTGCTGGATGCATTAGAAGCGAGTGCAATTCAGTTGCAAGGCAGGAGGGTTTGAGAAGCCTTGGGTAAGACATGGGAGGAAAGCCTAGCTCCAGCTCATTAAAATAACTGTGCCTGGGAGCTTGCTGGCTACACCTGCTCTGTAGGAGTACTGGCAGTGCTTTCTCCAGCAGACAGCAACCTGCACTGTCTTTTGAAAGCAGGTATAAGGCACGGAGGCAACCCACAAAATGACCATAGGCATGA
Source organism: Anas platyrhynchos (assembly GCF_047663525.1). Classification (NCBI taxonomy): domain Eukaryota; kingdom Metazoa; phylum Chordata; class Aves; order Anseriformes; family Anatidae; genus Anas; species Anas platyrhynchos. Next base: position 13,821,237 of record NC_092601.1, on the reverse strand, counting down.
GGTGTCCCAGAGAGTTCAGCATGTATTGGCAGTGGTTTGCATCACTGGGTAAAAGCATTATGGGGAAAGCAAGAAGTGGAGGTGATGAGAAAATCAGGCAGGCCAGCACTGTCAAAATTATCTTTCACTGTCCCTACTCTAATGAATTCTCATGGCTGCTGACCAGGAATTCTCTATCCCAGTGTCTTCACACTGCCCTCCTTCCTGTCAGTTTTGCAGAGCTTATCTTTTCATGTGGCAGAGTGGAGTCCCAGGGTTTTAATTTGGATACAAATGATCTCAGAGCATTATGAGCCCCAGTAAATACACTTCAGGGCAAAATACTTTGGTTTCTACCTCATTTTCATGACTTTCCTTCTTGGCTTAGAGGTGTTTGAGCAAGGGAAAGAAGGAGCCATAGGACCTCAACTAAATTTCACAGGATATTGGTGAGCTTCCATTTTCTTTTCTCATTTTTGAACCTTAAAGATCTGTGTTGTATTCAGCCACATAGCTACACAAATTAAGAACTTAACTTGGCAAAAATCACCATAGAGTCCTTTATTGGCATCTTTCCTGGAATGCCAGCTGTTCGAGCAAAGCAGAGAGGCCAGGCTCTGCTGATTTCCCTACACTTGCAGATACCTGTTCCAGATTTATTTTTTGAAGAAATAATTTAGCATACAGGTGGTTTTGGGGTGGAAAGTCACTGTTTTTTTGCAGATCGCCAAGACTGATGTGACATCGGGTTTGGATCCAACTGCTAGCATCAGGGAACTGAACTCTGGTTTTAGCAAAGGATGCGGTTTGAAGTCCATCATTGAATCCAATTGCAGGTATTTGGGGATAGGAATAAAACCAAGAACTTCTTTCCTCTGAACTGCAGTTCAAAAGTCCTGTATTGTGAGTGGTGATTAGCAGAACTGATTTTATTATGACAAAGAAAACAGCAATGAAAAGTGCCAGCATCAAAGTCTGTGAACATTTTCCAGGTTTGCATTTTGGAAGACATACATATTTTCAAATATTAGGCTTTTAAATGGTTTGCAGATTCCTTATGTACAGAAGGACAGAGTAAATCACTTTCATGGGGCCACACTGCCTGATAATACCAATATACATTCATTAGCTACGTAACTGTTATCCCAGTCTGAAAGCTGTACTTTTGTTTCTCCGTAGTGCACTTAGAGTTACTGGAGCATGTTGATTGATTCCCATTACTGAAAGCTTCTATCAGGTGACATGCATGCAAAAAAATCATCCTTAGTTGAGAGACAGGAGGTTCATGGGGGGAACAGGTAAGACGATGGTGATAAAGAAGTGGAGCTTCCAGCTGACAAAAGAGTTGAACAGAACAGAAAAAAAGGAGAAGAGAAGAGAAGAGAAGAGAAGAGAAGAGAAGAGAAGAGAAGAGAAGAGAAGAGAAGAGAAGAGAAGAGAAGAGAAGAGAAGAGAAGAGAAGAGAAGAGAAGAGAAGAGAAGAGAAGAGAAGAGAAGAGAAGAGAAGAGAAGAGAAGAGAAGAGAAGAGAAGAGAAGAGAAAAGAAAAGAAAAGAAAAGAAAAGAAAAGAAAAGAAAAGAAAAGAAAAGAAAAGAAAAGAAAAGAAAAGAAAAGAAAAGAAAAGAAAAGAAAAGAAAAGAAAAGAAAAGAAAAGAAAAGAAAAGAAAAGAAAAGAAAAAAAGAAAAGAAAAGAAAAGAAAAACTCACCATGAAGACTGTCCACATTGGAATAAGTTGCCCAGAGAGGTTGTGTTTGGAGGGTTGGGCTGGACAAAGCCTTGGGCAACCTTGGCGTAACTCAGTGTTGATCCTGCTCTGAACAGGAGGGTGGATCACAGATCTGCTCATGTCCCTTCCAACCTGAATTGATTCCTGATTCTGTGACAAATTGCCAGTAACGAACTTTTGCCACTTAAAAACAAGTGACCAGGTTTGCTTGTCCTCAAGTACTCTCCTCATGCCTCCACTTTTTGAATTGAAGGGAGAACAAATGGAGATGCTGCATGGACTCCCATAAACTTTTGCAGCAATTGTTGCTGAGTCATGAAGTAACCACTCAGCACTTCTCCCTGTCTTGTTCTGTTTGCTGCCCATTTTTTCAGCCTAAATTGAGAGTGTTGATGGGCTACGTTTGGCAGAATAATAGGCAAGTAGTACAGGTTACAATCTGAGTATTTGTTTCGGATCAGCACAGTCATAATTTTATTGTTGCTGTTGAATTAGGATCTGGGTAAATTCCAATCAGAAATGTACAATCTACCTCTGTGGTAGTAATTACTGATTTGATTTCCAGGTGTCCTACAGCCAAGTACAGTAGGTGCATGTTGATATAAGTGTTCCAGCTTTCCTTGTGAGTTAATTATGTAACATGCGTATAAGAAATAAGCCATGAAAAACATGGAAATTCCCAGATTTTCATTTCCTCTCTCTTATTGAAATTCTGTTGAATAGATGGGTTGGGTGAGCACAGCTACAACAGGACTTGGGGATCTTGTGCAAGCTGTAGTCAATATACAAAGAAAAAACAGGTTAGTTAGTAAGACCTTGATTCTGACTATGTTATGAACTTCTGGGGAAAGGAGTGTTCACAAGTTTCAGTCTTTCCCTCTCCATATGCTTAGACAAAGCCCTGTGCCACAGGCCAGCAAAATTGATCAGGGTGAAGGCATTTAGTGCTAGCAGACAAGGATGGTACAGTGAACATACAACCATCACCCACATTTGATTACGCAGAAAGGTTTGGTGTAGTAGCTTTTAAAATGATGAAAACTGTCTCTTGATCCAGACCAAATAAATGCTTTGCATTGCTTGCTGTTTAGGCATCACAGATATGACTCCTTCATGCAGTATGCAGCTCTGGCAATACAATCAAAATGGCAAGAAGGTATTGTGAAACTTGCACAGCAAAATGGTATGAAATTATTTCTGCATTCCTCTTCTAACTGAATCAAACTACCACTTCTGAACTGTTTTTTTTTTTTTTTGACACTATGCTTTTAAATGGATGTTTCCTTGTGTTTGTGGCTGCTGTGGATAGTAAGACCCTTACAGCTTCAGCATCAGACTAGCTGTAGGAGGTCCTTGGAGGTCCTGACAAAACTGAAGGATTTCAAATCTGAAATTCACTCTAGTGACTTGGCACAGCCAAAGGGATGCACGAAGTCTCCCTTCTAATGCTATATCAACGTGGGCATAAAAAGTCAGAGAGGTGACCCATTCCACAGGCATTTATGCAGACCACTGCAAGTAGAGACTAGCTAGGATGCACTGCAGCCAAGAAGTAGCTGGTTCCTGCAGAGCCCTAGTGCTGTCCCAGATAAAAGCCCAAGCCTGGTTTCTCCCCGAGTGTCTGCTCTGCCCCGCTGCCACCCCCTACAGCTGCAGCAGAAGTGCTTCTCTCTGAGGCCAGCTTTGTGTTGTGCTTGGCAGGCAATAAGGCCCTGAAAATAATCTCTTGTATTAGCTGAAACCCTCTCATGCCAACTTCGTGATCCCTCTGACATATTTGCTGCCAGCTTTTGGTGTCAGTGTGTTGGCCGGTGTCTCAAAGCAGTTACATTTTTAACACTGCACAATGCGTACCTTCTCTCTGAGCTTCCCTCTTTTGTGGATGAGCAGGACGTGGGGAATTTGGCTGGATCATTGCTTTCCCCAGTAAAGACTGGGGACTGATGGAGAAAATGATCTGTTGTCCCCCACAGTGTGCACCAAAATGGCATGTGGTAAGTCTCATTCTGATTTCTCAAATGCTGGATAACAGCCACTGTCTCTCCAGCCCCATACAAACTCTTTGGGACTGTCAGTTCTCCAGAGCCTTATTTGAACAATTCACTGAAGAACTGGAAGGGATAAGGTGATCTAAAAACACAGTGAAATTCCCCCCCCCCCTCCAAAAAAAAAAACAACACTGGAAGGTTATTATTATCTTTTACTGTATTAAGAAATAACCCCATCCATAGGAAAATAGTATCAGAATACTGAAGAGATGTAAACAGTGATCCTCATTAAAATAATTTTATAATAATAAAATGAGCACACATTGAAATAAAACTTGAGGAGGAGTAGGAAAACAAATGGTTTAGTGTCCTCTTATAATCTTCTGTTCCATTTCTCTCCATCTTTTAAGAAGCCAAATGGCTTACTGAACATTAACAGAGAGGGCAAGGCACAAAACCTGTCCCTGGCATGGAAGATTGTCCAGCATAAAATTCCCTGTAGCTGTTGGAGTTAGAAACTGTTTTCAGTGCTATTATGTAGACCAATTACAAGGCAGCTATTGAATCCTCTATTGGCTATGACCTGCAGAACTTTAGTGACCACAGAGCAGCATTGCACGGTGCCAACCATCCCTTTGCCATGGAGCCTGGGACCAGGTATTGAGATGATTGCGAAAAGAACGGGCTTTGTAATAGCAAGAGCAAACCAGACGGCAACAAAATAATGAAAGCATCACAATGAAAACAAAACAAAACAAAGCAAACAAACAAACAAAAAAAAAAAAAAAGGAAGGTGGCTGTAGCTATCCATGAAGCTATGGGGAACATTGGTGACAGGAGAGCACTGTGCAAGGTTGCTTTCATACAGCACTGAATGTGCACCTGCAGAGCAACCCAAGCCATTCATCAACTGGAAAATGAAATAGCATCTGTGTTTTTCTTTAGCTCGGCCTGCTTTCCTGTATTCAAGCCCATCACTGAATATTTTGCTACAATGTATTTAATATTTCAGGTGGCATTTCACTGATACAACAAAAATAATGAAGTGTACACAATGCTGGAAAAATTCTTCTGACTCAGCACCTCAGTTGCCCTTCATAGTGTTGGTATTTTTCAGTCAAATACATTTGGTCTCATGAATTAAGAGATCTGTCTTAATTTTGTCCACAGTTGGGGAAGTTTTGCTATTTCCATTATTCTGTGCTACATGCACAAAAAAATAAAAGCAAACTGTAATATATTTTTGTGGACAAAATGAGTTTGGGTTCTTTCACTTTTCTTTTGGCATTCTCTCCTGTTGACAGCATGATTTGCACAAAATTACATTCTGTTGATAAAAATGTGCTGAAATGTCTTTCAGTTTCATTGACTGAATGATTTGAAGTAAGAGGTTTGACAAAATGCATGTTGTCGACAGAATGAAATGGGGCGGGTGGAAGGAAGAGTACACTTCAGACATATGGAGTGAGCAGTTATATATGCACTTGGTTTGTTAAAAACTCTCTTCAGAAAATATTAGAAAGGATATTGTGGGATTCAGTGAAGACAATAGTTACTTTGGAAAATCTCATTTGCACAGATACATCTGGCAGTGGAAAAAGGCATAAAGAAAGTTAATGGGTGCAGAATTTGGCCAGAGATCATTGCAAGTGCTGTTATACTTCTTTAGATGTCTTTCTATCCAAATAAATTTCCTCCATTAAGTTTACAGATTTCCTCATTCAGCTTTTAAGGGAATACTTGTACTGGAAATGAATGAGACAGGGAAAAGAGGTATGTTAAAATTTATGAAAACATCTGTTGGACGTTCTGAGAAAGATGCTTTTGTTTTAATCATCTTAGCAAGATTGATGGATTTTATCAGGGCTAAGTACTGAATAGTCCCAAATGGGCTCTTTATCCCAAAGGCAAAGCACTTAAGCATATGCCTAATTTTAAGCATGTGAATAATGGCCTCATTGACTCCAGTAGAAAACTCAAGTGCTACAGGCTGAGTATCTTGGATTCTAAGGTACTTTGGACTAGGGTTAAAATTATGACCAAATCATATCAAAAACTAATCTTGAGTGTAACTTTATAAAAGTATTAGAATTTAGGACTAAGTTTTCTATAAAATAAATCAGATTATGTACATGCAGCTTGTTTTATAGGATGGAAAGGATAGAAAGATAATTGCCTCTAAGACAAGTAGACATTTAGGGAGACTTACATGATATTAAGACTTTGTGTGGTAACACAGGAAGGATCAACCCGGTGAGAAAACAAAAATCTGTTGTCCATAGTGGGATTGCTTAATTTTAGCCAAACATATTCATTATACAATATGTTTACTGCTTTAAGTCAATTCTGAAAAGAATTTTAGCACTTTTTTTTTTTTTTTTCTTAGCTGTTTTCTTGCAACAGCATCCTTTTGTTGAGCACCAAATCCATCTGTCAGTCAGAGAGGAGGAGGGAGAACAAGAGTCAGATTTGTGCTCTCTTTCAAGAGTGGTTCTGTAGGTATGGTTATGAGCTGTGGATTCTTCTGGGAAATTTGGCTTGTGAATTAAGTTGTAGATGGTGCTAAATTTCCATTCCAATGTCCAGCTCATTTTTTTTTAAAGGTTGCTATGTGTATCAGAATATGGTGCTGAACTACCTTAAATTACTTTTCCAGACCATTATTCCCATTTCAGGATTCACTCCCACACCACAAACGCTTACTGGCAGGAGCTGGTTCAGAGTAATAAACAATAGGGCTTTATGTGCACATGCTCAGTTCATCTCATTCTGTTGTTAAAACTGATTGCATTTCTCTGTTCAAACAACAAGTGAATCAAACTAAAGGAAACACCTATGCAAAATATTTGTTACACAGGGATGATCTCCTTGTGGTTGGATGTGCTGGAGTACTGTAAAAGCTGAGCAGTAAAGTGGGCTGTAGTGGTTATGATGTGGAAAGAGGGAGCCCAGTATGCATCTTTTGAGAAAAAAGTATGCTTTGGATTAATCTAATTAATACTAAAAGAGAGAATTTGGCGGTGGTTCAGTCTGACATAGTGCTTAACATGGAAGGCAGCGTTGAGCAGTTACCAGATACATAAGCTAAGAACATCCTCATGGCATGTATCATCTCTTTGATTCTAAAGAGGACACCAGTGTTCATGATCTTTCCAGACAGGCATTACCCAGGTGATCAAATATTATCATGCTTGACTCATTCCACACTTGCACCTGGTGGCTATTGATTCCTGTTTTTGGAAAGCCTTGATATACATTGCACATGCCCATTTTGAATGGAAATGCTCTTCAATAACATTTAATGGTACAGGAGTCACACCTGCAAAACAAAATGTTTTACAGAAATTTTGGAAATTGCTTTTGTTTGGCCATGAGAAAGTTTTTCTATTTTGCTTGAATGATGTCATTATTCTTTTAGATTTTAAATGGCAATTGCCATCCAACTCACCAAGACTTGGAAGTGCACATTTGTCCTCAGACGTAGGATGCAATGGTGTCTCAAGAAGCTATGCACATCTTTCTGGTTAACATTGCCTATGTTTAGGGCTGATCTTACCCATTGGGCAAAGGTGGTTGCCTGTCTCAAGAACAGTCCAGGTAGATCACCATCTATGATGTCATGAAGAAGACAGATGGAGAGAGGATGCAATGCAGGTACTGTAATCAAACACATCCTTTTCTAGAATGAAATTTACATGGCAAAAAAATATACACAAAAAGTTAGATTTTCCAAAGCTGTGAAAAAAAAAGATGGATTAACTGATCTGATGTGAAATAGAGAACTTTGGTTAAATTACTTCACAACACATAAGCTATAAGCTGCCAAAAAGAAGTCCATCAAAGCAAACTTTACACTTGAATGTAAAAGACAGCCAGGCAGATTTTGCTGGAAGAGGAGGAATGCTGGGGTACAGTCACCAGGCACAGAGCTGGTGCTTACCTAACCATGGAAGAGGATAGAGTGTCAGACCATTTTCTAATTCTGTTTCTATTATCTGAGAGTAGAGCAGATGACAAATCTGTTAGTTCAGAGTGTTGACACAATAAGCTTTTATCACTTTTTGTCAACAGAACATAATTGTGTTCAGATTACCCTGTCACAGGGGAATAGCCATAAGATCATGTTGTCCATTAAAACAAATGTCATGTTCTATTTCTGGGCAAACAAGAGAGAAATAGGAAGAGCAATGCAAGTAAAGAAAAAGCTTGAACAAACTATTTTTTGAACAGCATTTTAGTTATACTGACACTGTGATAAAGCAGCTGTTCACCCGAATCTGACTCCCTCTAGCCCCTCTATATTAGATGCCAAGCCCCTGTGTTTCTAACGTCTTTCCATCCCCACACCATCAAATCCAAACATTTCAGTGCTCTTTTCTTCCAGCACTCTTCTGTTACTGATGCCAACTACGAACCACAAACAGTGTGTCAACAGCTGGAGTGAGAGAAACTCATCAAGGAGTGAGAGCAATGCTCTCCAGGGTTTGGGCATGATTGGTGGGTGGAGGGCCATGACTGAGGGCATAGCTGAGATGACATAGAGGTGTCTGGTTCGAGTTATCACCCTATTTGCCCTCTCTGTTGGTCTTCAGGATCCACCTTGCCAAAAACCTGAAGTATGGCCCCTTATTGGAGACAGTAATTGTGGGGCTATCATCTGGATGCCCATGGCAGGGAAGGCATTATATTGCACCTTGCCCTGTGTCCGCAGAAAATCATTCTGCCTCAGGCATCCATTCAATAGACAAAATGCAACCTCAGCTGCAGAAACATGTTGCATTTTTTCAAGATTAAGCAAAGTGAGAACTAGTATTTTTAATAAAGCAGATGGAAATATTTAGTTGGCTTCATTCTAATGGAAATAAAATTCTGCACATCCATCATTTTTTCTTGTGACACTCTGGAGACAGATGTAAATGGAAATCTGAAGGCTGAAGGGGTTTTGGACTGGTAGCAGTGTTTGTGTACAACAGACAAAGGGGATCCGTCAGTGAGGGGAGGAATCAACACCACTTTGTGCTTCCTGGTTTTTGGGGGTGGCTGTGCTGCATGGTCCAACACAGGTGCAGCCCCTTCTGATTTCCAGTAGCAATGACAGTATGATCCAATGCATTTGGATTTAAAAATAAGAAAATATTCTTAGGGGAAAGAAACAAACAGAAGTTCCCCTTCAAAATTCAAACTCCATCTCCCTTGGCCCAAAATTTCTTTCCTCGTAAAGTCATGTCACGCCTCACACCTTCCCATTAGTCTTTGACATGATACTTTACCAACCAAGAGACCCAGAGGGGTTGGGGGTTGTAGGAGCTTTAAAAAAGAAATAATTAATCTCCACTGAGAGTAATGTGCTGCCACATATCACTCAGCATTTCATCAATAGCTTATGGAGTCAGGAGAGGTGACTGAGAAGGAAACAGGAACTAGCTTGTGATGTTTAATGATGGAAACTGAGATATTTAAAATCTCCTGTGCCCATTTGCTATGCAGGCTGCTCAGATGCATTCAGTGTAATTACAGCACCCAGACAGAAGAGTTTCATCTTCTACGCTCTTGGTGCCACTTTTATGGCAATTTAGAAAGTGATCACACAGAGACAGAAACACTGATTAGATAACACATACAGCCTTTGTGTATTCTGTTCATGCAAAGCTTTGAACTTCTGGAAGCTGTCATATTGAGCTAGAAAATGCATATCCCGGAGGTAGCTATGACTATGTTGCTGTCTTTATTACTTTCTGAGTGACACTGTTTGAAAGCTTTGTGCATGACACAGCAGGTTTCCAGTCCAGATGGGCAGCTACAGTACTAAGTGAGATCCAAGGAGGTGTTCCTTGAAGCTAAAGGCTGTTGGGAGAAAGCATCTGCCATCCTCCTCTAATTGCTGTCAGTTTTGGAAGAAAGGTTGGTACTACATCTAGACATAAAACCCAACTGGGCTGCTATTTCGATCTGAGTTTTCACTCTTGCAGCCTAAAAATGACATTTAGGCTGAGATCCAAAGTAAGGACTGACCCTGACAGCTTCCCATGGATTAACTGGGAACAGGAACCTAGGCAGCCCATCCTCTCTATATTACGTAGCCTCTATCTTCTCCCTGACCCTGCTTGTGTCTCTCTTACAGTAACACCACAGAGTGATGCAGTCTGGTCTTCAGTGCCATTTTTCAGCTCATCCAGATGCACTTAAGCTACTTGGTAGGGAACTATTTTTGGCTTGTATACCTGGGACAAGGTAGGAAGAGTACAAAAAGCCTTCCAAAGCCCCCAAAACCAAATTATTGTCAAATACTACAAATAAGAAGAGAATGCACAGCTCTAAGTGGTTAACAGGAGGTGCAATGCCATATCAGAGTGGACCGCAGGCTGCAACCTACAGCTGCCTGTATTTTGCTCTCACTGACTAGACCCCTTACCCCATCCCAGTATCCCTGTAAAAGCCTGGTCAGTGGGATGCCTCACCTTGGAGTCTCACTCTGCATTCTGCAGCCAGGTTTTTATTGGTGTTTTCCACAGTTTCTAGCAGTTAAAAAGCAAATGGTTTAATTTCCCCTTGTAGTGGGTGCAGAGATATTCATAGACGGGATGGAAAAAGGGCCATAGACTCAGCTAGATACCCAGAGGAATGCAGCTAGCAGTGAGGAGTCAGTGAGCAAGTAGCTGGGAATTAAACTGATGTTTCAAAGACAGAAGGGAATAAGGTATCATCTAGTCACAGCTGTTCAGCCACTCAAACAAGACATGGAAGGATTCTCAGGTGGAGCAGGCAGGAGGTAGGCACTGAAATATGTTTTCATCTTTTATTCTGGAGTGTCTAAATGAGATCACAGCAGAGTAGCAGCAACAGATGTTCTTTCCAACCACTGTGTCAACAACCAAAAAAATCAGTATGACAGGTAAGTATCAGTCCATGAAGTATCATATTTGACAAAGTTGCCCTGGAGCAGGTGGGTAGCTTCAGATAACTGTTTTTGCTCAATGACAGTTGAGAAGTGTCTTGAGAGATGTGTTCAGGACCTGCTGCTATCTGAACCTGATAAATTATGACCAAGTCTTAGACATAACCCCCGAATTGACATAGGGTCCCAAATGTCATTAGACAGATCATGGCAGCGCAGCAGAAAGACATAGAAAACACATGAAGCTTAGAGACTACAACAGTATAACTGGTATATACTGAGAAGAAAGCAACATTCTCCATCTCTTGCTTTTCTGTTTCAAAGTGGAAACTTCCCTGTTAATTTGTGGAAGAAACATTCCTGATTTTCATTAAGCTTAGCTTACTAGAAATTTTAAAAGAAAGCTTTAGTGCAAAGTAGCTGAATTCAACCTATTTTTGGAGAATCACTGGTGCCAAGGGCCAAAATACATCACTTTTTCATAACTGAGGGTTTGAAAAATATTTGACATCAATGTCTCTCTCCAATTTCACCGTCACCATTGTCCATCTCCCCTAATTTCATGCTTTATTAAAAAAAACTGATTAGCTGTACTAGGCTTATCTCATCTTTACTTGGAATGAAGTGCAACTTATGTTTATGAAGACTACAATATAAAACAAAACAAATCAAATCAAACAATCAAACAGCTAAACAAACAACAACAAAAACAACAGCAAACAGGAGAGAATAAACTAATCATATCATACAATCATAAAATGTTTTGGTTGGGAAGGAACCTTAAAGACCATCCAATTCCAACTCCCATGCCATCAGTTTGTCAAGGGCCCCATCCAACCTGGCCTTGAACACCTTCAGGGGTGGGGCATCTACAACTTTTCTTTGCAACCTGTTCCAGTGCCTCACCGCCTTCTGAGTGAAGAATGATTCTAATAAATGATTCTGCTTGACACCTTGGCTAGTAATATGAATGTCAACACAGCCACAGATCAGTGAGACACTTACGTATGTGCTTGTGTTTAAGCATGTGTTTAAGACTGTTTAGGTTCAGCTTCCTGCCAAGGACATACTTCACTTCTGGGACATGTGTGACTTAAGAATATGTTAAGTGTTTTAGTGATTTGGTACCAGCCCAATGAATGCCCTTCACAAGTAGCTGACTAAGTATGTGCAGTTATTTCTTAGATAAAGAGAGTTCATAACTGTATTATTTGGTTGCTCTGCTATCAGCCCTGCTGATCTGCAGGTGTTGCATTGATTAAAGGACACTGAAGAGAAAGAAGTCTCTGATAATCTGTCACTGTGTTTATGTATCTAGACTTTTCTTTGTGAGCCCTGTTTAACTTGGTTTGATGGCTAAGAAGAAAAACACCACCAATTTTTGAGTTACAGATGGAAATGAAGTGCCCTAACATGATGGGCTCCAGTATTGGCCAAGCATGCTGTGGTAGGGCAGAGGAAAGCATGTAAGCAGCTAGACATGGCAAAAAAATGTGTGAACATCTTCAGAAATGGTCCAGCATTTCAGATCTCCTTGGGTTTCCACAGATTAAATGCACGGTTATGCTTACAGTGCGCTGGATGGAACCATAAGACCTGTCTTTGATGCAGTAGAGATTTATAGAATTTACTGGAATCTTAGAAATTTGCTAATTACATTGCTTTGCCTGTGGAAATCATCCCAAGCTGTGCTTTTTACATCTTTTTCCTCTCTAGTGACTACAGCTATGGCCTCAGTGTTAAGTATGCAAAGGGCCTTGCTGGGCAGCTGTAGGTGGTCCTGCTACTTGTTAAACATCACTGTTGAATATGTGGATGCACAGTAAATGAGTGCAGTTCATCATAGCCTTTGGAAAGTTGATTGGCTAGTAAGTTTTTGAAGGGTCAAATACATTAATATCTGTCCCCACTCCACTTTTTGAAAAGTAAATGGATAGGAGCGACTCTGATTAACATGTCTCTTCACTGTATTCTACTTCTAATATATACTTAAGGATGACCTTTTTCTGCAGTGTGTATGTGAAATGGATAGAGAAAGACATGACTCCTGTAAATAGCTTGCAGACAGAGTTGCAGGTTGTACTTAAAACAAAGTACTTATGGTTTTTAAAGTAAATAATTAGGGCTAGCTTTGTGGGCCTTCTTTTTAGTTAGTGTTTGAAGTAGATGAAAATCATTGGATTTGATTTTCAAGCCTTCTTTCAGCTCACATAAGAGCTATAGACAGACTTCAGTTTACATGCATTTCTATCCAGACTTGTTCAGTCTGTCTGTCAATGGCTGAAAATCCATCAGGATTATTTTTGCAGAATGCATTTTTCACAATTGCAGACTTCCTTGCTTCTACTACTAAACTATCCTTTACTTTCAGAAATATATGTTTTGGGGTACTCCCCTGTTTTAACAGGATGGACCCCAGTAGTAACACCAGGTGAAATTATTCACTTGTGAGATTTCTGAAAAGATGGCAGAATGTCTGAATTGGCTCCAGGAATGCTAGTCACTTCCCTTAACTCAATTTTAAGAGCAATTTTGTGTAGCCTGGCTGCAACTAGATGAACTGCTTGTCTTGAACCTTCCCCAGAACTCTGATAGATACTTATTTATTATTAAAATACAACCTAAGAGCAGGAAACTCTTAAAATTCCCCAAAGCTCTCCTCTAAAAATAAAGATTCATTAGTTGATCCTAGATAAATAATTCTTACTTGTTCCCCAAAGTGAAATCAGACTCCTAGTTTCTATCTTTTGAGTATCCCTTTTGGCTTTCTTTGATTGTGGGTGCAGCATTTTTTGTCTTGGTTTGCCGGTGACACTCAAGTGTTAAAGCCAAATTTTGCGAAGCCATGCAGAGGGTAATGTCAGTTCCTAATGTAATTCTCATAGTAGCCTGGAATGACCTTCATCCTCTCATGGTGACTTGTGTTTATTTTGGCCACTGCCTAGAGCTCCAATTTTCCCCTCTGTCTGGAAGATATCTCATGTATCCTCCCTGTTTATGGTCATATTCACCTCTGATGTGTCATCTTTAGCATTATTATCCATCTTCTGGATTAGATATAAACCCAAGTTCTTGAATACTCTTAGTCATTGAAGATCTGATGGCACTTTTCACAAAAGGAGATTACTAACTTCCATAACCTGGCCACAGGCCAACTTGGCTCATTATGCTCTGCCTACCAGAAATTCCTCCTGCTGTTTCAATAGCCATGTTGTTTTTCATTTTCTGTCCTAAACAACTACTGAATAGATGCTGTTTTTTCACTCCATGCTATGGCTCAGTAGTGAACGACACTTTAAACTGATAGCACTTCTTTCCACTTGTAAAATGCTTTGGATCTTAGGGGCATGTTTACGTGCTACATTTTTGCTTCAGGAGAGGTGCCCATGCAGTAGTGGTCCCCAATCACTCCACACCTTGTCGTGGCAGGATTCTCTGCCAGCCCTACATATGTCTTCACAAGCTCAGTTCCCCTCAATGCTCACAGAATGGTTACTCTCCCTGGCATTTATTTTTTCTAAATAATTCCAGTATTTCTTCATTTTCCCATCTTGTTTCTCTTGATGCCCTTAGAAAGAAACACTGGGGAAGGAACGTAGCTGCTAAGAAATGGCCTACGGACTGAGAGGAGTTATGTGCCTTTCCAGCTGCTGAGAATTCAGGCCAGGAACTTTTTCCATATATGGGAGAACTTCTAATTTAAATGAGTACTATTAACTCGGGTTGTCTTCTGGTTGGTTTTTAGTTTAAAATTAACTAAACATATGACTGAAGTTTTCTTAGAGTGGGTTCCAAAAGGATCCAGGGGACAGGAGACTGTGGTGAGACTTGGCAGGTAGGAGAGCTGCCCCTGTGAAGCACACTCACACCAGCTACAGAGCACTCTCTCTCATGCTCACCTTATTACCATTTTAAGGATATTTTCAGATCTCAGCTTTTACTAAAGCAAAAAATAGCTGGTGCAAAAGAAAGAAGACCAGGTAATGCCTAGATGTACATGGGAAGGGTGGGGAGGATGTGTGAAGCACCAAAAATTGTGTCCAGGGATAATTGTATTTGTACCATCTTCTTTATTTACTTTTCTATTTCTATTTGATTATGGTTTGCCAAAATCAACAACTCTGATTTTAATACAGGTGCTTTTGTTCCCAAAAATGGTCTGAATGAAACTTGGGATTGTGATTTCTTACCCACAGTCATACCAAACCTTGGAAAGCTTTACATGCAAAGGGTCATCCTTTTATTTTTGCTTGCTCTGTTTGCTGTTATTAGCTTCTCCTATCTAGCTCTGATACTGCTGTTGTAGTATTTTGCTCCAGTACACCATGATATGACAGAATGGCAATAGCCATTAAAGATGGACCTTGCAAATGTGCCCTTGATTGCTAACAGGTCTTAGAAATCCAAGACCCATATAATCCAGCCCAAATAATACCTGAGATGTTCATATTAAGAATGTTGCATGGAGGGACTGCCAGTCTTAGGAGAGTCAAAATTTGTGATCAAGGCTGAAACAAAAAAAAGGTCTTGGAATCCTCATGTTGCCTTCTGCTCAAGCCCTTCAGGCACATTCAAACATAGAATGTGAGAACTAAGTATGAAAATTGCAGTAATAAAAAAAAATGCCCCAGTTTCACTTTTCCTTAAAAACTTGAATTGCAGCCCAAGATCACAAATAGGTCCTCTCAGGTTTACAGACTTATAAAGAGACCCTGGGCACTGTTTTGAGTAAACTTGGACTAATTAATGGCTTAGTATTAAAAAATACATTAAATCTGTGGTTCTGCACAGTTCCAATATAAAAGCAGGTGAAATCTGTTAAAAGGGAAATGTGGCTTGTGGCAAGTTACATACGTGACTAACAAGCAATGAGAGTCCCTTGGGACAAGTCATGTCACATCTTTCTGTATCAGTTTTTCTATCAGTAATGACAGGATGGGAGGACTTATCTGCCCTAGCTGCCTGTTTCATTTGCAAAATAGTTTGAAAATCACTAGGGATGGTGCAACATGTTAAAACTGCATAATTCAAAAGCATTTAAAATTTCTGTCTTAGGAGGAGTAGGAAATCTCACCTTTTCTACAGTGAAGAGGCAACAGCTGACTTATTAGTCTGAGTCCTATATATAGTGATCCATCAACACCAGGATCAATTTCCTGAAGGTCACTAGCTCTTTTAAATTCCTCTGTCCTCTGAATTCAGGCAGTGAATTTATAAACATGAATTTAGCTTCTCTTCCTCACCTGCATTTTCCCTTCTTTCTCTCCTGATAAACACAGGCATTGTAACTTTAAGATTTTAAGACCTTTCCCAGATGGAAAAGGTCATTTGTCTTTCGCTACTCAACACTTCCTTCATGAGTTCATTTAAACATTGCCAGACATCAGAGGAACAGAACTCAGCTGTAGGGTTATCTATGTCTTATTCCCCTTTTGTGTAGGTGGCAAAGCTGATCTAGAACAAAACTGTTTGGTTCCCATAGCAATTTACAACATGTAGCTACCATAATACTGTACTCTTCCCACTCCTTATCTACACCTGTTATGTCTTTCTTTGCCACCCAGCTAAGAGCTATAATGTCAGCATTATTTTGAATGGCATTAGGCAGTCTATTTTCTAAGCTTCGTGCAGTTTCTCACTGTTTTCAGTTAGGACGGGATGTGCTTTTAATCTAAGTAGTAAAAAGCACGCACTGTATTAATCAGCCACTTCCAGTTGGAGTCTCAATGAAAAGTTAATTAAAGGAGTGGAATGAAGGGATATTACAGTGCATCTACTAATCTTGGTGCATTATTTATATGAAATCAGTCATCAAAATTAGTCATGTGCATTATCTTGCTGTGTGTGGTCTGGTTTGAAATGGTGTGTTTGATTCCATTCAGCTCCACTGGCTATGGTTAAGATACGCATTTGATGTGTTATGCAGTTAGATCATATTTTGAAAGTTTATTATGTTCTCTATCTCTCTGTATCTGCAGGCTCAGCATCAAGGGACCATTAAAAGCTTTCAGCTGAACTTTGCAGTGTGTCTGAGATGAGACAAGTGACAAAAGTCATTCTTTCCCATAAGTTAACAGGCGCAGCTGCTGAAGAGTCCACTGGCTTGGTGCTGGCTGCCAGGATGTGATCTTGCAGCCTTTTGCTACATTTTGAGTGCTAGTGGCATGTGTGGCAGTGGGTTTGCTGGGGACATTGCTTACAGGCAGTACAGTGGCCCAGGCCCATGCCAAACTGCAGAATGCTGCCTGCTCTGTTAGGGAGCAAGATCCCTAACTCTGCTGTTAGATACTAGCAAACTCTTACCAGGTATCATATCTCCTGCTTTTTAATTTTTTCTCTAACTTTTCTCCTAGGAGGTATACCCATGAAGAATCAAGACTGACAAAGTTATTTCAGGTTCTTATGGCATTCTGGGTGGTCAATGAACTGCTCCTTCCCTCCCCTCCTTGTCTCATCCTCTCCCGCAGAGGAAGCAGATAGAGTTACAAGTTTCAGGCGAGGAGAATAGTTTAATGATCCCTCTTTAAGGTCACTGTCAATGCTGCTGCATAAATTCACCTACTAGGGGTTGCTGTAAAAGCAGTGCTGTTAACCAGGGACAGTGGGGTGTAACGTTACAAAGCTGTGCATGGAAGTTGCCCACTTAAGTCACTGAAACATTTTAATTGGCACTCAGTAACTCTCCTTTTCTGACGGCTGCATTTAATAGAATGAGCATGTGCTCCTGGCTTGAGTTGCATTGACAACACAGTCCCTGAGAATGCATCCAAATTTTTTGTCTATTGACTGCAATGGGGCAAACATAAAAATACAGCCATTTGTTCAAACACAACACATAGCCATGAGCAAGCTCAGCCTGAATGGAAGAGCCAGGCAAAGAAAGAAGTGGCTGCATTGGCTGTGTGCTGGGACCACCCTATAAGCTTTTCCCAGAAGCTGTGGGAGAGTTTGCTCATTTGGGGGAACAGGGAGAGCAATTCAGGGAGGTATGGCTCTTCGCTTCAGTTCTTCCCCAGCTTTCCTCACTGCTGTCCTTCAAATGTCTTTCACATGTCCTTTGTATATATTTTGGAAATTTATCTTGAAACAAATGAACGTGTATAGCTAAGATGCACTGTCCTCACGAGGGACTGCAAAGTGATAGTGAACTATCAAATCTGGTGAGCTATATACAGCCCCTCCTGTCAGATATTGCCTCACTCTGTAAATAGTCTCAGCTTTTTTGCAAGGTTTACCTACCTAGTTTTTTTTCTGCCCGTGGATATAGACTGTGATCTTTTATGTTACCCTTCCTATTGATGTGACAGCTGGGGGTGAACGATGTAAATTAATTGGGAGATGCCCAAAGTGGATGGAAAAATGTTCTTGATATCCAGGACTGCAAAACTGGAGAGAAATGCATAATCTAGATTATTCTCCATATTTTATAACTTTTTCTCATTGGCTTTCTGGTTACAATGACTAAGAGGGGTTATTATCTTCAGTTTCTCATATAGACAAGAGTTCCAGAATGAACTGTAGCATTAAGTACAAAATGGATATCTCTTGATCAAGGCTACATCCCCTCTGACTTTCCTCATAAGATATTAATAAGAGAGAGGCATTATCACATTCCATTTAACAGGTGTGTGGAAGAAGAAATCTCATAATCATTTAATTCCTTCTACAGTAATATCCTTCATCTGCTTTTGCCAATTATGAAGCCAAAGCAATTTTCTACTTTGTTTTCCATTGAAAGCTGAAGATGAACTTCAGGAGATATCAAGACCAATTTATTTTCTAGGATTTGCTTTCTTCATGCCAAGGAATGCCAGGGTAACCTCACTGGGTTTCATTTAAAAACAAGATTTCAGAGGAAAAATGCCATGGCTTTAGACCACTGTCTCTGTTAGTTTATTAAAATATTAGTCTTGTAGGTGTGTTAGATTGATTTGCCTTCCATGGTGTTTAAAAATAGCTGCAAGAATAATGGGTTTCATCAAAAATCATTAACTGGGTTGTTACTTTCATTTTTTAACCACAGAACAAGGTGTCACAGCCAGATTAAACAAGCCAGAAAGCATTTGGAGTGCACACAAACAGCTAGCAATTTTTATATATACCTTAACCATGGAAAATCCTGAAAGATATTAGCTGTCTTCTACAGCAGATTAGTCAGAATCCCCAAGAAAGGTCAGATTGTTCGAAGTGGCTGGTATTTGTACCAGCTGACATGAAAAGGCTCAGTTATTTATAGTGGTTTGCCTGCATCCCCACAATGCTAGGGGACTGAATGAGATTGCAGAGATGAAAGGACGTTTCAGTCTAACAACTGCAAACAGCCATAGCTCAGCAAACTTCTAAATTATGGTGTTAGTGAGCAGGAAAGTTACCCAGCCTAAGCACAGGCTTTAATTCTTATGGAGGTAACAAGACCACATGGAAACACTTTTTTTTTCTTTTTCTTTTGGAGAGGGTGGGAAGGTGTATGTTTTATTTTGGTAATGTTTAACTCCCTGTGTAGTTCAATCCAAACTAGAGGGCTTCCTTTCCAAGTTTTCCTTATAAGCTGTACTGTCCTTATCTGTTTATGCCAGCTAGCCACTGTGATGGTGTTGTTTTTTTAGCTATAGGACTTGGACAGGGAAAGCAGAAACTGGGGTCATGTGAGGAGAGCAATAAGCAATGGGACTGGGAAGAAACCCGGACCCAAGTTCATGAGAGTGAAGGCTCACCCTTTTGCTGAGTATTTCACAGCAAGTGACCCACTAGAGATCACTAGGAAGAAAAAGAAGAGACATTTCTGATGAAAAGGAAAACATTGATAATACTTATGGGTGAAGATAAGAGCAGTGACCATGGCCAAAATGAACAAAAGCAGCTGTCAACTAGCATGAAATTCTCTGAGATCTGGCCTGAGGAAAGGAAACCCTTGCTTCTGGTTTTACTGTGCTAGTCAAGTCCATGGAGAAAGCTGCTTCCTATTCACCAGCAGATTTCAAATCAGCACAGAATGATGAAATGAAAAGTTGGCAAAATGGGAGAAAAAAGGCCCTTTTAGTCAGATAGATCTTGTGGGGAAATTCTCGTTTTGCACCAGAAGCAGTATGGCATGGTACAGCTGAACTGTTGTTTCTTTAAATCAGTGCTGCAGTTTGGTGTGGGATGCCCCTTGGAGCCCGGCTGGTCGGGCCAAATATGAACAGGGTGTTATCTTCGAACGGCTCATGAGCCTTCCTGAGCAGATAGCCTGGACACAGACCCAATGACTAGCCCTAATCCTATAACCTTCCCTTGCTCAGATAAACTCCCTATTGCTAGAGAGGCAGAGGAAATTACTGATATTCACTCATCTATTTATATTCAGACAAAAGATTAAACAACTTGGAACTGTAATGATATGTCCATGGCACGGCTCCTGCAAACATGTAAGCACTTGCAAAACTTGTCTTCATAGACTTAACTGGAAATGGACTTAAGATTGTGGAAGCTGTCCAACAGAATATATTTATTCAATGATTTGGCCAAACCATTTTTTGTTTGTTTGTTTGTTTTTCCCAGAAAGTTACGTAAAACCACCATTTTGCTGAAAACAAAAGATTTTATCTTCCCTCCAAAACTCCTATTGAATTTGTATTTTAATGAAAGTCTAAACAGTCCCATGGAATTGAACCATCATGAGCTTGTGATGACAGGGGAACACTGAAACAAATATTTCCAATAGGATGTTCCGATGCTATCAGAATGAAATCATTCAGGATTTTCATTTCACAGGAAATTTCATCTATCCAAGTTCTTCTTCCAGTTAGGAATAATAATAAAAAGTAAAATAAAAATCAGAAGATTGTAATATCCCTGTCTTCCAAGGGAATTTCCAGTTTTCAGCCAGCTTTGCTAAGCACCTCTCAACTGTTTACTGCCACTGGGCCATTGCCAAGGTAGGTACCTGGGAAATTTTATGGAATTACAGTGTCATTTCATGTTCTGTTCTGTCACTTTCTTTCTCTGAGTAGTCATTTCCTTGCAAAGAACACCCTTTTTGTCAGTACATGAGAAAAATTAATGATATGAGAAGCAGCACCTCTGTTCCTGCTGTGCCCTTCCTTGTGATATGGTATGGCATAAGTAACATTCAGTGGGCCACTTGGGGATGCTCTGCTTTTCACCCTCATGTTAGTTCAGTCAAACTACCTAGACAGAGCATGGAATTGCAGTTTGATTGTGTTTACACGGTTTTGAGAGGTATCTCTAAGCAATTTCTGACTCCTGCTGACTGCTTGAAGAAGAGGGTTTTTAAGGGGTTTCTGTGTTAGAGAAAAAGATGCTAGCACTTGGTTCTCAGAAAGTGTTTCAGGCTAACTTATGGGAGACTTGCACAGAAGTACTACCTTCCTTGCATGACTTCCTATGTAAGTGTGCTATGCTCTTGTGTAGCTCTCCTATGCCTTACTTTTCCTTCAAAACCTGGAGTTCAAAATGTAGACCAATAGCTAGGGATACATAGATATTTTGTGTCTGGGATACAAAATATATGAAAACAAAGAGTGATGACTCCCACACAACAGGACACTCCCTCCCTCTATCAGACCTGTTTGTGCAAGACAACAGATTTTTTTCCAGGGCAGATCTGAGAGGGTGGGTAGGATAAATCTCTGCAGGAACTCATCACAGACTTCTTCAGTTCCTTTTCCAAAAATGCCTGGACTTTTTACATATAAATACACAGCAAAATCCATCTGAACCAACAATTCAGAAATCCAGGCTAATGAATCAGGTTTGCCCCTGGCCTCACAAGACACAAGGCCACAGCAGAGCTTTCTTCCCCAGGAAGAGACAAGAGAAGAGACTGGTGACAGATGTTAATTAGATGGCAAAAATCACCTCTGGAAAGAGCTCAGACATGATGAAGACCCTTTCAATATGCATTATTTTTCCTTGGAATTGCTCATGTGCCCTACAATTAGAGTGGGGTTTCACCTACTCTGAAATGCACAGTTTAAGCAAGGTGGCATTAAGGAGTGCTTGTTTTCTTAGCATAGTTATTTTCTTCCTTGCTTTCTGCAGAATGTGCTTTATGTTAATTGTAGTAATACATCTGTCCTCAGAGTTTATCAGATTCAAGGAGATAAGCTATTGCCATCAAAGCTTATTTTGAGCTATGAGCTCCTAAGTAAATCAATGTTACATGAATTAAGATTGCCTTGAGATTGTCTTTATAACATTTCAGCTGCCCATATCTGGAAAGAGTTTCTGATCAAAGCTCTTTGAAAAATACGGCCTTAGGAATTTTCTCATATGGCTTACAAACTCTGGCCATTCCATCTCAAATGAGTTTTAATTACCAGGGCTTTAATACCAGTGATTTTATGATGTTTCAGAAATGAAATGTCTTATACTCTGGTGATAAGGACTGTATAAAAGCCAGTCAAAAATTAAGCAGAATTCCACAGCGGGGGATGAATTTTTTACAGATTTCTGCTATCACAGAGTACTGAAAAACAGTGAATACTATACTGTGAAGGATCTGAAACCAGGGACACAGAGAAAGGTCTGGCTTAATATCTTACAGGTCTGTAAGATCTCAAAACAACATCTGGAATGATAATGCTTGGCCTTGTTCACCAACAGTGAAGAGAGAAAATGCATCAATAGACTAACTGTGTCTTCTTTATTTTCAGTATCTTTACCTGTTGCTTCTAGCTTTTACTCTGCTATTTTTAGAAACAAATTTAACCATAATTCTGTCCATCTGAATGTGAAGAATGCCAAGCATACCTCCACCTACCACGAAATCTACCTTTTTAGGGACCACCTATAAAGAGTCTTTTCCTTGACTCCAGAGGACAGCTGTCACCACAACACAAGCCCTACCACAAGCTTCACACAGTCTGGAGTGATTGGCATTCTCCACTTGCATGATGGCCACAACAGAGAATAAATAGGGAAGGGTGGTCTTACATGTTGGAGCTGAAGTAAACATGTGGTAGCACTGGGTTAGGCCAAGACTGCCAGTACATACAGGAGTAACTTCTGTTATCCTCTGCTGCATAGCTCTGGATCTCTAGAATATATTTCTACTACTCTAAATGAAATATATGTCACATGAGTGCTTTTTACAGCCTATCTTGGTTAGGTTAGGGAAGACTAAAAATTACATAATTGTCAAGTTGTTTCTGACCTAGAAGCTCTCACCCTCATAGAGAGGTGTTGTTTTGAAGTTCTACCACCTGTGACAATCTTCCTCTCAGTGAGAGACATTTTCATCAGAAACACTCAGATCTATCTAATCAGCAACAGTGTTGTCCCTGCAGGCATTGTGGTCTAGAGCAGAGCCTGATAACTGACTCTTCATTAGCCCTAAAACCTGTCCTTGCCTTTGCCACCAGTCTTGTATGAAAATTGGCAAATTTTACTCTGTGGCTGTGTCAATATTACATCTGAAATGAAGGCCAAGCCTCTGCTCAAGGCCAAATTTGTCTGAGAAATTTGGATGTCAATATAGGTGAAGTTCAAATCACAAGACAAAAGTCAAATCTGGGTAGTGCTACCTTTAACAAAAGAAACAGACTGTTCCCTTCCTTCATTGACAGGACAAGTAAAGACATAGTTGAGCTGTACTGGCTTGAAAACACTCCATATATCCTATAAAGTGCTACCATATCTACAAAGTAGGCACCACAGCCCCCTACCAAAGCCTGATAGCTGAAGGTGAAGTGAGTTGGGTAAGAAAACATACCACGGGGCACAGTTCTCTTTGATTATTCTCTTTTATTTCTCACTATTTCTCTTTAGATTGATTGCAGACTCTTCTGAACTATGACTTTGTCTTATTACATGGTGAAATGACTCCTAGGAGCTTCTACAAAGCAAATAGTAATACCACAACTTTTTGCAGTTTAGTTTGATCTCATTTGAAGGAGTGAATCTGACCGAGTCCTGGCCTAGACAAGCCTCTGACACATGAAGGTTGCTTTGATTTATGTCTGCATTTGACAGGCTCCAGGTGGCCCAAGGAGAGCATAAGTCGTCATTTCTCCCCTCTCCAGATGAGTCCCGGGTGTTTCTCAGCTGTATCCAGGTCACTCAAACAGCTATATAATATCGGTCCTTCCACAACATTGTAAATCAGGCCGCAAAACCCCACATTTGGAACAGTTAATGTCATTGCTTAGGGCAATGCCGCAGACAGGACTTCATTTGCTTTGAACAGAAATGAAAATTAGGAATAAAAATGCTGCTTTTGACAGCAATTTAATTTTAAATAGATGGCATATTAAATACTGTTTATTAGGGCAGCGGGTTAATTATGCAACCTCTTTCCATTGCATCTTGTTTATAGGAACATACTGAATCACCCCAGCTTGTTGTGCTTCACATCTGTTAGGGCTGGCTTTCATTTTGGCAGAAACACTACCCCTTTGCAATATTTTGATACACATCACAATGTTTTTGTCTGTAAAGCCATATTATCAGACTCAAATTCTCAGACAATCTTTGGGCAGAGTGGGTTTCTGAAGCTTGGCAACACATATATCTATTTACCATCTTCCTAAAAATAAAAGTTGTTGTAGTGAAGATAATTAATTGTACTCAAGAAACTGCTGGTTTACTTCTACCACAACTTCCTTAACCCTTTTGCTGGTTTGGACACGTCTGTAATCCACAAATTGTCATGCTTCCATGAAGTGAGTTTTATTTTAACATTCAATAACATTCCTGGGTGGAAGCTTTTAGTGACAGGCAAGGTACATGCTGATTTTCTTGACAAACATGGTCTTGCTCATTACTATCAAAATTTAGTCACAATATCTGGTCATAGAATTAACAAAATATCTCACACACTAGATTAAAAAACAAACAAATAAACCAAAACAAAAAAAGGAACAGTAGGGTGGCTGTGTTTGTACATGTGTGTTCACATGCACATACAAATGGTAAAACTTTTAGTCCTGTTTATTGGGTGCCCTTCTTTTTCAGGAGCCCAGCATATGTAGAAAAAGCCTAATTTTTACTGGGTGCAACTCAGTGTATTTGAACAAAACAGTTCATATCAGAATTTGTCCCTGAACAACTTTTATTTATTTATTTTTTATTCTTTATTCTCCAATGCTGCATAATAAATCTTCCATCTGAAAGATTTTCAGACACGTTCCTACTTGACTCAGTAGTAGTACTCATTGGAAAAAACAAAACAAAATAAAACAAAAAAACTGTCGAAATGCAGTAGCACTAAACTAATAATAATAAAAAAGCAATTTGTGAGCTCATGTTGCTTTTGGGGAGATTTCATTTAAAAAGTGATGAAAAAGTCCTATAATGTTGGAACATTCTAAATTAGCTCTATACTTGGAAAAAAAAAAAAAAGTGCAAAACCAAATCACCAGCATATATATTATTTTCTTTGAAATTCTGTCATTTGCTTTTAAAAATTGATACTACATTATACATTACTTCAAATGAGAA
Source organism: Anas platyrhynchos (assembly GCF_047663525.1). Lineage (NCBI taxonomy): Eukaryota > Metazoa > Chordata > Aves > Anseriformes > Anatidae > Anas > Anas platyrhynchos. The sequence goes on along the minus strand of NC_092601.1, from coordinate 13,796,205 downwards.
AACAGGAGTGAAACAACATTTAATTTCTACCAAAGCAAAAGTTTTCCATCTTAAAGAAGATAAATTTTGCTCTGACTGTGAATAATATAATTGCTAGCATCCCCAGATCTCTGTGCAATGAAATTTCAATACCCTGCTTCATTTTGCTGAGGAGCAAAATTATTAGCTATGAAAGAAGATCCACAAGAAAAAATTGTATATTGAATTATTAAGCAGCCCACTGATTTCACTAAGTCCTGTAGTCTTCTGAGTTCCAACTCAACTTGCAGTCTTCTGGGTTCCAATTCAATTTACGTTATTTTATTTCAAATGCCACAGTTCATATTTTATAGAAAGCTTTTCTCTTCTAGACTCAAGATTCAGTGGCTGAAATATCAGAGAATCAATTGGTCTGTTCCATTTTTTTGATTTCAACATATTTTCTATTCAAGTTTGCTGTATGGAAATTGTGCATATAATCAATCAGCACCCAGATAGCTTTCTAAATTCTACAAAAATAAAAATATGCCTTGAAGATATGATGCTTTCTCCTGTGGTCATACGTGATATCCAATCACAGTTAAGATTGTTTTTTTCACATTTATTTTCAAGAGCTTGTTTTGTGCTTTGTAATAAACAAGGAATGGTGACCCACAACCATTATGTCCACAAGTGAACTGTATCAGCAGCAGTGTGCTGATGGAAGGCAACAGCAGGGAAAAGTCCCAAGGACAGCATACCACCTAGTTGATCACAATCTTCATGAAACTACTGGCTACAGTTTCTTGAGGAAAGTCTTCTGACAGTTTTGGGTGATTATGAGGAAAAACCTCAACACTTTTCCTCTGAGATCTTGCCCCAAACTGGCTGCCTTTCTTCAAGTACAGAAAACCTGTGTGACCACACTAGTGGGAAGCTCCAAGGGTTCCTCTTCTAGGAAAATGCAATAGATATCAACCAGTATATGAACCAAAGGCTTATTTTTTTCTCTCTCTTGGGGAGTGATCTCTTAAGGGAGAAGAAGTGGGACGTGTTCATACAGGGCTGGCAAGAGACTTTTTGGAGAAATCTACTGTGTTTGATTTCATAGCTGAGATTGCACAAAGTAAATTGTAGCAGGAAGAGTTTATGAACAGGAGATTAGATTAGAAACTTGCAAGCTGATGTGACTCAAGACTTTCATCCTCTTGTCATAAAAATAAGTAAGAGACGCCCAAATGCTCAGCCTTATTAACTGAGAACATTTTTATCCTGCAAAGGTGCTTTTCTTCAGGCTCTTGCCAGGTCCCTCAGGCTCTAAAACCAGTGATTGTGGATGCCTCTGTTTTAGAGTGCTCCACTTACTGGATGATATCAGTCATCCTAAAGTGTAAAAAATAGGTAAATTATTTCTGGAGAAAAAATAAAGCGAACTTTTCTTGAAGGCATATCAACCAATTCTCTCTTGTAGGTGGCTGTGGAATAGTCCTCTCCATACATTAAGTTCTTCCCTCTCATTTCCATCAGAGAGAACAACAACAGTGCAGGGAAGTACAGGACATGAATGAAGGCTCTTTAGTGAACGAAATGTCCAGCCATCATAGCTGTCTTGCTCCAAGTGAAATTTCTGCTAGTGCCATCTAGGTGACTCAGGGTTAGTACACCTTTCTCAGTCCTTGGAGCTGGATAGCAGCAGCTTACTACTCGTACCTTTAGAGCATGCCCCCTTCTTCTACCTCCAGTGTTTTTAGGAACACTGGAGGTAGAAGAAGGGGGCATGCTCTGAAGAAGTGCATGGTGAAAGAAGTTTGCCACTGAAGCCAGGACTGCCAATCCACATGGCAGCCGTCTCTGTTTCTCTTAGCTGTGGTAGGTGAAGGAAAGGTAACATTCATAGGATTACCAGTTTCCCTATCATACCTTCAGTTGGTTGTGCCAATAAACCCAGACTCTTAGGGGTGATACGATTTTCTCCTTACTGTTTGTACTCAGTCCTTTCTGTCTTCCCAAAACTACTCACAGGGAGAATTTCAGGGGCAAAGCATTTAATTTTTCCAAGTACTGGAGTGTGTATGCTCTGATCTTGCTCCAGTTTTAAGTGGTGTCATTGTATGCATTAAAACATTCCCTTTTTTGTGTGCTTTCCCATTCAGCTTTGGCTTAAAAATCCAGAAAAGATCCTTCCAGTTGTTGTTTTTGGGCACACAATGTAAGCATTGTATGTTGCTTAAATGGAGCAGATTCTAGTTGTTTACACTTCTTCATGTGGCATTGTTAGGCTTAAGCAATTTGTCTGCTGATAGCCCCATATTAGGAGTTCTCATCTGCAGTGTAACTGGAAGATATGATCAGAAACAGATCTGTGGTAGTCCACACATCACTGCCAACTATGTGGAGTGATAGACAGCCTCATAAAAAGGCTACAGGGTGAGCTGAGCCAGAGACATTTTGCTAGTCTGAGTGACACTGTTGTGTATGAGTGATTCACGTTAGTCATGAAAGCAAGCACAAAAATCTGTCAGATGGCATCTGAAAAGAAGGTAGCTAAGGAAAAAGATGTGACTACTTCCAGCTGGAATTTCTTTTTTGGGCTTTGCAGTCTCTGAGCTGAAATGCATTTGACTGCTGTAAAACATAGTGATGATAATAATAGTAATAATAACAATAATAATATGCCCTTAAGCCATTTCAGGTGTGTTGGCATTTGTCATCTGCTTTGAACTGTTGATTTTGCTTCTTGAACTAGAGAAGGGCATGCTGAGAACAAGGGCAATTTGATATGGCTTTCACTTTGGAAAAGCTTTCTTGGAGTTTTCCACTTTCAGGGAGCTGTCTAAGAAGCTACACATATGGTCTAATTAAAAGCTTATGTGGTTGAGGTAGATAAATAAGGGGAGGTTTTATTTGAAAAGAACATGCTGCATTTTAGCGGGGCTTTTAGCTGAAAGACATTATGATTTTGACTTGCCACATCCCACAAATGTTTGCACCTTCATGCTGGCCTGCAGATAGGCTGCACTGATTCCTATTCCCAGCCCTTTCTGTCACTGCATCTGTGTTGCTGCACTCTTTTTTGTATTTTATAAACTTAAATTCTAATTCTAGTTTGCACCAACATGCTTTACCTGTTATGAGTCCCTGCTGTGCAGCCCACCATGAAGACAGTTCACCTTGAGCTTCAGGCTCTTTTTTTTTTTTTACCTTGCCCTGCAGGAAGCCAGACTGCTGGAGCATAGCAATCCTTTCAATTGGGAAAAAAAAAAAAAAAAAAAAAAAAAGCTCTGTGACTTTATGACACAAATTTCCTTGTTTAGTTCCATCTTTACAGCTCCTTGTAAGTGTAAAACCACTTATTTAAAGTACAACTGTGGTCCGTTGTGTTAGCATTTACTAAGAAAAAGTTCCGTTTTCTGAGCACAAGAAGTAACATGCAGCATCACTCGACAGTACTGACTCCTGGTGTCATTCCACATGGAGTTCACACCAGCAGCTATCACTACAGCAGCCTGTATCTTCCAGCTAGTGTCTCACAAAATTACAAGGAGTTGGTAACAAGGCCTTTTAATGGTCTCTACTGGATTTTTTTCTGCTAAGAGTATTCCTCTGCCTGAATATTTCGGGTAATGTTCTAGTAAAAATAGTTCTGTTATTTTGAAGTGATGAAACAAGAAGAAAAAGTCATCTGAAGAACTTCAAAATGCTTTTTGCAGCTTTTTAATCTAGAAGTTCTGCTTTGCTTTGGACTAGGAGCTTGAAAATGAGCTTGGGATCTCACCTGAGGATGAGTATTTGAGTTTTTAAAAATCACTGAGATTTGCTTTCTCCATTTTCTCAAACTATGACACTCTTGAGGACACCATAGTGATCCTGAAGACAATAGCTTCAACAATCAGACCATGATTTACAAGTGCTCTTCCAGGTTGATGAATACCATTCAATATGAGGTAAGGCACAAGATGTCTTTTTCTCACTCTCTCAGCTTACACTGCAGCACTGAAGACAAAATGAAGATGTTGGTGAATTCCAGAGTGAAGCAAGAGAAAGGCTGGGATGCAGCATGGGCAGAAGATAAGGACTGGATAGGTTAATAGGCATTTCAGATGCCATTATATCCCCTTTCAAACTTGGAGACAAGTATCCCTGCTTGTCTACTACCTTGCAGACTGTGTGTCAAGTCATTTGCCTCATCCCTCATCAGAGGATGATGTGTTTTTTTTTTCTTCTTTTCAATTTTTCTTCTTAAAAAAAAAATAAATAATAATAATCCAAGGATATTTCATTAGTGAATGTTCAAAGAAATGAATTTGAGTGTCTGGCATTTTGGCTTCTAGCACAGGATGAGAATGATACTGAGGAAATGAATCATGGTTTGTGCTGAAGGAGACTGTTAGCCAGGCCATTGCCTCACATATCCCAAGAGCTGGAATGCGGACACTAAATGAGGCAGGGACCTCAATGAAGAGCACACATGATGGTGAGGGTGAGGGAACTGAATCCCAGACCAGAATCCTGTTTTTTCTCCTGGAGTCTGCCAGGGAGCTCCTATGTGATGCTAGATAAATAACCTAGAGGAAACTTTCCATATGACTTCATTCATGGTGAACTCCTTCTTTCCTACATTCCCCTGAGACATAGAATGAAGGATCTCACCTAGATCTGGAAAAATGAGAGTTGTGTTTTTACACATAGATTGTCCTGTCAAAGTGTAGGATACGTTGTCAGTCAGCCTCTATGTGACCTACATTCAAAAAAAAAACAAGTTTAGGCTTAATCCTGCTAGGTCTTATCTCACAGGGGTGTTGTAAAGATTAACTGATGTTTGTGAAATATTCTCAAACTGTAGTAACAATATAGCTGGAAATTCAAAGAATATATGAACACACCTAGTTTGGTACAATGCTTGGCTATAGAAAACAGTAGATAAAACCTGAAAATACTTTTGAAATTATGGAGTTACAAGACAATACAAACCACAAATGGATTTTGTGTGCTTTAGCCATCCTTTGTGCTAAATAAAGTGAGAAAAATAGCACACATTGAGATAATCAATCAAAGTGCTGTAAAGGACATGCAGAAAGGCAAACGACAATTGCACATACTACTTCAATGGTCATTTTCTTCTGTGCAAGTGTGATATATGCCAACCTTAGCTTTTGGTAGTATAAAACTGTGGGGGGGTTTAATTGTAAAAAATATATACATTTTGCCCAAGGCAGTGTGGAATACCTCAATGTGACCTGAACCTGTTGGCATACAGAAGCCTCTCCCATGCAGTGGTGCTCCACAACACCAGGATCTACAGCCCTGAGGCACTGCAAACCTGTGCCAGTACTTTAATCCAGTTCGGGAGGAACTCTTTGAATTGTGGCCTTGTAAACCATTATTACAAGCGACTTTTAAAGGAAACATTTCTCCCATCATGGAAGAACCCTCGCTCCAGGTCTGAATAACTTCTGTAGCTGAAGCAGTGCAGAATGACTCTGGAAGAGAACGAGGAACGGCTATGAGAAGATGGCAGTTAAGGATGATCTGAAGAGGATTTAGGAAGCCCTTTCCAGAAAAGAAGTGGAATTTATTTTCCCTTGCTAGACTTCCTTGTCCTACATTTTTCATTCACCATGAGCCAAAAGAGACCAGAATACTAACCCTCAAATTATTGGCAATTTGTTCAGCTCTCTAGAAAAATGCCTCCAATAAACACAAACCCAGCTAGTCAGTATAACATTAAATCAAACCCTAAAGAGATGAAAAATGCTTTTTTTCGCTGTTTTATCTGAAGCCAAAAAGGATATTGCTTTACATTTTTTTGAAATAGAAGTGCATAGCTTTACTGCTGCCTTCCAGCATAGAGAGATGTTCCCCCCGGTAAGAGCTCATTAATTTGAGAGTAGGCTTGATTAGACTAGAACTGAACAAGACTGAAACATTTCATTTCATTCTTTCATGCTAATCTCTTGGCAGAACAGCCACCGTTTTGCCCGTCGCCCCCACTCAAAACACAAACAAAAATAAGAGTTCCCCCTCCATCAGAATCTGTATGGACCACAAAATAGCCTGAAGGACTCTTTTGTTATTACCATAAAATGCATTACACAAGTGAATAAAATAGCTGTTGGTAGCTCAGGTCTATGGGATACTAGTAATCCTATATAATTGCCAACTTGTGGGGTGATTGGTGAAAGAAACCTTAAAGCCTTTTTATTTTATCTTAGTAATGATGAAGGAGTTACCCAAAACATATGAATGCACCTCTCCTCCTTTAGACCATCAAAGGTTCAACAATGAATTCCTTTCTTTGAGAAAGCCGGGCTTTAGTCTGCCATGAAACTCAATCCATGGCCCTCTAATTAATTTTGCTAAATAGATTAACCAATTGGAGTTGCTGCTTCAGAGGGAAGCAGCCTCCAAAACAAGTTTTTCCCCATTCTCAAGGTGAGATGTTTTGCTCAGAGGACATCCTTTCAAGTGCATTGGAGTACTTTTAGACTGGATTAGCTGAGGCAAATGGATTAGTCTTTGTAGGTATTAGAACCAAGGGCCTTTAAGAAAGGAAAACAAGGTGCCTAGTTTCACCAGTATGCCACTAAAAGCTACTTAGTGCAAACATCCGTAAAACTGTCAAGAATGAGGACTTGTAAAAGCAACTGTAAGCACATCCTCAAGCTAATTGTAAGACACACATTTACACAGAAATATGCAAACTGCAAACACAAGTTGAATAGGGACCGTCACACACATATCTGATCTTAGTGAGCATAAAGAATTTTTACTGGTGTTTTGAAGGACACTTGAAACTCTGCAGCATCTGTTAATTTTTCTTCCGAGCAAGTCAGTTGATTAAGGCATTAATCCTCTCACAAAAGTAACCCTGAATGACACTTCTCTTTACTGACTTTCTGATGGTCCAAACCAGAAAAGTGCCAAGCTTTACAGAGTGGGGGGACTCCACACATCAGTGGCAATGTACAGCCAGTCAGGGTTGGGTCCAAGATATATTTTGTGCATTTCTTGTCCAACTGTAAAACTGCAGGAGAATAATCCTTGTGTGAAGCTCATAAAGTGACTGAAGAAGGGAGAAATTTAAAATACTTAATTCTCTCAGAAGGTTGCCTCCTTTATCCCATAATATTGACTTAGTATAAATGAATATGTTCCTATTTCTGTAGAAAAGTAAAAAACAAACAAAAAAAAACCAAAACAAAAACAACAAGAACAACAAATAAATCCTACAACTAAATTAGATGGATAGGAAATACATACCACAAGTAATAAAATACACAAATACAATTAAAAAATAGTCAATATTTGACCTGCTACCCAGATATATGAAGTATATTAATCTCTGTAGAGGGTTCAAAATCTGAAGAAGGAAACATACTTCTCATGGCATGCTAATAGGTTACATGTATCATATCCAGTGTCTATATTATACACGTCCTCACACTCCTCACATGGACTGTGCCTCATATCCTTTGTTGTAAGGGAGGTAGTCACCTGTGTTTGTTCTATGAAATACGTATTTCTTATGAGGAATATCTTACTATATCTTGTTCAAAAAGGGATTTTGCAATTATTCAGTTTCTCATTCAAAATTTTAGGAATTACTTTTCTGCAGTACAATTCTGGATGACTATTCATTTCTCTTTTCTTCTATTCCACAGGTTAAGGAGGGCCTTGCTTTAATTTCTGTTCTCAAGCAAGGAAGGGAGTCACTGATTTTATTATTTTTTTTCCCAGGTACTTTCCTTTTCTTCTTTATCAGTTGAAATATGCTTTCTCCAGTGATACTGGTAATCTTTCTACTGATTTTATAAAGCAAAGAACTTGGTGAAAGCTTGTTTGCCCAGCACCATGGGTAGTAGCCTTTCTTCTGATAGTGTGTGGTAACATTTTACTTAAATGACAATATCAAAATTGAGAAATGGAATAAAAACTCTTGTGAGACATAGTTAACCCTTGGTCTTATCAAACAGGTTGAACAAGAATCAAGTAACTAAAATTTTGAATAATATAAATGCATTTGTTAAATATAAAAATACCTGTAAATTATTGTGTGTAAGGAAATATCCCACACGCAAATTCAGTAAACCAAACTTGTATGTTATGTTCAGATAGTAAAACCTCAATAAGTATCCTTTCAAAATCCATCTCTTTTGTCAGCTGGGTGACAGAATATCAAAATGACACATACATTTGAGAATGTGTTCAAGATAACATTTTCCTTATCTATCTCATGAGTACTGTAGAAATGCCTGTAAAATCCACCCAGAGATAATGATCAACAGTTCAGTAGCACCTTCCATTCAAGGTCTCACAGCTTGTTACAATCATTTGGAGAATCTTACAACACTGAAGAAATGAACACATTTTTCTGATCTAGATATGTCCTTTTGGCAGCTACACCTGGAATAGTGTACTTATCCCAGGGATGACATTGGACTTTTGTCTGCTTTCAGAGCTAAGCCTGAGATACTTAGTGGGCAGAAGCGAAGTTGCAAGTGCCTAGACCCTTTTCAGGAATACTGAGATTATCTTCTGGTTTTGTATTCATACGGATATAAAGTATTAATCCAAATTGTAAATGTTGTGTTCAGAAACACAGATTACCTACTCATCCCACAGTCAATAGTGGGAAAGTTGGGTGCTCTGTACATCTGAAAAAACAGGCCCTTGGGATACAATGTTCCCTGATGTAACTTGCAGACAGCAATACTGTCTGGCATACCAGTGACTGAAACTGTGTGAGGAAATCAGAAAAGGCCTTTGTTATCCCAGAGTTTTGTATGTGACCATATAAAGCTTGTCACACCCCAAGTATGTTTACATCACTGTTTTCTGTAGATGTGAGAAAGATCTGCTAGCTGGAGCGTAGGCATCTTTGTGAAAACAAACCTGCTTCTTCATGCAGACCTCTAAGCCACCAGAGCTCCTGGAAATCCAACACAGGTACCTTATTTACACACCTTGTGCTTGTTTGTGTAGTGTAAAGGATGGCTTCCCACTAAAGACACACTAGGGTTTATGTTTGTTCTCATTGCTGACCACAGTGAGAGAGGAACAGGATTTTGGTAATACTCCGAAAACAGTCATGAAGCAGTTTTCCAGTATAAGAAATTTGTATCTGAAGTGTACTGGACATATTGGAGGTCAAGGAAAGCAGAAGTGCCCTGTGCAGGCTGATGAGAAATACAAGCATGCTGCATCAGATCTGCTAATAGATCAGATCATAGATCAGACCAGCAAGCAGGGACAAGTGATAGTAAAGTAACGTGAATGAAGGTAATGAAAACAGACTGGAAGCAGATTTAGGATGAACATAATTAGAGTTAATGTTAGCACTGAAAGCAGAGATTTGGGGGTTGGTGGTGCCTGGGGCTAGCTGACGTTTATCAGCATAGCTTGACTGTCTCTCTAAGTGGGGTTTTGTACCTGGGAAGGGATTCTGACATTTTGTTCACAATTGGACCACCTGCTCATGTCTCATCAGCTAAAAAGAGCTTAAAGGCTTCTTAGCACACAGGAGGTATGGACCAGGCATGCAAAAATATTCGTGTCTTGGATGTAGCATCTCTTAGCCATAGCCACAGGAATAAGTAAGATTTATTTATGCCTTTATTCAACAAAATCAAGGCATAAATATCTAAATAATCCCATGTCTACCTAGAAGCATGTGAAGAGTTCCTTCATACATGTATATCTGCTGCTGTAAACATGCTGAAGTGCCAGGATGTTTCAGACTTTCCTGACCTCCTGTCTTTCCACACTTCTGCCCTCCTCTTGGCCCCAGTGAGATTCTAGTCATCAGCCCAGACCAAGGGCCTTTCCATGTGTCTGGTCTGCTGTGTCCAGTGCTGAATCAGGCAGTGTGTCACAACTCCACGTTGGAGTGTTACCTTGACCACTGAAAGTCCAAATATACTGGGTTCACAAGCAAGGTTTCTTCAAGGTTCCTTCCAATTGAAGATGCTGGAAGAATACTGTTAATGAGAAACCAATCATTATTTTTTGAAAGCAATTACTGGAAAACTGGTATGGGGTAACAATTCTAGTCCTGGCACATTTAACAAATGTGCTAGAGCCAAAATGAACAGACTTGGATATTTATTTCTGTCATGGGTTGAACAGAAACTTCCAGTTGAAGCCCTTGAATCTCTCCTCCCCCCTTTACTCGACTCTCTCTCTGCTGCACCCTTTGCCAAAGTTCAGCTCAAGTTGATGAAGAATGTATATTTTTGAATGGTAAATGCCTGGCAGGCCTAGGAACGATCTACAAGCCAGGTGTGTGGCTCAGGCAGTTTCCAACTCCCTGCTTGGGACTGATAGTGCTTTTATAAGAAAGCAGTTTCAATCCTGTCCTGGAAGAAACATTCCTGCCCCTGGGGGACAAGTGATTCATTCAGTCAATGAGGTCAGTTCTGCTGCAGATCTGCCTAAAAGAAGCTGCCAGGTATATTGAACTTAACTCATAGTCACAAGCCATTCTGGAATTTGTGCTTTCTACCATTTCAAAAAATGATAGAAATCATTACCTTGGACTAAGCTAGGATCTAAAATTTGTTGTCACAAGGATGAACCATTAATATAGCTGGACTGGGAGATATCCACTTTTTTGTGAATGAAAGTAAATGAACCCGCAAGGGAATGAATTTCCCCTAAACTGGGAGAAAAAGAGAGAAAAGAAGAGAGGAGGTGAAGAACAGCTAGAATCAATCCACAAAATATCTCATGGCCGTTCCCAATGGAAGTCTTCTCACTGTGAGAGGGTTCCTAGCTGAAGGGGATGCTCAGTTGCAAAAGAGAGTGAATGGAGAACCAGGCACACTCAGAAAAGACCCTAAACGAAGAGCAGCATCCAATGAGCTTTATGGGGTGTGCAATGAAAACTAATCTGCTGGTGGGTAAGAGCAGGCGTCTGCAAGCACTGGGTATGTGTCACCACAGCAGAAATATCATAAAAGAAGAATATGTAAAAGGAAAGTTGTAAATCTCTGGGTTATGGCCCCAACGTGGGGACAGTGATTCCCCAGGACTGTTGGAAGTCTGTTCACATCCTCCCTCAACAGAGGACAGAAAACATTTTTTGCATCAGCCACTCACATCCTGCCAGTCTCTTTGAGGGGCAGTCTAGAAGACAGTCCCCAGGGCACATGTCCTGCCCGGCCTGGTTCTCCAAGGGAATAGCAGTGCAGGGAAAGTAGCTGTTTTTGTTGCTTTTTTGTCTTTTGAACAAATATCTTAAGAGGGGTTAGAATATTTCAAGGAATAGGAAGTGGATATTCTGGGAGGAAACTGCATGTATCTCTGACTTTAAGAGGCTTGGTGCTGAGAGGACTGCAATAATCCCAAAGCCAGGAAAATCTGGTTCTGCTTTTTGACTGAGGTCATATAACCCAAACAAACAAAGAGACTGAAGGAATATCAAATCATAAGATTGCTTAAATCATTGAATCAATACAGTAAAAAGAAATCAACTTTGACAGCTTAAGAAGGTACCTTTTCCTCCAGTTCCACTTCAGTAAAAAACAAACAAACAAACAAACAAAAAACAAACAAAAAACCTTTCCTCATCATTGGTTTACATGGCTTTCAGGATTGACTGTAACTACCTGATGGTATTCTCATAACAGAGATTTCCTTAAAGACTTTGGCCTAATTACCTTATGACTTTAGACACTCTTGCTTAGTGAGCCTAGAGGGAACAAACTAGAGCTGGTTTACGATTACCCTTTAAGGAGAAAACATTTGAAGTTACTTATGTATAAGGGAATTTTTCTCTTTGGCACCTCTGGAAGATCTTAGAAATGTTTCATGCTCCCATGTACACCCAACACCCATTACTGACTGCCCTCCTCCCTTTGCACCCTGGAGTAAGAGACATTTAAGACATCTTGTGCAGTTTTTTATACAAGGACAAATGTGTTTATGTGAAAATAACTGGGTAAAAAGTAGTACGAAACATCTAGATCCATGTCAAAAGTGTGGGATGCAACAAAATATGGGGATTTCTTGGGTGAGGGAACTGGCCAAGCTGGTTTAGGTCATAGGAATCTTCCCCTTCCACTCCTACAAGCCCACGGATCTTGTGTGAAAGAGCATAAAGCTTCCTTGTCCTTTTGACCCCACTCTTATAGCTGTGAGTCTTGCTTGCTTCATCTTTTTGAATAATGAAAGTGTTAATGTCTTTATGTGTTGTGTTCCCATGCCAGATACAGGGTAGCAGTTGCAGGTCATCCTGTGCTGCTGTACTGTCTCCTAGGGTCAGGACCAATAATTGTTGATATATTGGAATGTAATTTATATGGGCAAATCCAAGCCAAGTGACACTGAAATTAATACTAGTGTGGGAAGTTCCTCTGGAATTTGCCATTTCATCAAGATGTGAGTCATAGTACGTCACATGTTTCGCAGAACCCTAAAAAGAATGAAAATGGAAAAGAAAAACAGGAACTGTTTGGGGGGAAGTTGCTTTTACCCACATTTCCGGGGTAGACAACCACATGAAACTGTATGACATCAATTTTGGGTGCAGGGACTCTACAGGTGCCTAAAAACAAATAGTTGCCTAATAATTCGCAACTTTCCAGACAGGCTTCTCACATTGCTTCAGACTTCTTTAAATATACCTAAATCACTATTCCTTAATACTTCCATAATCTTCAGGACTGGCAATTGGCATACACACACAGTCTAGATGACAGTTTATAAAGCTCTCAGGGAACAAAGTCTTTTTGCTGTTGTTGTTTTGTTTTCTTTTTTTTACAGTACATCTGTAAAAGTCAGAATTCACAACAAATACAAATTTAAACCAAAAATAATGTAAATGGGTTTATCCCATTATTCCTGCCAGCTATTTCTCTATTAGGGTACCAGCCGATTTCCCTATCATTGTGTGCACCACTGTTTCTTCTGTCCTCTAGATGTCTTCCTCTGGACCCTTGCATGGTCTCAAGGCTGCAGAGGAGGACTACTGGGGGTTCAGAGCAAAAGGGGATGGATCTCTGGTGGATCTGAGTCTTGGTGACACTCATGTGGCTACCCAAGTGTGTTGATAGAGTGGTGGCCAATGCCTCTTTCGAGTTTTAGGAGGCATTTTAGACCCTGTGGTTGCAGTTTCTCTATATTAGAAATGTTGATGGGATCAAGCAAGTTTCAAGGCAAAAGTTCCTACATGTTTTCTCTCTTTATCTTCTGTGACTCAAATCAGTTGTACCAGGCCTGACACAACTGAACCGTGACCAGCCATGGCAATGTTTCCCGGGCTGTTTTATCAGCATAGGGCAGGAGGGTTTAGTGAGGGCAGAGAGCAGCATATAGCACACCACACTTCACAGCTACCTCTGGCCCATGTCAGTGTCAGCGTATCTGTTTGGCAGGGAGATTGGTATTCAGCTAAGATCAGTAGTCAGCAGCTCTGGCCCAGTGGAGTTCTGGCTAAAACTCACTGCTGCTGCCCCACAGCTATTGACTGGGGTGAGGTGACAGCAAAAACAAGCTCCAAACATGACCTGCTCTTCAGGAGCATCAGCAGAATCTCACTGATGAGTCTGAACACCAAAGCCTGTGGATACAGAGATGTTGCTAGTCTGAGAGACTGTCAAATTTCATGCATGCTTTGTGAGAAGCTCATTGAACTTGAAACTGTCACACACCTATATGCTCTCTCACACTCCCTATGTCCTCAAAATGCCTGAGTTTTTACTCCACTAACTCTGTCTGCCCAGCTCCTGCAGAGAACACACAGAGACCCCTAAAGACTGGAAATATCGATCAGCATCTAAGCTCAAGAACATTTCACAGATGAATCAGGCAGATACTATATTCTCTGTGGGTTGAAAATCCAATAAATGAAATACAGAAAGTAATGAAATGGCTTTGGAAAGCAAGAACCATTCTGTGTCAAGTGATGTGTTAGTGTCCTTCAGAGTCTCTCAAGAATCCAGCCCAGGGCAGCCAAAAATTTTTGATCCAGTGTGGAAACACTTCATTATCAACTGTGGAGAAAATCTGACAGATTCCTCTGTCCCATAATATTGTTCTAAGATACCAGTAAGCTTTCTACTTTGATTTGCTCACCCAGTTAAGAAAGATAGACGTCTTGAGGCTCTGCTGGAGAAGGCAGTCTGCAAGCAAATTATCTGGAGGGAGGCAAGACAGTGGTGTCTCCTTTGCTTATCACGTAAAACTGAAAGAAGTGTCTGCATTGCTGAAGGAAGCAACAGAGAAGATGCTATTCTTTCTCTGGAGTCAACTATTTGCTTTTCCCAAAGCTGCTGGAGCACTGGCTAGAGTCTTGGCACCAATTCAACTCTGTGGTCAGTGGAAGGAGACTTGCCTGCGAGGACTGTCCTTATTTGTTACCCACTCACACAGATCAATCTTGGACCAATAAGTTTACAAGACAAGCCTCTACCCTGTGCAGCCTTGGCCTCAGCCTTCAGACAGCAGGAAATATTTCAACATGGGCTGGTTGTGAAGGATGACGATGGCCATTACACAGTCCCAAATGAAAACCCATGTGATTGTGCAAATGTGCCCTTTCAGGCATCATGAAAATAACTATGATCTTGATGCAGTCAGCTGAAGTGATGTCTTTGATTCCTACCAAGCATGATGAGAGCTGAGAAGACTGCTTTATCTCTGCAGATAGATTCCCTGGTCTGCCTGACTGTTTTGGATGCACAGGGACTCATTCCATGCTGTGCAACAGTGGGTGCTGAGGCACCGTGTTAGCTACACAGGGGAAGTTTCTCCTTGGCACTAGAATGCATTTTGTTCCTATCTTTGTGAGTATCTATTACAAATTTCTTCCTCAGAACAAACCTTCAGCTGCAGATGAACATAATTTAAGGAGTCTTTATGTCAACAGCTTTCCCAACCATGATGGCTCAGTCACAGAATGGAGAGGCATCAGTATGCAATAATCTCTCTGAAACTGAGCCCAGTTGAGATCCACTCCCACTGATGCTTGCTATGTTCTGCAGGGCTGCAGAAGAGCAGGATCTAACCCTTAGCTTTTCAGTCTCCCAGGCATCCCTATTCAGCTTTAAGCTTGCTGATTCATGCCAAAGCCTATAAGGGCAACCCCATGATCCCATAAAGAACTTGTAAGTGAACCACACTGCAATAAAAAGGCAGTTTTTCCTAACACCCAGGAAAGTTACCAGACCCAGAATTCCTCTCCCTTCTCTTTCTCACTGCTTCCTCCTGCCACATGCTTCTGCCTCTCCAACTCTCCAGCCCCTGTGCCCCGTGCGAGGAACCTGGTGACTTGAAAAAAAAAAAAAAAAAAAAAAAAAAAGACTGAGTCATGAGGTCATACCATTATCACATTTCTATTCCAGTGCTTTCTCTCACTGCCTACAATTATCACTCTTTTATTCTTGTACTTGGCTTCTTAGACTTTGATCTAGTCCTTTGCTTCATATCCTTTGATGCATTTTAGCTTACATTGTCTGTAACCTGACCTCTTGCCATCTAATTCCACCAACTTCTCACAACCCATATCAACCACTCTCTCCCCCCTTTCATCTTTCTTTTGTATAAATGTATACAGAGCCGTAACAAAGAAACTACAGTGTAGTTGTAGCACTTCCAAGATCCTTAGAAGTGCTGGATAAAATCTCTATGCATTTATTTTGCTCCTCACTAGGTCATTTTAAAACATCTTTGTTTATTCCTTTTTTTTTTTTTTTTCCACTAGACAAAATGAAAAATGCTAAGAAAAGATGAATATATATAATATACAGATGAATATATATATATATATATATTTCTGAATTGGTTACGAAATCCCTCTAAAATTATTTTTCTTATAAACCTATCTTCAAGTTCATTCCAATGACATTAAGACTGTAGAGACATGGTACATTTTCATCATTAAATACTGGCAGTCTTTGATCATGTTTATTTTCATTGACAAAAAGGAAGGAAAGGCCAGTGCTTACATTGCAAATACCAATTAGTGCAGGACTACAGTCTGTGCATGTGTATTTATAAATATATATTTAGAGGAAAGAAAATAATTTGGTTTCTGCAATGTAGGAAATGTGGGCAAAAGTATATGGTCATTTTTTGTGATGTCTAAATAACGCAGAAACAGTTCTCAAAGGTGATTCAGAAGATTGAAGTCTCTTTAAATCAATGGATTATAGGATTTGAGCATGTCTGAACACTTGGGAATATTCTTAATTCCATCTTTGGGTATCTAAATTTATTTGGTATTCTGGTCCTAAACTCCTTTAAATATTGGATTTTGAGTTCAGAGTCAGTGAGGAAGCTTTATATGCTTCCATCCTATACTTCTGGGTGTATATTTAGCAGTGAATTGGAACTGAAGGAACAGAGAGAGAAAAGAGATTTTTTTTAGATGCCTCTGAATATTCAGAAAGATATTTACAATAATATTTCTCGCTCTGCATGATAATAATAGACTTGTAAGGGCAGAAAGAGGCAACTGAGCACAGTTCTGCATGGTGTCTGTGACTTTCTAGCTCAGGGTAGCTACTTGCTTTATTTTTAGCTGCTGGGAAGTGGTGAGGAAGACAGAGTGTATTGGGCTGCGGGTGCATAGGATAGTCCTGTTACCTCCTGGGCTGGTCAGACGGGTTGCATAGATTTAAGGCAGTGGTGCTACTTGGTACTTGCATGTTAAAACTCTCTGGCCATCCATTTGTGGGTGTGCTCCTGCTGATGTCTGATACTTCACAGTCTTCAGTCTCTCAGCTGGGTAGCTTAACACTGAGGTAAGTACTCGGTGGTGTCTTCAGAGCAGTGCTGAGTTGCAGCCCAGGCTTTTGCCACACTTCCCTTTTGCTCCCAAGTCCTGCCAGGCCTTGAAGACTTCCAGCCCCTGCGGCCACTCCAAACCCAGCGGTCATTCCAACCCCTGTGACGGGTCCTGCGGCTGTTCCAGGCCCTGTGACGGGCTCAGCGGTTGTTCTAGCTCCTGTGATGGGCCCTGCAGCTGTTCCAAACCCCTTGATGGGCCCTGCAGCTGGATTAAACCACAGCAGTCCAAAAGTACCGTCACTTACTGGTTCTGATTTGCCACATTTGTCCCTCCTCCAGGAAGGCCACAAGCCAACACAGCTAGACCAAGCAAAAAGCCCATGCTATTTGGGCTGTGTATGTGACTTCAGCTCATGCAGTCATAGGAGATGCTGAAGACTCGGTGTCCCTGGTTTGTTTGATCAGGACAAGCCACTTAACTCTGCTCTCCCCCAAAATCCAATCCAGTATGGAAATCTGGTGGGAATCAATTTCAGGGCAGCAGCTACTTCTCCACCAATTTGGATTTCAGGTCGGACATTGGAAAGGAACAAGATCCCTCACCCATCCTCTTCTGCCCTCCTGCCCCAGCGATACTGGGCAGCTGCTGCCTTGGCAAGGCAGCACATATAAAATGTACTGTATTGTTTTATATGCATGGTTTCTCAGTTTGGAGAATCATCCAGCCTCAGAGCCTGAATTTAGCTCCTTTCTCTCCTGCAGGTTTCTTTCTGTCTGAAATGTTGCAACTGTGAATAATATTTCCAACAAATAATTTGGGAAATTTCTAGCTAATAAATTTCTCCACTGCCAGCAGTTCCCAAGGATGTCAGGCAAGCAGTATTGCAGGTGCCAGGGGAAATAAAAACAACAAAAAAGAATGAAAAGAAATATAAAGAAAACCTTGACTTTTTGCTTTGTCCTGCAGTAGCTGGTTAGTTAAACACCTTTTCTTGCTGGCTGATTTCAATCTCTAAAATCAGGTTTTCCATAACAGTGGGCCAAATGATTCCTGGGTAGTTTGAACACCTGTGAACCTGGCATGCTGAACCTCTAAATAATGCAGACGCTGCAGTTTGCTCTGCAGCTCTCTGGTTCATGTCCTTTCCAAGCTGGCAAAAACCTCTGATAGTGACAGTATTTTGCAGCTGGAAAATAGGTCACCTTCAAACTTATATATTTATATACACCTATACAATTTCAGTTCAACTGAAGTTGGACAAATAAACAGAGTAGTTACATTCAAGGGAGAATTCCAGTTTTGCCCTTTGTCGAGATTCCTGAAGGGATGGTGGGATTTAGTTGGACAACCAGGTTGCAAATATAGTAGGATGCTTCAGAGGAAATCCAGATAAACTACTTTCTTGGATTACATCCCTTTGAGAAAGAGGAGTCTATCTACGCATGAGGGTACGGTTCCTGTATGGTTAAGTTTTGCATGTTTCACCAAACCTGTTGATGGTTGCGTGTGTGAGTGTATGTATTCAAACAAAGAATGAGACAGATTGCAAGAATTCTGCCTCTGAATAATCTTTTTTTTTTTTTTTTTTTTTTTTTTTTAATTTACGGGTTTCTGTGTACAGTGGTAAATAAGCAATTTTATTTATACTAAAGAAGTTTCTCATCCATAATTGATGACTAAATCAGCTGTGGTCTTTCCATGGCCTGCAAATCCTCTAATGTGGTCATGTGTATGAAGCAGTTTTGAGTTCAGCATGAACGGTTTGCTTACATTTAATTATGTATGCTGTAGGCACAAAGGAACTGTTTAGGGGACAGGGGAAGCATTTTTTTCAGTTTTCAGGGACAAACACTTTGTAACAGAGGACTCAGTTGCAAAGTTCCTATCTCCCCATGCCTTCCCTTATTGTACTTAACTCTCTGTCTATTCAGTAGCAACTGCTAATTCACTGGCCATAAAATCCAGGAAAAGCCCTTTGGATTATGGTTTCAGAGTTAAATGGAAGATATTCAGTTTGGAGCTACTTCCCATGACTTTTCTTCACAGATGTATTGTTTAGTATTTACTCTGTTCCAGAGCATCACTTCCATTTCAAAAGAAACACCACCCATGTAATGATTTGCTGCCAAATCTATCTGTAGTTATGTAAAACACAACATAACCTCAGCTTTGCTTTTGGAATATGTATGAGGTTTTAAATATACAGGGCCTCTATGCATAATCACTGTAATGAACTGAACTTTTGCTGGAAATCATCAGGAGTTTTACCTTTCACTTCAAAATAGCAAGAAGGCTCCCCCTAGCTCTTTGTGGCATAGACACCACCAGTACTTGTTCAGACATGCATTTTAGTGTTGCTACTAACTCCCCCTCCCCCCGGTATAATTAGTTAAGAGAATAAGAACACAAAGAACAGGACCTCCCACTCAAACAATCCATCCACACTTGTTTGGTCCAAACCCCGAGTCCTGTGCCAGCTTACACCTCAGAGATACTAATCTTAAACTTTCTTCTGCATAACTGATGAACATATGGAAAACTACTACATTTGTGGGTATATCGAGGCAGTGTAGGAGCTGGCCTGTTTTTTGGTTCATTCACCTACCCTTCCTTTTGTCTCCATGGGGAAGAGTCTTGCAAAGAAAAGAGAGTCAAGCCAGAGATAAGGCGCTCCCTGTTTGCTAAATTCCATGGTATCTTTTTAAGCTCCTTTTCTGCTCTCTCATGGAAGGGAACTCTTATTCTGCATTTTAGTCCTTATAGACCAGGAGGTCAAGCAACCTGCTGAGCTCTACAAGACCACTGACATTAAGCGGCTGTTGGCCACTTTCTTTTCCTGGTATTAGAGAGGATTGAACTGAGCTGTGGCTGCTTCACATAACTTTAGCTGAAAGGACATCTATACAGCAATAAAAACTTAACCGCCCCAGCCATTAAATCAAGGAGTATCAGATCCTTTGATGGAAATATGAGTGTCTCTAAACTGGAGGTAATCGAGGACCGAATTTGACACACATGGTACTGACATCTCGTAAAATGTCATGAACGCTTGACCTGAGATTTTCGAGACACAGCTGGTTCTTCAGGGTGGGATTTATGTGGTGGTGGGAGGTTGGGGAGGTGATGGTTAATGTATCTTAAGAGCTTGGTGAACCATTTATAATGCTCAGGTTGAAAAAAAAGCAGTCACTTATTTAGATGAGTTGAGGAAACATATTACAGCATTTCTTACGGTCTGAGCTGTGCTCTGTGAAGTCTTCCCTGAGTCTTTATAGGGCAATTAGTTAGTGGACATGTATTTCATGTATTTTTAAAACAAGTTGTGGGTTTTCATTTGTTTGTTTGTTTGTTTTTGTTTGAAATAACCTATTAGTACTTAACAGAACTTCAAATGCAACAGTTTTAAATGGCATATAAAGTTCCAGGCTGAGATTACCCCCCCCCCCCCCCCCCCCCCCCCCCCCCCTTTAACAGATTAGATGCCAAATTCCAATTCCAGCTATTGGTAACTCCTTATCCAAATCACTTTAACAGCTTTGAACATCTCAGCTGTAACATGGCAGATTAATATGACCACAAATTAACTGTGAGGAACATGGAATAAAAAGAGTACAGCAAACAAAGCACATCTGTCTTTATATGCTCTTTACCCTGCCAGATATCCCCCAAATCCGTGACTTATCTTTGTAAATAGGTGCAAGTTTTGTTTGCTTTTGAAAGCATCTCCAGGAGCATTTCTCCACACTGAGGTTTGTGGGTTTTGCTCAGTGCTCATCTTGAGTGATGTGGATGGACACTCAGGGATTCTTTTGGGGGTATTTGGGACTTGGTAAGTTTTTGCAGCAATGCTGGAAGGAATGCAACTTCCTGCAGTGCTCCAGAGCAGGGCCTGAGGCAGGAGCTCAGTAGTACCATATGGGATGATTCTGATCCATCCTTCCCCTTACACCTCTCCATCTTTGATGAGTTGTATGTGCCAATGCTTCAGGAGACCACATCGTATTCTTTCCATGTGAACTGGGACAAGTTACACAGGTGTGTGTATTCCAGCATGGTACCAGTGCCATTTTCAGTCCACCCAGGGTTACAAGATTCTTCTTTGTTCTTCATAAGCAGGAGCTCATGGCACTGTAAAATGCTGCATTTCTCAGTCAGATGGCAGATAGCAAATGTTTCCATTCAGAGTACCTCTGCCTTCTTGTAAAAAGCAGCCTATACATGACCATTTCTATACATCTCTATTTTTAACATCTAAAAAAAAAAAAAAGCAATCCCCTCTATTTTTAGATACAGTTCAGTTTTGTAGGCTGGCTGGTTCTAATAAAAAATTCCTCACTCTCTAAAGAAAACTCTGCATTGAAATCACAAATCCAGGGGAACGTCCTGTACTATTAGCAGACCTACTAAGATGAAAACCTCAGCATGTTAGCAAGCCCTCCAAACAAAAACATTAATACAGGCTCAAGAGAAAAAACAGCCAAGGAAGAGGCAATCAGCCCAGCAAGTTTTCTACCATGCTCTCACCCTGCTATAAAACAAAACAAAGCAAAACAAAAAGACCAAACAAACAACAAAACCGTATCCACCAGTTCAGAAAGGAGGTCAGGACCTTGGATGTCTTTCAGATCTCTTTTTATCTGGCCCGCTCCACTTGGCTTAGTTGCCAGCCATGTTTCCAACAGCTGTTTCTCTTTTTGGTAAGTTTGGTGAGAGACGATGCCATACTGCTCTCCGCTGCTGTCTTCACAATCCCTGTGGACCACAGGCTCTGAAACAAAAGTCCCGTACTGTATTCTTTGGGGGGTGGGTGGAAGGTTTTCCTGCTTGAAGGGTGCTGCTTTTAGAAGGGCCTGGTTGTTGCTGCAGCAGGTCATTGTAGTCCCAGACATGCATCGCTATGGTCATCTTAGTGTTTTTCTGTCTCCAGGAGGCAAGTGTCACCTTGTTCACACTTGCTTCCTGCAGAACAAGGGCTTTCCCAATGCACATTCACTGTGGGCATAAGTGGGAGCTTCAGGCCAAGCACAGTTCTCTTGTTATAGCTGTTCCTAAACCAGCTGAAAAAAACTCCTTCTGCCAGATGTTATTTAAGGGACAACCTGTGGAAAAGCAAATGTGCAGTGTATGTGTGCTACCCCCTTGAAGGATTCAGAGAAGACACTTTGGGAAAGGTTTTCCTGGGTCTCAGTGCTCTAGTTTCTGCACCCTGGAATATTCAGGGTTCCTCAGCCTATTGGGTTGGAGTTCACATGCACAAATTATGGAAGGATTGACAGTCCTTTCCTCCAAATTTTTCAGAAACAGCTCTTCACGTCTATGCCCTACTGACTCCTAGTCTGACCTGGTCTGGCATGTCACTGAGATTTGGGTCTTCAATGCTATCAAGAGTAAACTGGATAATGCAGCTTAGAAAACTAGAGGTCTTTGAAACCCCATACTTTTTGAACCTTACTTCCAAACCTGAAAATCTGAGATTCTGTTAATAACTTAGCATGCATTGCAGGGAGAAACATCTTAAAGGATTTGTGAGTAACACTTAAACTGGAAGTGGAGGCACTGAGAATACAGAGATGAAGAGATACTTTCTTGATGCATATACTAATCCCCAGGGTATAGAGCAAAGTACATTGTGTTTCCCTGTATGAAAACTGCACCTCAGGGACATGAACAGGAATGGAGTGTGATTGACAAGTGATTGCCCTGCAAAACTTGTGCAGCAGAAAGAAAGCAAAAGATCTGCTCTTCCTTTGTGTGAACGTTGCCATGTATATTCATCTTTCAACTGTAAATCAAGTGCCAAGGAAGTACACCAGGAACAGTCAGGAGGAAACCTGCTTCAGCAACCCTGCACACCTGGTCATGCAGCTGAAGAAGCATGGAATGAGGGGGAGAGAGAAAAAGAAGATCAAACTGAGTTATGGCATGTTATGGTGTCTGCATATTACAGTGATTGACAATACAGAATTACCTAAGATAGATACCTGACCTGTCAGGGTATCACCTGGATACACTCTAACTTCTAAGTCATTTTCAGACAATTAAAGTTTTCAGAAGATAAAAAGCTCTCTGAAGAGTACCTTACAATGAAGGTGGTGTGTCTAGCATAACTATATCCATTTTCTTCCTGTATCTTTGGACAATCAGCCTAATCAGTGTTTCACTCATGCTTCTTTCCCTGCTGGGAATAAAAAATAGAAACATTTTATTCCTTTCAAATGAAAGAAAACGGTGATTTTTTTTCAGCCTTTACTGCAGGAAGCATTGTAGCTAGAAGTAGAAAAAATGAAGTGATCTTTTTTCTTTGTGTGGGTGAGAATCAAGGACACGTATCAAAATGTATCCCCTGTCCAAAGTGGCATTCTGCCCATTCCTATTTACACATTGCCATTGACTCAATGGAGCCCTTTGTTTCCAAAATGCACAGATTATTCCAATTGTGTCTGGAGCTTGGATTTGTGTGTTACTGTCCACTGGGGGCTAAGAAAACACCAAAGATGTTATCCAATACCATAACTAACAGAATGGCATGAAGAAGAATTCAAAACCTGTGAGCAAAAGCAGTTTTTTCACTCTGACCCTTGGACTTCTCTGGCTCCTGTTTCAAGTGTCTACATTTTTATCTGAAGAAGGAAACTGCTTCTGTTACCCACCAACTTGCTCACTTTCAAGGTGTCACACACAGGGTTCACAAGCACTGGGTTACAGGGTGGTCTACACTATAATTTATAACAGTAAGAAGTCACAGCTAAATAGTACAAAATACTGCTTTTGATAACTTTTTTTTCATCACAGATCTAAATCATAAAATGTTGTGCTGAGATAAAGCTCTCCACTAATATAACCTTTAATTTTACTTTGAAGTGATCAGGATGTGTCCTGGAACCGGTGGGTTTGCATACTTACTTTCTGGAATTAAGAATATAGTTTTGCATTCTTGCACTGGCCGTCATTCAGACTCACCTATGCAGCCTTTCACCGTCATCGTGAAGTAGAAAACAGACTGGGCACATGTGAGAAAGAAGCTGCACAAAATAATAAGCTCTTAACTTCTCCCAGGGTTGCAGGTCTGATGCTGAACACATGGTTTGGGACTTGGCACTTGTGATTGAAATGAAGGTGGATAGAGAAGATAAACCATTTGTTTAGTTAAAAACAGAATCAGTGGCCAAGGTAAGTCTGATGACTGTATTTGCTGAAGATGAACAAGAAGAGAGGAAAACATTAACCTAATCGTATGCTGGAAGATGGTATGAATTTCCTAGAGTTTTATCCAAATCATACTAAATTGTATGTCAAAATGGGAGGTATGGGTTTGCAACTGAAAAACTTTCTGCATGCTGTAATGACGCAGCATTACAAAAGTCTGTGTATGATGAAGCTCTGCTTTCCTTGTTTCTCATAGACTGCACAGTCATAATTAAATGCACTAACGTGAAAGTTTTCAGGATTGGAATGGAGCTAGCTAAGGGTGTGATGTTTGCTTAGAAAAGGACAGAGCTCTTAAGAAAAAATAATCATTCCCCAGTGTATACCTTTATCTGACATGCAAACCGATGCCCTCCGTGGGCAAAATAGCAACACAAGGCTTCAAGAACAGCTCAATCAGACATGTTGTCTGAAATGCCTTGTTATTTGCTGTTTCCAAACTCGCCTGCCAATGGATGTCTCCAGTGGGACTCACCAGCCTGCTGCTCCATGAGAATGTGCAACTCCCTTCTGGTTTGTGACCACTATTTAGTAACCGCTATGGCAAGAGTAGGCATGGGTCCAGATTTGGCTTGTACAAACCAGAAGGGTGGGAGGCTGTGGAGGGAGGCACACGCTTTCTCTGCTCTCATGCAATGCTGCACGATCGGGATCTGGTCTGGCTCTCCGCCAGTGCTCTGACAGACTGAAATGATAGAGGATGCTTGATAAGAATTTGGAAATGCATCTACCTGAAGGTAAGGGTTAGTAGAGGTGTTAACACTGATGCTGTATCTGACACCCGCAGTACAGAGTCCTAGTTCTTGGCACCTGTGTTTTCCCATCAAGTAACACTCATTTGTTATCATATATACACACCATAGATTTACATAGCTTGTAGGGGTGAATCATGCATAATTGTGGCTTCTTACATGACAGTTCATATATTAACAAGTAACTTATTTGTGCTCTGTGCTGAATGAGTGTAGCAGGAGCATGTGGACCTCTGGTGTCAGAACCATATTCATCATTATCTGGAGGTAAAACAGTTTGGTGGTTAAAAAACAACGTAAGAAAATAATTGCTGGCTTGATTTGCCTGTACCCTGTGAAACATTGCTTTGATTTATGTTTATATCTCTAGATACCTAGTGAAAATATGATAGTAACTAGGATTCAACCATTCTTATGCAGAACATAATGAATTATATTAAGAGGTAGGCTCATAACCCTTTTCCCCATGCCCTGCAGTGCCTTTTTGGATGACAGGATGAGACACGGGCACCAAGAGAAAATATTCTCCATAAATTAGAGGCTATGACTTAGCATAGGCATGAGAAAGTTTAATAGGCAGTGGTGTTACACCACATATGACACTGTCCCTAAGTGTGGCAAAGCTCATGGACTTCACCTGGGTGCAACAGTGTCTGACACCCCGTGGTCCAGAACCAGCTCATTATGGGTTATCCTACCCCATAATATCCCAGGGCTGTGGAAAGTTATGTTCACAGTAAGTGCTACACCAGTTCCACCAGGCAGCATGGGACTCATTTCACAGGTACTTCTAATCATCAGGTCTCCCAGGGGGGCATAGCCTGCAGGATTCCTGTAAAAGGGCTACAAACCAACAAAGCTTTTCTCTCCTGTGAGCCAAGTGGAGCAGAGCAGGCTGCCAGCCCTGCTCCCCTGCCAGGTCTGACACCTTACTCTCAGGCTCCCAGCGTATGGGGTCTGGATGTGAGTGCAGAGGGAGGGGTGGCACCACCAAAGCCATCTCCCCCTCTGATGAGGTGTGCAGAAAAGACGCAGTGTCAGAGCATGCAAGCTGTTTGGCCAGAGTTTAGGGAGCAAAAATAATAATAAAAATCCTCATGGAGAGACCTGCAAACAAGCAAGGGGAGACACCTATGCATGTTACTGTTTGCTGGGTAGGGCAATTCTGGCCACAGCGCATAGCATCCTGGGGAGTGGGACCCTTGGGGTGTTGAGAGTAGGTTTGTTAATGGATCTCCTAGGGGTTGATGGATTTAATGGGTGAAGTAAGTCTGCTTGTATTTATTTTATTTTTTTGGCAGCTGCTGCAAGTGGAATTTTATGCATTTTTCTGGCTGTTACTGCTTGTCTGGGCTATTTAGATGTTGAGGTACACTTGTTTCCTTCTTGGTGGACCTTTTTTTTTCAGAGCAGCTGAGACTCCTTCTGCAGTGGCACATTGTAGTATACTTCCATTTGCAAAATGTTCTTTCTACTGCTTTCTACTGCTTTCTTCTGCTGGGTTGACTTGTATTATACAGATCAGGTTTAAGAGCTGACAGCTCAGTCTTTAGCAGAACCTGTTTGTTCTCACTAAGGTCACTGAAAACTTTGGTAGACAAAAAACATTCTTCAATTTTAGGCCTTCAACAAATCTCAGTGTTTGAGAGCTTAACTGACACTTAGCTCAATTTCTTTCCGCTTCTACAGAAATCTCTGCTTCTGACTACAGCTTTTTGTAATACAAAAAACAAACTGCCTTCCTACTGTTGATTTCTTAACATTTTTTATTATTATTATTATTTTTTTTTTTTTATAAGAAGCATGCATTCCCTTTGACTTCCATATTAAAATCCAAGGGATAAAATGGTCTACGCAAAGTGAACAAGGATGTCAGAAGCTTGAACCTTTGCTAATATAAATCAGTGCAATGCTATGTGTATAAAGCTTTGCTCTAGGTACAGATCAGGCTGAAAGAAATATTTTATTTTTGTTATAATCTCTGCCTATAATTCAATTCCTCTCATTTTGTAATACTTTCACTTCTCTCCGCAGTGCACCCTCCAACTTGTTCCTTTCTTTCTCATTATTGGTTATCCAGAATAAAAATGGGGCTGGATTCTGAAGGTCTGCCAGCCTCTAACAGTTGAGGGTCAGCGTGTTGTCCAGGTGAGGCCAGATCAGAGCTACATACAAACTGTCTATTTTTCCTCTGTCTCCTGACTACAGGGTCTCTGCTGAAGGAAAACAGCTCTCAACAAAATTTCCTTTTCTGCTACCTCATCATCTGGCAAATTCTTATCTAGGGTGAAACATAGTTATCCATAAATCTCTTTTTCCTATCAAGACTTTGCCCCGACATCCTTTCTAAGATTGTAAGATGGTTTATATACACATGAATGTGTAGATAATTTTTCTACTACACTTGGTAAATATCAGAATATAGTGCATATTTTTCTCCAGACTATGTCGTAATATCAGATAGCAGTCTCACTCTATTACTGGGTATACTACAACCAACATAACATTTCTTCAGCTGCTTCAATAAAGGTATAGAAAGAAGTGACATCTATAGGGAATTATATGAGAAAGTAATGTCCTTTCCTGATAACACGAATGCAGTAACACCCAAACTAAAAGCTCTACTGCAAATTTGCATTTTCTCAGTTAGAACACTTAAGAAGCTACTGTGAGATTATGACCTTGCGAAATAATGATCTGGAATGTCTTCCCTCTGCTGTTATGCCCCACTGAGTGCTACTGGTTTTCATAGTTAATCATAAACTCTTGCCCTAAGTTAATTGATGTCCTCATTATGTCATACTTAACTGCAGCTGAGAAGCGTCTTTAGCCATTAATTTTTTTATTTTTTTTTCCTAGCAGTTAGCCTTACCGCATCAAGCTGTGGAAAGTGTGAAGAAAGGATCTCAAAAACAAATTGACTGTCAGTGTGACCATTATATCACCACTTAAATTTGCAAGTACCAGAAGAAAAAGTTCCCATCACCTTACATATTTCTCACTCTGCAAATTTCATGAATTTTCTGTAATAATCACCAAAGAAGTAACTGCCTACTGGTGACAATCAAGAGCTACAGTCTGGGGTTTTGCACCCTTCTGGAAATGCCAAAGAACTAATGTTTTCACTTAAAACTTGGGAATCTCAGAGATATTGCTCTGATGATAAAGCTTCAGATCCTCACTCTACAGCTCTTCTGAAGGACCAGGTTTGTTGAAAGTTGAGGATGAGAATATATTTCCCATTGCTTGGACAAGGAAAAAGTGGTATTTCTTTACCTGGAATGGCATATTATGAAGTGGGGGATGAGAGAAATGGGACAACTGGGGTTGTGGCTATGGAAGGCAGTTAATGGTTCTTGTTTTCAAACACGTTCTTGAGTCTTGGTTCATTTATTTATTTATTTTAACTGTTTTCTGCAGCAGGAGTTGAAGCATTGCTGTAAAGTTCAGTTAATGAGATGCTCCTGTCTCTCCTGTTATAAAATATGTCCCCTCTGTTCTCAGTGCTTGCTGTCCTTTTTGCTGGGACTGCTACTGAGGACCCCCTGCTCCAGAGCCACACTGACTGACCCCCTCGCTGAGTGCTTACTTTTGCTCTTTCCTGTTTTATTCACCTCTTAATCCTAGTTAAAAGCTATTCAAAGGTTTGATCTTTGTAAGAATTTTACCTAAGGCATGATTCCATCTCAAGCCTTAATCCCAATAATCTTGGAAACCAACCTGTCTGACTGACCTTCTAAAAACATCCCACGTAACAGGATGACATGGGCTCTGCCGATCAATATCCTTACTAACAACTGATGCTTACTCAGGGCAGTCAGCAGACATCTTGGCCCAAGGCTTCCCAGCAGAAATTCCACGTGGTTATTCTGGAGATAGTTAAAATTGCACTTTGAATTGTTGCATCAGGGTGCAGTCTATCACTAATATTATCTTTCAAAATTCCCAGCCTTACACATCATGATGTGTCATGTCTGGTGAAAAGCAATACATGACTTGACTGATGTGCTGTAGCTGGGGTGAACTTATTAGTCATGATAAGCCTATTAGTCATGTTACATCTGCCTTAGTATAAAGAGGTTCCAATGCAAGTACAAGAACTAACTCCTGTGTATGAAGTACAGTTGAGTAAAAATCTTTTGGCAACAGGCATCTTCAGTTAACCTTATGGCTAATATAGAATATTCTAATGAATGTCCTGTTTACTAGGATATTCCCAATAAGCTCAGCAAAATAAAATAAAACAAAATAAAATCAAACTGTAAGTCTTTTGTCAAAGACAGTAGGGAATACTTTAAATCCAGCAACTTGTGAAATTGTCATCATGGCTTGAAATGCCCTTCTACAAGATGAACAGTCAGCCACCAGGCCAAGAAGAAATTAGGCTGAATTTCATGGATCTATCCTTTTGTGACAAAGACTATGTGAAACAGATAAAGTTTTCAGAAGTCTTCCCTGACTGAAATTTTCTGTAAATCTGGGTCCAGCATCAATTAAATATATATTTTTTTCAAACTTATCCAAGACCCCTCCCAATGCAGATATTATTAGATAGCCAGATGAATGAATATTACAAATCTGCTTGTACATACTGAGCATAAGCTAAGATGTTTCAATGGTTAAACACCAGCTCTGTTAAAAAAAAAGTTAAAAATCTTATTTTATCATTGGATTTATCTGGCTTGAATTTTCAACTGACAATTTTTAACTGGTTGGAAGCTGAATCCTTATCACATACCAGTGGACCATGCTTTTCAGGCAGTGAAAGGAAGCAAGTAAGGAGGGAGGAAGAATTGTCTTTTTTTTTTTTTTTTTTTTTTTTTTTTTTTTTTTTGGCAAAAATTCCCACAGTCTTATCACTAAACAGCAAAGATTTATGTAAATGTTTGGTGCAGGGGGGTGCTCAAGATCGGCCTCTCACAAGAGCTGACACAGCAGCGAGAGGTACCTGGTTTGTCTGAACAGCAGCTGGCTGGAAGACTGCGGTCAAGTTGTGCATTAGTCATTCTTTAAAACTGTCCAAAAAAAGAAGATAGGTGCCACAGTTTCTCATGGCCAACACTCGCTCTGTGACAGAAGCTCACCTTCTGTCTGTCTGATGTTTAGCAAGCCATTAATATTAGTCCTACAGTCAAACGCTGCATGGTTTATTGTCATGTTCTGCTGTCTGATGAAGGTAGGTGTAGAGCTGGCTTTTGTATCCAGAAACCCCTGCAAAGAGGTGTCTGAGCAAGACAGAACTTCACCCAACTCTACTGATTGCTTTCAAAATCTTTGCAGAAGATGTCCCTGCTCAAGCATCTAGGAAATCTTAAAAATAAACTAGCATAAAATCATCTACCAGAAAAAGAAAGCTATTATTCGTTTTAAGATTTATTCTTTCCAGGCTTAGATCTATGTCTAAGTCATTTAGGGACTAAAGTAAAGCCCATCCCAGTGATTAGAAGGATTCCTATTATCTCCCTTGGCTTTAGGACAGTGTCCTCAAAGTTTGATCTTGCTGCTGTTCAAGTGGAAAAACTCTTGTTGATTTGAGTGATGCTGGATTAAGGCTGTCTTTGTCCCAGGGAGGGCAGCATCTTATGACGCAACATGACCTTTTCCTTTCAAAACTTGATCTTTAGCTCTGCCGACTTGGCAATTCCAAGTCAGTGAGACAAGCTCATCCTCTCCCTCTTTTATGAGGCCATCTGGGAGGATGTTGCTCTTATAAGCACTACCTCTGCAACAGCTCCATCATTTCGAGCTGAAAATTCTTGTGCCAAATATAAATGTGGGGAAACATCCCCCTCCAGCTTGTGATAAGTGGTTGAACCTGGCACAGCTGAAGTGAGGGAGAATCTGCCAGAAAAGCTCTGCAGTGTCTAAAGAGAACTTGGATCCTTCTGATCTTGGAACAAGGTCCTTCTGCTGAGATGGGATGTGTTTTTCTCCCTGAATTGCTTGCTTATCTATTCCGGATCAGTGCCTGGTTGCTGGTTGCTCCTCCTGTGTAAGATGCTCATCATATAAGTGAACTGCACCCTGTAGAGGCCCAGGATTTTTTCCATAACTCTACAGCCAATAACCCATTCTAGTTCCTTGCTTTGTTTAATGAAGAGAAGTCATTCCATGTTTTGATCTAGCCATAATTGGGACAGTGTCTTATTTTCCTAAAGCTGTCCCTGCAGACTTTTTCCAGCTGGCATAACAATTACTCTGGTGGAGATACATGTAGTTTAACAGCTTTATTTGTGGAGTGTTGATGACGCACTAGTTGAACTATTAGCAGGTATTTTGCATTTCATTTTGTTCCTTATAGTAAAATTTCCCACCTGGACTTCTGAGGCAAGATGTGTTAAGTCTGGCAGATTACTCAGACTCTATGCACTATTTCAGATAACAGCTCCTCTGTCTGACTTCACAGATCAGAAACTATGTGTTTTTCTGTGTCACTTTTAAGTCTGAAAACTTGGATTCATTTCTGAGCCCTGCCACTGAGATCACTAACCCTCAAATGAAGAAGATTTGCTGGGTGGCAATCAGGGTGACTTTTCTTATGCTTTGTCCTTGATTTGGGTCCCTATACTGCCACCACAAATTAAATAACATGCTCTTAATCAAACACATTTTCCTAGTAGGTCTGTAAGAAGACTGGCCTGTAGACCAACCTGTCATGAGTATTTCAGTGCTTCTTGTAACAACATATACATAACTGCATAACTGGGGTTGAATCAAGTTTTCCCTCCTCAAGGAATCCTTTATATATACATATTTATATACATATAAATGTATATATCGGAAAATGCTTCAGAAACAAAGTAAATTATCCCTCTCCATCCTTCTTTTGAAAAATAAAGCCAAAATTCACCAATTTAGTGAATTTCACATTTGACAGGATTGTTGCATGAATGACAAACTGACAAGTCTTGTCCCTCTTTGCTTGTTCCAGCCTCACATTTGCTTGCTAATTCATGCAAAGTTTTTCTAAGTGCTCCATCCTGGAAGATGCTGGTTCATCTGTGAAAAGCAGTTTCTCAACCAACCTATCTCCACTCTCCAACTCAGTGATCTGGCAAAAGAGTGAAATGTTACTGCTGCTCAGGCCGAAGGCTCAGAAGAATAAAAGCATGGCATGAATGCTGGCACAAATGCTGGCATCTTGATGACAGTTTAATCTCTCCCTCTGCCACCTCTTTTGATTTCATATAATTGTCCAAGGAAACAAGGTAGAAGACTGCTGTGCAACTAAATGTGCTTAAATAAGGAGCTAATAACAAATTATTTGCAAGGGAGCACTGGTTTGCAGCCTTTTCTGTACTGAAGGTGCTGCATCCTCTCAGTGGGTTTGACCCTACCTGTACTGCCCATCAGCACATTCCTGTGTTGACTTGTGGAGAACCACTTGAAAATGGCTGTAGATAGTCAGTGCCCTTCAGGAATGTGTTTAACAAGCGCTCTCCCCTGCTCCTGCAGCTGTCTGTCTGGAGAACCTGCTTCCCAGCCAGGGCAGCAGGGAGCTGTAGCTCCCTTGACCTCATTTAGATCCTGCCTAAATGCCCAAATCTGCAGACATGAACCAAGCAAAACACTGATGGACACTTGCCTTAACAGTAGGAAAGGACAGTGAGCATCAGGCCATTGCAGGGTTGTGCACCGATGTCTAATGGCTCACCCCTGCTGTGGGCAATTAGAAACCTTGGTATCTCTTTTTTAGAGATACCATATCACTTTCTTATCTTTTCTTTTCTTAAAAGAAAACATGTCTGAGATGCAGTCCTGATACCTGCGTACCTAAGAAAAGTAGATTAGTAATTATATACTTTGTGTGCTGGTGAAATCCTTCCTTCACACATTTTCTTCTAGCAGCAACCCTCTTCCATCTTGAGTTAAGTCAATTTTCTTGCAGCCCCCCTGAGCTTTGCCCATCACTCCTGGCAAAGGACACCTTCCCACCAACAATAAAGGCCCATCTGCTCAAGCACTGGAGATGTACACCTCACTTTAGACCAGCCAGCATATGGAAATGGAAGACAGAAAGCAACCTTGTGCTGTGCAGATTGTTGTCATGCCTTCAGTAACATCTTGTGGAATAGATGGGCTTACATAAAAATAGAGAATTATCATGGACTTGATGTGCATAAAATCTTTAGCTAAGGGCGTTTTTCCAAGAGACTTTTCTGTAAGGGTCACTCCTAACCCAACCTTTCAAGCTTTTTTTCTTGGATCTAAGAGTTTTCTTAAAATGTTTCCACCCCCCCCTCCCCCCACACTCCCTCCCCAGTCACTTCCCTCCCCCAGTCATGTTTTATTGGAGATAAGTTCTATTTTATTATTATACAGCATTAGATTCTTCTTTTTTCTTTTTTCTTTTTTTTCTGTTTTTTTTTTTTCCCAATACTCAGGCACTTCAGCTGGGAAAAGGCTGCCAATCCAGATCTCCTATTATACAGTTAATGAGTAATACTTGTTTGAGAATGAAACCCAGACTGAAGTGCTCTTGACAAAAACCTGGGTTAAGAAGGAGTTTTTCAGTAGCTTGTTAAGCAAAGGCATTTAGCATGCAGAGCCTCAACAAAGTTTTTTCACAATTTCTGTTTCCGTCAGATCAAATTCCCTATCATTTAGATATATTGCTTGCCTTTTTCTAAGACCCTGAAGTGGTCTTTCACTCATCAGGTCTAATATTTTCTACTTTTTTTAGAGAAGAGAAGGGACTACATGGAAACATTTTGGTAAGATTTTGCCATATTAAAAATCAATGTTGCGTTTCCGTCTTTCCCTTAGCACTTTTAGTGAAATGCCCTGTTTTGGCCAATAGAAATTCCAGATTCCAGGCTGTAAATGGCAATATTTATTTAGTCATCAATGTCAGCACTTGTTTTTCTAACCTGGTCTTGATCATTAACATCCCATAGCTAATGAGGTTTTTCTTGATAGATTGTGGTATCAGACAAAGGAGCATAAATGCTTGATCAATACCTTTCAGTGATAATTTCACTCCTAACCTGTGTTTTGAACATGAACCTTCAAAATATTTTAATGGCCAAGACAAACGATGTCTGTGCACAGTTATGTTTTTACAGTATTTTAATTCCAGTGAATCAGTACCGTAAATATTGATACACTGTTTTGCCTTCAGTATTTTTGGACTGCCGTCAAATTAATTAAATAGTAAATAGCAGAGTGCATATCCCAGCACACTGTCCTATTAAATGTTAGGCAAGAACAGAATGGTTGATAAAAAGGTCTTTATGCTACTGCAAATAAAGGAAGGACAAGGTGTTATACCAGCCTTTGTTAGCATTTCTCATGTGGTTTTCTGAAGTGAACATTTACTTTG
This sequence comes from Anas platyrhynchos, assembly GCF_047663525.1. Lineage (NCBI taxonomy): Eukaryota > Metazoa > Chordata > Aves > Anseriformes > Anatidae > Anas > Anas platyrhynchos. Next base: position 13,762,238 of record NC_092601.1, on the reverse strand, counting down.
TGTTCTTTAACAGATGAGAAAGCTTCACGGCTGTGAATGTATGTGCAACATACTTTTATAATTATCTTGCCATCCTTGGTGTTTATTTTCTCCCTTTTCCCTGTGATTCCTCCAGTTTGCAGGTTTTTCTTTTTTTTTTTCCTTTTTTTCTCCCCCCCCCCCCCCGCCCCCCACCCCCCCCTTCTTGCAGAACTGAAAGAGACACCCGTAGGTTGCTAACTTCCATCTGTGATGGTGTCTGCAGAGTTTGTAGCTGCTATTTATCTGCCTGCACATGGATCACTTCGCATTCTCTGGGACAGTCTTCAACCACACATAGAGGGAGCTGTCCTATTATCCTTACTATTGTCCTTACCCTATTATATCATATTATGTCAACATGCAGAGAACATCAAACAGAAATGATTTCTCTAGGTACCAGCTATCTCCCTCATGGTCCCCTTCTCCTGGCCAAGCCACAGGTATGAGCTTGCTTCAGGGGCTGAGTTAGAAAATGTATGCTTCCTCTCAGGTGGCAGCACTGTGGTTGGGAGTAGGCAAACACCACAGAGGTCCGACAGCCAGGGAAAGCTGCTGCCGCCACAACCATTCAGGTGATGAAGACAACAAAACGTGTTGCCTGCAGTGTCTTGCTTACTCAGCATTGTTGCTGGCTGGCCAGCAAACCCTGGAGGTTGTTACAGTAGAAGTTCGTGTTTTCCAACCTATTTATTGACTACATTCCTGCCTCTGCAGGCTTCTGCTTTAACAAAGCAGACGTGTGACCAAGGAAGCAATGGAAATCCATCGTATTATATGGTTTGGTTTTCAAAGCTGATGACCTGGGTGTCTTCATTTCTCTTTGGCGTTTATCTGTGTATGTCTTCTGTGCTTATCTCTTGTATTGATTGCCTTGAGAGGTTACAAAACTCCAACTCTGACTTTGCCTCCCTGAATTCACAAACTCTGAAGATGTAAGCCCTTTGGTGCCAGGTTTCTGCAAATTTATTTTTTTTTATTTTTTTATTTTTTTTTTCTGTGTGGATAGCTTGAAGATTCAGTGTGATTCAGCTTTTAGTACAACTTGCAAGCAAAACTGGAGCCATATTGATTGAAGAATGAATTGGCTTTTATTGACAGATACTTAAGCTCACATTCATCACATCACAACGTTCCCAAGTAAATTTTGTTCACAAAAACAGATTGAAAACTTGACCCAGACAGACTTCAGAAGAAAGTTTGTTGTCACCAGGAACTGAAAACAAATCTCATGAAATATGAAACAGACTTTTAAATAGATGGGAGCCTGTCAGGAGTCTGTATCAGTAGAGGTTTGGATAACTTCAGCCCCAGTGTCTTGAATTACCTGTTTTCTGTGGAGGACGGGATACCTGGAAGGCAATCTGCTTTGCAGAAAGGTTATGATAGCTTTGATATCGGTAAGTAACAGGACATATATTCAAGTGGATCCAGGTTTCATGTAGTATTTCTCATTAGTAGACACATTTCGTTTGTAAGCATTAAGTATGATCCCCTCCAAAAACCTTGCAGGTCTTAACGCCCCAGAACTCCTCCTTATTCTAAAGAGAAGCCTCCAATCCAAAGCTTCATGATGTTTCCCCTTGCACACAGGAGCTTCTTCACCATTGTTCAGAGTAGGTAAGGCAAATACTTTTGCAGAGCCTGTTTGAACATGCATGTTTTTTCAGAAGGGAGCATAAAGCAATTTGACATGGTCTTGTTATTTTCTTTTGGAACTTTGAATCTGTCAGTACACATTTTTATTTATTTTTTTTAACTCCCTTTCTTTTTCCACATGAACTAATTTGGGAGAGCAAGCGAAGTCCTCCAGGAGAAGGAGGCACAATGTACACTGGAGTGACCTTGGGGGCTTTGCCTCTGTCATTGCCCTCTCCAACTCTTGATAAACAAGTGAAATGGACTTACAAGCTTGCAGAAATCATTTCATTTTCTCTCATTTTATCAGCACAGATGGAAAGCAGGACTGTATCTAATCTCAGTCCAGAATCAGCTGGAGTTGGACTGGTAGTGTATAAAGACAGCAAAAGCAACAGACTTATAAATTTACTGAGCTGTAACGTGTGCTGTGTGAGTTAGTAGGACAGAGTTTTTCAGTAGTTTATGCTTAAGAAAGATAGAGATCCACAGACATTTATTTTGACATTCCATTTCTTTAAAATACTCCCTAGTCCTGCACCAGATGCTACATTTGCTGACATTTCTAGTTTAATGTTTGCTGTGAAATCATTCCTGGAAATGCAGTCTAACAGGGCCAAATCCCAGGGTTCTTCCTCAGTCAAGGTATGAGGGTGCTAGTGCGTAAACATCTCACTGCCCAGCCTAATCAATAGGATTTTCCTATATGGTCCTGCAGTATATTGCACATATGTCTTTTATCTTTCTCTCCTTCCCTATATTTTTTCCCTTGTCCTGAGTTCTTTCTTCAGCATTTGAAAATGAAAAATGTTCAGTGAGACGGATGTAGTGCTTTGCAGGCAGCCAACTGCACTTCTAAACCGCCGCACAGGTATGCATTCAACCACATTTGGCAGTACTTGCTGCAAAAAAAGAGCTATTAAGACTGGTTGAGGACCGGGACTGAATTGCCCTCTTGCCTTAGACTGTGGTTCCTGTGATTCAGTGTTAAGTGGAGGGGGATGTCAAGCATACTCTTTAAGAGTAAATTGATAAGTTATACATTTTGTCTTTGAACAGGGTAACAAGCTCCTGCAGAGCATTCCAATGAAAATATTAAGGGGACACTTAGTGTAACATGGAGCTTCTACATATGTTCATTCATTCACAGAAGCTCAATTAGTACAATACCTCTGTGAAGTACATGTACCTAATGTCTCCCCACAGCAAGGGCTTGTCTGACACATTGCTGTACAGATGAAGAATTGAAACCATGTATAATAAAGAGAAACACGTGTAAAAGTAGTGAGAAAGGACATTATTTCCAGGGAAAAAGAAAGCCTTCCTGGATTAGCCAGCAAACTGTTGAAGCACTAACAAAACTGTGTTATGTCTGCACAAGTCAATTTTGCATGCATTGCATTACAACAAATAATCACCGCAATGTGTTTTGCAGCAAGGTTCTTAAAGTGGGGATCTGGAAGAGCATACCTGCCTTTTCTTTCTAGAAATGTGGATTAAAATCCAGGGTTAGCATGTAGTGGAGGCTAACACTACAATTTATCCACTTGCTGCCTGAAAACGCAAATCAAAATAAAATCAAAACTGTCTGTGCAGCTGATGGTCCTTGCATGGTCCCAGGTTCTGGTAAAATATAAGAATAAAGGTTGAGCAGCAATATTAACATCTAGGAAAAAAGGGGGGGGGGGGGGGGGGGGGCGGGGGAGGGCGGCAGGCAAGAGGTGGAGGGAAATCTTCAGTTTCTCTGTCTGCTGAAGCTTCCAGCATTTGTAAGATCCAATGAGCATTACAACAGCTGGTTTCACCTGGTTGGTTGTGAGACAAAGTTGATGTGGGAGATCTGGGGTCCTTTGCTGGCTCTACAGAAATCTTGGATGACTTTTAAACAAAACAACTGAGATGTAAAAGAGAGGCTCTCCTGGCATCCTCAGTCTCTTGTAAGCCATTAGGCTGCAGAGCTCTTGCAATGCAAATAATACTAGTACATTACATTGCAAACAAAGGTTTCTGATGTTGAGGTTAAAATAACTTCCTTTCAGAAGCTTTAAAGTTTCAGCTCATTTTCAAAAAAAAAAAAATGAATATGGTCTTCAGTGTTTTTGGTAAAAGCTGCAGTGTTTTTCTTTTTGTCAACTTGGTTGAATTTAGAAGAATAGATACTTCTTAAGGAAGAAAACTTAAGAAGTGCCAGGAAGTTTCAAGCTAGAAAAATGCAAGTGCATATGGGCCCTTTTTTGCTACATGATATGTCTGATGAGTGACAGTTTGTCCTTCCTGTAATATCTAACATCCTGTTTGCTTGGTATATATATTCCTTTCTGTATATAAATATATACAGTATACATTTTTTCCTCCAAAGGCCCACAATTGCCATAATATATCTGCAAGACTATAGTGCCTGTTAATGTTTTTGTAAGTAAGTGTTCTCCTTACACTGCTCTGAGTCTGATTTCTGTTGCCTGCTCTAGTTCTTTCCTGGCTTTCAAGGAGCAGGTAGGAGCCAAATATCCAGCAGATCTCTCCATCTGATATTCAGTTATGGGGAGAGGAAATACTGAAAATGGGATCTGGTGCAGTCAGTGGTATGATGTTAAATGAATGTCAGTTATTTCTGGAGGCATTAGAAAGTTATACATGGGTCTGATTTTACCAAAATTCACAATATTATAAAAAAAAAAAAGAAAAGACTATTTTATTGCAGCAGAACTAGAGATTCTTCAGGCTAATGACTTTCAAGTAGCAGTGACTGGGGTTGTTGGCTGGGTAGGGACACATTCAGGCAGTCAGTGTGAATGCTTTGCTTTACTACATGCCATCGCTCCTGCCACTGATGGTGCATTGGTTTCTCAAGTTGATCCACTCTAGTGGGGCTGGTGTGCCCCAGATCCAATAGGAAATCAGCCCAAGATCCAGGGAACCAGGGCTGGCATATCTGGTGTTTTCCCTCTCTGCCTACCTTCCCTTCCAAGCAATGGGTTGCAAAGGGAAACTGCCTTGGTTGTAATTTTTAACATCTATTGAGAGAAAAATGCTCTGTAGTGAATAGTGAAGTCTAGTGAGTTTTGCTCCATTTATTCTCGTTTCTCTTCTTGCTGCTGGATCCTGCATCAAACTGCCTTCATCAGGCAGATATTAAATACAAATCTGGAGCAACCCAGGTCCTTGAGGAGCCTGGTGCAAACTTTGCTTCCCGTCTAGCAGCTTCTCACCCCTAATGTGAAATGTGGGGAATATTCATTTTCATGCTTCCCCTTTCAAAAACCACAATTTTTTTCACTACCTGTCAGCAAAATCACATAGCACTCATTTCTGATCTAAATTTCAGAAGTCTCGCCTTAAGACTCAAGGATTACATCAGCAATTAGAGCTTTAGAGACCTTTTGTCTTAAGTGATTATTACTGCAGAGTTTATTCTAAAACTTTATCTAGCCTTACCCAGCCCATATGCATCTGGACTGCATTCCAGGAATGCCATTCCTTCTCCATTGTTTCTCTTGTGTTTTTATGTAACTATTCAAATCCAGAGATGCACTCACTTTTACATTGTAGACATGGTTTTAGCTGGCACAGCAAACATTTTCCTACACTTATCTTTAGAAAAAAATATATGTAAGAGATAATCTAATCTTAAATTTAAAGTTTAACACAAATACAGGGATAGATGACAACTTGTGAAACTATTTCTCTCTAAGACATGCTAACACGGGTGATAGGACAGAGTACACATTATTTCTCAAATAGGGAAAAATGAATATTTAAGACCTACTTAGAAAGTTCTACATTGCTGTTGACAGCAGCATTGTGTCTGAGGGTGATCAAATAGAGCTCATTGAATAATTCATGGAGTGCATTTTGCAAAACTGTTTGTTTAAATTATTTATCCATTTCTATGTGGTAAAACTCAGAGGGATGAACCCTCCCTAAAATACTGCAAATGTTTTACCGCATTTCCAAAACAGAATCACTTTCCTATAACAATAATATCAGCTTAATGCTAAATGCTATTTAACTTGCCTTTGTGCAATACCTGATACTGAAATGAAACACAGTCCTTCAGCACCATTTATCATGCACGTCCCCACAGTGGGCATTTGTCCCAATGCAGGGATGTAAATGGTTTGTGGAAAGGATTGGGTTAGCACATCCAGTCCTGGGAGGGTATAAGCAAGTGAGTGAACTTCAGATACCATTTGCATTATATGAGCAGAGCTTTCCATGGAGCAGTGATTGATGAGGGGAATGGGCAGAGATTTAGGAGCCAAGAGGCCTGTTTTACACCTTCAGATTTGCCCAGGATTTAAGCTATTCACCTAGACATATGCTCTCCAAACACTGAGTAATGTGGAGCACCCTGAATGCTCTCAGATGCCTTATTTCTAGAAGATGTAAAAAACATGGATTGGCAGGAACTCATCATGTGTGTAACAAAGAGGTTTTAGAGCTCTTGTTGCCCTTCTCTAATTTTCTGGCAATGCCTGATTCATATTCAGAGAACTGAGCCCTTAGATTTAAAAAAAAATAGCTTGCATATGTTCTGCATGTAGATTACAGTAGCAAAACCGGGGAGAACAGCATTAAAACATGACTTGAGGTCCACAGTCAGGAAGTGCAAAGTGCACCTAAAGTATCCCTACCCTGCCCCACTTTATATTGTTGTGACTTGAACTAAAAGTTTAATAAAATACATATAAGGATGTGCTTGGCTTGTCAAAATAATGCTCTGTTTATTTCCACCAGACAGGTTCCATCTCAGTCTGATAGAAATTTTGCATTTGCCATCACTGAGAAAAAATAACTCCCAGAAAACTGAGTCAAACTGATTGCAAAGTGGATATTAACTGGGACATACTGCTTATTTAAACCCTTTGAAAATACCACTGGATGTTCTTGCAAGTGAAAGAGAGGGTTATAAATATTTGCTGCAGAAGGAAACCAAAATAAAAATTAAATGCTTGAAATCCAGCAAGCTCTTTAATTATATAATGAGCATCATCTTTGCAGTGGGTAATTCTGATGTGTGAAGTGATTTTTTTCCCCGCATACTCCTTTTTTTTTTTTCTTTTCTTCTTTTTTCAGTTTAAGAATAACCCTATAATTGTTTGATATTCTCTTTCCTTCTGTCTTGTATTATACTTTCCTCCATGGCTACCTGAATACTTGTCTCATTAAATGAAGAAAGCTCTGTAAACTGCAGAGACTGCATGAGTAAGAGCTTTCCAGAAGCATTTAGACCAATACAGATGGTGGGAAAATTACATATAATGATTAGTCAGGGTGCTGCCATCTATAAACAGTCTAGCTTAGCTTTTTCCTTTGAGTTGATATTTTAATATTTATCTTCCTGACAGTTAAATTAGCATGAGCTCCACTCAGAAAGAGTTGCAAGCCTATCTTTCCCATAGGGCAAGATGAACATCAAATTCTGCAGTCAAAAATACTCATGTTTTATTCAATTCCTATGCAGCTCAATGGCTTACAAAAGAAAAGCAGAAAAGGTTAAATCTTCAGAACTCAAATACTTGTGGTCAGATGTAGCAGCTTGTAAACCTCTAAGTTTGCTGCCTGTCTGACCAGCTTTCCTGCTGGTTTTGCCTAGAAATGTCTCCCAAGTTAACTTCCTTTGAATAATTGCCTAAGTGCTCTACTACTCAATATTGGCTCAAACACTGGTGGCTTATACCCACAACAGGCTATGGGAGATATTCTTCTGAGTAACACTTACCATTTATTGTCTGCCCTGGGAAAAGACCAGAATTTCTGCAGCTCCTTCAGCAGAAGATGGAGGCAGCATTGTTTGCATCCTGCAGCCTTGACTGCAGCCATGCCTGGTGAGCAGACCTCCTTGCACCATTTGTTATCAAAAAAAGGGAAGTGCATTACACTTGCAGATACTTTCACCCCACTGCTGAAATCTGCTGTGCTTGGAGTTCACGCAGGGTAATCTGGAAGTGCCTCATACCCAGGTACACACTCTGCAAATGCATGGGGCTGTTTTCCTCCATGGATTTAAATAGAGAATAATTTGGTTCTTTCCTCTATACTAAGATTCCCAGGCTATATCCACACCTTGGAGTAGCTCTGTATTCCCATTGTCCTCCCACTCACGTCAGCACTATTCAGCACTATTGTGGAATAATTTATAGATACGACATTGCTATGAAAATCTTTGCCTTTAGGAAAGCAATAGCATAACTTTTTCTTAAAATTCCTTAAAAATCGATTAATTTCTGACTTGTCCTTCAAAACTATTTGAACTGGATCTATAGTATTTTGCTACAGGATATTTTCCCATGCTCATTTGCTTCTTGGCTTACACAGAGGCACAGAGAACAGGCTGGAAGGGACCTTAAGAGGTCATCTGGTTCATCCCTTCGCCCCAGGGGAAGATTATTTGTCCTCTGTGCTCTTCTAGCAGTTTAAAAATCTCCAATAGATGGGAATTTCACAGCTTCCCTAGACAATCTCTTTCAGTGCCAGCTATCCTTATCACTGGAAAGGATGTCCCTTGCTGCATTTTGTCAGTATTTCTCCTTGTCCCATCCATAAGGGACAGGGACAAGAGTTTGTGTCTTCCTTTCTCTCACATACTTAAAGACTTTCTTTCTCCTTCCCTAGACTAAACAATCCTAGAACTTCAGTGGTCCTTGTTTGCAGGACCTTTGGCCATCCCTGCTGTCCTCTGGACTGTCTCCAGTGGTTCACATCTTTCTTGAATTGTAGTGCTAAAATAGGACAGCCTCCCAGCTTAGGCCTTCCCAGTACTATGAGGAGGGCAATGATTTTTGTGTGTGTGCGTGTCAGAGACAAGACTCATGGGTATTATATCTCATGAGTGCATGAGTGCATGAGTAACAACATGGACATTCCTGAACCATTTTTAGCTTGTGGCCTACTATGAATCCCAGGTCCTTCAGTGCAGAACTGGTATGTAAACTGTTGGTCAAATCATGCATCTGTGTAATCAACTATTTCTAACTAATTTCAGAAAATTCTATTTTCCTTGTTGACTTTCTTCTTCTTTTTTTTCTTCACCATTTCCTCAATCTGTAAGTTCCTTATGAATTTCCAGCACATCACAGACCTTCCTAGCTTGATGCCATCTCCAAATTTAATAAGCATATTATCTAGTATATTGTACACGTTATTATTTGAAGTACCAGACAGTACCAGATCAGTAACAGGCTTTTAGAATATCCTAGACCTGACACTTTTCTTCTAAGAGTAATCTGTAATAGGTCTTCATGAGAACAGTTTTTTCACACTTTTAATTCCCATCTTGCATAAGTTTACTTTCAATCTGTTTCCCAAACTGGCTGATAAGAATACCACGAGACAGAGTCAAAAATTTCACTAAAGTCAAGGTATATCTCCAGACAGTCTGGAAGATTTAAATCTCTCATTTCTAATATTTCCGTGGAAGACATGATCATTTTTGGCTCCAGAATCTGTCTTCTGAGCTCAGACCAAAAGCCTTGTCCCCAGGGTGATGACTCTGCCAAGCTGAATAAAAATGCACTTAGCTGTAATTCCGTTACAATATTAACATTTTAAATCCACACATTTAATAGAAATATCATTAATCTCTCCTTCCTGAAGATAAATCATTTGCTTTGTTAGGGATATTACTGAAACACTGAAATAATACCTCCCTTCCTTCTGTCTTCAACATCATCGCATGTAAGGGGTCAATTTGCAGCTTTCCAGGAGCACTGGGAACTCTCCCCTGAGTGAGGTCCAACATGAAGGTCCAGGGGGACATGGGCACGTGAGTTTAGGGGGAAGCTGTGCTGATCCATAGCAACTGGAAAACATAAAGGTGAAAGCCATCTTACAGCCAGCTTCCTAGCTGGAGAGATTAATTGCACTTGGTGAGACTTGTTTGATTACTTGGTCCCATGAGTAATAATGGGTTTCCTGAAGACTAAAGAGAGTAATACAGAAAAGTCAGAAAGAAATATGGGGACGTATTAAAAGGTAACTATGAAGGGGAGAAAAAATACATCTGAAACCACAAGGCATATAATTAACTTAGCATGGGACTAGATTTGTTTGCTTAATTATTCCTGCAGCTTCATACAGCACTGAAGGAAGTTTTAAGTGGCTTAAAAAAACAGAACTCATTTTAACAAAAGGTCATTAAAATTCTGAATGAAAACTGTGGCCTTCTTAAGGTCAATGACTCCTGTTAGTTCATTCATACTGGGATCTCTCCATACACCAAGAGTGGAGTTCTTGACACTTTGGGAAGTATTCACGTGGCTTAATTTAGGACTTTTACCTTAGGTATCCTGAATGACTCTCTGGAGGCTGCATTGACACTACAGGGAGCTTGGCCTTGAGTTAGACCTAAATTTAGAAGGTATCAATGCTCTCCTCTGTGTGCACAAATCTTAAAAGAAAAATATTCTGCAACAGACCTATGTCTCTCTGAGATTATGCATTCCTCAGGGAGGTGACACTGTAAACAGGAAATCAGGGAGGCAACTCATATTTCCATAGATATGCTAAATGTCAAATGCCTTGTAAAAGGTGTTATACATAACCTTGTCACTTCTGGGGAAAATAAAATTAATGCAAAAGAAGCATACTTTGACAAGCTAGAGCATTTATATACAGGCTGTGCATTTTGTGCAGTGCTGCCAACTGTGTTTTCCATGTGGGAATCTTCAACTCCCTCTGCAGTCTTATCTCCTTCTTGTAGAGGAAGGTCTTACACACGGGCAATGTTGTGAGCACCTGGAAATACTACTGATCAGGGGATGAAACTATCTTGCCCAGCAAATGCAGTGCTAAATATTAGGTCACATCTGGAAATTGGACAGAATTAGTGAGGCTGTTTTGGATGTAACCTGTCAGGGTGGGCAGGAAGGGCTGTCTGTAATCTTAAGAGCTATATTTAGAGGACAGAAGACTGTAAGGAGAGAAATGAGGCTGAAGAAGGGGGTTGGGTGGAAGAGAAAGCCCTATGCAGGTGGAGAGACCTCAAGCACCCTTGAGGACTCTGACCGAGGAATGCTAAAGAGGGATAAGGAAACTGGGCTTGCAGGTGCACTGGGGAGTTTGGATGTCTTGTTAGATCTGCATATTTCTTTTAGTATCTGGCTCGCAGCATAATTGTGTTACAAAGTCCAGGTGTTACGTGCTTGAGCTACTACCTGCATCTGGAGAGGAAAGCTGTGAGCCAGGGAGCCTGCAACACCCTAGACCCATGGAAGGACCATACCTGGCACGTGGGGGTGTGTAGGAAGGAAGGGGCTGTCACTGGGCTTGGAGTAGCACCTCTCCTCTAAGGCTCAACTTCTGCCAAGAGGAATGGAGCTTCTTACAGGTATAATGCTGAAGAGACCAAGAGGAGACATCTCTAGTCACTGGGTTGCTGGTCTCAATGTAGAAACCAACAGATATTGCTTCAACTTGCCAATAGAAAGTGAGACTGAACCCTGAACTAATGCATAGGTTTAGAGCTATGAGTGGTGGATCCCATCCTCACTAATCTCTGTGCAAACACAGGGTGCTAATTTTTTCATATAACACTTCTTAGTCATAATAAAATAAAAGAAAAAAAAAAAAAAAGAAAAAAAAAGAAAAGTAAAAGTCATCTTCCCTCCTAAAGCACTCAATTACTCAGAGGAGACTGGGCAAGCTTGCATGCACACACCAAAGACATGTGAAGGTCCAAAGGACACAACTTTGGTGCTGCCCGAGTGGACGTCGTCAGTACAGAAACTCGCTGCCAAGGGCTGTTCATCCAGAATAACAGCTTGGCAGTGGCTGACTCTTTTGTCAACACCTCTCCTTGCTGAGGCTGAGCTTACTCAGATCTGCCTTGCCCCATTTTTCATATCAATATCAAACTCCTTCTCCTGCCTCCACTCAGGGTGAAGGTATCCAGGATCTCATGCTGGAAATCATGGCCTGGGCACTGGTAGCTGACCAAAGTGGCATCCCTTGGTTGGCAGGAGGATGGCATAGTTTTTCTCTCTTAGAGGAAATTTGGAGTCTCCTTTCAAGCTGAAGTTGTGGTGAATTTTTCCCCCTGACTAGGAGTGCAGGAACAAGTGCTCAAAAGACGGGGAGTTCATATGATGTAGTTTAAGAATAAGAAAAAGGAAGGAAGGAAGGAAGGAAGGAAGGAAGGAAGGAAGGAAGGAAGGAAGGAAGGAAGGAAGGAAGGAAGGAAGGAAGGAAGGAAGGAAGGAAGGAAGGAAGGAAGGAAGGAAGGAAGGAAGGAAGGAAGGAAGGAAAAAGAAAGAAAGAAAGAAAGAAAGAAAGAAAGAAAGAAAGAAAGAAAGAAAGAAAGAAAGAAAGAAAGAAAGAAAGAAAGAAAGAAAGAAAGAAAGAAAGAAAGAAAGAAAGAAAGAAAGAAAGAAAGAAAGAGAAAGAAAGAAAGAAAGAAAGAAAGAAAGAAAGAAAGAAAGAAAGAAAGAAAGAAAGAAAGAAAGAAAGAAAGAAAGAAAGAAAGAAAGAAAGAAAGAAAGAAAAAGAAAAGAACGACAGGCCTAATTCATGCCCTTCCAAAATTATTATTATTTTTCAGCTGGGGAAGGAGGAGACAGGATGTGGTGGAAAAACATTTACAGGAGTTTGGCATGTAAAAACCTGAATGATGGATTAACAGCTTATGCCAGATTTTACCTGCCTTTAAGCAGGTAACATTTCTTGAAGCTCAACAAGCTCCTGCTTGCCTAGAGCTATACTTTTCTTCTCCAGACAAGCGAAGCCAAAGAACCCTGTGCAGCTTTCATTTGCTCCAACTTTCTCTCAAATGTTTTCTTCTGCAAGTTTAATTTCATCTGGAGAAGTGGTGGCACTTGAGTAAACTAGGATTACTTTTTCCTAGGAGTTTGGTTGTGGGTTTTTTGGGGGTGGAGAAAGGGGGGTTCTGAGGCTGGCAGAGTCGCATGCACAATCACAAGGCTAAGGGCAGGAGCTGGAATGCAGAGGATAAAGCAGAATGTAAATCCATTCAGTGCAGTAATTTAAGGTGTGGGAGGTCTCCTCTTATGCATAGAAAGGTCCTGTCAGTAAACGAAGCAGGAATCTTTAGCCTGCAAAACAGAGCTGCCTTTTGAATCTCTGGTTTCCCCTCTGCTTTGTGCTCCTGTAAAAGAAACATAAAGCAGTTCTTTTTCCCCTCCCTTGCTTTGCAAAATGTCTACAGAACAGACTGGGATTGCAAATGGCTACTGTATGCGTTGGTAACATAGCCTTTCCCACTGCATTTGAGGTAAATGGTTCCTTTTCTGCATTTTTTTTTTTTTCTGGCATGTCCCGTGGTATCTCTCATAGGAATGGAAGTTTATCCTCCATGTCTTGCCTAATTTTCCCCTACATGATTTTAGTTTTCCCACGGTAAGATTAAGCTATTCTATATACCATCAGTCCCATAATAGTCAGTGAACTTTAAGTGAACTCTAACATCTAGACTCAAGTCATTACATTATCCTAATAAGTTCATTGGATAGCTGAGTATTTTAATATTAATCTCCCTACTAAATGCCTATATACACTGCACAGACTTTCATACAAATGGCTTTCTCCTTGGAGCGCAAGAAGACCGAAAAGGCCAAGTCACTCTGAACGTGGCACACAATGATTTAGTAATACACTCCAGGAAAAAGGTGGAATTTGTCATCTGAACCAAAAATCAAAATGTGAGTAACTCCAGCCTTTGCAGTCCTGTAAAACTGGATCTGGACAAGCAAGGAGCATGGTCTGAGCTCTGATGGGGTGAGGGAGTGCAGTCAATGGGAGGGAATTTCCTGGTCCAGCAGGGTTCACACCTCAGTTGGAAGGACCTCTCCTTTCCCTCCCATTTTGCAAACCATGTCTTTGACATCCTTTCCTTTTCATTCTATAAACAGATATTGGTGTCCCATGATTCCTCAAAATGCAAGCAAGGTCTGTTAATGGGCTGGCTTATGTGAGAAGTGAATAGTTTATCTCAGTATTTTCCATTGGTAAATATTTTGTCACCCCCATCACTATCCCTTGTTCCTGCTCTTCCCTACCTCCAGTCTGGATACAGTAATGGAGCAATGGGTGGAAATATCTAGGATCTGACACTGGTTCTCCTGCATCCCCTTCATGCACTCATTGCTGAAAGGATGGTTTGTAACTTGATCTTTTGTATCAACCTGTCCCAGGGAAAATATTTGCACAAGAGGCAAATGAAAGGTTCTGGAGAGGCTCTGGAGAGGCAGCAGTACTCCTCAGCTCAGGCTGCCCTCTCAGCATAGGGAGCTTCAGCAGAGAGTACGTCTCCTCCAAGCTGGGCAGACACATGCCAACCCCTAGCTAGGAACAAGCAGGTTTCATATTAAGGTACTTTGTTCTGCCTCTAGAAACCGAAAGTATTGACTTGGGTATTTTCTATCCAGCTACGTAAAGAACACAGTCTCCACAAATGTGAAAGGTTACATTTCAGCCAGCCAGGGAGTGGTATTACTTTATAAATATTTTGGAAAACCCCAAAGCTTAGATAAAGGTCCAGAAAGCTATTTGGGATGGATCCAAGACCTATTTAAGCCAATGGGATTTTTTGTATTGGTTTCAATGGGCTTTGGATCTGGCCTTGTACAGGCTGCTACTACAAAACAGCTTGTGAATGAAAGCTGGATGAAGAATTTCCTGCCCTGTTTTGGTGAAGCTGAAAAGGAGGAGGGGGAATGCTGCCTTTAAAGAGATAACTATATTAAAACCCATTTGGCTTCACATGAAAGGCAGTGCAAGGCTGTCATTTTAAGTATGTGCAGGACTTAGAAATTGTACTCAAACATTGGCAGGACCTGAACTCACACAAAATAACAAAAACATCTCTACCACTAAAATGCAATTTTAAAAGATACCGTGCAAGCTGGTAAGAAATGTTAGGCAGTACGATTCTAGGAAACTGGGAATTCTTCCTGGAATTAGAATACATCCATGAACAAATTAGTTAAAGAAGACAATTCTTGCTCATTCTTGGCTGGATAAAAAGAAGTTTAGCTCCTTCAGTTGTCACAGAATATGTGTTGATGTTTTGTGATGAGGAGCAACAATAACTAGCACTTGGTTTATGTGTATTTCTTGCTCCGTGATTCCTTGTGTGAGGTTTTTGATCTGGTCCAATAGTTACTGGCTTTATGTAGAGTTGTTCAGGACAGAGTAGAAGTTCTCCATCACCTACCTGAAAAAAGGTTTAATTTTCCTAGTGTCCAGTCCTCTATCTCCCCCTCCATTTCATCAACCCACATATAGCCATCCCCTAAAAAGTCTTGCCAAGTTTGGATTTCATTACAGTTTGCCCTGGGCTTAGTGGAAGTTTGAATCTTTTGAGTGAACACCACTTGAGTTTGAAATGCCCCTATGTATTGGTAGATTCACACCAAAAAATCCACTTGCAACATGGGCTGGACCTCATCATGCACAAAGCTTAGGCCATTTTATTCTAATGGAAAGCTTTATATTTTGGCAGTTTAGTTCAATCTCTCTGCTTTGATCACTGGCTCAAGCCGATCAGAATTGCAGAAACCTGGTTTAAACCCACAGGGAGTCATTGGGTTGGATTATTATTCTGGAGAAGAGGCTTTCTGCACAGTGGTGTAAATAAACGTGAGCACAAGTAGGTTCCAGTTTACAAATATAACACATCCTTATAGCTCCAGGTTGTGAACATCACAGCTGTGCAACCACAGCTTTTATTTGGTAGACTGGATCAAGGTTTAAGGATGCCTATGCATTTTAGTTAATCTTAGAAGGTCTGAATGACATCATCTTGAACATCTCCTTGGATTTGGCTCTTTCACCATTGCTCTTACTCTCCAGACAGCTGTACTCAGACACATGTCCTGGGAGCCCCCTGGCACGTGTCACTGTGACCCCACTGCACCTAGCAGGTGGGGGTTGTATTGCACAAGGATGCATTGTTGCTCATTTCCTGTAGTGGGGTCCAGGAGCATGGGGAGGAAGTGACTAACAAGGCTGGTGCACTCCAGCTAGAAATGTAAGAGCATAATAAGCTAAGAATTGCCATTTTGGGGTAGTTCCAGCTAGTACTGTCAGCGTAGAGCCATATCCTGCTCCTGATGGTGGGCAGAGGTGGATACTCAAGAGGGAGGAGAAGTAGAACAGCTCTGTGGAGATACTTCCCCAGGTATATTCTCTTGTGTGCAGCAGCAATTGTGATTTCCTGAGCTGGAGGGTTCTGAGGATCTCACCCAGGTCTCTGTGAGTGCTGGGTTAGCAAACCCTGTGAGGAAATGTGTATCAGAGCATTGTTCTATGCGGACTGGAACAGGAAAGCCAACAACTTTCCTGGAATTAAAATATAAATGAAAACACTGCTTATAAAAAAATACTTCCTAGATAAGTCATTTGTAAAGCGTAGAGAAGATTATGACATATAAGGCAATTTGCACTGAGGCAGCTGTGAGAAATACAATTAGCTAATAGGCATTGTTTCTCTGAATTGCTACTTTAGTAAGCAAGCAGTACCAGTTAGAAAGGACATGGTGCTTGGCTAAGAACAAACTGGATCATCCCCAGGAGAGTTTAGGGTAGGAAGTGGGTAGGGTAGGAAGTGGGAGTTCTCCCATGTTCGGTGTCGTATGATTCGAGTGAAACCTGCACACCACCACCGACTGAAACTGATCTACTCCTGCTCTGCCGCCTGGGGAAGGCACAATGCTTGGAGGACGTGGCAAGGCAGGTTATCAGCCTCTGAAGGGAATAAATCCAGGGATACCAAGGAGACAATAACCAGAACTCAGAAAGCGAGAGTTGCTTCTAATCCAGATTTAACTAAGTTTTTCTCATGCCTGGGAATATTCTTGCTTTTAACAAGTGTGTCATTCCCATCCTGTGTATCCCCCAACTTCTGTAGCTCCGACTGCATACCTAAGATGAGAAGTGGTATTAAAGTGTTCCCTGCAATAATTCACAGGGGAGGTTTCTGTGCGGTAGGCATCAAAAGGAAACATTCAAAGGCACCAACAGGAAGATAGCTGATCTCTAGGCCATTTTATTGCTTGTAAAACTTTATTGGAGGTAGAAAGAGCAAGGATAGATAATGTTTTCACTGTGAAATCATACAACATTATCTTAGTGTCAAAACAAAAATGAGTTCACTTCTCCAAAGATTAACACTTGGTACCAGCTGGAGCAGTGTCTCGCACCTCAAGGGGATATTATTATTTTTATTTTTCAGTTAAAGAATTCCATTTTAAATAGTGTCTTCTGGAATTTACAGACCACCTATGTCTGGAATGCTTGCACAGAAGTTATAAATAAAATTATTTGCTAAAAATGTTTCCTAGCACAAACAGACTGGGTTTACCAATGTAAACATACTATATGTACTCACACATATTTCACATTGGTTACTGTGGTTCATTTAACATTGGCTTGCAAGATAACACGACGTGAGTACATTATGTATTTCTAACTTTTCGCAGTGTGGAGTGACACTTAAAGTCTGAGACATTAATTAAATAAGTTTTAATCCTCCTCTGACTTATCTATCTACATACTCATCTAAGCACCTTATCTTCATTAACAAATCTCAGCCAACCAAGAGTACCCCAAGAAATTATTTTATGTATGGGGAAAACCAAAACTGGGCAGAAAAGACGGGGTTCATGTTGCTCAGCTGGGAGCTGATTTCAAGTTCCCATCGTCCCACTCCTGTGTGACTAACAGAACATACCACATCTGTTGTGAGTCTAGTAGAATTGATCACATTGTAGTTTCTTACTGCTGCTGACATTGAAGATAAGGCAAAGATGTTTTATCAGAGGAGTCCACTCTGGACTAGTAATAACTCAATTTTTCAAGGTATAGAGCTAAAAATGGAGAGCTACAGAAAACTAAGGTGATGTATATGGATTTTTATTTATTTATTTATTTATTTTCACAATTGAATGCCACACATAATTTCCTTAATTTACTGAAACTGCTTATGTTGCATACCAAAGTAATTCTCATGATTTTATGAGGAACCTCAAATAAATCTTTTAAATAAAATAGTAAAAATATACAATTATTAAATTTTAAATAGTAAAAATTTACAATTATTAAATGAGTTTCACCTTGAAACTTTTTAAGGAGAAATTATTGGAGAGGTAAAAGTGCATGTACTTACACATGTCCATGAATTTCTGTCTTTGTTCTGCCTTGCTGAAGGCTGTAGCTTCAGCTAGGCTTTAAGAATGAGCACTGCTTTACTTACGTGAAGCCCCACTTACTAAAGCTGGGACCCTCTATAGCCATGTTGAATTAGGAAATAAAAAAAATAAAATAAAATAAAATAAAATAAAATAAAATAAAATAAAATAAAATAAATAAAATAAAAAAACAGGACATATGGTAACATTCTCAAGCTTTGCACAGACTCTGCAGTCTAAAAGGTGTGTAACACTCATTACACCATTTCCATCCCGTATCCCAAGGTCTTTAACTCAGCCATTACTCTGTGAGCCTGCCAAATGGACTCAGTGAGATACCCACACTGGGGTGCATTACTTGCCTAAATAGAAATCTTCTTAGTCAGTGTTTTGTGTCTTCTTCCCCCTCGCTAAGCAATGATCTTAAAAAAAAAAAAAAAAGCCTAATCTTATTTGCTATGCATATACAATAAAACAATCGAAGATTTCTTTATTTCTGGTTAGAGCAGTAGATACTGACAGCAATACAGCTTTGCTAATTTTCACTAGGAGGATCTGGATTGATGCAACCATGTTATACATGCCAATAAAACTGAAAGGTAACCAACTGTTTTATTCCAACCACTATGCATTTTATTCCTTGAGGAATTTTGCAATATGTGATTTATAAAAATTATTTGTATATATAATTAACGCAATGATGAGTATTCTCTGAACTGCAACATTTCCTCTAATTTTGGTTTCCTACACAGATCTAGCCAAGTCTTAGCAAAGAATATATAATCAGAAGAAAGTTATAGTAATAAAGCCAGAATAGACATCCGTAAAATAATGTCAGTATTACTTGATAGGAAGAGAAATGCATAGTGATTTCCTATATTTTTTTAAAAGTTTTTTAAGAAATTGGAGGATTCAAAAATAATTGTTAACATTTTTATAGAGGACTTTTAAGGTTATACTGAAAACGCTATCAGTTTAAGAAATCTGAGTCAGTTCCATATATGAATAAAATTAATTCGGCATACACAGCATGTCTTGCTGAAAAGGAAAATGATCTTTAATACATTACATGTTAGTTTTTATTTGGAAGGAGACAAAAATATTGATGGCAAAGCATATACATGTACATTTTTGTAATGCACACACGGCCTCACTGAACATACTCTAAGGGGCAACTGTTTCTCTGATTTATGCAGCGAGTTCACTGGTCTTGTCTCTGCAGGGACAAGAAAACAAACAAAATGTGCTGTGTTTCAGAAATAACACACGTCTCCTAGACCATGGTAGAAAAGTAGCTGCTCACTCCACACAGCAAAAAGTGTGCGTGAGGTGCACGAGCATTGTCTGGTGGGACAGCCCCATCCATAGGGCTGGATCCAGCCTAGGATAGCTCTGATCCACTGGTGGAAGAAGACCAGCAATGGAGCAGACCAGAAGGGCCATCTTGCCTACCATCATATCCTGCAAGCACATACACGGCAAGAGCACAGCATGACAGAGTCCTTCTTCAGTTCTCCTTCAAGTTTTGGCCACATTGTGGATCCAGGACCTCTCTGCTACAAGGCAGCATGAGAACCCTTATGTTTAATAGCCACCAGTGGACAAATCCTCTGTTAACTTACTGAATTCTTTACAGTCTCTACAGCCTTCAGAGCTTTGTGTTGTGCTAGGGACTTGTTTCTGTAGTTGATTACTAGTGCAGAGCAACTACATATATACTAATTCTTTTTCACTGATCCAAGCCCAAGTACAACAAGGAAAAAAAGCTCCTGAGCAGTAATCTGGCTCTTCATGATTTAAACAGGACACACGTGGCTCTGTAACAAAACACTGTAAAGGCTTTCCTGGACCACACTTTCAAGACATCTCCAACTGTGAACATCCAATGACTTATGTCTGAAGAGATTAAAATGTGTGTGCCTGTAAGCAGTAAGCCCTGATGTTGCTTTGGATAGGCTCTTGGGCAAGGTGTTCAAATTGCTGAGCTCTGTCTTTGAAAGTGAGGAGGTACATCTGAAGCTGGATGCGAAAAGCAGCTCCATGAAGCCAAAGCAGGAGTCAATGCATCAGCTAGGATTAAGTTGTTGCTTGAAAGATTGCAACCCTGATGGGATCTATGCCAGTTTCTGATAACCAGGCTCCACTTCATATTGGCTTTCACTGACATGGGTCTGGCAAGCAAAATAGCTCCATTTCTTCTTGTTAAATTTGGAAAAATAAAATAATAATAAAAAAGAACAATTTTGAATTATAAGCAAAGATAAAGATAGGCACAGAGGAAAGATATAATGAAGAAGTATTTTCCACAATATTATAAGCCTTTGGGCATCAAAGAGCTTCCTTTTCCCTCCTGAGTCATTAAAATCCATTAAATCAAGACTTCAGGATCTAAAAGCTGTAAGCAATTAGACATTGACCAAAACAAACCATTTTGCTGCTGTGTCTATTGTGTCAGCAACATTCACATTTATGCAGCAGACCCAACAGAAAAGGAGATACGGCCAATAAGTCAAGAACTGAAATACTTTCTTCTTCTGTAATTGCTCCTTTATGTTAGGAATTTGCATTTTAATAACTCCCTAATTATTTATTTACTCAGTATGGTCCACAGTATGCAATTTAAGGTGTTTTAACTGCATGTTTAATTGACTGTACATAATAGATATTGGTGAAATGTATATAATTAGGAAGAGTATAAAATCCCTATTATATGTAAGTAATAGTTACTGCTGTATTCCAGGGGCTGTTTTTAAGAAGGATTATAAAAGTAATTAAAAACCAGAGCTAACCTAATCACAAGAACCTCTACATTTCTAATCATCTTTATTTGAAAAAACAAAACAAAACAAACCAACCAAACAAACAAACAAAACAACAACAACAAGACTGTCAAGAACCAAATCATTTTCATTTCTGTTCATGTCATTGTGCCTCTTTTCCACCAGCCGTTCTGATGGGCAGAGTTTGGGTCTGTCAGCCTGAACTTTTATCCTTAACTGACTGTCCTTGCTATTGTAGGCTCAAGACAGGCTTTTAATACTACCTTAAATGCACTTTCTTGTGGTTGAATTAATGATAATCGTGAGCATCTTGGCATCAGATATGTTCTACTTTAGTGCTTTAGTGTCTGGAAACTCCAGTTTCTGGCTTCAAAAGGCTCCAGTCGCTTCCACAAGTTCTAGAAATAGCTGTGACCTGCTGTTTGCACCATTTCTATCCTTTCAGGCTAACCCAAGCACCTAGAAACAGAACGTTATTGAAGTATAAGTCTTTTTAGTGCTCGCTGCTTGGTAACTTCACTTTTCCTATTTAATTGCAGGTTTCATGTTTACAGTACGAAGAAGGACATCTTGTAAAGGCACCTTTTCATGTGTGGACTGACCATAAAAATGTAGGTAGGGGCTTCTTTTCCACCGTGGGTGCCCCTGTGGCATCCAGAAATGTCTCGCGGCTCTGTTATCGAGTGGAGCTGTTTAAGAAATAAAAAAAATCCCCAAATACAACTGACTCCTACTGGGTTACCTCAGACCAGACACTATTTCATCGTGTGGGACCAAATGTCAAGCTAGACAAAGAAGGCAAGTATACAGTGAGTCGGGCTATTGTGGAGATGGAGAGGGAATAAAAACAATGTGGACAATAGTGACATTTCTGTCTGTCCAGTGGGTGCAACACACCCACTTGCTTACTCTGAAAACCTTGTGGGGTGCAAGTTCTAGTCGTTAGCACTGTTGTTATTAAAATCCACTACAGTGTATGTAAGCTGTTAGTTTTCTTATTGTTAATAACTGCAATTTTCTTAGTTAATCTAGATGAAAATAGTTTAATTAAAAGCTACCCTAATTAGTATGATTATTGCACCAAATAAAGAGGTGGCACATTATTGTTCTCCTGAAGCACACTTCTTTTCAGCTCTCCCCTTCTACTGAAAGATTTAGCTTATGACTGACTCAGTAAATTACTGATTCATTGATTTATGCTTGGGAGGATGAGAAAGTTATTTTGAATAGAATAAAATCTACAACATACTGACGTAGGAGACTCCTTGTGAGATTCCTCATACCATAAATCAATCCATTTCTCCCAGTTCAGGGATTTGGAGCACTAGCTAAACTGGCTTTTACCATGAAGGCTCAAGAACTGTTTATTTTTCTTCCAGATAGGGTAGATGGTGTTTGTTATAAGTCAGCTGAGGTGAGGAGCTAGCGAGGAGGGATAATGAACCTACAGGATATAAAAGCTAATAACAGCTCTTCTTTTACACAAGACCACGAACTACTTGGCAATATAAGATCAAATGTGCAGACAGACTCCTACTCAAACACATCTGGTCTTTTAAGAATATTACTTTTTATTTATTTATTTATCATGGTATGAGCATCTTCCTACTTAGCTTTACCCTGCGAATGTAGTCATCACAGTAGTCCCATTAGGCAAGTAGTATCCCTGCCAACATCTCTGGGGAGAGCTCATCTCCACTCTTATTGTTCCACTCCTTTTGATTGCTTAGGTGACAAGAAATAGATGGCTTTTGCATCTGGTAGACTCAGTCACTGAAGTGCAAGACCAAAGCAGATCCTCCAAAGCACCTTGGAGGTATTAAACCACCAAGGTACTTAAGCTGGTGACTCATGTATGTCCAGCTCTTTGCAATAAAGGCTTATCTACACCACAAATACAATGCCAGCAAGGGATCTAGTTACAACAGAGTTACTTGACTGGGGAGGAAACCAGTTATAGCAAGTAGGGTGAATGGGATCTGTGTAGCTTGGAGTCCCCCTTATTTGCAAAATAATTATTATTTTAATTTATTCTTTCTGAAAACTTTTCAGAAGAGAACTCAAGAAAGTTAAAGAGAATCATGAATGTACTTGGAAAATGCTAGTCTGATTTGTGAATGTTTCTGCTCCCGCAGACCTCTGTTTACTGAACTGCATCCAGCCCCAATGAGCTTGGAGTGGAAGTGTGCCGGTTCATTTGCCAGGTACCTATTAATGTCTGTCAAGTCAGTGCAGATACTACATCTTTCCCTGCTTTCGTGAATGTGACCACGAGGTGGTGTGCTCAAAGGTCAGTTGTTTTGAAGTGTGTGCATGTTTTGTATAATTTTCCTTTTAGTAAATGTAGCAATCTGTTTCATATAATGAACACCGTGTTTTCTGAAGACCTCTTAAAAAGGTTGTCCTGAGAAGACGTTTTGCTTCATATTTTGTTTAACACCTTTTCTGTTCCATTAGTAGCTTTCATAACATGGTGGTAAAACCATGCAAGAATAACAGCAACACTACATTTATATCACATTTTATATCAGAAATCCATAGTGATCTACACATTGCAAAGTAAAACATAACACACTTGAGATCCTGTGCATTTCAAACAATAACTGAAGGGGAAATTATTCCAGCAAAGTCCCAAGGAAAGGCCTGAGTGAGTGTAAACAGGTCTTACTGGCTGAGAGCAGAGGACAGAGCAATTGTTGATGCTGGACTTCCTGGAGTATTTGAGGTCAGCTCCTGTGGATAAACTCCGACCGCACTGCAGGAAGCAGGGTTGGGAGGTAAGTGGTGGTGAGTCTGGATTTATGCCTTGGATTCAGCAAATGTCCCCAGACTGCACTAGAAGTCTCCTGGAGATGTCATGGTGAAGATGTTAAAGGCTGGTCAGAGAATACCTTTAGTGTTTTAGGGGGCTGGGAGAGTTGTAGCCTGAAGTGAAAAGGAATTAAGTGGTTTGTACAGGTTCATGCATGAAATCCCTGCAGTTTTTGAACTTCTTGGTTCCTATCCAGTGAATTTATCTACGAAGCCATCCTCTTCTCTCAGGTAGACCAAGAGTCACTGAATGTGTGGGGTGTTGGTCTGTTTGCCAAATATTTGTAAGTGCTAAGAGGTCTGGTGGAACTGTTTTAAGTGTGCTGGAAAATTAACATCACGTTACTGAAGAAAAGCCAATTCATCAACAATGTGGACTTTAGAAAGGCCAAAACTGTTTGTTTCATTTCCTCTGACTATTTCTGTTGGTCACAGAAGCTCATCAAAAAAACCCACCACATAATCAATTAAAGTTTAATGCCCTGTGGTTCACAAAAGAATAAAAAAGTTTTCTGAAAGATGCTTCTAAAATTGTAAACAAATCCCAACCTTCCCTGAAGCTCAGTTTCCCAGTGAGGTTAAAGCAGTTGTTTAGTCCTGCATTAAGGTTTGCAAAGGCTCTTGAAAGGGCTGCCTGAGAAGCAGAAAAATGGCCCCATGCAGATGGAGTACTTGGGGCAGCTGCTGCACAAAGCTTTCTTACCCAGAGTCTTTTAGAGCAAGGACTGCGGGAGATGGGGTAGGGCAACTTTGGCCCCAGCCTTTCTCAGAAAATACCTGACATAGCTACATTAACAGTTAGCAAAGAGGGATCTCTCTGAATGTCCATCACTGAAGACAGCTGTGGCATTTCTCTTGGTGGCTGGACTCCATTTTCCAAGGCAAGGGAAATTCCAGTGAATCTTCAAGATCCATTAAGGTGCTGCAGCTCTTATTCATCACCTTCCAGGTTTGAAATTCTAAACAGTTGCCTTAGATCAGTACCAGGGAACCAATTTTTGTTCTCCTCAGCTTCACTCATAGTCCCTAGTAGAGTCCAAGACTTGATGATCAAGAAGGGAGGATTCACTAAAACATCTCATACACCAGCAATCAGAGGAATGCCTGAATGCCTGCTAGCATTTTGACATTGAAATTCTAAGTTTTGTTTTTTTTTTTTGGGGGGGGGGAGGGTAAAGTTTCTGGCATGATATTAAGAAACTCAGCGGAGATCTGTTAAATGCAAAACATCCCCACACAAAGGATACATTCTTTCACCAGATTTCTTCCTTTAACCCGTACTTCCTTTGGGTACCTGTATGCTCTGTGGTTGCCAACCATGATTTTGCAAACTTGGTTGAAACATTTAAGTAGGATCAGTCACCCCCTTTCCTCTCTACCATCCTCATAAATTTTCAGTCACAGCCTTCATTTCTTTCAGTCAATTTTCCTTTTGCTTTCCAATAAATCCTGCTAACCTTATTTCATTAGAAAAGCCTAGAGGTTTCAACTCAAAATAACAAATTTCTGACAAAAGATAAGGATTAAGATAAAAAGCTAAGGCTGGCCAGCCATGGCAGGTGACTACAGCATGGCACAGTGATAGAACAAGATAAATCTTAAGCAGATGACTTAGCTGTATTTCAGTCTCTTTGGAGTATGATAGAGGGTAATATTTATAAAAAAATACAAGGTAACTGTTATGGACGAAACTGTTCCTGTAGGGAATAACTCATGTAAACTCGCCTTACCGAGTTTTACTTATCTTATAAAATACTGTAGCAGATGCTAGAGGTGTCACTTTGATTTGGATTTAGCAGCTCACAGGGGTTCACAGACAGTCCTGTTCAGAAATATTGCTATAGGCTATCTGAAATCTATAACAATGTACAGAAGGGTACAAATTTATATAAACCTGAGGTTTCAGGTTGGGCTGCAATGAAAGTACATGCCAGACTTCTGATTGCTTTAGATTTAGTTTTCACAAAGGTAAAATGGTCCTGGACCCAGGATGTGTCAATTTACATCAACTCCAGTATCTTCCAGCTAAAAACATGGCTGGTGTCAGGTCAGATTAATGTTAGTAAAGATAACTTGAGGAGGACCATTAGAACAGGTGAAGCCACAATCTTAGAAGATGGAGAAAGCCAGGTGGCATCGTTTCATAACCTCTTCTGTAAGAAATGATGGCAGAAGTTTTGCCACACTGGCATGATTTTTGGGAGATTGTTGAAGTCCTGCTTGCCCTTTAAATTCATCTTCCTCTAGAGACCACCAAAGTTATCTGCCTTTAGGTCATTCCCAAATTCAGTGTCTGTGCTGTAATTAACTAATTCTCCTTTGTAAAAGGACCTGAACCATTTCTGCTCATACTGCCTGTTAGGATAAAGCTCCAAAACTGAGGTAATCACTGTCCCAAATACCCATGCCTTAAAATGCACCACGTCTAAGGCCAAACTGTGAATAAATCACTCTTCCTAGTCCTTCCTCTCCATAGTTGTACTTTTTTTTTTTTTTTTTTTTTACCCAGGTAGCCTGAGAGCATCCTGCTGCCCTGCAGGCTGGACCCATTCACACAGCTCTGCCTTTCTTCTCCCTACTGCTGCAAGACTTACTTTAAGCCCACTTTGTACCAGGTGTGTTATCTAAATTAGGGACCCCCACAATTAAATTAGTAACAAACAAAACCTAATTGCATTGTAAATAAACACCACTCCTGACAAACAGATAGGCAGCACGCTCCTGAGATGGTAAATTTCCCTTGTCTCCCCCTCTTCCCACATCCTCCTGCTTTTGCTTCAGAGTGTAGGAATAGTGGTATAAACCTCAGAACAGAGGTCCCCATTCCTCATGTTGCCATTAGTACAGGGAAAGGTTTTCCCTACCATGGGAAAAGGCAGATACCAGGAACCTATCTGATGTGAATAACTGAAACAGCATAGTAAGTGGTGAAGAGGCTTTGGTCTTCTGAACCTTCATCTCTTTTTGCTGATTGCACAATGCAACAGAGGAGGAATTTTAAGACTTTGTATTTTAAATATATCTGTAACTCCCATTCAAATCAAGTGATTTGCAGAAATTGCACAAGTGGACATGGTGGCTCAAAACTTGGTTTTGTCTGGGATAGTGAAGGCAGGCTGTTAGCAATCAGCCCATCTCTTGTCCTCTTCCTCAAAGGAAGTGAAGCAGATCTAATTATCATGTGTTTCTTATCATGTGTTCATTATGAAGATGGGGAATGCTAGAACTGTGCACTTAGTTGGCTTTAACTGTGACCCAAAGAGTAAAACTGGCCCTGAATAGTGCAGCCATTTAGTACCTGTCTTAGTACAAATGCTGCTGATTTGTCTGTAGAAAAAGATAAGTTCACTGCTGAAGAAAGAAAATCAAGATCATTAACATAAAACATAAGGAAAAGGCGAAAAAGAACCTACCTTCTATAGCCTCATACTCCTACTCCATACAGTTCCTACATCAACTGATAACTGAGTTGTTTATAAAAGTTATCTGCACAAGCATTAAAAAATTCATTGAATCAGAAAAAAATCACAAAGTTAAACATCACTGCTAGCAACAGAGGTCTGAATGTATCTGTAATGGATGTAGGAAGGGAACTGTGCATTTTACTCTTAACTGTAGAGTGACTGGAAACAGCTTGGTTGGTGCTTCTGCATCAGCATGGCATGGTTCCTTAATAAGACATCTTGTAGTATGCCATTATATGTCTTCAGGTTCTTCATTGTTACCTCACAGCCCGGTGTTTTAATACTTCTATTTGCATACCTCAGAAGACCTTGATATAAGGCTATGAAAGTCAAAGTAATCCTTTTCTTTCACTTCCCTAAGATTTAAATCAGGCCCTAGATGTCTACCTTTTGTGGCTTTTGGTTTCATAGAATATTTGATTTTCCGTTACTTCCTTTTTAGCTCCAGACCCAGTTAATGCTGGAATCTCTGCCTCCCCAGTCAGACGAGACCCACCTTCTAGGACTTTATCTTAACTAGAAGTGGTCATCTGGGTTATTTGGAAATGTTTCTGTAAATACAATCCTAATGGATGTCTGTGTAATTAGAGTCCATTATGAATACGATAACATGTGGCTTGGGATAAAGTACTAATTTATCTAAGAAACATTCTCAAATTCAACTGACCTGTAGTTATGTCCAATGAGTTTCTCTTTGTTTTTTACTCCATGCATTGCATTTGGATAAATTCATCACAGCCTTGTTAATCAATGTTTCCTTCTAATGAGATTAAAAACTCTCAAAAAATTATCTTCAAAATTCAGAGCAGTAGTACTAAGAATTAACCAGATAGCTTTGACTTCTACCCTCTACTGCAGGGCATATATAATTTGCTCATTTAATAATGATTTTAAAATGTTTAAAATCTAAACAAAACAACAAGTTCCTACTCTTGTATTCAGGTGTGATTTATCTCCTTTTCGTGATGAGACAGGAGTAATAATTATATAAGCCCTTGAGCTAGTATACACGAGCATTAAAGTGAATTATGACATGATCAGACTGCTAAGAAAGCCACAGTTATTTTGCAGAGATGGGGCCAAATTCTGCTCCCTGTAACTGATTGCAATGCTGGAGAAATCAGCAGAGTTACCTGCCTGCAAGAGTTGGTCCATGAAATCTGATGTAAATTTGAGCTTTTAGCATTGTCATACTTGTGTGCTCTCCTGCCAAGATAATAACACTGAAACAACATGATAATTGTTCAGTTTTACATTGTAAGTGCACATCTAACACTTTGTGAAATAATGGGAACAAAAAAAGAGATTACTCAAATACACAGATTTAAAATATGTGTGGTTTCCGGATTCAAGGCATAAAGGAGGAAAACAAAAGAATTCTAAAGCTACAATAGTTTGACCAAAGATCAGAGAAGTCAATGGGACTCTTTCCATTTTTCTTTCAATGAGATTTAGATCAGATCCCTTTGGGGAGTCACAACGAAGTTTATTTGCATTATAAATATACAGTTGATATGTCAAATTATACTACCATCATGAGAAAAAGATTACATATGGAGTCGCAGCCCAACTTAATTTCACATGAAAGAAAAAATATATTAAGTAACTATTGCCAAATTCTAAAGGGAATGACATTTGACAAGGAAAGCACTCATACTTCTTAGATACAATCACTAAGTTTTGTTCTTTCAGTGGTGATAAGTCTACTGCACCCACTAATGAGCAATCTGTGCCTCTTAAAGAGTTGTCCTTGCTGAACTTTTTCTATATCTTCCTCCTGATCTTATATGCTGCCTTAACTGGAGGAAAATATTATATGTTTTCACTCTGAAATAGTCAACTACTAGTGGAGATAGGGTAGGTATAATAGTTGTGACTAACTCATTTTGAAATAGATTTGTTTGTTGTCTCCATGGATTTATGGGCAATAAGTAATAAATCAAGCTAGCAATGACTAGATGGATTTATAAATGAACTTCTTGTTTTCCTGTAGTGAAAACAAAGCATAAGTGCAAATCTAATTTCCTTTTTCCAGTCACAAACTAGACAGTCCGGTTTATAGCTTTCATTCTCTGATTGTTGTACATATATAAACCACATCCTACTTCAGGATGAACCACAAATTAAATTATCTCTGTACTTAAAAATATCATTAATTACACAGAAAAGTGATATGGAAAAGATCCTTTGACACTATTTACAGCAAATTCTCTTCTTAGCTTTTTGAAAAATTAAGTGATCAACACATTTTCATCAGGCACTCTATATCCAGATTTTTCAACCATTGTCATTTATAAACATAGCTTGGTTTTGGTGTGTAGAATTCTTATTAGACTCAGAGCTGTTTGACATGTTTTGATAACTCAAAAACAAAGTCAAAATCTCAGCAATGTGAAAACAAACACATTTGTTTATTTTCCTAAATGACCCTACTGGAATTCTCTCCCTAAATTAAAAAACATTGTAATATGTGATGATGTTTCACATGTCCCTAATTTTAAGGGATATCACTGATTTCAATTCTAAGTTACTAAGTTTTCCATAAATTCCATATTTAGTTCTGTATTCACTGATGTTGGAAAGAGGACATAACAGCATGAGAGCTAAGAAGAAAATTACAGCAAAGGGATGGAGGAGTGCTGTTTAACCGTCTGTCTCCTGAAGTCTTCAGATGGTGACTAGATGCCTACAGATAAGACATTTTTTAATCAAGAAGTCAGAGAACACCCTAGCTGAAATGACATTGAGTGAGTCATACGATAGATCAGACCAGATCATCTAACAAAATATTCAGTCTTTAAAATATACATACTTCTGAATTCAGTTAATAATATTTTCCAAGAAAAGATCCAAAGACAGATATTCCTAAATCAGTTATTTCAGTGGGAAGGGTGGTGTTAGGGGACCTACATGACATTTTTAAAAAGACATGAATATTAGAGTTGACCTAGCACAATATGACAGGCTGAAATTCTGGCTCCACTGGGTCCAAGTGGGAGTTTGAATTCAGTGAGGCCATGTTACCACCCAGTGTGTCAATGGGAAAATTGCCAGTGAAAGGCAGGAGAAAATGATATAAAATATTTAGCTCCAGGAAGCAAAATAGAAGAGATACTCTAGTTAGAAAAGACATGCTAGTCCCTGGTTCTCAACTCCCCTGAAAAAAATAAATAATATATGTGTGTATATAAATATAATAGTATATGTAATATATATATGGGCCAAATGAAGAGTGACATCAGATTTACTGGTTGATCTCAGCACAAGAAATATGTGAAGAAAAAAAATATTTTTTCTTCTAATACATGAAACCAGTAACTGAGGGAAGTGAGAAATTGCATAGACTGAACAAAATAAAGTTCATTAGCAGGTTTGTAGTCACGGAATGGCCAAGGTTGGAAGGGACCTCTGGAGGTCCTCATTCATAATCCTCTTAGTCAAGCTGGGTCACCTAGCATGGCTTCCCAGGACTATGTCCAGACGGTTCCATTTCACAGAATTGTCCAAGGACATATTCAACTCTTCACCAAAAGAATGAAAGGTTATCACTCCTTGTCAAATTTCAGCAGGGATGCTGAGACCCTTCTTATCGGTGTAAACTCTTCTCCAGCTCTCTCAGTACTGCTCTTTCTCACACAGCCATGGATCTTCCAGTAGGAATTGCTTGATATGTGGGTAGCTACAGTCATTAGGAGAGGGCAGAGAGCAATTCTAATTACAGGAAGCAGACGGTAGAAGGGGGAAACTTTTGTAGTGTTTTATTGTAATTTAAGTAGGCTTCTGAGACATGAGAAGCCGGCAATATTGTCAGAGGTTACTAGGAGTTTTCATGCAATCGCAAATCCATATTTCTATGTCCTAACACACAATCTGGGAGAAGGGCAGCCAGAGGTAAGTGGCAGAACCAGGAGGAGGAAGAGAGCTATTAGCTGGCTCTGGTTTGTCTCTCCCTCTTATCAGATTGTAACTTCACAGTAGCAGCTTCAACGGCAAACTCCTTGTAGCTCTTCAAGATTAACTTTCAATCCTGCCTCCCTACCCATGGGAAATTTCAGACACATGAGAGCAGCTAACAAGGCGGAGGAGCAGTTCTTTCTGGATGCAACGAGCTGTGTGGGATCTCTCCATGCCACAGCATGGTTTCCTTTGTGTACAAGCCCTACTGATTCCCGAGTGAAATAGAGTAGGTTAATTTGTCGTTTGCTATTAGGAAGATCCCCAAAAAAGATCAAGACTTGCTGTGAATGTTTGATGGGTACCTGTCTGTGTCTTTTCCAATTGGCTAAGATTTCCTCTGCTAGCATTTCAGACTTCTAAAAAATCAGTCCCCACTCAACTATTCCATGCTGGTAGCCATCCCAAACAATGGCATTGAAAAAACTGGAGTAATTTGGGATACAACTCAGCATAAGAGATCACAATTGCTCTGCTGAGATTATTCTGGTTTTATACCCACTTTATGAAACTGCAAAAGAAATATGTCCACTGTTAGGATTTGAATTATTATTTTCTTTTTTTTTTTTTTTTTTTTTTTTTTGCGTTTCAACCAGCTTTTCCAACATTTTAGATGATATTTCCTGTTTTAATCCATCCGGGGTACAATAGATTATTTTTTTCCTTGCAGTTCCCAGGGCAGAGTGAAGAAAATGGGCATCAATTTAGATTGTCTCTGCCAGGAAACATGTAATAATGCTGTCATTCTTATGAAAACTCTGCAACAGCAGGCTCAGACAGCTACAAGGTAAAGCACATGCATGGATTTGTCATCCTGCCTTACTTTTAAACAACATTAGCTTCTTTGTCAATTGTGAAAAAAACAAGGGGGAAAACCCCTTGGAGGTGTGCCACACATTTATTTGTTCCTGAGCTCTTATAGCAATGTTGGCTGCAAAACAATCTTTTTTTTTTTTTTTTTTTTTTTTTTTTTCAAAAAAGAAAGTTGAGCATCTGTGCAACTTGTTCTGAAAAGTCAACAGACATGTTTGACAAATGCATTTTCTTGACACCTGTTGACTTGTGACATCCAAGGACAGCAGGATGCATGTGACCGTGTAAATCCGATGTTCATGACAGGTCATGAGTGCTACTACCTGTCCCCTCCAGCTCCACTTCTGGTATGAAGAAGCCATTCAGTATGGCTGTGATGTATGGACTGGAGGTGCCCTGCTACAGTACTCGTTGTGTAGCAAATTCCAGTGACTAGGTTGGCAGAAGCCTCCTTTTGCTCTTCTGCATTAATTTTAACTATTGCCTCTCTATTTAAATCAGTGACTCCGTATGACTGGTTCTTTCATGGACTCTTTACATATTTCAGGGTACCTAGAACCCACTGAGCAACTGGAACAAATCAAAACTCTCCAAGCCTGTCTTCCTTCACCTATGCTTCCATAGAAAATCATCCTTCAGCACGGCTGCACAGGCAGCTTCTTTAGATTACATTTTCCCTGAGCCAGAACATAATAAATGCAATGAGTCTGACCAGATCCTTCTAGCATGCAAACCTTGCAGCAGTCATAAACACAGCAGTTCAGGGTTGGCCAAAGCTGCAGAATCTCGGTCATACTTCCCAATTGCAAGGTTGCCATTTTCTGACAACACAGCTAACCTGCAAGTGCCTTCACATTCAGCCTGTTGATGCTCAAAGTGCTAACTTGGGCACAGTGTTGCACAGCCACAGCAGAATATTAAATATTTCTGACATTGTGGTGCTTCAGATAAAGTTCTGTGCTGGCAAAGACCCTCAGGCCAATTCATCCACTTATCACAGATTGAAATAACCAAGTTTATTTTTTGACTGTTGTTAAATATCAACATTTTGGAGAACTAGGGGACTGTACTACTTTTTTTTGGAACCTTGTTGCACTCACTGGCTCTCAAACACAATTTTACCTGAATGTGGCAGGTCCTACCAACAGGGAATGTGTCTGACATGAGTGCATCTCCTTTTTGCTATATGCAGAATACAAGGAGGTTCAGCTGTATCTGTAACTTGTGGCTGAACAAATACAAGATCTATGGAGCTAAACTCCTACCAGTTCCTACAATGCCTGTTTCCACTGTGATGGTAGGAAGAAGCAGCTTTCAAAAATATCACTATTCAAGATTGTAAATTATTCACAGATTTTGCCTTCACCAAGAATGTGCAGATATCATAAAAGTATTTGCTTCTAACCATGAAGAGAAATGCCTTTTCCTGGTAGATTCTGTGCTTTTCTCAGGCTGTGTATGAGAAACAAAGATCAATGCTTAAAGATACCTTTTAGATGGCTGCAGTCCCCATCCTTACCAGAGCCAGGGACTTGGTCATCACAGGGGCTAAGCAATGCTCTGACAGACTTGTGACACTGGGACATGGGCTGATGGTGTATTCGAAATGCATTCTACAGGTCTTTGTAAGAGGGTCCAAACAGTCCAAATCTGAATGTAGAAGAACATGAACTGCACCTTAGGAAACACTGAGACATATGTTTAACCTGTCCAAGTGCTTCATGAGGGACCTAGTGAGCATGTGTTAAGAGGTCTGGCAACTCAGTATGACTTCTAAAACGTACAAACGCATCTGTGTCAAGCCCTAAGGAGAGAGTGCCTCTGAACTACTCCAGTAAAACACCTGAAACCTGTGTGACTGTTTTACGTTGACTTCAGATAATCACATATTGCCTTATAATGGCTGCCTTGCTGTTTAAGTTGAGGTTGTTGCAGCTCATGAAATATGAAAATGAGGACAGGTGATACTGCTGCTATAAGTCTTGATGGCAAAACACATTTCCCTTAAGAAATGAATGTCGCAAGTGGTGGATGAAATCTAGTTGAGTGACGCACTTCCACACGCATTAGCACATACTTTGCCCAAAATAGAACTACTCTGTTTTAAAGAAAATCTCTGGAAGGGAAGGAGAAGGCATACTCCTTCCTCCTTCCTTTTTGGTTCATTAAGAGGGCCTGTGATTTCCCCACTGTCCCACTACAAATTCAGTTCCTGTGAAAGTCACAGGAAGCACTGAATGCCCTGTTCCAGACTATCTGTATGAAGGGAGATTTTCGTGCAGAGCCCTGCTGGATCCCAACAACAAGAGATGACTAACAAAATAAATGCTTTTAATAGCACACACAACTCAGATGAGGCACACCAGCTCTTTTGTTATTGCTTCATTTACAGAAGTTTATTCACCACAGAGGTCATCAGCAAGAGTGCCCAGAGCTACCAGAGAAACCTGTAAAGCAGCTGGGGCCAATTGCCAATACTTGGGCATAATTCAGATGCTCTCAAACTAAAAATGTTCAACAAGTGCTCCTTTTATCTCTTGTCTGGCCTCTCCTGGACCCCCACAATATCATGCTGCTAGAAGCTGTGGTGCTCCAGAGCTCCCTCTCATCAGCCTCACAGCCAGTCCTAGCTTCCACATAACAGATTCATATAATGATGCTACAGAATTAACAACTGACTTGACTGAGGTTTAGAAAGACCAGGAAAAGCATCGCAGAGCTAAGGAGCTTTCCACAGCTTAGATTGGAATTAAAAAAAAAAAAAAAGAAAGAAAAGGAAAAAGTTGACACTTGAACAATATTTAGCTTCTAATCCTCCTCTATCCCTTGCTCAGCCCCAGTGAGAGAAAGATACCTTTGCCTCTCTTTTCTCTTTTGTAGGTTTCCTCATTAATCTTCTGTTTTTCCTCGGGTGAGTCCAGCTCTGTTCCCATTCAGCCTCAGGGCTGGGACTCTGGAAAATATCTTCTGAATCTTCAACAGGTATTCCTCTCTGCCCTTAGGAAACATAATTCATTAAAGATCAAGAACAGTTTAATTCAAATATAGCTTTTATTTATAGCATTTTTTCCTGCTCTCCCTCCCCATCTCCTCTGCATTTTTCTCAGTATATTTTATTTTCACCAGCTGGACTCTCCTCTCAAAAACAACTTTCTGACACTGTAGCTCCATCGATGTTTGCGGAGTTATCCTGCATAGGGAGAATAAAGATCTCTGTTCTATGCTTCTTTATCACTCAACCAGTAAAAACTGCAGTTTACATTTCCTGCAATCTTTCAAGCTTTCTTTAATAAGGAATACTTATGCTTGTCACAAAAAATGTAACCTTAGGATTATACAAGAATAAAACTTTCTTTTGTCTTTTCTTCCAGGTGTCCATATGTCTGCAATGGGGAATCTGGCCAGCTCACAGAAACTGCTTCTCCTCCAAGAACTGCATACTGATGCAAATTCCCAGCTTATTAAAAAATAGTTTTGTTATTTTGCCATCTTGTTTGTTCTGCAATTCCACTGTATTTTTCCCTTCTCTCTTTTTATTTTGCCTCTGGCTTTTGAAAAAAAAAAAAAAAAAAGGAAAGAAAGAAAAAAAAAAAAAAGGAAAAAAAAAAAGGCAAGAAATTAAATCTTAAATATATCTTTATTTTGGGCCTCCCAAAATAAATTCAGTGTCATAGAAAACAACAGTGCCACTTCCAAACTTTTGTAGGAATCAATAAGAACATTACAAAATTCAGATGCTGATTGTCCAGTGAAGAGCAGTTTGTATGAAGAAGCACAAAGTAGCTTCCAAAAAAACTGAACAGCCTTAAAGTACGTTATTCAGCTTCTCTCCAACTTGTGTCGAAAGTGCTTAAACTTCATTGTTGCTTAATTATTTTCCAAAATAAATTAAATAAAAACTGGAATAGCTAAAACTTGAGTAATGTTGCCCCAGAGTTTAATGCGGTCCAAACACTTCACTAAAAATTTAGGTTAGTTGTTTTAGATTTTAGATTAGTTTTCCTAAGTGATTCCTGAGAATTTTTTTTTTTTTTTTACAGATTTCTCTCAGCTTATAACTTTGAGAATATTTTTCTAGATTTTCAAGGTAAATTGCAGTTACACTGAGACCTGGGAAACTAGTCTTTCAAATAAAGGAAAAAGTTGCGGTCTGTGTCTTAGTTCATGAAGACGTTGAGTTTGCCATTACAACTTATTACATATTTTTAATTATACTCTATCTTTTCTTACTATTTTGAAAGAAATTATTAAAATTAAGAGAGAATAATACCTTATATCCTTTCTTTAAATGTTATAAGAATTCTAGAATTTATTTTTTTCCTATTGGGAAAAATATGTAGTATATTATATATATAAATATTTATATATTATATATAAATGTATATAATATTTTTTCCTATTTGTGAAAAAATTGAGAATACGGTGTGATATTTGATCATGAATCATCAAAATGGCACCCAGACTCCATGCTTCAATGCAACCGGCAGTTGCATAGCTGTTTGCAACTTCAACTTAATTGAATGTTGCAATAAGGTTTCACAACGCCACTTTCTACCACTTAGTTTTTAAGAATCCAGTTGCTTACTATTTGAAAATCCCAATTAGGCTTCTGAGAGGAGACTTTCAGTTCTCCCCACTCCTAGCTTTTCCTAATCTTTCACCATATGACATCTCCTCCATGCCCCGGGCTAAGCTATCTGAGCAGCACATCCATGGATGTTGTTTGAGTTACGGGAGGTGCACCTCCCAGTCATAACACATTCTTATCCCTTTACGTAATGCTGCGAACTGGCGGCCTGATTCAATCATTGACAGTCTTTCATGTCTCCTCATTGCGCAATGGTTAGCGTTTTAAATTTTCTCCACCAAGGTCTCTATCTTTTTCCTGCTCTACCTTAGCAGAGCCACTATGGTTCCTGTTCATCATCCAGAGAGCAGTACTGTTCTGCAAATGTTCCAACCTACATGCACACTGTAGAGCCAGACTGTGGGAAGAGTTCATTCTGCCTTACTTGCCTGAGTAGGTTCAGAGCAGGGCTGGGAATGCCGGGAATACGAGTGTTTATGAAAGGAAGAAAAGCGAAAAAGGGCTTTACTGAGAAGTATGATGTCACCGAGATCACAGCCTATTTCTGGAACTAAGCTGTGAAACCCATGATACATTTTGACACATAAATGTTGCCAAGTAAAACTGATAATATATAATTGTTTAATACGGTCACAGCCAACTGTTTTCCAGATAAGGAGCTGAACTCTTCCATGCAATATAGTATTTGTGGAACGTAACACCTAGCTGGTTCCATGCTTTCATTGGCTCTGGGATTACTTCCTATCATATTTAAATAAAAAGACTAGATTATTGGGTACCATAAGAACAATGGATTGCTTAATGGCCTTACGGCACTTATCTTAAGTCAATATAAAAGTTTTGAGTTTCTAAGGCTATGTCAAGGGCAGTGTAACAAGGGCCACATTCAGTGAATTAGTCATTTGTTTATTTTTAATGCACATTTAAGAATCTTATTTGGGGGACACAGATATACTTAGATGATGTAGTAAAATACAGATTATTTTTTTTAAAATTGCCTGTCTGAGAAACAGAATATGATAGAAAATGCTATTATGTTATTATGTGCAATTTGTTCTAGATAAAAATAATGATCAAACAACTTCCTTTTCTCTTTGCCATAGTGCAAATTCCCCTGTGATGGAAGTCTGTTTTGTATAACATCCTTCACAGAAGCTTTGTTCCTAAAAGGCTGACAGGTCTCTGTAATAAAATTACAGTGTTATTAGAAGTAAGTAATACCAAAAAAAGAAGAGATACTATAGAATTGTAGATATGGAAGGGAAGGGATCGGTTCAGATATGAAACAGATAACCCAGAGATGGATGAAAACTGTTCAGAGGGGCTCAGGGCACAGAAGCAAAGAGCTAAGGCCCAGTCTCAAAATGTGCAAGGAACAAATGAGGGAGAACAGGATGAAGGCTGGGCTTGAAAAGCAAGTGGAGCATCTCTGCCACCTGCTAAAAGGCAGACTTGCTGCATTTTAAAGAATGTTCATGTGACCACTTCAGAGTTTCAGAGAACCAGAATTTTTAGTCTATCCTGAATCTTAGAGTGACTATGAGCTTCACATAATAAGTCTCATGAAGTCCTTATTTTAATCATTACAGAAAATAAGATGCTTTAAAGTATAAAGTCATAAAATCTTAGTTTCTTTACTATTTATTTATTTTAAATCAATGCTGTCTTATCCTTAACTTATGAAATTTGTGATAAAAATAAAATAAAATTAATTTCTTCATGGGTCTGAAGTGGATTGCTGCAGTTAAGTTGTGAATTTGGCCAGTTTACTCTGTTATAGAAAGAAAAATATGTTGTGTGTTTCCTCCAAACACAAAATAACCTCTCTTTAGCACTGACCCTTAACTCTCCCACTGTGTGAGTGACTCTGGCCACAACCACACTGAACTTATGACTTTTATGTTGTCTGAAGTTCCATAAACAATTCAGATTGGAGCAATTTGTGTTGGTGGCATTCCCATTTCCTTGAAAACAGCTTTTCTGTGGTGACAGGAGGGCAGCAGTGCAGAAGCAATGCTGTGTTATCCCTGGAGTGGAGTGTGGGGGTCTCCATGGCCACACCCTCATGGAAGCATGGAGGTACCTGCACAAGGCTACTGTGGCTATGCCGTGTTTTGCCAGCTGCTCGCTTGGTTTCCAGCACCAGCTTGCAATACTCATCTGCCCTTAGCACACAACTTCACTGCCGTGGAAAGTGATCTGATGGGGTGATCAATGAGCTCCATCAGACTGCTTTGCATGTACTTAAGCAAACAACATACAAGAAAGAACCACCTTGAGCCCAGTTTTTCCCACCAGCTTGTCTCTTCACCTTGCCCAGCACTGCCTGAAGGCGAGCCTGTCTTTCTCTTTTCCCATCCTTGATATAAAGAATCACTCCACTTCACTGAACTAACAGATAAGCTTGGACTCTGTTGTCCTCTGGTTTCCTGACTTGAGCCAAAGCTTCCTGTTATTTTTCTACTGTACACTGATTTATCTTTTGCTTTCTTGAGTAGCACTTTCCCATATAACAGGTCACAGGCTGAATGGGAGCATGGAAGTGGGCTGCCAGAAGCCATTTATAAGCATTGTTCTTCCTTACCCAAGACAGAATATTAATTCCAGAGGTTTCAGTATAGCTGCCAACTCAGCATCAGCTGAGTGCTAACCTTTACCGTGCACAGAGCAGCAGTTTGCTGGAGACCAGCTAATACCAGAGTGCAGTCTTGCTTGCTGAAGCTTGGATTTCTGTGTAATTGGTTCCTATGTTATGGAGCTTACAAG
This sequence comes from Anas platyrhynchos, assembly GCF_047663525.1. Classification (NCBI taxonomy): domain Eukaryota; kingdom Metazoa; phylum Chordata; class Aves; order Anseriformes; family Anatidae; genus Anas; species Anas platyrhynchos. The sequence goes on along the minus strand of NC_092601.1, from coordinate 13,723,264 downwards.
GTCCAATTACATTCCCTTGCTGTAGCAGGTGCCTTTCCCTTGGCATGGTGCTGAGCCTTACAGCCATGTGTCTCCCGTTCCGTAAAAGCTGGAGGACCAAGGTTCATCCACCTGTGTCCTTGGGCCTCCTGTCTCCTACTGCTTGGCTGCAGGTCTTCGACTGACAAGCCCATACAAATGCTCATCACAACAACTTGGGCAGAAGTTAGGCAGATGAATGCTGACCTTATTAGAGGGAGAAGGGAGAATTAAGGGGAAGGAAGAATCACCATTCTGTGATTCTGTGAAACATCTTAAGGACTGGTGTAAGTGTACCCTGAACTGGTCTGGCTGTGTGATTCCCATCAGCAACAGTGTCACAGACAGAAAACATGTGGGCATTTCTGCCATTCCTCAGCCCTCAGCAATCTGATCACTTTGGTATTTCTTGAGAGTCCAGCCTCTCTCCGAGGGACTTGAAAAGTTCATAAAAATCAGCAGGAATTAGGGTTGGTCATTTTTCCCCATGGGAGCACAGCTGGTAAGCGCTGTCAGGTAAAATGAATAAATAAATCAGGAAGAAAACGGTAAAAAGATAATCAACCCAAACTGCAGTCATTGGTTCCCCCACCTCCTGAGGTTCCCCCTGGTCAGTGTGGGAGCCAGCACCCTGGATAAAGCTTTGGGGGTGGTGGGAACCACTGTTGGTAGCAGTGGGTCTCCAGCATGGGATTTGTTTGGGATGGAGAAAGTGCCTGTTCTGTCCATGGCTGACCTGCCAGGCATGGCTCTCCTCCACCCCGCACCTCCTTCCTCCTTCTGTGCCAAGAGGCAATTCCACCATTTGTGTGTCCACAGCCTGAAAAAGCAGGTGGAGGCCACAAGCAGGAAGAAGAGAGAAAAAGCATTGGTGACCAGAGTAGCAGGGCTAAAACTCTTAAAAATGTTAGCTGTGCAGTACTAGAAGCAGCAATTCCTTTGGCACAGCAGCACAAGGCCAGGCAGGGGACATTGCCCAATTCTCACCAACAACCTGGATGGAAACCTCTTCCCCCACATGTTGGGGCAAGCTCCAACACTTCAGTTCAAAGGCACCACCAGCCAAGTGCAGGTTTCTTTTCCACAGGAGTGCGGTGCTCTCACTGCTTTCTTGTGGCTACGAGTAGTGAAGAGGAAAATAATTTGATAAGTCTGCAGAATGTTTTTATTGTCATGTCAACAAAATATTTTCTGCCTCCACAGACTGTGGAAGTACTTAGCATGCAGCATCCTTCCAGTTTTGGAAAACACTTGAAAACCACCGACAGAATCTCACTATTCCTTTTTTTAGCTACATAATGAAAAAGCAAACAAGAAATATGCTGATTCCCAAAATGAGCTAATTTTTTTTTTTTTTCTGAAGCAATTTAATTTTTTAGCTTTGATCTGATACCAGAACCCAGAGGACTTACTTGCTATTTCTAAATAATGAGTCTAATGTTTATGCTCTGAGCCTGAACTTTTCTGGTTTTGGAAAAAATGTGACTTTACATAAAAGTCCTTTGATTAAGAGATCTGCAGTCAGAGGAGTTTTCGATACAATAATGAAAAGGCCTTTCAGATTGCTAACTCGAACACTGCTCAGCACGATATTACTCAAGAAGGGGAGAAGCCGACAGAACAATCACACTATTAGTCTTTGCTTTGCCAAGTGTTTTGTTAGTCATATTCCTGGTAAAATCTCCCAGAAGTGGCTAAGAGAAGCCTTATATCACATGGAGCAATGCATGCCTGATAAATGCACCCTGACCTGGGTGGTCTGTTGCTCTGGCTCTCTCCTTTTATTTATTTTTAACCCTGTTTCATTGAGGCTTTAGGAGGTGATTGTTACACAGAGGGAAAGTGCCTGGAGGAGAAACAGAGGCTATTTCCTCTTGTCATGGTACACATTCCCCTGCAGCAGGGAGGGTACCTATCTGCTAAGCAGGCCCTTCCAAGCAAGACCATACCACAAAGCACAGCACTTCCTTGCTTGCACAATGACAATCACATTCCTTGCCCCATAGGAGTGTTCAGGCATTGGGCAAAAGGGCTGTTGAGCACCTAGTCTCTCCCTGGGCATCAGGAGCACCCAACATCTGCACTTATCCTGGCTCCAGCTGCTGCTGTGGCTGAGAAGGTCACCCCCTGCCCTGGTTGCTGCTCCCCTAGACCTGAGGTGGAAAGAGTGACTTTAGCCCCTGCTAAGTAGGTTGGAGTTTTGAAGTTGAACGCCTGTGTTATTTATGCAGAACTGACACGTCTCTTTGTCCTGAGCCATGTGGCCCAGATTCCAGCCCTTGTATCTACAAAACATTACTCATGTGCGCGCTCCTCTTTCAAGTCCTTGATTCCAATGGGATTACTCACATGTGCACGCATACCGCGACTGTGCGCCTGATCGCAGCTCACGTCTCTGCAGAGCAGGGGTAAATCTTGCTGCTTTCAGCTGATTTACACCAGTATGCCAGAGATAAACATCTGAAACAGGAGTGGCTTGCTGGGAAATGAAAGATCAACCTAATATCTATTTCTCCTCCTCCTCCTTATTCTCTCTCCACATTTCCCATCTCCATTGCCATCAAGGCAGCCTGCGGGAAGGTCTGCTCCTTTGTATCATCAGGGCATTGCAGCATACTAGGGGTTAAAATGAGAAGGCACTTTGATTTTGGAGATTTATTGCCTTCCTCCTGCTGTATTTGTAAAGCTCATCATTACAGCCAGCCATCCCCACCCTTGCAGCTGTCTGTACATTTTTTTCTCTGGTTCTAGAGTTGTACTTTACTTAGGAAATTATAATTATTAAAACACACAAGGTCATGCTCTAGATGAACTTGGAAACTGTTCAAATATGTTTCAGGTTTGAAACTATTTAGCAGCTATGGCCAAGCAGTGATTTCATAACAAAAGAATGGTTAATTTCACACTTCAGATAACATTTCCCCCGGAAAGCGGTAAAGCATGTTAGTACAGAAATTACTAAAGGTCGAAAAGACTGGAGACGCATAATCAGTCATTAGTGCCGATAATGAAATATTAAAGGCAGGCTTGGGGAAGGGGCAGAATGGTATTCCTTCGATGAGTCCATTCCTGTCCCTTACCTTTAAATCTCTATTTTAAGCTTTTTAATTTTCAGAAAGGTGCTGTGACTTGGGGACTTCTAACATGGAACATCTCAAATGCACAAGTGGAATTCTGCTCTTTCTGCAGATGATGCACTTCTGTTTGTATGTCACTGGATCACATTATCAGGACACTCCTAAAATTACAATTTGCAAACTATACTATACTGAACTAGCAGCAAAGAAATCACCAATATCCCACTCCCTGAGTTACATTCCCGTGTTTTTTGGGGCTGAGGAAGGACAGCAGTGGCAGGTGCTTTATGGCCTTTCCAGCAAAATCCATCTAAATTAATCACTGCTTTTCTGTCACAAACTGGGAAAGGGATTTTCACAAAGCAAGTTTTGAAAGATCAAACCTCCTTTGTGCAGACAGCAGCCTGAAATGTTTCTCTGTAAGCCTATGTGAGATCTGTGGCTAAAGCAGATTGATCTTGATTGTTGTTGTTGTGTTTTTTTCTCCTCCAAAAAACCTCAGCAACCCTTCAAAACAACAACAAAAAACTACTGACCAACCAACCAAAAACAAAAACAAAAAAAAAAAGAAAAAGAAAAAAACACCAAAAAAAAAAAAAAGTTAAAAAAAAAATATGAACACAAGACATTACAAATCTTTCCTCAGTAGTTTTCCTCTGTAAAGAGCTACAGCCCAGCCAGGGTCACCCAGACAGCCTCAGCCATGCCCTCAGGTCTCCAGTCTCACCCTGCACTGGGGGAAAACACAAAGCACATTTGACTTTTGCAGCTGGAGCTGTGAAAATCTGCTCAACAGAAAGCCAGGAGGTGACAGATTTTATGAGCACATCTCAGAGGCAAGTGCTATTGCCACCTGCTCGTGCCACTGCCATGGCTGGAGAGTGGCATTGGACTCCACTCTGTGGCTTTCAAGGAAATCAGTGAAACCCCCAGGTGCTTGGGGATTGGAAAGGTGATGCTTCATCTAGGTTACAGTCCTAGCTGAGGGTCTTTTATTTTCTCAGCTTTGCATAGGTATGGACATGCACACAGTCCATCTCTTAATCACGTCCCAGCAGTGGCAATACAGCTGCTCAGCAAGGATGTCATGGGGCTGAGCCTAATCTTGGAGTTTTTCTCCTTGCTGAGGTATCACATTTTATTTTTCATTTAGAAAGATCTTGCTCATGCCTTTGTAAGGAAAAAGAAAAAAAAAAAGAAAAAAAAAAAAAGAAATGGTAGTGAGCATTCAATGCCAGTTTCATTTTTCATCATCGTTATCAAGCTTTGGATTTTAACTTTGGAATGTCCTTATCTGAAATGAAATCAAATAAGCACTTTGTGGCGGGGGGTCCAACACTCCCTCCTCACCTAAGGGAGCTTGTGCAATGCGGAGCATTTGCCCCACCACTGCATGCTCGGCTCACTTCACCTAAGCTGACACACATACACGTGTACCTACAAGTAGTGCCACATGCACATATATCTGGTAACATAGCCAAACAAAATGAAATGCACGTGAAACCCAAAACACATTTTTTATGACCGGGGGGGGGGGGGGGGGGGGCATGGAAGGGTGTAAGCAGGGCCCCTTTCTCCTGACTGACATGAAAACAAGCTCTGCAGGACAGCAAGACCCAGGAAAGAGTTTCACATCATCCAGCCTCATGGTCCATGTGCTTTGGAAGAAACTTACCTCCTCTGGCTTCTGTCAAAAGCTGGCACAGGAAGAAAAGGGCCCAAGGACCTGCTGATGGACTAATGGATGGGCTAATGCACTCAGGTGCACCATTTTGCCTCGTTTAGAGAAATCAGGCTCAGTTAGGAGCTACACTTGTGTGCCCACGATGTGGACAGCTGGAAAGCTGAAACTGGAGAACAGGCTTGGGCCTGGGCTTGCTCCCAAATATGGATGTGGACACCTAGATTTCTCCTGACACCTTTCACACTGTGAAAGCCTACAAAGAAAAGGAAGTTTATTTCTGCCTCTGCTCCTACCCCATGAGGGATGGACAGAATGAGCCCAGGCAGCATGTCATCTACTTTCTGTGGGGTAGGGAGAGCTCGGCTGAGTCCCACGCTTGGATCTGGGAGGGCTGGCAGCCCTCTGGTTCCTCTGCAGCTTCCAGGCTTTCGTTTCATCCTGAACCTAATGGGTGAATGGCAGCAGAGTTCACGAGGATTTTCAAATGAGCTCAGAGGAGCTTGTTCATGAGAATTTGAATCCTTGGCAAATAGCCCACAATAGCTGATATTTTCCAGTTTATGGGGGAGTGTGTTTTCCAGCTATGCGTATTCTTTAACTTGCATAACCGACACATTATTTTAACGTTAATTCCTCTGCATCCCCTTTGGAAGCATGTGCGCTCTTTGGAAGGACACATGCCCCTGTCTGAAAGATTCATGTTTTTTTCACATGGGTCTCCACTCTCTCACTCTCATGTAGGAAGTTTGGCTGCTGGATAACCTAGCTTGGCTGCATGAGAAGTGGAACTGCCACAGGATGTCAAAATGAAAGGATGAAACATCTAGGAGGTGGGTTAATGCACATAGAAATTAATAGCTGAAGGACCTGACATGGCAAATAAAAGAAAAATAACAAAAAGGGAGAGATGACTGAGAGGAAGCCAAAGAGAAGTCTGTATCAGGTATGTGTTGACGTTGTTCTCCTGACCAGTTGGCCATGGATCTCAATGGACCTACTGCCCATATGCACCCACAACTCTGATTTCTCTGGTTCAGTGCTGCCTAGGCTGCATGTTGTTGTTTGAGTAAATCTTGCTTCTTTTGTCTTTTATAAACATTGGGGCCATTATCTGTGATATTCCACCCTCATGTCATTGAAGAAGAATGTTCTGAAAATGAACTGCTGAAGGCTATAGGCTTAGTAAATACCAAGAGCCAAGAATTGGCTCTCGTGTAAATCCGTTGCCTTGGATAGAGTTACTGCAAGGGTGATGCCCCCCCCAGCCCTATCTTAATCAGTACCATTTCACTCTAATTTCTGTAATAGTTTGGAAGGAGAGATGGGAACAGCTCTTGCTTTTTTTTTTTTTTTTTTTTTTTTTTTTTTTTTTGGCAAAAATGTAGATTCAGCAACATGAAAACGTTTTGTGAATTTGCCACATTTCTGCTGGATTGTTCCTGCTGAGGCAAATAAACACTCAGAAAAAGCATCCTTCAAAACAGAATGTTTTGATTTTTTCAGTCAGAATAGCTATCTTAATATTTGCCACCATTCTTAATGACAACTTAAAAAATAATAATAATAATAATGAAATTTCTCAAAGTTGAAGGGAAATTTAGCATTTTGCCCCAAAGAAGTTATTCTGTTAGACTCAGAGTCAACTGTAAAATTTAGTTGCTTTTTCAGCTAGTTGAAATATGTAAATCTTTGTCTTCTGCATTGATCCATTAATTTCAATATTGTTTTATGAAATTGTCAGAGACACAGACCAAGAAATAACAAGGAAACAGTGATCTCATATGGCTCTACATGGAAGGCTGGGAAGTAAACTGAGTTCAGGTGCTGATTTACACGGTAACAAATTTAGAGTTCGAGTTCTGTAAAATATGATGGGAAGATGAGACCATCTGGTCCAATGAAGTTCTTCATCAATATGCTGCCTTTACACTGCTGCTTCAGCTTTCAAGATGTTCCAGATGTGGCACAGGCCAGAATTTGCTGGTGCTATGTCAATATATCAATTTCAAACCTCCTCAGTTTGTGAAGTTTGCACCTAAACTGCTATGTCACTTCTTCGCAGTGTGAGCAATAAGCAGAATTGTGTAGGTACAGTGTTTAAGCAAGCCTTGGTATCATCTCACTTACATTGGCCTGAATCACGGCACTGTGCTGCTGTAATCACAATAGCTATAAATATGACCCTGGGGAAGTCAGCTGTCCCTCTTCCAAAATCAGGACTGGAAATTCAGCAGCAATGCCTGATTTGGGAAAGGTTACTTTTTCTTGGATTTCCTTGCATGCCAGGGACCAACTTAAGAGCCAGAACTTTACCCTGACTCATACACAGAGGTTGCTTTGTTAAACAATATCAGTTTCACTCCATTGCTTCTTCTTCCAGAAGCAATGAACTGACTACTTGAAGATGAAAAGTTGTACAAGCCTGTACAAACAACACAATTCAGAGCATAATTTGCAGAAATTTAGTTTAAAACCAAAGATGTCCCCTCTGACTCATGCCAAGGTTCATTTGGTACCCTTCTTTCACTCCATATCCCTTGTAACTTACAAAGGCCCACCTCAGTGGCAAATAGTTTTCAAAATTTTCATCTGGTGCATCTCCAGATTGTTTGTTTTTGTTTTTGTTTTTCATGCCTGCATATCTTTTGAAATCTCACATTCACAAACTGCTTTGTTGAACCTGTGAGCTTGTGTTTCTTCATCACTGTTGGCAGATTCTTTTGTGATTCTGCAAAACTCAAGAACAGGCATAAAACTGGTGGCTTTGGAGAGAAGTGCCATGCAGTTCTGAAGGGAATGATGGTTGTCTGCCAAATAGTGAAACAAAGCTATCACTACATGCACTTTGCACAGTGCTGCCCTCTACAAAGAAAATTTCAGCCTTTTTGAGGTATAATTTAATGTTTACACTGAACTGCAAAAGTATATGATGTGGACACAAATCTGATCTTATTTCCACTTCCGAGAGGCAGGACCCTCTATGCACTGAAATTAAACCATTATATAAAAAAAAAAAAAAAAAGCAACATCAAGGACAGGGCAATCCAACCATCTCTGTTCTAGTAACAGCTAAAAATACTATTAATCTCTAAAATGATGGACTATTATTTGTTTTTGGATGTACACGTTGGTTTCCAGTTGGGTAATTTTTGTTCAAGTAGTGAAGGCAATACACTCCCATTGTAGCTTATTTCATAGCTTTCTCATTTCATGTTCACTAGAAAAGTGTGCTGGAGAGAAACACCAAAGAGGAAGCATCTTTGGAGTGCATAGTCCAGTGTAGATGGACATGGTTCTATCCATTTCCTATGGTCAGTTTTGGATTGGAACAAAATGAGACAATATAACTCATCAAAGAGATGCTGCTTTATGTGTGGGACTAATTCAGAAACCAAGAGAGGGAGATACTTGCTTGCTCTGAGTAAATAAAGCTCAATTCAAGTTAATGGAATTACACTAATTTGCATTCACCAAGGATTTGCTCCTGTTCTCAAAAGTACCAGCTCACAGTGGTTAATGGGTGCCTTGGCATGGACTTAGGAAAGCCTGAATATTGTCCCAGTCAGTAAGTGATGATATTAAAAATAAAAACAGGATAATATTAAATAGGTAAGCCAATATTTTAGTGTTATTCAAGACACGCAATCTGCAAGATAATTGGTTATTAAAAATATACTAGAACTGGATATTCCAGGTACTGATACAGCCTGTGTTGTGTCAGCCTGATGACATCTAAGTAGGTAATGCACTCATGTCTTGTCAATCCATAGACAGCCTGCTGTTACTGAGCTCCAAAATTGATCTAGGTAACTTTATCATTATGTAAAGGAAGAACTTGATAGGCTGAATGAAGTGCTGTGAACTCCCTGTCTCCATCCATCACCTTGTCCTCAGGACCTTGCTGTCTTGCTTTCTTGGAACTGGCTCCTGTTCAGAAAGAGATTAAGCAGAAAGTCTTCAGACGCAAGATAAAAAGCAGAACTATGGGCCGTGCTTGGCTTTGTTCAGCAACCTCTACCTCCCTTCTTTGAGAAGCTGGACTCTGCAGCTGAACAAGGCGTGAGGTAAAAGAAATCGCAGCGTTGGGGAGAATAGTATGTGCTGGCAAACGTTCAGTTACAACTGTGTTAACAAGCGGATGTTGTTCAGGGGAAACACGGTAATCAGGTTTATCTGTACACTGTCCCTGTGTAGGTTTCGCAGCCATGTCCCCTTGTCCCTGCAGGATTTGGCTGAGACACCAGCTGCTAACAATGGGAATAACTGGGCACTGTGTGCTGCTGGTGTCAGCCTGACCCTCCTTTACTCTTTTATCACTATGTTAACTAAACATATTTATTGTAAGGAAGTTCCAATAGATCTAAGTGTTTCCTGCTGCCTGAAATACTTTCTGTCCAATCCAGCTGAGACAAGAGTAAAACTAAGAGAAATGCCCAAGGAAATCAGGGATTTCTAATGCCCTGTGTGATGGCCAATCAGATAAGGTGTTCATTAAGGTCTTGCATGCTGGGAAGGGACTTAATACTGAATACTGGCAGTTGCTTAACACTACTTGATGTATGAAAAGGGAAATTTTTTGGAAAGGGTCACTGTCTGCTAAAAGACCAGCAGTAATGTTTGTAAAGCAGCCTAACAGCACACCTAATAATATATATATGCCAATAAATCATTTGATGGGCATGATTTAAATGACACTCAACTAAATAGTGGTGCCTAAGGACAGCTCCAGATGTGGGTAATGTGAGGCTGTGTGGCCCTTGTTATCTTTTGGTCGGGATGAAGAAATTGGGTGCACATTGCTGAGTCATTGCTGGCGAGCACTGTAAGGTCTGTAAGGTAAAATATAAAGGCACTGTTGCTCACACAATCAGCTTGTACGTCTGCCTTTGAATCTACTTTGCCTATGGCTTGGGCAGCAACTGATGGCTGTTTTATTCCTGATATATTAATATGGGCTCCTGAAGTAATGATTACAGTGTCTAAGGAGGAAATGGGGTCCTATGGGTATGGCTGACATCTTCTTTGGATGTGTTGTTCAGTTATCTAAATGATGAGTAGAATATCAATCAGCTGTGATATAAAGTAGCAGACTACCAAATTGCCTTAACATTTTTTTTTTTCTAATATTTGAATATCTTCCATGTAGAGTCTTCGGTATGATCACAGCCCTTGGAGGAAAAAATGATTCTTTTAAAAGCACAAATACTAGATCAAGGACTTGATATATCCAAGGGATCTTTTTCTGCCCTGAGCAAGGGTGAAAACTCCAAAGCTCCAAAGCAATGGAAATCTCCAGAGATGTCCACGCCAAATAGGTTCTTGCCTGTCCTTATTCAAAAGGTAAATACAAAATCCTGAAGGCATACCCTAGAATTTCAGCTCTTACATATTATTTCATGTGTGGTAATTGTTAACCTGTTTAAATGAGTCAGTTTCAGTAAGAGATTCCAGTGCTATTCCTCTCTGATCCTTCCTGTGTGATTTATATTAATTGTTCAGGAAAGCCAATATAAAAATACTGGCCCCTTGAGACCACAGGCTTTGTGGCAGTGGCAAACACAGCACAAATAACTGGTTGTATATGGCTTAGGAGTGGGCATGTACTCTTACGCAATTCAAGTGGCCAGAAGCAGAGTATTTTACTCTTTCAGCTTAGGGCATCTGTCCAGGAATTACATGTTAAAGGGTTGAGAAGTGAAATCCACTGGAGTTACTGATGTGCTGTTGTTGTTGGACTCGCAGGGAAAGATTTCAGCCAAGATTCCTCCTCAGACATAGAGATCAATTTAACTGATGGCTCCTTTCTTGGAATCATATTGCATCAAACATTTGAACTGCAGACAGTTCCTGCTCTGAAACAGGCCCGATCTGCGTACACAGACACAGCTACTGCGGGGAAGGCTTTGCACTGAGCAGGACACAATCGTGGATGCTTGGACCAAGCTCTCAGCCAAGGTGAACTGGCATGGTCTTATGGAGATTTCTGCAGTTCACAGTGGCTGTTTGACTTCTTAAGGGCTACCTGAGGATATAAGGACAGATCGTGGAGTTTGGGACAGATAGGGTGGATTCATAGGCAGAGTGAGGCTCTGTGAGTTGCCTGAGATGGTGCAGTCTGGCCTTTTGTTTTCATGTGTTTGCCCCCAAGCAGAGGCAGCAGTAGGTGTTAGCACAGCTATTTTAAAATCTGACTTAGGTGATGTTTCATTTCACCCAAGCACCTCAGTTACCCCCAGATGTTGATGGCAATAAGAAGTGCAACAGCCATAGCCTGCTTGCCAGAATGCAGATGGCCACCACCAAAACAGTAGCAAAAGAAACTGGGGAGAGGCCAGGTGGTCCCTAGAGGCATAGCAGTGTGCTACTACAGCTGTGAACGCAAATGGGTGATGGCAGGGTTAAAGTGCTTTATGGGGGGCTTTCCTGCTAAATCTGCACCTGTCTGCTCATACATATCTGCACAGTAGATTGAGTGCCTGGGACATATAAATAAACTGCTTCCTGGCAGGTCATTTGAGATGGTGTAGGATGGTATGTTTTTATATCATTCCTTCCAGTTCTGGAGATATGAGCTGATCTAATCACTGAAGATAAGCAACATCAGGTCTGGTCAGTATAGAGATGTGAGGGATCTCCAAGAAAAACACAGGTGCTCCAGGAAATGCCGTTGCTGATCCAGCACTGCAGACAACGCTGCATGGAGCTTCTGGATCATGGCTGCAGCGGCAAAAAATCCTTCAGGAGAGCCATAAATCCCTGGCACTTCTCACAGGAATGGGGTGTTAACTCCTGTGTGCATGCTGTCATGTTGTAATTCCTGTATGAGAGAGGAGCTCCAGCTCCACGCTTCATCCCATGCTACAGCTGATGTACTGGCGTGACTACTATGAGTGCTCTTGGAGCCCTTCGCCACGGCTGTAGCATGTGTCTAAGGTGACACACAATGTGCATCATGATTTGTCTGCCTAAAATACCATCTGCAGCCTGTTCCTTGCCCCTTCTGCTGCCCCTGCACAAGCTGCACACTGTGGCCAGTGCAAATCAGCACCCTGCTCCGCCCTAGGGGAGGATGAATGTCAGTATTGAACTCTTACTTCTGCACAATGGAAGATGATAGAGGTTTATTATTACCTCTTGAAATGATGTTGCAATATTGGTCAGTCAGCACTAGCAACTGACTCCGGATTTATTCTCCTTTCATGTTTTGGGAGAAATAGATGGCAAAGCAGTACTTTGGAGAGGAAGTAATTTATTTAATTATTTTTTTATTTTTCTTCTAGAAATTAGACTGGTAGAGAAATATCTGACCTTACTGGAACATTTAGGCAACTTTTGTGTTTTGAAGTCTCCCTCATTTGCTAAAAAAACTCGAATGTTGCAATTTTCTCAGTTCTGAGAATATAGCCTTCTGTGAATTAACATTTCACAGAAGCTGCAATTATGCGTTTTGGAGAAGGAAAAGGTGGGAGGGAAAAAAAAAAAAAAGTAAAGAAGATATTCAAAGAAATCTCGGAATCATCTGCAGTCCTCACCGGATATGTGAGGATAAAAAGTGGACGCAGTTTCTAGTAAAGTAGCTGTGGCAGTTGATTTCTCCAGACAGAAAAATAGAGCTATATTATGCCACAAGGTAGACTGAACAGCAGCCCAGTTTGTAGTTTGAATGGCTTGGGAGCTTCCAGAAAAATCTTTTGTGTCAAACCTTTACTACTATTGCCACCAAGTGGTGAAATCCTACAAAAGGCTCCTCTGGCTGCCGCAAAATTTATTTCTCCTTTCTGGATTGTCACATATGAACTGTATTCCAAGATATTTAAAGGCAATTATCTGGTACTCCACTTTTAACCAGCAATGTCATGGGTACTCCAGCAACAAAAAGTTTTTGGATCCAGGGGAGCTCCCCTAGCCCCTTTTCCCTGAGGATGTAGATGGGCACATCAAGCAGCGCTCCTCTGCTAACCCCCTGGCACTGCTCATGAGGACACGTCACAAGGCTGGCAAGATGAAGCTGGTGCAATAACCTCCATCACATGCAATGCTATGTTGTCGATGACAAGGAAAGGGATGAAAGGAAACCTGATAGGACTGAGACCGCAGGGTGATTTTCCTGGCATCTGTCTGCAGATCTCTGCGCTCAGCTTTGCTTCTCCTTAAAACATGTTTAATAGAGATTTTTGGAGAGGGGAAGAGCAGACAGGTGCCTTACTACTACTACAAGCCTACAGGACTGTATTTAAGCTTCCAAGTCTGTATTTTGGTTATTTCACCAGTTTGCCTAATTCTTTAGGCAATGGGTTAGGAAATCCTCCTTCAGCATGTGTTCCACTTGGACACTCTTTCCCATTTACATTCAGGTCTGGTTCCTCCATGACACTGTAGCAGAAAAGCAGTTTTCAAGTCATACCTACCTACCTAACCCCAATTTTTCTTCCAGTTAATCTTGGCCTCTGTTCCGCCTTTTTTCCTTAGTCATATAAAACAGCCAGTTTTCAAGGGCCCAAACTAAGGTACAAGTTTTGCTTGTCTCCCCTTTGCATGGCCAGCGGCCTGAGCTGAGATCAAGGGTAAGGGCAGGCACTGTGACTCATTTTCCTGTGCTGGGAGCTAGATCTGCAAATAAAAGTATCTAAAGTGTCTGACACGTCAATCTCTACAGGTAGTTTAATGCATCTACCATTTGCCACATACACAAAGTATTGTTTAATGGTTCCTTAGGTGTGTATTTTGGTATTTGTTGTTGTTGTTTTTTGTTTTTTGTTTTCTGGATGGGACTGGGTTTATCTAATTTTAGTGTCTACATTTAGTCACCCTACATCCCTTTTCACAAACATTTATCGAAATGAGCACTTACGGCACCTTTCAGCTGATCTAGTTGAGAAAGCAGCATTAAGAGATGAATCATGCTTAGACAGCGATGAGTGTCTTGACTACATCTTGCTTAATAGTAAAGGAAACCCAAAGGGGGATATTCTATGTAGACACCATACAGCTGCATTTATCTGCATCCAGCCTACTGCAATGAGCCCCATCTTCAGTCAGTCCTCCCCTCTAGTCCTTTGCAAGAGATGTCACTGGAAGCTTCATCTTTGGCTTAACTCAGACCAGACCAAGCTGACCCTGTCGTTCTCCTGAACAAAGAGGTCCTCCAGGCGTCGTCCGAGGATGGCTCCTGGGCTGCTACGTTCCCACCCACCATGGGAACAGCCTGTCCCCTTTGCTGCCAAACAGCTCCAGCGCCTGCCCTCCTGCTCTCTTAAAAATTTCAACATGCAGAAGAGCCACTGATTGATAGACATGGGGGCATGAAGGACCTCTGGTGGTTCTGGGGGCAAACTGGGGAAAAACAAAGCAAGCTGGGGGAGATGTTGGGTTGGATTGAAGTGAAAAAGGCTTTTGGAAATTTTTTGATGAAATAAAGTGAACCTCCCCCACCTCTGAAATTTTTCTTTTTGGTTAACCAGACATGTTTTTGTTTGTCTTTCATTTTCAGGCTATTTATCCTTCTCAAGGCTTGTGAAGTGATTTTCATGAAATGAAAACCGCTGTTTGCAAAACAAGAAGTCAAGGAGTTTTACTCTGGGAGGCATCAAAAACAAGAACTGCAAAGTTTTTCAAAATAAAATGTTTCATATAAGAAAAAATTGAAATAATCTATTTTGAAATTCATTAAAGTTATTCCTTTATTTTTTTCCCTTCCTTTTGACGGAAAAGATTTCAGTTTAATTTTTGTCCCGTAATTTATTTTCTATTCTGTCAAAAATTAGCAATTGACTAGTTTGAAAAATGATCAGATTGGGATGTTCTAAACCCTTACAGCCCTTAAACTGGTAAATATCTGTGTTATAGGTGCTAAAGAGCAAAAGGAGAGGCTATGAAGAAAATAAAACCTTTCTACTATCCCGCATTTATCTGTTGATTGATGTGTGCTATCACCCAGACACCACTGCCACTGTAACGACCTTTTTTTTTTTGAAGCTGGCTCATTCATCTATTTTAGAGCTGCTGATCATTTCTCAACCACAGCAGGTGGCTCAGCCATGTCCTAGTACATGGCTCTTTGGCCCCAGAGCTGCTTTGCTACCCTTACCTTCCCCTTGCCTGATGATGCCGATGGTGCCTTTTTTATGATTCACATCATGTTCTGACTTCTGCCAACAAGCAACCGCTCTTCTGCCCATATCAGCTCCCATTAGAAAAGTTTGGGGTGGGGTTTGAATCTTTTTTTTTTCCTATTATTATTACATATATATATATATATATATATATATTAATAAAATATATCCATGGAACTCTCTGAGTGTTTATAACAACCAGGAAAAACAACAACAACATTTTACTGAGAAAGCCTGCGAAAAGTCTCGTCAGAAGATAATAGGGCTTTAATCACAGCAAGACTCACCCTTTTGAACTGCACTCATGAGCAAAAAAGTACATGAGGCAAACACAGTCTTTGGCACATCTACATGGAAAAACTTCAGAGCACTCCACAGCTTGGCCTCCTGAGTGCGAGTCTGAGCTCTTGCTCTGTCAGTCTGATGGGATTTTTTACTACAAGTTGTTTTTTCAGTTGTTCCGTTTTTGGGAGAGTGGGGATCTCTAGCTGCCAGATCCAAAACTGTGTATGATCTTACTGAGCAGTCAATGAAAAAAAAAAAAAAATCCCTTTCTATACTTGGTAATGAGAGAGTTGTTTCTTTCTTCAGGCTTTAGAGAGTTGTCTTTGGGTTGGGTTTTGGGGAGGTTTTAATGACAGTGGTTGAACGTCATGATGGATTCTCAGCTAGAACTGTTAGAAAAAAATCCCTTAAAATAAATGGCAATGTTATCACAGCATCTCAGAAGCATTGACCATGCTAAAGATACTGTTCTCAGCAAGGAAAGCTGCTAGTAGTGAACTTAGCAACTATTCCAGCTGAGACAACATTAGGAGTTTCTTTTCCCTCTTTAAGAGCTGAACTTCAGCAGTGTGATACCAGCATCTTTCCTTCCAGTGTAATTCATCCTGTTTTTTCTGTAAATATTGGTACATATTAATATTAGAAACAAAAAGTATGTTAAACTAACATTATGAGTTAAATGCCAATGAAAGCAGAAAAAAATAAAAATAATATTAAAAAAAATCAACATTGAAATGATTACTTGACTTTAAACTCACTGTTTGTGTCTGGCAGCATGCCAAAGCATATGATTAACAAGGTCATGCACTTTGATGAAGTTCCCTGGCACAGTGGGAGAGTTAAACTAATGTATCCTAGTTCTTTTTGCTGTGGGGTAATATTACAAGCATTGTTTGTTTGGTATCTCTCCTGCCTCCAGCCATTCCCACTTCAGACTAGGAAGGATTCAGCTCTCACAAGTTAAACAGGGTCAAAAATGGTGAGGTGTTGAGATGTGAACTGGGGGAATGTTTGTGGTCAAATATTTAATGAGCAAAAAGAAAAAAATGTAAATGTGAGCCGTTCTGACAAGCTTGTAAATTAACTGAAATTTTTCAGGTGCTTCAGCCAACTGAAGATGATAGCTAATAACAATAATTCAAAATAATAATTCATAATTCTCTAACTTCTACTTTGCAGCATTCTCAAGATGAAGATTTGCTTTGCTTTGATTCCAACATTTTTGTTGGAACTTCTATTTAGAGATGGATATAAGCATGTTTGTGTTTCAAGGAGGGAGGAATAATGGAAATTAAATATATCATGTTTGATTTTTGCTTGAAATGTTTTGTCTGAGTGGAATTTAAGATTTTTATTTATTTATTTATTTATTCAGTTCCAGATTATATACGTTAATAAATCAGGTGAACCAACGAAGCATCAGGTCTGGTCAGGAAACTCAATTCCTGTCTTTCAACTTTGTTTGACCCATCCTGCTGCCCAGGGGTAATAGTCCTGGAGGTCTGGTGGGTGGGCTCCTTCATTTGTAATGTTGATTCACTGCTTTGGAAGTTGGTCCCTGGCACCTTGCTGCATAGAACTAAAGGTGAGGTGCTCTTTCCTAGTAAATATTCATCCCCTGGTACTTTTTGAAAAATAATATTTACAAAGCCCTGTGCATGGGATGTTCATGATATTTTTCTGGTACCCTGTTTGGTTTTCATCCTCAGACCTTCCTTCTCTTTGGATCTCATTGCCAATCTCATTGTATTTAATGTATAAAAATGCCCAAGCTCCTGGACTTGAGTCATCACGTGACAATTTCATCTTCTCTTTATGAGAACATCATTTTCACCCTCCTAATTTATGGGAAAAAACTTGTTCAATATGTCCTAATCGATCCTTCTTTCTCACGTGATGAATGAAACAAGCCCAAAATGTGGAGAAGGTGTAGACCTGCCGGGAAAAGTTTGAGCAAAATAGCAAGTATTTTAACAAGTTCTGGATTTTGGTTCTTGACATTTTGGATGCTGTAAATCAGTCACTGCTTCCTCTGGCTGTTCTCTGCATGTTGCTTACTACACCTAATGAGATACTGTTTGCTTGCCTGGAAGCAGCTGCCTTTCAGCAGCCTTTCCTGGTTTTCTACTTTGTTGAAAGGTGCTAGAACATACCTCAGCACTGCTAATTTATATTTATTATTGTCTGTCATGGTAACTTTATTTATACTTGATTAAAGCTCTTGGTTAGGGAGGCTGAATTCATACAAGCCGCTCTTGGCTGCTCTACATTAAAGTGAGGCCAATATTTATGGAAAACAGAATATGGCAGAAAACTCAGGGTTTTGTGGTTACTACAGAATGTCCCTATTGTTTTCTTTTCTGGTGCGCTTCCCTCACCGCTTGCCCTCAATGGCCAGGTTTGCTTTTGTTTCTTGACAGGACAGCTTGCCAAAACTCTTGTTTTCTGATTAATATCATAGTTTGACAGCACTTTGGATGGATAGATAGAGCATCTCTTCTCTCTGCTTCTTAAAAAGCAAACAGCACTGAAATCTCCATGCTAGTCCTGCTGAGGTGAATGGTGCTGCAAAACAGCTGGATTTGCATACAGTTAAAATCAAAACCTCTCTGAGATAGCATCCTCAGGCCCAGAATTTCCTGTCTGGAGTGTTGCCTTTCTTTGGATTTTGCCTTGCAGGGAGGATCTGGAGATGGCGTCCCAGCTTGCAGAGGAGCAGGGAAGAGATGGGGTCCTGTGAGGTGTCCCTTCATCTGAGCGGGCTGGACATGGGGGCTGTAGCTTCTCTGGCATGTGGTTTAAAGATGTGGTAGATGTCCTGAGTTGCTCTCTCTGGAGATAGTTCCCTTTGAGGACTGTGGTGGGCTTTGATCGGTTCTTGTTGATACACGGCTGGGAGTTATGGGGCCCATGAGAGTGGTTGGGTGTGTGCACATCCACCAAACACACCATATAACAGCAGTGTCCCCTTCCTCCAGCCTGCTCCCACAGCTTGTCCCCCTGTCCAGGCACCAAAATGATTTTTTTTAATTTTTTTGCCCCACACACTCCTCCAGGCTGACTCAAAACCCAAAGTCAACAAATGCATACCAGCAACATGGAGTGACCCTGAGAGCCCATAGTGGGGGCCCTGCTTTTAATCAGGGGATTAGTCTGAAGGAAGAGCCTTGTAACCCTCCTAATTTTAACCATAGTTAGCGCCTAATTAATGAAACATTTAGCTTGTCTGGGACATGGGTTTGGGGATGGGTGGAAGGGGGAGGGGGGGGGGGGGGGAGAGATACCCCAGGCCAATCAGCACTGATGTATTCTGTTTCTCTTGCACTGAGGCAGAGCATTTCTAAGTGATGTGTGTGTGATTGCTTCCAGATTTACGATTACTTCCATCCTTTTAATGCTGGATTAAAAAAAAAATACTCCAAAGAAGCTGGTTTGGCATAATCTAATTTTCTCATGTGAAACAGTTTGCAGACCAGATGACCCCAAACAATGGGAGAGTTTGTCTCAGCCTGGCTGTTCTTGCTGCAGGCAACCTTCCTCTCAGCTGCCCTCCTGTAAGCAAATGTGACAACTGTCCCTTATTTATACTTGTCAGCTCTGGTCAGGGACTTCAGTGCTGTTGCCCTAACCAGGTTGTGATGCTGGCAAGCAATCAGCACATCACAGCCGATGGGACTGGATGTGTCTCGTGCCAAAAAGAGGACCAAATCTAGAATGAGTCTGATTTTTTTTTTCCCCACTAAATAACATATTTTGGAAATTCTCTATTAGGCTAGTCAGGGGATAAGGGACATGACCTCAGAGCAGTTGTTAAGATACAAATGAACTCAAAAGTTTTTAAAACCTATAATGGAATCTTAAATATCTCAAGTTGGGTAGGCTCCCATTGCTGAAAATCAGCATTTCACCCAAGGAGTTGCTGAAAGGTTTTTATGAGGACTTTTAGGCTGGTAAGGCAAGAAAGGTCTCCAGTGCTTCTGTCTAATGTCTGGGAAAAGAAAGAGCCTGAGGTGTGGGAGGGCTCCAGCAAGCTCTGCCCACAGTGAAGACAATCTCCTCTGCCAGGATATGACCCTGTTAGCATATGGGAATTAATTTAGAATGGAGACTGCAACATTTATAAGGCTGAGGAACTGCACACTTGCCCTGCCCCCTTCATTTAATCTGTTCATGTATCTACTGTACGCTTCTTGGTTTTCATGCAATATCTCTGACATCTAAAAGTGGGTAAGGGATTTTGTTCCCTGCACTGAACTCAGACATGCAGAGAGGGACTGGAACTCAGTGAGTGGTGCCTGGTCCCAACTTGGCCTTTGGTGTAATAGGTGTCATCTTCTGTGGAAGGGAAAAATAGATCAGAGAAAAAAAAATCAGCAAATAGAAAGAAAAATAAAAAAAAAGAGCCAAGTTGTTTTTAATTCCTAATGAATAATTTAGATACAGTTCAACTCTGGTATAAAAAAGAAACAGGGAATAGTGTTCCAAACTTCTGCACCTGTGTGTCCTGTCTCTTTTCCTTTCTGAGATCTGTCTGTGTGTGTGTATGTTTTTTATTTTTTTTTTTCTCTCATTGATTTATTTAATCTTGAAAATAATTCAGCTAGACAGAGGGATGTATAGTTTGTTCTAAAGTGAAATGTTCTTAATATTTGTATTCAAACATTCCAAGACAACAGCAGCGGGTATTGCCACACCATATGCAACTGGATGTAGGTAGTTCTGTGCTGGGAAATAATCGAACCAAATCACATCAGAGTAGGTTCAGTGAGGTAGGAGATATTACTCCAGGTGTCTAGACTGAGATTGACAGGAAGACTTTTCATGGGTAACTACCTAGTTTGGTGCACAGTTCTTTTTTCTTTACAAGCGGTCAGGTGTAAGTGGCATAGGGTGCAAATCCATAGAGGAGGAATCTACCCTTTCTAGTCTTGAGCTGGCAAATCCTCATGCTTGAACGAGTACTTGAGGAATCAAGCAAACACTTTTCCAAGAAATTAAAATAAAAGAAAGTGAAGAAAATAAAAAGATCAGTGACATTTAAGTTCAAAAATCTCAGTGATGTGTTGCAGTGATTGAAAGTTTCAGTTGAGATGATCCCGAAGCTGAAGATGGAGCAGGAGGGAATTCATTATCCTGAACTGACTTACAACAGTCTGGTAAGACCCTCCTTCGGCCAATCTAACTCATCCTCATGGGGTAAAGCTGAAGCTCTAGTCCCAATGGGGCATCCCTCTGTCTATCTACAAGGCGGAACCTCTGCCACTGCATATTTTCTTGCCCTGTTTGCGTTATCCTCACCATTCACACCAGCCAGTGGGACAAGAATCTGGCCATGACAACTCATAAGAGAGCTGGCCTCTATTTCATCTTTGGGACAGTCGGAGTGTAGGAGGAATTCACAAAAGTTGGTGGTTTCTGAGGTCTGTCTCCATCCAACACTATTATTCATGTCCTTGAGGTTTACCCTAGTCATGTGCCTTTTTGTGTTTGTCTTTGTAGTTTATTTTGCGATCCTTCCAATTAGCATATAAGTGAATGACATTCTGAACAATAATACAATTTTCATTTATTTCCAGAGACAATAGCTATGTATATCAGTAGGGCTCCACTAATTTACACTGAAGATTCTGGAGTTGTTGAAGTTAGTCTAAAAGGCATGGGAACTAATGGCTGTGGACTAGCTCATTATGCACTCATTACAATTCCATCCTTGGAGGTGAGGAGTATTGAACCTTTGATTAGAGCACTCTATATAAATGTGGTGAATGTAGCTGAAAAATCTGTAAATCACAGCCTTACAATGTGAGAAAAAGCCCCAAATTTAAGAAATCTCCGGCCAGGGCTTTCACAAAGAGTCAGACTTATTTTAGCATAAAGACTTGCTCTTCCCAGCAAAATATGTTGTAATGTTTATCAGAAAGGCTTTCCTGCGTGTGGATCTGTGATTCATGTTTGACTGCATTGCTTCAGATTACAAAGACATTTTGCCGCTTCCTTCTCAGGACAAAATGCAGAGCCGTGGGAGCTGGCTGGAGGTCAGGGTGGTCTTAATCTCTTTCTGCATCTTTCCTTCCCTGCCCTCTTCTGAGGACCTAATTTAGATAGCCACGGCAGGCTCTCCCTGGGGCTTAGCGAATGCCAGCACCGTGCAGATCTCCCACCCTGCTTGCAGAGCCACAGCACGGTGTTTGATCGCAGCCCCGTCAGCCTCCCCATGTGCCTTTGAGCTGCCGTGGGAGGGCAGAAGCGGGAGATGTGGCTGGCTGAGCTCAGGGATATTTGCCTTTATTTGCTGCCCTATTAAGCAGGTGTGTAATCTGTGCTCTTCTTGACCTGTGCCTCAGCAGATGTTGCAGAGGATTCACGTGTGTCTGGGAATATTCCTCCCCAAATTTTATATATAGGCAAAATGTATTGGTAAGTGAAACACTACTGAAAAAATACTCATGAGCTGAGGATATGGTTCAACTCTTGCAGGCATTTTCAAGAAGACATGGAAAAGAGGTACATAAAGAATGTTATTTACCTTGTTATGTGCATTCATAGACAGAAGGAAAGGGGCAATAAAATCACATTTATAACTTTGTATGGCTTAGAGTCACCAAGAGTTAAATGACACGTCCACATAGAACTTGTGCACTGCATGGCCTGTCTCCATTGCTGAAATACTCAGCTGCCATCGCTGATCTTTGAAGAGTCCCATTACCATAGAATAAAGAAATTTTAGGGCATTTTTCAATTGACCAAGCCTCATGTCATTATATGTCTTAATCTCACTAGAAGCATTCTGGATGCCTGTTTGGATCAATGCCCTTCAGGAATCTGGGGGAAAACATTCCCACTCATGGCTCTGCTAAATTAACCAGAAGCAAATTATTGTTATCTACCTGACTGCCTTTAAAACACTGCTCCCACAGATTTCTTACAGAGGTTACTACGTAAAATGATATCATCTGTGATTCTCTCAGAAAGAAACAAGGCAAAAAGACTGAGCCAGGGCCTCTGCAGTTTTTGGAAGTGCAGAATGCTCCCTACTTTGGCAGCCTTCAGCACCCTGCCCACCAAAGTGGCAGCTAGCGAAAAAGCTCGGTGGCTTCCAGTTTTTTGGCTAATAGTGACCTGCGAGTGATGCTCCTGACCTTGAAGACTCTCTTTTGCAATTTCCTTGGGTGGATAAAGCTTGAAAGGCTGGTTTTATCTGTTTATATTTTGAGGTCTGGTGACCTGATTCTCATTTGTGCCGAGTGAAGAATTCTGTGGCCTCACATTTCTTTCATGAAGAGTAGTGGAAAGAAACGTTTCTATGAGTGACTGTAATGATCTTTTCCTTGCTCTGTTGGCATCAGTTGCTGTGTTCCATTCTGATCTAATTTTTGGAATTTCCTCTTCATATTTGTTGTTTTATATTATATATTTAAATATTATGTATCCATAATATAGAAAACATGTTCTATACTTCTGAGTACATTTGTACAAAGGCTAATTCTTATGCTGTAATTTAAAAAGCATGAGTCAAAAGCAAAAATTAAAAGGAACAACTGCTTTAAACATATTTAAGGTAATGGCATACTTTCAGGAAAAACAACAGAGCATTCATTTTTATACCAAGCCAAATATAAAGCCCTGGAAGAAGACCTGGATGTTAATATTCACTTGTTTAAAAATCAGTGTTATATCATAACCGAAACAGAGGTATTCTATCTTTATATGGCTATGTAAATAAAACAAACTATTTTTTTTTTTTTTAAGTTACAAAGACCTGGACTTCTAACAGGAATTGAGTGCACTTGTGAATTTATGTAACAAACATATCACTACCAACACCAAATTACATCTCAATCAATGTTAAAAGGCGTCTGACATTTCTCTTTGATTTATGGATTAACCTTTACAGTTAATACAGTCTAGCATTTATTGTTTTCATCAGTTTGTGGTTTGGTAGCAACCCCAGAGCTCATTGCAGGGAACTGACTAAATTAATAGCTTTTCCCACCATGATAAAACAGCTAATGAAAAAGGTCTATTTTGCACTGCTGGTGGATGCTAATATTTAAACAAACCTTTACAAAGGACAAGGAAGTCTTTGGTCCTGATTCTGGTCAGTAAAGTTATTTGTCTGGGGAAACATTAGAGGTACCAAGACCAACATGCACCTATTGACCAGGTTTAAACTTGGCTAAAATGTAACATATTAAAACCTAAGTGATGTGAAAGCAGTCCTGAAGTGGCAGCCAGAGGAGTGTACTTTATTTCTGGATCAATTTGCAGGTAAAAAATAGAAAGTTTGCATACTTCATTGTCTGTGATGTTCTGTCTTTGGCTCAAAAAAGATTGGGAGGAGAAAAAACAATAAATTACAGGTAGTTTTGCCAAGTTCTGCTCCCATTAATAATGTTCAGATGCTGAGGGACTATGTATTAGAATGACTAAGCATTAAGCAATTATCTTCATCACTTTGTGGAAATAATTCAAATACAAAAGAGCCTTCTTGAATAAAATACAATGCTGCCTTAAAATAACCCAGCTAGTCTACCAAATGAACCTGACTGAGCACTAATTATTTTAAGAAAAACATTATGCAACTTTAACTGATTTCAGTAATGAAAAGTCAGTTAACTCAGGACTTTTCATTTCAAGCATCATTTTACACACATTTAACCAACAGCAAATTTCCATTAACTTTTGTATTGCAAGGAAAAAGGGGTTGGAACCTGACTGAGCATAACAAAGCCTGGCTCCACATAAGCCACTGCAAAGGTAAGACAGGCGTGCCCAATTTCCAGGTACGTTTATTCCTCTTCCAGTTGGTTTTGATCAAAGATAGACTGAGCCTAAGAGCTTCAAGAAAATTGACAAGTTTGATCACACTTGTACAAGTCTTCTTGTCTCTTATTTTGTTCTAGACACCTTATGGTAGTGGTGGAATTTACACTCTGTCCCATTTGAGGGAAGGAAAAATTCACTAGGAGTCACTCATCACATTTTGACATACCTGCTTCCTCACTCTCTTAATTATCCATTTTTCTTAAGGGTCACAGAAGGTTCCAAGCCTTAAAAATCTGACAAACTACAGGCAAACTCCTGTCTGAATTGCAAACAACTGGTATTACAACAAGATAGAAAGTCCTATATTTCGCTTTTATTGTAGCTTATAGTGGTCCCAACAGATGCTACCTTACACCTTCATGAACGGTTGCAGGTAAGGATCTCTGTAATTACAGTGCAGTTTTATCTGCTTTATTCACACTCATAGCTAGATTTTGCTGCAGCTTCAGTGGGCAGTCACACATGCAAAGCCCCAGGGACTTGAGAAGGAGAGACGATGGCAGAGTTCATTAGTAAAAGTACTTTTTTCACAAATCACACAGGCAAGGAAAGAAAAAAAAAAGAAAAAAAAAAAAAAAGCCAACAATAACTTTCCCACTTCTGCTGAACTTTTCTTCTGAAAAGGTTGGCCTGTCAAGAAGCCACGATCCATGACAATCCACTTTTTCTCAGCCTCTGCGTAACGGATGGCCATGGATCATTACTTCAGGATGGCACTGAGACTAGGTTTGTAGCAAATGCTAAGTAATGAGCTTGGGTTGGCCTGGGAACTTTCTCTGAAGGCAAAATCAAAGCTCTATTTTTGTTGAACTTGGGTTTTTGAATGCTCTTCCCTACTAATAGGATTGGGAATATCGCAAGAAGAGCTAGGCTGGATTCTCCATGAGCTTTAGCATCCAGGGAGCATCTGCTGTGGCAAAAGCTATTTTAAGCTCCTGAATTCCTTGGGTTAGAACAAATCTCCTGGCAGCATAGAAATCCTTTACAGAGGCCGGTTCAATCAGCCATTGCCATTCCATCAACCCCAGTGCTAGCAACTCCTCTTGAAATTACAGGAGTCCTCTACTCATTTTTGACTGCCAGCAAAATGTTTTTGTGGGTCTTTATGAAAAGAACTGGGTGCAAAATTCTGCTTGCTGTAATGGCACAAAGTTTGCTAGTGTGGGTGGTAGTGGGTGTGACACAAGTTGGAAAGCTTCTTTCATTTAGCTGGATACATGGGTATGTTCATCTTGAAAATGAGAAACAAGAAGGTTAGTTAAAACAAACAAACAAACAAAAAACTAAATAACATTTTCAAGTTTTGTGATCTGATCCTAGTTCTCTTTATATATACATATATATATATTAATTTCTTAAAATGTACCTGTGAAAGAAGGAGAGCTGGTAGCTTTTAAACATTTATATGTATTTATATATATATATATATATATGTATATTTGTATGACAGGCCTCTGCAAAACTGATCTGTGGCAACTGGTCATTGACAGCAGGAATGAATTGTTCAAGCTCTAGAATAGACTGAAGCAAAGACAGAAAAGGTGATAGCAAATGAATATAATACAGAAGGTTAATAACTTGAGCTTACATAGCATATTTTTAATAAAATGCTTTGCAAACATGAACTCTATATGCTGGCTTGCAAATGGAAATGTGGAGGCACAGAAAGAAAATGACTTGCTCCTGGTGCAAGGGGGCAACGTTACAAATGTATCACCCCAGTTAGAATCAAAATGGACCTGAATTTCTGGAGCCAGGTTTTCTTCTTGCAGTATTCCAAAGCAAAGCCTGATATACACAAACATATTAAAATGTTTTCTTGGGTGTAGTTTAAAAACAAAATATAGAATTTCCTTCTATCTCAAATGAACGCATTATGAGCAGAATATGGTTAAATCTAATAAAGGAATCCATGTGCCACCACCAGCAATACTCCTTCTGTAATTGCCTCTAGCTATTGCTACTAGTAGTTCAGGCTGCAATTTCCTTGTACCGTATGTCAATATTACCAGATCACAAGCGAGGAAACAGGAAGCCTGATAATCAATTTCAGTAGCTATACAGTCATTTAGCTCACAAGTCTGGCAGTTGGAAAAATTTTAAACTTTATCTCCAAGTAATTGCAACCTAGAATTAAGATAGAGATGTCAATTTCATATGTGCTGTACACATGCACATGTACCCATAGAGCCCAATACACAGAAAACTCACTTGCTAATAGGAATATTCCTTACAGGAGTACATTGCAGTTGGATTTGAGGTGCAAGTATAGTCTTTGTTCTCCCAAAACAAAATGACAGAAATGATTCAAATTCAGGCTTAGGGGTAAAATAAAAAGTTTCTATGCGTTAAGGCACATTTTTTCCTGTAGCTGAGGTAGGAAATTAAGCAGGTTCTCTAAGCAATCTGCTGCTGTGGTGGCCTGATGCCTTTCTGCTGTGGCCAGTCCTGATTTCTGCTCTTCCCCACGTGCTCCACTGAGCAAAGGTGAGACCCAGCAGTGGGGAAGCACTGAAAAAAGGACGGAATTGTGCCCCACTCCTCTCCTCAGCTGGCCCCTCCATCCTTGTCTGAAGCAGGAGCCAGCTGTTGCCACCTCTAGTCAACAAGAAATGTCTTCTCTTCTCCCACCTCAGCAAACCAGCTTGAAGTGCATGCCTGGCTGCATGCTCTTCACCTGGTCTACATTCACCTTGGTTTCACGTGCTGGGAAGCAGAAAGCACCAAGCTTCCTCTTGACTTTAGAACCAGAACCAAAACTAGATTGAAATGTTGCTGGCTGAATTTTAAAATGTTGTTTTCAACGACATGATTATGTGACCTACCTTTGTTTATTATAAATCTAATACCACAAGTTACAGTTCAATGAATTCACATTTTATTTGAAATTTTTGTCTGAAGTAGCCTAAAGCTCTTCAAGAAACAATTGCACAAAACCATATGAGAGCTGCTAATTTATAATCTGCAGCATCACAGCACAACTAGTTTTTCATTTGGTTAAAAGGAAATGGTTACTTAGAACAACAAAGCAAACCATGTGTCCATAGTTTATATTAAATGCCCTTGGTATTTATTAGGGATACACAATGTATCATCTTGAAAACATTTATTTTCCTGTAATTTCATCAACAGCAAAACAAAATAGAAAGTAATACGATGTCACCCCTTTGCCAAACTGTAGCAGATTTGGGACAGTTTCCGGCTGAAAGAAAATTTGAGATCCCAAGTTCGGGTATTAGCCTAGCTTAACTTGTTTATTTGGATGCGTACATCAGCCCCAGAACAGAGGTGCTCTCAAAGAACATACAAACATCTTTGCACCAGGAATCTCACCCCAGATGCCAACATCTGGTTCTGCTATGTTCAGCCCTTGGGCTTTGAGGAACTTATTCCCTATTTGTACACATCTCCCATTGAATTCAAGGAGTATTTTTGCTGGCTGAAAGACAGAGCCAAAGAAACCTGTGGAAACAAGCTTCTATTTTGTCTTGAGAAGACATCAAATTACTTCTAGAAGGTAGTATTTAATTTTCTCTGCAGTCAACACGGCATTTAAACTGAATAATCTCTGGTTCTGGCAACAGAAGATGAAGTTTTCAACTTCAACCCAATGGCAAAACTCCCATTCATTTCATAAGAGTCAGGGATTCAACTGATGAAGCCAGTCCCAGATGCTCCAGTGCAGAACAATGTTATGGGCTGATTAGTACTGAAATGCCTCCCAGGGCTTGATAATTGCTCATATAGCCCTTAGCTTTAGAAAAGCTTGAGACAGATTAATCACAAAACACAGCTCATTGCACCTGTTATTTTCCAGATTCATTTTATGGAAAAACTGCTTCTGTTTCTCATTTTCAGATAGTCCATGCGGAAGGAGAAGACAGCAACAGAGGGTACTGGTGGCAGTCAATACAAGCACGACCTAATGCCTCAAGGTATAGAGGGAGAAACAGGGAGCAATTTTGATGTAGTGATAAATATCTGTGCATGAAAACTCAGAAAGGATTTTCAGCTAGAGCTGATCTGCTTGGGACAGATGGCTAATGGTCAGTAGAGCCTTTGGGCTCAAGAGGAAAGTTGATTCTATCCTAATTTTTTTCCTGGACAAAGGAAAACATGACAGTGTTTCACCATTAGCAGCTATGGAAACTGCAGCTTCTGGGGGGTAGTTAGATTCACATACATGGGGCTGTAAGGCCAAGTACTAGTACTAATAAAAGATTTTTATGACTGAGGGAAAGAGTGTCATTGTAGCCATGCAAATTTTAGGAAGTTTCTTTTTTTTTTATTATTTTTTTTTTAATTACAGCCGCTGATATGCTGATATCACTCTGAAAATTGAACAAACTTCCAAGCCTATTAAGTCTTCACTGCATCTTTGACAAAGACCTGAAAGGGAGCAGAGTTGTCAGAACAGTTCTTTTGTGGAGCTGTAGCAACAGGAAAACTGCACTGTTAAGTCAAAGAGCATTTTGGTATCTCATTTCCCGCCTGCTCAAAGCAAGACAAGATAAAATGCACCTAACATAAACGTTGGTGGTGAATAACGACAGCTCAATCCTGAAATGCAAAACGTTTTTTCTGAAACAGTCCAATAGAATGACAGTCCCCCAAAGATGAAAGGTTGTTCCCATTGCTGCACATTGCCATCCCCTGCTAGGAAGTGACAATGAGCACACACAGAAATGCTCATGACAAAAAGAGAGTTAGTTGGGTTATTGCAACTTCTAGCTTTCTTCTCTGACAGTACTCTGTAAGTGCTTATTTTCAGTTTCATACTTATGGTGAGAAACATGGCGTGTTTTGATTCCTAATTTAGATTGTTTATCCTGAGAGATTCCAGGATCTTCATTTGAAAGACAAATTCAAACCTTGTTTTTCCTTTGCAGCGTGCATTCCATAACAAAAACATTGCATGCCATACTCCGTTACAGGGCTTGGAAGACCTTCACAACCATAAATTTAGGAACTTGTGGAACACAATGGACTTTGGGATGGAAACAAGCCAGTTGGCCTATCTGGTCAGGTCCATCCCTTCTGTTTGAATTAACAGCTGGATTTCACAGTGGGAGAAATCCTGCAGTTCTTTCTCAGGCAAAATTCTCACAGTTGGATTTGCCTCCAACCGTTGTAGCTAGGGTGGGAGGGAGCACAGCTTACTTTGTTATTTTATGTTAGTTCTCTGGGTAAAAAAATGCCAGTGTGAGTTCCATAGGGCTTGGACCTACCCTGGTCTTTAGTTTAATGACCCTACGTGCAATAAGAAAGACATTCTCAGTAAAAGAGAGACAGACGGTATGTAGTAGGTTCTTTGTGCCTTGCAGCGCATATGGTAGCCATGCTCTGGAGCAAGAAATTAGAAGCTGGAAGCTGAGGCAAAATAAGGAGGCAGGACCATTCATGAATGCTATCTAGAAGATAAGTTGCTGGCACAATTTGGCAGACTGTGTGAGTAGATACATTGGGTACAAAATGCAAAGTTCAGTTTCACACGTGCTATTCAAATTCTAAAAGCAATTGCACTAAATTTGATGGATTTTCAAAGATTTATACCCACAGAGCTGGAAGGAGAATGCACCCCAGAGGATCTAGAGAGGGTAGAGTCCAGATGGAATGATCAGAGTGGGATTTCCACATTTTGGGTTTGGGATTTGAAGTGCTGATCACAGGTAAGGAAGTGTTACACCACCAGAGGGGAAGATTAAGGCCCTGTTTGCTTAGGCGCAATGCAAGCATATGGACTAGGGTCCCTCTTGAGTGTGGTGGGACCAGTGACCATCTTGAGTGTGGTGCAGTGTCCCAGCTTGAGTGTGGTGGGACACTGGGAGCTACTGCCCATTTGCAAGATGGGGTTAATATAGACCTGATACACAGTCCCAAGGACTTTGTTGCATCAAACCATTTGCAGAGTCCCAACCAGCACTATACTGTTGGAAGATGTGTAGCAGAGCTTTTTCCTCAAGGCTTGTCCCTCCATACTCCTTTCCCATCCAGAAAGAGAGTGGAAAGACACACTACATTTGGACCTGAACACTCAATTCCTACCCAAAAGGAAAAACCTCTGGGAGCAGAAAATGGTCCAAAATTGAAAATCTACATTCATCTTTGAGGGAGCATGCAGATTGTCCCACATAGTACTTGAGGACCAACTTGTCGCATGGCTGAGGAAGGCCCTGACAATCCAAGCAACAAGATGCAGCACAACATAATATAGTCATGGTGAACACCAGCTCTCTAGCATGGTTTGCCCTTCAAATGCTTATTGAACACAGCTTCTGTTTATGCTGTGATTTAATAGGACTGAACTAGTAGGGTCTATCTGACTGTAGGAAATGTAGGGCAACATCGCTTTACTGACAAATAAAAGGTTTGGTTTTAGCTCCCATAATGAGGGGAAGGTTGTGCCATGAGGGAGATGTTCCAGCAGTTGAGGTCAACCACATTGACCTGCATTGGGTGTCTGTTATCTAGGCTCTTCATGTTGGTGGTAGGAAAAAAGTGCTTGCATCTTTGCCTGTGTACTTTGGATTTTACTCTGCAGCAAGAGCATCATCTTGCCATGTAAAAAAAAATATTTCTGTTACAACAGTGACAAAAGCCCAAGATATTAAATCATTGGAAATCAAACCAGTGCAGAGTAACCTAGCATAGCTCCACAAAATCTTTGATTTATCATGGGAACCATTTCTTTAAATTGATACATAAACAGAACACCCCGGTGTCCCTCAGCAAGGCTCAACCAAGCTTCTCCCCAGGAAGAAACCTTTCATCTTTCCCTTTGCAAAGGTATTTATGATCCTAAGAGGACAGGACAAAAGGCTTGCTCTCCCCTGCCAGGCAGGGAGGAGCTGCTCCCCTGCTGCTGGGCTTGGGACAGGCAGCATCATCCCCCCAGGGAAAGCAGCTTTTTTAGGATTAGGAAATCCAAGGCTCCTTCTGGGTTTCCATTTGCCACCAGGAAAACCCCATGAAATGAAGAATTCAGCCAAACACCTTTACCATAGCTTATTTTGGCAGCTGTGCCCAGCATAACCAACCAAACCATGCTGTGCCCAGCATAACCACCCCAGGAATGGCATCGAGGGGGTGCAGACCCTGTCTTCATCCTGCCCATGAGAAGGCAGCCCCCTCCTGCACCCTGCATGCACTGCTCAACCTTGGCTTCCGCTTTTAACCCAGACACTAAACTGTTCTCAACCATGTCTAGGGAATGTTCACCTGCTTCAGTGAGGGGCAAGGAGGGATGTTCCTGTGAGACTTTTTTCTCTTTCTTTGGTTATGACTGTATGGAAGTAACTGGCAGGCTGTGATGGAACTGAAGAAATAGCACTGGACTCAGAGTGCAGGGATAAGAAAAAACCCTAGACTTTTTCCCCCCCTTCCCTGAGAAAAGGTAATTTACGTAAATTTATCCACGACCAGCATACGGCAATAGCTCACAACTTTGTTAATGGAAACCTGGTGATCCATAACACTTGTGTGGGAGACATTTGCTCGGGGGTAATACAATATTAATGTTAATATCAATGATCGATCAGAGGATTTGCAAGAAAGGCATAAAGTATTTAATTATAATTACATTGGGAATGGCTTTGTAATGGCGACGACATTTGAATAAGGTCACGTCTAGCCCTCACCCCTGTTATGTTGTTCTATATTAAATGCCATTCACTTTAAGTGCTGGAAACCTTTCTGGAGTCGTCAGAATATAATATACTGGGTAAATTGAAATATGTCCCTTCATTTTTTGAAATATGATTGATATCCTTTGCAAAACAAATGTTAACACCTATTTGTACACAAATTTCTTTGATTATATGTTAGGGAAACTCAAGTATGACAGTGTCTCCTAGCAGGCACTTTACTGCGAGCAAAGAAAATGGCTATTTGTGAATATTAATTCATCTCTCTGAAAATGGTTTTGGAGCTCTGCTGTAAATCTATGTGGGTATATTTCTGCCTTTCCTAATGCATTTATCCTGTAGTCCTTAGTAGCCATAACTGTTTCACCATTGGTCTCAGCAGCCCACTGCATTCACCTGGGCAAGGTGTATGCTTGGTGGGAACTTTTGCTGTCATTTAGTTACCTTTTGCTCACAGCAGTAACAAAGAACACATAGTAAGAAACATATGCACATTTCACTGCAAAAAAATATATATTTCAAATATAGTGCCATGTGTACTATAACTATCAGCTTAACAGCAGCATTGCCATGTTTAAAACAATCAAGAAAAAATATGCGTATGAAGCATGAATATACAAATGTAGAGTTGCACACATATCGACACACATGTGAGTACATGCATATACTGAGATACTCACTGCAGACATACTTCCCACACCTATTGACTACTGAATATAAATACTAAACGAGCAAATTCTCATTTCTCTTCAAATGAGAATCCATCTTTCCAGTGACCCCACAGGTTTTCTTTTTTTTCTAACATCAGTGTAAACAGACGATCAATTGGGTCTAATGAGTCAAATTTTGCTTTCAGATAATAGCCTAGAACAAGCATTGATTCACAGGGAACTGAAAACTCCCATTTGAAGGCAGAATTTGGTCACAAGAAGGCATCCCTTGACAGTTTGGGAGACACGCAGTGATGTGACTTTGACATGATTTTCCATTTTGGCTTTTTTGAAGAAGAAGCAAAGACTTTTGCATGCTATGGAAATGCCAGAAGATAACAAGTTTTATAGTTTTCCCCAAAATGAGCATTTATTACCAATCGGCATGAAATACTGCTGATGGTAAATTTTCAGTACATGGCAGGACTTTCAGGATCATAGCAACATACATCATGCATTTTTACAACATATAAGTGCAGTAATATTGCTCCTTTTCTCAATAACAATATATAAGAATATATAGTATAAATGTACAGTATATATTAGACACAACATAAAATAACTTAGTGAAATGTCAAAGCTTCTGCATAAAAATTCAAGTCATGCCTGAGCATTCCTCTAGCACAATTTGCTTAATCTTATCTCATATACCTTCATTTACCTTTAGCTCATGTTGTAAAGATAATTTTATCTCTATATATGTAATTGCTTAAAACCACTAGAATCCTTGTATTTTTTTTTCTTTTATCTTTATATTTTTTTCTTTTATCTTCGATAGGCGAAGTTTTTAGTAGCCAAGCCAAAACCAAGATTTTGTAGTGTCTCTGCTGATGCTGCCGTTAGGTACTGGGAAGCAATTTATCATGAGCAAGTTATATAAGAACAAGTTCTTAAATGCTAGTTACAGTTCATCATAGCCCATCAGGTTCTGTCCTGAAACACCCTGCTGTATGTAAATGGTAATGAAAGGACTTTCATTAGAAATGGCGCTCGTTATCTAGCATTGCTATCTGTTAATAATAAATCTCACCAGCTTTGCTGAAATTGTATCAGGTGCCACTTCAGTAATTGCTTGCAAGAAGGATCAATAAAAATCTGTTTAATAAGAATATACAACTTGTCTCAAAGCAGGTGGGTGAAATTTTGGCTTCGGTTGACACTGAACACTGCTTCTTGGAAAAATGTGTCTCCCTTCATACTTGCTAAATGAAATACATTCAGGGGCTTTCCTGCAGCATCTCAGGGAGCTTTCTGATAGTGCCAGGGGAAAGTGTTATTTTTGCTTTTAAATCAGAGTATTAGGAGACCCTATGCCTCTGCCACATTATCCATCAACGTCTACCAGAGTTCAACAGCCTTGCAATTTGCTTTTGTGGAGTTTTTCTGAATACAACTTTAACAGTTTAAACAACTCTGTCCTGAATATCAACAAAAATATATCTTAAACACTTATTAATAGCTACATTTACTAAATAAAGATGGATTAAAACTGCATAGTACACAACAGTTTGAGACATAATGCTAAAATAAAAATTAAGGGAAGACAGGGTGATTTTCTGTGATCCCTTTTAAGAAAACAAAGCCCCCCCCCCCAAATCATTACATTCTCAGGTAGCACATATCAACGGAATTACAATGTTTTAGATCAGCTCAAGATCTGACCTATACACTTTGGTGGAATTGATACTAATTTCCACCAGTGAAAGTGGAATCCAATTCACTTGTCTCTAATAAAGTGTTGGGTGATGAGCAAGTCTCTTTTCTGTTGGATTCTGCTTGAAAAATAAAATTCTGTGTGGTGGTTGATGATGTCCAGGATATTTTAGAGAACAAAGCTAGAATTTCATGGATTTCAGCATAGCAAAAACTGATACTGGTTACAGTTATTTAGACTTTAACCTTAGCAAAGTTCTTAGGGGATAGACAGAGTGCCAGCTGGTGAATCGGTAACCCTTTCTGTATACAGCTCGGGAAGAGAAAAAAAGAGGCAGATGGCTGATTTTCAGTGACATGAGGCTGCTGAACACACTGCAACTCAGATTTTGTTACCACGTCTAAATAACATCACATTGTCCAAAATTGGAGATTAATCTGCTGGGCCTCCAGTAGATGATATTTGTTATCTTGCATATTGTACTGAGATCTCAGGACAGGCAAGGGGTCGGGGGCTGAAAGAATGTAATCGATGCTGAATTTAATTTCAGAATCCGATTTTGCTAAGGAGGAATTGCTCAGGCTCTGCCTGCTGGTCATGTTGTTTGGAGCAAACCCACGAGGCTCCAGTAGTCTTGGTCCTGATCCAATACTTTCGCGTTTACTTTCAGAAGAGGAAATACTGTTAAAAGCAGAGTCCATAGGAGACATATCGGGGGATGAAGGACGTTTCCCTCTGCTTGATCTCTGCTCTTTATGTTCCCTTTTCATGTTCCTCCTCCTCCGTCT
The DNA here is from genome assembly GCF_047663525.1 of Anas platyrhynchos. NCBI lineage: Eukaryota > Metazoa > Chordata > Aves > Anseriformes > Anatidae > Anas > Anas platyrhynchos. The sequence continues at coordinate 13,688,467 of NC_092601.1, read as the reverse complement.
TCTCCTATAATTCCCATTTTCAAAGAGATCCAGCATGGATTCGCATCCCGTTGCAAAGCTCCAATAGTTTCCTTTCCCCTTCTCATTCCCTTCTGTTCTGGGAACCTGTATTTATTTAAAGGCAGTTCAGTATTTGTATGTGTTACAGATGCTGCTGCTTAACATCTGCATTCATTTACATTCAAGAATGGTGTAAACACATATGACAAGACTTTTAAGCCTATTCTCTTTCATTATATGAATAGGATGTAAACTCCAGCCTCTTCAATTTGTTATCTATTAGCATACATCAGACAAGGACATACTCTATCTCTATAATTGACAACTCAGGACAATTTTAAATGATTTGCAGCTCAGCTGCTCTTTTTCCTTCTTTCCTAGTGATGGGGTTATTCCTGCATATTTTTTCAGCCATGCACAGTGTGTATGTAAATATATAGTTATAGGTCTTACCTTCACAAAACAACTGTTTAATGATAAGTTATGTCGGATGGAGTTCTGCCAGGCTCTTTGATTTGATCTGTAGTAAGGAAATTTCTTCATTATAAAGTCATAAATGCCAGAGAGGGTGACTTTATTTGAAGGACTTTGCTGGATGGCCATTGCAATTAAGGCAATGTAGCTGAAAAAAGGAAAACTTGCTGTTACAGCGTCACCTTGCCCACATATTCCATGATTAGGACTACACAGGTATGTGTGTGTCTATGAGCCCGCTTCCAAAAGTTCTCCTTTTCTGCACCCTGCGCCCTGGTCTCCAGTTCTGCACCCTAACCTGAGATGTCCGAGGGACGAGCCCTGAGCGCAGTCACTGCCTCTGCTCTCCGATAACCACCACAAAACACAGGCATTACTTCCAGGGAGCAGAGTCCCAGAGGATTAAAGAAAGTTCAGCCACCTCTCAAACCCCATCAGAAAAGTTTCCCTGGGCTGAAAGGCTGCAGTGAGACAAACCAGGCTCAGAGCCCTGTTACCAGAGATCTTGCCTGCTCCTGGAAAGGACCCGTGAGCACAACACTGTGCATCTTTCCACCACAGCACCGATTATCTACTTCCAACTCCCCCATTGGCAAGTTGCACATTTAATTCCCCTTCTCCTATGGCTCCTGGAGGTCAAAAGAGACCATTTGAGGTCTGGTCGCTCAACAGCATGCCAGAGTTGCTGTGACCCCGCATGAGAAGAAACAAATCATGAACACTTCAGACACAGAGAGGGGGGGAAATTTGCCCACCACGGTGTCAACACCAGGACCAGCCCCACCATGCACACCTGGGGCAAGGTACCCCACTGCCCTGAGTGCTCTGATCCCACTCTCCCAGAGCTCAAAATCCTCCCCAGAGACAAGGGGACTTGGAAAAACTTCATCTTACCTATATGCCGGTCTGGTGAATTTTTTCTCTTCGTCAGAACTACAGGTAGGATAATCATCCCCATCATAATTAAAGCAGTTATAGGGGTACTGTGTGTTGTCAAACATCGTCCTGCTCCTTGCTCAGCTCCTGTGGAGTGAGAGAGATGGAGTGATGTTTCTCAGAGCTAGGGCTCCCTCCTCCCTTCTTCCCTCCCCTCTGTCTGCCTTGTTCCCTCTCTCCCCCCTCCTCACTCTCCCTCTCCTCTGTACACACATACTCTCCCTGTTGGGGTGGGGATTGTTTTTGCAATTCTTGCATCCCAGACAGCCTGCCAGTTAGCATATAATTTTTTTTTTTTTTGGGGGGGGGGTGGTGTTATTGTTGTTGTTGCTCTCGCCTCCAGTGAGGCGGTGGGGCCGGGCGCTTGTGACTGATGGAGCTGGTGGATTGGGGGTGAACCTTTGAACCGGGGTGTGCACTGCCGGTAGCTCTGCGTGGCTCGCTGGGTGGTCTGGGCTGGAGCGGGGCCAGTGCTTCCCCCGCCACATCCACAACGTGACAAAAGCAAACAGCATGATGTTAATAAATCATGCTTCAAGGTCCCTGCTTGGAAATTAAACTTTGAGAACAGAGTCCAGCTCCCCCCCCACACCCTCTCCAGCCCCCGAGTCCTCCCCCTTCTTATTTTTTCTCTCCCCAGCGAAGCAGGGTGGCTTTCTTATTTATTTATTTTTAGAAACCCGACGTACAATAAACAGACGATCCAGGCAGTAACTCACGCTTGTCCCGATCTGCAATCTATAATGCAGTATAATAGACATAAATTATATTTCCATGACTAAAGGAAAATGTGTATGTTCAAAGAGAGGAGAACAGAGGGATATGAGGGACTACTGTCAAGCAGGAAAGTAAAAGGAAAATAGCTGTAGGCAGGAGAGCTGCCTGTGTGGGCTTTGATCTGAAGGATGAATTAGACTAATAGCCCTGTGTGTTGGCATCCAATACTGTAACAATTTAATAGTTTTTCAATGCTTTGGAGTGTTTTCCAACAAGTGATGTAAACCGAAGACATCACACACCATTTCAGGGGGGACTAAAAAGGTGTATGCCACATGATAATTAAATTATTTGAAGACAGCTCTGTCCCAGGAACTAGCCCCAGGAGGAAATGGGTATTGGAAAAGAGAAAGCAAATTGGTGTGCAGAGAGTTGTGTGGATCGAAATATAAAAGCAGAACCACTAGCAAGGCAACTTTGTTTTCTATAGCATCCTTCATACAAAGTATGTCCCCAAACCCCTTTGGAGTTAAAGGATACAATTAGGGGAAAATTCATCTAAGTGATAAAGAACCCTTCCTAGTGATGTTTAAGTGTCTCATAGGGTTTTGATAAAGATGGGTATAAAGTAGCTTTTTTTGGTGGAATATAATGATACAGTATACAGCAGAGAGTGAGAAGAAATATATGGCATGAAAATGTAGATACAAGAGGTACTTGCTGAGGAATACAAAGCCAACCAAAGAAATCCAAAACAAAAAAAAATTATCTTCACTCTAAAATACATCAATAGGCATATGCATGAGGCATCCACTGCAGAGGAGGTCTTAATACAAAGGGTCAGCTACTGCTGCCCAAGGCATTGGCAGGGCTTTAATATTGAGTAAGATGGAGCAGATTTGGTGATGAAGAATGAAATATATAATGTCTGATCTTCATTCATACTCTGTCCAGATGGCTTAAAGTAAGGAAGAGGGGGGCATGGACTCAGGAAGATTTTCCTGCACTAAAAGAACAATCCTTGAGATGCAGATAAATGTCTGCTTGGATTTTTAGCAGTGGTTCTTCTCTTTGAAGGTGTTTTACTTCACTGACATTTCAGTAATACAAGTATTGATGTTTCTGATTTATAATAAATTTTTAAAAGTTGTGCTAGTTGGATCTGATTTTACACAGTCTGTTAGCACCCTTCATTAAGTTCTTGAATACTCCATTTACAAAAATCGCCTTGATGAAAAAGTCAGACAATACACCTTGACCAAAACCTTCACGTCCTTACCAAGAGTAAGTAGTAAGTAAAGTTTTCTGTAAAGGGAATGGCAGAAAATTGATGTAGTGTCATTCTTTTTCTAATATGCTTTACCTTAATTCCTGCATCTTCTAGCCTTGGTGTGTGTAACCAGCCCACCCTGTCTAGCACATCCATAATGTTCATTGCTGTTGGTGGCTACCTTTGCTCTGTGAAAGAGCTCATGGCCACAATATTCCTTACCCATTCCAGTGGAAAAACAACAACAACAACAAACTTAGATTAACTTCTTGAGGAGCATCTCAGGAGTGAGACTGTGGTGGAGTCTGCAGGACATGTTGGCAAGATGCATAAGGAAACTCCTGCCCTTTCCTTCTGTGTAATATATAATTTGTGAATAAATATTATTTCCTGATTGCCAGTAGTGGGCTGGAGAATTTAAGTTTTAACTCATTAAATATCACTAACTTCATTTGTTGTAAATCCATATAGACCATAAGAAGAGTGCAAACCATTTTTGAATCCTACAAGATCAAAAAAGAAGCATATATTGTCTCTCATAAACTTGCTGCTGAAATCCAGATATGCAAAACTGACGGACTATTTCTCAAGGTATTTTTTTAAAGCCTACATACTGATATTTTATCCCCAAGTGAATGTTTATGGTCCAATTATAATCCTAGAAAATAATATTCATAAAGAAAGGCTAACACGCTCTTATATGTACCATGGCAGAGTTAGCAGGTGTCATTCTTATGGTGGCAAAACATGTTGTACAACCGCTTTTTCCTAGCATCTGTGCAGCCGTTATAGTTTAACTGGAGTAACTATAACTCATCCCTGTCATTACCATAAAAATATAATTTTGCCGGGGTAGTGTTTTCTTATGTTGTATATTTTCAGAACACAAAGTTGTAAACCATTTGATTTGAGATTGTAAATAGGCAATAAAAACACTGTGAAAGATTTGCTTTTTTTTTTTTTTTAACATTGGTATTAAAAAGTTATTTGCAATTTTTGTAATTATGAGATAGATTACAGAAATTGTGCATGAAATGCAGACTGGACATAAATCCAAAAAGGGCTGAATTACCAATCATTTTATCTCCTTGGAGTACCAGTAGGTACTTCAGAGTGTGGGACTGCATGCTGGCATCCCAGTCCTCTTACTGGTGTAGCATGGCATCACCCAGCATCACAGCCTCTCCTGTTTTCTCTCTGACTTGGGCACCAAAGCTGACTGCAGCTGACCTTTTAATTTCATTGGAAACTTGGTGACCTTCAGCAGCTTTCAATGGCAGTCTGTATCTCCAGTAAACTGCTTTCTTTTTAGCATGAAATCTACAGCTCTGGCAAAAGGGTGGGGAAATTAAGGTGGTGGTAATTATTCTCCAAGTTGCTCCAATACAGCATAAGGAGAAGGACAGTCCCCAAAACATGGCTGGGTCTGTGGCTGTGGTGGTACCTGATACCCTATATATGTGATCTTCTGAAATTGAGCTCAGCGATTACCATTTTGAAGAAAAATATGAGTCTTGCCAAACTGTACATTTCATCCAAAATTACTCTCCATTTCACCCAAGCCTGTTCACTGATGCTTTCCCTTCTGTGTGTCTTTTACGTTCTTGCATAGAACTTTATGGAAATACAGTTTGCACCATAGTTTGCAGTTTTCTGCTGGAGCTCGGTGAGAATTGTTTATGTTTCCTAGTGAGGGGATTATTTGGAGAGGCATTCTTCATCTGCATGCCTTCTAGCTGCAGCAGTGTGAAACTCATGCATAAAACACAACACAGGTTTCTACTAAAACGTGGAACATGGATAAGAAATCTTGAATAACAACTCATCACATTGTGGGGCGGTAATAAGACAGCAACTGTATAAACTAGCTCAGATATATTATTCCTGCCCTAGGTAAATATAGAGATTCACAAGACATATGTGAAAACCCATTCCTGGGCATGTTTAGTATCTTTTGGTAGTGAAAAATAGGAAGAGTTTTCAGAGTGAAAAGCTGTTTCTATACCTACCCCTGGTTTGTGACTATTGGCCAGATTAGCAGTTTTGTCAGAAGTTCCATGCAACCAAGCTGAGTGTTTTCCATGGTCTTGTGAAGTCCTGTGACGACTTTATCACCAGGAGAGGCTACATGTCCCTTTGGACCAGGCAGGAGCTTTCCTCTCTGTGTGGTGTGCAGACTTGGTACCCCAGTCCATCACTCCCCAGAGCAATGGATTGGTTTATTCTCTATTATTATCTTTGTTTCCAAGAGAACAACAAATCCTTTTCTTGAGGGAAGCTCCCAAACAAGTGAAGTGACAACTACCAAATGGGTAAGAAGCCAGGAGCTGCTCCCATGGGATCAAGGTTTCAAAGACAGCGAAGAGAGACAATAAGCAGGTCTCTTATTTTTAGTCATTTATTAGGCAAAAATTCTTGACTTTTTTGAACTTATTTTCTACTTAAAACAAAAAATGATAGAAAGAGAAATTAAAAAAAAATAATTCAAAGAATATAAAAAGATAATTTGAGGTTGGACAAAATGGTTTGTGTTTACCCCAAAAAATTTTTCAAAATTTTACCCTGGACCAGGGACATTCTGTCTCGGTTTGCCCAGGACCATTCTGTAGGAGGAATGCTGGTGATTAAAAGGCCACATATGGATTTCTGTATTTGATACAGATAAATGAGACAGAGGTTCGGACTTTGCTTGCTCATGCTTGGTATTCTCCTTCTCAGTGGCACAAGATGAAATCCTCCTGTTTGACTTTGCGTGTAGATAGAATAAAACACAGCAGAAATGTGCAAGGCTGTGAGGGAGATTTGGCCTTTCTGCTGGTGGGTTTGTTCCTCCCTCAGCTGTGAAAGTCTCCAGAATCACTGATCCATGAGACTTTTGGAGACAAGTAGGGAGAGCTGGAGGATTTGAAGAGGGGATAAATCAAGAGGTGATGCTTATTCTTCGCAGCATAGTGCACCTCTTGGACCAGCACAGCACTCATGCCTTGACTCATGTCTACACTTGTTTACCAAAAACGGACATTATCTTGGCGCAGCTGCCATACCTCATCCATCTTTGGTCATTTCTCATTTCAGCTATGTACAAAATCATTTGGCTATAGGCCTCACTTCATACATTGTTTGAATTCTGCACCAGACACAGCTAATAGCTCGGGCCAGGAAACTTGTTCCAGATGTTAATTAACTCCCTCTGCATTAACTGGAATCACACAATTAAGGCCTGATTATTTATAAAATCATTTTGTTGAGAGAATTAGGAGAAAGAACACAAACATCCTGGCTCACACTTTCACAAAAACGTCCATGTACTGTTAAATTGGGGAAACTGGCACAAGTTGTCCCACACATTTATTTTCAGCCATCGTGGTTGAGTATAAAGGACAACAGTCAACCAAGCATGGAGGAGCAATGACAAGGCAAAGAAGCTAATTCCCAGCTGAGCTAAGGTTTACTCTAGGGACAAAAAATAGGTGTCAAAGACGTCATAGGTGATGGGGTTTTCCTACCACCATAAATCTAAATGTCAAAACAGACTCATCTTACCCAGTCACAAATGGCAATATTTAGGAGTTTGGTAGCCACTTAGGGGCTGGCCAGTGTGTATGATACTTTGCCTGTTCTCTACCACATGGCCCTTATTTTGAAAGCCCTTGTTTGCAAACAAGCTTTGCCCAAACTGACTGTATGCATGTGGCCTGATAAGCATAAAGGTAACAGCCCCATGGCAATGCAGGCTTCTTGAAGGGTGAGGAGGTGGGGGCCTGAGCTGCTGGAACACATGCACAGCTTCCTTGTGCTGCCTGCACCTCTGACCACCAGAGACAGGCCATGTGAGAAACCATGACCCTCTAGGGACCATTGGAATCACATCTGAATCAAAGGATCATTTGAATACGGAGTCCCTGGACTTCCATTTCCTACTTTGGACAAGCTTGTGAGGTTGGTTTTGTGCATCTGTTGATCTGCGACCCACAGCTGTAGTGGACCATGGTCATTTACTGTCTCTTTCTGCACCCTGTTGGCCCCTTTTAGCATTACGATTACTACACCTTGGGAGAACAGAAGGGACGGGGAGAGCCAGCATCATTATGTTTTGCTGGTTTTATTTTCATTTGAAAATAATAATTCATTCCAGTTCAGTTACTCATAATTCTCTCACCCACGCAGAATTTTCTGGGAGTTGCATGAACAATCCCAAAGCAATGCAGATCAAACTGGCAGGAGAAGAGTAACTGGAAACTGGGTCTTAAGAAAGTGCTGCTGCTGAAGAAGGGGATGGTAGTCAGGGACTGTCCACTTGTGTGTAAGTGAGCTGCAGGATCCCCCCTCTCCAGACCCTACATCTACCTTTTTCTCTTCAGCTGTTCTCTTCTGATTTATTCATAAGGTGCAACTTTTGGCTGCACGAACCTTCTAGGGTATTCCAGTTTTCCACAAAACCTGTCTTTAAAATGGAATCATGCCTTATAAGATGTCTCCTCCCTCTCTCTTGACAAATGGTATTAATGTTTCTCCATTACCAAAATTTCTTTTTTCCCATTAAAAAAAAAAAAAAAAAAAAAAAAAAAAAAAAAAAAAAGAACTACTCATAAATCATAGATGTAATTTGAAGTATTTTTCCCTGTAAGCAAGTTCAATTGTCAAGGGCTTTCTTAATTTTGAAAAAAATACCAAACATATTGTGTTTTGATAATACCAGTTAAACTGCTCTATTTCATTCCAGGATAAACACTTAATGGCTAAAATATCAGGGACATCTGATTACATTTTCATCAACGCCAGACATAAGTCTTCTCTCCCTCTGAATTAGAATACTCATTCAAAGTTCAACATTTATCATCCTTCAAGTATTTGACCATCTATCACATGAAAGTGAGTCTCAGCAGAGAACCACTGGCTAACATTGCATTTTGAGGTTTCTGCTGATAGCTCCTTAAAGAGGTATAAGCTTCCTTCTTGCTTTTCCAGCCTTTTCATCTTGTGAGAGGTTTCCTGATGCTTGCAGTAGAGTCTAAAGAGAAATAAGCTTTGATCTCTGCATCCTGAAGTGCATCATCACCATTAGTATAGTTCCAGGTGAAAATGTTTGGAGCGCAATGCTATTGTCTTCAGTTCTGCTGTCTTTGGGATGGTGGGAGCTTTGCTGTTTGTCTGTTTGTGAAGTCTTATTTTATGTCTGAACTGGTTAAGTGTGCTAAAAGCAATATATATATTTAAAAGAAAAAGAAAAGAAAAGAAAAGAAAAGAAAAGAAAAGAAAAGAAAAGAAAAAAAAAAAAAAAAAAAAAAGCTTTGTTCCTGCTTCTTCCCATAGATTTTTGACCCTGGATTATCTTTCTACATCAACATTTCAGTCTGGTCATTTTGATATGTCTTTGGGATTTAGAAGTGTCTGAAGCCTAATTATAGTGCTTTAAGTTTCTCACTTGTCTTGTGCTCAGTGTGTAGCTACCTTCCTTTAGACAACTGAATTTAACAAAACAAAAGCTTTGAGAAGCTGGGTATTTTAATGGAAACTCAGTTTCTTCCCATTCATCAGGTGCCTGGTGCTTTCAGGTATATGTAAGTAAATTCTCAGTAAACCACATATTTTGATTAAGAGTTGAAGATTTCCTTATTTGAGAGTCAAATCCTGTGCATTTTCTGTCTAACCTATTTTTGTAATAGCATGCTAGACTAGGTATATAAGCAAAAGGGCTGTTATTTAAGAGCTCACCTCTCAGTTAATGAGTGTTTGGGAGAGCAGTTTGTTTTTATTTAGTATCTTACTTATTTTCCAAGTTGCCCATCAATTCTTATGAATATTTCTCAGAACTTCAGAATTTAGAAATACTGGTTACAATTTGTGAGCTCTGAACAGAACACTTTGGGGGAAATAATAAATGATGGCATGCATATTTAACTGCTGGCATGAATTTCAAGACAAACAGCAATTTATGAAACTTCAAGGATTCAGGGGCTCTGTATTTGTCTGTATGCTCAAAAGCTAACAAATAGGATCTCAGAAATCATGAGGGAGCAAACTCAGCACTTTCACTATGCAAAAGATATTCCTAAATCCAACTGTTTATGTGCACGTCTGCTCTAATACTGCTGAACAGTCCCCAAAGTGAACAAAGCATCTCTCTCCTTAGAGCTGCAACCCAGCCATATGGTAAAAATGGTATTACTTGAAGAATTTCACAGCTTCACAAGAAACAGAGCTAGGTTTATGCCATGTGTACTGCCCACACAGCAGTCTGAAGCCACAACTACAAGGGGACCCAACTTGCCTGACATAGTCCTTGTAAAATAGAGCCGCAAGTAAAGGACTTGTATCAGTCGACACCGCAGCAGCTGCCCAGGGTGGATGGGAGCAGATGAGCAGGAGCTGAGTGTGGGTGGTGGCAAAAGCAGTGACATGACCCAGGAAACAAGGAAGAATGTATCCATATTTAATTGCAGATCCTGTTGATAATGATAGTCCCAAGCAGGAACTTTAGTGTTACCATTTGTAGACTGTGGCCCATAAAGGGACGATCAGTGGGTGGAGGTGAGACACAGGGATAGTTTCAAACATTCTTTCTTTATGGCTTTCTGGGAGTCTTGACAATATTTTTTCTCTCCTTTTTCTCTTCAGTACTAGTCAATTCAGAAAGAAAAAAAAAATATATATATATATATATATATATATATATTAAATACTCAGAGCCTGGTAAATAATATGCTGACCCTCCAAAGCATGTACTACCACTGTCCAACACCCAGCATTGATCTGAAAAGAAGCAATGGTACAAGACAGTCCTGCCTATTCTGCTTCATGTCTCAGGTTTTATCTCAGTGGAACAACACTGTGCACATACTAAAATGAGAAGCAGAGATGAGTAGTAGAAGCATCCTCCTGATGTGAGCTGCATTTTCCAATGCAGGGTCTGACAGCAGGAGAATAAACACAGCTCTCTGCTGACTAAGCTGGGCTCGGTGGTGCTTGGTGTTATTTATTTAGCATACCTGGAAAAGACTTGAAGCAGCATCTACCTGATGGGCTCTGGGCTGCTAAAGGTAATTTACACTGAAGAAGCAACTTAGAAACAATCTTAAAAGTCACTCAGCTATGAAGAAATATGCATTAGTATTGACAACAGTTCTCTATTAGAGCTGAGGTAGAATTATGATTTCTAGGAAGCAGGATGCAAAGCAGCCAAACGATCACTTAAAATAAGCAGCAAACCCTATTTTGGCATGTACTGCAGAGAGATCTGCTGGCAGTGCATCATGGTACACTGGTGGGTGAGAAACTGGAGCATGGGAGTTTTTACAGGCCGTACAAAATACTTCGGAGCTGTTCTGCAATAACTAAGCTTGGGCAGAGAGCACTTCTTTCTGTTCATTTCACTTAATAAAAATCAGACACCAATGTCATGGAGGGGCCGTCTGAATCAAGAACTCACATTTTGAAATTGAGCTGAATATAAATATTGGATCCTAATAATTCCAAATTTGAAGCACACTGAATTCATCTCAGTCCTTTTTTTTTTTTTTTTTTTTTTTTGTTGCTGAGGGCCTCTGTATCTCTTGCTAGCTTTTGTGGGGAAAACTTCTTCTAAAAAAAGGCATCACAACTATTTATGTTTGTTTGTTTGGTATGGGGTTGAACAGCATCAAGCAGAAAGCCAGAGTTGTATTTAGATTCATTTCCCTGGAATACGGGTGGGGATGGACATGTTCTTGATTAAAACTGAGAGTTTAGAAGATTGTTTCCCAAGGTTATTTTTGGTTGCTGGAGTCTGGATCTAAAGCTTGTCGCCTGGCTCCAACCCCTACACATTCATATCTGATTTGGCCAATTTGGAACTTAATCTTTATTTGGAAACAAAGGAGAGCAACTGTTCACAGATTTTAAGGGATGTCCCCAGTTTTTCTTAGGACAGTGTAAAGCTATTTGAGGCAGTCTGGTTCCTACAAATGCATCTGTCTTGCAGCTTGTCAATATATTTTGTTACCAGATGAAGGGGAGATTGGGAAATCTCTGAAATTCCTCTTGGTGTCTAGGGAAAGGAGAAGACTTTGTATAAGGACATCCACCTGAGAAGTTTCCTCATCATATTGCCCTCCAGAGCAATTTGGCTTCAAGGTGTGACGTCAAAGTGCATTCAGAAACTGTCAGCATTGTGATGCAGGAGCAGGTTGTCACTGTGAAAATGTCTCCAGCAAGGGTTCAGCTGTGTCCTGGGGCATCAGGATGCTCCCAGTGGAACACCAGGATGTGGCAGGATGTCAAGGCCTGACAAAAGGAAGGATCGCAAAAGTCACTGCACTCTGCTGCCCTCTGCCCTAGGCAGGGCAGGTGTCCCTGCTGGCTTTGCCCTCTCCATGCTTGTTTGGGTGACCAGACTCATGAAGGTTTGACTAAGGGGAGAGCACAGGGTATGGCAGACTGAGAAGAGCAGAGGCTTCTTCCACAGCCATGCGTTGCTGCATATTCCTACGGGATCAGCTGCTGTTCCTTGTGAGAGAGCAAATCCCCCTTAATCCATGGGAGGGAAAGACCCCTAATGCTGCCTGCTTGGTTTCATTATGCAGGAGCAAAGCAGAAACCGTTAGAGAGACTATTTCCAAGCACAGCTGCCTAAAAAACTTCATGGTGTATATTCATTCCCTCTGGATGGCAGAGCAGCAAGGATTCTTTGTGTAAACCCCATTTAAAGATTTAATTTAGCTTCATTGCTCTGCTCCCTGAGGTGTCTGGAGCAATGAGAGGAGAGTCACCACTTTCCTTTTAGAGGAGAGTGTTGACAATGAAAAAAAAAATAAATTTTTATGTTCTGTCCCAACAAACAGTACTTCTAAAGGGAATATTATGTCAGTACTGTGGCTAGTTATTTTTTAGTCCTAGTGGTCTGGGGCTGCACAACAGTCGCAAGCATCATCTCAGAGTGTCTGCTTCCAAAAATCTTTTCTTCTGTAGAGCCAAGAGGATCCAAGAGGAAGTTTTGATTTCAGTCTGGCAGCAGAGAAAAGCGAATGCATGTGGACTGAGGAGTCAGGAATACAGACGCAGTAGTTCTTCATGAACTGCACAAGTGTTTTTGCACTGAGTTGTTCTACTCAATGCAAAAACATTGAGAAGAGCACTGCTGGTCTTGTCACAAACTGCTTGACAAACCACTACTCCACTTGCTGGGTGAATTTTGTAAAGTGCCTGCAAAGATAAGCATGACACTAAAAAACATTAAACTGCAAAATGGGGGTGACCATCACTGGTCTCGCCATTTAATTTGTACATTTTCTTCCTATTCCTCCAACCTGTCACTGTTAGCCTGTTTGTATTAGAACTGAGAATTACTTGAATGCAAAGACGTCTCTATGTAGGTACTGGCGCATCAAGCGGTCTCTTGCTGCCTTCTCTAGGCCTGTTTCAAACAATTGTTATAGCAGTTCATAATTTTAATGTAAATATTTATATTAAAAATTCATTTATTATCTGATGGGAAAGCTGAGCCTGGTCTCATCTCCTGCTCGACACCTAAGACTTAGCATACACCTGCACTGTGGAGGCAGAAACCTGTGGCTCTGAGAAGCTTCACTGCTCCCTGAGTCATCTGCTGCCATTCGTAGCAGCACCCTGGTCCCCCTGCAGCTGTGCAGCACCTACCAGCTATCAACCTCTCAAGCAACAAGTCAATAAGAAAATTGTTTTCTCGCTACACCGCTAGATGCTCACCTTCCTAACTAAGTGGTCCAGGGACAGGAAGCAATTTTTTTCTCTTTGAGTGGTGAAAATTCTTGAGCTGTCACAGCGTAAAAGGGTGTTTTTTGACACACAGATGACCTCAGTTCTATCTAAGACGTCATGGATGAGTATGTACCCTGGCAAAAACATTTACCTTCCTCTGAGCAGTGCATTGATTAATACAGTAGCACATACTAATAGCCTAACAATAAACTGATTAATATTTTCATGAATCAGATGTCACACAGTAAACCAGGAGACACTTCTGCTGAATAAAAGATTTTTATCAAGCTTAATGTGAATTTAATAAGAGCACACATGCAACAGCTGGCTTCATGGTGTTCTGGTTGACTATGATGAACTTTCATGTGAAGATGGGAAGAATGCATATTTTTAAAAAGAGAGCAAACAGAGGACAAGAAAGGGGTCTGTATATATCATATTGTATGAGTACTTATTGTTGGTTAAAGGTTGACCATAATAACAAAGGGTCACAGGAATAGCTTGCTACTACTGAGGGCAGGGAAGGGTTAACAGGGCCAGGGTCAAGTCTCTGGAAAGATTTCATCCTGTTGTGATGAACACAGCCCCTTGACAGCATTCATACACAGCCAGGAAAACCTTTGCTGGAGCATGTGATTCTGCGGAGCTGCTCCAACGCCTATAAGGAGGCAGCAGGAATGTGGAAATGTTTTCTCTACCCTGGGACATTGCAATATCTGCAGCAGGGGTACTCCTTCAAGGAGCGCTCCAGAGCTGGAGCTGGGTGATGTTGCTGTTGCCCTCTAGATGGTGCAGTCTGATAAAAAATATGAGGAAAAAAAAAAAAAAAAGCTTGGATTGGGGTCTCTTTCTTCTGGGCAGAGGTTTTTAATTGCATTTACAGAAGGGCATATTGCCAGTGCTTGGGAACTGGAACACCGCAGTGCTGGTAATTCCCTTAAGTGGTGGGATGAGAGCCAGGTCCACGACGGCATATGCATGTTTTCTGTAACCTGGTGCACTCTTACGTATTGTACCTTGAGCTATTTTGCACATTAAGTTTCTACCTAAACCATTTTTCTGAAGTTTTATATATATATATATATATATATATATTTAATTTAGGAGTCTGTACCAGGAAATGCACTCAGTTTCAGAGGTCAGACAGGGAAATATCACAGAGATGAGTAAGAGACCGGGTTTAATGTTTTTGAGTATTTACAGTTCATAACCACAGGTTCCTGACTGAAAATTTCTGCTGAACAAAACCTGTGCTGCAAAGGAGATATTAACAAAGCTGACCATTGTCAAATGGAATTAATGGGAAAAAAAATGAAGACAAGAAAACATGAAAAAAAAAAATACACTAACAATAGGCAATTCTTAAGAAGCAAAAACTCATGCAAAAAAGAAAAAAAAATCCATTTGAAACAGAGGACAGCAAATTGAGGTGAAAGCCCACTTTTGATTCACAGATGAAACAAAAGCACCACTAGAATGGAAAAAAAAAAAACAACATGCAACACATGAGAAAGAGTGTGTGCACAACGGATAACATCTAAAATAAACTGGAAATCATTTGGCCCACAAAACGAACACAAGTGGAAGATGTATAATTGAAAATCCAGAGCAGGAAGGGTTACAGAAAATGAAAAGGATATTTGTTTTTAAGCAAAACATATCCTAGCAACACCACAGTCCTAATATTAGGTGGATACTGAAGCTGACACAGCCATGGGAAAGCGAGAGGTATCCAAAAGATACCTTCTGTATTTGGAAAGCAGATCTCTTCTTGGCTAGTACCTCCTGGTCTGTATAGCTAGGAAAATGTTAGACATCATTTGTCAGTGAAAAAGTCAGGTTTGTTCCTAAGTGTACTAGAAGAATTGACCAAGGAAGTCTCTGGCCCATGAGAATTAATTTTTGGGTAGCTTGAGTGGGCCAAACTCTGGGACTAGAAGAACATTGCTGCTGCATTGGTACTTGAATGGGGCCAGCCAGTCCTGCAGGTGGGACATCCTCTCATCCAAGAGGCTGATAAAAAATCCTATTAAGATGAAATGTATGGACATTACTATAATTACTGTTAAACAAATAGAAAACAGATAAGTTTACAAAGAGTAAAACAAAGAGTTTACAAAGCTGGCAATTGCCTGGATGTGGTCCAATTGCCAGACTGGAAAGTAGGTTTATGGGAGAAGGCAGTTTTACCTCTCATCAAGCAGTAGTCACACTAGTGATGGGACTGTCCATGAGCTGAAAAGTTTGGGAATGCTGATGGGAATTTGGGAGAGACTGAAGTGGCCAAACTGAAAGAGCTTAGCTGAAAGAAAGGTTGCAAGGGAACACAACTACCAGCTATATACAGCAGAGTGAAAAAGGGCATAGCAAAAAAGTGACACATTCAGGCTGGAGAGAAGGCACACATTAAACGGAGGCCATCATAGGAAGCTGCCAAGGGGAGCAGGTTGCTTTGCTGCTTCCTCATGGCTTATAATCAGCTACCATCACCTTTCAGGTAACTGCTTAAGTCAGGTAATTACTGGACTCAGTTCGGGGACACCTGCTGAAATGCTGACAGAAGGAAGATCAGGTTTGGATCAGGTCTAAGGTCTCCTCCTGGCCTTTTGCTCTGAAGTGATGAAAATTGTCTCTGAAGAAAGATTGATAGAGACAGATTGTGAGAGGAAAGGATAAGCTGAGGATTTCCTTTTTCCCCCTTGTTCACGTAATTTGAAGTCAGTTGCTGCTCATCTCAAGCTTGGTAGGTCTGTTACTCTGTAAAGTAAAATAATTATGTTTTTAAAGGAGGGTTTTGACACATTTTTAAGGACAAGGAGCAACTGTGAGTTCAGTACTGTACACAGCTCCCACCTGTGTACAGTACAGCCATGCTGGTGCAGCATCACACCTGAGCTCAGGAACTGTACTGGGGCTTCATTCCCCCCCCACACAGGCATATTCATAGGCATTTAAGCAATGCACCATCTCCTCCAAGAGACATTGGAGTCTGGGCCCTGCTCTGTAGCTCTGACAAACCCCCTGCCCATGGATGTCCCTTAGTGGGCACAGTTACTTCTATATCAACAACCCAGAAATTAACCAATATAAGAGATTAAAATTAGATTGTTATTATTATTTTTTTTAATCTTAACATTTTCTTGTCAGTATATAATTACTATTTACCATGAATTGTTCCTCTCCTGCCCTTTGAAGTGACCTTCGCCCAGACCTGCTGGCCTCCTCCAGGCTGTGGGGGAGGCAGCAGGGTGTGCGACTTCACTGAGGCAGCCAGAACTCTTGTCAGGCCAGGGGATGTGGTGGTAAGACATGTGGCTGGTTTTTGCAATCGGTTGTAAGCTCCAGTCCAGTGGGTTTTTAAAAGTATTATCAGTAGTGAAAGGCTACATTTAAAAATGTATAAGCAGGGGCTTTCAGCTCTGCATGCCTTCATTCATAATTCACCAGTGCTCATTTCTAAAGAAGATTTGATATTTCTACAAGGTAAATGTATTTTGAAACCTTTCTTTACTTTGCAGTGAATGTGAGATTATGTGAACTTCTTGAAAAGAGGTAGAGGGAAGCAAGCTTTAGATTAGGGTCCCCCAGATAGCTGTGCACTGATTGTAATTTCCATGCAATTCAGCTGTGATTGGGAAATGTTGTTGCATTCCTGTTCATAGTACAGACATGGCTTTGGTGCTGGTAGAGACTTTCCAAAAAGATCTCAAAATTCTTGGCTGGTGACTATCATTACCTGCATGTTTATACCTGAAGCAAAGGAACTACTTGGTGGAAAAAGGGTGAGGTCAATCTCATCTCTTCCTCACATGTCAGAGCCCCGAAATTCTGAAACCAGTTCAGCAGACTGGTCTGGCCTGAAAGTCACACCAGTGTGTCCTAACACCTAAACCAACCCTGAGGACAGTTGATAGGTAGGGATGAGAGAGACCTCTGTAGATGTTAAGCCAGACTTGGAACAAATTCTCCACTGAGTAGAAGACCATTTTCTAAGGAGTATAAGCAAAGAGGTGGCTCCAAGTCCCTGACCCCTGCCCACAGCCACAAGACTCAGTTGCTCTGTTCACTCTCTTCATGTGCAGACTGAAGTTGTCTGAGTTATAAATGATCTTCCAATGCATTCCCTTGGCAGCAGACACAAGCTTTTCCTGTAACTCAGTGGGAAAGAGTTATAGCACACTGCAGGTCGCAGTAGGCCAGGAGCTGAGTGGACAAGATCCGGAGAAGTTGGGGCAGACATCAAGTCACAGCACTGCAGGGCTGGTTGTGCACTGTTGCTGGTCACACTTCAGCTAAGCTACCACAAGATGTAATATGTGCATATTTCATTTAGCTTTGTTGCAAAGACACACTAAATTGATTTGTCCAAAGTCACCATCTGTGACAATATAGGGAATTAAGCTATGGTTCAACCCCCAGCTGGGTCTGAGGTGTGCTACAGTAAGCAGTAATGCATCACACCAACACACAGCAGCTCTCTGGCTCTGGGACAGTTTGTGCCAAACATGACAAATGGGTGCTGTTGTACTCTGAGGGTCAGCTCCAAAAGAGCTGGACCATGAGGGCAGAAGGACTCTGATGCAGGGCGTGAAGATGTGAGGATGCTCAGTGCTGATGGCAACAGGTACCTTTACCCAACTCCATCATGCTCAGGGTCCTGCTGGCACCAGCCACATGAGACCTGCTACCCTCCCACACCTGTGGTCTGTCAACCCAGGCCCAGCATCTGAGCATGGCTGGGGGAAGGACAGAGAAGCTGTTTGCTCTAGTGAGAGATACCCACTGTGTTAGTCTCCACGGTAATTAGGAGCAAAGCACTTTTAAAGCACCTTCTCTGCACCTATTATACAGGCACAGTGTGAGATGCAGCCATTAATCAGATAAGCTGCTGGAGATAACTGCTAATTGAGATCAGGCTGAATCCCTGAAGCTTCCCTCCCTCTTCCTACCCATGCTGAAACCTATAATTTGTTCTACACACTGGTGTTTGAGGGCAGGTTGTGGCAGGTTGAGACTGGAGGAGGGGGTAAGCAGTGCTTATACAATAACAAAACAGGCGTAAGTGGCATGGCCCTGTCCACATGTGCACACTGGTAAAGATGCTGTGTGCTCATGTTCCAGTTCTGCAGGGTGGGTGGATGATAGGAAGGAACTGGGGAATTTCCATGGACCTTTGACTCTGAATGTCCAAATTGGTGGCCTCCAGCTCACCAAATCAGCAACAGGATAAAGTGTTTCTAGCAGGTATCAGAAAATCCAGCATGTTTATCTAATTTGTTTAATGCAAGATTGTGTTGTAATACCCTGTACTTAAAGAAAAGGAAGACTTTTGCAATGGCAGTCTTTCTGAAATGACAGAGCCACTTGTGGGTGAAAGTATTGCTGTTCGTTTTCAGACCTCCAGAGAAGGACTAGCTGGGACTACATATATAGAAATGAAAGATGAATTGTCATTGGCAGAATAAATCAGGTGGAAATTCACAGAAACTGCTGGAGTTGCACCACAGTGAAATTGGAGTAAGAGGCACCAGCCAGGCCCCGTGTCCCGGATGTGCTACACCACACTCAGCAACCTCCACACAAAGTTACTGCTACCCCTACCACTGTGAATGATCACCTGCTGCTTTATTTTCAAGCCCAAAGCTACATCTTCATCCTAATTTTATTTTCTGCAAATGGCTTAATTTTCCCCCCATCATGACCATGAGTAAAGGATGCTATTAAAAACTGCACTAACTCAGAATTAACTGTGAGAGAGATTTTGACTTGGCATACCCCTCTTAGGCACTCCTATCCCCCCCCTTTGTTGCTGGCTCAGGTAGGTGAGTAGAGCCATTGGCCATGTCCTTTGGACAAAGGCAGGTGGGACAGCAACAGTCTCCCATGTGGTGTCTGGAAAGGAACAGGGAGCCATTGGTAGATGGACCCAAGACAACTCTTTGTATGGGCTGTTCAGATTATTTTTGTATTCAGCACAGCCTGATTATCCAAACAGCACTTTCTGGGACAAATGCAAAGAAGAAAGCCTCTCTCCCTAATAGGGCCATTTGGGGACAGTCTCTGCCTAAGCTTGTTCCCATGCAATCCCCAACCAGGCTTGTCTTTTTCTCCTCCTCTGCTCAGTTTCTCATCCTTTAGGAGATGCCTAGGACTTAGTGATGAAAGCCTGCCTTGTTCCCTCAAAGGATCAAATCCGTTTGGCCTGTTTTCCAGACCGATTGATGTTTATATCTATTAATTGTTTTTCCTCTCATTTTCTGATTTCCTACTGATATCACAGAAAGCCCTGAAGAAAACAATCTTTGATGGAGAATAACATATTTCAAAAGACAACTTCCCACCTCCAAAGTTTGTGGATAATTAGAAGATTGAGTATAAATGGCTTGCAAAGCTGCTTATCGATGTGTTTTTCTTTCCAGTACCTCAAATTTTTCATTTCTCTGTGTATGTTAAGCATCCCAGACATTTTTCCATAGAAAGGACAGAGGTGTACCCTGTGTACTCACCGAGCTATATACCTCTTACATGTCCTGCCAATTTCAATTCTAAGCAATATAAAATTTTTAGCTTCTACTGTGACAATGACTTGTGTGTTGCCTTATCTTCCACATGTGTTTGCAAGTGAGAACAGCATGCACTTCCCGAGGCAGATAAGCCCCATGAATTTCTATAGATGGACAAACTGAGCTGAAAAAATGCAGCAAGGTCATGAGATTGCAGGAGTTGAGATGAATTTTGGAACTGGAGATTCTGCTGCCCAGAACTTTTGGCTCCAGATAAAGTTACACATTAACCATGGGATGTGACTGTATCTGAGCCAGGTTAAGGTTTTCAACATTTAACAATGCCAAAGTTGGGAATTCAGTGGAAAAAGTCTTTTGAGTCACAATATGTGGCAAACTCATATTCAGGACAGATGGCATTTTCTAAAAGTAGCTGTTTACTCCTAGAATTACTCTTCTTCCTTCCTGTGGCATATCTTCCTCATTCAGTGGTGCTCCTGCCCACAAGCTTGTCTTTTCCAGCATATTTCTTGTGGTAATTTTAACGATCTTAAAAAAAAAAAAAAAAAAGCAGCTATAAAAAAAAACCCTCTGTCTTTGTCTTCTTACCTTCATGTTCCTCTCTCACAACATCCTGCCCTAATTATGGATAAATGTACAATGTTTAGTTATTTTGGAAAACATCTTCCGTCTTCATGTAGAAGGTATAATTAGAAGCTTAGTTCATCTTGCATTTTATTCAGCTAAATGTCACACCCTTTATTTGTGTTTTTCTTTCCTTTGTTTCCCTCTAACTAAGGAAATCAAGAATAGATTGCAAAAATAAATATACTTTGCTTCATTTTCTTTTGGAAAACTGATTTCAGCTGTGCTTCCTTTAACCTTTCAAAAAGCACCAAAGTCTGTTTCAGGTGTCTGCCACCGTGACCCATCCTTTGTGACAAAGTCCTCCTGTTTCTATGCCAGTGTGCAAATCAAGACAGAGTAGGATTTTGCCCAGCAGACCCAACAGGAACCATACACCAGGCTTGACCCAAATCATTAGACACCTTACAGAACAGAACTAAACCCAATTAAATATCTTGAAGGTGCTGTTCTGTGTCAGCCCCATAGTCCCGTGAGAAGACTCTTTTGTATTCCTCATAGTCTGAGCATTAGATTTTCTGTTATTTAAGCCATATTTTCTTTCAGTTTGGATTATGACCTTCCACTGGCACTGTGTTCATTAAACGGCCTTTAAATCCATAGCAGTATTCTAAAGTGTTGCTCATTAACTCTTGGAAAGCAGACAACCTTTCCTCTTGTATGTTGGAGAGGATGAAAGCACTTGCAAAAGTCTTCCTTATAGAAATAAAAGTAGTCCAAGAAACATAATTTTTTTTTCTTCCTGTTCCACATGGGTCGCTCTGCTAACACAGTCTTATGTTATTTCTGGATATATTTATGATAACCCTGGAATACTTTAACACAGATTCTTCTCTTCATGTAACAGCTAGCATTCCTACTGTAGTGCCTGGAGGTCTTTCCACTACCCATCACTCTGGTTTCAACACTCATTTCAGGATTAAAGACACAAATGTTGAATTTTGCACTACTCATAATGGAGATTTTTTTGTCTGTTTTTAGTTTTTAACTCTGCACTTGCTACAAAATGAAAGACATTACAACTCTCAAAAGATGTTGTTCTTACTTTGGGTGTAATGGAACTGCAAAAGTAATTATTAACTTATTTGCTTGGGGGAGGGGGGGGGGGAGTAAGAGAATTCTAAATGGAAAGAAATATGGAAAAAGTGCTGGCTTTGGATTGCACATGATGTGTGTCTGAGAAAAAGGCAGCCAAGTGGTAACCTGCAGTGCCAAACTGCAATTAATCCTGGCTCACCAAAGCTTTGAACACAGATTTTCAGCTAATATATATTACCTAGTGCCCTGGAACAGGCAGGCAGCAGCTCCATCTCTCCAGCAAAATAGTTACCTGTGCAGGAAGAGTTCACATGTGCAGAAAAAAGCTCTTTCTCTGGGACCCTCGGAGGTTCTGGACTGGTTACTACAGCAGAGAGGGGCTGGTGGGACACCCTATGGAAAAATAATTATTTTTCTTGCTATCTGTTTAACATTTGCTCTTCGGAGTGCTATTTTTCATAACCACCGTGGTTCATTGTTCAAAAAATGGTTATGCTTTCTTTGATGGTATGGTGATAGGGATTTGGGGAGAACACAAATACACTTTTAATGTTAATTAAATATAATTTTGAATATACCACAGAACACTCCTGTTGCTGAATTACCACTGGAGGACTTTGTTCATCTCCCTTGCCTGTGTAGGACCATTCTCCACGTCTCTTCCCAATTTTCCTGTTATTCTGTCCTTGTTTGGCTTCAGTCTTCTATCTCCACCTGTATTTTAGCTCTTGCTGAAGTGAAAGCATTAAAATTCTCCATTGAATTAATTGTCTTAGACCCAGTCAGGCTTTTGTTGTCACAGCTTTTTTAATAAGCTTGGACATGTAGAGCTTCAACAGCCTTTAATGCTACTATAAAAGTATGAAAGAGCAGCTTCTTTCATTCACAAGCACCAAGCATATTACCGCAGTCAGGCACAGACCGATGGTCTCATGAGTAACACTTATTTCCACTATTGTTCAT
Organism: Anas platyrhynchos; assembly: GCF_047663525.1. Classification (NCBI taxonomy): domain Eukaryota; kingdom Metazoa; phylum Chordata; class Aves; order Anseriformes; family Anatidae; genus Anas; species Anas platyrhynchos. The sequence continues at coordinate 13,666,207 of NC_092601.1, read as the reverse complement.
GCTCATGCCAAAGATTAATTTTTTTGCCCACAGCAGACTCCTTGTCTGATTTATTTCTGCGTATGAAAACGGACCCTACCCAGGGCTCTGACTGTGCAGTCGCTGCAAGGACACCCAATTATCAGTTCATCACGTTAGTTTGATTAAATGATAGTCGTCATGAATAGCCATGCTGGTGTTGTGTCCACTGCTCTTTTGTGTCGCTGTTAACACACTTAGAGCTGGCTGCACACAAGACCAGCCCTTGCCTGGATGCAAAGCCAGCTGAACCCACCACAAGCCTTTTCCATGACTTCAGGGAACCTTGGATCAGCCCTCTGACACCAACTGGGTTAGGCCAGTAGTCTCAATAATTTGCTTCTTCAGTCACAGGAAATTTCATGCTTCCAGATAGAGCCAGCTCAAACAAATACATATTCAAATGAAAGCACACCATAGGTGGGAAGATAAATATAATTGCACCCAATTTTGCACTTGCACTTGTCCTCTAGGAGCTAAAATGAGATTTTTAATATACTTATTATGAATATGTGCATCTGCTCTGCCATTTTTGCATAATGAGCACATTCCTGATACTTAAAGAATCAGCTTCCTCTCTCTCTAGGAGATAGGCAAAATGAGGCATGCTGTTATTCATGTATTTATTTATTCATTCATTATTTTTTGCTTGAAACATACTGGGCAATCCATCTTGTTCCCAGGAAGACCCCGGGGGATATGGAGAAGGCTCAGCATTCAGCTCTGAACTCAATTATCACAAATCTCATCCTATAAATTAGAACATGTTGCAGGGAAAGGAGAAAATGCAACTCTCCATAATGCATTCCCCCAAAGAGAGAGAAAATTACATGTTTTGGGACAGTTGCCTTGAGAAACACAGGGAAAGGTTCTCCATCCTCCCCTGGATCTGTGCTGCAGGAAGATGCGGGTTCCTTCAAGTGACACTTGTAAGAAGCAGATGTGATTTGCAAGCAGGGTGATTGTGCTGGTCCTCTTGATGAGTTAATTTACAGTAAAAGCTGGACATCTGACTGAGCCTGTCAATGGGAGAATAGGGCGTGCAGACTGTGCTGCTGAAGCAGGTAGTGGGACTTGCTCTTTAGCCGATATTGGGGCTTTGCTGGCCTTAAGTCTTTTGCTCTATTTAAATAGTGGTCCTATTTAAACACATTTCTTTATTTCTTTATTTATTTGGGTTCTTACAAACTGCACAACTGAAGGGATCTTTATCACAGTGAGTGTGCAACTTGTAGCATGCCTGCAGCTTTGCACTGAAGGCTATAAATTAAATACTGAATGATGGCCTTCAGATGCCCAAACAGTACAGATAACCCACCCTATGTTGTACTGGTTTAGATGAATTGCTGCAAAGGGTTTTGAAGGCTGATGAGCAGATAAGAAGCTTGTTGGCTATTTGAAGCTGTGCCTGACCAGTCAGTTCACAATTTCTAGCAGCACAGGGGAAGTTGTAATGAATGCGGGATGCCGGGATGCTGTTAGACAGGCAATGTTCCACAGTCACCAGCATTCAATGTCTGAATTATCCAGTCTGGGGTGCCAAGGGTGGAGACATGGCAGATAAGTGCCTGGACCTGTTAAAAAGTTAATCAAGCATGACAGGCTTGAGATAGGATGCTGTAATAAGAGTGAGGATGTGTGAAATGATCTCATGAATATGCAGTAGCCTGCCAGCTGGTTTGTATCCTCTTTGAAGATTACACAAGACTGGACGGTCCATGTATTTTTCTTCTGATTTCTTAGCCTCCCTGTTTGGTAGGTAACATTTATTTTCACCTGTTGCAAAACCAAGTCCATGCACATAGCTGAGGTGTTACTGCTTAACCAGGAACCAGATATACCACCGCTAGGTCAAACGACATGCTGGTACAACCATTACGCTCTTTTAATTTTTAACATCCTAGTTTCAAGGGTGTTTTTCAGCAGCTCAGGGAGCAACTCTGTGCCTCTGGCCCTCTGCAGCTGCTCTGGGCTGGATCCAAAGAAATTTGAAACCACCAGGAAGGTTTCCATTAACTTCACCAGATTAGGTCCTCTGACAGGAAAACACTGATCCTTTCTGGTGAGTGAGGAGGCTTTGTGGGATGGCTCTGCAACTGCCTGTTTAAGAGGTAAAAAGTCTATTTCTCCATTGGAGCTGTCACTCAAATACCTGAGTCATGACGCAGCTTTCTAACCTTACTTCAGCTATGGAAATTTCTTTCTTTGGAAAGAAATTTCTTTCTTTGGAAAGAAATTTCCACCAACTTCTTGCACCTTATAGCCCTCAGATGGACAATGAAGGTAAAGCACTTGGTCAGGCTCTTATAAGGGGGCTCCAGAGGAAAATGATATTTCAGACGAATTATCACATGGTCTCCTATAGATGTCTACTATACATGTATGTGTCAAAAAGTGAGGGCTCTGTAGACAGCAACAACATAAAGAAACTCACTGCAAACAGTTGAGTATAATGCCACTGCCAGCATTTAAACAAAGCTGCAATTACAATGCAAAGACTTGGCTATAGATGCCTCCATTTATAAATAATGAATTTTGGAGTGTATTCAGGCTAAGAAAGCATCCATTAAAAATGGAAATCCAGTGCAATTCAGTGAAGCAAACAGCTAACAATCTAGAGAAGAGATAAACAATAATAATAAATTATTTAATCTTATAGCTAAGAAACCCATGAGGAAGTCAGCGAGACCATTCATCTGTAAATGGGGCGGGCGAGGAAGATAACAGGCCTGAAGTCTGCTTCTGGAACTCTCACTGGCTTCACTGATTAGGAAGGAGTTGCTTAAAAATCAGCAAAAAAGTTTGAATTTGATCTGGAAAATGATGTAAACCTCCCTCAGTGGTCTACCAGGAAAAGCCTTTTATCTCCACTATTTATGAAGTGCTGCCTGTGGCAAAGACTCCAAGTGCTACTCTAAGAAGCTGCAAAAATGGTAATGGTGAAGAACTAATGAGGGTATGCCAGAAGGAAGGCAACTGGCAGTTTGGGATAGCCTGATTCGCTCAGTTTACAACTCAGAAGAGGATTTGTCCCCGGTTTCCAAAGCTCAACCCGAGATCAGAACAGTAAGCGGTTCTCCTGGCTTAGGGATCAGTGTCTGCAAGGAAGAGTTTGAGCATCAACTTGCCTTTGTCAATTTTCTTCCCACTTGGGCTTCCACAGCTGCGTTGCTTCCATTTTGCTGACAGCTTTAACTTTCCTTTGTCATTTAGCTGAGCAGGAGGGTTCAGAAGATGCATGCAGATTGTAATTCTTGCTTGATTTATGGCACCTTCTGCAGCACCCAGGTGCTCCAGCAAGCGATGTGGACGTACAGAGATCTCTGTAGTTCAGCACGCCCCTGCCACCACCTCTCGAGTGACACCTGGCTGGCGTTAGTACAGCACCAGGCATTGGAGGGATGAGATTTTAAATTGTCTGTCTTTCGGGTAGGATCTATATTTAGCCACCCTGGGATGTATTTTGAAGTTATGTCTGACAGGGTCAACCGAAGCTTGTAGGTGATTTTATACATGTGTCTATTAATCAGTGAGCTCCTTTCTAGAACAGGTGGCAGAAGAATTTATGTAGGGATCCTGATGTTGTTCATTACAGTGGCCTAGGCATGACATGACCCAGATTCCCACATTCACAGCAGCGGAGAGTGCTCTGATCTGACACCTCCAATTTTGAGATACCCTGCTTCAGCTCAAGCTGCCAATTCCAACTGCAAGCTGTTGGGTTCAGACCCGTATCTGAGCCAGATTCAAGGCATAACACATGCAACTTCTGACAAGGGCCAGAGATGGTTGTGTATGAAGGTCATTTCAAAGAGTGGAGCTGATCTCCTAGCACATCAGTCTTCATATAGTGGATTGGACACAAATTCAGCCATTCCCCAGCCTGTTCAAAATCCCCTTACTTCCTCATGCCAACTACATCAAAGTTGCACAAATCCTTGGAAATTATTAAATAACTTGAAAAAGATGGAGCAGCTGATGGCATGCAGTCCAGCAGCTCTTGCAGACAATCTCTAGACAAACTTTTGCTCTGACCTTGCTCTAGAGGAAAGGGTATTGCTGCTGCTAAATCAATAAGACTTCCTTTTTGCTTCTGCTTCATTGCTTACACATGACCGGAGCTGGCCTGTCCAGAGTTTTTAGGTCTTTTGGGCCACCAAACTGAATTGTTTTTAATTTGTTTCTGTAGACAGCCCCCAAAAGCACTGGATTGGTACTTTACTGAATTAATTTTGATCTGGTCACAGTCTAAATACTGGCCAGAGGCTACCAACAAATCACTTTCACAGGTATACTGTAAAAAATATTTCAGTGAATTATCAATGGCAAGCAAGTCTATAGAAGCAACTGATACCTGGACTGATTTCAGGGAAATTATATTTGCAGTCCTACATTCAGCACCAGAAGAAAGCTTGCTCCATTGTCAAGGCTCTAGCATGGGCCCAGCTCCAAGCTGGAAACTCAGGACCTTCAGGCTGGTGTCACAAAAGCCACGATGCAGGGACAGCCTGCAGGGGGATTTTGGAGGTGTGAAGGTGATGATTCATTTGCTGCAATGGACGAGAGCAAGGTACCCACCTAGACCCCTGGGTACCATGCAGCCTTGTATGGCCCCACCAGCAGGAGCCAGATCACATCACCCTTTGGACACTTCCCTCTATCACCCACGTAAGGCGAGCTCATTTTCAGTTCAGTGCCCGAAGGCAGCAGTCAGGCTGAAATCCCACGTTCCCTCCTCCTACGCAATGTTTCCTGCTGTTGCTTACACCACAACCTCCTTCAGGCTTGCAGCTTGTATATACATCACAGGCTCTGCCCGGTACCACTGATCACAACCGCGATACCTAATTCAAACAATGAGAGTTCTTTTAATTTGTGTGAATTTCCTTTGATGCTTGAACAACATAAAACCAGCAAAACAAAATGAGGCTCTCATCTGAATTACTCAGGAGAATACAGTAAGCTGTTTTAGGCTGTCAGATACAGTTGTAATTAGATGCTTTTAGAAGTATATTATCTATTTTATCTGTTATTTATTGTGCATACTGTATTTATTGTGCTGAACATGTTATGCCCCTGACAGACAACTGCAGATTTCTCAGTATGTTATTGTCTGGATGCTGTTCCTACACCATTTCTGAGTCGGCGACAAACCAATTGGATTCTGACATTTATTTATCTTCTTAGAGTGAATCTTTTTGTCTGGGAGATATGTAGGACTCCTAAAGAGATGTTACACCGCCTCGTGCTAATCCTCCTTAGCTCAGGGATTACTGACCTAACGCACAGTGACAGCCCTTTCGGAGCCATCGGCTCGCACTGCAGTAAGCTGCTGCCACATGGGCATGCAGAAGTGTGCAAACTCCGCACACCAAACCCCAGGTGACCTTTTTATGAGACCCCCCACACACAAACAAAACAAGCTGTCCTCACAGGAGCCCTCAAATTATAACTACTGCTTGAGGAGCTCAGAAAGCTCCCGCTGTCCACAGAAGGACTCATTTCACCCCTGAAGGGCAATGCCCCTTGCCAAAAGGCTCAGAAATACCAAGAAGGTTTTTAAGAGACGAAATTCAGGCCAGATGCTAGCTCTGTCCCAGTACAACACAGATGCCCCCAGAAAGCAGAGGTTTGCCCCTCCCTGGGCTGTACAGAGCTATTCCCTAGGGTGTTTTAGCCCCAGGAGCTGAAAGACAGCAATGAGTTCACTCCCCCAATCTCCTGTCTGTCATGCTCGCTCCTCTATACCCACATCAAAAAGAAACACTGGAACAAGGCAGTAATTCCTTTCCCTTCCCAAATACCTTGAGAATTAATAAGTCAAAACTCTAGCTACCTGGCAGCACAACTACAAACACCCTAGAGCTTCCTGGTATATAGCAAGAAGCTCCACAGCCTGTTTCATTAACCAGCCTTTCCACACACAGCAAACCCCTCCAGGTCAGCCCCGTGTCCTCAGCTCCCCCAACCACACAAAGGGCTTGAACTCGGCTGTTGTCATTTATTGCCTGAACAACCCAACCTGCATTTGGGCTTGCACTGCTTAGGTGTGGTTAATTCACCCCAATTTCTCACCTGAGGCACAAGGGAAAGGAAACTTCTCCCAGTTTCTTAGTTAATACCTTCCTTCTTCCAAGGCACTTTCAAGTCCTACCCTACAGAGGAGACCCCCCACCTTTTTTGTATGTGTAATTTAGGATTAGAAGTAACCAAGGATTGCTGTTCACTGAAGACAAAAATAATTTCTGTAGGATTACAAAGGACTGTAGCAGAGAGCTTGCAAGGGAAAGCATCAAAGTTCAGGAAATGGAAAAACTTGGAGACCTGATGGAGATGGTTATAATATAGCAAGGACAAGCAACCTTCACGTAATTATTCTACATAAATACCGCTAGTTAGCTTATACAAATTCCAATTCATAACAGTGAGTTTATTTCCAAACACACCAAGCAGCCCTCTGCAGAGGCCTTCAGCCTGAACCTCCCTGCCAGGAGCTCCTGACCTACAGCCCAGCCTCTAAAGAACAAAGATCCTCACTGTGTCTGCTCCTCCCTCAGCTAAGAGGCTGCCAAGTGCTGCTTTCCAAAAGAAAATCAGGTTTGCAGACCCAGAGACCTGGCTGACCTGACCCCAAGAGCAGAAAGCAGAGCTTTTCCCGTAGGAGATGCTTTTATTGTCCCTGTCTCACAATCTCACAGAGAGAAAAAGCTGCACCTGCACGAAAATCACAGCCAGGCACTGAGGATTAAGCAAGGGAGGCAAATTGAGTTTGTTGAGGGAGAAAAGAGCAAGGACATGCAGGTAGTCCCTTGTAACCCCTGAGGGACGAAGGATACAGATAAGTATGTAAAACCCATCTCACCGTTTTGCAATCCGTTTTTTCCATCTCTTGGATAAATGAGAGGGAGCAGCAGTGCAAGTCCTGTGTTGCAGAGAAAATACTCAGTACCGCAGCTGGATCTCAGGAAGTGTAAAGAGCCACAGGGTAACATCAAAATTTTCCAAGTGCATGGACAGCTGCAGGATCTGAGCTATTCTGTCATCTTTGCATGCCATGTATGTGAGAGTCATGGGAATTTAAAATGGGTAGTAAAATAGTAACAAAGGCATTTTTTAGTGATCATATATCAACCTAAGAAGTGAATGAGACTATAGAGCACTTCTTCCTCTTGTTCACAGTGTGAATACTGCTGGGTTATGCTGTAATGCCTATCTTTTAATCTACCTGGCTACAAGCTTTTAAAATATGTGTTTATAAATCCTTGAGAAGAAAGACATAAAATGAAACAAATGACAGCTGAGAATTATGTCTGTGATGAATATTGTCATAATAAATTCTCTCCTCCACCCTAAAGAGCGGTGAGGGATTCCTTCTGTACCACTCCATGTTTTTACAAGTCAAATACAGCCACTTGTTCAATTTATAGCTTGCTTTTGGCCTGAAAGTCTCAACACGTATTACACAAGCTCAGCTGTGCATGATTCAAAATTATTTGCTTGGGTATACTGTGTTTCTAGATAATTTAGGCTGAGATTTCCTACTCTTCAAGGGCTTTTGCAACCCAATCCAGAGGAACTGATCTATAAATTTTTTGGGCAGTGTGTCAAGCCATAATCTTTTAAAGGTGTGGCTCTACAGCTTGTTTCTACAGCTATAATTGCAAGAGGAAAGGATGCTGAAATGATAATCAAAATAATGCTTTCATACTAAAGATTAGCCATTTTCAATGCTATGTTCCTTGTGTACTGTATATTAGTCACCAGCTCCCTGCTTTAGCTTGACTTGCTGTTGCTACAGAAGGGGACAACAATTTAAACAACTACTTCCGGAATATTTGACTGATGTACGCAGCTTTGCCCTGAACAAGATCTACAATGAAAAATGAATCCATTTACACGTGATGGCTACACATTTTGCCATATCTTTATTGCACTTTAACCACGTTGCAAACAATTCCACAAAAATGCTGCAAAAGTAAGCCTAGAGCTGCTGAAAGCAGCTTTTTACCCATATATGTATATATTTACACAAAACTATCAAAAGCAAAGTTGAAAAGTAGCAGCTCAGCTATGATAGTCTAGAAAGATAAGAGCTGCCACCTCCTTAAGGATAAATAGTACAACTTGTCATTTTACATCACTTTGTAAAACCAACATTCAAGTATTCCTGTCAATGCACAATTAGTGAAATTCCCTTCCGGTAACCACTGTTTTAATTATTATTATTATTATTATTATTTGCCTTTAAAAGTTCATAATGCCTTAACCCTTTAAATGCTGAGTAGCTGGAAAAAAAAGAAAGCATTCAATTTAAATAAGATACAGTGGATTAGAGCACTTAAAGGGTTAACACAAAATACTAAGTGGACTGTCACCACAAATAAAGTGTGAGTCACAAAACTATGCCGTCCCTCTTAGTTAAATTTGGTAGGTAGGTCTGGGGTTTCATAGATATACCATATATAAATAGAAAATATTAAGTAAAGGCCTCCTTTCTATACAAAAAGGACAGGAGGTGTTTTGCTATCAGACTGCTGTCTGTCACTGAATATTTTCTCAACCTTTTCATAATCTCTTCTTAGGAACTAATGAAAACGCATCACGTTAGACTTATTTTTCTTAATGAACTAATCCTTTGCAGAGTCTACACTTTACCTACTCTGGGAACAATTACATCTCATTTCTGAATTCACTGAATTCACGAAGTGGCATACACAGTCTTTTGCAAGACTTTTTTTTTTCCTTTTTGAATCTTCTTTATTTGGCTGGTAAAAACGTAGTCTTGCGATTTCACTACCTCTCGGTCGCAACAGTGTTAACATCAGTGTTAAAGTCATTTTCAACCACATTGTCATAACCATCCTTTTCTATACAGTCACTAACAGCCTTGAGGACAATCCGCAGCCGCCTGTCCATCGCCTCCAAGTGAGGCTGGTAAAGAATGGGAGCTATTTTATCTTTTAGCAAGGACTCCTTCATCAGGAGACTGAGTTTGTACTCCTCCTTGGCTAACAACTGTAATCGCAGATAGGTAGACTTCCTTATTCTAGGAGAAAAAGGAAAAAAAAAGCAAATCAGTATTTTCATCACTATTGATCTCAACAGGGCTTGTAGTCAGCATAGTAATAGAGTAAAAATGTTACCATGTGATCTGAAATGATCAGAACCAGACAGTGTCATACTCTGAATTTTCCAATTTTCACCTGGTTAGGAGCCCTTAGAAATGGGCAAAATCTCATGCAAAATTGAAACCCTAAGTATCACTTGTCCTCTGAAAATCTTGGCCAGGGGCATTGAGGAACAAATACCTATGGGAAGCGCTAGAACAAGCTGGAGGGAGTGTTCCCACTTGACTTCAATGGGAGGTGTATGATGCCTTAATAAAGCCAAATCTTAATAAAGCCTCTCTCACAACAGCTCACAGCTGCACTCCTGCTGGAAGATCTTGATTCAGTAAAGAATGCACTTCAGCACATCAGAGCCAATGCTCAGGGCTAGCTTGGGTCAGACTCTCCAGGCAGCATCACAGCATCTCCTTGTCTCCACGGTTCATAGCAGAAGATGCACTTGAACATTTCAGTCCTACTAGTGGAAACAGAAGTATAAAATGGGGAACAACTACAGAGATGAAACATACCTGCAGCACTGGTTTAAAGGCACCAATATGGAAAGTTCATCATGGGAATATTTTCCAAACCTGTTTAAAGGTAAGAATAAAAATGTGACAAAAGCTTTTTTAAATACTCACTCGCTCACTTCTTTTTTTTTTTTTTTTTTTTTTTGGAAATGGAAGTAAAAAAAACATAGTTGTCTATTTTCTGCTTAACTGGACTGGAGCTGAGGAAATCTGGACTTCAAGTTCAGCCACTTATTTTGAATAGATGCTATTGTATTGGTGGGTTTCAGTTTTTCTGTTTTGAAACAGGGGAAAAAATACTTATTTTGTACCCTGCTCTAATAAACTGTTTTCCTTATCAACTCTAAGTTCTGGACACGGCAAACTTCTGCCTGACCAACATGTAGGATAGAAGAGTTTGGCTTCACTTTGGGGTTAGTAATATTGTCCTATTATACACATAATTGCTACTAAATCATAGATCACTGGATGCAAAAATCATAATGGCTACTATAAAGTAATTATTTTGGTCAAAATTGTTTCATTGTTCAAAAAGATTATTAAAGGTACTTACCCTCTTCCATTATCTAAGTGGATAATAAATGTTTCATTTCCAAATTTTTCAAACGTTTCATAGTGATGTCGATCCATGTTACCTATAGAATAAAGACAAAAAAAACCATTCTCACTCAGGCTTGCTGGGTGTGCAGGCTAGGAGAATGTCAAAACCATGGTTCAGCAAGAATCCCAACACTCCTCAAAGGTAGAAGGTGGAGAAAATTACGGATCTACTGGCACTATTCATTTCTACCGTGGAAACCCCAAAGTATGTGATACTACAAAATGGGCTTTTATGCTAAACTGTACCCATAAATTCCCTGGAGAATCCCCAAACATCTCCTTTAAACATCTCACCATCAGAGTCTCTGGGAGGGAAGATGAGTTTTTCTGTCTCCCTGTAGCTTTTACACTTAAGCTCTAGAGGACCTATCAGGAGACAAAAATAAACCTTCCTACTCTCCAGAAAACCCTCTCCTGGGGTACACCAAGGGAAATTCCACTCAAGCACGATGGCATCTCAATGGCCTGTTCATCCACAAGGCAGCCACATCCTGAGCCAGCACAGCTTCGTCACTGAAAATGACGCCAACTGCTCCAAGCCTCAGTCTATGTGGAGCACAAAGCAGCAATGGTATGCATGCTGGATGCAAGGCTTAGCTTGGGGGCCGGGGTAAATGCACCCTTCAAACAGGGATGTTAATCCATATGACTTCACTAATATTTTTGAGCCATGACCAAATATCCTGTTTTAACTTGGTTAAGAACTTAGCCCAAATTTCTGTCTGTCTGGAAAGCCAAAACAATCTTACGGCTCTAACATGTGGATTAGGGTGCTCCTGGTACAGCTGAACAGCTGTGTTTGGGCACCCACATTAGTGTCCCTTTTACGGTCATGTGTAGAGTATTAGTGTCAAGCTAGGAATTTTGTCCTCATGATCGGGACTTGAGTCACTTCTAGATTCAATATATGGCTCCTGAGCTGGGACTTGGCCTCTCCTGCTGCAGTCAATTGCAGAAACCTCAGTAGTGGGAATGGCAGAGGATACATCCATGCTGGCACGTGTCCAAGGATCGAGTATGTGTGCTGGCACCTTGCAGTTATTTTGGCTGCAGCAGGACAGGTTTCATGTGCAAATGTCTCAGTATTAACCACTGAGTAGGTTTGAAATAGGTCACTGTTATCTACTTGTTAAAAAAATTATTTAATTGTGGTCAGGTTACCTAAACAAAGAAGTCTCCCTGCTATTTACTGCAGTTGCCTTCATGACAAATCAATACTTCTCCAACCCGCAGTCTCAAAACCTAGGTTTACAGAGCAAGCAGCAGTGACTGCAGATGGATGATGAAAACAATGTGCCAATAAGCAACAATCCTTGCACAGGCACACATTACAATGGCAAGGCACTCACTAAGGCAAATTGTGAAGCCCTTAGCTGCTGTGAAGGAGACTAGCATGACCTGCATTCATCACTGTGCATTTCTGAACATCTTTGTTCCTTTAATCTGCGCTGATGGGAATACATAACCATGTAAATCTGCATTTTCTCATAATCATCTAGAATGGCATATACTGTAAATGCAGCTTCAACCATGCTTTAGTAAATTGCTGAGCTATGCAAAGCGGTGTAGAAAGAAGTGGTTCTTATTCTAATTAAATGTTGCATTTAATTTTTGAAAGAGATGAAACATACCCATTAGGAAATCAAAAACTGTCATATCCATTATATCCAGAATTCTGGTTCCACTGTCATACGGGGGTGTTTGTTTAACCTCTTCACAATAATCTGGATCAACTTCCCATCTGGAAAAGCCGATATTTTGATATTTTATGTGACATGCAAAGCTTACTGAGTATTAAAAAAATAAATTGTTATTTTGTGAATATCTAGTTGTATCATGTTAAATTGAGGACAGGGTCAGGTGGAGGCAGCAGACTCTTCAGGCTGCTTTCAGTAATCCGAGCAACTGCTAAAGATTGTGACTGATGAAAAAGGAAGGAAAACACAAGACTGGAAACTATGCGGCTAACAGGTTCAAGATTTAGGAAACCAGCTGCACCATCCGTCAAAGACGTTGGAGACTTGTTTAGGACTGAGGGTGGCAGTGAATCTTTCTCTTTCTGATAGGACTTAGGTTCCACTGCATCCTGTCAAAAGCCACTGCAGAAATGTATCCCAGCAAGCAATTATGCCATTGAAGGTCATTTCAGGTTCAGACCACAATGCAGAGCTCCTTGCAATCACAAGTATTCTGTCCCTTCCCAGGAGCTGGACCCACCGAAGGAATGCAAATGTTCTCCTAAGCCTTAGATCAGGTAAAAGAAGCACTGTTTTATCTCTTTATTGACATCCACAGTGGGTGAACGAACCCTTTGCTCACCACTACTCACTCTGCTTTTTTGCGCTTGTGGTAAGAACGTCTCCAAGGGTTTCTCCAGGTCTTCCTTTTAGCTAAGGACAAATCAGGAAGGAAAGCAGCTAGAGACCCTTCGATCTGATCTGGTTTTCCACACAGGGCGTGCTCAGTTGAGCAGTAGTAGGAGCATTCACCATAGAAGCAGATGTTGTTGGCTGGCAAATAAAGAAAAAGAGTTTTAAAACGTACTCTGAAATTAGTGTTCAAGAATTCATAAAAATACTGATGTGTGCAATGGAACATAAGCAGAAATAAAGCCCTAGCCCAGAACCCACCGTTACCACGCATAGTTCTCTTCTACTGAAACCACTAGACGACTGATTTATTTTGGTGGCTGGGATCACGCCCTGTGATGAGCTCTTTGTGACTACTTCCAGTTTATTTATATTCCAAAAACACAAAATATATGTTGTGTTTTTTTTTTCCTTTCAGTCCCAGACTGATACATCTTTTTACATATATTTGTTACCCCAAGCTAACTGGGGTGGCTGAAACCCCAAATCCTGCAGCCAAACAATGACATGACCAAAATTAAGCCTCCTTCCAAATCTTGGTTCACTTCTTTAAGAACAGACAAAAACCTTTCATCCGTTTACTTGCTGGTGTGAGAAGAACTGGCAGCTTTACCAAGTAGAATTATGTAGCGTGCAGACTCGTGTGGGGGTGTGTGGGGAAGGTGGAAATAGCACAGAAGTAAATCTTTCACCACACATCCCAAACATAAATTTTCTCCTCCACACATCACATTACTCCATCAACCACACAAAAAGGACCTGCAGCGGGTTTGGGGGTGTGTGTTCCCTTAAAGTTTCCTCAGAGCTCCCACCACACATATCTGTACCGCCAGGAACCATTCAATTCTGTACAAGAACCCCCTTCCCACTGGAGGTGGGAGAGAACAGTTCGTCCCCAGACCCCAGCATTGGACTATGAATAATAGTATCATGATGCTGATGTTGTCAGAGTGCAACAGCTCTTCCTAAAACTGCTTTGTGCACATAAAATGTCATTAGAGGAAGACTGTGCCCTTTGCTTACAGTAGCACAAGGATGTAGGAGCCACATTGCTTCCTAATTCCCCCCAAGGCCTCTAAATTCAAATCTTGCTTCTGAGCTACTCCCCCTTTGGGCACGATCAGTGTAAAGGAGGCAGGAAGGGCTGGTGAGTAGATGGAGTCTATTTTCTGCCTGCTGCAGAAGCCCATGTGGCTCCAAGAGGCAAACCGGTGGGGTTTCATCACAGCCATGCCCTGCAGCACCACGTGCCCCCAGCCCTGGGGCACATCCCCACAATCCAGAGCCAGCCTAGGGCTGGCAGAGCACCGGCGGGACTGGGGCACTGCTGGTGTGCGATGCAAGGGAGATAATGGGTGAAGAGGTGAAGGAACCATCAAGGCAATCCCTGATGCCATCAAGGTAAGAGGAGGGATGGAGAAGCAGGGCACAAGGCTGCAAGTGGGGAAGGAGGAACACGAGAACATGGAGAAGGTCTTGCAATGGTTTTGATTGCATTAACTAGCCATATCACATGGTTCTGACTGCTAATCCTGGAATTACACCAAATAATTGGACTAAAAGGCTATGTTTTACTGCTTGGCAGTTTCTATTGGCTCTTCATTCCCAAGCCTCTATCAATAATCATCAGATTTGTCCATTACACGACACTTCATGCCGGACACAGAATTTTCAAATCCCTCTGTCGTGACTGGCTTGGAACAGCCACACACCTTTCTGTCCTCAGGTACAAGTCCTACCCAAACTGCACATTTATCTTCACACAGTTGGCTCATACCAGTTAAACACATCTTGATTCACTCCAGAAATATTTACCCTGTAGTCAAAATCCTCGCTGACAATTACTGAAAGAAAAGTGCTTAGGAGAAAATAAAAAACAGAAATAACAAAAGCAAGAAAGGGAGTACTCAGAATGCCTGCACTTTTCCTTCTGTTATTAAAATATTTTATCGTGCAGAATACACTTTACGAATATTTTTAAAGCTTCTCCTTATATTTAAGATATACTTAGTCCCTTAACAGTTTAATTAAAGGAACAGTGGTTTGAGCCTTCCTATGGGCTAAGAAATGACCACGTCCTTGGCCATGAAGCCACTTGGCATGGTAATTGCCGATGAAACCCAGCACAAGCCTTGGCACAGCTCATTGCATGATACACCTAACTTATAAACAGAAACCCCACTCATTTTTCCTTCTTTTCTCCAGGTTAAATGAATCTGAATCCCTCAGCTTCTCCTTGTACCCCGGACCACATCAGTGTCTCTCCTTTGGACTCCAGTCAATTTCTTAGCCTAAAATCAAGCAACATCTAAACAAACCCAACCTAACACAAGCTGTGGGCTCACTGCCCTGTAGTCAATGATCTCTCATGGGTTTCGTGTTCAAAAAATGCAATCGCAGCACGGACTTGGCGCAGTTTTTACAGGGCTAACACAGGTGCCTCGACTTGCCTTTGATCATCCTGGCAAAACCAGGAGGGCTTCATGCCTCCATGTGAACCTCTTCCATAATTCAGGATGAAAGTGAAAAGTTGTCCAAGCACCTGCGGGCAGCACTGAGAGCTGCAGATGGTCTGCGAATGGGAGGATCAGAGTGGGTCATTAGGAAGGCTGGAATCTTCCCAGCCAATAAAAACTGGGGGAAAACATCTGTGATTTATACCTTTAAAAGAAATGCTTGCAGACCAAGTATTTCAAGGGGCTCCAAGCTGCCATGAGGGATGATTTACAAGAAATCACATACAGATGCTGCCGCTCGCTGCAGGCTAACACAAAAGAATTAGGAGATATGAAGAGATCCCTGATTTCCCAGGCTCCTGCTGCCTCGGTGGGAAGGCACAGCTCACCCCTGCGCTGCAGCCAGAGCTTATGTTTGCACTGAAGCTGCAGTGGGGCTCCTGCTTTGATTTGGCTGTGTCAGCACCACCTGCTCCTGTGTGCAGGGAAGGAACCCACTCGTAGTTATCTTGATCACCTGAGACAATTTATCTTCCAGAGGCTGGACGACCTGGCAGAGGGAAGCAGATGCATGGTTATCTGCAGCTGTACCAGTTCTGTAAGGAGCAAACAGCACGGTGATGCCCCTCCTGCTCTGCCGCAGCCTCTGCTGCACACTATGTAAATCTGACCTTTCCAGAAAGGAATTATATTAAACACAGCATTTCGCGCAGCGGGGAAGATAAATACTGTGTTTAATAGTTTGCTTCCGAATTTAACTTTGGGAACAATGAAACCCTGCTTGGTATTGTCAACGGAAGCAACTGGGACTAATCATCTGACAGTAATCACACATTCGTATCCAGATAAATCTTCAGGAAAGCTCGGGGGCTATCGCAGCCATCACATTTGCTGCTGCAGGGCGACACGGCTGGCACATGGGCTGCTCTGCTCCCACTGGGCTCCTCCGGCTATTGACTTTCCGGCAGAACCCCCACTGCCTTCAAGAGGAGCCCAACCTCTGAGTGACAGCAGGATGCTTCATTAGGACAGCAAACGTGCGGCAAAAACATAAGCATATTTCTTGGTGAGAAGTTTCTTTTGATGACAAAGCCTTTTCTGACATCTGGTATTCTCTCAGACGTATAGTACTTACTTTCCATCACTCCTGTCTGATTTCTGGGAGTGCAGGTGACAGGGTGCTGGATCTCAAGTGATTATTAAAGAAATTAACTGCTTTGATGGACACAGGATAGATATCCTGATATGTCTACCCTAGTTCTTATACACAGCAAGTGAGATGAAGCAGCCCGAATTATCTGGGGAAAGATTTTTAAGGTTTCTTAAAAATGCAGAAATAAAGAGGTACCAAAGATAGAAAAACGCAGTTCTCATTTAGGACTTCAAGGTGCAGTAGCAAGCCTCTTGGAAACTGAAGTAGGTGACCCACATTCTGCACAGCATGCCGAGTGGGAAATTCCAGCTGGAGACACAAACCCAGGGCTTTGATGGGAGGCCCATGCTGAGAGTGGGTTTGGCCTTTGGAAGGGAAAAATGAGAGTCCCAAAGTACAGCTGCAAAAGGAGCAGCTGCCAGGAATTTGTGCTCCTGTGGGCTGGGTAGATATGGCAGCAGCAGCAGTGCTGGCAAAGCAGAAAGGGATGTTCACATACTGTGAAATGTTCAAATGCTGCAAATTTGCAGCATGTAAACTCCTTCTTCATTAAAAAAATACAAAAAACCACCAACAAATAAACAAAATTGTTTCCTCAAAGCACAATGGAGGCAAGAGAATCCCAAATGGTGTTACAAATGTCTGACTTCCATTATCTGAGGATGAATGGTCATGATTCGTAATGAAATCCATGCAAAAATCACCACGCCTGTTGATCGAAACTCCACCTAATTACAACAATTAAGGAGAAGAGAGTGTCTGTGTACTCATCTGAACATTTTCTGTGCGTCACCCTGATAGCTGAACAATAATTCTTCTTAGGAAGAAAAGGAACAAGTGGAGATACCTTAAAGCAAATTGCTTGGCAGAGCAATTCTTTTATTGAGATTTGCATGACTCTTAATAGAGGACATTTAGCAAGCCTGTGCAATTCAAGCACTGGAAAGAACCCTGAATATTTACTAAGCAATGCATGAAAAGATCTTTCATTTACCTGCTCAAAATAATAGCTAATTCAGAATTGCTATTGTTTGCTAAGAGGAAAAAAAAATCCATAATTCCTAGGAATTGGTTAATATGAACAAAAACATAATGCTTACTAGCTGTGTAACATTGATTTCTTTAAGCTGCTGCCTCAATTACTTCCAAAACGAAGGCTGACATCATTAATATGTCTCTTTTTTTCCTAGCAAATTACCATTCATTTGTGAAAGTAGCAGGGCTACTGCAGTCTACCCCACCGCAAAGGATGTAAGATTAATTTAAATAATTACTGACCTAATTCCATTTCTCATGTTTAGTCCAAACTGCCTGGAAGAGTGTTTTTCTGCAATCTGCTTTCTCTCTGAATGCAGCCTAATGCATTGCCTGACCCCGTCCTGCCCCTCGCAGCCCTGCCTGCTCTCAGCCATTTGCACTCCCCAGTGGAAGGAAGGATGCTGTGTGCTGTGGAGCAACATCTGCCAGCAGCTTTGTGGCAGTAAGAGGCCCCTGTTTCCATTCCTGATGGGACAAGTGAGGTGGCACAGGCACTGAAAAGCAGGGAGGTGTCTTCCAACACATCCCCATGCTGGTCCAGAGAAAAACACCATGTCTTGGTGAACATCATCAGTCATGATGCTCATAACGAACCTCTGAAGGTTGGACAGGGTTTTCATTGCAAATGATGGCCTCCCGGCCCGAGAGCAAGAGTTTTTTATGAAATAAATTACATGGAGGGCTTGTTGCATTGCTGTCAGACACAGTGTGTCCCCAGTTGCTGTCACCAGGCACTGCTGGGGAGGGAGCTGCAGAGCCAGAGCCAACTGCAAGGCAGTCCCAGGGGGCCTCGACAGCTTCATGTGGGTGTGCAGACTGGTTCTTGCAAGGATCCATGTAGCACAACAGAATTAATTGCTTAATTTAGGGCTTTTATTACTTTTTCATTAGGCATTAATTAATGCCTGCCTTTTAAGGTCAGTATGAAATACAAGACTGAGGCTGGGCATATGTTAATGAGAATCCTACTAATTAAATGGGGGCCTTGTAGGGAAAAACTCTGGCAAGTAACCAAAATGATTTAAGCAAAGTATATTGATTTAGGAAATGTAAAATTGAAAGAAGAAATAATTGCTTAAGCGTTTCATTCTATGGAAAAGCCTGATTCATAGTTAATCAAATATTTTAATTGAATTTATCCAAGACCTCTAAATAAATTTGAATAAAGGATTATGCTTGGATCATCCTTTGGATGTCTGGAATTTTGTAATGACAAGATAAAGATCTTCATCTGAACCGGCAGCATTAACTCAGCATTGCTGGGCTGTGGCTGCTGTAAGCTGCTCGATACCCGAGTACAGTTTTGTAATTCTCAGAAATCACTCAAGTTCACCCCTAAGCCTTCATATATAACCTGGAAAGACTAGAACGCAAGCAAGCCTACTAATCCTTGTCTTACTTGCTGAAATGTGAACAAAATGCCTTATATTTCAAATGAGCCAAAGTATCTTGTGCACATGAACAACTGCAAGGATTTTTGTCATCTTTGAGGGGTAATTATTTGCCTACAAACAAATCAAGTAAAAATAAATAAATAAAACATAGACAGAGACAGAGGGGAAGAAGGGGAGAGACAGGGACTGAGACAAGTGCCCAGCAGTGCACACAGAATGCCTGCACAGAACATTTGTGAACACTCTCAGTAATATGGGTAAAACTGGAGCACATGTGATGTGTGGTAGGATGAAACCTCTTGTAATTGTGTAATGTATTTCACAAGTGAAGTTACTGGAATTAATAACGGTCTCCTCAGCTGTGTCCTGCTAAAAATAACAGCCATAATAATGACTTTATTGGAGCTCAAAACAGTGTGATGAACATTTTAAGAGAGAAAGCTCTGTAGTAACATGGCTGTGCTTTGTAGCTATCAGCAATAATACTGCTACACTGGGAGAAACTGCAATGAAGTCTTTGGGTCTTGGCTTTGGGGATCTGGGATAAACAACTGCTGGCCAATGACACAAGCTAAGGAGAGAACCCTGGAGATTTCCGCTCCAGATTTCCTGTTTACACAAGGCATAGCCCAAGTTCAGCAACACATTTGCACACAGCTGAACTAATATCAGCTAAGCTCACTGGACATAGCTAAATGCTTCAAAATGAACATTTCTCTATATAATCTTTCCCTATGAACATAATTAAGAATGTACATTTGTATCTTAACCTAGAGCTTAATTCCACTGTTTCAGCACCCCAGAGGCTACCACCTCTCTGTCACCTGTGACCATCTACCTATTTTCTGTATATTCTGGGACCAGGATGTGGTTTTACCCTGTGTTTGTACAGTTCCCACCGTGTGGAGCTCTGTCCTTGGCCAGGGCCACCAGACTTTGTGAAAGAGTGAAGGATAATTGAAATAGAGGGAGGTGATGGTTCCTGCAGTCAGTCCTCAAAGCAAGTACAAGACTGGGAACAATTCAGATCAATTCCAGTCCAGCCTCTGCACAGCTGTGAATGTGAGCCGGAAGCAGGATAACCTTACACATTTATTGCCTTGATTTTCTTTCAGACTCCTCTTGTAATAAAAACTGAGGCACATGACTCCGAGAAAATTAGCTTTTGGTCCTCCAGTAAAAACCAAGAGATAAATGCATCTGACCACCAGAAGTGATGGATCACATACCACTAGAAAAAAGGTCTAAATAACTAATGGGCTAAGTAATAAGGTTTGGGGTAAACTGAGAGCAACAGAAGAAATTGCTTTAGAAATTGCTCTGCATAAAACATTTGTTGAATACATTGCTTTTGTGAACATAAAAGCCTGTCTCTGTGAATAATTTGTCAAGGGGAAAGGCACTCAATTCAAAACAATAAAGTCTTCTTTGTAGGCTATGTCTCCACATTTATTTTTATTCAAAGGTCTAGAAGACAGTTCTATTAGAAATATCTGAGCAATTAAGCAATCTACGCATCGTTCCCTTAAGTACGTGTTCGGCAGGATAGAAAGAATACAGTACTATTTCCAAGACTACCTGGTGAGATGAAAAATGTTCTCCACAGTTTCTTGTCGCGAGTAACATCTCGTATTTCTCTTGTCATGTTAACCAGTCTACCTGCAACTGGTGGAACGCGACGGAAATCCAGGATCCTGGGAGAAAGAGCGAAGAGGCAGTTTATGTAAAGGATTAAATTATAATGATAGTGATAGGTTTTAGGAAGGTTCATTACACTCTGAAGGCACATTTATCTGTGGCCTTTAAGGAGTAAAAAGCCCATCAACTTTAAACTGGATAATCCTTCTGATAATATGCTACAAAATATGTCCTGAATATGATCAGCTCTGACTTGCCTACATAGGACGAAGCAGACTCAATATACAGAAGAGGATGGGGACACACTGTTCCATGAAAAAAAAAAAGCAAGTGGCACAAAATTCCACAAATAAGAGACAGCAGAGACTTTGACCTTGTGCCAATTCAGGATTGTTATAACAAGCATTTTGCTCATCAATTTTTAAGTGACTTGAGGAACAGGATTTCTGCCTCTTTCTTTCATAAACTCCATCTAATAGATTTAAAAACTAGTACTCTTTTTTTTTTTTCTTTTTTCTTTCTTTTTTTTTCCTGACAGTCTTAGTACTTGTTTGATTTATTTGCTTCCACTCCTCTCTGTTTAAATACCCTTACACCAACCTAATCAACCTCTCCAAGACTAAAAATTTTCCCAGGGGCAAAGGCTGGGTAAAGAGCCTTTTTCAACCCCAAACTTGCCAGCTTTTGTTAAGATTTTCTACACTGCTTTTTCTGCTTAACATGTAGATATTTAACATACCTCCCTGCAGGAACTAAATTAATGTTTTTTCCTACAGCACCATCTGCTTAAAATGACAATATAAAATATGAAACAGAGGGAATCAACGCTAAGGTCAACAACAATAAAATACAGAAGATTTTTTAAGGATGTGACCTGCTGATAGGTTCCCTCATCCTGACCACCAAACCAGAAGGCACCAATAATATGCATCCCCAAATAATTTGTGGCCCCAAACTTGAATCTTTTCGAAGGATGTTTCTTGGCACTTCAGAGTGTTCTGTTCAGTTCTAACTCAGACTGCGAAATGCCTGAAATGCCATGGTTTCTAGCTCTACAATTAATAGTTCCTCATGAATTAATTCCTGCTTCTAATCTGGGCAAGCCCCAGCCCATTTCCAGTCTTGGACTATCCAACAGACTCCGCTCTACCTCTGCTGGAGGCACATTTTCAGCTAACAGGAACACGGGGTGAACATCAGTGTCTTCTCCCTCCTACACTCTTGTGGTCTCCATATTCTCCTGACACGGGAGAGCCCCAACTGTTGGCTGTGAAACCAGAATCCCCTTTCCACTGCAATTATTCATCTCTGAACACTCACACAATTCCCCATGCCTCACTTGGATTTGTGTGCCCTTGAGCTAATTAGGGTGAGCCAGATTCCCATCGTACTTGTGCTGCCTATTCCCCAGGAGACAGGTCCTCTCCGTATGCACTTCATGGTCACAGGGGAAATTCATTTCTCAACTTCCCTTCAATATAATTTCTCCTTCTTTTTAAGAATTACTTATTGACAGGTTTCTCATTCCCAGAGTAAGTCGCACTTCCTAATTATTAATCTACTGTTTCATCGTCTTCTGTTTCTTTTATTCATGGTGTTGGCCAACCTTTGTTCCATCTTCCCTTTTTTAAAAGTAATTCGGTTACAGAGCCGGGCAAAGTGCAGAAACTTATCACAATATTTCCAGTTTTTCTTTTAATGTAAATCCATTTTACTTGCCTGTCCAAGTGAAATGCTGCTATTTCTGCATTATGCCTTTCATAGTCTGAGAAATAAAAAAAGTCAGGCGGCGTTTCTTGTTCTCTGGTTTGTCTGCAAAGAAAAACAAGGAAAGTGTTTTAATGAAAGGTTAGCATTTCTAAGGATCAGTACTCAATCATCAGCATGTTATTCAGGAGTTCAGTATTGTTTGCTTAATGGAAGACCTTTAAATACTTCTTGTGAGCATTATTTGCAATGTAGCCTTCATTTTAACTTCTGTTTTAAACTACTCTAACAAAAAACAGTATTCCACAACTTGTGCATGGAGGCTGCTGTCAAAAAGCTATTCTACTCAAGGCTCTCGCTCTATTTAACAAGATCTATTTTATCACTCTCAAACATTTCATTAGTGATAGCGGTGAAGACAATGTCATTTCATTAAATTATCATTAAATGTAATTATGAAATTTCCAAAAGTAATAACATTTTTCTTTCATCTTTGGCAGCCATATAGCTCCTATCTAAAATATGACTCTCCCTTTGTATTACTTAGAGCCAAAAGTGACATGTTTTTCTCATTTCAGAAGAAATGGGATCATTGCAGTTTGACGGCCACGACACATGTCATGTTTCAAAGAACATTAACAAGACCGTGCTCCAGAGAAGATGCAGAATTTGTTGTTTCTTCAGTTTAAGAAACAATAAAAAATGTCATTCTGATGGAAATAGAAAGGCTCAAGCTTGAACACCCAACTACATAGAAAAGAGAAAGTTCTGTATAGCAGGAACAAATTTCTGTCTCATTTTAGGCAATTTCCAGTCTTGGTGGCTTTTAGATGGAGCACAACTCAGGCAGTTGACCAGTAGAATGTCTGGGCCCTACCAAGACCTGCATCATATCCTTGTCTGAAGTCTTAAAAATGAAATAAGGACTGCAAAGCTGTTCTGTCCAGCATCTGCAAGGGAGAACACTTCCCCAGAAGAGGAAAACATAATTTTCCAAAGCTCTTTCTCATTCCCAGCTGTCACAGGTGGCCAGCTGACAGCTCGTGCATCACCTGTGCTACACACTGGCAATTAAATTAAAGCTTCTGCGCCAGGACCTTGTCACATGAAAGGTTTTGGGGGTGGTGCTGGTGCAGAGCTCAAATCTGCAGAGAGTTTGCAGCAAGCTGCACTTACAGGGCTTGCTGGGAAGCCAAAACTGCATCTAGCCATGCTCATTTCCACCCAGGCCATAATGACTGATGGGACTGGTATGCCTGCGAGTCCCCCACGTCCACTTCGCTGAAGAAACCAGATGAGTCTTGTGGTTTTTGGTCATGTGAAAATTTTGCTATGCCATCAGCAGATTTGAAAAGCTGATATCCCTTCTCACGAATTATTCTTTACATTTCTTTCTTAGCAAGGTATTCCATCTCTCCCTAAATGCTGAACAATTGCCATCACAGATAGAAAATCAAGATATTTGACATGTGCAGTATTACAGGAGGTCAGAGAGGTGTCCAACAACCCAGTGATGCCCCAGCCAAAACAGCAGGGACCATTCTGGTGGTCACGGAGTTGGCCAATGCTTGGCAGATGTTACAGAGCAAATCAAACCAGCACTTTAGCTACTGCATCTGCCCAGGGTTCACAAGTAGACAAGCTGAAGGTAAGCCTGGCATAAAACAAAATAAAAAAATAATATTGTGCATTGTCTCATCATAACTGCAAAGGGGGGAGGATCACACCAACAAGGAGGAATACAGGAGAGCCAGGCGCCTGTGGCAAGTCACACAGCGCAGTGTGTAATCAAGACAAGAGCTAGGAGAGCTGCAGCCTCGTTGTGCATATTCCCCTCAAAAACGAGCCCTGAATATAAATGCAAAGAAGAAGTTTAAGATATTTCTGTTGGGAAAATTACACATCTGTGTATAACTTCCCCTCCATTCCAGGTTTTAAAATAGTCAACTTCTTCAACAAATCAAAGAAAAAAAGACTCATACCAAGCTTTTGCAAACTTTACACATACCAGCACAGCCGACAAGCTGCAGAAAATATAATTAATTAGCTAATCAATGCCATCTGCTTTTTATCTCCCAAAGACTTTAAATGAATCGTGGCTGTTCCTTTACAAGAAAATCTTACTCCAGAAAATCAGACTTAAAGAAAGGGTCAATCTCAATCTTGCAAGCACAGCTCTCCCCATAGCCCCACGACGGCTCGACACGCCAGGCAGCCAGTACATCACCGCTGGGATGGTCTGGTCTCTCTAATTTCACTTTTCTATTTGTTCCCTGCCACCCCCGGCAATGGCTGGGGATATTATTCATTTGGGAATAAGTACAGTTCTCCTGCAGGCTTCGACTTGTTTGTACATATTTCTCTCCTGTCATAATGTATTATTAAATGGTGGCGCGCCCTCCTAGAAAATCGTGAACTTGGTTGCCCTAAAACCTTCAAAAATGGACACCAAATCCACAGTGCAATCTATACACTGGAAATACCTTTTTTTTTTCAACCTGACTATAGATCATGAAACAAACTTCTAAATTCCTTCAGTGCTCCAGGTGTTTCTAATTACCTACAGAAGAACAGCCTCCAGCCCCAGTCGCTGTGTTCAATGCCTGCGGCGGGCAGGCAGGCCACCTGCTTTACTGTCTCTGGGAAATACTGGGTTCTTCTGAATGCAGGCTGGAAGGAGTATTTTTCAGCTCCAAGCCACCTTTTAAGCTCCTTTGCAAAGCTCTGCAGAACTACTATGTACGAGGTCCTAAAGTGAAACCCTCTCCTGAAATAACTTTGAAAAATCCTTTCTGATGACACATTCCAATATCCCACTTGAGAGAACTGAAGCCTTGCTCCTTGGATCTGACCTTAGCTGGCACCGGTTTTATTCAAACAAAAATTATCATTAATTTGACATCTGTAGCAGCAGCACCTAAAGAGATTTGTTGGTAGCTCCTCAGCCACAGCAGGTTACCATACCACCAGCAGACACTAACACGTGTGAAATCGTAGCCTAGGGTACACAACTGAATTTTAAAAGCCACATGAGCCTAACACAGCACTGAATCGATGGAATCAATGGACCATTATGAGAATGGCTTTCACGGTGTTAAAAGGGCACCTACATCATAATATTTATTTTTGAGTTATACATGTACAAATGAATTTATACACAATTTTATCGTATTAGAAAACCTGATAGATTTTAGTGTGTGCAGTCTAATCACCTGTTTTGGTGCTAATTCTTCTAATGATCTTCTGCTCTGATGTGCAAATGTAGAGAGGTAGGAAATTCTGTGATTCTATGAAATCACAGTGCTCTTGGTAACACAGGTGGGCAGTGAGCAAGTCCTATCGGTTACAGCAGCTTCAGAGCACTGTAACACCCTCAGTCTCTATGAAAAAGGCTTCAAAAGGAGCATGCACACTGAGCCCATTCCAGGTCAATTAAAATACCTTATAAAACAATGATGGAACTGATCCAGCCCATAGCATGTTTTAAATCAGCACTGTGTTTTAAAGGAAAAAACAACAACAATACATACATATATATATATATATATGTGTGTATAAAATCCCTGTTATTTTGGTTTTATTACCCGATGGTTATTGAAGGTTATTGCCTAATAAAATGACACACGCAACAAGATATTTGAGCAAACAGACTGACGTGCCCAACCCTCCGCAGAAGTGCACGCTTCCGACAGACAACAAATCGCAGACGATGGTCAGAACTCCTTAGTGGCAAAAATAAAAGCTCACAACACGCAGGACACGGGTCCTGCACAGGTTGCAGACGGTGGGAGAGGATTCCTGGCAGCGGCTCTTATTTTGCAAACAGTTGGAATCTGGTGATCCTCTCTTTGGCGGAGGATTTGGCAGATATTTATAACGGCAGGCTGGGAAGCTCTGGAGGAAAGACAGATGGAGGTCTGTTGATACTGCACACAGTTAAAAATTACACAGTGGCACCAGCCCAATTACTGCATGAGGAAAAGACAAATCAGCACCGGTAACACTAGTAGGGGAGAAATAAGAACTAAGGGGAAATCAAAGCCCACGAAAATTTCCCAGCCATGGCACAACTCGGAGAAAATACAGGAAATAAAGAACGATTTTAAAGAGGCTAAGAACACATTTGCATGATGAGATGCAACTGTCATCTGATCCTGTGGCGAAAAGAGCAAGTCATGCTCACAAACAGCAGCAACAAAGCTCCTCTGATAAATGAAGCCAGTCATGAGTAAATCTGGTGAGGCAGCTCCATTCTGACCATGGCTGGAGCCTGGATTGGTGCTCAGGATTGGATAAACCAACACGGTGACTTGTCTGCAGGCACCAATGCAAAGCCTCAATTTTTTTTTTCTTAAAGGCCTCTGTAAATATTTTTTGCCCAATTACTTCACTGCCAAACCCCAATATTACTAATTCCTCATTTATTTTCTTCATGGACCCCATCACCACACTGGGACTGCAGGCTCTCTGGCACTTCAGAAAGCATCGTTATGATACCTTTAACGTGGAAATCTCTATTTAGTTTCCAGAATTCCTCGCATGCACCTGCCTAAATTACCAGGATTAGTACCCACCAGGGCCGTGTATTACTCGAAAGAATCCTGCCTCGATGCCAGGCTTCCTCTGCACTGGAGGGGTCCTATTATCTGTGCAGCAGCCAAAAAGCTAGAAAATAGGGCAAACAGCCCAATGTGAGTCAAGCTTTATCCTGACAGACACATGCTGCCTTCCTGTGCCGCGGCCCAGAGCCATTTCAGGACACCTTCGTTTCAAATGCACGCACCTTGGCTAATCAAAGGACATGCTGATGATTTGAAAACAGCTCCTCTTAACTAGGCTGCACTCCTGCTCCCACACGTAATCAGGGGAATCAGCCAAAGGGATTAGGGATGATTACGGATCACATCTCCACGGCAGTGGCAGGTCTGCTCAGGTTGGATTGTTTTGGAGATGGAGACCCTGACCCTCTCCAGCTGGGGAATTTGGCAGCAGCAAAATCAGCAAGAGATGTCACTGGCCAAGGTGGCATGGCAAGTGCATCAGCAGGCACACGACTAATGTTGGTAAGAGAGTAATTTGGCCACAGGAAAAGATAACTGGAGATTATCTGGGGCTACCCACAGCTATAGCTTGCTCTTTCTCCTTTGGAAAGCAGCTTTCCTCTGCTGCTACTGTTCTCCATGCCTGTGGAGTGTTTAAGGTGCTTAAAAACCTGTGTTGGAGCCAAGTTGTGAACACAACAGTTAAAATGCAGTGTTATCTAAATGATAAAATACAGTTAACACAAAACCAAAAGGGGCCACTCAGCAGTTTGCTGCTGTTTCAATTATTTTGCAGCCTGGGAGGGACATGGGGACCTTTTGCATTCAGAAGCCCCATGGTGGGGCTTTGGGGTTTGTTTGCTTTTACTCCAGCAAACAAACAAAGCACAGCTGAGGAGCAGAAAGCCTTTCTCCCAGCACAGACAGGAAGGAAATTTCCCCAGCCTATGAACTTCTTTGTACTCATGGAAGATGAAGACCGAAAGTCCGGTGTCTGCTTGCAAGATTTTCTCCCCCACTCTGCAACCCTTATGTCAAATTGGATTGTGCAGCACTGGGATCTGGAGTGCCCTGAGATAATCTAAAGCGTATTATTGTAACTGAAGGAGGCAGCCCATGGAAAAAAAAAGGGAAAAAAAAAAAAAGAAAAAAAGAAAAACAAAACCTTGTCTCTGAGGCAGCTGCAGTCCTTAGAAGTGCACTCAGGTTTGCATGCAGAATCCTATCACCAGGGAGAGCTTTTTGACACTGGTTAGAACAGGTGGAAAAAATGCCACTTAATTTTATAATACATTTTAGTGGCTTAGTAAGTCCTTAGGAAGATAAATGATACTGCTAATGCAGCTACGTCTACAGTAGCGAAGATATCTGGTGCCTATTTCCGACTCCTTATGGAGTCTTGGCAGCTGATGGCTTTGGCTTTATCAAAGTGCTCTGCTACAAAGAGCACTCCCAGGAACGATATGAGCTGTTTACAAGAGCAGAATATGGTCCAGAAAATGAGTGGCCGATCCAGGAATGCAAAGACATGCAATTTAAGTGGTACAGAAAAGATGTTTGGCCGGTTTCATTGCTATCATCCAAACAACAATATGGGCCTCTACAGGATATTCAGGCTTCTCCTGCTTAACTAGCAGCTCTGCAGCTAGAAAAATGAGAGAATATTTACTGTGGCAGAAAGACAGAAATTCGCACAGGGATGTGCTAGGAATAGGAATAATTAGCAAACCGCCAAAAGGATAAATACCAAGATCATGCTATTGCATGCCAGCCCTGGGGGGCTTTTCTTCCGAGAAGATGAGGAGAGCTTAACAACTGCACATGCTCAAGGACCAGTGAGTGTCATATAAATCACAAACTTCTGATACAGTGCATGACAATAAGCTTCAGAAAGAGCATTTGGATATATGAATATCTTGTTACCTGGCACAAGAGGGTACTGGGAGGGAAGAGGGAGAGAAAATCCACAGGGAAAATGGTATATTAAGGTGTTTTTTTTTTCTCTCCTTCCACTTGCAGAGTCAAAGAAAAAAGGCTCAGGTCACCTAGCTCATCCCCTGGCCCCAGGCCAAGATCAGCTGGACCTAAACCATTCTTGACAGACATTGCTATAACATGATCTTCAAAATGTCCTTCCCCAATTCCCTGGCTGCAGCCCTCTCCTCCTCGTTGCAACATGCTGGACTCACTCTTCTGAAAATTTCCATCCTCAGCTTTCCTCCTCGCTCCATGATTGAAGCAAAGCCATCCCAGTAAGACCTGCTGCAGCTGATCTGAGTGTCTTTCCGAGGAAGGAATACACACAATAGATTTACCAGAATAACTGGCTCCCATTCCTGAAAAGAGCAGCCTTAAGCCAAGACACGGGAATTAAGCCTTAATGCCTTTAGACTGCAGATTCCTCTGCTCAGAGGCCCCTTCTTTACTAAGCACCATTCATTTATTTTTAATTCATTACAATTCCCCCCAACCCAAAGCCTTGAAATATTTACTTTAGCCTTTCCCCTCAAAACAGCACTGTTTCTAGGAGACAACGAAATAACCTGTGATTCCTCAGCACAAATCAGGGCATTTGGGAAAAGACTTTGCAAAACTAGTCCCTGGCTCAAAGCATCAAGAGTGAAAGGTTCCTGCCATCCCATGCACAAAAATATGCCACTAGTGAGATACGTATATATATATATATATAAAAGCAGATCTTCACCTTAGCAAAAAACAAGTTACCACTCCTGACTACACAAGCAGATAGGATATGAAGGGATGAATAATCAGAGTAACTAATAGGATACAAGAATTTGTAAGATTCATTTTATTCTCCACCAAATTATAAAAAATAATAATAAAACCAGACCTTTTCCTCCACCTTGGGGTTTTCTGTTCCTTCTAGTGATCTGGATTTGGTATTAATATCTCAGAATGCTCCCTCTCTATACCATTGCCTTTACTGACATTGTGCTGACAGTAGAGTCAAGGCGTAATCTCACCAATCATCATTTCATTGTCTACCAGCACAGAAGAATAACTATTTTTTCTTCATTCATTCTTCTGTGCTTTCAGATATATAAGACATGCAGAGACTCTTTGATCAGTATAAAAAACACATAGAGTTTGATCATCTGGGAACATTTCCTTCAGCAATTCAGAATATGACTTCCAGCCCTGCCTAGTGAGCAGCTGCCTGTCATCATGGGAAAAGCAAATGGAAAAATATTATTAGTGTAAGCATATTTGTCAGGACATCTTCCCCACCCGCACATTTTGGTGCGACAGCCAGCAGTCCCCTTCCCCTTCCAGGGATGTCAGCTAAAGAGAGCTGGTGTGGGGCAGATATCGGAGTCATGGGTCTATTATTATTATTATTATTTAGTTAGAAGATGGCTTAAAAGAAAGCAAAATGGAATGCTGTTACAAAGTAAGTAAGCCATACACAATGAGAGCTTAGAACTCTACCACTACCAAACTCCAGATAAATGCATGTAAGTGTATGCACAGAGGTGTACTTCATGCATAGTCCCACACATACATCAGTATCTTACACCTCTTGCTGCGGTACTGGACACAACGTGATCAGACAGGTATTCTTTACAGATTATTCTTTACAATATCTGCTTCTATTTCCGTTCTACCACTACCTCCTCCCCAAGATATCTCAAAGTTAAGAGGCAGGCACAGTGTTAAAAAGTGTAAGAGTTTAAAAGACGAGATGAGTTTTTCCAGCTCATTTCATTTTATGGGATAGAGTCTGATCTCGGTTATTAATGAAATGCAGCACCACTGAACAATGGGGTAAGTAAAGATCTACCCCAACACTTTTCACAGCTGCTTCTGGAAGCTGTCTACAAAGCTGCTTCTGATGTACTGAACAATATGCAGGGCTGTTTCGGGACCACTAGTGGGGATTGAAATGTGTATTTCCAAACTAAGAAGCTCAGGTCTCCATGCCTTGACTTACAGAAGCCTACTGTCTGCACAGGTTGCTCAGCAGCAGGTTTATAATCCACACTGGTCCACTGGTGGCACAGGAGATGACATGAGCAGAAATTGCAGGTGTGCAAACATGGGACTTTTTGCAAATTCTCCTTCCTCTCCCTTTTTTGGGATGTTGATGGGGACAGGGGATTTGGGACAGGGAACAAACAAATGCTGATGCTCCCATGGCTAAGTGGCAGTGCGTGTTGGCCAGGAATTCTTCCCTACCATCCAGAAAAGGCTGGGCTTGTACAGAAAAACAAATGAGTCACGGTATGAAGAGAACAGCAAGGTCTGGGAAGCTCCTGTCACTAATTTACTCTGCAGATAAAAAAAAAAATAAAAAAATCCTCAACACAGAAATAAGGTTTGATTCATCTTTGAGAGAGAAACCCGCCCCGACGTGCAGGAGTTGAAAGATTAAGAGGTACTTGACAGCACTACAGAACAGTTCCCAGTACCAACGTTAATATGGTCAATGCTGTTGCCACAGCAGGGAGAAAAAAAGGCTCATAGCAATTAAATAAGCAGGAGAGATCATTAATGAGGTGCTATAATGATATTTTGTGCTGTTCTTTAAGGTATCTTCATTAAGAAACTAGATCACCATCACTATTTTCCACCCCTACGCTAGCCTTTCTGGCATGGATTCTTCTGTGCTCTTGGACAAGTGGTGTGAGCATTTTTGCCATGCCAAGGCCATGAAATCTGTCATCTTTCCCCGTGATTTATCCCTCTAAGGCTCAGTTGTACACTGCCTGCTAGCCATAAATTGCAAACATGAAAAATGATCCAGCTGCAAAAACTATTTTTGAAAAACCAGGCAGTGCAAACAGCGCTCAGTGTGAGCCCAGGTACCGGCAGCCTGTCTTCAGGAAAAAGCCTACAGAGTGCTTTCTGCAGAGAAGATTTTTCAATATATAACATTCTTAGAGTGCAGGAGGAAAAACTGGTTTAAAATTAGAAGTCTGAAGCATTGCTTCAGCCCTGAGAATGTTATTTAATATGTCTGGGGTCATTAGAGGTAGGGATTTGAAGGAACAACAACATTAAATGTATCAGAAGCATCAGGAGCTCAAATTTCCTTCAGCTTGCTGGATTTTTTTCTTTTTGCTGTATGTGATACATATGCCATTGAAATTCCAGGGTTCACAATAAGTACCAGTTCAAAATACGTTTGAAAAATTAATTACTGTGAACCTGATGTTTTGATACATAACGTCTTCCTTTTTATTCATTACTTTCCTTCCCATCAGTCCAAGAATCATGAATATTAGTAAGCCTGTCCTCCAAATAGTGCAGGAAGCAGGGAAGTATCAGCTCCATTTTTCAGCAAAAGCTGCAAAACACGGAGCTATTAAGGATTCAGCTCTGCCCTAAGCAAAGCACTCTAGCCTCATTAAGCACATGCTTAACTTTGGGCACGCATATATTCAGTGAACTATGTGTGTCCTTGACAGTCAAGCATAGACTTAATACTTCCTTGGAGCTCTTTTGTGCTCAGCACTTTGCAAGAACAAGGCAGTGATGAGCACGGGATCCCAGAAGCAGCTCTGGCTGCTCACGCCATCCACTTCTACACTTACTGTTTTTTTTTTCTTTATCCTATTCCACCCACGACAACAACTACTTTGGGAAAAAAACATGTGGTTCCACCAAAAGTACAAATCAGCTTTGGCCATGGGCTTTGGTGACACCCAGATGTCACCTTGTGCCCTCAGAACATTCAGTACCCAAGCAAGAGCCCCATGCAGAGCACTACAACAGACTCAGCATTTCCCCAAGGATGCCAAACAACTAACTTACGGCACTCTTCCTTCTTCCTCCTCAACTGCCCATGCAAAAGCCAAATATTTAGGGCTTTTTATTCACAGTTAATCAGTTGAGAGCTACTGGACATTGCATTACACTGAGCAAGGTGCCCAAGACTTTGCAGAGAAATTGTTATTGTCAAGACCCATTAGGAGGACAGAGTCTACACTTGGGGACTGACAGATAAAAAAAAGAGCATCAAATTCTCATTTGTACAGCGAGTGCTGCACTGCCCAGCTGTTACCAGCTATGGATCTCCAGGGCTGGACGCTGCTCTCCTGCCTGACACCAACCCAGAGATGTGGGGTCAGAACGGCACAGAGCACCCGAGGATGCAGGTGCCCAGTCCAGCTCGGGGCAGAGGGGGTTATTCCCCTGGAGAACTGCAAGTTTTGCTTGTCCGGCTTGTTTGAATCCCAAATCCCACGAATAATTATGCCACAGAGAACAGCAGGCATGTGGTTACTGCGAGATAATCACTCCCTGGGGCTGAGTGCTTCTAATTCCTCGGAGGTGTGATTTCCCACTAAAGCGCACGCACCCCTGAACTCCTTCCTGCTGCTATTAACATTCCTTAATGTGTGGCAAAGGGTGACGTGCCTCTCTGAGCTGGAAAAAAGATGTAATTGCCTGTTTCAGACTACTTTGTGGTTACAAAAGAAATGGGAATTGCTTTGATATGGTGTGGTATTTCATTGCTCTAATAAAGCAAACTACTCCACCTCCAGCTTTTCTTTAATTTTTCCTCCTGTCTCTTTACTTCTCCAGCTGTCAGTGACCGTGATCTCCATGAAGGTTGGTGGACTTATTCTTTGCCCTGAGCTGCTTCTGGAGTTTGTGGTAACTTCTGCAGTTCATGGGTAACCGTCCTTTTTCTTTCTTAATGGGTTTTCTTCCATCTCTTTTGTGTGTTTTCTTCCCGACAAGAATTTTGCCCAAACAAGGGTTACAGAACAGCACTTTGCTGCTCGTTGTCTCCCCAGGTGTGATGGGACTGGACTCAGGCTGTGCAGGGGCACCAGCCCCATCCCAATGTAAAACCAAGCAACTGCTCACAGCTCTTTGAGGCTGGTTTCATAGATGCTTCATGGACACATGTCCCACCTTGGTTATTCCAGTCTTCAAAGCATTACACGTTTGGGAATGTGGTGACATCACCGGCTTGCCATGTAGAGCATCTCTCAAATAGCTCCTTTCTGGCAGGCAGCTGCCAAGGTGATTTACAAGCCCAAATACTCCAGGGTACTCCTGAACCTCTTGAGCACTTAGGAACAGCCTCGCTCAGAGGATGCCCGGCTTTCCAAGACTCCACAGACCATCTCAGCACCAACCCAAACACTTCGCAGCTCCCTGTCCACTTTCAAGCTAACAGGGTTATTCTCCAACTTGGCTGGCTATATACTGCATGAGTAAGAGGGCACTGGGTTGGGAGCTCTTTTTTTGTAGCCATTTCACAGACCAGTTGTGCCTTAAAAGAACTGTAAAAAAATCTCACTTTCCCTCTACATTTCTCCTCGTCCAGGCTGGAAACCCCCACCGCTAATCCGTGCTTTATATTAAAGGCACTGTGTGAGTCACAAATTACATTGGAAATTACACATCAGGGCCCTTTTAGCTTGCAAGCGTCTGGATAAAGGGTGGGTTAATGCTCTGCAGCCCCCGGGGAGTCACTGCGTTACTCCCGAGGGAAAATCAAGCCATATTAGCATCTCTTCCCTCTTCTGCCTTTACACTGGGAAGGAGCATTTTTATTTTAACCTCCCAGCCTCTGCATGGGCCCTGCTGCTGGAGGCTGCAGCAGGGTGAGAGAAGCAACAGCAGCCCTGCTCTCCACGCAGCCATGAGCCCTCTCCTTGTTTCATCCCCACT
This sequence comes from Anas platyrhynchos, assembly GCF_047663525.1. Lineage (NCBI taxonomy): Eukaryota > Metazoa > Chordata > Aves > Anseriformes > Anatidae > Anas > Anas platyrhynchos. Next base: position 13,632,006 of record NC_092601.1, on the reverse strand, counting down.
AAGGAGAGCATTTTAGGGAGAACCTGGAGGAGAAGGCTTTGAGGAGCATCTGTCACAAGAGCAGTAGAAGCAGGATTTAAAAAGGGCTAATATTGGCCTAACCCTGCTCCTTTTAAGTAAAAAACAAAACTCATAGAAACCTTTGAAAAACACCCAACATGAAAGAATAAAGAGCAGAAGGGTGGCAGAGAAACTGCTCAGCATCACTGCAAGGGGAGCTGCAAGCCAGCCTCTCGCTGGCTTGGCTACTCCCGGCAGCACATCTCAGGGCAATTGCTGTTTTATATAAATATCTCCCATCGAGTGGAACGAGTTCAGTGAACTCCCATGCTCAAGGTGCAGAGAAATATTCACGCTTCGTGGATCACCCAACCGCACACACACAAATGTGAAGCGAAGCTCAGGAAAGGTGTGTGTGTACACACACATGGGTGTGGAGGGAATACATCGCTCCGACGTGACTTGGCTGAGCCCGTGTTCAATGTGAAACAAGTGTGCTCCTTGGAACAAGACTTACAAATTAGTTTTGGCTAATTTAAACCTAAAGGCTTACCTATGCTCAGGTTGTTCAGTAAGATAAGGGGAGATTGTGCTAAAGCATGCAGGGGCTGATAATAAATGCAAAGATTAGGAAAAACGACACAGGGAAGAAGAGAAAAGCAAAAGACAAGAGAGAGGAGGAAAGATCTGCAAAAGATCTGCAGTAAAACATTGTGTGAAATGACACTGTTGCCAATTTATTATTTTTTTTTTTTAAATAACCTGATTTATGACATGCAGCTGCTTTTCTCCAAATGTTCATGTCTGGCTACTTCTCCTGGAATTTTTAACTGTGTTTAAACGTCTACAAAATATGAAGCTTATCTCCTGTACAGTGCGATAGATATGTGTGTACAACCCGCAGGAGTTTTGTGGGAGCCTGGTTCCAAAGAAAGGACAGTGATTTTCCTAAAGCAAGAGACACTTGTATTTCACAGTTTTCCTGCCTTTTAATGTACACTGTGAGGACAAGAATTCAGTGGAGGAAAGTGGTTGCATGAGTTAATCATTGAATTGCACTGTTTCATCCCTCAAGTACTCACTAAGTATTTTTTCTTTGGGTCCGATCCAACTTCCCTACCACTTAGTGAAAGGTCTCCCATTAACTTCAAGGTGAACTGGATCAGGAACAACAGAGGCAGTTCCTAAACTGGGACCCGACCTGCCCATACTCAAATCCAAAGGCCAGCAAAGTCATGGGAAAAGCCCTCACCAGCTTCAGTGGCACATGGGTCAGAGGCAGATTGAAGGGAATAACCAAATGAGCCGGCTGTGACAGCAAACACCCCTTTCTTGTCCATGCCTGAATGTGGGGGACAGAAAACATAACCTTTGCTTTTAGCGTTTAGTTTGAAAATGGCAATGACATCTTCCACAGCTCTTACTAACATCAAGGCAGATATTGTAGGATTAAGCTAGGCTGGGGAGTAGCATCTGAAATTAATATTGGAATTTCAACTCTGTCCAAAATACACTGTTTGTTTGACACTTTCAGGATTCAGATCTTGGATAAAAAAGAATACACAGGCCATTTTCTCGTGTTTTAGTATAGATCCCTGAAGTTCCCTCCTTAGTCATGTCCAATATGCTGCCATTATCAAATGCCTGAGTAAATTCCAGCAAAGCTGAGAGAAGATCTTCATTTTATCAAAATATTGATAAGAATGAAACCTGTATTTTTCGCCTGGGCACTCTGTTTTCCATGCAGCTCACAGGCAATGACTTTATTGACAGAAATGCTCAACAGCAATATGAATGTCAAGAAAGTATTATAGGATTAGTTACAGACAGTCTGACTACTTTCGGACTGAATTGGCTTATTGGTTGAAAGAGGAAGACAGAGGAAACAAAATAAAGTGGGTCCGTTGCTTACCTACAGAAATGCCAGCAAAATGACCGAAGGGTGCAACACAGGATTCTATTTTCTACATTTAAGATGGATTTTTTGCAGATACAGATTTTCTTCCCCAATGTACAGTAAGTCTAGAAACTATAAACTGGATTTCCTTCATAGCAGGCACATAAGCACTGTGGCTCAAGCCTTCACGCCAACAGCAGATCTATTTTTGATATGAACTTAATAGTTAGAGCCTGCCATTAGGTACATGCACGCAGCTCCCCGAGCCACAGCAAGGCTTCCCCTACATCTCGCAGCAGTGGTTTTGCTAATGATTAATGTGCAGTTTTGTAGGTTTAATGAAGACATTGTTTCCACTTATCTACAGGTCAGATGGCAACGGCAAAACAACTTACTTGCTAGATGGCTGCGGATTCCCTGCTGCTATGTCTGCTTATTTATGCACAATGTGCATTTCCAAATAGATGACCATATTAAATTATATGCTACTGCCTTATTATTTCATGAGTTTTAATGGTTTTCCATTCCTTTTATATTAGAAAGAAGGGGTAGTCACTTGTGCTAATGATGTGCTGTTTTACATCTGCATCTCTAATGTTTGTGGAATTTCTTTCTCCATCTGTATCACAGAGCAGTTGAGTGAAAATTGTTGATTTTTACCCTGAAAATAAAGGTGAGAAAACAGGCGGAGGCTTTTTTTTCCTTAGACAGTGAACTCTTTTGGCTTTTTGAACTATTCTACCAGATCCAACAAAAACTTCACCCAACAGCCTCGTGCTAAGCTGAATTCATTCCTGGCTCCTTTGAACCAGCTACAGCTAACCTCAACTCTGAAAATTAATCCATTCCGAAACCACAGGGCAAACACATGCACTCCGTGGGCACCGTGCTCGAGGGATGGGAAAACCTAGGCTGGATTGCCAGGGAGCAGCCACACACTACTTCCAAGCCAGAGCTCCAGGCTGGCCAAAGCCATCCAAGTGCTCGGCACACGGCTGGACAGATGGAGGAAAGCACAAAGATGCATGGAGCTGCTTTGTGGGAGGTTGAAGCCTGGCTCCAAGCTGCAATTCATTGATCTGAAATGGCAGCCCCACTGGGGGCAGTGGGGATTCGGCTTTTCGTCCATGAGCCTGGGGACATGAAGGTTTGAGATCAGACACACAAGCGAGGTCTGGGAGTCTCTCCGTAAAGCACTGCCATGCGACGGGAGAATTTTGCTGCTCCTTTCTAAAGGCACCTACTCCTGTAACGTTATTTCACTAAAAATAACCCAGGCAATTCTAGCTCAAAATGTGATCAGCCCATAAATAGTTAGATAAACTCCTTCCAGGCACATAATGTACTCAATTTCCATTTGCAACACGTACTAAAGCTCTGCTTATGCATAAGGAATGCCTACAAATGGTAGATGGTAAATTTTCCTGCCTTAACATACCAAACACTCCTACCTCACTGAGAAAAAGGACGCGACCGTGCTTTTATGCACCGGCTGATCTTTGCTGTCTGAAAGCTGCAGGAGCGACTGCTATTTTTGCAGAAGAGATATTTTAACATCTGAATTGCAGATTTCTAACAGCAACATGTGCTCTCAAACAAAAACAAGCCCACAAGGAATTTTCTGGGGCCTCATATTTCCCAAACTGCTCAAATTAAGTTTGATTTTCTTTACGGATATCGATGGTGGGTGTATGGAGTGGCAGGGGAGGCTGCAGAGCTCACCATCTCCCCTCATCTCATTTTGTGCCTCTGAATCCTAACCCTCGGCTGTAAATTCAGAGCCCACTTTGATGGATCCCAGTTTGACTACCATGATGTTAAGTTAAACAACAGTCTCATTCTGCACCATAATTACTGCAAACAATTTCATTGTCTGAGCTGTGCTTTGCAGTGTTATGTATTAGCTGATGCTGCTCCTGTCACTGTTCATCACATGAACATTCCTTTTACCTGCTGTGTCTGTGTGTGCCTGAAAGAACCATGGCATTTTTAATGGCATAATTTCCTAGGAAGAACTGAAAAGCAGCACAGCATGGTTTGCATTATTTATATGCTTACTCCTACAAATGGCAAGGAAAATACTGTAGATTTCCTGGAAATAAATATATTCATTATACTGAAGTCTTGTGCATAATAGACTGTATGTCACTGAAAGAATTTAATTACTACCTAGAAAGTATCTTCATTTTGCTAGATTTGTAACAAAAAGACTGTCTAGACACATTTTAATTCAAAGACAAAAGATTCCTTACCCGCCCCAAAATATCCCATGTTGATAAATCTAGAAACGTGCCCTGCTGCTGCTAATCAGGAGAAAATTCTTAGCATTTTTATAGCACAAAATAAATTGTAGATCGAGCCAATTGGGAATACTAATGACAGAAGCCATAAAAAAAATTGTAACATCAATTACGACTAAAGGAAAAAGACTTGCACCATAGATCAGCAGAATATTTTGCAACCGTGCTTCATTTAAGACTATGATTCCTGAACATGATTTGGGAGTTGATTTGCCAAGAAGGATGTTCAGGAATATGTAATTGGCAGCTATGCAATTGTGGTGCTCCTGCAATTCAGCTGTAGCTGCAGAATTAGCTTAGATGGAAGGATGCAGGTCCACTGAACCTACCTGACAAATCCCCAGACCCTAGCTGAATCTTCCAAATCACACCAGAACCAATATAACTAACCTGATTTTGGATAAAGCCTTGAAATAGTGAGTTAGGTTGAGTCCAGACCTAAAAAGTGATCCAGTAGCTTGGATTTATTTTTATGCGTTCCTTATCATTAAGCAGAGGCTAACCCCTGGCCAAGCTCAACAGCCAGATTCCAGGGAAATGTCCATTCCCACCTCCCGGCATGCAGTATTTCTCAGAGGAGGTGACTATTTCCTGCTTTGCACACTGTCATATGCAGAAAAATTAATCTCAAGTCATCACTGTAATTTCACCTTTTTTTTCTAAAAAGAAATGCTTTTTCACATCTTTCCATCCTGATGTAATTGTCATTTTAAAAACTGAGAGGATAGCAAGAGACGTACATTGCAACAGGGGCTGAGACGAGGAGAAAAGCTACTGGAAAAAAAGCAAAAGCCAGGTTCAAATTTCCTTCCCTCCCCTCTTTCCTCCATCTGCAAATTCTCTCTTAGCCTCCAAACAAACAAATCAGCAGGTTTTAAAACAAATTATTTGAAAGATCTTGTCTTCACCCTGGTGCAGAATATATTTCCAAAAGCTGTAAATGATGGTAAAATAATTTCCCACCCATACACACGTCCTCACACTGGACTTGCTGCAGCTCGACTCTCAAGACAGGCACTATTTGGGCACAAGGTGGTTAAATTAAATCTCTCCTCAACACAGAGGAGTTATCCATGTTCAGCCTACAATGTTCCAGCCAAATAATGCTTTGCTAATGATGTCTGCAGTTAGATGACAAATCAGGCTATTTAAATTGCTTCAGCACATACATCCTTTACAGGCAGGGTATCCAGGTAACCATTCTACCACGACTTTGAGGTGGGAGGGAGAAAGCAATAGCTAATTTCTTCAGCTAGGTGGAAAATTAATCCTGAAGAGATTTGTCTGGTTTGTTATGGTCAATTTGAAGAAAATCAATATAAAAATAATTATTTTAAAATGTGTAGTTATGCAAGAAAGGGCAAAATAATCGTCCTTCAAAAATACAATAATGGCTAGGTTTATTTCTGAAAATAATTAAAAATATTTTAAAGTCCTCACTAGGAAGGTTTTCTGTACCTTAATGCATGTTAGCATCAGCATGCTTCAAACAGGAAAAATATCAGCACCGAATTTCAGGAGCAGCTGGCAATCACCTTGTATCAAGCTTACCACTAACTAAAATAACAAATGTTAGATTCTCCTTTCCCTTTTTTTTTGGTTTTCCCTCCCTAAAGTGAGCTCAATAATCATTTAAATACCTGGTAAGGAAATGCTACTGCTGACCAGTATTAGATGCTATTTTGGCTCCACTTGAGAGATGCTTGCTAATGGCCTTGGGAGGCTTTGGGAACATCTAGGTGACATTGGCTGGGGTGCAGTCAGGAGAAATGGTGCCTTTTTCCAGCTTGAGCCTGGGCTAAAGCTTAACTGGGAGTTCAGAAAAGGTTTCTCTGGCAAAAGGGGTGGAATAAGGAAAGGACCATCAGGGTCTGCCCAGTCCCTGGCTCAGCCACATCGTCTGTGAAAAATTTGCTGCTGAAGCCTTCCAGACTTTGCTTGTAGACCATTTTCAAGTATTCACCAGATCTATTTAACAGGAAAATATAAACAACTTCTGATAGCCCTTTCCTTGAAAACTGTTTTGGAAAATATGACTCATTTACTTCTGAAGAGGAGAAGTAATATTTTCTAACACTCCCTGAGGATGCATTTAACCAGAAACTAAGCCAGATGTAGAAATGTCTGCAGAGGTTTTGGTTCTTTTCATATCAAAAAAAAAAAAAAAGAAAAGAAAATAAAAGAAAAAAAAAGAAGCTGCAAAGCAAGATTCAAGGTATTATTGTGTTTTAAAGCACTGTTGACCTTTTGATTACCCTTATAATCAGATCACAGAGGAAATATAGCACATGATCAGCCAGAGAAGGTCACATTGCAAAAGAATGCAGGGGGTCTCATTTTTTAAGAGCTAACGTAACAGAAGCACAAATCTTCCAGTCACCAAAGAGCCTCTCCTGGTTTGGCAATTGCCATGTATAATATCCGATGAACTCCGATGTCTCACTGCTCAAGGATAAAATCCCAGCAGGCAGGGGCTGAAGGAACAGCTACACAGTCAGAGGGAAAAAATCTTGTATTATTACAGCAGCCACTTATTTTATTCACCAGAATTAAAACCTCTTCACAGATAAAAGTGGGGATTTTTTTCATCCCACAAAGCAATTTTAGATTTCTATAGAATCATTCTAAAGCAATTAAAATCCTGCTCCTGTTGACGGATTTGTAGTCCTCGCTCACAGTGATGTCAGGCTTTGAAACTCAGGGCTGTTGAGAGTAATTCTTTGGGGCTTTGGAGTCATTGCTGAGAGCCAGAAAATACCTTCCATAAATACACAGATAGTAAAGTCTTTGGTAACACCAAAATACTTTCAGGACCTGTAGCTCTTAAAATCTAAAAGATACCACAATAAACAATTGGTGCAATATCACAGAGCTCAATACGCTGCAATCTCACCTCTTAAAGTGAGTGAATTTTTAGAGGAAAGAACAGAAGAAAGAACCCAATAATCAAATAAGAGTATGGTGAGATAAGAGGGACCAGGGAGCTCTTAACTGTGTTACTGCATGGAAAGTGATAGACTGGCATTTGCAGGGACAAAAACAAAACAAGAACCCTTCATAAACAAGCAAATGAACAACCTCAACCAGTATTTACACAAAAATGATTCATAGCCCTCATCCACGTAAAGGACTGCATTATACAATCCTGAAAGTAAGCCTCCAGTACTGGTGTTTGTTTGTTTTGGCTTCCTTTTACTTAATAAAGGAAATTATTGTTAAAAATGTAATTGAGATGTCAGCAAAGTGAGGCCATTCCTATTCATGATGATACAGCATTAACGCTGCTGTGTCTGAAATTGCACTGGAGGGATGAATCCTGATACACTACGCTGAATGAAAGGATCAACCCATGCCAAACATTATGGGTTTTAGATAACTCCTGCAATATGGGTACTATATCGATCCCTGAGAAGGTCTCTCTCCTGCCAACAGATGCAGCACATAATAGGAAACACGTAGGGTCAACAATATTGGACACAAAGCTTAGAACAATCATCAGCAAAACACTCATCAGTGATTATGACTATTGGCTTGTCAGCACCGCTGATATTTTATCAAGACTGGCAAAGAACTTGCAAACTGAGGTTTAGGGATAAACGGGATGATTTCTTCTCTTAGACCACAGCTAGTGTACAGATTTGCTGCATTGCTGCCCCTGGACAGGCAAATGCAGACAAAGTTAAATAAAGCTATCATTATCCTGGTGCCTGACATGGGAGGTTATTAAAGGTACAACTGGCAGGAGATAGGGGCTGGCTCAGAATGATTAGAGCCAAGTAATATCTTCAAGGACACCAGCAGAGTCCAGCTGAAGTCAGCACGAGAAGCATTTGTCCCTTCCACTACAGCTCCGGCTGCAGCTGGACTCAGCACTTAGCACAGCTGGGGCTGGAGAGGACAGAGGGGAGGTCACCACGCTGGAGCTAACCTGGACAAGAAAGAAAGTTTTTTCTGTCCTAATTTTTGGCTGAAACCTTTCAAAGCACGGCCAGCCTGAAGGGAGGTATGCAACCATCCACATGCAGAGCTGGGTTGTGTTACAGACAGAGCCGGCACCCTTCCAGAGCCCATCCTACACTGCGGGGAATGAGGCGAGGCGGAAAGGCAACAACAGATTTATTTTTACACAGATCTCCTTCTCTACATTCGGAGTAATAGACACAAATAGTCTCGCTCCTGCGAATCACCTGCTAGAACTGTGACTGTCAGGAAATGAGGGTGGTTGAAGGGGGGGCTGTAAAAGGTGGATCATTAGGCCTGCCTTCTTTATGAGCTTCTGCAGTCCCACAGACAGATGGAGTTGGGAGTACAGCGGAACAGAGGATTCCTTTGTTCAAAGAAAGGACAGGATCCAGGCCCACAAGGAGATCCTCCCTCCCTTCAGATTAGGGGTTAATTAATAACAGTTAATTAATGATCTGTCAATCACCTCCAAACGCTTGAGTGTGTGAGAGAAGCTTCCCTCCGGGCAGTAAGCGTTAAGGCCTTCCCTGGAGTCAGGATTTAAAGAAAGCCCTCCTGACAATTTGTGAGGCCCCAAAGAGGATGTTTAAATCCTTTTATCTCACAGCGCACTTGTGGCACGAGGCAGCCTCTCAGAGGAAACCACCTGGCAGAGGTAGTTAAAAACCTTGCTGCGCTGCTGCCTTCAAGGTGAGCCTCTGGAGGACACTGGACGGTGCCAGGGGCTGGCTGGCACCACCACGTTGTGCATGACGATGGGGAGCTCAGGTTAAAAGCATCTCAGAAACTTGCCTGTCCTTGGTGTTGGAGTGGTATGGACTGGATGGAGCACAAATGCTGAAGGAAGGCTCCCCTACTGCTACCTCCTGCCTGGAAAGAGAGCTCAGTTTCCATGAGCTGTGTCTTCGCATGGTCAGCACCCTGGCTTGTAGGGACACCTTCTCTCTCTCTCTCAGCAAATTAACCAAAAAATAAGTGAATCTAGGGACAAGTCATGGCCATGAATAATAACAACTTCTCCCTGCATAAAGACTTGGTGAATTAAGGACACGGCAGCAGCCTCTCTTCTCTTCAGCTTGCTTAAATGAAGGCTGCTCAAACTCACCCTGTCAGCAGCCTTTGGGAAACGCACCTCTACCAGCACCGTGCCAGAAGGAGATGGGACACCCCCACTGCGAAACACCCCATCCCCAAACCAGGCCCCCCGTCGTGTGCCAGCTTTTCCCACGGTGACTTTAGGAGGGAGCTTGGCCGTGCGTGCCGAGGAGCTTTGCTCCCGCTCCCCCCTGCCAGATGAACACCCCGGGCTCTTGGCTGCCGGGCCATCCGTGCCCATCTGCTTGCATGGCACGGTGCCCGCTCGCAAGTTGTCAGACAATTTCACGGGTGCCAAAAGAGCCTGGATTTGAATAGGTGGCCTGGATACGCTACAAAACCCAGCTCTTCTGCTGGCTGCTAACAGAGCTGGAGCCCCCAGGGGTGCTCGCACCTCCCGGAGCCACGCACCCGCTCCAAATTGATGCTGCCCTGCGGTGCCACAGCACAAACGCGGAGGCTTCGCTGGTGCTTCGGGCAAAGCGTTACTGCCCCAAGTGCTGCAGAAGCTCATAAAATGCAGCTTCTGTCCTAAAACACTCAGTGCACGGCAAAACAACCTCGAGGCACCACGATGCAATCGGCAGTGCAAAAGACTGACTCTGAAAAGCAAAGAGTGAGAGGAGCAGAAAGCCCCGTGGCTGCCACGGGAAGTGACAAGTAGGTCAGGCAGAGCAAAATGGGCATGTTTGGGGCTAAATCCCCACCCATTACCCAGATCTTCTACCTGGGGCCAGCAGGCTGCAAAAATAGACAGTGTTAGCTCCAAGCTGGCTCCAAGAACAGGGTAATTAGGCAGGTAATGAGGAAAGGAAGCTCTCCCCTCCTCTGGCAGTCTGTTTTGCTGGTGTTGGAGCCCTGAGATGTCAGGCTGGCTGCTGGTGTGGATCAGGGGAGACACAGAGGCTTGGGGTGGCGTTGGGACCATGTGGAAAGGGACAGCTGAGCTGCTGCTTCTGCCTTGCCCAGTGCTGGCACAGGTCCTCTTGGCTGTGACCCATCCTGCCAGCAACAGCTCATGGGCCCGGCCAGGCCTCACGTCTTGGTCTTACGGAGAAAAAAAAACAGGATTTTGCTTTAAGCTGTCTGCCATCAGCAGCCCTGGGAGGCAGAGCTGGCAGTGGAAGCACAGCACTGTGCTCCCCTCCTCCCTGCACGAAACCTGGGCTTGTAACATGAAAGGCTGAAAAACCTCTGGGTTTTAGGCCCCGGGAATCAGATTTTCTGCTTAATAAATCCCTAAAGAATCGGATGCAAAAGAGGCTCGTTTGAAAATTTTGGATGGATTGTCATACTGCAGTGATCCAAACAGGCACAAAATACAGGGAAATAAATACAAATGCGTTGCGTAAAAATGCTCCGTGTATCACAAAATAAAATCAAACAAAATACAAATAAGCTATACCAAAAAATAAAGAAAATAATAACAACCTTCACTGCTGTGTTTCCCATATACCTACAGATTAATTCAACATTTCCTTTGCTGCTTCATGCCAGCATACCAAAGCAGCTCAAAATCCATGGACTGGCTGTGTACTGGCATCTGCGTGCAATACTTCTGCCCTTGCAGGTTTCCATGCACAGCTATAGCATTATTCGTTCTCTGGCCCGGTGACCAGCCCTGCATGAAGAAGTCGGACCACCGATTAGCGAGGTTTACAGAAGGGGCTTGAAGAGCTAACAGGATCAGTTGGACTCTGCTGCTCAGAACAGGATCTGGCTTAAGGGCTGGCTTGGGGTATTTTATTATCCACAGTGCATAATCCAGCTCTTTAAACGGCTTCTATTTACAACAGTTTTGCTGTCCCCCCCTACTCTCCAGCTCCCACACATTTGCAGATGCTATTTACTCTGGGTTTCTGCTACTTCTTCACATGCAAATGAGTCTTTCAGGCTTTCTCACTTTTATTTACCCACATGCAGCACATTACAGCAGGGTGGAAAATTGTAAGTTAGAAAGAGAACGTACTAACGGTATTGAACCAGATACTGAAAATGAAAATAAAATTAAAAAAAAAAAAAAGAAAGAAAGTCAGAAATGCCCAGCATGTCCTAAAGCTGTATTATTATCAGCCATTAGGGCTATTTTAAACATACATTTTTTTTGTTTGTTTACAGCAGTGAGTCAACCAACAGCACCATGCCAATGGCACAATCTGAATGCACTCTGTGCACTCTCTTAAGCATCTCAGCTTTGCCAGTGTCCTCATCTCGACTTACAAGACATTGTCACTTCTGTTGTGGGTCCCTCCTGCATGCCACCACTGCTTTTGCCTTGTCACTGGCCATGGGACCTGAACGACTGCCCTCTGCCAAAGCTGGATGTGGGTGCTCAACCACTGAAACTGCTTCATCCCACACAGTTCACTGCTGCTGATTTCCTCCTCCTTAGGGAGCCAACCCTAACTCAAGGAACATGCAGAAATGTTGAGGGCTATAACAAGGTGAGCATTAGAAGAGCAAATTTATTCAACCAAATCTCAACATGAGCGACCAAATCCCCATCTGCACCCTCCAAGGCGGTGGGGATGCCTGGACCACAACGACCAGTGGCAGAGGGGAGTGATGTAGCTCCACAAATGCCTCCAAAAATAATTCCTCCCAAGGGAGGAGGTGAGCACAGCACAACTGATTGCTAGGAGAAACCTGTGCATTGCTGCTCTGGAGAGAAAACACTGCACAGCCCAATGGCTTCAGCCTCTGGTTTATGCCACAAGTCTTGCACAAATCATTTTCCCTCCCTGAATTTCAGCCTCTTGAGCCTAGTTTAAGGATTATAAATTGTAAAGCAATGGAGACAAATTCCAATGAAATATTTCAGGGTAGCAATATCTGCATGTCCCACTGAAAACATTTTGGACATATTTTTTTTGCTTAGATTTACTAAGGGCATCTTACCTCACTGCTACACCAATGAGTCCCCTGTGTGCTAAGCCCTGTTACTTAGCAGTAAATTACAGGTTATGAATTTCATGCCAGCTCTTCCCCTGATAACATTTGCTGCTTTTCTGCACCGCCAATGCAGAGTAAGTTGTGTTAAATAGGAAGGTGAGGAACTAAAAATGAGTCTCTGATTAAAAGACAAATCCACAGGACTGCATTGCTTAGTATGTAGAAAATTAAAATGGAGAAATAGCTTGATTAAAATCAGACACTGAAAATGCTTCTTTCCTAATACACTCTGGTAACAAGTGAAAAAAAAAAATAGCTGCTGCAGTAGCTGGCTTTTAAAGAAGAAATAAACAGCATGTCTCTGTTCCTGAAGACTAATTAGTGAGATTCTGCAAGCATTTAGATAGAAGAAGGCTAATCAATAGCTTCATACATGCAGACACTTTGCTACTGTAAAATATGACTGCCCACCCATCTCTCTCTTAAAAAGGTGATATGGGGCTGGTACAGCCTGTACCTGTGGCCTTTTGCGTGTAAGACAAGAGCCAAAAAAACACATTGAGCACCACGCTATCATCCGCAGGAAAAACACCAAGTGAGGTGAAGTAAAATGCAAGGCTTTAATTATTAATGCAAAAACCTCGGACACAGAGATCGTGGGCTGAGACTTCTGTGAGCTACTGGGTAAAGTCTTCTCCTGCCAGGAGCTGGATATGCCACAGGGAGGTGATGGGAGAGGGAATTTTGGAGAATTCACTGACAGCTGTGGAAAGCAGCTCTCAGCCCCCTGGTATGGAATGGACTGAACCCCACAGACGAGGTGGCACCCAGCATGACACCACTGGGACACTTATTGCCCCATCCCACCACTGGGCAGCTCAGCTCGGGACAACACAGCAGAGCCACAGCCAAAAAATGGAAAAGAGGTTTGTTTTCCCTGTCCTGGCTGGTGAAACACTGCTGTCATGCATCCCTACAGACTCTAATCAGAATGGACAACCTTTGAGCTACCTGGACTTTGCAGACTTTGACTCTGGGGTCATTTCATAAACACACTTGCAGAATTGGAGAACAGATTGCTCTTGGGCTGGATGGGATTGATCAATATTTCAGGCAGCAGTTGCTGAACTGTGGCAAGGGGAAATGCAGCACACACTGGCAGACAGAAGACTGAGTTTCATTGCTGTCCAGGGCTATCAGTCAGCATCAATCCCCATCCAACTCCCCTTGAAGTCACTGCAAATTTTACAATTTGCATAAATGAGACTTGGACCACAGGCACTGCTGAGTGCTAAAACACAATTTGCATTGAAATACTGAAGTATGTTCTGATGAACGGGATTAGTTATAAAAGAGAAGAGCAATTCATGCATAATACACAGAAAGTTGAAGAACCAAAATACTACATGGCAACCTCTACTTTAGGACCACATTCAGATTTCATGCACTTTAAATATCGAGTGATATAATTCATCCAGCTTACTCCAGGTTTATTCCTGATGTAATCACAATCAGAATCTGCATGTCAGTCTGAGTCAGGTAAACATTTCAGCACGGATTTGGTAGGCAAGGATTTGAATGTATCTTTTAAAAGCACAAAATCTCATGGATGAGGTCCACAGAATATCTGATTATTGTTTGTTACTTCGAGCAGCAGAAAAGCATTTCTTCTTCATGACGCAATGAGACAGCACTCCTCTCAGTTTAAAATACACTTATATAAACTAAACACTGGGATTACTAACATCAGCCTTTCCCACTGGTTTATTCAGCCTTGGGTCTCCAATAACACACCTCGCACAAAACCATAGATCTCCAGGGAGCTGTGCAGTAAAACAGCTTAGGGACAAAAACCAAGTGACAATCCCAACTGGCCAGGTTCATACTTTGACGAGCATCTGCTCTGTTGGGTTTCACACGGCACATTCCAGCATGCCCAAGTGTTAATCCTGGAAGGCTTCTAGAATAGCAGCTACTGTATGCATATCTCACTTCTGTAGCTGCTCAGAGAAAACATTGCAATTTGATTTAATTGCCATGTTGACTTATAACAGTATGTTTATACTGGATGCCTGCCAGCTGAAATGCAACAGGTTTGCAAAATGTATTTCCTCAAAACAGCATGATATGCAATGTAATAAGGAAAGCAATCTTCCAGCCGCCCTGATGCTGAAGTTCATTTCAACTCCTCTGACTTGGAAGCAATGCTACCAAGTCAGAGAATTACACTGGGCTAATTGATATGATAATCAGGCCTAGAGGCTGACTTTCACAGGTACAACAGCCACACTGCAGCTTTGGGAAGGGAATATGACTGTAGGAAATGAAGGCGATTAACAGTTGTTTGTATTACGAGGGTTGTTTGCCCTATTTAATATCCCTATCAAAAGATGCATTATTTGTTGAGCACTCCAAAAAGGAAATCAAAGAGAAACTTCAAGAATGCTGATAATGCCTTGTCTCTATAAGTACGACATTTAAAAGACGATAAAAAGCTGTGCTTTGCCAATCGAAACAAATATATTATCTCTCCCATGACCTTGGTTGCTAGATTTCAGCCCATTTAACAGCCCCCATGTCTTTGAGCTACAGGAACGTTACAGAAGCTAGAAGGCAAGTGTGCTGCTTGTGTTCCTGTAAAGCACCTGCTTTGTATGATGCCGTGACTACCATCTTATCTGGAAGTTGGCACTGGGATGGGTCACAACTTTGAGAGCTGCAGGAGCAAGAAGACTTGTCTACAGTGGAAAAGTGCCCCCTGCTAGCCAACACTCCAGCAAAATGGGTCTCAGTGTGACGCATTTCTTCTGTAAAGTTCCAAAGGAAAAGCTTCTGCAGTTAAATTGTTAAATTGCAATCAATATTTATCTTGCAAAATACAAGAGACCAATGGCACTGTTGCGCAGTGCACTCACAGCAGCGAGTTTCAGGAGGAATAACAGGGGCAAAGGGTACAAACACAGTGGTCAGCAAGGTTGGATCAGTTTATAGATGAAATTTCATGAGATGATTACCTGTGATTCAAGGAATCTGGATTTTGCGACCCTAAAAGTCTCCTCTGGCCTGATATCACCCTGATGCTAATTAATTCTATTTTATTAAAGACTGTAACTGCAAGCAGCAGACACTGAAAGAAGCAGCCACGTGGCTCTTACCAATCCTGCACTGGGACTTGTAAAAACAGAAGGAGAAAAGAAAAAAGATGTTAAAAATATCAGGAAAAATCTGAAGTTGGAACAGAACTGGCTTTAATCTCAGTTTCAGTCAAAATTGAGTTCACAAGATACAGTAGTATTTCTTCAAATAGAACACATGAACCTCAAAGATTTTCTAATGAATACCCTTTCTACACATTTGTACAAAGAAGCCTATAAAACTGGGAATGAGAAATGCCATTGTTAAAAACATACCACTGGACACTTTTCTCACAACTCCTATAACAGGATATCATTTTCTATTTGATTCTATTTGGCTTCTCCATAAGGAACTGGAAAAACCTCTCTGAAAATCCTGGCATCAATAGGAGTCCTGACACTGACTCTGCTGGAGCAGAATCTCCCCCTTCAAGAATAAAGCCTTGGGAGGAAAAAAAAAAAAAGTGTGTTGGTTTTGTTGCTGAGCCAGCTATTTAACTCCACCAGCTAGCAGAAACAAAGGGAAACTAAATAAAACTATAAAGCACATGTTCTTTTTGGACAAATAAGCCAAAACCCTTTGAAATTTATGGCTCTACACCATCTCTACCTGCTAAGTCATACAAAAAGCTGTGGCTGCAGATACCAGCGATCATGTAAATAAATTTTATTATGTTCTACAATACTAATACAGTTAGACACACTAATCATGGGAGAAGGGGAGGTTGCTATTTTTTTCCTGTCCCATATGGTAATAATCTTGTATGATTGAACTATTATGAGCTAAATAAAACTACACATTAACTGTAAGATACATTGCAAATACATTAAATCTTCCCTGGAGTTTTAGCAAATATTCGCTTTTTCTATGAGGCATTTGGAATTAGCAAAGGAATCTACACTGGGCCATATGATTTATAAATAGATTTGGCTTCCTCTGCAATCCTTTATGGGCAATTATTTCAGAAATTAAGATGCAGAGCCACAGATAAATAAAATAATTGCAGCTGATCAGGCTTTATTTACTGCTATCACATTTCCCTGACTGCTATGCTTCCCGCCTCTCATTTGCTCCACTACCCTGGATCGATGACCAGATGAAGAGTTGTCAGTTAATGTCAAACACTGAGCAAAAAAGGTGCCAAAGGCAGATTCTGTTTTCCCCATTTCCAACCCCTGTCTGTTTTTTTCCAGAGCTGGCTTGCTCTCTGGATAAATTCAACGTGGAATTAGGAGGCTGGGAAAGGGCAGAGCAAGACCAATGAGTTCTGCAGGGTTTCAAGCGACTTGCCAGGGACTTGTTTTGCTGCCACTCTCCTTCAGAAATCACTGCTTGAAGTCTGGAGAACTGCCCTTCCACAAGCAGACACCTGGCTGTGTCAGGCAAGGGTTCCCATGGACTCCCCGTTCTGCAGCTATCCTGCTCAAAAAGGGTATTCAGTTTGGAAGGTGCTGAGTACAGCTGTGTATAGCAAAACCAGTTTTCCAGGTAAATTAAATTAATTGAAACCAAGTAAAGACTGGCCTCACACCTGCATATTACCCTTGGTGGATGTCACACCATTCAGTTTTCAGCACTTCAGATCCCGGACAGGGTAGAAAACACAGGTTTATCAGTTTTCCTTAGGATCAAGCTTGAAATCCTACTAATGCCAACTCTATTCTCCAAAAAACTTTGGAGCAGTTCAGTTCAACAGAGATGTAACTCCTACGGCCTCTCCCAGCACTGAAGGGACAAACTCAGGCCCCAGTCTTCACAGAATCATGATGTTTCATGCTCCCCAAATTAAATTATTACCTTTTTTAATGATGCTTGCACCATCAGTGTTGATGGCCAGACTACACTTAGGAGACGTGTGGCCCTGATCGGTGACTCTCCTATAGCCTCCTGCCCTCAGAAGGCACAGCCAGCTTTGTGAAGCCTGGATCAGAACAGCATCCTGCAGAAAAGAGGGAGCACCAGAAGCAGCCTGGGAAGTGCCTAGGGACTCGGTAAGGTCTTGCAAGAAGTCTCATAGCTTTTCTTTTATTCTTTTTCAGTTCAAGACCACTTATTTTTGTATCAAGAATGGATGCTACAAACACTTCCAAGAACTTCATCAACAACCATTCGTAAGCTGGTGAAAGAGGCCAATGGGACCAGATGCCAAAGGAGCTAGGAAGATTTACGCTAGCTGAGCATCTGGCTCCCTGCTCACTGCTACCAGAATGAAGACAAATGCTTGCAAACATAGTTATTCAAAATCACTAATGTGCTCAGCAACGATCAGCACAAACACAGCAGTGTTGCTGCTGTAAGGTGTGGTGCCTGGGAACACAGCTGCTGAATGTTTGAATGCTGCTTTTTCCAGATGTGTATTTAATGCAAAGATCGGTGAGAAAACAGGGTGTTGCTGCCCTTTGAATCAAGCAAAGGGAATGATTAAGACATCATCATCTTTTGTTGTTGCACTGGTGGATGGTGGTAATTGCTTCTATACAGGAAAGTGGCTATACATCTATTGTCATCCATCATCTTGCCAAGCCTGTGTATAGTACAGTAGAAGCAGTAAAGTTTTGATTTAACCTCATTAGCATTCCTCGAATTACAATGTCATACCAATGATAAAGATTGAAATTATCTGCCTCTCAGCAAATGGAGAAGAAACAAATTTCACACTGTAAAAAGCCACGGTAAAAACCATACTTCTTCCTAGTACTTAAAAGCTGCTCAAACCTGCTCAGTTGCTGGTTTGCCACGTGGGACAGGAGACGGCTAGGAATTGTGCTTAAATGCATCGAACTTGCAAATGTAGGGCGATGGACCCATGGAGTAATAGATCATGGAGTAAATGATCTAAGGATTCAGAGCAGAGGGCTGGGAGGGGAAGGGAAGATGCTGGCGTAGATGCTCTCTGATAGCACGTTGCCTCTGACTTCTATTATCTGTGATTCCTCTTAACTCCCCTAGGGAATTATGGTTCTACCAGAAGCATGGAGAAATTTGCACGGAATTGGGGAAATAACAGGGAGGCACCTGGCTTTTGCACAAATGCCTTGCAAGCTCACACAATTTCTGTGTGAATACCAGGACACATGCACACAAGGTGAGTTCTTGCTCAAACTTGAAGGAATTAGGGTCCAATTATTTGTCCCTCCTGGCAGTCAAAATAAGATTAAATAAAATCTGTACTTGTCTGAGGTCAGTCTACAGCAAAATCTATAGTATAATTGGGAATTTATCTCAGTTGCCAGCCAGCAGCTTACCCCCTGAACTGTGTACCCCGCTATAGCCATAACAACACCAATACATACTTCAAACCACCCATTCTGAGTTACTCTACTCTTTTATGGACCATCCTAGAGGAAATTAATGGATCTTCCCTACAGCGGGAACAAAAGAAGGAAATGAATTTATTATTCCAGTGGTACCCTTGACACAGATATTGAGTAGCTTCATTAAACATTTTGCAGCCCTGAGCGTCTTTGCTAAACCCTCTACAATGAGCACAGAGTCATTTTCCTTATTACAACACAAACATACAGGTCAGGATTCAGAACTCATTTACATCTGCTTTATATCTGAATTATCTCTCTGATCTCAGTGGAGTCTGGCCATCCTGATACTGGTGCAAAATCAAGTCTGTATCATCCCAGTCCTTCCCCTTCTCTCTAGATTATCTTGCAGCATCACTCTCAAATTTCACAAAGTCAGCATAGCCACAGCCAAATGACTAACGCAGCCCTTTAATACAAATAACAATAAATCAATGGATTAAATTATAATTTATCACACAAATGCTTTTTAGGTCTTCCCAAAGCTATTCGGAACCATCTCTCATATCTAGTCATATTCCTTGGGGGGAAACTAACACTAGATAGAGCTCAGGCCTGCAGAGTAAGATTACATAAGAAAGAAATGCTGAAACCACCCTATATTTATGATGGGAGATTTCACAGAGATCTGAATAACATTCCTGAGAAGACTGTAATGTATATAAGAAACCTCTTCAGTATCTCTTTCAAAGACCAGTCCAGCAAGATAAGGTTTCACTACAGCCCGAAGCTCTACATCCAGCAGCAAATCTAGAGAACTAGCCACACCAACCCTGAGCAACACTAGAGCAAACTTCTAATGGCTGAGAAAATGACAACAGAATATTCCACCACAATTTCACATCACAACACAGCCAGACATTTTTTCACTTACTTCATTGGTTTGAACAATGCCTGTCCATAATTCTGGAACGTCATGATCAGCTTCAGTTGGGTGCCTCCTGATTTCATTGCTGTGGGAAAAAACAAAACCACTTTAAAATGTTACATGTGGGTCTACTTACATTCAGCTTCCTTGAAACAAAACCACATATCTTTGCTCTGGATTATATGCAGCACTGCAATATCTGAGCACCAAGAAGGGTAATACTAACTGGACAAGAATTTTCAAAAATTATTCAGTCAGTACAGAGTACATGGGACGGCTTTGAGCTGATGACTAGGACTAAAAATGGATGTATGAACACCATAAGCACCTTAACTGAACAGCATGTACAGGAACAGCTCATTGGAGCCTTGTTTTCTCTATCTTCAACAACTTTTGGACTTCCTGCTAACAAGGGACACACATCGGGAAAGGAAATAGGATGTCTTCAAAGACAACTGTGGCTGGGATTACAGTGAGGTGCGCAGCAGACATCTCCTTAATTAAAAGTATGAACAGATACTAGAGCAATCTCTGATCTCTGCTGTGATTTTAATAATGACTGCTGAGCAGTAGAGATATGTAAATCCATCTCCTCTTTGTACAGTGGCAATTTATCCAAGCCCATCCACTAACTTCCAGGGGATCCCAAGGTGGTTCCTACATGTGAGCAGAGCTGTGCAGAGAGGGTCGCTGGCTCATTTGGGGGGGCAGGAGAGGACACGTGGGGGTGGCAAGTGCCGTCCACACCGTGCACTAAGGGCTCTCTCTGCTCAAATACTGAATGCACTCCCTTCCCAGCTGGGAGCTAATAGGAATTTAAGACTGACAGTCATTCATACCAATCTGTACAATTTGGACAATATCATGTTAACAGCCAGATTATAGTGTTTTTAAAGCCAGAGTCTTTTTTTTTTTTTAATGTAAGAGTTCCTAAAACGCATTTGACTTGATGATAAGGTTACTAAAAGTGGTAAATATATACTTTGGCAAACCAGCTGCTTTTTCACAATCTCAATCAAAACTGCTTTGAATAAATGAAATGACCCATAGCCTGACTCCTTAATTCACTTCAGCATTTGGAGAGCCATGTCAGTCCTGTCTGTGGGGATGAGTCAGGCCTTTCAAAATGCTTCCCACGAATGATCAGATAATCGATCCCTTTCTTTGCAGTTCTGACAAAACCTGTGTCGACTGGAGAACTACACAAATGTCAAGTTACCTTGCTCCGTAAATTTTGGCTTACAGCTGCCCTTGTTTCACCTTTATAGCTCGCACATTTTCTTCCTCTAACCAACACCATTAACCACACTTCCTTTTTAATTACTCCTCACTGTGCTTTATTACTGATAGGTCACCGTCTCTCTTTCAACCCTTGTAATCCATATTTTTGCAACAAAATACTATGCAAATCTGGTCAGTCTGATTCTACTTCCACTAGAATAAAATCCCTCCTGCCTTGCTGTTTTGCTGACCCCTGCCTTCTCTTACATTACCAATTTATCCCAAAGGAACAAATAAATAATTAGAAATTAAAGGGCATCAAATAACTTGTACTGAACAGGTAAAGCAGAAGCGTGTGGTTTTCATATACTAAATTCCCTCTCTTGTGCAGAGCAGGTCAGTTATCTGTACCAAAGGGAAGGACTTGGCTCCTTCTTCTACCTAGCCCAAAGCCTGAAGGCAAAGTAGAAGCAACAAACCCCCAGCCAAAAACATGTATGTGCTGCCCTAGGACCATCTCAGCCTAGCCATTCACTCTGAAAATGCTCCTGGATGGTTTGAACAGCAGAATCGAGGTAGAACTGCCCTTGCTTCATGCCCGCATAGATCTACAGCCATGCCATGGGCCTTCCCTGCCCAGCTGCTGCCAAAGGTGCAGAATTTGCCTGGCTTTTTAAGGCATAACCTGCACTTGCACCCCTGTTCATGTGGGATAGCTCCATATAGGTCAGCAATGTCAGTCCCAGTACCAAAGGGCAGACTTGTGTCAGGTGTAATGCTCCCCAGCTCCACCAATCTCAATAGAGCTGCTTGCAAACGGCTCACACCAAGTGAAAACAATGTTTTTTTGTTTGTTTTTTTAATCTAAAATTTATACAATTTCTGCTTTCTGGTTCAATTATGAGGAGCTTAGGGCTTAGACCTTGACTCCCACTACGCCTTCAGACATGTATGTCCAAAATGTAGCAAATATCCCATAAGCCCATCAGAGAAAAGGGAAGGATAGAGCCTATTTTGAAGTACAGCTAGGAAGCCAAGGCTTTGGGAAACCACAGCAATGCAAAGAAGAAAAAAGGATGTTCCAGCATGCCTATTTCTAAGCACAGAGCTTCAGATACATTAAGCCGACTGGTTTCTCAGCAAATTGAAGCCACTCGACAGATAATGATTTTGTTAGCAGCCGAACTCAACAATGAGTGTGTCATCACCGAGAAGGGAAATGTATGAAGAAGATTAACAATTCAGCATAATTCTTCCATGAGACACAAAGGCCTGGTTTCCTGTCAGAAAGAATTGAGCTGAAGTAAGACAAAAGCATCTCCCTGGTCTTTTAAGATCCATCTTATTGTATTGCCTTAATTGGTTGCAATAGTAGCCTTGACCAAACACGAGTTTTGCTGGGATGCTGTCCTCCTGCTGCTGCCAGGAGAAAACTTCGGGCCTCCCCGAAGCAGAGGGTGACATCGGTGGGAGCGGCGCTGCATCGTGCCTCATGGCAGGGCATGCTGGCAGCCGCGTGCACCATGGACAACACCACATGCCAGAGCTCAGTGCTGGCTTCCCTCCACACGCTCCAGGCTCACACGCAGCTATTCCCACTTCAGCCGGTTGTTCTGTGCTGCAGATGTGCTGGGCAGGCTGGTGGGGATTCAAAGAGGCCCTGCAAGGCCAACACCTACTGCTGTACTCCCTGCACTGAGGGAAACACCTGGTGCTGGGCCCGCCAAACTGAAGAAGATCCTTCACGCATCTTTACATGACACGGATTTGGGAGTGGGGCCTGAGGAAGGCCACCAGCTGCCCAGGGTGCCCAGCTCCTGGGGGTGGCAGTGCTGGAGAAGAGCAGGTCTCTCTGGAGATGACTTACTTAGACTTCTAGGTCTGGTACACTCCTTGTTCCTTCATGTTACATCTGCATACTAGCTTCCCTCTTGTTTTCTGAGCTGTTTTCCTTCAGGATCTCCCCTTCCTGCTCACACCTCAGTTAGACATGTCCTTCTGGCCATGACGACCCAACAGCAGGACCCCGTCACCTCCCAGGCACTGAGCCTGGACAACATGGTTTGGTATCTGGAGACACCCTTGTGCTGTCACCTACTGCCCACATGAACACTTCTGAAGAATTTATAATACCCTGGAGCAGAACACACAATTTTCTGAAAAATAAGACACTACACCATTGCAAACTGTCATGGCTACAATCAGCAGGCTTAGATATTTTTAAGAGGGTCTTACAATGCTGCTCTGACTCCAAAGGGAACCTTTAGTCATGCTCTGAATTTATGTTTTTTGTTTAAGGTTTCTGCACGAACTGTAACATTACAGGTCATGAGCAGCTCTGGGAAAATATAGGTACCTCAAATTCTCTCTTATACACCTCCTGGACATGCTGGCAAAGCATTAGAAACAAATCCCAATGCAACCATTATTTTTTATTTCCAGGCTACTCAAAGTCTCTCTTTTCCCCCCAAAGTAGAAAGCAAAAGAATGCAATGTTAACCTTTCCTGTTAACCCAGGGCAAGAGCTTGTGGATGTGATTAGAAATCTTCCTAACTTCAGAAGGCTTTGCAAAAACTCCCTGGGATATCCTTTTGCTTGTGTGTCTGAGAGATTAGGGTTTTGTCCAAAGATCAGTGATATCGGTGAGATTCTTTCTGTTTTCTCTGATGGACTTTGGAAAAAGCCTCTAAAAATCTCTTCTTCATTTACATCTAAAGAGAGTGTTGGCACAGTACATAGCATGTCTGCTCCTTCCCCCATCTTGTCCTCTCCTATTCCTTCCGAAAAGTC
This sequence comes from Anas platyrhynchos, assembly GCF_047663525.1. Classification (NCBI taxonomy): domain Eukaryota; kingdom Metazoa; phylum Chordata; class Aves; order Anseriformes; family Anatidae; genus Anas; species Anas platyrhynchos. Next base: position 13,608,530 of record NC_092601.1, on the reverse strand, counting down.
ATCGGTACATGACCTGAATTCCCCTTCCAATCCACGGATACCATCAATATAAAAGAAGTACTACCAATTATCTCTCAAGCATGTTTTTATACTTGTATGCTAATTGAGTTCTAGCTCCCTCTTCTAAAGCATTTGGTACAAACTCTAGTAGGGACCCAATGCTGCCCAAAGTGATTTGACTCAGAAGGACTTGGAATTGGAATTGATCTGGCTTTCCAGCTCCTCAATTTTGCTGTAGTACTCTCATCTCTAGAGTGTATGCTCTTCTGATGGAAAGAAAAAGTCCCAATGGGACCTTTGAACCTTTTTTTTTTGGTCAGAGTCCAACAAACATTTGAAAATGTATTTATTTATGCAATGCTAATGCCTGAGCAGTGAGGTCCAGTCAAAGCCTGGGATGCACAAATGTCTGAAACAAAAGTTCAGATTCATTTTGGATTCCTATTTATAGACCAAGCTTAAATCTAGCATAAACATGTTTATTGGCTTTAACAAGCAATACTCTGCCCCAGGCTAGAGACATGGCCCCATACAAGCGGTAAAGAACAGATTTCAAAATAAATTCAAACTCTCATCATCTCTTAATTTGTTCTGGCTCAGCCAATTCTGCTAACTTGTTTTTAAAGACCTTTCTTCCTTTAGTCAAGATAGTATAGACTTCTGGAAGGGAAGAGATCCGCAAAACCATTCAAAGACCTTGTTGTACATTTTAAGTCCCCTCCTTTCATCTGGAACTGTACATTTAATCAATCTGTTGACTCTTGGCAGATTCACTGTTTCCTTATACAGTAAATCAATGGTGCTACAATTCATTATGTTTTTCAAACGTTCTCAGCAGCACTATTTTTTCTTTCCTTTGGATGAGATTTTTATAATTTCCTTTAGTACCGGAATTTAGGTTCAATATTTAGTGTCTTGTCTTTTTTTTTTTCCTGACTTGAAGCAGAGTCCACCTTACTTAATTGCAGCATTTCTTCACTGCATGAGTAATCTTGTGTGCTTGCTTTCTAATTACTGTCTGTACAAACTGAAGGCATTGCAGGCTCATAAATGAACTCAGTCAGGTAATGTTTCCAAACCTTTCCAGCCAGAGAATTTAAAGAATCAAAAAATAAAACCCAACTAACTAAGCCCAGCAAACACAAAAGCCTGTTCTGCTCAACCGCAGTCCGACAGCACAGCGCTTCTGGACAGAAATACAAGAGAGATGAAGACTCCACTGTCTCTACAATGCACCATGCCATATTCGTTGGTAAATTGCTGACAGTGCTGCCACAATTATGCACAGACATTTTGTAAATATGCAAGAAAACAGATAACTATGGTTATTTATGCATGCAATAAACAGTTATGAAAGGCAAACAAAATGTGCAGTTGCCTGTGCATGTGCTTCTTCTGAAAACTGTTTCAGTGCTCAATGGAAAACAATTCTCTCTAGGCTCCTATTTATGGTGGGAGGAAATTTTCACTGAATTAAATCAAATTAAGAGCTATCCCTTTATGCTGCACAAAATGAATAGGAAATACTTATATTGATGCAGGGCACAGAACACATCCTCAGCTTAAAAGCTCTCAGTAACCCTGTCCTTTCCAAGGCCAGCTCTAGGTGTCACTGTGGGAGCTGAATGTGATACTCCTTCCCATCCATGGATTTGTTCCATTTAAACTTCAACATCAAGAAAATGTCACCTTGGTGCTCCCTGCTCTTGGGAATTGCTTCTGTCACCGTTTTCATTTTAAAACAACACTGCACATTACAGAGTCGTGTGAGCTGTTCTGATAGATGGTGCAGGATCAGTCTGGTCACCACTCTCCCCCATAAATAATGCAAGCAGAGCAGAGAAATTACGACGTGGCTAAGAAAGCTGTTTAGCTGCAGTTTGGATCTAATTACTGAAGGTATCAAAAACCCGCACAGCAAATCACCTAATTCTATTAGAGCCACAGCAAATCTGAACAGTGGGAAAAGACTGGACAAAGCAATATTCTGTTTCATGTAATACATGTAAGCCTGTATATTTAATTGTCCTGCTTGCAAAAAGAAGCCTGAAGATTTAGTGTTATGAAGATTCCTATTTATTTTGTACTTCTAACCTAGAATATTTGCAGCTTTCCTAAAAAAAAAAAAAAAAAAAAAAAAAAAGCACAGAAAGCAAAACAATAAAAAACAACCCTGCAGAAAAGAAAAAAATAACAACCAGACAAACTGGAAAATATGCAGGAATATGCAAAAGACTGTAAAAGTCCTATAAATGTTCTTTGGTCAAATATATTACTCTTTATTAATCAGCTTGCATGCTTTCGAATCCCTGCTGCGGCTCTGCAGTAAAGCTGAAAAATGGCAGATGTTATTTAAAAACATATATTTTTAAACACACAAAGAATTTGCAACATGAAGGAAAAGATGCTGCACTGTGTATTTTAAAACAAACAAACAAAAAAGTGTATTAACAAGATGCTCTTTCTTGTTTTGCAACCTGACTGAAAGCCCCTGAAATCCCACAGTCAGGCTGTGGATGCTACCAGCTAAATTCAGATCCTGACATCTTTACATAAGCAAAAGTCCCCTTCCACCTCCATCTACTTAATTTTATACTGGGTTTTCTGTCCAGGAATCATTCCCTGACATTTCTCACAGTGACTGATACCTATAGCTAAGGTACTTCATATTTTAGCTTATGGAAATAATACTGAATCACTGCTAGAAACCACAGCTCTGTGTTTTTGTGCTAGAGGCATAAGAGGCCCTAAATTGTTGAAATACTAGCAAAGAGACAATCCCGTAGGAAATGATTGTTAACAATCATCAGTCTTCCTCTGCAGGCCTGTGGCCCTTTCCCCCTGTTGATCTCAAAGCTCTATCAAAATCATAATTAATGAAAACCTCACGACACATCTATATGACACATTAGGTGAAATCATGGCCCCAGGGAAGTCAATGAACAAAAGTTCACTGACGTCACTGCGGTCAGGATTTCACTCCTATTTCTTATTACAACAATTTTGATGCCAGGTTAACTGAAGCATAGACAGGTTAAGCAACATGCCCAGAAGCTTAGATCTAGAAAAAAACAAGTACTAACTTATTATTTCTCATTCCCATCTCCCTTCTCCTACCAGCTTGTACGTCCCTACTTCAACCTTAACTGCTCACAGCTCTGCAGAAGGGACAGACCTCATGGCCCCAGTGCTGCTGAGTTTGCTGCAAATGCTGCTCTCCTCCTGCACAGCCGATACCGCTCAGCTCCAAAGTGTACAAGAGGTAAAATGAGATTGATACACCTAGCAGACGTGCAGTCTGAAACGCCGCTACAGCCCATGCATGTTGTGTACACCTTAATAGCTGAGCCAAAAGATGGTCTGGTTGAGCATCACCTCCGCAAGGACCTGGGGACAGGCTGGTCACTGGTGCCCCAGGGCTCTGCTGCACTCTGCAGTGGGCAGGGAAGGGCAGAGCCTGTGTCTCTTCCTCCTTTCTCTCAATGGACATGCTCTAAGTGCAATGCTAACACGCCTGCTGGGAAAAGCTGGCTCAGTCCCCATTCACACGGGTCACTAACACTCCAGGAACCATTAGGTGCGTCAAGGGAAAATCAGACGGGCCAGGTCTGTCCCACGCCCTCGCTGCGCAGACTGCAGGAGCTCGGGCAGTGTGCTGCTACCTGCAGTGGCACGTCTGAGCCAGGGATGGGAAAATACATGGCTCGATTGTCACACCTGTGCTCCCTAATTAATCATTCCAATCCAGAGCTGTAGGAACAGAGAACTCAGCACACGTTAATAAATGAGCCTGTGTTTGCCCTTTTTCATGAGCCCAGGTGTCCACTGGCCCCTTCCATCCAAGATGGGGAATGGCAGCCGGGCACCACAAACTGTTTTATCCGAAGCCTGGCAGAGCTCAGAGCTGAGCACAGCCAAGCAGCAGCTTGATTCACAGGGCAAAGCTCTCCCATGACATTCCACCTTTCCCACCTACTCCATCCAGATCAGCCCACTCTTGACGACTAAGGAGCTCCCTTTTTCCTGCCCAGGAGTTGCTGAGATTCACATGATGGAAAATGTAAACCTTTGGCCTGCTCGGTGCTATTCTTGCAGGGACCATTTCCTGCTGAAGCCAGGGGAAATTTTGCCTTGCAGGGTTAAAGACCTGGTGACCTCATCCCGTGGTGGCAATGTACAATCAGCAGTTTTACAGAGCTCCTGCTATTTCATCCCTCTGAAACGGACTTAGCAACTTTGTGGTCAGCACAAGTAACTCCATTTTCTCTGTGACCGGTGAAAACTGCTGGCTATGCTGCAGCTCTCTACCTCTACAAAACCACGGGGTGTGTGTTTGTTTAGCATCCCAGGGCTTTCGTTCAGGGCTGTGGGTTGTTTTTTTTTTGGCTCCCTGCGCAGCTACGCAGCTAAATTCGAAGAGACACACACTGTCATTAAACAGCCCTGGAGAAAAAAACAAACTCTGTCACCTTGTTTAACCGGAGCCAAAGGTTGACACAGGCATATCCCTGCTGTGGATTTACAAGCAGAACAGAGCTGAGCCATGCCCAGGGAGGCTGCAGCTCCGCTGAGCCGCAGAGCCCCGCGGCGCCGGATGCTCCTGCAGCCATCGCTGCAGGGCTGCAGGTCAGCTGCCTCCCTCCTTCCTCCAGACACAGCCTTTTAAATAATGATCAGCTAATAATGCAGATCTAGTGCTGCTAGGATGCTGTCTCCTTTTGGCCATCCTTTTTTTCATTATGCCCTTTTTTTTTTTTTTTTAAATAGGGTACTCTCGGCCTGATAACTAAAAGACGTCTGAAATGAATGAGGTTTGCCTCGCTGGCAGACTTTTCAATTATTCAGGTAATACAGAGCTGGCAATATCTCTTTATGTTTAACAAGGAAAATGAACGCAGAAGTCAGGAAGCAATGTTGTAGGCACACCAGAGAAAAGCCATACAAAATATTCATTAATATTCAAAGAGCAATGAGATCCTGAACAACAAGCAAATAATCAAAAAAACAATATATGTCCAAACATACCAACACTGGTTATCTTTTGGGAGACCAAGTCTTGTAGTAAAGCCTCAATTGCAGGATTATGTCTGGAATACAACTCGTACCGATTAATGCCAATGTGGAATTTTAACCAGTTTGGGTAGGAGTCTATGGAGGTTTCTCCAGTTGGCAAAAATTCTTCATTATCTTCATTTTGCCTACCACCAAAAACAAACAACAAAAAAGGAAAAAACATAAATGAGGAGTAAGAAATAATGTTACAGTTTGCAACTGGCATCAAGAAATAAAGCTTCAGGAGGTGACAGCTTGGAAGGGAAGAGCCCTACGAGGTAGGAGAAGATCCCAGCCTGTCCCTGTGCCCGCTGCACGCCAGGAGCCCACTCCCACCCAGGACCAGGGTGGCTGGATCTTCACCTCTGCTCCTCACGCCTGATTTAATGCCCAAAAGTCAGGAGGAAAATTCGGAGCGACATCACTGAGCGCTAGCAGAGGCCCTTATATAGCCGAAACGTGGGGCTGCAAGGTTTATATTGTATTTACATTGCATTATGTACAAACATCTCTTACAAGTTTGACCCAAAGGAAAGCATCACCCTGAACTTTTATTTAACAGGAAGCTGGGTCTGGAAGCTGACAGTACAGCAGGAACTTGACCTGTTGTACCAAATGTTCCCACTCTCTCTCTCCTTCTTCTTTTTCAAACACAGAGAATGAGAAGAAAACAGATCACTCTGAACCAGTCACTAAAGAAAAACTCTGGGTGGTTATGCCCCTTCCTTAGTAGTAAGATATTATTACAGAAAAGGATGGTTAGGCTGACTTTTAACTCCTACATTTCATGTTAGTTCTGTGAACTTTCGCTGCAGCCAAGGAAATAAAGGCACAAAAGGCAGCTGCATTGTGGAGGTCAGGGATATTTTTGCTCTTCACCTATTTGACACAGTCACATATCTTCCATCCAGAGGTCCTCTGTGGTTTTAGTCATCTCCAGATGTTCATACTTTTGTGACTTTTATTTCCTTTTTTTTTTTTTTTTTTTTTTCTCAGAGTAATCAGAACTTCTTCAGGTATTTCACTTCACAGTCACTTCGGATTATAAAGCAGAAGGGGCCTGGACCATTCACATGCATACGGGACAGAAATCAGAAATATTTATCCTCCCTTTTTGAGGATTTAGATCATGCTGGCTGCTCTGCGGCTTTACAGAGCTTTTGTATGGTACAATGCAGCTGTTTAAACATTACAATGTCGGTGTGTTTGGAAGAGGGTGCTGTTGTATTAGACAAGCCTTTTGATTTTTCAGTCATTGAAATTTTGCAGCGTTCCTTACAAGCCAACAGGGCAAATGATTCACAGAGGCAAGTCAGTGCTTTGAAGGCCGGAGAGCAGCAGAGGTGCCGGGACACTGCGAATTAATTGAGGATGAAAAATGTGGCACAGATCAGATCCTGAAGGCAGAAATACCTGCTAGGGTGGATGCCTTTGTGATACCAGACCTTGCTTTTGAGAAAAGTTAATATGCTGCTGCCTGGCCTCATTGCTCAGTCCCTGCTCCTCTGAGCAGAGACTGGGAAGGTGCTGGAGCAGGAGGATCACCGAGCGCCTGACCCCATTTTTACGCTGTTTTTCCAGCAGCATGTGCCTCAGGCTACAGCCAGAGACAGCATATAGGGGCACGGGGACCTTGTGGTCCCAGCACTCCAGCCTTCTTGTTCTCCTGTGTTATACCCCGCATTTTGTTGCATTTTTTGGAGGAAAACAACCGGCCAACCCCATCTACGATTCTCTTCCCCCTCTCCCACCAGCGACACCCGGCTGCCCCCCCTCACCCTCCTCCTCTTCCGAACCACCATCACCCCAACCCCCGAGCACTGCGGGCCGAGGACCAACCCTACAAACCCCAAAGCGGGAACCCAGCGCCCCATTCCCACACCGACCCCAAGCCTCCCCTCCCGGGGGGGGGCACCCGGGGCCGGGCCCCCCGCCCCGTGACTCACCACTCGGGCTGCTCGGCCGCCCGCGGGTTGAACCTGATGTCGCTGTTGACATTGAAGAGGAGGTCGCCGTCGGCCAGCGGGGGCAGGGCAGCGCGGTAGAGCGGGTGCTGGAAGAGGGCGGCCAACGGGGCGGCGGCGGCGGCGGTGGAGGAGCCGGGGGGCGGCGGGCGCGGCGCCCCGGGAGCTATGAGGCGCCTCGGCCTCGCCGCCGCCGCCGGCCCCCCGCCGTCCGCCGCTTTCTCCGCCGCCTCCCGCGACTGGGAGGAGAGGTTGGAGGCCGGCTCGGCGCTGAAGTCCTGCAGGATCCGCAGCGTGTGCTTGCTGGGCCAACGCGGGGCGGCGCGGGGCGGCGGGGCGGCGGCGGCGGCGGGCGGCGGGCAGGAGCAAGCGGGGCGGCCCTCGGCCCCCCGGCGCTCCAGGCGCGGCAGCAGGTCGATCATGATGTGCATGGTGCAGGCGACGAGGAACACCATGAGGATCAGCAGGCGGAATTTGCGGACCAGGAGCATTTTCATGGCCGGGGATGAGGCTCTGGAATTAGCCGGGGAAGGGGGAGGGAGGGGAGGCTGCCGGGGTCTCTCGCGGAAAAAGGCCGGGCGGGCGTGGGGCTCGCTGCAACCCCCCCGGGGCCGCTTCGGTTTTCTCCCTTCGGGTCGGGCGGCGAGCGATCAAGTCCGTAAAGTTACCTCCATAGGCGCCGCGGAACGCACAGGCTAAAAACAATAGGTCCTCATGTCTCAGGAGCATCAAGAACTTAGGAGGGGGGGAGGAAAAAAAAAAAAAAAAAAAAAAAGGAAAAAAAAAAAGATAATAATAATAATAATAAAAAAAAAAAGTGCACCGGTCTGAGCCTTTAAAATCAATAGGAAAACAAAGCCGGCGGCGTTGCAATTTATAAAGCCATCTGTTCACGATTTCTCTCTCTTTTTATTACAGGGATCACAACAAATAGGGAAAACTGGTTCTTGAAGAGAAACCAGCATCTGACGCTAGCTCAGATTAAATAATAACAATAATAATAATAATAAAAAAAAAAAAACGGGGAGGGAGGGGGAAAGAATAATATTAAGAAAACCTGTACGGAAAGGCGACAGAAGAAAAAAAATCATCCATAATATTTGGCTGTGCAGGAAACGCTGACTCCCTTCCTTTGAATTTGACCAGTGATGCAGCAGAAGCGCTCTCCCGCTCGCTGTCGCTCCCTCTCTTCTGTGAGACTGTTTAAGAACATTGGCTGGAAAATCATTTTCTTAGAGCGGTTCCAGTTTCTTCATCCATTGCGTCCAGTGCTTGGGAGAGATTAATATGTTCAACTGAGATCAAGTCTGGGTGGCTGCTGTATCCGAGCTGGGCTTTTGCTTTGGCTTGGGTCGTTTTTTTTTGGCCGCAAAACTGTCTGATGGCACAACTGCAACATAAAGGTTAAATATGGCACAGAAAAAAAAAAGGGGGGAGGATTAGAGAAAAGAAACTAATAAATCAGTAGAGGTTCTTTTTAGCAAAGAGGTCCCGTCTTTGATCTCTGCTGGGTCTTACAGATCTGCCTTTTAGCGAGAGAGAAAGGAAGAGAGAAAGGGGGGGGAGAGAGAAGGGAAGAGGGGGGAGAGATCTTTGGCAGGTGCAGAGTGAAAACCTCTTTCAGCTACACTGAATTCTGGAGACTGGTTGGACTAGTAGCTCTGCAGCTCCAGCTTTCAGTGGGTGTGTTAAATATTATGAGCGAGCCATGATTCCTGCCTTCCTCACGTCATAGTTAGGAGATTGGCTAAATAAACGCTACAGTGATAGTAACAGGAAAACCTCAACCAAAAGCGTTTTTTTTTTTTTTCTCCTCCTCTCCTCCCTCCTTCCCACCCCCCTTTTCATTCTACTGCAGCTCCAACTGGGGCAAGGAGAGGGCGTCTGTTCCACAAAGGTTTGCAAAATAATTAGGAAAAAAAAAAAAAAAGAATATAATAATCAAGCAGTGGCGGAGTGGGGAAGCTGCACTAATAGTGTTGCAAAGTACTAGCACGGTCTGCTGCTGGGAGCAGCAATTCTGCTCTGTCATTGTCTGGGCTGCAGAGCGGGTGGGTGCCCGCTCCCCCTCGCACCCAGCCCCTCGCCGTAGCAAGGTCAGAAGGGAAAGCTGTGCTCCGCTTCCTCCGGAGGAGCAGTCTATTTTTTAATCCCAGATCCTGCGTGTTGTGATAATCCCAGGGTGTGCTGAGGGGTAATCTGCCTTCCTGCAGCTGTTAGCTGCCCCTACAGCTCCGTGGCCAGGTGGCTAGTGGTGCTGGTGGCCCTGGGGCTGATGGGAGGTGTTAATGGCTGTTGGAGGAAGGGACAAGTCACTGCAGTGGTGTTCAGATGACCAGGTAGGGGTGCTCAGGGCTGCTGATTTTGTCTTTGGGAGGGGGCCACCCTGGATTTGTGGTGCTTAGCAGGGTTCAAATGGTCATGAAGTGGGAACACAGTAGGGAAGAAAGGTATGGGCTTCTGCCCACCCACCACCACCTTTACACAGAATCATCTCAAATGCTGGCCCATTTTGCCCTGGTTTAACCAACATTAAAATATTGCTTTCCCCCAAAAAGTATTTTTGCCCCAGACTCCATCCAGCACTGTCCCCCCACTGAGAGCTTCTACAAAGCCTTGTGCCCTGCAGTCCACTGGGACACATCCGTGGGGTTACCACATGGCTAGCTTCCACGCAAGTGAAGTCACTGCTTTTCCAAGGGAAAAAAAGACTCTGAGAAACAATGATCTGGTGGGGCAACGATCCTGTAGACTTCTCTGTGCCTTCATGGGGGAACAAGAGCTATTGCTATCTTGGGGGGAACATTTTGGTTCCAAGGTTCAGATGCAGGCCTTTGATTCCCACGGAAGCCATTTTGTCACCCTGGGACCTTTAAGTACAAGCATATTTCGTGACAACAAGACACTTGGGTGTGGAGCCAGAAGCAACACTTTTCATCTTTTTCTGCATTCTTAGCAAGGTGCACTCAGGAAAGAATATATACCAGGAAACCCACCACTACCTGAAGGGGTATGGTATGTGATAGGGGTGCGACATTAATGACATGCGGAAGAGTATTTTTATTTATTATTTTTTTTAAATCTGCCAATGGTTACAGCTTCTGGTGCTGTCACTTAGGGAAGTCAGCTGGGCTGAATTAGCAGTAAAGCCGAAGGAAACAAAAGAAGGCAGGTGGGAGCTAAAGTTTGGGCTCTGGGAAATGGGGGTGGTGGAGGAGAGCAGTCAAAGGAAGCCCTCTGGGAGGGGGCAAGTGCAGGCCGCGTGCTTCTGTGTAGTTTACTTGTAGTCCCTTTACTACAGCTTTTCTGAGAGGATCTGGGTGAGTTCATCGCAGCTCTTCATGGATCTCTGTAAGGTTAGAGAATACAACACACTACCTGCTTTAGCATGCCACAGTAGGGTTTGCAGAGTATGTGCTGTAGCTACAGGACTATTATTTTTTTTTTAACTTTGTGTCTGGCTTACTAAATCTAAAGGCCATGATATTAGATAGGAGGTGGGCCTTAACAGATATGAACTTGAAAAATACTTGTTTTTTGAATACCTCTGGTATTTTGCAGCAACAAATTGCATCAGACATCATAATTCTGCATGTAAGGTTTATATAATGAAAGTGGGATTAGCTTTGAAGTGTAATACAGAAAATTGAATGTAATTAGTTATGAGGCTTTCAAAAGGTGAAATGAAAGAGCAATATAGTAAACAGGCAACTGATTCCTTGAAACTTTGTTCTCATCAGAATGATCTTTAGTGAACATTGTTACCAAACCAAGTATGGTTTCATCTAAACTTTGCCTACTTGAGAACTGACTCCTGCTAAGGCTGTTCCATGGACTCTGTTCCTTGGGTCTTTCAAGCCTTACAGACCTACCTGGTGAGGGAAAGCTGTTTGTATTCCCTTTACAACTGGACTTTTGTGGACCAGAGTTCCCTAGAGGTGCGAATCAAGGAGTTTCTTAACTCTTTGCGCTTCTTTAGGAGTGGCCTTCGGGAGGATTAAGTCTCTCTTCTGCAAGATCATACTTAGCTTTGGGTAAAGTCAAGTAAAGGTGTTTGAAAAAAAGGCGTCACTGGCTGGAGAGCTCTCCTTTCAGGATCTTCAGTGGACTTCTGGCTCTGTAGGATACAGCTAATTGCTATAAGAGATGTCCTTCACCTCTGTTTCTGGCCTTCCTGGCTTCCTCAAAGTACTGGTCAATATCCTACAAGTTGGTTAACTTGGGCTGCCTCTTGTGTGGAGTTCTGTTCCCCATGACAGCCTGGGTATTTTTCCCTAAGTTGCACAGTGTCTTTCAGGCTTCAGCCTTTCCCAGCAGGGATGAACAGATGCTGTTACCTGAATCAGATTTTTCTTTCGTCCTCTTGCTCAATGCAATACAACAATCTTTAAAGGAAAATAACATCAGATAATTCTTTGTTTCTTGACTTCGATATCTTCAAATGTCTTGCTTCACAGATGACCGTATCAATATGTAAAGATGCATAGGCATCTAAGGCAAACACAGAGAGTGAACTTGTGGCTTTTCCCTAAAGGAAGGGGCAATGTGTAATTCCCACTGCTGTATTTCCTGAGCCTTTCATCCTTCTTCCTGGAGGCTGTTAATGATCAGCATCAGCACAATACTACATTCCCTCTGTGCCTTTAAGCTGTGCTGGTTGGTGAGACAAGGGAATGAAGCCAAGGTACATCTAAATTTCTCCTCTCCTGTGTGGGATCCATCCTTAGCACATCCCTCAATGCAATGAGGACACCAGCTTCCTTCTTTTTTTACTGATCTTTCCCATGAATAGGTAGTGAGCAAGCCCTGTTCTTGTTCTGGAGATAATTCAACTTGGGCCTGAGTAAAGGGGCTCTTGCCTCTGTAATCCACTACTTGGGAGCACCAAATAAATGAGTCTGAAGCTTGCTTTCCTGTTGGTGGTCACACAGGGCTGGCAGGGGACTTGGTGTTTGGGCTGGAGCTGGGTGTCTGAATATCTGCTGGGCTGGGAGGGCCAAGGTGGCTAATGGCCAAGAAGCCACAGATTGTGGGTGCATGAAGCCAAAGGGTGAGGCATGAGTGAAGTCAGGAGCTGGGCCACAAGTCAGGAAAGCCTGGAAATTGGACAGCAGGTACAAGATAAGGAGCAGGCAGAGCTAGGACAGACAGGCTCAAGGAACAGGACTGAGGGCTACCAGGGCTGGTGCGGCCTCCCAGAACCATCCCTTTGCTTACTCTGAGCAAGTGTGGGCAGGGGGGCTTTTGTGCTGGGGTCTGGGGATACATGACCTACCCCTAGCAAGGAATGGCTCCCTTCCCCTGCTGTGTGGGAAGAAACAAGGTTTTGTGTCCAGCCAGCTGGACTTCAGCCCTATCTCTGCACCTTGATGCTTTGGCCCCTTCACTTCCAGCATAAGCACAACACTTGAATGCATTACCTCCCTTGACTTCAAACGTTTGCTTTTAAGACTTGGAGTTGATAGGGAAAATGCTGATTTTGGTAACTGCTGACTGGTATTGAACCTTTTCTTCAAATAAGTTTTTATCCACAGAACTGATCTGTGTAGAGACATAGGGCCTTTCTAATAATGCCTGATTTGGAGAGTTTCAGAAGTTCATTGTTTTACTTTCTAAGGTCCTAGGCTCAGTAAGAAAAATGTAAATATTTCTCTTTATCTAAACTCTATGCTGTTGTATGGAATTCTATTATGTGGCCAACAGCTTCTTGTTTCTGCTGTGTTGTGTGTTGGGCCAGCATTGCTCCTATAATTGCTAGTGTTATGTAAACAACGAAATAACTTCTTAATGGAATATTACGACATTAATAAGTTATTGCATGCAACTCATTTTAAAAATTTCAATAAAATCAAGTCTCTCACAATCAACTTTTTGGTTATTGAATTCAAATACCCTTCATTTTCTTGAGGGTATTTGAATGTTATTGGAAATTTGACATTAGATTAGAATAATCACAAGCCAAGATGGCTTTGGATCTAACAAGTTTTTTTTATCTGATATAAATTAGCACTTAATGCATTTTTGCATGTTCTGCCTTTGCTTTTATTTAACAATACAATCAAGAATTCAGGAGCAGTTGTTATATATCCTGGCACTTCATTGTTTTGTGCATGAATTAATAGCTTTTCTGTTGGTGAAATCTGTGCAGAAGTTTATTTTCCCCATTTTGTCTGCTTGCCTCGCTGAGCAGCGACAATGGTCAGTGTATGTGATAATGTATTCAGGTAAATAAATGAAGCGTGGTTTTGGGTGAGTAAACATACCCAGCTATAATTTTCTATTATGACTGTTTACAGCCCTCTGATGTAAAACCTGAATGCAGCAGGGCAAACTGGAAGTCAGGCCTGATTGCACATTTTCTATCAACATATTTTTATTGTTCCATCTAATGGAAAAAAATGGGTTTTGCTTTCTGAAAACCTCTATCTCTGATGCTGGGAGCCCCAAGGGCATCCCATGCCTCATCTGGTCCCTGCGGTGACACTGCCTAGGGTGCTCTTTCTGCTTTCCCTCTGCATTTCCTCCCTCTGTGAAGATGCATGTACTGACCCAATTTATTGGTACTTTGCCTTACAAAAAAGGATCACACCAGAAATCTGACAGGTACTGTGTATTAACTTCCCACACTGTGAAAATCACCTTTATTGCTGAGAATTATGCTTGATCTGTCTACTGAGCAGAAGGCAAGTCCATAAGCTTGATTTCATAGTCAACTTCTCAATGTATGAAAGATCACTGATACCTGTTCGAAGTGGTATGTTAATGTGTTAAAAATAATAATTAAAAAGTACCCCCTAGGTTATTTTGATCACCTTCCAGCCCAGGATTTTGTTAGCTACATGATATTTTTGATCCAAATCGTGGCCAAATCTCTTCCCAAAACCAGAGACAGTATGGCCACTCATTCCTTCCTGTAATGGTTTTGCTAAGGTTGACTGGAAGTGCATTGAGCTGTGAGCTTGAGCTCAGTAATAATGAAAGGAGGCTTCCCCTGTTACCAGCATTGCTGGCTGGTGTTGCTGAATCATCAGTGCTGGGCAAAGTGTACCCTGTTCTGGAAATGCATCACCAGCCCCAACTGATTTCAGAAAGCCAGAACTTCCAGCTTCGAGCGCTTCCGTTCTGTAATTTAGGATACAAATGTTCTAGGTGACCCTCCCCCTCCAAAAAAAAAAAAAAAAAAAGAAAAAAAAAAAGACCAGGAGTAGCTTGAGAAACCTGTTGAAATTCATTATATTAGGCCAACGAAACAGAAGACTTTTCCCTGCCTGTTTGTTCCTCATCAGCTATTGCTGCTGCAGATCAAGGGTTAGCTCCTCAGCTGGTATCAGCTGGCCCCAGTTTCAATTAAATGCTATTTAATTGTATCAGCTGAGGGTCTGGTCCACAATGCTTAATTCTTCCATTGGCTGGAACAAAGGGCTGCCTGGCAATGCAAGAACAAAACCTGTTACTGTTGGTGCTAGAGCAATGGGATTGGCCGGTGGAGGTATCACATTTACTCCGGTTGTTCAGGCAGAGCAGTAATGTCGTGTGTAGCTACATCAGAGGGGCTGAAAAATTCCACTCTTAAATGGTAGAGCATCATAAAGAAAATTAACTGTTAGGAAGCTGCGTTCTTACCTAAAAATTACTTAAACTAAGTCAAAACAAATTATCTTGGCTTGCATGACATAACAGCATGCACTATTTCAGTTAATTTTATCCTCTTATAATACTGATTCCTTTAAAAAGACTGTCATCAAATATCCTGTATTTCTTGTACTATTACCTGAACTCAGTCTACATGAATCGTTTAAAAGTATATAAAACACGGCTTGCTAAATCACACAATCATATTGCAGATTCATTGAAATTGATGGTGCTACATGCGTTATACCTGGAAAAAGTGTTTTCTGGTGCTAAAACAAGTTTAGTTACACATGCACGCAGGAAACTTAGGCTTACTGGAGTGAGCATGGTCACAGACACGTTTTAGTGCATATGAACATGTGAATGGAGGCACACACGAGCAGTTTAATTGTATGCTGGAGAAACTTTTGGGAATACATTTTCTGTTGCTGTCTAATTTGGATTTGTATGGATATTTTGACTTAACTTGAGCCTTTTTCCCCTTGGCTGGTTAAATTTTCGATCAGATCATTTAAAGAAAAACAACCTGAGGAAGTAAGAGCAAGCCACAAAGACATTTAAAGCACGCCACAACCTGAAATAGAAATTAAAATACTAATAAAAAAAAAAAATCTCATGGGAGAGCCTTACAACTAGGCAGTGTAACAGAACAGGCTGTGAATTACTCTGCCCCTGGGAGACACCAGGGCTCTTCCCTACTTGAGCTCTCCCTGGCTACGTGATGCTGGGAAGTCATTTCAGTTCTGTTTCCTCATTTAGTAGGAGGGACACCCTAGAGCGTTTTGAGATCTATTAATAAAAGTCACTACAGGAGAGAGAGAGAGAGACAGACACTATGATGTTTTCAGTCTCTTTGGAGAATAATTCATGCTCTTGACTTTAACCTCAGAAGAAACTCACACCCTTAAGAATGCTTCTGTAGAGGAAGGCCTGAAACACTGGGACTATGCACGAGTCTGGGGTCAGAAAAACCCTTACATCTAGTAGCACCCTCATGGCTATATGATTGAGGGTTATATGATTGCTCACGTACTTCAGGACTTTGTGGTGTGACTGGAAGTGCAAGCAGATTGACTCCAATAACAGAGGGGCTTGCAAGAGCCCCCTTGCACCTCCTCCTTTCCCAGCCTTGTCTGCTTTCCTGCTCTCCTGTGTTTTTCTTGCTTCCTGTCCCTAAGAAAGTGTTTTTTTGAATGCTGATCCGATATAATCACAGATCTACTTCTGATGGTTTGATGTTAAAGTCACTGGAAACTCTGGCCATGGTGAATTCCTGTACAGTAATTATCACTAAAAAATTCCCTTTTTCCACCAGTTGATGATATTTTATTCTTTAATCAAGCCTTGCCATAAAGCTCACTGCAAGCTTAGAGAAAAGCATGGGAAAGGTAGGTGCTTGCCAAGGGTGCCTGAGCTCCCAGCAGCCCTCTTTCTTTCCCACCTCCTGAATTGTTGCTCAGTAGGTGTTAGTGAAAAAGCTTTTGTAGCTGTTTAAAAATGTATGCCTTCTGTGCTCCCATCCCTAGCAAATGTATGTATTCTGATTTATTAACTTGGTGTGAACTTCTTTTCTAATGGGTCGTCACCTTCTCTGTGGTTCAGGCTTCTCCTTGCCTGGTGCTGCTGTAACCCTGCTGAGGCAGCAGTTCCCATCCAGCCTGCACCCTTCCTGCTATGCTCCCTTGATATTTGAATTGATGTCTCTGCTTTTTCTCTTCTTCCCTCCCTGTTGGCAGGACTTTCTGGAACTGCTTTGGTGGTGATTTCCACTCTTTTGGTCCTAAATTTGTCTTTGCTTTTCTAAGGGGTTTATCACACTTTTTTTTTTTTTTTTTTCTCTCCTTACTGATATGTTGCAGTAAAACTGCAGTGATTAAATGGGGTTATTCTGTGTTTGCTGTTGAAGGTGGGAGGATGTGCAGCCCTCGTTGTAGAAGCAGCTGTGCTGTTACAGGGAGGGATGATCTATGAGTAAAGGAGTGTGCTGGGGCAGGTTGGTTTTCTGGCTCTCATTTCTTGTCAGGTCTGGGGCTTCTCCAAGGGATGGGCTCAAACATTAGAGACAGCTTCAGTGGCTGAGCTGGAAGCATAATTGCCATATTCCCTTGCAGGTCAGACCTAATTGCCTTTGGGGTTGCCGTTGTGTTGATCTCTCAACCAAGACTCCCAGCTACGGGCTGGAGTAACAAGACTTGATTATCTGCTCTCTTCTCAGGGTGGGAGAGCTTTGAGTCAGGGCCTATCCTTTATTCTCTTTGTGCAGTGCCTACAGCAAGAGAGCAGTGTCCTCAGGTGGATTAGATTAGAAGGAAGACGATGTAGATACACAGCACCTATAATCCAGCAGGGAAAGTAGTTGCTCATTTACCTGCTCCGTTGGAAGATAAAAACTTTGGGCAGTTGCCGAGAAATGTGTCAAGGTTATAACTCCCAGGTGGGCCCTGAGCATCAGTGTTAGACGTGCAAAATGAGAGTGGTTGAAGTGCAGGCTTTTTCCTTCATGGGCTCTTTGAAGACTGAGGTAACATAAAAATAAATAAATAAAAATAAAAGGTTTCCATGGAAATCTCAAAACTGAAGGAGTGAATATCAGTGTGCTTTGTATGTTCTTCACAGCTGATATAAGTCACAGTGTAAATGGACCTAAGTGCTGAGTGACCTTTGGAGGGAAAAAAAAAACAAACACAACACCAAAACACAGGAACTTTGTTTTCAGTGGTGTGGTGTTTTTTTTTTTTTCCCCCCCCCACAAGAAGTTGTTTTCAGTGAAGTGATTCGCTGGTTTAACCAGACAGGGACATGGTGACAAGATGGAGACTGCAGTAACAAGGCCCAGTCAATTATTGACTAGCCCATCTCAGCACCTTTGTTTTCTTTGCTGACAAAATATTGTGACCTTTGTCTAGGGAGCTGAGCCTGCAGGAACCAGGAGGTGACCATTCTGGGTGTCACTGTGGGAAATGAACATTTTCTTGTTATTGGAGTGAATTGAATTTTCTCCTTGCAAAGCTTTTCCTATTATCTTTTAGATTAATGTACTGCACATGGCTGTCTGCTCTGATTTCTGTCCTTTCTCATAGGAAAACATGCAGAATAAGCCAGGGCCGTAGTTGCCTTGTGAAATGTATTAGGAGCTCCAAGTTAGAGCAGCGCCAGGTATGGCCCAGACCTCAGCTGAAACCCCTTAAACACAACTGCCATATATTTAAGCACTAATACAGTGACTTGTATAGATGTTTCTTCAAATGACATCTGCTTGTCCTGCTAGAGCTTAAAAATTCAAGGGCACGAAGAGGTTTGCAGTAGCAGTAGTGCTCTGGTGTGTTCACATTTGCTGTGTGGATGTCTGCATGTCCCATTCATTTCTGTCTGTTTTCAAATACAGATCATGCTCATCCAGTGGGTTGGTCAGGGCGCAGGGACAAGACTTCTCTGTACCTTTTCCACAGATGTTGCTCCTTTGGGCACCGATGTAGCCAGAACACTCCAGGAAAAAAGGAGGTAAATGGCACTGCCCCTTTAGTGGATCTCAGGCATGTCCTAGGTGTGCCTTGCCCTGTGATGGCGGAAGAGGCTGTAGTGGCTGCATCAGTTCTGTGCACTGGAGGTGGCAGTGAAACATAGCTGGCCTCCTGAATTGCTCACTGAAGTCAACAGAAGCTCTGATTACTGATATTCAGCGTGGCAGTTTGATATCTGACTGAACATATTGAATTGAAAGGCTGGTAGAGCCCTTGTATGTGATGCTGTCACTGGGAATAGAGGTCCTGCTCAGCTCAGTGTTGGTCGCCACTTTGCTGAACTAAGTTCTGCAAGACCCACATTTATGTTACTGGAGACCATTGTATAAGGCCATAAAGACTTTAATTCCTTATCTGCAAGGGCCACTCTAAAATTCTAGTCTATAAATGGAAGTGGTGTAGATAAATCAAGGACTATGGTTAATAAACTGAAACCTAAACTGAATAGTTGTGTTTAGTTAAGATACTAAGTAATGCAATGAGGTTCCCAGTACCTAATAGCTTCTGTGCCATAGATAGCAAGCAAACCAGCAAAGAAAAGTTCCAGGAAGAGCAAAGAAGTAGCAAATCCAAAAAAAAAAAAAAGCTTCAAAGACAGCCCATCGAAACTGGTAAGGTTTTTAAAAAAAATGCTTTTAGAAAGAAACATTAAAAGGATCAACATCAAAGGAAGAACAAAAGGAAATAGGGACAAATAAACTAAAGAACAAAATTATGTAGAGAAAGAACAAAATGTCTTACACAGAAGACTGAAAATGAAGGACATGAAGAAATCAGAGAATAGGAGCATGATGCAGCCTTGAGTATCATTTGCATGGGTGCTCACAGTCCAATGTGAGCACTTGCATTATACTTCCTATTTTATTTTCTTTCATTTTATTGTACCTTACCCTAGAGAAGATAATGATATGTTCCTTTTAATAATAATTACAGGTAGGCTGTGCCTTTTACCTCTGGTCTCAAGGGATAACAGAAATAGCACTGTGGGTTGTCAAGAACTGCTTGGATGCTTTGCCTTGCACCATTGGCAATGGCAGAAGTGGTCTGAGGGTTGCAGGAGGAAGGAGCAGAGATCTGTCATGTGCTCAAATATGGGTAGGATTTGGGTATGTGTCACGGTAGGTGAAGGCTCAGTGAGGATAAGGAGGAGGCTGCCTTCCCTACTCAAGGTGTATAATGTGTGATTGGCCCTATCTGCCACCTACAGAGAGGTGCAGGAGAATGTATGAAGTACCTCTGCCAATGAAGTCAGGGCTATTTTATGCACCACAGAAGATGCTATTTCAAGTAACAGGTACATGCCAAGATACTGTGAGAATTTGATGTGGAGACTGGAATATAAATTAGGGCCACAGAGTTGTGCTGTGCAGCTGTTCCATGTGTGCTCCCTTTGCACTGATGCTCAGGGCACAGCAACAGCCCTGGGGTAAGGGACGAGGTGTGCTACGCGTGAATGGTGTGTAACAGATGCCTAAGCATGCCCCAGGGTGAACCCATTACAGAGGTAGTGCAAAAGTCAGAGCTTAATCGTGCTATTTCCCACCTGTTGTGGGGTTATAAACCTGTGGCAAAATGGGAAGTGAAATGGCCAATGGATCTCATGAGTCCAGCCAGACCCAAATTGTTTCTCTTGTAGAGGACATGAGAGAAACCAGCTGAAAATCCCCTCAGTATCTGTTCTAGCACTTCTGGTTTATTCTCAGAAGGCAGACATTGGTATTGCTGCAAAACACTTCAGAAGGGGTAAGGATGCTACAAGGCAGTGAAATACAAATTGCTCTACCCCAGAGGGAAATGCTGGCAGTTTGTGTGCCCCAGTAGCCTCTCTTCCTCCATCAAATTTCCAGGGGCGTTGTTCTGATGCAGCAGCTCTTCCTCATCTGCTCCTTCAATGCAGTGGCAGCAAGAAAACACGTAAAGACTGCAAACACACTCCTGTTTGTACCCCACAGTAAGTGTGATCTGAAGTCATTTGGTTCTTCACTTACTGGCACCTGACAGCCAGAGGGGCTGAGAAACAGGAAGAGAAAAAGGAGGAAAAGAAAAAAAAGATTGAGGATTAGAAAGGTGAGAGGTACAGCAGTGGTGATCGCCTCTAAAGTCTTTTAATGGAAAGGTCTGTGGAAAATGATTTTCTCCTTTTCTTTGCTCTCCAGACCCCAGCGTTCAAAGGGCAGGCAGTGACTGCGACTGCTGCCAGCTGGATCCTCTGCAAGCGCTGTTCTTTCGGCTTGGGCAGGCTAATTCCAGGAGTGGGAAAACTTGCCCTGGGTGCTGAATATGCACATTTGCATTCTTCCTGAAACCTAAGCTGTACTTTTATTTAGTCTGAGTCATAATTCAAAAAAAAAAAAGGCACAAATCTTTTGTGGAGAAAAGCAGCAGAAAACTTTCTTGGCACAAACATATGCAAGCCATATTTCTACAACATTTTTTTTCCATGTAAGTTTAACCTCTGAAGGACACAAGTTAAATTGAACATGTAGGTTTGGTAACATGCAATGGTATTGTCAGCCTGGCAGTCATAGAGCAGTGATACAGCATGGAAGAAGCAGCAGCACACCTGCATTTAGAAAGAGGGTTAGGTTACCTTGCCAGAGTCCACATTAATGCTGTTGTCCCTGTGTGACTGTGGCCATGTCATTTAATTTCAATGCATTGCTTTCAAATGGGTGTGAAATGAGTACCATATGCAGCATGCATGCAAAGGCCAGGGGAATAAATCACAGCAAGAGATCACATCATCCTTAAGGAGGAGAAGTCTGGGGCTGTGCACATCTGAAACAACCGTGCTCTGTGATCTGCCCAGTGGATGAGCAGGGAGAGTGTCACCCTGCTGGGGTGAGGGGACACGATAGGAAGGGTATGGGAATAAGTACAGAAAGTGCCTTAATCCCTACTGTACAGCTTGCTTCCCATGCAGGTGTGGATGTGTTGGAGCATGGCAAAGGAACAATGGGTAGAAGCCTCCACCTTGGCTGCATGTGTTTGTGTCACTAAAGGGATTTTCATGCACCATGGTATTCTGCTGAAAGGCTTTGAAGCACAGGCGTATCTCTGCACGAGTCGAACGGGGCTGTGTCTGGACTGGACCTGACAAGTTTTGCAGAACTATGTTGGCTCGTGCAGATTTCTGCTAATTTGGGCATCCGTGTCGTGTTCCTCCACCCTGCGAAGGGCTGTCCCCAAACTGCAATGGGCTGGGACCTATGTGCTGCTGTGGTGGGGTTGGCCTGGGCAGCCATATGTGCCCATGCTAATAATAACAGGAACTGCCTTATGAGCAAAGCTGCATCTGGGTCACTTCCGTAAGCTACAGGGTATCAGCTCTGTCTTCTTGCTGGACAGGTTATGTAACTGCATCAGCAATCAGACACAAAACTTGAATTTTACCTTTTTGGAACATCTGGCCATTCACGTTTTAGGCCGGCTGATCTTAGAAGGATCCTGGTCAGAAATAGGGCTCTGTGCATGCGTGCAGGCATGGCAAGCAAGTGCTGAAAGGTTGCCAAGACAATGACCTTGAAAATCATTTTCAAATTCTAGTGAATATCTTGCATTTTCTCCACTCTTGCCTCAGCTCCAAGTTTCGGTGAGATAAGTGCTGTGGTGTGCTGACCTCCCTTGCCCTAATGCAGTACTTACTTAGAAGTTTCCCTCTTTTTTTTCTCCTGCTGCTTTGCCATCTTTGAAGCCAGCAGCGAGGAAGGCAGTGGAGCCCTGTGAGGAGGCAGGATGTGACCTGAAGGAAGTGGTGTCTGAAAGGAGTCCAGGCGACTTCAGCAGGCTTTGGATTGAGCTGGTAAAAGGCTGCTGGCAGGGTGCTCGGCCGTGCCCTCATGGCATTTTAATTTCCTTCCTTCCCTGGCCTCAGATAGTCTGACCCTGCTGACCTTTGGTGAGCACTGATCCTCTGCTGTTCTCCACCAAGAAAGCAAAACCCAGAACAAGTTTTGCTGGAGAATTGTCAGGGAAGTGATTGCAGCTTTTAATTTGCTTGACTTGCTGGCTGAGGTCCATGTTGGCAGATATTTTGGTAGCTCATTTATGCTGGAGGCTTTTCTCTGTACTTAAAGCTGTGCTCGAGGTACCTGGTACAGCCTGATCCATGTCCCCTTTGAAGGCAGCCTCAGGATCGCCTGCTCACATAAATGAAGCCAACGGATTGTATGTCACAGCAGCAACATGTAAAGGAAGTTTTAATGTTCCTAATGTTTTTAGTTCAGAGGTTTTGAAGAAATAAGAATAGTATGATGGTTTGTTTCTTCAAAGCCTGCTCCCCCCCCCCCCCCCCCCCCCCCCAGCTCTTCAAACTGCTCTTCTTATTCTCAGAGGAGATGATAAATACAATACATGCACCCATGCACATTACCCAGCATTATTTTGTGCTTAGTCCATGTGTTTCATGTAGAAAGCTGGATGATGGCCAGATCAGTAAATGACTCTGATTTTTCATGGAAATCAAGAACACAACAGATGTACTATATACTGAAAAGAGTTAAGAATAACTGTTTGCCATCTCAGTGCTTGCCTTTAAACAAAATACCTAACGTACAGAGCAGCAGTTGTTTAGTGTATGGAGAATTTAACATTAATAATTGCCTTTGCTATTTCTGAGAGCTTGCCAGGTTTATGTGGGGGGCAGGGGTTGGGTTGAAGTTAATGACAAGTTTTGCAGACAGGATTTCTGCTAACATTTTAAGCACTACCCGTGTTCAAACCCTCTGACTGCTATGAGCCGTGAAAGTCTTCTCATGACCACTTGCATGTTACGCTAAGTTTTGAGAAAAGATGCACAAGTATCAAAATTAATTCCCATTTTTGTTGTGCTGTGGAGCTGGTTTTTTTTTTTTGTTTTTTTTTTTTTTTTAATTTAGTATCTGGGGTAAACTGAGAAGCTAAGTCAGGGTCACACAGCAAGGTTATTTTGAATGCTGGTGCCTCTCTCTGTCACTGGTACCAATTCATTCTCATTACAAATCTGAGTAGCTAGTTCAGCATTACACGGAGGATTGGCTGCATCTGGCAAAACTGGATTAATTCCAGCGTGCTGCATAACTCCAGACCGACTGCAATCCTTGGGAGAAAGATTTGTCTTTAAGAGTTAATTTGAGTGTGCTCCCAATGTGTGTCTTTCAGTGTGTTTGGCTTCATTGCTACTGTCAAATGGCATGGGGGCCTTTATGTAAATAATTTTGACAATACGCATTTGTAAGCTGGTGTAAAGAAAACATTTTCTTCCTTTGCATGTTGTATAGTGGTAGAGGTTCATCTCCACATCACGTTTCTGCTCAAATGTACAGCAGTTTTAAGTAATTCTCTGTGCAAGAATACTTCATGTAGACACAATTTAGGGGAACAGTTCACCAATCTACCTGGAAGGCTGACTTCTTTAAGGCAAATATTGCTAATTCTGTAAACTTCCATACGGTGCTTTTTGGTTCAATATGTTGCTTTAAAAAAAAAAAAAAAAAAAAAGGAAGAATAAAAAACCAAAGTTTTCCTAGAGGGCTAAAAAAAGACTTTTGAAATGCCATGAGAGTATAGTGATGAGTTATGCTGGAGAAACCAATATTATATCTTTCATCATTTGTCTGGTGTCCTTGCCAAACTTCTAATTTAGCAGTGCACAGTAGTGCACCAAAGTGAGTCATGAATTCTTCAGTGTAATTACCACGCAGTGCAAAACCGAGGCTACAGAAGTCTGAACCTTTTCCTGTCTGTTTTTCCCCTTCTACTTGCTTTTCAAATACCATATGCTTTGCAGGAAAGCTGTGCATAGCATCACAGCCTCAATCCTGTTCTGAGCAGATATGATTAAAAACTGAATTCTGAATTAATGAGTAAAAGTTCCTATTTATGGGACAGTCATAGAAGGGAAAAATGCCGTTTTTTTCTGCTAGTTCTTTTTATTTAGGGACTACAGTGTGGTAGAGGTAACCACTGTAGTGTTGTTTTGATATGATAAATGCTGGGAGATAGTCTTGTTGACATTTGAAAATTTGTTTTTTCCTTGAATTGATTTTTATATCCTTGTGTTTGTCTTACCTATGCATTTTCAAAAGTGATGCTTCCACATGAGGTAGTTACTAGGGGCATTTGCAATGCCTGTGCATTCCTTCAGGGTGCGGCCCCATGAATGACTCATGGAAGGGTCCCAATGACTGTATCAGTAAGTTGTGAGGGTGCACCTGCAGTCTGGGGTTTCAAAGCTGATACTGTGTCCAAATTCATGTACGTCTTGGTGGGTTCATTGAAGATCACTAACTTTTACTTGTTCTCTAAGTGCACACAAGGACTCCACCTTTAAGATATGACTACAAAAGACAAAACTTCACAAATTTGATGACAAGTGAAGCCTTCAGAACAAGATACTAGAAATTCAACAGTTTCTTCAATATAAGGGACACTTAGGTTTCTTCAGACTGTACAAAGTTGAATCATACTTCCAAACATGCTGCACCAAATGTATTGAATATGTCAAACTACCTCGGTATCTGAATTATTTGTGCCTCCATGTGTGTGATTCGGGTAACCGCGTAACAAAGAGCTGCCATGGTATGGATGTGGGCTGTTGCACTTCCTCCAGCTGCTGTGAGGATGCCTGATGTTTGGTGGAGCATCGTTCCTAGGTACTGTGAAAAACAGCTTCCTGAGTTCTTAACTGCACAAGATTCCTGCAGAAATACATGTACGTGCTTGTGTTTCAGAAGGCATACTTAAGCCGCAACAGAAATACTGCTGTTGCAAGGTCCAAATACGTCGTGGACCTTTCCTATTTCCCTCTGGCTGGCATTTTCCTGTAGTGAGATGAAATGGGCCTTTCTGGCACACATCTTTTCAGCAGCTATGGACAAATGCTGATTATTTAACAGTGACCATGGGGCAGTACAATGACAAAAGACATGTTAAGAAATCCCCTTACAGTTCTGGAAACTTCTTTCTACTCTTTTCCAATTAGTGTTTTGGTTGCCAGAGTTTGGTTCAGGGTTGTGGCTCAGCCCTGCACTTGTTCATCCTTGGATAAAGGTGATTAAGCAGAAGGCTTGCTTATGAATAGTGTCCCAGTCTCCTGGCAATGCTCTTGACTGCTACTTCTGTCATCCCATTAACTGAACTCAATGGTCTGAATTCCTAGAGGTCATTTCTTTGCCTGTCATAACTGTGTTTATTAGATTGCAGTGTGGTGAGAAGTTAATTCTACATCCACGCTGAATGAAATGCCTCGTTCTTCCATTTTTCTGAAATTTCCAAACTTCAGTGTTGTCATTGTAGGAACTTACATAGAGAGGTGAGGCTAAGCTAATGGCTCCCTACATAGACTGTATTCCTTTGCTTGGAAGTTGAATAAGTTATGTATTTCAGGACAGTTATTCTTTAGGTCATGGAGAGGTTCAGCTTGTACATCAGGTAATCTCTCAGTTACAGCAGCATCAATAGCATTTTTAATATCCTCAGCTGTAAGGATCCACAAGATCATAAAGTCCATCTCTTATGCCCCAGATTAATTCTTGTGTATTGTGGAGTTTCATAGCACAAGTAAAAACCAATTTCCAAAGGAATCCACAGCCTAAACATGTATACATCAAGAGGAGATAACAGTGAATAAGACATGTTTGGCATGTTGTATGATTGTAGTAGTGCAAGAAGCTAGCATAATCATGAGGTGGGGGGGGGAAACATTAATTGTTTTGTGTTATGTTGGATTGAAAACTTAAAGGGGAACTGCTGAGAAAGGGCTTATACAAGAGAGGCAAGGTGGATCAAATCCAGCTGGATCCTTTAGGCACTGGGATGGCACAAACAAACCCTGTCTTACTCACTGTAATTATAATAGCCGCCTTGGAGAGATGGGTTCGGTCTAAATGCTGCATTACTTTGATTTTGTCAATTAAAGTCTGATGCAGTTAGACGAAGCCCTTGCTCTGTGTACTTGACACTGCAAGATGTTGAGGAGACTGGCCCCGATCCAGCAAAGCACTTAAGTGATTCCATTAGCCTAAATGGCACTACCTGTGTGCTTAAAATTAAGCATGCACTTAAGTGCTTTGCTGGGTTGGTGCCAGTATGTGCAATGGGTGGCAATATTGGATTCATAGCGGGCACCAAAGCCTTGCTTTGGTTTTTGCACACATGAGGTCTATATGGTTTCATTTACTGCCTCTCCAGGCCAGCTCTTCACATTGTGATTTTGATAAAAATAAGTGACGACACTGAATAAATCACCCCCCAAAAGTGCTTCTTGCACAGAGTTTTTACAATGCATGCTATCAAAACCTGTTCACCCAGAGTAATGCTGAACTGAGCAGGTCCAGTTAACAACACTAAAGCATGAGGCAATTAAATACAGAGCCTGACACCTGGTAACCTGTGAGCATGGTTTGGGAGCACTTGCAGAACGTTTGAAAGGGCTGATGTTCTTGACTGAATGGAGGCTGCATAGCCAGATGCTTAATGGTGTTCTTGGATCAAAAGGGTCTACAGTCTATATATAATTGTGATAAAACAGTATCATAAAATACTATAATCAGTATTACTTAGTTTATATACTTTTCTTTTAAAACCCCAAAGGCACTGTGGGTTCAGAAATAAGCATATCCACCGAGTCTGAAAAGTTAGAGGTCATACAGGTGCCAGAGTCCACTGAGAAAAAGTGGAAATGATTTACCCTAAATTAAAGACAATGGGCTTGGAAGGGACCTCAGGAGGTCGTTTAGTTCATCTGTCTCTTTAAACCACCAGCACAATATATTCCCCAGTCTCCCCAGGCTATCTATTCCAGGGTATAACAGTCTTTTACCATTAGAAAGTATTTCCTGATGTCCGAATTGAATTTCCCTAGCTGTAATTTTATCTCATTATTTCTTGTCTGACCTACCATGTGCACGAAGAATAGATTATTCCCTTCCCCTCTGCAGCATCCTTTCGCAGCAGTCTCAGGGCAGCACTGAGCTGCTGCTCCTCAATCTGCATCACTTTCCTTACTTCTCTCTTGCAATTCTTCATGCTCCCTTCATTTCCAGCCCTCTGAGATCTTGCCCCCACAAAATATCCATGAGGGAATCAGAAGGGGGTTGAGACAGTGCTCTTAGCTTTCTAGGCAGTAGTCTGGTGTATACGGGTAGAAGAAATATTACAGCCCTGCCTTGCTGTACATCAAAGTGTATCAGACTGCCCAGTCCCTGTCTATACGGCTATTTATTGAGATCTTGCTCCTCACAAAGGAGCCTCAGTTCTGGTCCTGAATTTTGGCTTTATTGGGAGGTAGGCAAAGGGCTGAGGCTGATGCAGTTAATGAGCTGCAGTGCAAGTTCTGCAAAGCTGGGCTGGAAAACCCTTTAGGAGGGACCTGAAAATGAGAGATACAAAACAGACAGAAGAGGAAAAGGGAAGCTGTTCCTCCAGGTCTTCTGCATTGCTCCAGCTCAAATCCAGGGAGGACCTTTGCAGGGTCAGGATGCTCCAGCAGCATTCTGGTGATGGATTTTTCTTTTTCTTTCAAAGATGCAGCTTGGCACATCTGATTGCCAGCACTATCAGTGCTTGGACACATCAGGTGCAGAGCTTTCTTCAGCCTGCTCTTTATTCCAGGATTACCCCCGAGGGCAGAAGCGGCTTGGGCACATTGGGGATCTGCAGGTCTGCCCTTGCATTGCATGCTCACCGAGCAGCCCTTCCCTACGTGCGCACGTGCACTGCTCTCTTTATTACTCTTGAAGCACCTCGGGAAAGTTTTTGCAGTGCACGGCCCTGCCTGCCTTGCAGCTTTGATAATGCTCTCCTGTCGACAGCTGATACTCACGTGGGTACAAAGCCAGTTATATTTACACTCTCCCAGAAGGCTCGGTGCAGTTGTCACAACTTGTCAGTGGTCAGGACTGAACAGTTCGCTGCTGGAAAGAGGCTTTTCTGTTACAGAATTTGGCATGTTTAAAAAGGATCTGGGTGGCTGAGATTATTAAGATGTAATCAAATGCATTAAGGCAACTACTTCCTTCACCATTAATAATGAGAAACCTGGCAATATAATCTTCCCTTCAGTCTCTTGTTTCATTTTTGTGGTGAGAAATGAAATGAAAGCAATCAGGAGCTCCAGGAGCCTTTTCACATCACATATTTTTGTTGTCATAAAAATCATTGAATAAGTACTCCTGTCATGTAATTTTAGTTAAAAAATAAAATAATAATAAATCTTGAAGAAATCTGCCCCTTATCATAGCTCCTAAGTGTTCCCATAAATGAGAATTAGGTTCTTAATTCATGGAAGTACTTCAGAAAACTTTTCCTTAAGCCTCACTTGCAATATATACACTTCCTTCTCAGGTAGTCTGTTTCATTTTTAGCTTCCTGTATGTGGTATATTTGTTTACTAAATCTTTATACAATTTATTTTAAATCCTCCTGAAGAGTTAAGGGATTAGGAAATGATGGATTATAGCAGTAATGATAGATCATGTTTAATGTCTTGCATATTTTTCCACTACTGCAGGTTAAATACTGACCAACCCTTACCTTATAAAGCCTCATTTAAACCTAATACTCAAAGGTAAACATCACAGAAGTTATCATCTAATGCTCTTATTTGACGTAGGCTTACTGTTTCCTCAATTGAGGAAAATGAGGAAAACTGCATTGAAGTGGTTGAATTCCATTATCTTTGATTCTGCTCTTTTAAAACCAATCTTTTCACCGTTTGTCTAATGACTCCCTTGAGTTTGTTAACCTTTGTAATTATACTATTTAATTTTCATCTCTTAAATCAATTTATAGAGTAGGTTCAAGACGATTTCTTCATATCCTGAGTTAAGCTCTGTTCCCACCAGAACTTGGAATTGTAATTAGACCTCCAAGGTTGAGGGCTCCTGGTGTGCTTTGGCAGTGCTGGTCTTGGGCTGATCTACCTGCAATAACCCAGACTGGCAATTGCCATTGGGAGATCTCAAAGGTAAATTGGGAGACCTCAAAGATAATTCAGTAGAGCAATACTTTTATTCTCGCTTTCCAAAAAAGTGAACTAAAGAGAGGTGAAATTACTTCTACGCAATAACAGAGGTAATGGCATTGACAATGAGGACTTCTGTAAGACCTGTATCATTTTGGTGGCTGTGGGTCTTCTGAATTGGGCAAATGGGACTAGGTGGATGTCCCTTCACAGCTGGTGGAGGATGTGTGTAAACCTCTTCTCTAGCTTGGTTTGATGTTCATGCTGCTTATGTATGTGCACACAGGTGCTCGGCCACGCGACATGAGTTGGCTTGAAGAGGGGACCTTTCTTCTGTGGTCAGACTGAGTAAGTATTTTCAAAACCAGTTATCTAAGTGGCTTTGTTAGGAATTAGACATGCACACGACTGTAACCTCTATCTTCTTCATGACATAAGGCACCTGGGAAATCCAGTTCTAAAAATAACTCCAAAATAAGACTTCCGTCATCATTGCAGAGACTGTAGGGCTCCACACAGCCAGGATTAAGAGTAGCTTCTGCTATACCATGAGGGACATGGATGGCATTTCTAGCAGAATAAGGCACTTTATGGCATTTAGTTACCACAGTTAATTGCATCTATACTGTTAAGAGAGCTTTGTTTCCAGCTGGGAAGTGTTTTAAACATAAATGGGATCAAAACTATTCTTACAGGAATAAAATTTCAGCTTACTAAGAGCAGGTGAGGTGTTATATTGCCTAGCTTGTGAATCCTGTTTGAATTTCTGAGCTCACTTGCAGTGGCAGAGCGATATGGCACCAAGATGCCCTGGTGATTTAGCCCTGAATCTTCCTTCTGATGTTGGAGTAATCACCTTCAGCACCTTTTCTGCTTTGGCTCTCACAGCAGAACTCATTCTCCTACAATTTGTGTGATGAGATTTGCCAGCACAGGGCAAAAAAGTCTCAATTCCTTCCAACTATTTTCTGTTCTTGTTCTGGGGAGGTGTGGGCATGATTTTAGCCCTCTGCTAGGGCTGATCAGTTCCTCCAGACTCCCCTTTCCCACCCACAGGCCCTTGGAACTGCTCTGGAGGTGGAGTGGGATTTGTGTAGAGATTTTTTTTGGAAGAGGGCATCCTAACTGTGCCCTACAAGAAAATAAAAACTTACTGTAGCCTGTAAATCCCCATCACTTGGTCCATGCATTTAGCTCCCTGTGTAGTGAAGAGCTTTAATAGGGATGAGACTTCCCTGTGCTCTGCTAGCCCTTCCCTGCAGGGCAGGACAGATGGGCCATGTCCTCCTCTTTCCCATACTGGACCAGAGAGGTGGAATCTGCCCAGACTTTTCTATCCCCTTTCTGAAATGCATTGCCAGCTTCACTTCAAAGAGGGACAAAAGAAGGGTGCTTTTTTATTAATTGTTACATGGGAAATCAGCGACAGCACTGTGAGGATGAATCTATCCTCCAGCTCTTGGCTTGTACTTCAGTCATACTTTGTCAACCAGACAAAGCTCATCACTTACATAAAGCCCTTGCAGAGGATAACCAGTAAGAATGCACAAATGGTGAAATAACAAGTCTTGGCACTTCCTAAAGAAGCAGCCAAACATTCAGCTGCAATCACTTTTATTAAGAGGAGAAACTGCTAGAAACAATAGCGGTCCAAATAATTGATGAGAGAAGAATTTGGTCTCTGCCTGGTGCCTGCACTAACTTGCTCTTGTTGGCTCAGTTCATGTACTGCAGGTAGGAGCCCTTAGCAGTGATTAAAGAAGCGAAATATTTTAGGCACGCCAGAATGTAGCCATTCTCCCAGTGAACTGGGCAAAAATAGCTCTGCAGGTAGATAAATGGAAAAGGAGGTGCTTTTATTCCCTATTATATTAGGGACCGGTTATTTTTGTTCTTCTCCCCATGCAGGCTGCAATGAAGCAGAATGATATTTCTGCAGCCAGTGCCTGGCACAGGCTGTGTCCAGCTTTTCGGTCAGCACCTTGGGAGCTGAGGCAGGGAAGGCTGTGCCTTTGCTTCATGTGCTTGCCGGCCAGGATGTGAGGGGAGATGTGGACAGGAGGAGAGGGGAATCAGTGCTGCTGCAGAAGAGGGGATGGAAAGCTTGTCCTGCCTCACGGTTTTGTGATTTCTCCTAAGTTCTTATCCTTTAGTCTACATTTACCACCGGAGGGGTTCATGGCCTGGGTCACCTCTCTCCCTGCTTGTTGGCCACAGGAGGGCAGAGAGAGGGGGCAGAGAAGGGAACGGGAAGGACCCTGCATGGAAAGGGGCAACAGCTGCTGGGTGCCCACATCATCCTGACTCTTGTCTTCTCCCCCACCCTAAGTAAAGCCATGTCAGAGCTCTGCTGTTGAATACTGGAGTTGCTTTCTGCGAGGACATTTGGACAGCCTTAGTCTCAGTCACATTTTAAAGATCATCAGACCTCAGCAGAGAAAGCCCCACGGCCTTCTACAGGACAATGTAGGGCTGGAAAGCACCACCAGGGCCTGAAAGAGCAGCAGCTATGAATAATTCAATTAATCTCTGCAAGAAAATGAGTAAATAACAACGTTGTCCTAAGAGTTATGCTTAATGTTCCTTGAATGTTGATAATTTTTTTTATATAATTTAGCATGCTGGGCTCTTCCATCCCTGGAGTTCCTTCCAGATGGGATAGCAAAAGTGAGAGAAAGAAAGCTGTCACTGCCATCAGCGCGTTGTTAGAGCTAACGCAGGACTTGTCAAATGATGCCTGGTTGCTGCTGAAAAGCTCTGTATTAGAACGAGGCTGCAAAACTGCAACATTTATCACCTGTGAGCATTATTTGAAAAGATCATTTAGTATCTGTCAGGGCTGCTGTAATATTTTTTTGGCCAAGGAATTTAAGTGGGAAGATGTGTGCGCGCGCGCTTGCACTTCTGATTAATTGTAATTGTAATCTCACATAATGCACTCCTCAGCCTGACATTTTTAAAGTAAGGGTAGGTTGGTTATTCCTGAAATTAATTATAATTCAGATTTTGGAGTGTGAAATGGATAGAGAGCTTTCTGTAAACCCTTTAGCCACAGCCAGAATTTGCACTGATTTATTATGCACTGCTACTATGCTCTGCTGCTCGTGT
The DNA here is from genome assembly GCF_047663525.1 of Anas platyrhynchos. NCBI lineage: Eukaryota > Metazoa > Chordata > Aves > Anseriformes > Anatidae > Anas > Anas platyrhynchos. The sequence continues at coordinate 13,576,311 of NC_092601.1, read as the reverse complement.
CATGAAATCTTTAGGAATTTATTGTGAGAAAATGGCTCCTTTTCACAAGTTGGATGCAAGGAGAAGATGGAATTGGTATTTTAATTACATTTTTATAAAGGAAAACAAAGCCATTCAGGCCTGTGGTCTTTGGTAGACCTGATGAATTGATTTTCTGGTGTCCCTAATTCGGAGAGCAAGAAAAACTTTTATCTGCATAAATCCCTGGGTGAAAGTTTTAACAACATGAAAAGTAGTGTATGCTGGGATAACTTATTTTCTTTCCTGTGCGGGAATAAATTACCCAAGTCAAAACACTTCCTAGCACTTCAGCTGGAATGGTCTTCCTGTGCTTCCCCTTTAGGTGTTAGATTCATTAATGCTTTGCTCTGGAAGCATTAAATCACTTCAGGAGAACTTAATGACAGTGGCAGCAGAGTTATTAACTTTTGAAATCAATGACTACCCAAAATAAATGTCTACTCCTAGGAGGAGGTTTTGGAATGACAATGGTTTGCACAAGGTGTTATAGAGGAAACAGCAATGGCAGCATGAAGACTGCCATCTTAATCCAAATTACCATTAATGTGTAAACAGTGCTCTTTAATAGTAATGAAGAAACTTCCCAATTGATAATTACAATATGGTAAACTTTAATGCTCTGAAGTCCAGAAGATGGAGGAGAAATACAATTAAATGCTGTCTGGGTTCTTGTAGAGTAAGTCAGATGTGTGATTTGGATCTAAGTAAATGTTTGTAGCAGTGTGATGGGTATCGGTGTATCTCCGTTGGATATCAGAGCCTCAATGGGAGCTGCAGGCAGACTGTTACAGAAGAACAACAGATTTTTTCATTAGGCTCTTCCCTGTTGGCTAGGAAAGATAAGGAAGCCTTCTCCCCTGCTTGACTCATGCAGTAGATAAGATAAAGATCTTTGTATGAGATAAAAGCTAAGTGCAGCCAGAACTTGGAAGAGCCATTTTCTAGGAGGCAAACATTAACAGGCATCAGTTTGAAAAAGAAAATAAAACATTGATTTATACTGTGTTATAGAAGAATTATGATTCTGGTAGTGAAAGCAAACTCTTAGTTGTTGATTCCAGATGTACTTTCTTTTGGAGACCGGGACTGGACAGGGGCATTGTCTGCAGGTTTCAATTTCCCCCTTTGGAGGCTGGGGAAATTTTGTCCTTTGCTCTGAGATGGCCTTCGTACCATGTCTACATGCATGGCGTTACTTGCAAAAATTGCTAACCATAACAGGCTGTAGGGTTTGTCTTGTAGGGATGAGCATTTCTTGAATTTGTGTTGTGGTAAGGGTAAAAAGACTTCTTATTCTTCAGCACTACCCAATTGCTGTGCTGGTATCATACCCCCGTCATTAGACTAACTCAGAGCCAAGCAGTAGGGCTTTCTTTCCTTGGAAGGCTCCCTCGTCAAAACGGTGACAGGGTATAGATCGTCCATTTCTCTCCCTCAGATTTTTTTTCCCTTTTTTTTCCCCTCTTAATTATCTGCATTGCTGCTCTCTGTGTATTATCTACCTTACTTGCTTTCATGAATATAGATTCTAGGGATTGTGCTAGCATGCTTTCCCTTCTGTTCAGAGATCCAGCCGGTGCTGTGTGCAGTATTCTAGCAGCATATTGTACACTGAGGCTGCACGATGAGCTAGACTGAAGCCCCCAGGGACAAATAACCCAAATACAGGCCTGTGTTCCTCTGGTAACTTGGCTGTAATATACCGTTCATTATGTGAGTGCTGGAGAGCCTATGCTTTTATGATTAATGTTACACAAAATACAATTTTGCTGTTGCACTGTCTCCTATTTCAGGAAATATTTCCCTTCTAAGTGACTAAGTTCTTTTGTCAATAACTCAAGTAATACAGTTTTCACATTATCCAAATTCTTGGGCTTTCCTCCCCCACCTTCCCCTTCCTATAGCCCATCTCTCTGGAGAGTAAGCATCTCACCCTGAAACCCAGAGTAAAACTCAGAGACATATCTTAACGTTACCTAGGTTTAAAAAGAATATTGAAATACAAAACTCTCATTAAACATCTATATATGGAGACCCCATTAAAACTGTGTGAATGTGCTTTAGTGGGAAGGTATAAATGAACCAAAGCAGTCTCCTCTGCAGTTCAATACCTGAGCAAGGCAGAGGCTCGGGTAGAAGAATTATTTGCTCTTGTTCAGGTTGGATGTAACATGGTTTAGGCTTGCTGGCATGCTGCAGTCCCTTGCTGCACTGATGCTTGGCTGTCAGCAGCTGGCAGGCTGCTGTCTTTTGGGGAGCAATGGGACTTGTGTGCCCAATGTTTGCTGAAACCACCTAATTAATCAGAGAACGAAAGTGAGAACGAAGTGGAAGGATATTCAGGTATGATCATCAGGTATCTTGCATAATGGATTGTAATAGAAAGTGGCAGAAGATGCTGGCAATAAAATCTGAAAATGAAGTGCATTCATTTAGCCAATTAAGATCAATCAGTGGAGTGAAAGGCACTGTATTGGTTGCAGCTAATGCTGAGTTAACATTTTATTGCTAGTAACTAAAAAATTGGCTTAATTTCCTATTTCAAATCTGTTTCCAATGTTTGTATTCACTCATAAATAATGAAATAATAGTATTATGATTTATTTAATTTTTCTCACCCATCTTTCCTAGTTGCTGGAACATGAGCTTTTCCTCTAATTCTAAATAGCCAATTTTCCCTGCCTTCTTGTGACCTCTCTTCAAAACTGTTTCATAACAGTATCCACCCATGATTTCTTTTACTGAAGTGAAAAAATGATCAGGACTATATATCTATTTCCTTCCAAAAATAAAAATCTTTTCTTGAATGCTGACCCTTACCTTCTCCACGGAAATACGGTTTTCTACAGTTGTTTGATTTTGGAGAAGAGCTTTAATTGGAGGCACAGAAATAGCAGCAACGTCCTTTTGCTCTAATAGCTTGTTGGCTCAGAAAACCAACTAGAGTTATCCTGAGAAATGAATTTTTATGGGTGTGAGCTCTATTTCCCTTAGGGGTGTGTGTGGTCAAATTGCACCAGCAAATCCTTCCTAATGTAAGCCAGTCCTGGGCCTGGAGGAATAAACTGCACTGGGAGAGGCGCTCTTCTGCTGGTGAGAGGACAGCTACGCCAGGCAGCGGGTGCTGGGAGCAGTGTGGAGCTGGGATGTGAACCTGGGCTCAGAGGATATTTCGTATCAAGCAGCTCCATGCTCTAAGACCCCATTTCCCCATCCTTCTGGCCATATCAAATGAGAGAAGTTTGGCTTGCAGAGAAAAAGGGATTCAAATGACTCTAGGCTTTTGGATCTGGACTCCATCCTGTTCCGGGTGTGCTGGATTGAAAGCAAATCTAAAGCTGGACAGAATGCGTGAAAAAAGCATAGGTGGCTTCTCAGCTAGAGAAGAGCTTCTTGCCATGCACAAACTAAATGTCTCATGCAGACCTCTTCCTCTTGCTAGCTCCTAGTGGCAAATATTTCTGGTCCTGAGCATTGTTTGATGACTCCAGGGCTAGAAACAGACAGCTGTTTTTTCCTGCATGTCTTTGTTCAGCTAAACTGAAATCTTCCACAAAGTAGAACAGTCTCAGACAAATGGCAAACTATTACAGTGAGATTTTGAGAACAGCTACTTTCCACTTTTCTGCCAAAAATATAAAGCTATAAAACCAAATCCCACCCCCCAAACAAAAAAATAACAACAAAAAACAAACACCATAAAATCTTATAAATAAAATGCAGGGCAGAGGAGCTTCCTGTGGTTTGGGGGAAAGGAAAAGACAATAGAAAAATATGTGGCATCCTACAGCAAAACCCCACATGGACAGCAGTGCATACTTGATGCAGTTAGAAACACAACAAAAACAAAACAAGAAAACAAAAACACCCCTCCCCCCCCCAAAAAAAAAAAAATAATAAAAACACCACTCCAAGATAAAGTAGATCACGAGTAGTGTGAAACCCCATTGCAGAACTTGTATGACAATTTTGATACGAGTGGGAGATCAGCGTGCTGTGTGGTGGGAGATGATCTGCAGAGTGCCTGAAACCCAGCTTGGACCTTATTTAGAGGAACTATTCATGAGGGCTGTGTTTTGTAAATGCAATGCTAAGAAAATGTGCAGTAAATTTAGGAAGAGAAGGGAGATATTTGGTTGTATTTGTGAAATGTCACAGAGTGTTTCGGGAGCACTTTTGAGAACGTTTGGTATTGTTTTTGTTGTGTCTTATAGTAAAAGCATGACTGCAGTGTCACCTTATAAATTAAGCGGATGCCTCAGTAGACATTAAGCAACAAAAGACTGCTTTTACTGGTGCAGATAAACCTCAAATAAGAAAAAACATTTTTTCTTGGAGCGATAACCAAACAAGTAATAAGACGAGTGCAAAGCTTTACCTGGTTTTATCCAGCACCTGCCTGTTCTTTTAAAGGCAGCCCCAAGAAAACACTGCTACTTGTAAATTCCCATGTGCCTGAATTAAGAGCAAATGGTGCTGAGTGTGGTAAAGATGTGGGAAACACCCTAAGGCCCAATTGAAAAGAAGAAACCACACACAACACAGTTATCATCTATCCTGGGATGTTCTCCTCTTTACTACAATGTCTGAATGAAAACATTTGCTTATATCCTGCAGCACTGTGCATCTGATTCTGCTTTTGCTGACATCTGTGGTGAGATGCATTAATAAAATTGGGCTCCTGCCCATTGATAGGATCTTCCAAGTGCTCACTTCCCTGTGAAAGGCAGCAAGAAGCAGTGTAGCCTCTTAGACTCCAATGACCCTTGTCCAGCAGAAAGCTGAATGTTTCGTGCTGATGCAATTAGTCTCCACTGGTGTCTGTAATAGAGCAGGTTTCCTGCCAATATACTGCTGTAAATGTACTGTGGCCAGTGGGGATACTGGGCTTGCTCTGATGTCTTGGAGAGGAGAGATGGTGTTTAGGATGTCTGTACTGCTAGATACGGCTTCCAGTGTAGCTGGAGCAAACATTTGTGGCTTTAGGTTGATGAAGTGGACTGCCACAATCACTGGGATGGATCCAGTAGTTTTCAGGGTCTTTTCCAAGCAGAACGTCCAGCACAGACTTGTCTTTTGTTTGGTTAGATAGCCCTGCCTTGCATGACAGTGCGGTGGGATGCAGCCCAGGCACTGTGTGATGCTGAGCACCCTCCTCTGCTGTCACTTGGGTTCCTGGCAGGAGGCCAGAAGGGATGAGGCTGCGTGCCAGCTGGGCACACATTTCCCCACAGCTCCTGGACATTTCTCTGCTGCTCCCCAGATCTGTGGCTATAGCCCAGAGACATACTGGAAACAGACAGATCTCCAGGAAAGGCCTCCAGCAGTGGCACAAATTAGGCAAGGATTCAGGCAAGTCTTAACCTGACATTTTTCAAAGTGAAATGCAAGACCTGCTGCTTCCAATTGCTTTTGCCCAGTATCAGGCAGTGAAGTGCAAACACCACCATTGAACATGGGCAACAACAAGGAGAGAAGAGTTGAATCAAATCTGGGAGGAAAATAGTTAGATGGGGGTTTCTCCCAGAGATGTCACACCTCCAAGCATTATTCAAACCTTGCAAAATTAACTTCTGCAGAAAAGCTGTAAAAGGAGGGAAAGGGGAAAAAAAGATTATATTCCAGTGGAGCCAAAGACCATGGCCTCTTTAAATGTTATTAAGTCAATAATTAAGTGAATTTGAAGTGTGAACTGTGTATCCACTCTAAATGGATTAATGATATGAGAATTCATACGAAAATTGCTGTGTTGATTTTATGTTAATGGCTGTTTGAATATAAGCTGAACTATTAACCAAGGATAAGTGGAACTAATGTGCCAGCATTACTATAGAAATATAATTGAAAGGATGGCCTGCAATTTGCAGAGGGCCTCATTTCTATAGAATGGGTTGGGGGAACAAAAGCTCCCTTGGACAGATTGGAGGGATGTCAGTTTGGGCAGGAGAGCTGTAAAGGGAGGGATGCCTAAAGAAGCATGCACTGCTTAAATAAAAGCTCCGGGGAGGTGAGTAATTCAGCTGTCAGTAGCAACGTAGGAGACATCCCCAGGGCAGGGGATCTGTTTCAAGATCACCAGTTTGTGCTGAGACTGCAACCAAGGAGCAAATATTCCCCAGACCTTGGAGGTAAATCTGGGCTTAAAGCTACTTTTTATGTGAGCCAGCCTTTCCCCTTGTTCCATCCCATGCAGAAGGCAGGGTGGTGGGAATGGGGAAGCTGCTTGAAAAACACAGGAAAAGCTGTGTCAAGTGGTGGAAAGGAGGCACTGTGGATAGGAACAGCATGAAAACGTACAGAAGGAAATGTAAGCTGGCTGTCAGAGTGCTTTTCCAAGCAGCAAAGTCTGCTTGATAGTGGAACCCCCATTTCTCGAATCATTTCAGTGTAAGCTGGACAAAAGCCCTCAAGAAAACACCCCAGACTATATTCGTGCTTTGACAAGCTAGGATGAACTATTCAGTCATTCTGACTCTTACTTCCTGGGGGAGATGACTTAAAATAAGGATAGGATTGAGGGTGCTGAATGCCCATCCCGGTACCTTGCAGCTCTCCCTTCCCTCTAGGAGGCAGGAGTTGGGGTGCTGGACAGGCAGCCTCTGGGCACAAAGGCAGGAGAAATCAGGGGTACTGTGGCTCTTGAAGCCTTGGTATCCCCTCATTTATGGCTGTTTTATGTGTTAGTGTGGTTCCTCGTGGTCTGTGGGAGTTGGGGTCTGCTCTCTGTAAAAGTATTCTCACCTCCACCTCTCCTGGGGCTGTCTCGAAAGCTGTAAGTTTAACGTGACTTCTGGTTTTGAGATGAAGCTGCGGGTTCTCAGATGCTGCTGTGTGACTGCTAGGGACTGGAAAAATACCAGGTGGACCTGGTTGAATGCCCAAAGGTCTGTGACAGCCGTTGGTTCTTGACTTAAATGAGAGTTACACCAAGCTCTGTAGGTTTATACATAAACCCAGCAATGATTTGTCAGAAAATAAATCAGGGCTCAGAATTTATGGGCAAGTAGTGCTTTATAAACACAAAACTGGCTAGGTGATTAAAAGTGTTGTCTGTAATATAATGCTGCTGATACTTAAAGAAAATGTAAATAAAACCTTAATCATGTTTTTCATCCTTTTGAGGCTTGTCTGCCAGAACTACAAACAAACAGAAGCAGCATATAGATGTTTGGAAATTAAGCTGCATGATTAGCTAATCTCATCTTACCGAGTCATAATGATAAACTGGATCGTACCTATTTTGTAGTTTATTAATGTTAGTATGGCTGTGCTTCAAGGTCAGAATTTTTATTCCTCTAACTTAATAAAAATGCATGTTTGGAAGAAACTAAAGTTCTTTTGTATTATACATTGCAGAAAACACCAATATTCATTGCTTGGAGGCATGAAAAATAAAACACATCTTACAGCTCTGGGTGAAATTCTTCCATTATTGATTTGGTTCTGACTATTAATACACCAAATGTTGTATTTTTCACTCAGAGCCAAATATCCACATCCCCAGAATATGCAGCATGCTTAGAAATCTACATCTCTGTGTGCAAATATATATCTGCAAGTTTACAAATGTAATTTTGCATATTTACATGTTCAATTTGTCAATGCCCTTCTCCTCAAGATATTATATATATTATCAAGCATTCAGGCTTAGCTCCCTGGGTCTTTCTCCTCGCTGGTGCAAAGCTCAGTACAAGTAAGCATTATTCTCCGTTTGTACTGGGATAAATGCCTCCTTAGTGCTAGGTTTTGATATGTTCACTCATCCTCCTTGAATATCCCTTTATTTCCCTGGTAGCCCAATTTAGTGATGGGCATACCAGTAATTTCTTTTGCACTTAGAGTAATATAACACTTGACACAGGGAAAGATATGTGAGTAGCTCTTTGTAAAAGAGAGGATGAATGAGTGGAGGTGGTGAAAGACTGAAATCCAGCAGCAGAAGTGGGAGCCTCTGCCTGGATGAGGAGCTTGGCAGGGTGGGAACACCAGTGGAGAGGGCTGGGAACAGCTTACCATTGCAAGCCTTTTCTTTTTTTTCCCTTTTTTTTTTTTTTTCTTTTTTCCCCACAGTACCAGAGCTGTGTGTCCTTTCATGGCAGACATATGGGCAGCCCTTAATGAGGCTTACATTATTGCTACTTAATATGCAAGTTGTTTTAAAGCAAGCGAAACTCGCGATGGTAATGAACACTTAAGCAAAACACATTTTTCTTCACTGGCCCATTACTATCTGGAGATAGCTAATATCCGGTAAATGATTTTTCTCTCAAAGATAATGCCCAGCTAGGCTGTTAATGCCTCCTCCCATACAAAGATGACGTCAGGTCCTCTAAAAGTAGGAGCTTGGCTTTAAGACTACAAAATCTAAAAGCAAAATACAAAATCTGGTGACATTTCCATTTGCCTTTGGTGCCTTCAAGGGAAGCCCAGGTTGTTTTTGAGCCTTCATCCAAAATCATCAGAGCTAAGCAGTTATTTTTAGTTTTGCTTGTTCTCAAGGTTAAAATTCTCAGTTAAATGCTTTCAGTAGGTGAGGCTTTCAGGAAGATGCCAAGTATAACAGAAGTCATGTTATGGCCACCAACTAGTAAGACTTGGTGAGGGAGCGGGCACACAGAGCATATTTTGCTGCAATGTTTTGGGCAGAGCTCTGGTCCCTGAACCGTTGGCAGGAAAGCCGCTTCTCTCAGAGAGGAAAAGGTGACTGGCACACAGCTTCCTGCCAGTCCCTGAAGCACACTGCAGCTCTGATGGTCAGCTGCCTCTGCAGGGGCAAATCTGGCTGTCTTCTCATTTTATGGGCTCTCAGAGCTGTGAGCTGCAGGGTGGTGCTGGCCTTCTCAGCAGCATCACTTGCCCACAGCAGACTTTAGTAAAACCCTTTCTGAATGCCCAAGGAGAGAGCAGAGAAGAGGATTAACCCCTCTGTTTATTTGCAAGCCTTTCTGTTTTGAAGAGCAATGACGCTTCAGATGCACCCACGGTGTGCATAGCTCTGGCACCCTGAGAGGCGGAGGAGAAACCCAGCTTGGGAGCTGGAGAAGTGCAAGAGGTGTAATTTGCCCTTCTCTGTTTCAAAGTGTTTCCTTGAGTCTAAGCTGGCTCTAGCTGCAGTCCTGTGGAAAGGGGAGAAGAAGATGACCTTGGGCATAGTACAGACTCTGCCACAAGCATGGGGACTTGCTTTGCAGAAGGTGCTGTTCCTCCCACCAGCACCATCTCCGATGGCCTCCTTCCCCAGCCAGCACCAACAAACCCTTTGCAAGTGCCTGAAAAAATATCATGGGTTGCTGTTCTGCCTCCAGAGAGTTTGTATTCCCCACTTCTTTAATAACCTAGGCTGTTAAATTAGAATAATATTAAGGGGCAGTTTAGTAAGGTTGAAAAGGCAAAAGCCCTGCCAACTTGGGTAGAAAAAATATCTTGAGTTAGGCTTACATGAATTGCACAGAGGTCTTAAAAATCATGGCTAAACGGACTAAATTGGCCCCTTTTTACTTTGTGTTCTGATTTCTGGGTCTTTAGGGTACAATCATAAAGTCTAGAAAATTACTGTTAATAAAAACTAAGAGAGGAGCTAGCTGAGATCCTCATGTCATTGCATGTTCCTGGCAGCCAAAGCTGAAAAACGCTAAAAAAAATCACAGGATTCGAGATAAAAATCATGTGAGCTAGCAACGCTCTCCCCGTGAGATCCTGTACCTCCTTCAGAGAAGGTAACTGTGCTTTTAAAATTACTCCATTGCAAAATTAATCAGGGGAAAGGATCAGCTGGAATAAATGGAAGGGAGTTTTGCAACGACGGAGATTTATGGCCGGAGGAGGCTGACTCATCCCTCGCTGCAGCTCTGGTGCACGTCCTGTCACGCTGCTTCGTTCTGGGCTCCAGCCACGTTTGAACTGAAGGCATGTTGTATGTCTTGACTTCCTTCGGAGAATCAGCAAAATCAGAGCACCCTGGGTTGGGGACGTTAAGCGATTTCTTATTGGGAGGGTGGCGAGGCAGCAGGGAGGTGAAATCTGTACGCGACCACAGTGCACAAAATTGTTGTTTTCTTCCCTCAATAAAGGAAAAGGCCCATTTTCATCTTCACCCAGCCTAGGTAATATTTCTGAAGTTAGTTAAACTCACGTCGTGAGTGCAGAGTTATACTTAGTCTGTCAGATCCTATTGATTTCGACGTACCAACATTTTGTTGCAATATTGCTAAGTATATTCTAGTTGTTCAAATAGTGCTTTCCAAGGCTTCGTTCTCCGTTTGATCTGTGAATGATTTACAAACTGCCTCTGATTTCTGAGCTCACTATTAGGTGCTGGGCCACACAGTTATTTGGAAATGTGTATGATTCAAGCAAATCATTGACAGCACATGAAGCGCTCGTGTGTGAGGGGATGTTCAAAAGCACGGCAGATAAGTGAGCGACAAACGAACGTTGAAAGACCAGAAAAGCACAGCTTCTAAGCCCTACTTGTACCTGTCTTCTAGGTGATGTGGTTGTGCAATGTAATCAGCCATGTTATTTTTACTTTGTAATTTTGATGGTTACAGCCATCCCGGAACAGGAAAATGGTGCAAGGGGAAAAACAGATGGTGAGAGGGACCTCTGCCATTCCAGCAAGCCCATGTCTGCCTCTTTGGAGTCCCTGATTGATTTTTCCCATAACTACTAGTGGTGTTTTGACCGGGAACATGGAACGAATTTGGGTGTTTTTCAGCAAAACCAAGGGGCTTTGAGCTCCCTGGGGGTGGAGGAGAAGACTCTTCCAAACATTATTATCTTCATGTGTTTGCAGTACCAGAATTGAAATACAGGCTCGGCTGCTTGGCTAATTGTGCTCTCAAAGTTGATAGCTGGAGAAAATGTAGTGAAAGAGCCCGAGGTTACTCTGTACTGACACCTCAGGTGTAGTTTGTCCCCAAGTCCTGCATGTCATTTGAAGGGAGGTTGGTACAAAGTGTGCAGCTCCAACTGACTCTGCTGTGTGCTTGTTTCAAATATACCTCAAACAAATGTATGGAGGAGGATTATTTTGGGACTTTGTGAACACAGTGCTAGAGATACAGAGTTGCTGTAAATGCCCGGGCGGGAGATGGATGGATGACAGCATGTTAGTACTTGTTAGGGAAGAGTTTTGGGAACACAGTGCACCTAATTCTCCTTTCATTGATACTGAAGAGCTCCATTACCACAAAGCAAAAATATCTTACCCCAAAAAAGGCATTTCTTGGCAGAAGGATACCAGCTGTGGCCTGTAGGTCGCAGCAGAGTGTATGCTTTTCAATAGGAAATACTCACTACTTCATCCTTTGTTTTCCCAAACTAGAATTCCCCAGTAGGATAAGCCAACACGTATCTGGCCATATTGCTAACAAAATACTCAGCCTTGACCTTGCTGCCAGATGACCGTCAGAAGAATTTTATTTCTTTAGTTTTTCGCTCTGTGGGTGTGAGCCGTGTTGGGTGGGTCAGAGCATGTGAAGCAGCATCAGTGCCTTCCCCCTCGGCTGTTTCCAAGCCTTCTTCCCTTGGCTCAGACATCATGGCCTGGCACAGAGCCTCTTTGTAGAGTTTGTCTCACCAAAACCAATGGAAAGGACAAAGGCGTAACAAAGAACCAGGGAAAAAACAGGTCCTGGAGGCTCTGTTCCATTAGGTCAATTCATTTTCTTTAATGCACTTTGTATCTGGCCCCAAAGTTACATAAATGCAATTTTACCATGTAGTTGTTGTTAAGCTCATCTATCGCATAACAATGGAGATATGCAAAAGATACGATGCCACGTGGAGTGATGCAGCGAGAGACTGTTCTGCCACGCTAATGGGGTCCCATCACGTGCTACAGGAATGAAAAACCTTAGCAGAGTTTGGTGATATAACTTTCTGGATGTAAAGGTAGGAATAAACAACCACTTCATACATCAGGTTCATTCACTTTATTGACTACTCACAAAATATTAAATATGAGTAAGAAAAAAATACAAACCAAAATTGTATGGATGTTTCAATGACAAAGTGTTCTGGTTTTCACCAGGAATTGCTGAGAGGCAAGCGCTTTGTGAAGACCGTCATGAACATGTAAAAATATATGAATGCCAATGGAAAGTATTGACTGAACAATCTCCTTTTTGGTGGGAAATATGTTTTATCAATATTTGTACTGATCTGCTTGAAATACTCAAGGAAGAATGGGAAAAACAGTCAAAACTCTGAAGAATTTAAGACGTGTTTGGAACTGGCTGAAAACCAGAAGTCATCCTGAATTTATTTTTTTTACAGAAAAAGCAGCCTGTTTCTTCAGGGTTTCATTTAGTGTAAGACCAGAAAGGACCATGAGATCATTTACTTTGGCATTTTATTCAGTGAAGGCCAGTTACCCCTATATTTAGCCTAAAACTTATATTTGGTTGATTTTTATTTTTTTTTTCAGAGAAGTAACTAGCGTCTAGTTTTGATTCGTATTTGGTTAAAACTGCAGAATCCACCATTTCCTCAGTATTTTATAGAAGCAGTTTATAACTAAAAAAAAAACAAAACAAAAACAAAAACAAAACAAAACAAAAAAACACTTTGTCCTGACTCATGGCTTTCCATCTTTCTGTATAGTCCTCCTTGCTGCAGGCATGGCCTATGTTCCTCATTGATAGCTGTGAAAATTTTCATTTGACTGCATTAAAGTGCCCTAGATTACTCAATACTGCACATTGCTCCCCATGGTTAATCTCTTCTTATCTTCTGATGTCAATTCCTACATGTCAGAAACTGCAGCCCATTGCTGAAGCTCCAGACTGTGGTTAGCTCACAACCATTTCATGCTACAGCCTTTCTTCTACAGATGTTTCCTAATGTTTTTATAATCAGCATGTTGTGTTCTGCTAAGCCATATGACTCACCAACTCCAAGTGTGTTACATCTATGCAACTGTCTTTATCAACCAAACTCGTAATCTCATCAATGAATGAAATCACATTTATATAATGAGACCTGTTTTCCATAAAATCATGACTACTGGTGTTAATTATATTGCTATACTTTATTATTTTAATTAATTGCCTTTATTAATTGAAGCTTTGTCAGCTTTCCACTGCTTTTCTTAGCACTGCTGCTGGCCAACTGGCCTACAGTCACCTGGGCCATCACCATTCTACTTTTGACTCTTGGCACCACGTTAGCAGTCATCCAATGTTCTGGAATTTCCTGTGTGTTAGTCTATTTATTAAAAGTTAACTTCAATAGGCTGTGGCCCAAATACTTCACATTACTGGTATTCTCTGTGCTCTTCTACCTCAGTGGGGACACTTTTCTATTAAGGGCAGGGAGGGGGAACTGCCATCACAGATACATGTCCCTCAGGAACTCCTCTGCATCAGGGCTATGCCCACGTTAAACTGGCAGATATTCTCACCTTCTGGCTTCTCTGTTATGACTGGGCAATTGCTGTAGTTGTTCTTCTTATGCATGGATGAAATCAGATAGATTTTTGATTTCATCAAAAATGTCAGGACAGATGTGCCCAGCACATCAGCAGCACCAGTCACCAGAAGTATCTCGTGTAAAGATTTCTGTAGTTCTGCCACAGTCAGAGCCAATGAATCACTGGAATCTGTCATATGTGCGACTTGAGGCTAGTGTTACTTCACAGAGCTGAAAACCCTGCAATCTCCCCCACACAGAGACAGACATCCGTTACTCCACCAGCATAGGCCACGAGACGGCTGGGGAGCTGTCCCCATTCCTGGGGAGCAATATCTGTTCTGGGGGGGTTACAAAGGAGACCTACGTGGTGTGATGTTTCTACATGAGCACAGCTAAAAGCACACGGTCAGTCTTTTCAAAACAGAGCTTGTGGTTAGTTTGGTGTGTTAAGGAAAACTCTGAGCATCTCTCAGGCTTGCTATCCAGACAGATATATTTTATAGGAGCACTCTGCAAAGCAAAGCATTCTGTGTTTTTTATACTTTATTTTAGGTAAATAAACAGAAGTACTTATGACAATTAATTATCTGATGGTTATTCCCAGGGAGCCAGGATTACATGCCAGAAAGCTGAGTGAATTTCTCTATCAATTGTTGGATGTTTAGATCCAATGATCAAGCAGCCTGTTCAATGTAACACATGCTCAAGTTTACATGACTAAAGGAGGAGGAAAGTCGTGATGAAAGAACAGCATTTGGATCCAACTCCCAGACATGACGGAAAAGAAATGAAATGCAAAATTGTCCAGATTGCAGCACGGATCCATCCATCTACAGATTAATATCTCTCTTTCCCCTCTCAGAAGTGCAGATGACATAGTGGTAGACTTGCAAATGGATCTAGTGCAGAATGTGTGATCGAAATCAGCCGTGTGAGCGAGGAATTTTGCCCAAGAGGCAGGTAATTTAGTACAAGTCTAAAAATCTCTGCCTTGGGAATAAGTAGTAGTCTCATTAGCAGCATCTCCACCCGCTACGTGTCCCCTGTTGCCCATTGTTCCGTGCAGACCTTAACAGGAGAATCTTATGTATAAGCAATGGTTGCTCTGACTTGGACTGTAGTCCTATAAGAGTTTTAAATCAGACTAGCAAATGCCAAAACCTTGGCTGAAAATTTGTGATGTAAGAGGCACTTATTAAAGGTGCCTGCGAACACAGCTCTCATCGTCCGCATTTGCATATGCAGAGGTTACTGCAAATAATTGACAATAATGTCAAGCATATCTTATTTATGCTATAATTATTTTACTCACATATGTCACTGAGCATAATTGTTTTCTCAGTGTTGTAGGATTCCTCCTACAGACAGGGAGCTGTAGAAATGTCTTTCTAGCATGAGCTCAGGAGTAGCTGGAAGAAGCTGCAGCTAAAGAGAGCCTGGGATATGCACAGCTGTTCTTATTTCCAGCTGTTTTTTGTATGTTCCATGGGTGGAGCAGATGTTGATAGCTGTTCCCTTATAAAATATGTAATACTGTACTTTATGACCTAATATATTTTCCAGTCCCGGGGCCTGATCCAGAGTCCACTTAGCTCTCTGAGCAGGCTTCCAGCAGCACCAGTAGAGCTCTATCAAATTCTTAATGAACCAATGCAAGTGAGAGGTAATTTAGGGCCATTATCTTTGTAGGGTTGCATATGGTTCGGTGATGCTCTATCATTTGCCTCCAGAGTTCTCTCCCTGCTGCTTTACTTGCTTTCACTAGTTGTTTTTTTCACCAGCCTTTGGAGATTTATATCCGACAGCTCCGGGTCTCTTAAACTCTCTGAGGCTACTTGCCACCAACTTGCAGACTTTGTACTCTCTTGCCTCCTTGGCAAGCTTCCCTGGGAAAGCTCCAGGCCTAGCGACGGGTGACAATGTCTGATGACATTTGGTGGCACTCCTTCTGTCTCATCAGTCTTGTCATACTTTTCTGCATATGTGTCGTCAACTGCAGCCTCCCTAATTGCAACTTGGTATTTAAGTTTATCGTAAAGGCTGTTTGCTCGCGGGTCAGGATATCTGCCTGCTGAAGCCTTGGGGAATGGAGTGGCAGGAGGAGCACAGTGGAGCTTTTTGTTATGGTAGGCTGCTGCAAATCCTTTCTCAGGAGGGTAATTTCTGCACGGGAGGTGCAGGCTGAATTTGGGACACAGGAAATGTAAAGGAAGGCAAGAGCCTGACTGCTGAAAATGTACTGAAATGGGAAAACCAGGTGGAAGGATGGGAAGGGGCTTTTTTCCTGTACTTGTAACTCAATGTGCTGGTTGAGACCCACCTCTGCTTTCTTAGGATGGCATCTTCAGTTTGTAAAAAAAAAAAAAAAGGCTTAAAAAATAGGATATGCCCTTTATGCTAGGAAGTGTTTATGTTTGGTTTGACTTCTGTGTACAACACTCATCTCTGTGCATGAACCACTTGAACAAACAGATATTGCTTTGTCTTTTCTGCAGAAGATGAGATTAGACTGGCTTTTTGCTGCTTTGGATATGATTCAAAAGGTCTAAAGCAATTTCAAAACCAGCATGGATGTGCCAAGTACATATATATATCACTGGTTTGATGTGGTTTTGCTGGGGACTCCAGCTATTTCACACCTACTGGATGTTTCTGGGAAACATTGTTTCCACTGCTGCGATTTGTAGGTTTTGCTCTTGTTTGTGCTTGTCCCATTAGATCAAATGAGGCTAATGACTGAGGGATAGCCATGCTTCCCAGGGATTTGAAGATTTAAATGCTTGAAAGCTATTAGCAGACATGCTCTGCCGTTGAATACATAGAAGCCTTTTGCTGCAGGGGATCATCCTAAAGGCTGCAAGAAAACAACATCTCAGTATTTTGACAACATCAGCTCACAACTTCGTTTTAGCTAGAACAGTCTTTTCTGATCCTAATGTAGGTCATGGCTGCAAGTTAATTTATTCCATGTGAGGCCATGATGCTGGATATGCTCAGAAAAGCAGGGTTCTCCCAGGGTGAGAAATATTTATGTTGAATAAGCACTTATAGTTAATTTCATTTTTTGCCTCCTGAATTTCCCACTTCCTTTCCCATGCTTTGCTTTGCCCCTCTACTTCCTCCTTGCTTCCCTGCATGAGCAGCCTTACTTCACATCCGTCATGCAACCAGTTGAACTCCCATGCTCTGCAGAAATAGCCCCATGCCCATCAGGGCACACGGCTCTTCTGCAACTCTCTCTGACCGTACTTATATTTACAAGCCAGGGCAGGGACTGCATGCTCTCCCCCTGCCAGGCATTTTGAGGTTGGTGGATCAGAGCCTATGTGGCATCAGTAGCCAGCTCCTCTGGACCCCTTACAAACCTGCCCCAGGTCCTCCTCAACTCCCCTGGGCCCAGGGCAATGCAGCTGTCTCCTGTGAGTTCTGGCTTTGCCTGAGCTTTACCCAAATACCAGTAAGAAAAATGCTCACGTTGACTCTGGACTGCGTATGCAACAGATTTGGTTCCTGTCTGTCTGTTCCAGCTGGGGGACTGGCATACCCGGGCATTGATTTAAACCAGGTGATTGGTAAAACTGTATTCTTAAACTCAGTTAACACACTTTGTCCTGAGCAGAGGCCTGCATAAACCAAGACGATGCCTTACTTCAATAAGCCATGTATTGGATGAGTAGTTTTTAAGGCTGGTTGGTTGGTGATGATAAGCTGAGGGGCTTTGCAAGCAGCCTCCCTGGCACTCTTGCAGGGAAGTTGCTCTAATACCATGTGTGTGCACAGAAGAATAAAAAACCTAATTAGTGTCACCTGAGATGAAAGCTCTGTAATCATGGCTGCAATCTCAGAGCAATTAATCATCCACCTACATAAGTCACCAGACTCATTTTTCTGTTTTGTCTCTAACTTCTTTGCAGATTTAAAAGAACTGCTGGAGCAAACGAGACAACGTGGGGCTCGGGATCCCAGCTCGGTGCAGCTGGCTGGTGAGTCACGGTGGGAGTGCAAGCCCAGAAAATGGCCAGGGTGGCTTAACAGCTTCTGTCCCAGTCCCCTGCTGCCATCTTTCAAAAATTCACCTCCCATTTTATGAGCTCTCTGTGTGCCTGAAAAGGCTATTTCTGGAAACTTGAACTGAACTAGTTCAGCTACTTTGAAGACTGCAGAGCCTGGAGAAAGAATAATTTTCCCATACATATATATATGTGTATATATATATATATAGGTTGAACTTCTGTCTATTTAGGTTTTTCGTATTTGTTTTAGAATGGTTGTGCTAAAATGCCACGAGCCAAAAGCAGTGTAATCTTAGTCCTCATGGCAGAAAATATAAATATTGAAACTGTAGAGAAATTGGCAGTATATGGCCAAGTTGAATGTTTAAGCCTCTTACCTGGAGCATCTCTTTCTAAAGCAGCACCATAAAATTGCCAGGTTGCCATAATGCTGGGTGCCTTACTAACTGGCTGTGCAGTAAAACAAGCCCACAAAGGAAAACATTTTCCCTATTTAGCTTGTAAGTTCATTGTGCTGCATTTCCAGGAAAGCTTGATTTTCATAGCATGTTGGAGACCGGGTCTTCAGTTGTTATGAAGTGCTATGGCTCCACCTAAGTCAACAGATTTCCGATGGTTTGTGGTAATTAAGGGAGGCACTGAGCCTCCAACACCCTGTCAGAGAAAGCAAAATGTTCAGTTTCTCTAAAGCAAAATGGCAAATTTTTTAACTGCTAAAATCTGGGGGAAAAATATATTGAAATAAATTACCTTGATGTGCTCTTTACACCAGCAAAAGGGAAATTTTATCACTTTCATCCTACATGTAAAAATGTTGTACACTTTTACAAGCAATGAAATTGTGACTAACAGTGAGATGGAGACAGTGTAAGTTACACAAAAGAAATGGCAATGGGAGAAAATGTAAATATTTATAACAAGGTGAAACAAAATCTGTAAAATTACCTTACTTTGAGACATATGGATACTATCACTAAGGATAATAGAAAAAGAGGAAGAAAAAAAAAAAAAAAAAAGAATTAAATTCTACTTATAGGGACTTGGGACTAATCTAATAAAATATACATGGCTACACAGTACAATTTGTTTCTACAGCTTTAAATTCAGGAAGAATATATCTCAGGATTACATTTGTGACTACATCTCATACTGCTTTTTTCCCCTCAGATCTGTATCAAGTTGGACCCAAACTTTCATCACATATTAAGGCAAACTCCCATCATATGCAGTGGGCTAAATTCTCTTCTCATTTACATGGAAATGGGAGGGTTGATGGATATTGTATGCAGGTCACAATGTCAGATTTCCAATCAGATCATCAAAATTAAGCAGCAGTTTGATAAACCCAATTTTCCAGCTGGAAACACAGTAGTCCTGATAGCTGTAATCTTGGTAAGTGATTTCTGACCCAATTTTCATATATAAATGTCCTTGCAGCACAGGCCTTTTTTTCCATCTTTTTTTTCAGTGCATTTTTGCAGTTTCTATCTGAGACACAAAACATTATCATGTAAATGATAGTTTTCTTAGAAAGCAAATCCACTGGGATTGTTAATTAGAATATCGTTGTGAACATCTGAAGCAAACTGTAGCACACTATGAAGTCTTGAAGCGATGCTGAACAGCACTGCTCACATTTTTATTTCCTGTTCACTGCTAGAACTATTTGGCAAAGATGATGTCTCAAAATACACGGCTCAGTCACATAAAAGTTCTTGCAACTGTGACAAAGTGAAGGAGCTAAAATATATACAAAAACCTTCTTTGGAAGAAGGAGCAGGGCAAAACGTGCAATGAGAAATTATATTATAAAAAATCTTTAATTTATCACACGGGCAATTTTCAGATTGCTGTGTCAAGGTCCTTCATGTTTATGAAAATTTTCTGCACTCACCTAATAACTGAGTCAAGGAGAATCTATCAATTTAATTTTAGCTTTGGCTGGAGAGTTGGACTTTTTAAAGAATGCTAATGATTTTGTCCAGACATTAATAAATCTGCAGTAAAACTCAGCATGCAAAAGACAGATGAAGGGACATTTTTGTCCTTCATTCCCTTTCTCTTTTTGGAGGGCTAGAAATATTACTCGTCTGTGCTAGGGACAGATTTTTGAGAGCACGGAACAAGATTCAGATGTGCGATTCAGGCTAAAGGCAAATATCAAACCAGAGAGAGACTGCTGCCCTTTGGCTGCAGGGAGACAACCAAGTCCCATGAAAGTGGATCGGACTGGACCTTTGAGAGAACACCATCACCCTCAGAAAGAAGAAACTGTGTGGCAGCTCTGGGGATGTATCTGGGTGAGGTGGCTCTGTAAGGACCCTCAGTTTAAGCCACTATTCCCAGAGCATCTTCTGAGCATTGCTGGAGACAGCACATTGCTCTGGTGTAGTCTGGCTGAGTTTACAAGCTTTTCCTTAATTTTAAATCAACCACCACCATTTGAACTCCCACAGGAGCAGGTATTGCAGTCTTGTGACCACGTCAGGTCAGAAACCCACTTAACAGTAGGGAGAACCTGAGCATTTTCAACTCCCATCTGGCTCACCAGCAGCTGAAGACTTTCATCGTCATGCACAGGAGCCTGAGCCTCTCTCACAGTGCTAAAAGAGGATAAAGAAGGAAGTTGACTGGTTTTTTGTTTGTTTGTTTGTTTTTGTTTGTTTTTTTCAGAAAGGTGGATGTTTCTGAATATGAAGCCCAAGACACAGTTTAGTCCTTTCGGTACCACCTCTACAGGGAAAACTTTAACTGTATTGAGCTCTGAGTAACTTAGTTTGTGACAACTTACTTAGTCTCTCCAAAGTATCAGTCTGTTCCCCAGAGCATTAAAAAAACAAATGCTGGTGTCCAGCCTATTGCCATGGCAGCCCTGTGAGGATTTATGTGATACATTGCACACCAGAGTCCTTCAGTTATTCCTCTGTAAGTTAATAACGAAAACAGAGCTATATAAGTTTGGGGCTAATGCTATATGCAGAGATACAAGAAAGCCTGAGTAAACACTTAAAGTGAAGGAAAGTAGTGGCCAGAAGGCCGGGTTTTCTCCATTTTTGTTTCCTCATAAATACAAATATGCAATACTCATTGCTCTCTCCTGCAGTGTCCCAGGTTTGGATCAAACACAGAGTAGCTGTTTCAGTTATCAGCAGTGTATAAATCACTAACAAATTGCATCAAGACAACATGTGGACTTTGCTGGGTGGCATCACTCAGGAAGCTTCCTGCAAACTCCATCCCAGTTTAAGGTCCCAAGGGATTAACAGAAAGAGACCTAGCATAGAAAACAAGCCCTGGAATTTGAAAGCGACCAAAGCAAACTCCTTCTGGAAAATGGACCCGATGATCTTCGGTACCTTTGGGTATCTATCTATCTATCTATTTATTCATTTATTTATAAGAGCTGGAACACTATTTCTAATAAAATGGGTTATTGGCGAGGTTTAGGAATCTTTTAGGATTATTTTTTTTTCATAAGGATTTCTCCAGCTTTCTGTAAAACGTTTTCTCTCCATACATATGGCATATATTCTCTTTCCGAGCAAAGTGAGTGAGGAGTACAGTCTCAGGATGAAATGTTTCCAGCATTATCTGGTGAAAATACACAGTTGGATTGGTTCCCAAGTCCAATGTCTTCTCTTCTTACTTACTTGCAAAGCTGTGGCAAGGCTCCAGGAAAGAGGTGGAGCACCCTGCAAAAATGCAAAACACACACTACCCCGAAAGCTCTTGAAATCTGAAGGTTTTGCCTAAGGAGTTTGCTGTGCAAAGGAATGATAGGATAGGAAGCAATAAAAAGGCAAAGAAATTTAAGTTGATGGACAGAGCTGTTTGTAAAACATAGTTCCTATCCATCTCAGCGTGAATTCTGTCTTTGCCCCCCTTCCTCTGCTGAGGTGATGGGCCTAAATGGAGCAAATACTTAAAGCATGACCCTTCACAAGTGATTACATAAATGAAAATTCCAAAATGCCAGAAAAGACCCCAATTCTGCAAGGGCCACAGCACCCATGGAGCTCTGTGCTGGTGCATAGCCCCAGAGGTCAGTATACTGCAAAGAGACTCTGCCCATGAAGGATGCTCTCACCCACCAAGAAGTACTGGAAAAATCAGGCTCCGGTCCTACGAGAATTTACACAAAGAAGAGCTGAGCAGGGCATTTTCCATCAAAATGCTTTTTCAAAAGAAATCACTTGTGAAGGTGGAGGAATTGATGTTTTCATGCAGTTTTTCACTGAGAAAAAAAAAATTCCCTTGAGAGTTATAGCCTCATGCTGCCTTGATAAACACACACATACTTTCTGGCAAATGGTACAATCCTGACATGTCATCTCATTGTCTTGTGAATAAGTAGCAGATCTCTGAGTATCGGTGAGAAGAAACAGATGATTTTTTGGCTACTTCACAGCAGTGAATACTCCTCTGCTTGAGCATCTTTAATAGACACTTCAGTACTTTCACATAAATCATTTAGAATCTATCTAAATGTTAGAGTTTCTTAATGTTTTAGGGGAAAAAAAATGGAGGAAAGAAACCCTTACCTGGTGCTATCTGATATTGCAGAAATTTGCCCTACTAGATAATACAGATCAGCCCCAAACTGTCCTGTGGGTCTTTACATGATATAACCAGCATTCAGTCAGTGTGCCAGACTACACATCTGGGTAGCAGGTTGGTGCATTTGTGGGAACAGGCACATTCCACTCCAATCTATAATATACAACAAATGCTTTTTTTTTTTTAAATAGTGTTTGGTATTCCAAAAATAAACTGTGGGAGAAAGAAAAAACAAAAAAAAAAAAAGAAGAGAAAAGAAAACCTTGTTTTATTTTTCTTATGGAAACCATAATCCTACATGATGGAAACAGTAAAAATTCAAGCTCATAAGGATTTTTGATGATGGGATAACCCTAGGTTCTTTGTTCTGAATATAAATTGATACATTAAAATGTGCTCATAAGAACTGCAGCTTTAGTGTGAATAGCCAAGAATAAGAAACTCAGCTTCATAAAATGACACCTAATGTGAAAGCTGTCCAGAAGACATTGTTCTATATATACTCCAAAAACATGTCCTTTTGCTTTTAAAGAAAAAAAAAAAAAAAAAGAAAAAAAGAAAAAAAAAGGTAAAATGCAGGCTGCACTAGAAGATTTTGTTAAAAATGGGGTTGGTATTCATTTTTCAGTGTTGGTGTTTCTTTATTACAGACCTTTATAAAGCCAGTCAAGCCAATTCCAATGAAAATTAGCTTTTGTTGCCTTTATTTTCTTTTATGGAACAATATGGGACATAGAAACACCCTTCTAAGCTAGTGGAATCACTCTCTCTTGTTCCAGAAAGAAAAAGTCCGGGTGAAATTATTGCCCAGTACAACCAATTACAAAGCTGATTTACCCCCAGCATTTTACTCACGTTCCCTAGACATGGATATACTAGGAGATCTGCTTTCATTTGTACGAGCACATCTGGAGCAGCCCTCCCAGCTGCAGTGAGAATGCTCTGTGTCTACCTTGGTGCTGTAGAGTGAAGCCAAGATTTTGAATTACATAGATTAAACTTCCATTACTGATTTTCACTTATCTTATGTTGATTTGATGCCAATATAGTTTCAGGGACACAAACAGAATTTGAAATGACAGAAGTATTCCAGGAGATCGGAACTGAAAGCAAAGAGCAATTTTGTTCCAATGTAAGTAAAGCTGGCTTGAAAATTAATTGTATTAGGCTCTATACTCTTTCTGCTGTAGCAGCTGAGGATATTAATGTTTTAAATGAATGAAGGCAATTTCTTGGTGGAAATGAGCCTCGGTGGCTGCTTACAGGCAGGTAGGGAGAATAAGCTCAACACATTTCATGACTGTGGGTGGCTGGGCAAAGAAGAGAAATCCTATTAGTGCCCAGTTAAGAGAATGGCAGTATCATGAATTCAGTGCTTATTAAAGGATCCAGGGGGATTCCTGGCATAGAGACCCAAATCCATAGGAAATTAGGCCCCTGAATTCTAGTGTTCAGAGAATCACTGTTTTGTGGAAGTACTCTCAAATACGAATGATGAGAAATTGGTCTCGTTTATATTCCTGAAAATCAGGAATAACCCCAGAGCAAGGAGATGGAGTCATCATTCTTAGATATTTCTACAGCTCCCATGACCTCAGAATCTGAGTGCTTTCTATATCTATGTGGATCAATTATTGCCTGTGAGCCAGGGAGACGCTAATATCCTCATTTCACAGATTGCATCTGAGACATTGAAAGACTGGAGCCTTATTTTCTAACAAGGTTTAAATCTATAACATCTATTGGTTTCATTACAAATCAAGGGACTTAAGATAATCTGTACTAGGTGGTTCGCTCCAGAAAAGATGCGTTAGGGAATGGAATTGAGCTGACATGTTTTGCATCCATGGTTACCTCTTTAATCACGGAGCCTTCTTCCCTGGCTGGGAAAGACTATGCCTCTTCCCCGCTATGCAATAGCCTGCAGAGCTGATGCAGGAGGTAAATGGGAAGGGGAGGAAGGGGGAGAGTGATGCCCTTATTTTTACTTTATCATTTTGGGAGGTGATCAGATACTGCAGTCATAAGTATTCTGCAAGAACTGGGTAAATAACAGAATCCATCGTCTGATGGCAGTTGCTCATTTGCAGTGTCTCACATCAGGGCGTTGTTTCTTTCCTGTGTTTTCAGAGAAAATTCCTCCCGGGGTAATGATGAAAACTAGTCACAAATCAACACAACTCAGAATATATGAGAATCATAAAATATTGCAAAATAAAGCAAACAATACAAAAGCCCAGTGCTTTCATCATGTAGAGAAAGACCTCCAGAACACCAAGGAATTTTGGAACTATTTCAGAGAGTCAGAAATCCTGAAACTTGGCTATTTTTCCTCTCAAGGCTTTTCCTTCTCCCTTTCCTCTCTCCTCCCCAATGAATCACTCAGTAATAGAATACATTACCTGGAAACACAGCAGGAGTCTTGGCCTTAGTATAAGAGAGCAGATTATAATGAGTATCATGCTAAAAAGGAGGGAGTAGAGAGCATCAGCAGCCAAAAAAGATATGCAATTTGTGGGATCTGATGTAACGCAGACAAGATGTCAGTGACGGGGTGGAAATAAAACAATGTCAGTCACTGTGAATTAATTATTTTCCTATAAAAACAAATCAGCAGAGCAACGTACCACTCAGTTGTATCGAGTCATGAGGTTTGGCTGTCACACAGGGAACTGGTCATTTCTTACTGCCTGAGGGCTTGTGTGCTAGTCTGGTAGAGTACTGAAAGTCTCATTGCAGGGCAAGCAGGCTGTCAGAGTTGAGCCGAAATTGCAATTTCCATTATAAGCCCCTTATATTGAGGAGCTTATAAACCCAGCCAGAAAATTTTGCTTTAGGCTGAAAGTGAGCTGACAGGGTCTCAGCACAAGAGCAAGTGTTTCCAGTAGGGAATACTCTTCGTTGTGATGAGAGCAAGGTTCGAGTTAATGAATGAAGGGAGGTAAAACAGTAATTATGCTCTAAGAGGGAAGAAAAAGCAAAACATTCAAATGTACACAATACCAACTCATATTACTTTTTGGAAGCACAGTTATGCATTATATCAGTGGTAGACTCCCCTGCAATGCAAAAGAGCTGTTGCTCTGCCTTGCGGCAGAGTTTGGTTTAATGCAGCAATTGGAAATGTATGATAAAAAGTCCTTTTTGTGCCCAGGCCTGACCTTCCATCTCCACCTTAAAATACAGACTCTCTCAACCTTTCTGTTGTCATCCCCAACTGCATAGTATTCACAATGCAGCAATTTCTGACCTGCAGAAAGCCCCCAGTGCCAGGGTGTTTTTGTTCCCAGCACACAGTTAATGTAAGGAACACATCACCCAATTTAAAGCATCTGGGAGTCTGGCATCAAACTAAGCTATAGAGCTGCTGCAGAGGCATAGGCACCTCTGAGCCCTCCCAGATCAGAGAACAGGAGGTGCCTGGTTTTCTCCAGTGTCTGCAGAAGGATCTTATGTGACTTGGTGTTTAAATCTTAGATGGCAAAAGATAGAGGCAAAGAATCCCACCACAAGTGTCTACAGAGAAAAAATTGTCATTACATCCCCTTGTCACTACCATACTTTGCATAGCTGTAGCAGAACAATCTCTAGATGATGTTGGAGACTGAAACACCTACAGCCCTTGGAGGTTTGTAATGATGCTCCAGCAGTTTTACAGACCATTTGGAAACAAATGTGTGTTCTTAATCACAAACTTTACTCCATGCTGACAGTGCATTCCTATCAAACTTGATGTTTTAAACATCATTAAAAAGCAACCAGTAACTGGAAAAGAGGTAAAATGGTGACAGGAGCAGATCTTTGGTGGGTGTGAAGTTTCTACCTCAGTCTCTCGTAAGGTACCACGTTTTTCTCTCCTTGAAAAGACTTAGCCTGAAGAGGTGATTTCAGAGAGTCAGGCAATCCCTTTGCTGAGCGTTTGGCTTGTGCATAGTGAGCACTTGGGCTTCTGGGGGTCTGCCAGATGTCACAACTCTAAAATGATTTACTTCATGCACAGATGTAATATTTTGCATGGGAAAAAGAAAAAAATAATAATAAAAAAGAAGAAAAAAACAACAACAAAATCCTCTACACTGTAAGTGAAGGAACTTCTGAGAGCCAAAGATGATCATTTTGGCTAGGGTATTCAGAGGAGCTCAGAGGAGCAATGTTACCAGATACCAGTGATTATAAATTGCTGTTGGAGCTGTAATTTCTTACAGAACAAGGAGCTGAACAAGTCCTGCACTGAAAATAAGACACTGAAGGTGCAGCTCCTCGACTGGCCCTATGAGCTGCTCCTTGCCAGCTGCCTAGCAAATGAGCAATGCCCAGTTAAGCAGTGGGCTGTCTTGTACACAGGAATTGCTGTAACGGTGAAAAATAGGCAATTACTGTGAAATAGCCGAGTGTCCATGGGCTCATGCTGAGTGTTACCCTGCAGTAACCCCTGCACGTAGCCTTTGAAGATCACAACCTCTGACTTCCTAAATTCCTGCTGTGGACAGACGTGCTACACACCAAGCTCTCAGAGCCTGCAGTCAGCACACTGCCTCGCTATTCCACCAAAAGTTTCCTCTGAAATTTTAAGCAGAGGCAGATTGTTAGATCAAGGTGTGCTCCGCTCTTTTGCAGGATCCACAGATTTTGCAACATTCTCAGTGTGAGACCACACGACTCACTCACACCTCGCTTGGATGAGTGGTCAAACACAAGTTCAAAAGCTGGAGGTGAAAATCGAGGGACTCACTAATCCCCTGTCCTGCTTGGACATGAAAGAAGAGCTTTCCATAGCACGTTAATTTGCATACATAAGGGGATCCTCATCTGCTTGTGCATAGCCTGGGAGTTAATCTATATAACTAAGCTTTTACAACCTGCTGTTTGCTTTACTGAATGGTGCCATATAGGCCATTTATATCTGAACTCAGCAGAGCATTCATTTGCCTGGTATGTGTATTTTAACACAGCTTTTGGAGTTCTATGCGAAATGTGCATCAGTATTTGCAATTAATAATCAACAAATTATATGGAAACTTTTTCAAAGGAGCAAAAGCAAAACCAGCTTATTTTACCTACATTGATAGTTTAACCTGCAATTTGAAAGCACCTGTTTATGGACGTGGTTCTTCTATACATCTCCAATGATGGGTCATGAATGAAAATACTAATGTTTTAAAATGGAGAGTCAGTTACACCACCTTAGATGAAGACAGAAAGTAAATATTTTGGTGAATGGTGATTGACCTGAAGTACCATCAAAGGTTTCTTTCAGACAGATGTGCAAAATCCCTCCTTTTTTCTCCCTCTTAAGATAGATATTTCAAGCTTATAAATGGGGAGAAATTCTCTGGAGAGCAACATATTGCAAATAAAATTTAATCTATAACCGTCTGACTTTAAAGGCACAATCCAAGCTCTCTATTTTATCTTCTTGACAAAACAAAACAACTCAATTTTAAGCTTGCTCACATTGATTTTACATCAGGGAATTCACCAATTTCTGGGAAATTATTGATCTAAGCAAGATCAAAATCCATCCTTTTCTTTCTTTTCCATCAGAATTCTTTTTCATCTATTGATTATGATTGCACAACATGGCTTATTGACTCTGAGCTAATAATGACCAAGTGCTTTGGGATAAACCAAACCAACTTAATGGGCCACAACACCAGAATTGATCCCTGCAATAACCAAGAAATTAATTAAACTAATCATTTCCATCTAGCCATCTACCAGGAAGCCTCTAGTACTGCCATCCTCCTGCATTTAAGCCCACACAAGTTCCAACTGTTCAAAACACAAAGGAATCATCCATCTCTAACATCTATAAGTGGGGTCAGCACACAGCGACACTCAGCATGACCCTAATGGCACCAGATCTCTGTGTAGCGCAGTTAGGATTGAGCCAACTGTACGCAATAGCAGCTTCTTGCCCTCATTTATTATTCTTTTCTTTTCTGAGGTCAGATGGTTCACATCTATGAAAGGATGTATTTCTTCTTGATCACTTAGAGCCAGCAATCATTTCTCACAGCGTTTACAAGTCTTCATGTTTTAAAAATATATTTACAGTGTTTGACTTCCTCAGTGACCAGCTCCAGATGTAGAAGAAAAGCTGCAGCCCAGTGAGGGTGTGGGCTGAGTACAGTTGTAGCTTGTTCTTCCCAGTCCAAAGAGAGAGGGCTCCAGACTAATTGTGTTATAATGGCGTCAACCCCTGCCAAATGGCATGTGGGAGCTTGCAGTGTAAACCTGCACCTACAGAGTCCAAAATCAGATCTGAGGAGTGCTAAAGGCAGATGCAGCTCTGTTTTGATGGGAGGGGAAAGGCGTGTTGCAGCTCTATGGCTGCAAAATGACATACAAAATGACAGTGAGGTACGTGGTGGCACTAACAGGGAACTCAGCACCCTCCTCAATGTCTTTGGAGAAATCCCCCACACACACATACTGGTTTTGATGAGGCTAAAAGGTCAGCTTTCTTTGCTGCTCTAACTTTGGTGCATTTAACTTTACCAGCTTGCCAAGATACTTGTGATTCACATAGGACATGGTAAGCTTCAGGCCGAGCCCCATGATTTTGCAAGAATTTGTTTTTCATGGAATTCTTCTTCCTTAACTCCACATGGGGTTTTGCCTTGTCTTTCTGGGGAAACCGCTGCAAAACAATGACTTGCTCCCACATACAGCAGTGTGGTGAGGAATTAGATTTGATCCATAGAGAAGTTCCAGGCCAGGAGGCTTTGAAGTGGTGATACACTTGAGCATACACATGGGAACCCTGGGGCTGAGGGAGCAAAATGCCTTCAGGGCAGATGGGGGATGCACACTTGTGAATAAATCTCCAGCAAGCACATTAACGTGCCTGAAGTGCATGGTCCTCTCCCTACTCAATACCTACCCTGCCACCTCGTTTTTGCAGTTACAGGTAACACCCTTGCTATCAGGGAGATATTTCCCTCTGACACACAGAACAACAGTTGTGAAGATACCCAAGAAATCCAGCTCACATGCCTTTGCCCCTCTCTGCAGGGTGAACACAAGTGTAGTATTTGGGGATCCTTGGGATGCTGTCTTTAAAGTGTTTGTCTGATATGAACTATCACACGAATGCAAACTCACCATCTGTTATCTCTGCTCTGCATGCTGCAGATCTACTGAACTCAGCATTGTTTGGGAACCTCAGGGGACTGCGTTTCATTGCCAGGTGATGAAATCCCAGAAAATAAGAAAATTGAAACTAAAACAGGAAACCAGAATGGCATGTGGTATGGTCACTCTGCAGGGGAAGAGCAAAGCCTGGCAACAGTTCTGTTTAGAAATGAAATCTGTTTCAGCTGCAAAGTTGATAGCAATCACGTGCACAAGGTTACATGAAAAGTCCTCGTTCTTGTTAACTTTTTGGCTGCTCTGGTGTCTGCAGGCTTCATGGGGGGATTGCAGGGAAGGGGTTAAGTCCTTCTCATTAGCAGAAGAGAGGCCGCAGCTGCATGCCCTAAGCACTTGGGGGTGGTGGGGCAAGGACAGCTGTCACGAATTACGGGATTCCCTTACACACTATAAAATGCCTTCTCTCGAACAAGCCTGTTTGGCTAAAAACAGGGGTGGGTGGAGGTTGAACTTGGTGAGGATGGGAGAGAAGATTATGTTTACTTGCTATATCCTAATTTTATTCCTGATGAGGGTGGTTGGCATTAGGTAAGGAAGCTGAATCTTCTTTTGGAAGTTGCCCTTTTAGCTAGTGCTCTAAGCCCAGTTGCCTTGTTGTTTTTGAACTACTTGGATGCTGATTTTAGGTAGCTTTGTTTGCTTCTTGTATCTGTGTTTCTTTTATAAGAGACAAAAGTCAGATGAAGAGAAGACAGATTTGGAGATTAAACCAGAGAGAGGAATGGGAGGGAAAGAAGCAAGCATCAATGAAACAGGACAATAGATCTGAGGTAACCTAGGGCATCTTAACGGAAAGCTTTATACAAGAATTTCTCTAGATTTATTTTTTTTGTTGAAGTAAGTGATATTCTTGTTTGTAGTTATATCTTAAAAAAAAAAAAAAAAAGAGGTAGCTGCTTTAGAGTAGGATTTGACCCTGGTAATGGGGCCTTGTATTGACCTTTCTATGCTTTATCTGCACTGCAGGGAAGGAGGCTGGGATCCACCTGAATGCTGGCTTGTGCAAACAGAAGCAGGTTTTTGGAAGCTCTCCAGTATCATGGAGCTCCATAAGGTATGGCTATAGCTTTGGCGGTAAAGGGCTGGGAGAAGGGCTTTGACTTCTCCAGTCAGTTGTGGTTTCAGCCTTGGAAATGCTCTGTCCAGTGTGAATGAAGAATAAATAATCTTGTTTTTTGTCCCTTGGAAGGAACAAATGACTCCATGGGGCTCATTAATTAACAATGTGCATGTGTAAGAGAGGAATAGGGAGGTTCTTTGTGTGTGCAACAGTTCTATAGAAGGGAACAGATGCTGTGTCTGTTTAATCCTGCCCTGGGGTGGATGCACAAGGAATGGGCTGAGCCTTGTCTGTCTGGTGTGCTGTAGGCACAGGCCAGCTATGGATTAGCATTGGCATGGAAATAGAACAGTTAGGCTTTAGGTAGACTTCTAAATCCAAGACCACCCTTGCTTACCACTGCCTTAAACATATCTGCCTCCTGTCTACTGCTAAAAAAGAAAGATAACTTAGTGGTAGGAGAGTATTAAAACAAGCAGTCTATTGCAGAGGAAGCACAGAGGTGCTGTTTTGGATTGTGCTGGCATAAGTGGAACAATAGAAATAGTCTGCACTGTCCTGTTGGGTTGTGGAATTTGCTCAGACAAAGAATAATATGTTCCACCAACCTCAGTTCATGAAGGTCACTGAGGGCTGCTCATTAGGAAGCAAAGATAAAAAATGCTGTTACATCCTCTAATTCAAGGGCACTAGATGAGACTGGAATTGATTGTTCAAAAATGCTGAAGATAATAAAATTGAGATCGCATGGCGCCTGCCTGGGCCAGCCAGAACATGTAAGCCAACGTAGAGCCTGAGATGTGCTT
The DNA here is from genome assembly GCF_047663525.1 of Anas platyrhynchos. NCBI lineage: Eukaryota > Metazoa > Chordata > Aves > Anseriformes > Anatidae > Anas > Anas platyrhynchos. Next base: position 13,545,283 of record NC_092601.1, on the reverse strand, counting down.
GTAGTGAAGAAAACTATTCTGTTCAATGAAACCTTTCTTCAGTAATTCCTGCTGTTCCCTGAATGTTGATCAGTTCCCAGATGTCTATCATGAGGCAGGCACCTCTCATGTCCAAGGGGTGTATATAACTTCAGAAGGGAGGACAGCTGCTGGGAAAGTTTGGGGTGGGTAACCCTGGAGGAATTTAAAAAAAGCTTTTGCATGTTTCCATCTTCAAATATATTGTAATTCTCCTGCAATGAATAAAGACCTGTTTTAATTTTCTTGTTCATAAGCATGACTCACTTCTAAAAACAAAAGGAGTAATCTTATTTCTACTTCTAAATCTTAAGATGCAATAATTGAAGCCAATTTGAGGACTGGTTTGCCTGGTTCTCACTAAAGGCTAATGGGCATTGGCCAATTAAATCCTCTTTTGCCTTGAAAATTCCAGTCAAAATACTTAAACTAAAAGAAAGGGTTTCTGCAGTCTCTCAACCCTATTAAAAAGAAGCTAGGGAAGCATTCAGTTTAATTTGGCACTAATGAATTTTAAACCAATTTCATATGAGCCATTTTCAACTTTAAACTCTCCTTTTTGGAAAAAGTGATCTATTTACAGCTGCTGCACTGAAACCCTCCCAAGATCAATTGATATTCCATCTTCCTGTGCCTGGCAAAGACCTGTGTGGTAGAGTGGTATTGTCCATGTGTTGTGACCATAAATTAATGTATGAAAAGCTTGTTTTACTGCTCTTGCTATTTATTGATGTTACTTTTCTTTGGTGGGTGGTGCGAGGAGGGTCATAACAGAATTATATCCTAAGAAACGGGCTTGACTGTAACAGGAAAGCAACCAAAGACCTAAGCCAAAACCAAGAGATTGGGGCTTGTGACTTCTGGAAACCTGGCTTTGATTAAAATGCTATTCATACAGTGTTAGCACACATTGCCTTCTCTGCCAAGTACTTCTCTTCATTGCCAGCTTTGCTATGCTGCTTACTGTATTGGTGTCACTGAACTGTGCTTAATTAGCTGGAGCCCATATGTATATTCAAACTCTTGGTTGTACAATGTTACACAAAAAGCTGGCTTGAGTGGTTTACTCCTGACTTACACTTCTTTTAGTTGATGAAAGCTAAATCCAGATCACTTATCTGGTAAACGCAAACATTACACTTGCAAGCTCTTGAGTTGCTGAATGGCTACTTCAAATGAATGTGAATGAGGTGATAACAAGAGTGGCACTTAGGTCCTATAAAGCAGAGGTCAGTGAAAACATCTCTCATCAGTTGTGTTCATACACAGCCAAATGGTATTTCAGAAAGTGCTCAAGCATGTAATAGGGACCTGTTTCTTAAAAGAGGAGGAACCTCATGTTTGGCTTGACATGATGAAAAGGGTAGTTCTTTGCCTGTTAAAGTGATTGAAAGTTTTCCTGCCCCATCAGGATGGTTAGGCTGTCCCAGTTGGTCTCACTAGGTCAAAAATATCAGTTTACAGGAAGTATGGGAGATCCAACTGACATACATTCTGGGGATCTGTTGATCTGATTTTCATGGAAAAGATCAGAAGGGTCTCCTAGGTCATCATATCTGGTCCTGTCTAACTACAGTTGGCTTTCCCCAATGCTTTTCTTTTAAGCCATGTTCAGCCAGAAGGAACATGTTTTTTTGTTTGTTTTTTTGGATTGAGCATGTGGAAGGAGAACAGTGGAGTAAGAGGAATCACTGTAGGATGTAGTTTGTGTTCCCATGTGAAAGGTAAAGAACAAATGTATATCCTAAAGGTGCACTTACTATTGCAAATTCTAGACTGGTGCAAGTGGTCCAGGGATGCCCCTGGTCTTTGGGGTGCCCTGTCCCACGCTGCAGCAAGGGGAAGGGCTTGAGGAGCACAGCAGGAGCTGCCTGGCTGCTTCCACTGCTCAGCTACCATCTAAGAGCCACCACATGGACAGTGAGGAGTTAACAAAATGCAGCAAATAATGCTTTCCTTGTTTTTTCCCCTCCTCCCATGTGCTTTTATTTTTGTCTTGAGCTAAGTAGAAGTGTTTTTTCTTTGCCTAAGCTTATGTTTGATTTTTATACGATCCTCAGGTACCTAATGAAATTGCCACATGCTCAAGGGAAAACAAGTTTCATAACAGAATGATGGTGAAACATTGCTAAAATCCTCCAGGATAGAGGAAGGATTAGGAGAAGAAAATGCAGAATAATGTAGACATTAGCTTAAAGACAACAAAGGGTTCCTAGTCCACTGACATACCAGAATCCAACAGAAGTATTCATAATTACTAATAACAAAAGCCTGGTCTATTATAACAACTCCATTCAAACTAAAACACATGTAAAGCTTGTATGGTGGTGAGTGTATTTTGATGATAGGTCTGGTTTAAACCTAATCTGCTGAAATACAGACAGGATAGGAACAATGCTTTCTCTGGGGATCAACAACTTTGTCCCTGAACAGACTGCCTTATATAAACACCCATAATTGAGTTAAAATTCATGCAGACAGCTTGGATTAAAAAGAAACAAATATCAAGCAAATAAACAAAAATCATGAGCAACAGGGGTTGGAAGAGCCATTGGAGGGGGGGGGAATACCCTTTGAAGCATATGCCAGTGTATACTAAATCAAGAAAACATTAAACAGTACAGGTTACAGCAATGAATGTATGTTCCACCTTTCTGAAAAAAAAGTAGCTGAAAAGCCTTCTTTAACAGTGGACATCTTGTTTAGTGTTTTCTTATTTTCGCTTTTTTTTAAAACAGAGTTAGATACCACCACTTTAGCCTTTGCTTCCCCAAACTCTGTACACAAGTTAAAAAATGCCTTTTGCTTAGTATGTAATACTTTCAGCTTGCACTGATTTAGTCAGCTGGGTTATAAAGGTGATTTATCCAAAAGACTTAGCTATAATTATGTATGTGTATTTTAACTGAGTGAAGATAGAAATGAAATCACTCAAGTAACTATTTCCTTCCAATGTTCCTTGGCTCACCACAATAAACGAGCCTTGTATCTAGGAGCTGATACAACAGCCTGGAAGATTCCTGGACTCTGCTTTACCTGGTAGCATAGGGGTAAAATTCTTCCCTATTAAGGAGACTGTTCTCAGTCTCCCAGAATAAATCTCTCCTGCCCTATGGTGCCATCATGGGGCTCTTCTGGTGTTTTTTTTGTTTGTTTTTGCATTCTTTCAGCAAAATAGATGATGGGTAGGCTTTGGAGAGGTTCCCCACATTTCTGGTGAATGTTGGTCTATTGAATATTTCTCTAAACTTCTGTGCTGCTGCTTCTGCCACATACCAGATTTATTTATCTTGTTAAAGGCTTTGGGAAAGGGTGTGTGTGAGGCATCCTTGGGGCTTGATAGAACTGACTTCTCTTTTTAGGGTAGGCTTTGAGATTGAGCACCCTGTTTAGGTAGCCTCTGCTTCATGATATCAACTTTAATGTGGATGTTTGAATTGCTCTTCTGCCTTTAGATGCAGGTATGTGAAGGAAATCTGTAGGAAGCTTTGCAAGTTGGAAGAGGAAAGTGGTAAAAGATAACCACAGATCTGAAATCAAAGAAATGGACAGGGTTGTGAGGCTGATGAACGTGGGGAGGACAGACCTGGGACTTCTCGAGCCATGAAAGCTGTTTTCTTTGAACAAAATAGGGAAAAAAAAAAGCTCTGTGTATTTGCAGATAAATGAGATTATATGAAATGTGTACTTGATTGGTGCTTTGTTTTAGTAACAGAAAAGAAAAATAACCTGTGAAGTCTGGAATTTTGACTAATTACAACACTTCTTCCTTTCAAGTGCATTATCAGAAAGCTTAATCATTTAAGCAATTTTCTATTTAAGGTACTTTCTTTTGCAACTTGTGATCAGTGGGTTTTTGTGGATTTTCCTACCTGGGACCATTGCAGTGATCTCAGTCCTGCAGGAAGATGACTGCCCCCAAACAGCCTTTCAAGCAGTGACTTTGCCAACTTCCACTTCTTGACCTTCTCTCCTGCCTCCATTATTGACCTTTGCATGGAACCTTTCTCTGAATCAAACCATGATTTAAATCATGTATGAGAGCCCTCTGAAATAAGACTGAACAGAAAATTCAGCTAACTTTGAATTCAAAAATCATTCTCTAGGGGCTTGGTATTTAGCTCATATTTCAGTTTCAGCTGCTTACTTGTGTTGGAAAAGTTATTTTTGGTTGCTTTCTGTGCTTCATTATAATTCTGAAAATGACTAATTTGATGTGACATTTACTAATGTAGTATGATCAGACATAATTTGATCTTATTAACTTAGATCGTACCATATTAGCAAACATCGGATTCTATTTGAGAAATTTACACATGCTGCAAATGTGGATACACCTTGAAATCATACTGTATTAGTATAATTTGTCAGCTTAATGTTGTAGTTGGTAAAGAATGTCAGAGTATACTGTAATTTATAGCTACCTACATAGAAATGACTGCAAAGATTCAGAATGGCTGTGCTATTATTGTTTTCTCTTAAAAAGCAAAAACCTCTTCAGTGATACAAGATCACAGCAGTTCAGACGTTTGATGTTTTTGTTTGGAAATGCTTTCACCACTGTGTGCTCTGGTGTCTGAAATCTAAGTTAGCTAAGTGGAATAAAAAGTTTTTCTCCCCATGCGTGATCATGACCAATATGGCCTGAGAGGTTCACATGGACTAGAAAGCCACAGATAATGAAGTGGTGCTGCTCTATCAGCTTTAAATCATCACATTAACCTGTATGATATTTTTTTTCCTTGCTAGGCAAGGAAAGGCCTAGCAGGGAAAGGCCTTCCTGAAAGACCAAAAGCTTCAACATTGTGTAGAGAAGAACTCCAATATTCACTCCCTGTTGGCAGTCCAGGGTGCCTAACACTGGGAAACCTATTTTCCAGTGGCAGTGATAAGAACTGACAGGAATAGTTAATCACTATAAAATCCAGTTCTGAATGCCATTATAGTGTCATCTCTTGCTCTAGAGTAAGCTGGGACATGGTTTGGTGCACACTAACTTCAAGATGTCAGGCTGAGCCTTGCTGAGTTGATAGGGAATTGCCTATACACACCTTGCTATGAGGGTTGCAGGATGAGGGCTGAAGCTTGAGCCTTTGACTTCAGACTGCAGGGCATGAATGATGTGTGGCATTTTTATTAGTCTGCTAACATACACACGGGCTATAGAAAAAGCTTCCATTTTCTCAATTATGAACATCTATTTCATTTAAATGCATTATTCCTTTGATATCAATTTTACATAAGACTTAATTGCTCTAATTTTCTAATAATCTTATTGAAGTTGCTTATAAACAGTAAGAATTTTACAGAATGAGAAACTGAGCAGAGCACCTACAAAAAAAAAAAGTATTGAGCTGTCTTCATTGACCACCATTCTGAAATAATACATTGTTTAAAACAGACAATTGTGATTCAAAACTGATAGTGATACATCTTTCCCAACAGATTCTTCTTTTGTTTCTTTCATGCTCCATTTGGAAAATAGTCAAAAGCAATTCCAGGCTCTAAATTCCTTTTGTTTCCACCAGATTGTTCCAAACAAAGAACAAATACAGCCAGTTGTCAGTCTGAGTTTGGTACTGAAGCTTTACATCTCTGAAGACAACGCTGCCTCCTGCACTGCTCTTCAGATATTTTAGAAGTGTGATGATGGAAGTTTATTTCAATAGATGGAAATGTTTTTTTTGTCAGGTGACTGCTGTGTTCCCAAGTATACCCCAAAATAACAGACTAAATTCACTTCACCATAGTGACGCAGGTGTGTTAAGAGCTGTTGGTACAGAATATCTTTATTTTATAACAAACCACTAACATGGAGTAATTTAGGCATTTTTTCACTTAATGAATTCTACAGATAAACCAAAATAGGCAGAAACTCGCCTCTTTGATTTACACCAGTTCTCCAAATCTTCGTTTCAGTAGAACCTTGGCTTGTTCTTCTGGCTTTACCTTCTACATAGTTATCTGCTGACCATTTTTAAAGGAATTGTATTTTCATGGTACTTCAGACTTGGGTATGTATTTTAGGTGGACTGGCTATTTCAATTTAAATCAAAGTGGACCATTTTGCTTCAGATTAGGTGCTGTGTTGAAGTTTTCTTTGTCTGCTTCTAATGTTTATGATAACAGTTCTGGTACACACAAGCTTGGATAAATATTGTCAGCTACAGTGTAGGTAATGGTGGCTAATAGAAGCAGAAATTCAGGATGAATGTTACTGGGCTTTTGTTCTAGATGTTTTTCTCTATTGTGATGGTTTATAACTTCATGTGTATATGTATATCTGGACATATATATTTTGACATGAATAAATCTGCACTGTAAAATGTGAAGGAAAGCAAATTATGAACATAAAGCAAAGGCTATTATTTAAATAGCCTTGCAAGTGCCCTGTGAACTCTATCGGGGGACTAATAGCTCATCCAATACCAGTTCAATGGAGGGAGAATATTTATACAGGATTTTTATTTTAGTATTCCATCAACCTTTATAGCTGTGACCTGCTGTTAAATGAAAAAGTGCTTGTTGGATTGGAGTTAGGCTTTTAGATTAGATGTGGACTATCAATTAGACTTTGCCTAGCCAAACTTCTAAAGATGCTTTTTTAAATGCTGCTAGTGACCATTTAAATACTGCTTTAAATCTGACCTGTAGCTGGTACATGACAATAAGCAAGCAGGTTTAGGTTTTGGTAATGAGTTATATGTATTGAATGGGTAGCCATGTGGAACAGCTCTGAATTATTAAATCCCCATTTTGTACTTGTATTCTTTATCATGTGCTGCACACAAGTGTTTTCAACTGAAATTAAATCTCAAAAATAAAAGATGATGGTCTGTAATATTTCTCCTATAAATGATGCTTGTTTTTAAGCAACAATGAAACTGACTTACATAGTAACATCTTAAATTATCTATGTAGAAAGGTATGAGCAATGTAATAAAGCTACTGGCAAAACCTTCTGCTAAGATGGGAGCTGTTTCATACCCATGTGCTGCCATCTGTGTGCAGTGGTGTTTCACCGATTGCCTGTATGACTAAAAATCTGTGAACTTGTCAGTGAGGGGAAGGTGTACTATCCCTTGTGGTGTGGATGAGTAAACTGAAACAGAGGGTGAGAGGAGCTGCTGATGTGTAGAGATTAAACTGCACTGATGCCAACAGTAGTATGGGATAGAAGAAACAAAATGGATTGGAACTGTTTACTACTGTTCCAGTCATCTGCCCTTTCCAGAGTTACATGACTGTTTCAGTGCACCTTCTCCAATTCTTTTCCTCCTTTCTGTTGCTTCTTAAAAGTCCCTACTGGCAAGGAAAGTGGGGTGGAACTTCTGGTTCTTTTTGATGTAATTAAATGAATTCCTCCTCTCCAAAAAAGTCAAGGGGACTTTATGGACTTGCTTCTTTTGAAGCCGCATTTGCTCTGTAGTTAAATTCTGTGCTTCTCCTGCCAGGCAAGGCACTGGAAGGCTCTGTTCTTTTGTAGTGTTCTGATCTTCAAACAGTTCTTCATTGCTCTTAATACTTTGAAAATGGACTACTGTAACTTGCTATTTGCTGGGCTGAATAAATCAGATGCTTTGTTTGAATTCCTTTACAGTAAAGGTACTACTTTACCCCAATAGTCAATACTTGTGTTACAAGGGGAGGCAATGGCAATGTGTTGTGAATAGCTTAAAGTTTCTGCAGTAAACTGTGATCAAAATCTCCATTTTTCTTTAAAGTTGACCTAAATCTTTCAGTCTGTCTGCAGGGCAAAAATCTGGTAGAAGTAGAATTAGGTTCACAGTTGAACTGAAGTCACATGCTTTAATGTTCACTTCTAGAGGTGCAGCTTTCTTAGGCAGTGACTCACTAATAGAAATCTTCAATGCTCAATACTAAATTTGAAGTCAAAGTTCTATCTATTCTCTTTTGATGTACACTTAGGTACCTATGTCTGTTAAATTGTACTAAGTTCTATTAAAGGTGAACAACACACTGTACTACCAAACCTCTACCTGAAAAGGATTTACATGTGCTGTTTGGAAGGCATCCTCTGGATAATCCCAGTGTCAACCATACAACCGAACAGCCACATTCACACTACCTCCATGTAATGTTGCAGTCCAGTCTGGATTAAGATAACAGCTATTTTAGTGTTATCCATACAAATACATATGTCAGGACTGATTTGGATTTTTTGGAGTGAGATCTTAAGCATTCCCTCACTACTTTAATACCTTCAAGATCTGCCTGTGTGACAAAGATGTGTGGTTCTCCACAGGTATGGTTTGAGCAGCCACTGTAGTGGAGCTTATACACAACTTATACTTAAGCAACTCTCTTGCTGAATTGAGGCAGTGCTCTTATGCAAGTCTCATAATTGATCATTCTAGGACTATGATAGGACAGTATAGATCCCTCCAGAATAAGGCTATTTCACCAGTATGAAAAGACTCAACTCTCTCTGAAGTTTGAGGCTTTGACCTGTTGGGCAGAACTTGCATCAGTTGTGTTGAAATAGCTCAACATGTTTCATATCCCCTGGCACAGAAACTTCTTTCTCCCTGATCGTCCCACTGCATTATAAACACTTCTGAGTACAGATGTCCTAGAAATAACTACTGATTCATTGGATTCCAGTTTCTTCAGGATTACAAAGGGTGTGACTATCCAACAGAAAGGATGGCTGCTGGTGAAGGCTGTTGTGGCTATATTTTGGGGTCAGGTTAAATCTAGGAAGGAAAGTCTGCTACTTCATGGAGAGCTACTGGATGCTCTTCAACAAGAACTTCTGAAGGCAAATGGAGGACTTTCTGCACAAGGACATCTGGAATTGCTCAAGGAGGAAGCTGGGAATTTGTGGTGTAGAACAGATACCAAACTAGCAAAGACGATGAAAAATTAGACTTCCGTAGGGGCCTACAGGGATCTTTGCAGAAAGCTGTTGCAGTTTTGTATAGCAGGTTTGGAGTGAAAACCTCAGTTAACAGTATTACATTCATTGTAAAGCTCCTTATTTTAATCTTCTGTTTGAGCTGAGTCCCTCCTATTTTAAGTCTACAGTGGTAGTAATCAGGTGCTTTTGGTACTGTTTTCATGAAAAGGAGCAGTTCTGTTTCAGGGCTGAGGCTGACCTGGGTAACTCTGCAAAGCCAAATGTCTTCGCATCAACAGCCAGCATATGAGAGGCTCTGGCTTAAGGGAATGGTTAGTGTTGTGTTTCCGGTCCCTGGGGGAGATCCATTGCAGAAAAATGAGTATATTGGAAGATCTGGAAAACATTTCCTCCAAGGAAAGATAGAAACAGAAGTTGTTTTGTCTAAAGAAGATGAGGAGAGACCTCTAAGTGAACAGAGTTCTTAAGGAGAAAGACTGTTACTTGCTCATGTCTGCAGTGAATAAACCTGGAAGTATTACAAGTGACTGGAACAAGGAAGACTTCAAGTTAGACTGTAGAAAAAACACCCTTTGCAGGAATGTTGGCCAAGGGATGTCCTGTCTGAGAGACATAGAGCCTCTCACCTTGGAAGTAGCTAACACACCACAGGTGACATAAGCATGATTCATGCTGCATTGCAGTAACTGTGACCTCTGACATTTACAGGTCTCTTACAATGCTGTAATTGTGTTCTAGCAGAAAAGTGGCTGAAATATAAGTTTTACAGAAGCAGTGATGCTGACTTACTGCTACAAGGCCATGTGCAATGAAATCAGGTGCATTGGCCCAAAGTGAGTTCCCTTATTAATGAATCTAGTTACCTGCTGCTGAAATGCTGGGTTGTTCAATCACTTCTGTGATCTCTAAATACAGTTAACAGCTATAGTTGATTATATTTGACAGATGATTACTGAGGTAGTAAAAAGGAAATGAGTGTAATATCTGGTCCTTTATCCACTGGTCAGTATGCTGAAGCTAGCAGAATCACTGGCATAAGTAGGAGCGTTCCTCTACAGAACTTTTCAAGTGCAAATATCCAATTCATGGCTTTATCACAGGAGCTTCAAAATACATTCAACCACTCAATGTATTCTCTGTTTTGAAAAATACATAAAGGCTATCACTTCAAATTGTTTGTGAAAAATCACTACAGCTGGGAAGAATGAAACTTGATTCACCTAACCTCAGATGTTTAATATTATGTAAGTGAGGCCTTTTATGGATTCAGGCTTTTTTGTCATGCACTTTAATTAAATGTGTCTAATGTAAATATTTGCAACACACTTTCAGATGTAGGTTTTCTTAAATGCAGATATTGTAATACATGATAGTTTTGGACTTACTGGAGTAGACAAAAATATGCTATTACTTATGTCACACTGTACAGCTGAGAAGAAGCATCTTTGGGATTCTTGGCCACTTTGATTTTGTTGTATTCTTTTCAACTAAAGCATCCTCATTTGTAAGAAGTTGAATAAATGAAGGAGGATTGTGGGAAGTCTGTTCTACCAGGGACAAGGTGAAGATCATTGTGGCACTATCCATGTGTTAATCCATTAGTCTCTATTCTTTGTGTTTCTGGGACATGAATGCTACAATCCATTTTAATAAGATTTTTGTTTCAAGTACCAGCGATCTAATATGAATTTTTGGTGTGGAAAGAGTTAATGTCTCTTGTGGGCAGAAAGATATTTTTTTTAGATGTAACCACATGCAAAAATTGTGGCCAATCTTAATTTAAATTCAAAGCTGAGCAGTGGGTCCTGATCAGAATTAAATTGCTTTTTTGAATGAATGACAGTTGTAATCATTATTTAGTCCTGAAATTGGCTGGTTCATTCAGGGAAATTAAGATTTAAAAGAGGTTTCTGTAGAACCACTTCACGAAATTGAATGTCCTTCTAAAGAAAAAAATAAGTGAAGACATTAATGGCAAGATAATGAAATAAATACAAAAATACGGTTCTGATTTGAAATTAATTTGCTTGTTTTAAGAAAGCTGGTTTGCTCTACACCCTGTTCTAAATGAATGCTGCCTTGAGCTATTTCTGCTTACATAGATTATCACAATAATTAGATGAACAATTCGAATGTTATTCATCTTATTTTAAGCTAATTTCCAAACTAAGTCATTCTCATGTGTGGGGAAACTGTCAGAAATAAAAAGGCCTGGTCACAGCTATGTCTAAATCTGCACACGAGGGCAAATCTGAAGCCTAGTGTGTGAGAGACTTAATATGTGAAAATGTTGAAGATCAAGTAGGTGGCTTAAAAAAAAAAAAGCATCTTAATCTGTCATGACTTGCTGCTTAGCTCCTAATCCTAATTTACACTGTTTTTAACTCAAGGGTGAGCACAATCACAGGAGGGGCTAGTGCTTAGATGTCTGTGGGTGTCTGAGTACTGTGGATAATTTAGAGCTTGTGCAGTCTTCTCTTGGGAACAATCAAACAGGGATGCTGATAGGGTGAATGGCTAAATTATCATGGAGTTCACAGGCTACTAGAACCTATTCAGAAGTTTGTAAGTGTGGTCCTTGAACTGTATTTTCTTCACTTAGTTGTCTTCTGGTATATCCCAAACTCCTGTCCACTTGCTGACTATTGTGTTTAAGGGACAGGAATCTGCCCTTCCATATCACAGCTGCAGTGGGAAATAAGGGACTGTTCTCTCCCCTTGCATTTTTCATTACATTGACTCAGAAAAATCACTTTTAACAGATAATCCTAGGGGGATTATCTTGTGACTCCTCATTAGACATAACATCCATCTGCAGACCTTGGCTAAGGACTGAAGAGATGTAAGCATTCACGTCTCCGCAGCAATACTTTGAACCATACACTTCTTCAGGACAAGCTGAACACAAGTAGAGGTCTGTTACAGAGGCTCAGAGCAAGGACAGAGCCATTGCTGGTGTGTAAGGTCAGTTACTTGGTGCACTGAACTCTGCCCAGGGAGGAGGTAGTATGGCAGCCAGGTGCTGCCCGTGTGCTTGCACAACTCAGAGCATGGAAAAAATTGTTGGGAGAGCTTCAATGCAAGAGCAAAGGTCTTCGAGGGCTCATGGAAACTGTGAGCCCTGTGAAATTTGTTTGGTAACTCCCCTCAGCATACAGACTGGTGGTGGCTTCTAGGAGGAAAATGAGAAATGCATTGCGGATGGTATGCTTCAGCCGAGCTTTTACGCTCTGCTGCTGTAGATAGACAAGGATGTGAAACTACAGGGAAAGAAACCCAAACTGTAATCTGAAGCTGTGTAGAAAGCTCTGGTTGTATAAGAAAGCTCAGGTAATAGGGTACTTTTGGTAAAGCAGAAAACCTTTGCTAGCATGAGCAAAGCTTCTGAACCCATCTTTTCCTCTGCTTTGTCTCCTTTCCTCTCATTTCAATGCGCAGTAGGTATGTATGATATGTATCCCACTAGCTTCAAACCACTGCAGGGTTCCCTACAATGAAGGACAGATGTTCCCACAGCACTTCTTGGGGGGGGGGGGGGGGGGAGCTTAGCAGAGCTTGTTCACTCTGAAGCGTTTCTTCAGGGTTTTATCATTTTTACCCTGTAGCAGTTCTGTTCTTGCAGACAGTCTGCTCGTAGTATTTACTGACTTCCAGCTTTTCCACTGGCAGCACAAATTCAATCAATTTCATATTAGTTCAGCAACACACAGCAAAAGTGAAGGCCAATAATATTGGAATATTATAATAGCTCTGTGCATGGGCTTGAAAAATTTGCTGTAGCAGTTCACATGCCGTTACCTAAAATCTCAACTTCTGTGCATAGCCTCACCAAGCAGGGTAAAATACCTCTGTCCTAAGAACTTCTTGAAGGCTGTTAGGCAAACATCTGCTAGGAACAGATTTGATGTTGATCTGGCTTTGGGGACACACATTAGGTGTCTTAAGCACTCTTCAGTGTTTCTTCAGAGGGGAATACAGGAAGGAGGGCTTCTCCTGTCACTTGTTGGTGTTATTGTAAATGGGTTTCTCTCACTTAATTCAGTGTGTGACTTGTGTGGCCGTTTCCAAGCACTGTCATCACTGTGCAGCAGAGAGGAGCCATTTCCTCAACTCCTGGATGTAGGCCAAGAGAGTTGGCCCTCTTTCCTTTCCCACCACTGAGCCTGGCTTCAGTAAAGCATCCTGGAGAAGCGCTGGTCCTGCATAGCCTCTCACCCCTTTCCAGGAGACTGTCCCCACTCTCCAACCTGCTCTGTGCCCACTTGTGGTGGTCTCTGCAAGCATGGTGGAGATAGGAGTTGCATTGTCTCCATAGGAACAGAAAGGTCTGAGGCTATGGCTTGTATCGACCAGGGCAGGGTGCTCTGACAGCCTTTTTGCCACTTGACCACCCTTTGGCCAGGAAGACAGTGCTAGAAGTGAGCAGCATTGCTGGTCTCTGCTGCAGGAGCCTTCATGGTACATCTGAGAACTGAAGTGCCCAGCAGATAGGGGCTGTGGGGCCAGCAGGTACTTTGCCTTGCCCTGGCAGGGGAATGATGAGGGAGCAGGACAGAGCCATCAGTAGCCTGACAGGCTGTTGAACAAAAAGCATAAATTCTCAACTTTTCTCCTGCGTCCTGGCTGAAAGGGCACATACAGCCAAGCAGTCTAACTGCTAAAATCAGCCTTTTAGTGAGGGAGCCTGCTGCCTTGCTATCTGCAGGTGGTTGTTCCCTTGCACTGGTGCTGTCTGGGAGAACTGGTATTTATCTAAAGCTGCTCCTCTTCCACAGCACAACGTTGTCCTGCTAAAGAGGAGGCTAGGCAGTTGCCTGCCTTCATTCCTTGGGGCTTCTGGGAGAGAGCAGTTGTGGGCTAGGATGATGCATAGTCTATGGCATGCAGCAAGCACTGGCTTGAGGAGCATACTTCAGTATGCCTCAGATGGGTGGAGACAGGTTTGTTGGACTCAGAAGGCAATAAGGTGTCCCTTAATGTGTGTGAGTTCTTGGATGAAGGGGCTTTGGGGAAGGCAGACCGGGAGCAGAGGAATTGGGAGTTCTCCTTCATGGGAAGGAGGAAAGCAAAAGGTAGAGGTGTCCAAGCTGAAATACAGTGAGAAACAGGACAAGCAAAAGGCATGTAAGATGCCTGGAGAAATAGCAATTCAATGTGCTCTAATCATCTCCATACTTGGCACTAGAGCTGCTGGTTCTCCTTCTTTCACTGCCAGTGCCTTACAGTCAGCCTCAGTGCACCCAGGTGAGCCAGAGGGCACAGTTAAATGAAAAGCTCTGAAGCTGCTGCCTACAGGCTGTGCTGGCAGGTGTTCACAGGCTGCCTGGTGTGCTGTCCTCTGGGAACTGGGTGCTGGCTGCTGCCTCACTGCTCAAACCATAGGCTTCCTGCTGGTGCCTCATCTGCCAGTTGGAATCTGTCCTTGGTGTGGCAAAGCTCTTGAGCTACGTCTGGAGCAAACACACCCTGTGCAGTGTGGTGGTGAAGCTGTCCCTACCTAATAGCAGGCAGTGAGGTAGTTACCGTTGTGCTGAAGATTACAGCAGGTGCAGTTCTTTCTGGTCATGCGTTGCTGGGTCACGTCTGTAGAATATGAAGACAATAGCATGGCTGTATGCAAGGAAGTGAAAACTGGCATTAGAGGTTTTCTGCTTTGCTGTTACAACTAGGCAAAACCAGGATATCAAATAGATGGGGAAGGGACTCATTCAGGTGTTGGTGGGCAGAAAGGCAGTTCTGTGCTTGCTTGATGCCCTAAGTTTTCTTTAATGTTGCTGTGTTCAGCTGTGAGCTAAGGCCATCTGAAGGCAGCATGGCTATATTAAGAATAGTAAGAATGTGTTTTACAACTCTTATTGATCTTGTTAATTGTAATTGATCTAATATTAACTTTATGTAGGAGCTGTGACTTCTGAGTTTAAAGCTAGAGATAAATGCTGACTCAGATACAACCATGAGAAATACTAACTGCATCAAAGTTTTTTGTAATAGATCATCACAGTTTCAAATGGTGATGATGAGTAGCTGATTCACCTGCCTGTTTTTATAAATGTAACAAAAAGCTAAAGCTATTGTGAAGGGATTTTGTTTCCTTAATGAATACTTTAGTGACTTGTGTAATTATTTGAACTTTCCAAACTGTAAATTGTATGACTACAAACTTGTCCTTTCTAGTCACGCGGAAGCTTCACAATATTTTAGTGTTAACTCCCTTGAAACTCTCTCACTCATTTCTGTGCAATTTATTTTCATGTTTTCCATAATGAGTTAATCTATTTTGAATGAAGTGAGTTGCTTACAGTATGACTGCACTGCAAAAGCTGCTTCCAATTCCCATATTAGCTGTCTGGCACAGCCCCATGTCCAGTTCCCCAGCATTATTGCTGTTTCAAGCTCAGCTCTGCACAGAAAATGTGCATAGGTCTCCCCTCATTGGGATGGGTAAGAACAAAGACAGACAAACCTGGCAGTTGGTCTCCAAAGCTTTGACACCTTGGTGAGTATCTGCCTGTACAACTGCTGTTAAAAGCCTCCCTGAAGTTATTTTGTGTTCACAACTGCCCAGCCACAGACCAGGCTCCCACCCCACTCAGTGCCTGCAAGGCCCAGAAGGACGTTCTGCACTATAGATTTTACATAATGTAAATCTAAGAAAATCTTTCCTATTGATGCTTTCAGGGCAGAGGAGACTCATTCAAAGGTCACTACTTAAAGTGAATCCAGACTCCTGGGTAGGTGATGTATGTGCTGAGTCTTTGTTTTTGTTATTGGAATATGAAGAGAAAGTGAAGTAAATGACACAGACCCCTGTGTCCTACCTGCTAGGCATGTGGGATGTTTGGAATATGTAAGCATTTCTGCTAATGATAAGCCATCACTCTAAATGCTGTATGCAGCTGCAGGTGCTTTATTATTCAAGACAAATTATTGCCTTCATTTGTTTCCATCAGAAACCAACTTAGAGAGCACATCTCTGAGGATGGGAAATGAAATAAGTGACTCTTTCAACAAGAATTACATATTACTGTAGCTTTGGCATTATCAAGATCTAGTTTATCAGGGTAAGAAAACTCTTTTAATACCACTCTGAGATGTATTGAGTTTGGAGGCAGTAGTTGTGAGGAATGTGAAGAAAATGAAGTGATGCAACAGAAGAAATCTGGAGAACTCTCTGGCAGCACTTTAGATATTTGAGTAAGATGCTTAACTTTTGAAACAGGAAGAATTCTCTGTCGATCTATAAGATCCGTATTTTGCAATCAGATGCTCAAACCAGCATTTGGTCTGCAAGTGCCGCTGGGGTTTATAATGCACAACTCCAGGTCAGCAAAGTGCAGGAGGTTTGTGCTCAGCCTTCAGTTGTGTGCTGAAGTGTTTTGTTCAATCCTGGCCTGCAGTCTGATTTCTAGTTCCCATCTTCACAAGGTACCAAGTGCCTTTAATACCCTAGTGAATAGCAATTAATGACACTCAGCTACTTCAAATGCTGGGATAAATTGCAGCATCTCCCAAAGGTGGCTATTAGAGCTAATCAGAAAATGTTGTACTTCCTGCAGAAAATGTCAACTTCTTGTTTTTGAAAACCAAAAGCAATCAGAATAAGTTGTATCTCTAAGGAAAGCTCCTCTAAAATAAAGCTGCATACTTTTTCATAAATATTTTCCCTGACCGAAACCCTAGATTTGTCAGAAGTTTTTTTGGCCAGGTTTAGTGACTATTACTAATACTGCCACATACTATGATGCAGTTGCAAGGAATTTTAATAGAGGCTCATTCTTTGAGAAATGCATCTCTCAGACTGGTTACGATTATTATGGCTTGTGAGATTTGGGGGAAGAAGTGTTACAAAGCAGAATATCAGTGTTTAAAAAGAATGACACTAAAAACCTCTTGAGGCTTAAAACTTATGACCATCTGTACCACAAGATTCAAGTCAAAGGTGATATTTCAGTGCAATTGAATCGAATGCAATTTTGCTGAACTTGAAGCAGGTTTAGATGTTTTTTTTGGACTTGGCATGAGTTCAGTTTTGACTTTTTAAACTCATTTGACTTGATAATTTTAACAGACTTTCTCTATGAATTTGTCTGACCTACAGAAGCCAAGTGCAAAAGCAGGTACTGCTGTTGAACACTAACTGCTTTTTTGGAAAGTGCTGCAGCTTTCACTTTAATATTAATTTCAACTCTTCTGTTAAGAAATCTCTTTGGCTTCTAAAATCCACTTGCTGTTTTATCTCTGGTTTGTTTCTACTGCTTCCAACTGGACATCTAGAGTATACAATTGTATCAATATTTTTAATTCTGGCACAGTAATTACTAACAAGTTTTGCTTCTGACTTTCCTAGAATGATTAGACTAAACTTGCAAAAGGTGTAGTTGATAGTAACATTTGTCTTGGGGTTATTTTACAGCATTAAATATTATGCTGCATGTTATGACAAAATTGCCCACTTTAAAAATTAAAATAACTCAAGTATTCACACTGCTTTCTGGAAGCAGTATTTGTAAGGGAGATGTGTATTTGACCGTTTTATCAGACTATATTTTCTAGGGATGAAATGAGCATCAAAAACTTCTGCCAGCTAGTAAACAAACCCCAAAGCCTCAGATCTTACCTCTGGCTTTTAAACTGAGATCACAACTAACAAATGGAAAGAGTTTCACTTGTATTCTGTGGGCTGTTTGATACCTGAGGTGGTCTGAATAACTCCCTGAACAATGTAAGCTTGGAAGGTTGATTTTCAACATAAATACCTCCACCAGTGACACTACCTTCACATCAGATCTACTTGGCAGGAAGGCAATTGCTTTGGTCCAAGTTTTTAATGAATATGCTAAAAAACAACACAGAAGCCAGCAGCTCTAAAAAGCAATTGCCAGTAGAGAACAACACCATGAAGTGCTCAAAGAAAGGAGAGCATTAATGTGTGAGGCTCCAGCTGATGGCTCCTGGGCAGCCATGCATCCTACATCTCCTTGGCATCATGGTCAACATTTCTGTGGAATTCATATGCTTTTGTACAAGGCAATTATCAGTCATTTTGGGCACGGCTGGGCCAGCCAGTCTGGTGGTTTGCTGCCAGTGCTGAGTGCTAATCACTTGCTGCCTCCCATCCTCATGTTGGCAGGTGCAAAGGCAGGCTGAATTTGGGTGGAGGACACTGCAGCAGTTCCTTGAACACAACGCAGATGGATGCTGCTTTGTATAAACATGGATGTTTATGTGGGGTTATGGCTCTTCATATTGCTTGTCTGCTTCCAGGTGTCCAAATAGCTCTGTGTGTGATCTTCAGTGTGTTTTGGGGGAGGGAATTGTGGAAGCAGAAAGAGGTACGCTTTTAAAGCTCATTTGCTCTGTTCAAAAGCTACAGTCTTCCTGCAGATAAATAAAATAATCACAAACTTAAAGCAAATTCAACTTCTGCCCAGTTAATATATACTGAGAGCTGGCTAAACCATGCAATGAAATTGAATTCACTGCTGATCTAGCCTTCTTTCTGCCCCTGTGGTCTGTGAGGTGACCCTGACTCCAGCGAAGGGATTGTTCCTAGGGATTTTCTGCTTAAATCTTGTAAATAAAATTCAGCTTGTAAATTGTTTTTTTTTTTTTTTTTTTTTGCCTATTCACTACTTGTGAGATGTAGCTGTAATATGTTTATTCAGATTATGCTTGGAAGCAGAAGTATTTCTCATGAATAATGGCTTCATCCAATGTAATGAATACAATGAATGCAGTGGGTTTGGGGTTGGGTTCGAAATGAATGGCATGTAGAAAGCAGCAGTGAGGATTTATTCTACTGTGCATCTCATTTTTTCCATTCCAAGTTATTGTCATATCTTGCACCTACTTAAAGATGGGAACCTGACAAACCTGTAACTTTGCTACTGGCTTTCAAAAATATCTAACTGAAGCTGGAGGATGAGTCAGGTTTGGAATAGCTTCATACAATAGAAGTGGAAAGGCTGTTACTTAATAGCAGTGCCTGTTTTGGGGCTGTCATGTCTCCCCAGTCAGATGGGTAAATGCATGATACCGAGAAATGTTTTGAGGGATGTCTTAGAATACATAAATTGGTCTAATATGCAAGATGATAATGGCAACATTGGGAAACAGTTATCTCTGAGTAACATGGACCCTGTTCTCAGTTATTTATGATTTTTGGCAAACATTTACCAGCTTGAAGTTTGTTTTTTTTAGCTTTCTGCCTCATGATAAACTTTTCTATGGAAGTCAGGCAGAAAGGCCAGTGAGAAACAATGCTTTAAGCTCAACATCGAATTTTCTTCCTATGCAGGTTTAGTGTAGGCCTCTGAAATGTGGCAAATAACATGTCCTTAGTGATGTGCTTGTTGTCTCATTGTCTCAGAATCTGTGTTCAGATAAATATAACTAAATGGGGTGGGGAAGGAAGTCCTCCTTGGCAGGTGGTGCTCTCTGTGTACACTGCAGAGTATTTTGGGTGCTGGATTGAAGTTTACAGCAGAGGATGGGGACTTCGCAGGCAAGGGGGGAGACCTCTCCTATCAGTAGCTCCCATATGAAAATAACTTTTCCATTGGAATTTGGATCATGCTCTCCACTGACCCTTACTCTACCAACCCTATCCCCTTCATGTTTCTGCATGGGATGTTGAAGGAAAGAGGCTGCAGGAGGAAGGGTTAGAGGAAGCAGCATTATTGTACGAGGCTGAAATGCTAGCTATGCACACAGCATCTCTGGTAATAATTCTTTAAGTCAGTTTAATTTTACAGGAATAAATGTTCTTAAAATACTTCTGCCCAGCATGCAGGAAAAGAAACAATTCTGCATAACACACTTGGTTTCATTCCTGTTGGTCACTAAAAAAAAAAAAAAAAAAAAAAACAGCTTGGAAATGGTTGCCTCTTCCTAGATAACTGGTTTCCTGTTCAGAGTAGACAAGCTTGGAAATGAGCAAGACTGGTGTTCCTGAGGCCTGCTTCCTGGGCAATTTGAAATAGTAGCCCACTTTTTGGATGTACTGAATTCATGAAAATTGCCCGCAGAGGTGACAAATCTATTAACTCCCACCACATGGGGTATGAGGAGAACTTGCTCCATATTCTGCTATACCAGCTCTCCTATGCTCAGCACCAGCTATATCTTATTCTTTCAATTTCTTACACTCCTGGGTCTTAACAATTTCTATAAACAAACGGATCTATTCCCAGCATGTACATTACATAAAACTACTGTTTTGTTTTTCCAACAGTAGACTGATATTGCGAATGCAGTGAAATAAAGCATCTCTTTAATGCAAAGAACAGAGCTACTGAAAGTTTCCATGTGTTATAGGAAGGAGTCTAAAGCTCCCTTCCAAAGGCAACATATATTCTTTATTGCTTAGGAAATTACTGCAACTGGAGTAAACCTGATCCTGCTGAGATCAATGGCAGTTTGCTATTGGCTTTGCCAGCAACTCCTTCTTCCCTTTATTTTAAATCTAGGATAAGGCAGACAGAAGGGCTTGGGATATAATACCAAGTTCTTTTTTTTTTTTAGTTTTGCTAGGGAGACTTTGCATTTACTTATGCCATGGCTCAAAAATGCCATGGCAAAGCAGGGTTTCAATCAACAGCTTTAATGATGTATGATTATTCATAGCTTTCTGAAAATGTCATAAGTAGTTCCACTTCACATGATAACATATGCTTTTCAAACAAATACCAGGGAACTATCTTGATTTGCAGTTTCTTACAGTACAGTTGCAGGCTCCTGAGTAAAGGAAAACTATATCTGAGATATGGAGTTAAAAATGAAAGTCAAAGATTAATCACTTAAGTGCAGATGTCTAGTTTTCAGAGCTGTTTCAGGGCTTTACCTGAAGTACTTCAACTGGTCTGAGAAATGCTTGTTAAGCTTAAGATCTGTGCTGGTTCATTTTTTTTTTTTTGTATGAAATACAATCTCCCTCCTTAAACATCCCTCTCAGTGTAAATGTAACAGTTCTGGTGGAACCTCTAAATGGCTTTATATTCTTGGCCTCATGAAAGTCTATGTCCCTGTGATAACTACTTGCAGCATGTGCTGTTCTTCCTGGTCTATGGCGGCTGACTCCCTTTGAAATGGCAGACCTGGGATTTATTTTCTTCTTAACCAGTGCTTGTGTGGCTTTTTCACCAGGGCAGTGGCATACCAGTTCACATTTCTTCACTGCTCCAAGGATTAATGATGTAAGGAGAGGGCAGAAGTGGCATATCCCATAACTTGCCATGGGGTCAAATAGCCCAAGGCAGCTCCAGGCAGAAGAGTATCTTCTGAGAGAGCTTGTCTGAAACCAGTGATTCTGGCAGGGATTCCTAGTAATTGCCATGCTAGGCTCAGAGTAAGACCTCAACTCTGCCAGCATTCATCCCCATTTGATT
Organism: Anas platyrhynchos; assembly: GCF_047663525.1. Lineage (NCBI taxonomy): Eukaryota > Metazoa > Chordata > Aves > Anseriformes > Anatidae > Anas > Anas platyrhynchos. The sequence goes on along the minus strand of NC_092601.1, from coordinate 13,523,998 downwards.
TTTTTTTTTTTTGGAGTGACTGAAGAAAGAAGATAGAAATCCTATGTTAAGGTCCATGCGCATCATAATGTTATCCAGATGAGACAAAGGTGGCTGGTGAAGCCAGTGCTATTGCAAGATAGCTGGACTAGGCTCCCTGGTCTTTCCAGAGTCCCATTAAATAAGAGTTGCAGCAGACTTAATGAAGCTGAAAATACTGTACTAATGTGTCTACAATAAATGTGGTGTCTAAAGGGAAGTTGGGGTTATCTCTGGCATTGTACGAGTATCTCAAACTATATGCCGGTGATATCAACTATTACTGCTTATACCATGCTAAGGCTTTATAAAACAAACTGTCATCACTGAACCAAAGATTACTCCTGTTGTCTGCTATATATAATAAAAGAGGGTGACAGCAGTCAGACTGCTACAGAATGATAAGTTGAGAGGGAGAAATGCAGTTGAAAATCATCTGTGACAGTGACACTTTAACCCTTTCTCTTTGAAAGATGGCCAGCCAGAGATGGAGACAAGTAGGTGGGAGGAGAGGCTGTGTGGTCACTTCTGAAGTACTCCATAATTCTGCCTCCGGGGAGTTGAGGATGATGAATTAAATGTCACCCACTGCGTGTGCTGTGCAGTCAGCAGTGCCAAAAAGAGATGCTAAATGATCTAATCGCTCCCAGCAGGCCAAGGGAGCCTCAGCATCAAACCTCACCCTGTGCTGAATCAAGAGGATATCACCTATTACTAAATGTTAAGAGGGATCAGGATCTTTTCAGGTGGTTCTACTTGCAGGATCATCTGTGTGCTTTGCTTCCACCATAACTTCTTCCCTGGGGAACCAAAACTTGCTGTTTAACAATGATGATGCTGAAATGCTTTTTGTGTAATATAAACACAGAACCAGTTTACAAGATAGCTGTGTCATATTACAGACATTGTTTATATTAAAATCTCAATGTTTACTGCAGGGATATCATCCCAGAACAACAGTGCAGAAAGTACCCTTCTAGTTTGTTCTACCAAAGTAAGTTGCAGTAAGATGAGGAGGTTGCCTTTGGAAAAACCTCTTGCAAGTCCAAGGTAGAGGGGGGGAAAAATCCCAATGCAAGCAGCCATATAACCTTCAGGGGAAAAAAAAACAATGTAAGCAGCCATATAACCTTCAGTGAGAGCTCCCAGGGAAGCAGTACTGATAAGGGTGCTTTGGCATTAGGAGAACAGGATTATTTATATGCCAGCTCATTACTCTTTACAATTGTAAAGCAGGGACTGTTAGAAAGCTGTAGGGAGGAAGGCACTGATGTTCAGTGTTGCTTATAAATAGGATGGGTACCTGCGTTTGCACCTAGCTCCTGAGAGCGAGGTGTTTCAGCCTGATTAAATGCAAGGGGGTCTCTTATTTTCAGCACAGGCTCCCCTAAGAATTCCTGCCACAGCTGCTGTGGTGGATGGGTTAGATGTCAGGATATTAGGCAGATAGATAGGTAAGCCTGCCTTTCTACATAAGTCTGTAGGAAGGTTGTTTCATTGTATTTCACTACATTTCATCTCGTTCTACTCTGGAAATTCTGTGCTATGGGGGAAAAATCACTATGCAGATCAAGAAACATGAGCATGTTGCTATCATAGGAGGAAAAATATAAATAATTAAATATTGATACTTCTTTCACAGTCCTAATCTCATTAATATAAAGCAATTTCAGAGATGGGGAAGAGCTGATAACAGCATTGGGCTCGTGAGATATTTCTGTTTTCCATCCATCAGGCAGGTAATTGTGGGAGTTATGACTTTGTTAGGCAGAAATGTACAGCTCTAAAGAACTGATAACTGAGCATCTCTGCTCAGCAGACAATGGAGCAGCATCTAGTAATTGAATACATCAATAAGCTTTCACATCTCGTATAACTTCAGTGCCCTGGACAGGATAGCATTAGACATAATCATATTTTGATCAGGAGAAAATAGAAGTTGGATGAAATAATATCAATTTTATTTACAGGGCAGAGAAGAAGCCATCCAGTCTGTGACAGAAAAATGATTTTTTTTATCTGGCTTTGATCTGGCTCTGGGCTTTGATTTGGTGGCAAATGGGTCTATAACTCATTTACACCAGCTGCCAGGCTTTTTCAAAGCACAGAACATTAAGCAGAATCCTGCTTTGAGGAATAAATACACAATCAACATAATAAATGGTGACAAAACAGCCCTGGCTCATTCTTGAGCATTTTAAGTCACTACAGCCTACGAGGAACACTTGATACCCAGCTCAAAAACTGCATATTGATTTGTGACCCCCTCGGGCCAAAGAGCATCTTTTGTATAAGGTCTTAGAATAAAAGTAAGGGGGCTGGGGTGGGGTTGTTGTTTGTTTGTTTGTTTTTAATTCTTTGTAGCATGTTGCAAGAGGAGGAAAGATTGGGGAAAACCTGTAGGGGAGGGCAAAAGAAGGCTTGTTTATGCTCTGGCAGAACAGGCTGCTTTTCAGTGACATTGGCAGCCTGCGAGGTCTGGTTGGGACTGTCAAAGGAGCCAGGCGGTGCAGGGCAGCGTGGGGAGGAAGCCGATGGTGCCTATGTTAAAATGGGATTAGAGCTGGCACAGAGCAAGACAAAAGCTTTCTGCTTGCATAAAGCCTTGAGTGTTTTGTTTCCTGGCATGGGAAGGGCAGCAAAGGAGCAAGGTCTGAAACCCTGCCAAAGGCTGGTGCTTTTGGGGAGCTGTGCCCACTTCCCACTGTGGCGCAATGGTGTGTTGGTTGCAGCAGGCTTCGAAACCCACGTGTCCACCTAGAGGTGGAGGTGGGGGCTCTGGGTCTTCAAGGTGCATGTTAGCTGGAAAGCTGGGTTCTAAGCCCAGGAAATCATCTAGGCAGCCCTTTTAGTGTGGCTTTCCACCAGTCTTCTGAGAAGTGCATTTTCAAGATGCTTAGTCTGCCTATAAAGATGCACTTAAGAGCTGCATTGTGTGCTTCTGTGGGGATAAAACGAGTGTCCTCAGCAGAGCTGGTCATGATGCTGCTTCGCAGGGCTGACAGATATGCAGGCATAGCAAATCCCGTGTTGTCTGCTGGGGATGGATGGGGCTGGTGCTTCACTGAGAGCTCTGAAGGCTTGAGAAGGGGTTTTCAGGCTGGAAGGTGAACACTGACGGCTCCTGGGGCTGTCAGTGGATTTGTTTCTTATGCAAGGGTTCATGGCAATGTCTTCATGAATCTTAGTGAATCTGAATTAAGCAGTGGGGTCTTGCAGGAGACAACAGCTGAAAGATGGATTTGGCTGGATGCCAAGAAATAAGGCCCACTCTTAATTTGAGGTTGAATATCCCCAGTAATGAGCTTTCAGGTGAAACAATAGGCTTTTGTGGTTTCTGGTGAAGACAGCTGAAAAGGTTATATCCATATATCCAAGCACAGGTTGTACCCTTAAGTCAGAGTACTTTCTTTTAGGCCTGTGTTGTGTAGTCTGACCAGAGGATCCTCCTAAAACAAATATACTTCGATATAAGCAATCACCTTAATGAGGTAAATCCAGCATCATGATTCTGTTCTTCCGCATTAGAGTTAGTCTTATCTTGATTTTGTTCTGTTTGAGATGTGGATCATTGTGTTATGATGCAGGCTGTTTGCCTTGGCAGATTCTAGGGAAGGAATAGTTCAAATACTTAAGCTGGTTTGGATAGACAATATAAGTTTCCGTGAAATCTTTTGCATAGTTCCTGATTTCTTTCAGTAGGGAGCTCTGTTTGAATTAGCTGGTGAGAGACAAATCAGGATTTATATTTGAGAATGATAATGGGAATTCTTCATCATCAAAGTGTTTTAGGGCTGGAAATTGTTGAACAGGTTTAAGCCTTTTATTGCTATGAGTTAGCAGTCTATGTGATGAGCTCTGGAAGACAAGTTTGCTACCTGTGCAGCCAGCTGACTGCTTAGGGGAGACTGGTGATCCAGCATAGGAGGCTAGAAAACAGAATTAAAACCTGCGTGTTGACAGAGGGGAGGAAAGCCACTTCTATATAGAGGTTTCTTGCCTTTTATTTTGGCTAGATTCTAATCTTCTGTTATGTACAGAGTGGCAAATAAAGTTTTCAATGCCACCCCCCCCTTTTTTTTAAAGAAAGTGACCTCAACCCATTTTCCTGAATCCCCAAAGAAAAATACTGAAACTAAGAAAAAACATTTGTCTTCTGAGTACCAGCAGACTCTGAGAGAGCATCTCAAATTGATCGTGATTAATCATGATTAATAAAAAGTCATTCAAACAGATGAAATATTTTGAATCCATTGATCATGTCTAAGGTACAGCTACTGGTGGTGGTAGACATTTCAATGTAAGGATAATTATAGCAAAGGTCTGGCACATTCCTGATTAAATTTCAATGTTTTAACTACCATAAACTCCTTGGGTGTGTAATATTGTGAAACAATCAAATCTTCACAAGCACAGTGAGTGTGACTTTTGAGTTTTATTAGCAGCAATGTATTTTAACCATATGAGCTCAGAAACAATATGCTATTGAGTTCAATACCAAGTGTTTGTCAAGGTATTTTAATACAGTACGAAGTCTTCCCCTTTTTGATGTCTAATCAGAATGTTAGACAATGGAAATCTTGACTCTTAACCAGGCTCACACCAAGGCTTCTAGATTCATTCATTATCTCTACTACAACTTTGCTGTGATCAATAAAACTCCCAATACAGTATGCTCACTTCTAACATTCAAAAGGTGAATATATGGCAAAATGGTTCTACCAGGCTTTCTACCTGTCAGGATGTCCTTTTTTCTCATTAATCTGCACAACAGATTAATTGGCTTCAGAATATCCTGGGGACAAAAAGGAATGTCAGCTGCATTATCACATGCTAGGCAAGGGATAGCTCAGTGATTTATGAAAAGCCTTGTGTTTCAGCTCCCGTAGTCCAGCTCACACTGCTGCTAATGTGATGTTGCTGAATTCTGGTTCACAAAGGGGAAAGAATTTATTTTGGCCATAAAATAAGTCATTCATACTACTTCCAGCTTTATTTTTTTTATTCCTAAATTACCTGTCACAACGTGCATTTCAGGCTTAGAAAAAGGTCAGGTTTTCTAGGTGCTGTAAATGAGCAGATACGAAGCACTCCATGCAGGGCAATGAAAAGCCAGTCTAGGCTGCCAAAACTGTACAGGTAAGTCAGCTATATATCCCTGCCTGGCCTGTTGGGATGTTTCTCTTTGCCAGCTTGGTTTCTAGCAGCCAGAGAGGTGCTCCATCCAATGGGACTTCAGGTTAGGAGTTGGTTAAGATATAAATCTGCATGGGAGTGAACAGGTCATGAAGACTGCTGCTTCACTTGCTGAGCGGGGAGTAATTTTAATTTGGGTAAAACAGCAAGTAATGTTGCTGGAGTCTGAGGCATGAACAGGAGAGGTTGTCTGAGTCCTTAGACATGCTGCCTGATCTCCTTTGAGTCCTCAGCCAAGTAACACAGCAGCTCGTGACTGAGCCAGACACATGTATGCCAATCCCAGAAGTGCTGCAGGGACTTAGTGTTCATCTATAGAGTATTTTAGAGCTTGTAACAGTCAAGATTAAATAACATCAATTTAAGGCAAATAATCCCTATGAATAAAATTCACTTTAAGTACACTTCATTTTTACACAGGCTTCCCCCTCCCCCATGTATGTTTTTTTTAATAGAAAAAAAAATCAGGTTGTGTGGTTTAGAAGCTGGATAATTATTTAGAAGCTCAGGTAATTATAAAATTTCAGACTTTTTTTTTTTACAATGTTATGAACTTGCTTTCTGGACTGTTTATATTCAGAGTTTAAAATGGCTTGAAATTAAATGTTAAAATAAGATATTAAGCCAGGAAATAAATAACAATGGTGGTAATAATACTGTATTGAAACTGATTAGGAAATCTGCTGTGGATGTAATTAATAGTTGCAATAGATACATTAATACTTGTTTCATAGTAATGATTACATGGATGTTTTTCTTGCACCTCTAGCAATGTCTTATCAAGACACCAGCCCTTATCCTTGTTCTAGGTAGTCCAGTACATGAATCAATGAAACTTTTGAAACTAATTTTGGTTGGAGTGGTCATAATACTGCAGGCCAGTGATAGGTCCTGCTTTAGAGATTAGTTCTGTGTTATTGATTTGTCTGTAGTTGGTATGAGTTTTCCTGATGAAATGAATAAGCTTGAACAAACTGGATGATGTTTTGGGGACACATTAATCTTATTTGTCTACACTAGATAATGCAAGTATATCTAAAAGACTTGTTCAATTTAACTGTATTTTGTCTAAAAATGCTTCAGATTGGAGGATAAGGTGTTATTGTCTTCCACCAACTTCCTCTGTCACTAAAGGGTTTGGTTTTGTAAACTAAAGACTACAAAGATACTTGTAATATTTTAGTACTACCTTCATTCTTTCCAGCAACTGCTTTGTTTTGGCTTTATCCTTCAGTTTATTTCAGGACCTATCAAAGTCATGCTTTTTATACTTGTTGACTGCAGGAAAAAAAAAAAATCAAAAATCCAGACTCTTGCTTTAGCAGAAAGTAGACCAAAACCCTGTATTTGGAACGAACAAACCTCACAGACTTTGATCCAATGTAATAACTTGAGATGAACTTTGAAAGACAACTATACACAAAGGTGAAGATCATCACTTCTCTTGATACAGTAAATGACCAATTCAGGGAAGGCCCACCTGATCAGATTCAAAGGGCAGGTGCTCTGCTCTCCCTAAGTGAAGGATTTTGCTTAGGAGAATCAGGACATGATCCTGAGAGGAAATGTTGACTAGGGTTTTAGGAGCTACTAATTTTTTTTTTTTCAAATAGGAAAAACGAAATCATGAAGTGTATACATTTGTGGAAGAAAAACATTTTATCTTCCTTATTGGTTAGACCTGATGATCTTTTAGGTCTCTTCCAACCTAAAGGATTCTATGATCCAAATTAATTGCCCTTTTAACAAGTGAAGTGAATGCAGGCCACAAATGCAGGAGTTACCAGAGGAGTTACATAGTTTTTGCTAGGCACATGTCATAAATTGTTAACCTGTCTAAAAGACAAGTCAGTTCTCCCAAGTTGTTTAAAAAAAAATACTACTATGTTTATATGTGCTGTCTTGCATCACTTCAGAAGCAGAAGTGCTTTTCTACTCCATCTAGTGTGTAGACTGACTTTCTGAGACATGAACAGTGCAACATTCTTCTAGCCCAACTAGTTGGACACAGAAGTGCATGCTCACACACCTAAAGCAAGCAACTATATTTAACTGTACTTTTCCGGACCTGGAACAGGAAAATAAAGCATTCAACCATTTTGACCCTAATCTTAATTGTTCTTAGTGAGTACCACCTGTCAACTCTAGCAGAAAATGTGCTCAATAAAAAAGCATGCAAACCAAGTGTTACATAGCCCTCCTTCAAAAACTAGCTCCAAATGATGAATCTTTCTGCAATGAACATCCAGCAAATATTGCTACAGAAGGTGGCTTTTGTTTTTAGAACATATTTTTGTTGTGTGAGAAATGAGTTCTCCATACATAAGCAGTCCACAAATTATACTTGTGCACATGAGTCAGGAATGAAAAGTTGTCTGATTGTAATGGTAAGAAGCCTGTTTACTGGGACTGAAATCTTTTGCTGTTTACGTAAAATGGGATTGTTGAGGATGTCTGTGGAGACAGGATTGCGTTCTCCTCCCTCTAAAGTGGTTCTCACTATGCAGCTCTTTACCCAGAGGCTTGGAGTAAAACATCTTTATTACATGCTTGTGACTTGATAACATCTAGAAGCTTGTGTGCTGGGTAGGTCACTTGCCTCAATGCTAAAAGCAGGGCTCAGTTCCCACTTGCAAGAGCATTTTGGCCAGAGGTAAATTGCTTCAGACATGTCTTATTCCTTCATAGTCAAGAGTGAAACCTTATGGAGAAATTGGACTTTCCCTAGGTGTATTGTATACAAGATCACTTCTTAAAGAAGTGAGTTCTGTGGTGTAAAAACATTTTTCATGGTCTCTATTGTCCTAGTTTGAAAGGCTGAGTAGAGAAAAAGGCAAATGGGGCGGCAAGGAGGGAGATTTTTTCATGTAAAAGTGAAACAGCTGACAAGGAGGTGGAGGCATGCAGAGTACGAAATGAGGGGAAGCCTAGAATGAGATTACTTGAGCTGTACTAACTTACATGCTCATATAGCACTGAGTATGTTGAGACTTGCATGTTAATTTCTGGGATCTTGCAGTTTTAGGACAGTCTGGTTTGAAGTTGCTTTCTAAACAGTGAATTTTCAATGGAGAGTAAATAGCTCTTCCACTGCCTGTCAGACCATGGAAGTTGTTGTTGGTTAGGGAATGAAACCAAGAATTCTTCTGGTAAATATACTTAGATTTTTACATCAGTGTTCAGAATTCATTCCCAAATTTATGCTGTTTATGTAAGAAGCTCTTAAACAGTGTGTTGATGGACAGCAGCAGCACATGCAGTGATACTACAGTTCTGTGAAAGGTATCTTATTGTGATACTAATCAAAGCAAATTTCATGTTGTGAATCACCTTTGTTTTTTCTACCACTGAAGCTGTGGAAGAAGCTCATTCCTGGTATACTGACAATGCAGCTTTTTGGTCTGTGTCCTAATGGCACACTTTGTAAAAGGTTTCACACTTATTTTTACCACTTGGTCAAAATGTTCAGTAACAAGTTTGTAGTGCATGTTGTCAACACTTACTCTTAGGCCAATGAAAATTTTTGTCCATAACTTCCTGGGATTTTTCCTGGATTCTTTTAATCAACATATTTCTTGCAGGGGAATATTTTATACACTAACATATGTGAATCAAGGGGAGAGATTCAGTCTCTCTAGACACCAGCTATACTTCCCCCTTTATTTTCTTCATAGATTTTCCAAGGGAAAGATACTGAATCTACGTTGCTGCTTACTCCCTGTCGTCCCAGCCTATCTACCTTAAGAAGCCTGAATGCACACAATTTATTTCTTTGTTCATAAGAAGCAGTTACAGGCTGTATCAGTCAATCTATGCCTTCATTCCAAAAATAAAAATGAAAGAATCAGTTCCAACTAAACTCATAGTTGTGATCCTTTTGATTGGGATGTTGTTTGAGGTCAACTAATCCCCTCTTTCTGGATTTAACCCCAGAAACTGCCACGTGATGCTAGGGCGAGATATTTACATTCTACTCATTGCGTAGGCTCAAAAGATGCATGACTTACGTTGTCCTTGTTTGACACCTAAACTTTAAAAACCAATCTATAGTTGGCTTCATCTTGGAAATGCAAGAGAACTGCAATCTCTTAATCCTGGATTAAGCATCTTTCATATCCCTAGGAATACATCATCTCATGTTAACACTGCAGCTGAGAACATTGTGAACTTGCCCCTGAGGGATAACTTGGTGCTTTGCCTATTGACACTATTGTCCAAAACTGCAGACAAATGTCCCCTTCCTGAAGCAGCCTTGTCAGTGTTGGCAAACTCGAGCTCTCATGATGTCTATGGCTTGCGAGGCTTTCTGCATTGGCCTCACTGAGTGTTTGTGTTGGGCTGTGGAACTGACCTTTAGCAGTCCTGTGATGAGCACCTGTGATATTTTTAATACCCATTGAGACAGACAATGACCTGGCAGAACAAAGTTCTACAGAAAGGTGCTGTCCCATCTTGGGTTTGTTGCATTGTGCCCCCAGCTGCCTTGGGGGAGATGCAAAACTAAGCTGCTTTGTTTGGGAATGGGCATAGCGAGGTCAGCTGTCTGGGTGCAGATCTTACAGCTGCCACAAGCCAGGAACAGCTTCTATGAGAAGTCAGAGGGGAAACCACAGAAGAAAAATGTCTGTTTCTCCTTAAAATCAATGTAATGTAGCAGTGGTTTGTCCTGTCAGCAATTAAAAAAATGTATAATTATCCTTTTACTTTAAAGCCAACCATGAGTAATATTTGTGAATCGTTCCTTGTGCTTAAGCTTTCCTGCTCTGCAATATTCTTCATGTCCTATGTAGTAGTGTTCTCTGGTGCCTGAATCGATATTTTCTTTGTGATCAAGTGCTTTTGCTATGAAAAGGCTTTTAGTGCTGTTATGAAGCAGTCAGTAATGGACTGACCTTTCAAAACTCTCAGGCCTTTACTCCGGCCACTTTGAAAAAGTGAATCTGTAATCTGCTTCTGCTTCTTGATGACTGTTTTAAAGAGTATGGAAACAGATCCCATGTGTGGTGGAGCCTCTCATTGCAAACTGCCAGGTTTGGTTTGTTATGTGGCTGTCTTATGTAGAAGCCAACCATCAGCATAGGTGGTGGAGAAAGTCCAGCAAAGCACTGCTCCTGTAACAGGCACAGCATTTTATTTTGAAAACTCAATTTTCTGAGCAGTTGCAAAAGAGTATAGCCATCCCTATCTGGTTATGCCTGAAGATTTCTTTAAGGTGTTAAGTATTTCCATTTACTCATGCTGCTGGTGGTGCCTCACAGCAGGTGTAGATAGGGGATGAATGCCTAGGCTGACCTTCTACAGGGCAGCCTTGGCTGGTTTGAGAGAAATCTTTTCTCTACATGTGGATGGGAAGAGCTCAGCCCCTTGGGAGGAAGGAAAAATGGTGCTACTTCTGGAAGTGGGATGGATCTGCAGAGGAAGGGCCTTTTTTTTTTTTTTTTTTGTATGTGTGCATCCATCTGGAGATCAAATTTTTCTAAAAGGACAGCTTTCCCAGGCCACTGGCTCTTAATTTGTATTTTGCTCTAATTAGGCATACAAGCTTGACAGGCCCAAACTTTGTCTTGAACAAATGTGCTGCAAGCATTGTAACTACCCAGTGCAAAGACATTTGCAACACTTCTTATCGTGCTGGCAGATCCCCCTGACAGCTCTTCGATGCGTTCTTCTTTCTGTAGTAGCTTTTACTTGCCCTTACGTACCTTGTCCCACAAAGAGACTCTCAGTTCATGTCTTCTGTCTGCAACCTTGGTTTTGCTGTTGATTTACAGTCTCATCAGCTGAAAAACTGTATTAAATGCATCAGATATAGGCAAGCCCTAAGAAGGATAGGGAGAGAATCCTACCCGTTTGTTGGACCTTTCTTAGCAGGAAAAGCTTGCCAGCCTCCCCAGCAAAAGCAGCAGAGCTGTGTAAAGAGGTCCCTGCCCTGGGATTTTTGAAACCTTTGGCTTTGTGTCCTCTGTGCTTCTGCAGGGCTTTGAGATTTGGGTAGTTCTCATCATGGGCAGCAGCTATGTTTGCTTACCAAGTATTTCTTGATGGCTGTCTCAAAATATCATTTCTGTAAGGGGTCTTGCATAAATAAGGGTAATTTTTCTTGCCAGTGAAATACTGATTTACTAATTCTGAAAACATCATGCTTGAAAACAGCTTATTTCAGTAATATTTCACAGTGGCAGGTACACAACTAAAAAGGAATCATCACATTAGATAGCAGTAGGTATTTTATTGCTCATGCCTCCTGTAAAACCAGACTCCTGTTTTGCTTAGCTTAGGAAGAGGTATCTCCTTGTAGAGAGCCTATTGATTAATGGTCTTCTATCCTGCCAGTTACAAGTAGTGACTTTGCTATATTGGCTGGATTTGCTTTCAGGATATAATTAGAGAAAATAAAATATTACTGGAGACATTAGTAAGTAATGGTGTTTTCCACTCTACTTTCAAACCTGCAATAATTGATACCTCATTATTAGATTATTATGAAAGATGTACTAGAGTGAATTGCAACTAAACCTACAGCGTCATCAACCAACACACTAGTTTAACGGTTCATAAACCATCTGTTTAATTATCTTAACATGACAGATAATAAATATAGTGTGGCTCATTCCTATCAAAGGTGATCATGTGAGCTTGCTTGGATGAGAGGGTTTTTGGCTACTATCGAAATAATCTCTTCTGCTTTTTTGTGTGAACGGTTGGATATAATATGAAGAACTTAAATGGGGTGGATGTTTCCAGATCATACTGAGAAGTAAGTTATTGGCATTCAAAATCAATATACTTCTGCTTCTGTTTTGTAAGTTGCAGTCAAAACTTGATATTTGATTTACCTGTATAAATCTCTTAAAGGCAGAATTACAAGAGTCAGGAGAGACATCTTTAAAGGGCTTCCTATGGTGACTGTTGCTAGGGAAACCTTCATATTGCACTGGGCTTTGGAAATGCTGGGAGCATCTGAGATGCACAGCTGAATCTCATATGTTCAGGCCAAAATTAAAGATGACAGGTAAGGGGGTATAAGTCATAGCATGTCCCAGTTACAGAGAAATAACAGATTGGAGCTGGATGCAGAAAATACACAGGGATTCATAGTTTGAAATACTAGATGATTTATGCTCCTGAGATTTTTAGTTTAAGTGGAGAAAGCTGCCCAAATTTACCAGATGATATATTGACCTAGACATGAGTGACTAGCTGGGGGTCATATCAACATCTGGGTACGAAGGGAATTAAGTGCAAATTAGTGTGTATTATTAATGTTCTAATGGGATTATGCAACAGAATTGAGGAAGATTCTGAAAGTGGGGCAATTAGCACAGATGCTACCAGTGATGTAATTGGCCAAGGGCTGATGATTCAATACTTGAATTGGTCTGTCTTTCCTCCTCCTCTCATTTATCTACTTATCTTAGACATGCATATTGTGCATCCTTCCTCTGTGGAGCATGTGCGCAAGCAAGTCAGAACAGTTCCAGAAAGAGGGCTTCTGCAGCTGCCTAGGGAGAACAAGAGCATTTAGTTGGGCAAAGCACTTGTGCTTGTCTGAGGGTGCATCTAGTCTTGTATTTACAAGAAATCATTTTAAAAATAGCATTAGTGTCTTAACAAGAAATACAAAATCTACTTCCATATCCTCTCCCCACATATGGTCTGCACATAAACTCTAAGCAGAAGTTTGTGCTGAGTTTTTAAAAAATAAAACTTCTGCAAATAGGAGAGGGAGCAGTTGCATCTGCTTTGAAAACCTGATTGGAAAGTGACTGTCAGAATCGCTTCTTAAAGAAAAAAACTTGGAGTATACTTCTAAATGTGGCATAATCCATGAGACAGGGACAGAAATACTGTTTCCAGAGTGGCTGTTTATTGATCATTGGGAAGTTTCACCATCATGGAGAAATATAAATAACACCTCTTCAACAGTGATGTCAATTTGGATTCTTCAGAAAGTGCTTTCTGCTCATTGATTCCCCCTGAAATATCTAAAGTACATTGTCATGTGCAAAACACACCACTAGAGCCTACTTATTTGAGTCCTGAGTTGCTAAGCGCATGTTGCTACTCACAAGGATAAATGGTGATAAAAGCTATCTTAGAACATCATCACTAATTATGCTTTTCTTTTTTGCTTTTATGCTTTTTTCACTTTTTGTCATTTCACTTAAGCACCAAAATAAAACTCACAACAGCTGAGAAGTGTGACAAACTATGAAATATATTTACCCTACAAAAATGTTGAAATGAATGTAAGATGAATATAAATTTCCAGGGCTTACTAAATAAATTATAGATGTGTTGTAGGATGTAGCAATAGATTTGGGGTTCTGTGCAGGAAAAGGATGTTTATCTCTAAGATGTAGAACGAGTCATTTGTATGTGTAACTGGCCAACTTTGTGCTCATGCAAATCAGGCCCCAAATCACTGTGTTTTGTGCATATAGTGACTTAAAGCTTGGGCTCTTTTCTTTTTAGAGAAGGACAGAATGCATTTTATTTCACACCAGTTCAAATCAAACTAATATTTTTACTACTTCTAGGAATAGTGCATCTTTTGCTTTTGTCAGCATTCATCTGCAATGGTATTTCTCCTTGAGAAAAGCTAAAAGTTGCCAGACTGATCTGACTATGGAAAAAATTGCTTAAGCAACCTGGTCTTCCTCATAACCGAAAGGGTTGTTCTTTACCGAAAGGGTTGTTAGACATTGGAACAGGCTGCCCAGGGAAGCGGTGGAGTCACCATCCCTGGAAGTCTTTAAAAGATGTTTAGATGTAGAGCTTAGGGATATGGTTTAGTGGGGACTGTTAGCGTTAGGTCAGAGGTTGGACTCGATGATCTTGAGGTCTCTTCCAACCTAGAAATTCTGTGATTCTGTGATAACCGTGGCTTCAGCCATCTGATGGTTCTAACAGGTAAATCTGTAAAATCTGCAGCAATTGCAGCTCTTCTATCTTACAGGAAATTCTCTCACTATGAACAAGTTTTCATTCAAAAAATGATGAAAACAAACCTGTTTTTCCTATGGTGGGAGAAATGGGCAAATCTTGTTCTGAGGAAAGAGAAGCGATATGTTTGGTGGTTGCCTCCAAAACAGAATAGAAGTGATCTTCAGCTTTTTGGGATTCAGTTTCTTTCTGTGCAAAGGGGAGCCACAGAGCACCTGGAGCCTACACCTTGGAGCAACCCAAACACTTTGTACAAGGAATGCAGATTTTGGTAGAAAAGCTGGGAGAGATTTCCCAGGGATGCTCCTGTAAGAGATGATCTGAATGTTTCCCTGAACAGTTCTTCGCAATAACTTTTCTCAGAAAACCCTGGTTAGGTCTTCTCCCACTTGAACAGAAAACCAGCTTCAGAGATGCTGGAAATCAGATCAGGATTGCCAGAGCACTGTGGATCTTTGCCATGAGAATCAGATGTTGACTCAGACTTGACCATCAATGAAAAAATGCCTGTTGACTTCATAAGAATTAGGTGGGCCAAAGCCACAAATTCTTGGTTCCAGCTGGGACACAGAGCTATGCTTTGATTAAGGGAAAACACTAGCAACTGGAGCATCAAGGATCCAGGCCTGTTTTGTTCTGGAATTAAAGAAATGACCAATACAGCATGTAACTTGTCCTGAGAACTTGCTAGCTAGTTATCCACCTTATTAACAGTAAGAATGAAATGAAGCTCAATTTAATTCTGCATAGTTTATTCAAAGTGAATAAATGAGCAGGCAAAGATTGCTGTGTTCATACATATTTCATAGCTTTTGATAAGAAAGAACTAACCATTTAAGTTTAATTGCATCCAAATAAATATTTCCCATGGCTACTGAATAATACAGCATTGTTTTTGTTCTACCAGGTTCAAAAACAAAGGCATTTCATAGTAGCTTGGGAGGTAAGATGTAAAAGTGTTTGTTTATATGTACTGTTGAAGGGGGGGGGGGGGGGGGGGGGGGGGGAAGGAAAGTAATTACAATCTGGTATTTCAGATGAGGCTGGCTAAACCTAAGATACTTGAAGATAAAATGTGGTTTAAATGAGAACATCAGACAAACTCTTGAAAGAGTTAACGTGCCTGCCTGTGCAGTAACTGCATTAAGACTTTGCAACTAGAGGCAGTTATGATTTTTTGTATTGATAGCTTGTACTGTGAAGGATGAGATTCCCCTGAGGACTTGCTGTATACAGTGTTAGTATGAGGCTCTACACTGCTTGGCCCTCTCGGGAGCTGCAATTGTTGCTAACAAGGTATCAAGAAGAGAAACACTGAAAATTGGGTTACGTGTACACGCTTCTCAGAACACCAGAAAAACAAACAGGATATTAGAAATTTGTTCAATTGTTATGAACCTCTTTGTCTTGGGACATAGTGGCATACTTATGTTGCTTCCTTATGCTGTTTGGAACTCAAGTATCTGAATGCTAAAGCTGTTTTTACAAGGCCTGCTGGTAATAAGGTAATACTTCTTTAAGCAGGATGGAGAATGCAGGAGAAATCTTGCCAATGAGCTTGCTTATGCAAATGGTCTTTTCTAGAAAAAAATTTCAATATTCTAAGATGGACCATTGAACTAGCAGAGCCTATTTGTCAGCATGAACAGTTTGTTTTATGGTGACACCTGAAACTCCAGCTGTAGGAAATGCAGTGGGTGAGACAGTTATGGTATATATTTGCTGGGAACTGTAAGTAAAAACTAGGGAGAGGAAGTGGGGGGACACAGAACCACTCCCAAAAGTTGCTATTCTTTACAGAAGACATCTGCTGCTTTGGGCTGGTCCTTTGAGATGGAACCAGACTTTGTTCATACAGCCTATTGTCCCAAAATAGTACATAAATTATACTCTTACAGAATGACTACTAATTAAAAGGTGATGGAAAATTGTACTTGCAAAGTCTGAAGTGAGTCCTGTAGCATCATAAATCATATTCACTAAAAAAAATAACATTTAAATGTTAAGAAACTCTAGAAGTACAACTGCTTAATCAAAAATAGTTCGTGTTCATTTGTCAAAATATTGATCAGTAAATTCTTACAAAAAGGTAGAAGAAGTGGAGAGAAAAATGGTGCAGATGTTTTGTCTTATTTTTCTGCAGAAGTATGCAAAATGTGTACTTAGCAGCTAACAGCCTGTGTTGTAAATGCTGATGTTACTATCAGCCAGAAAACCTTAGCCCCACTGAAATTAGAGCATTTAATAATAGGAGGTAACTTTGTTTCAGTATCTTCTGTGGCTGTGCATTTTTTTCCCCTTTCAGTATGTTTAAAGACAATTAAGGATAAGTACGCTATTACTGTGATCCCAACTCTGGATGGAAAATATCAGATCTGTACTGATTTACCAGAAAAGCAGCTCTTCACACATCTCCCAGAAGGCTCATGGCACTCCAGAGTATTTCTGTCCAAAAAACATCAGTTATTTTCCAATAATGTACGAAGATGTAGGAGGACTGTGCTTGGGAGAGCTATCCCCAATGTACATAATTAAACTCCATTTCAGTCAGAACAGTTGAGTAAGATTGGAGCTTAAGATTCAAACAAATACAGATGCACTCAGTAAAACATCTGTGACATTGAAGAAGTAGACTTGCAACTAATGAGTCTTCAAATAATTGCATGCTGCTTTTAATGTTGAATAACACTGCCTTCCTTGCCTAGCAAGGGAAGTTCCTTGAATTTAGTGCCTCACCTGGCGCAAGCTGAGCCAAATTTCTATAAATCCACTGTGTTTGGATGGCTCCAGGTGAGGGTGAGCTTGGGCTGTTTCTCCTTAAGAAGGCAGAAGTGGCTCTTGGACTAATCTGCACAGTGATATACAATGAAGTCAGCCCTGCTGTGCCAGCGTAATTGCGTGGATTTCAATGGATGCCCAGTTTACATTGGTTTTCAATTTACTCTGAATCTGAGTATCTTGAAATTCTTGTCACTACAATAATTTTGCAAACAACAGGGGGTAGCTTTCTTGGGCAGAAGATGATGGTCTGGTAAGCCGTCTAGCAATTTAAAGATTGCCATGGTTCAGTCCGCTTGACTATTAAAATAAAAAGAGGGCTTTGTTTTAGGATTTCTAATTCACACTAGGTGCACTTCCTGAGTTGGTGGCTTCTTGAAGAGGGGAAAGTTGAAGTACCACCTTCAACCTCCAGCCTTTTACCACCTTCAACCTCCAGCATTTTGAGTAGCTACCCTTACTTTTAACAGGTGCAGAAGGCTCAAAATCAGAACCCTCATGTTCAAATGTGTCTAGAACTTAGCTAAAAGTATTAAGTTTTCCACAGGATAGCAGTCCCATGTCAGACCTTTCTCATAGAAACTAGAAAGAATAACAGAAAGAATAACAAGTCAGTTCTAGAGAAGCAGCTCTCACCAGCCACAGGAGATACTTTACATCTGCAGTGGTTGCCAATTCTTTGTGGATTTCTGAATTGACTAAAATATAGAAAATAGCATTAAAAAATTACAGAACCTAAGGGTCGTGTGCCTGTGAGACCACAGGTAGATGCTGATCATCATCAATGGTATCTTTTGGTGACATTCTTATTTTAGAGGTAAAATGGAAGGTACAGGGTTATAAAAGGAGTGGTGGTTTCCTTTCTTTGGTCTGCCATCTGGCTTGTAGGCCACGTTACTTTGTCCAGGCTCAGGGCAGAGTACATAAACTTGATTTCTTACAGAAACCATCGTCACCTCAAAGGTTTCCAAGTTGCTCGAAGATGTAGAAATTACTGTTTTGAAGAACAAATTGGAAAACTGATTTCTATTGGTATAGTTAAGGACATTGTTATTTAACATCTGCCTATCTTCATGTTATCTCATAAGCTTCAGAAAAGGGGTCCCTAAATGGGTTTCCCTAAATGATGGCTTTTTTTTTTATAATTTAAATGGCAGACCTAAAGAGGATTTCAAACAATGAAAGCTTTACACAGCCAATTACTGCCAGTATTTCTTTTATAGTTGTACCTTGCCTGTTGGTCTCCTTATCCCCACAGCCCAACAGCGTTCCCCACTTGTTGCTTTGGGGCATGTTTCCATTCTCCTGTTTTCCAGGCAGAGATCTTGCATTGTGTGTGTTCCCAGAATCCAGCTAAGACCAGCTGCAGATCTTTGAGATGTATCAGAGGTACAGTTTGGTGCAGCTTGATCTGTAGTATTTGCCAGGAGTATTCTTCAAGTGCTATGGTCCGTATCCTGACAAGTCAGTGTTGGATTAACTCCATGTACTGAAATAGCAAACAGTATGTCCACAAAAAATACTCATAAATTACTACAGGTACATTTAAGCATCATGCCTCTTTTTCTGATTAACGGCATGTCTCTCTACTTTAGACTGTTATGCTTGTTTGAATTTTCATCTCTTTTTCCACTGAAAATTAAGACACTTTGTGCCATTTTCTTTCGTATGCCAGTGGTGACCTTTGGCCCAGAGCTGCTCAGCTCTGCTGCTGACAGGAGCTGGCACTCAGATGGGCTGCATAACCCCAAGGAACTGAAGGCACCACAATATCCCAGCTGAGGTAGGAATTTCAGTAATGTCAGAAACAGTACTGCTGTGTGAAAGCACAGCCTAGTTAGAGCTACTGGATCCCTCTGGGAGTCTTCAGAAAGTGCTTCAGCAAGAGCACTTGCAGAGCGATCCAGGAGTAGGCCGAAGGTACGAGCAAAAAAGGTAACTGGAGCTGAGGGTGCTAGGCCTGCTCTCTTCTGGTTTATGAGCACACAATGTTTAGTTTTCTGTTAATAGGATGTTCTTTGAGTTATGAATATGAATTCTATTAGGTTTCAGTGGGAAGAAATGTTCTCAGAGGCAACATAATGCTTTTTCAGTATGTTCGGTAAGGAGGCTCAGTTCTGCTCCTGTCTGTTTAAATTTTGAATTTACACAGGAAAAGGGCCAGCTTGAATGTCACCCACTTACATGCTCCTTCAGCCTCTGGTCCTTCAATTTTCCATGTAGTAACTGCCCTGAGGCTTCTTGGCATCAGGGAGTATTGTGGAATATTTTGGCTTTTCATGGAAAAAAAAACTTCTGTATGACATATGAGACTTTGATCTTCAGATGCCAATGCTCTGGTTCAGATTCAGACTGTTATGAATAAAATTTTTGGATCTTATCTGAATACCGAGCATAGCGAAAAGCCCAGCTCTTCCAACAACAACCAGGCTTCCTACCAGGAAGTTGAAGTTGGTTTGTACAGGAGATTTTTGAAATGTATAAGGCAGAGTCTGATTTCAGCTCTGGTACTTTGCTGTACCTGCGATGTTGACTACTTGTCTTACTTGTATTCAGTGCATACATTTAGAAATTATCAAAATACTGTCCTGTCCCATGTCCCTGGTTCTATTAGTAAGGTGTTTAGAGGATGAATGCTTCAACAGTGAGTTGGGAGGACAGGAGCAAGGACAGACCTTGAGGGAGTTACCAGACAGAACTTTTGGGCTTTGCGACAGTGGATCCCTATGAGTTTAGTCTGGTTCATAGAACCTAGCAAAACAAACCAAAAACCGAGATTTTGGGAAGTATGAAGGGATGATGGCTATGGGCCAACAAAATATAGGTCTTAATCGACTTCAGTGAGAGTGCTTGATTGTTTGAAGTTAAAATATGGGATTTACCAATTGCAGACATGAAAGTACATGGATTGAGCTTGCTCTGTTTCCACGGGAGGTAAGTGGGCTTTTTTGGTCCCTGTCTGTGTGCTTTGTGTCCAACTGGAAACTTCTGCAGCTGCAGACATGCTATACTTCACGGCAGACTGGTAAGTTATGCATCTTTTTCTGCATGTACAAATACAAAACAAGATGATAACAGTGAAGTCATTTTCATGTGTGACCTAATACAGCTTCCACTGAGGCAGTAATGCTCTTTCCTCTCTCACATGGTACGAGCTCCTAATGAGACATTAATGAGACATTAATTGCTTATGCAAATTTATAGCAGACAATGAGAATTGTATCAAGAGTTTAAGGGCCATATAACTACTCTGGATGTTCACATAATTGCCATTAACATTTATTGGAGTTGCATGGAGATCAGTCTGGTACCTTCAAAAGTTACAAAACAAACAACTGAATACTAGTGAATACTAGTAGGCTAACTTGTAGCCATGTCTTGTTCTTGTAAGCCCTTTTTTTTATACCAGTTGCTAATCAGTCATCCAGTGCTAAAGTGCTCCAGATGGCAATGAAGGAGTTTAAAATACAGAAGAATTATTTCAGTGAATGTCAGGAATGTGGAACTTTATCCCACATGATTATAAATAAAATACAGGGGCCAAATATTTTAACCTCTTGGAAACCTCTGGAGTGTTTTTAAACTATGCTGGTAACGTAAATCTAGGGAAAGGTACTGAAGTTGTATTTCTAAAAGTAACTCATGGAGATGTTGAAATTAACGTGGTGACTGAAGCTCAGGGTCTACTATGAGAATGGTGACTAAAACTCTGACCAACCAGCCATTTGATACATGCTGGTAGCTCCAAGGTTATCTCGGTTGTCTGTATTAATAACATCTCTGCTCTCATTTCCATCTCTTGCTACTCCCATGTCACTTTTTACACATTTCTTGCAGCCTACTTCCCATGCAGCTCAGTGCATCTTTGTCTAGAAGAGCAGTATTGCCTTTGCTTGGAGCTTGTTTCTGCTGTGACAGACAATCCATGTTCATTCCCTGCTGAGAAGCCTCATTTGGCTTGTTTAATGCCAGATCTTTTTAGGGTGAGCACTGGGAGTCCTTTTCCCTGCTCCACTGAGTACTAACCCAGTGTATATATCCCTGTCTGGAAATGCTAGGGCCGATGAATTTGGCAAGTGAAGCACAAACTCATGTATTTATGAATGCCTGTGTGTTATAAGCAAGCCTCTGGCCATCTGGGGGATTTTGCAGTTGTCACAGGATCATTATAATGGTAGAAAACTGAACTTCAGGAGGTGACAGTGTGCTGCTCCCCTGATGCTTGTTATCAGCACAGGGTGACTGGCACATCATGCTCACTCACCTGCAGACAGGGCACTTGCAAACTTCACTAACTTATATTAACTGCTACAGCCAGTTCCGTTGACTTTAATTTGTTTTGTCTGATTTCCAGTTTCTAGTTAGGACTTATAATGTTGTAATTCCAAGAACAAAGGTGTCACTGGGAGCCCGAGATGTGCATGAGGTCAATTAAAATGACCTGCAATGCTAGGGGAGTTAAACAGAAGGTTTAGCAAATATGTGAGATAATAAGCTATAATTGTCTGCAAATACTAAATGTTGTCAGTTAAATTACTGGAGTAGGTTGAATTCTGAGTGAAGGAAAGTGCTTGGCAGCACAATCAAAACATCTCACCTATAGTGGTGCTTTTGGAACAGCAAAATAAGGGATTTGTCTTCTTTCAGTGCAGTTGAGAGTTCTTAGAGCAAGGAGATATGGCCACTAACTGTTATTTTCTTAGTAACAGCATCCCATTGTCAAGCAAAATGCTTACCTTAGTTGCATTCAAAGCACTAGAAATCAGAAGTTAAGACCATCAAATGGGCTCTCACTGCATTCAGGTAGTAATACGGCAATTCTTCTTGCAATCCTAGCATGTACTTGGTATGTTAAATGAGGTGCAATAGAAACAGCAAAAAATGTGAGGAAATGAGGAAATACGGTACCCTACATGGTACAAGTTGGGTAGCGTCAAACAAAGGAAGAGTGAGAAGTTATGAAATAGCAAATGATTTTTCTGTGGCATTAAGGCACAAGAATATTTTTGAGCAATTAAACATGTGTTCAGTTAACGGCAACTCTGAACCTTCTGGTCTATAATATTTTTTTAAAGAGCAGCTGGTGAAGCTGTAAAGGTTTTGGACTGATATGCAAGGGAGAAGACGTCCTCATTTTCAGAAAATATTTTCATTACTCTTTTCTCTGGTACTAGAAATTAATGGGAAAGAAATACTGGCCTGTTTGGTAGCCCCAAAGTATATCCTGTCACCAGAACATGGGATGCTTTCAGCCTGTATTTTCCTAGTTTTAAGTGAGGAATGCTGGCAGGACAAGGGACGGTTAAAATTCCTCAGCACAATGGAACAATCCTTTCTCTTGGTAACCAGCTGAGATGTCGCTCCTATCTAATGTGGTTACACAGAATGATGGGAGGAAAGTAATTTGGAAAGTAAAAAAAAAAAAAAAGTTTAGCATTTACTCAAAGGAGAACATTGCAGCAAGTTTAGTAATGACAAAGCAGCCCTACAAGGTGCCAGCTCCAGAGGAGCTGCACAGTAGAGTTCTATTAAAAGGAGAAGAAAAATGAAGGTTTTGTCCTGAATCTATGAAAACTCATTTATCCTGGAGAGGATTAAGTGAAACAGCTCGCAAACAAACATGTAAGTCCTTAGAACAAGACATAGCCATTGAAGGTAACTAATTTCAAAGGCTTCATCTGTTCAGTCCTAGGGTTACCTTGATGCCATACGAGCAGGCTGCCTCCCTACTGTTTAATCACTTAAATTTTACATCAGAAATGACAGCTCCAGGCAGGGAGGAGATGAATGAGATTTCTCTAAAAGAAGATCAGTATTTTTACATTCCTCTTGCTCTGATGCTGTGGATCACTTAGCATCCAACTTTTGAACCTGGGCAGGCAGCAAGGTGTGGTAGGATTGTGGGCATGAAAGGATTGAGTGTCAGCTTTTGCCTTTCCCCTTCCTGTTTCCAACCTAAAGTGTTCTTCCCATGCTCCCAAGAGCAGGTGCCTTTGTAATGTGGCTTTCCTTGCTATGGGTTGTTGTTTGCAGGTTCTGCAGGGGCACTTTGATTTTTTTTTGTGGTGACTCCACGTTCTGTCTCCAGACAGAGAGGGGTGTAGAGGGAAGAGAAAAACATCCAGAGTGAAAGGGAGAGGAGGAGGCACATCTCCTGCATCTAATTGGTTTCCTGCTCTGCATCCCAAAGTGCACAAATACACACCCTGCTTCTGAAGAAACAAATGTTTGATTAGTATGCAAACAATTTTCTATCTTTCTATTCCATGCTCTGATTTCCCCCCATTTCCCTCCATATCTGTGTAAAGCACTGTGGTGTATGATCTGAATCGTATGTGCTTCTTTACAGGCAAATGTTAAGCTCTCCTGAGCCAGAGGAGCTAAGGAAGATGTTGCACCTCATGAGGTTTTACAGTGTGAGTGGGCTCAAGGGAGAAAACAGATGGAGGGTAAGGGAGCCTGAAGCTTGCTCTAGTTTTCCATTCCTGTGGTTAGTTTTTACTGATGAATGTTGTAGCTATAAGAAAAGAAATCAGCCCAGATGAGTCCTTTTACCATTGTGGCCAAGAGGAGCCTCTTCCTCTCCTTTTTGTCCTTCCAGAGTGTCACGTATATGTCAGTAAAACCTTTTTCCTCTCATCAGGTGTCAGTCTCCCCAAAATCCTGACACACTTTGCTGGCACCCGCCCTGTCCAAAGTGCATCCCTCCATTCAGTGGCAGTCTCCTAGCAGCTCTGCCCATTGGTGTGGTTGGCAGTGCCGTATGCTAGAGCAACACAGAGCCACTTGCAAGTGAACTACAATTCCTTCATCCTGCAGCTTCCTGTCTGTTTTATACCTATTAGAAGGCTCAGGAAATTGATTTAATTTACTCTTTGGGCAGATAAGCATTCCATTAGTGCTTACTCTGACCTTTGCACACAGCGAGGTATTTGCTTTTCCTAATTCTAGCATCATTAGCAGCGTATAAGTTTTGAGATCTTCTTACACCAAAAAGCAGTAATGGTTATCTGCTATGCTTGCTTAATGAGTCATAAAATGAAATGGCAGATGATTTGTTCTGCATACAATCAATCCAATAGTTAAGTAATGGCCAAGACTGCTGAAAAGGGACAATAAATCCGGTAACCTAGACAACATCTCAAAGTATTGGCTTTACTAATCACAATCAATTAGACTTTTTTCCTGAAGTTTAAGAAAAAGGGAAACTTCTGGCTCTTTTTGTTTCTTTGTTACATTTCAATAACAATTAGACTTGTCTCTGTCATTCAAGGGGATGCTTGCAGCATTGATCGTTGTTTATTTTAATCATGCTAAAAGGGTTAAGTCAAAGACTCAGAGCATGTAGCAAAGAGCTGAGTGCAGAAGAGTGCTTTTATCCCACTAATGAAAAGAAATTGTTGAACAAGATTAGGTGCAAGTAGGTACTTGAGTCTGTTTTCCTGATTTGTGTGTAGTCGTAGTTCATGCAGGCATTAAAGATCAAAGTGAGAAAAACTAAAATAATCAGCCTGGCAAAGTGTTACGAGTAATAAAACAATATTCCTAATATTGATTCCATAGTTTTTACAAGCTTCATTCACAGGACAGAATCCAACCATTAAAGGCATTGTACAAGTGCAGCTGTTGGACTTAGCAGGTTCCTGCTGCCAAAAGCTAAATGTCCGAAGCATATACATGAACATCACAAACTGCTTCTGTATCAAATGTGTGCTGACCTGGATGTTGATGCAACTGACTTTTGTTGAACCAGCTCATGGAATATAGTGCTCTTGGTAGTGGGTGTCGGGACACTAAGCAGTGTGTGCAAGCCCCAGATGGGTATTTCATCAGTCAACTTTTAGAACAAAGGCTACAGTAGAAGCAAATGGACTTACTACAAATGAATTTACTACATATAGGAATTTAAGTATGCCATGTTCCTGGCTGAGAAGAAAGTTTGTGAGTCCCTCTGCTGTAATCACATGAGTTGCCTCTTCAGAACTGTCATTAAAATGTGCATATCTGCAAGGCTGGTGGAAATTTATTAAGTAGATGAATACATAAATAAACAGCTGGATGCAGACAAAATGGGCTCCTCTTGTCTTATGATGCTTTATTGCTGCTTTTAACTGATTGAATTTAACAAATCTGTTGTATACCATATATAAATGGCAACTTGATTCAGACTTTAATTGTGTATGTTTCACTAGCTGTGTAAATATTTTAAGGTTTAAAATTACATTTTTCATAACTGTCAGGGTTAGATTCAAGTATTGCTCAATATTACAACAACAGGATATATAAAGGAAAACTAATAGACTCCATTCTCTGGAGAAGAGCAGTTGCTGTGAAGGCAGATAGTTATTTCTGAGAAATGATTTTTAATAAACACCGTAGGAAATATTGTTGTATATTTCAAGACTGCACCTCTCTTATGCTATACATTATTTTAATCTTGCGCTCTGAGAGGCAGCTGGGTGTGCAGTGTGCAAAATGTACAAGTTGGATTTGCTTGAACTAAACCAACCAAATTTCAAATTTGTCCTGTCATGCCTTTGTGTTGAAATGTGAAATTAAGGCAAATAGTGTTTTGCAGGAAGTTGTCACTTCATCATGTCTTTGGGGTAGGTAAATACTGGCTGACTTCTTCTGACCTTAGGCTTTCCTGAGGTGCTAGGTTATCTCCCAAGCAACCTATTTCATGTGTGACCTTGACCAAAGCACTTATTCAAAAAGCTAATTCACTTTCATATCTGCACAATGTGCTATGCTTCCTGCTTCAGCCTGGATACTTCATAAGAAATTCTCACCATTTTAGACTATCACTGACCTTCCCTGAGTCATGTCAGACAGATCTTTCATTCTGTTTTTTTTTTTTTCAGCAACAGTGCAGCTTCAGGAATTGTTTTCACAGTATACCCAAAGCTTAGTAATGTGAGCATACTTGAGGAATAAGCAAAAGGGCATCAAGAAATAGCTAAGACTGGGAACTTGATGGCAGTGTTGTAAACTCGTGGTTTGACGCTTAGTTAGTGTAACTTACTGAAAGGATCTTTTGGTTACTAGAAATGAATATTAGACTAACGCTGTAGGGTGTTTTTTCCCCAGGAGCAACTAATAAGAATAATTACATTTATAGTTTTCATCAACATCTCCATTAATCAATTTCTGCTCTTTTCGATTCATCCCATGTTTGCAAACTGGAAGTTTTACCATGTTGAATGCTGTATTTATAAGGTGGGGGGATGCTTCTCAGCCTTGATAATGAGCCAGCCTTTTAAAGCTATCGAAACGCATGACTGAGATGGGAACAAAGAATCTAATCACTTGTCAATGAAAGCTGCAAATATAAGGTAGGCTAAGGAACAGCTTAGTTGTGGCCTGTTTTTACACAGACATTTAATCTCCATTTGAAATATAAAAACAAGTTCATGTGGAATTGAAATCTCAATTTGTTTATTCCTTGTGTGCTTGTGTATCTGTTAAAAGCTTCAGTAAATTTTTCAATGTGTTTGATGTTTAAGAGCTAGAGTTGCTCTTGTACACTCGTTTGTCAGCTGCAACAGCATTAAATGTTCACATGCACTGAAACTGTTCAGTTTTTACTACCACCTAAATCTAATTTGTTCTGATTTAACCCCCCTAAAACCAGGTCAAGACTGAAAACCAGATCAATATATTGAAACTCACGTATAGCTGTTTGTGGACGTTAGAATGCTTGTTCCAGTGCACCTTTATCACTGGGCAGATGTTTTTGTGAAATAAAAAATGAGCATATGTTCACACTACACAAATGAAACTGCAGGTCTTTTGAAGGGAGATCCAACAATGTTAGGCTGTGAATGCAAGATATTCTGGACTTTTTATTTTAAAGGAAGGATTACCCCTAGCCTAAGAGCTTATATGGGGGGATTTTAAGTTCAATTTTATTTAAATATTTCTCGTTTAAACAACTTTCAGTTATAATATATATTTTTGGAGACTTTAATTATGGTAGGTGCTGTCAGGAGCCAGAAACCTGTGATTCTTCTTTGAAGGATGTGGATTACTCAACTTTGAATAACATTTAGAGCAGGGTTTGGTTTCACATCTCCAGGGCGTGAAGTGCTTTGTTCATACTGCAAACCCATAAGGCTCATGCAGAGACTGCTGCAAACCTGGGATGATATCTGCTTATTCTGTCTTTGGGTTGGAGTGGGAAGGTGGAGGTGTAGAGGACCTCGTGGGAATAACAATATTGGGTAGAGGCCTGGGCTTGTCATTTCTGCTTAGATTTTGAGCTGTCTAGTTGTGTTCAGTACAAGGCTGGTGGTCAGCCACAGCTGAAGTGCTAGGTGTGTGGTTGGATATAACAATGCCTGCAGGAGCAGAATGGAGGCTGACAGTAGTGTGGGAAAACATCATAGACTGTTTTTTTGGAAAGCATGGGGTGCTGTGGTGCAATTAACGTTTTCTCATTCTTCTCACTCTAATGTATGCAAAAGATTTGCCAAAGAGGAAGATCTGAGCTATTGGCTCCAGTTCAGAAGTGGCTTTTCAATTTCTGTTGCTCTTCATATGAAGTCTCTGCTTTTTCCAGTACTGCAAGTCATTTCGTGTCCTGCCTCCCCTGCTGGAATTCTTCCAGCAGCTGCTCCACCTATGCTCCAGGATGTTAGTGTTGTCACTGCTGTGCTGCACTGCCGTGTGCCTTCCTACCCGTACCAGTGGGAGTTGGATTCCTCCATGCCATTGCATGTTTGCCATGTGTAGGTAGCAAAAAGATGAGACAACCTGCACACCTGCTTGCTTTCTTTCAATAGAAATAATCTGAGATGCAGTCAAATGTGGCAAAGATCTTCCTTCCTTGCGGATCTTTGATTCTTCAGATCCAACTCCACATCCCCCCTGCTAAGGAATTTACAACATCTTACTGTTTAAATCTTCTGCTTTTGTCTTTATTTCCATGTTTACCTTGAATCATGAAGGCAGCGTTAAGGATTAGACTATTTCTGTCCTTATTGACCTAGTTTGCTGGCTCAGTGTGCTTCTGAACTTGCCTTGCTGGATTTACTCAGGTACTTCTTGGATAAATTACTTTGCAATCTGAATTTGCATAGTGGATGTGAAACATAAGTCTCCTGTAAGAGAAAGATCAAGAAGTTTGTCACAAGCCCAACTATTGCACGCTTTAAAAGGCTGTAAAGCTGCAAGGTATGTGATAAATGCTAGGAGAAACACTGGCTTCTCTGTGGTGTGAGGGGAAATTCTTTCCCGGAGGAATTTTATAGGGTTCCCAAAGCTATGCAGTGACTTTCCAACAAAAATTATTGCAAAATGTTTGTGTTGGGATCAAATTGTGTTTTTTCAGCTGGGAATCTATCTTGTAATGCTGGACTGCAACCAGAAGCCAAATATGACACTGTCTACAGCTACTTTGTGTCTCAGGAGTTGTAAGCAATCCTTGTACTTTTTTCTTTAGTTGTCATTCTGTTTTTCTCAGGAGACTGTCCTATACTCTGCTTAAAAAAAAAAAAATAGGGACAGGGAGCCATAAAACTGCTTGGGGAGGGCTCATTGGTTGGAGGTCTCTCCAGGGTTAGGGTTCTTCTGGTGAGTAGAGACCTAACCACGGTTGGAGTGCAGAAGCAAAAGCCACTGCAGTTTCCTTCAAAGTACTTTTTTGGAATAGCGAAGGATAAAAGTGCTCTCTGACTCTGGGATTCCCCTTCAGGGTGTCTGGAGGTGGTTCTAGCCTGTAGATGCAAAAAGGATGCTTCAACCTACGGAAGTAGTGGAGTTCTGCCTTGAGTTACTGAGTGTCTGAAGTTGAAAATCATAAATCATGGGGCTGCTCCATCAAGATGGGATGAATAAGCTTCCTTTCTAGTGAATTCTAGTGAATTTTTCATTGAAAAAGCTGAGAGGCAGTATCTAGGCAGCAGCTTTTGAAATGCAACCACAGCCATGCATGAAAAGATGACTTTTTCTGGCTCAGATGGCAGTCAGGCCTTAGGGTGATGCAGAGAAGGCCAAAGGAGCAAAAGCAAAAACTTAAAAAATAAAAATAAAAAATAAAAAATTTTTGGATGAGCAAAAAAGTTTCCATGTTCAAAGGAAATGGGAAGTTAGCGTAGTCTTTGTGCTGACAATACACACTTCAGTAAAATGTTGATAGGATCTATGCCTGATTACTTTTCCCATAGTAATTTTCATAATATTGTTGATAAAGTCAATATACTGTTTTGACTAAGCATCACTGGGGACAGAATACTCTCTTATTATTCCCTTTTCAGCATAGACATAGCTCAAGGTATGGATATGCAGATTTTTAATACAGCTATGAAATGGTGGAATGGAGCTACTTCTCAGCTATCACAACATTTAGCAGACCCAATGAATTATGCCTCACAGCCACTTTGATTTACTTTGTTTCCCCACTATTGTTTTTTAAAGGTCTGTCCAGTACCAACTCCTATTTTCTACCAGATAGACGTAGGGAAGCATTGCTATGAAAAATTGTGTCCACCAGGCTAAAGCTTTGCTTTGCAAATTTAATCTTTAAAGCCACCTTGGCTATAGGATAAACACCCTGTGGTATATGCACTATGTGGTGGTATGCAGGTGTAAGGCAAGGGAGGCTGCAATAAATAAGTGGCTGTGCTTTGCCTTCCTGTAGCCCCTCCAGCAGTTGCCCTGGGGCCCACCAGCACAGTCGAGAGCAACCCCTGGGCTGCCCCAACCTGCAGCAGGTGATGATCAGGAGTGTGTGACCAGTGCTCTTGCTTCCTGCTTAATCAGTTTTGTTTTAAAGGCTTAGTAAGTAACATGGGAAAGAGCTGGAAGGAGATACCATTCATTTATGGTCATCCCTTCCTGAGGAGAGGGCTGGAGGTGAGCAAAGTGCTTTTGTTTTCCTCCACAGTATGTGTATGTGCTGTACCGCTGATAAAGTGTGGGTTTTAGTCCATTTCAGGCTCGCTAAACCTCTGACTGAGGTTTTGAGTTTGCTGGTAATACCAGATGTACCGGTAGGGATCCTGGCTGTAAGTCAGATGCAGAGTACTTCATGGGCTGCGTTCAACCAGGCTGCTGTTGATTTTTGCACTATTTTGTGTCCAGTGCTGGCACCTGGGATGCCAGTAACCCCTGGGGGCTTTTAATAAGGAATTTGGTTGCTTAAAAAAAAAAAAGCCTTTCCTTGAAGATACTGACAAGGGAAGAAAATATGGAAAATGTTCTTTAGCTATTTACTGTCTTCAATATACATATTTAAATTACTGTGTACTGTGGGAAATCACACAACGTTTAAAATCACCTTTATAGAGTAGTGCAGTTCTGTCCATCTCACAATGCCCCACGTGGACTTGCCAGGACAAAATCTGAGCAAGATTTATACTTCTTGCATCCTTTCTTTGTAGCTGCTGGAATTTGGGACCAGCAGCTCATCCAGTGTTATGGATTTGACTGCCCAGCTCCCTGGTACCTCAGAATGCTGGGGTTTTGGTTATTGGTCTAGGCTTTCCTATCTGGAAATAGTGGGGAAGAGCTACACTGAACCTCTGCTTCCCTCCGGAGGATCCTGAAACAGCAGTGCAGCGTCTCTGTTCTGCTGTCAGGCCAAAGCAATGCAGGGAAGCATAAGCCCTCACTCTTTGTTGTAATACATAAATCACTAAGGAGGAGGACAGTCAGCAGAGTTGAATTCCTGATTTCAAGGGTTTTGTCAGAGTAAATATCTAGCAATTCATATAAATGCATTTTGAATGCTTTTTTCCAGGACAAATATTGCATATCACCATGTATTTGAAGTATCTACTTTCAAAAGCTTAAGTTTTAATAACAAAGATTAAAATACAACTACAAAAAAAAAAAAGCCACATGTCAATTGTATAGATTTTACAAAAGTTTGGGGAAATAAAACCTTCCCTAATATAACAAAAATAATGTTACATCAGATCTCATGGATGATTACTGTGGCTTTTAGTGACAAGGGTTAACCAATTTAGTAAGCTGGGTCTGCCAGAGCTTTGCAGAATAAGTCTTTCAGCCCCTTAGGACTAAATGCTTCACTCAGATTCTGGGAACTCAAAAGATTGATTTTGTTTGCCTTTTGATTAAAAGAACAGGATTTGGACATGAAAATCCAATTAGATGATTGCTGGGGGTGGGAGGGAGGGAGAGAAAGAAATGAATGGCATACAAATCTCCAGCAAACAGACCTCATTCTGAAATCTGGACTACATCTCCACTAGCTTTCAATTAATTGTAAAACAGCTGTTCTCTGCCTGTGCACCAGAACAACAACAAAAAATCCACAAAGTTTTAGGATTACCAGGTGATAACACAGTGCTCACAAAAAGAAAACTTGAAACCATTGAAAATAAATAACAGGAGCCTTAAAAAGTGAGAGAAAACAATATTTTATCTTCACTATTTCTTGCAGTTAAGTGTCTTGAATGGTCTTATGTGCTTTACAATCAATATGCCTTACGGCAAAGCCCATCTGTCTGTCATTCACAGAATGAGATGGTACCATTTTGCAGAACCATAAACTACATTGGGAGCTGATCCAAAAAAACAGATGATAAAAGTCAAAGTATAATGATCCAAACACTTTCTAAGTGAAAGAATATTCAAAGCAGCTGTTTTCCTGTATTATTTGAGATGATTATACTGTCATAACAGCAGAATATGAACTTTTTGCATGTCTGTTTCACCTGTTTATAGAGTGCTATCCAACTGCAGGAATGCCAGATGCATTGTGCCAAGAGTGATGGTGAATAATAAGAGACTGCATGAACCTGGAGACTGCTCTGTGAGGAGCAATGGACAATCTAGTCTGAGAGCTAGCAAAGGCCTGGGGGACATGTTTTAAAACAGGAAAAGCTTGCTATAGACTTATGACTGTCCTGGCTTCATAATTTCTTTCGAAGTTCCAACTATGTGGTGCAGTCTTGATGTGAAGTATGCTGGCTCTTTTTCTCCAGCAAAATTTGTTTTGGTGTTTCTTTGCGAATTCTGTTTTTGTAGAACACTTCTTTGAAAACATCCAAGCTCTTCAGTCTAATGAGGTCTTCAGGCAATAAGTTCATGGACTTGCTGGTGTCACCATGGGGTAACTTGTAACAGCAATACAATAATTGCTACTTCTACAGCCGATGTCTAGATTTAGTAAGAAATGGAAAAAGATGCTTTGATTTCTGCTGAGATCTTTGATTATGAAAAAATGACTTGTAGAATTTCAGGGCTTATTTTACAGTGATAGTTCTAAAGGCAGCTGAAATAGTTTTAGTAAATGAAAGACAATACACATGTGAAGAATAGCTGCAATTTTTCATGCATCTGGTTAGGGTATAAATCAAGTAGAATTTTTCAGGAGTGAGACTTGAACAATGCTATCTATTGCTCAATTAAAGTCTATAGTTTTACCCTACTTTCCTTTTGAGAATCAGGTTTTAGGAAAATAGCTGTTTCTCTTTAAGTGTCTTTAAAACTTTGTGGTTACTGAGTTTGAACATTATCTCTTATCTGGGGAATGCTAACCATGATAAACAAGGAAATAATCAGGGCCAAATGTGAGTTTTGGCAGTTGTTTTGGATTTTCAACATTTGGTACATTAGGGATGTGCACAGATCAAAATCCTGCAGGCTCTATAAACATTGCAGTCCAGAAGCTAATGTGCATTCTGCAGCTTTTTTCCTTTGTGAACATAACCTGATTGCTAGTGATTAGTGGCTGTTATTTTGTCTAGAAACCACTAACTGCAGTTAAAAAAGGTAATAAATTCATGTATAGCAAAGTATGTTAACCAGTGATTGTGTTTAAAGGTAGCACTTCTGTCTTGCAGTCTCTGAATTTGTTCTTTGTGTATCCACACAAAGGTGTGTGTACATGTATAGGGATACGTGTAGGGGAGCCTCAGCTGGCTGGGTGATTCGAGGCATGTTACAGCAGTCAGAGCCTGGAACAGGGGTGTTGTTGTGCTATTCTTTGTGACAATAGGACAGGTCCCCAGGGAGCTGCCTGAAAAGACCGTTTGCTGAAATCAGTGGGTTTGCTTTATCCACTTTGGGAAAAGAGCCAAACACATCCGGACCCCCTGGAAAGAATCATGTCAGACAAAATCCAGTTTTAATAGCAGAGGGAAATTCTCCAGTTCTTGCCTCAAGTTGATAACTTACTTGGTGTGGATTGGGAAAGCCTCTGAACTTCTCCCTTGTCCTCCTGTATGAGAATAATAAGTGTTAAATTACTACTGTTGTGACCTGCACAATACTTGGTGGTGATACCTAAAATGCTAGTTCAGGTAAACCGGGGTGAGTTATGACCAAGATGAAATACTTGTTTTCTTAGACTTTGTGCTTTCTTAAATTAGAGGATTGTAAAACCAAATATAAAAAGCAAATTACTTCCTAAAGGATAATGCCATCATGAATTAAACTCAAAGTTTGGCAAATGATGAACTGAAAGGTACTAATGATGAGTTACTCCATCAAGAATACCCTGATTAGGAATTTGGTTTTCGCACATTTCTGGGCAGGGAAAAGAGCCACTTACCCTGGACTTCTAAGAATAATGAACTCTACAGGTGTCATGTCCTCAGCAAGCACCAAGGGAAGGGTGATGTGTGCTTCTTGCAGCCATGACACCATCTAGGCAGCATCTGGTTCCCACTGAATGCTAGTCTCTTTGACTTCTTAAGCAGAATGTGCTCTAAAGAGGAGAAAACTGTTACATGAAAAAGGTACATTTGTGCAGGAACATTGGAACTAGCTTTTTTTATTGTAGCTTGTGTGAGGAGGAGGCTAACTTGCCTTACAAGGTCAGCATTATTTTACTAAATCAAGTCTTAATTGATTGTCTTGCACTATTAGGTTTGTTTTTTTCCTGTCATCTCTTATGCAAGTCAATAATCCATCCTGATTTTTAAGACTGCAAATCGCTACACTTTTATTTACCAGTCATCTGAAACTCCTACCCGCTACTTATTCCCTTCTATGTGTTTAACTCACAGCTACCCAGCATATGTGTCAAAACAGTTTTACTTGAAACAGCAGCAATTAATTGTTATAATTCTACACATTCCAAAAAAGCCTAGAAGGTATAAACTGAGACTTGCATTTGCTGTGTGTACGTGATGGATTGGACTGACATCTTAGCAATAGAATTAATTGAATCTTTTTCACTCTAAAAGGAAAATCTGGATTAAAAGGATACCTTCTGGTTAATGTGATGTAATTAGTATTGTGTGTTCAGAGTCGCTATTATTGAGAAAAGTACTCAAGATAACTGAATATGATACTAATACTGGTGAAATGAGCACTGCTACATCAGTATAACTTCAGCCTACAGAAAAATAACCTGTTATAAAATAATTCAGGTTAATATTCCACTGATTTATTTATTTTTTGCCACTCAAGGTTTATAGGATATTTGAGTAGATGAACTTAGCAGATTAAAGTGCACTGAAAGTGCAGGCTGGAGATGTACTTGTGCATATTTGCTGTCATTTAGGCTTATGCATTTCCCATAACAGTAAATGGCTTGTGTATTGGTATAGGTCAATATCTACTTAAATAACTTGTAAATCTTC
Source organism: Anas platyrhynchos (assembly GCF_047663525.1). Classification (NCBI taxonomy): domain Eukaryota; kingdom Metazoa; phylum Chordata; class Aves; order Anseriformes; family Anatidae; genus Anas; species Anas platyrhynchos. Next base: position 13,489,502 of record NC_092601.1, on the reverse strand, counting down.
TACAATCTGATCTTATACTGGAGGGATTACACGTCAGCTCCAGCTGGTCTGAGATAGACCAGTAACCAACCTTTTTTGACAAACATGAATGAAGAGAAATACAGCAGCGCAGTAGGAAAGTCTTGGACAAGTGGCTTTTTGTGGTCACAGGGTGGCTCAGAGCTCATGGGATGCCCAGTTCGATGGTGTCACGAATGTGTGTGGGCCTGGAGAAGTCCAACTGAATGCAGCCAGGAGCTGCATGCTACCTCTGTGCAGCTACACATGCTGACCTACAGCATGTTCACTGGAATCCTGGAGATCAAAATATGATTTCCAGGTTTGGGAAAGGTTTTCCAGCAGTTCACTTTGATTTCAGCCAGCTGCCAGAGATGCCAGTTCTGAGAGCATAAACTACAGTTGCTGACACTACTACACAACTTCATTTTTTGTCTGTAATGGCTGGAACACTGTACACAGGGATGACACAGATGATGAAAGGTTCCTGTCTTTTGAATTGGCAGTGCATTTAAATAGAAAGCAGAAAATTATTTTTCTCTGGTCTGTTTGTGTATTTTCTAAGAGATGGTTACATTAGAGTATGCCTTCAGGCTGCAGATGAGATCATGGCTCCATTGTGCTGCTCTCTGCAGGTGTCCACACAAGAAATACTTGTGTTGTTCCTTCCCATCCCACAAAATAATCACACCAAAAGAACAGGAGGAAAAAACTTAAGGATGGGAAAACCTTTCTGCAGTGGTGCTAAGATCAGGAATGGATATCCTGGGACAGGTGCTGTTGTGTGCCAGCACACCCAGGAGCTGATGTAAGAGCTGGGGGGAAGCTGGGAGTCTGGGGAGCATGGCCAAGTCTGGCTTGGCTAACAGCTCCACCAGGTCCTCAGCTCTGCACCAGGATAGATAGCCTGAGCCAATGCTATTAGTAAATTCAGGCTTTCCTGTGTCCTTAATGACACTTAGATCTCATACAACTGCCATTTCTCTTCTTGCAAAAAACAATACCTGAGCCCTATCTTTGTGTATTCCCATAACAAACCTGGTAGCTCCAGGAGCTGTGCTCTGAGTTGAGGGTGTTTTGAAGTTTAATGGTGTCTCACAAGGAACATGGGAGGCAAGAACTAAGTGGGGGCATTTTTGTCCATCTACGCTTGTGAACTGGGTTGGCACTGAGGTGGTACCGCAGCTCCGGGGCCATCAGTTCTGGAAGTTCTCTGGACTCAGAAGTAATGGAGGGAGCAGTTAGGATCTTGATGTGGGAGCACACTTCTCATACAAATTGCAAAATACAAGTGTGTATATACATATCTAGAAAGAGACTTTCATGGCTGAACAGCATTTTCTGGCAATAAACCATTGATCAGAAAATTCCTGACAAAGTTTATGGGATTTAGCCTTCCTAATCAGAATGCCTTGTTCTTCTGTGTGATTCTGGAAAATGCTGAACTACTGCTTCATTTTGTTTTTATAATTTCACTGTAAACCTGTCCAAAAATCCTAAACAACAAAAAGCCAACAAACCAAAACAGCACTATGCTGTTTTCATTTAAATATTTCTTAACCAGGCAGATTTCCCGTAAGTAGAATCCAGAATTATTTTATTTTAGGAAAGCAAAACAAATCTATGAGCTAAATAATCTCTCATTTTCTCCTCCATTTATTTTTTTTAAGTGACTGGGAGAAGTCTTAAATTGTGCACACTCTCTACAATAGAAGGGAGTTCAACCATCCAGAGGAGATGTGTTAAGCTGATGGCAATGGATTGCACTGGCATTTGCATAAAATAATTGATGTACATAAATTCTCAGGGTAAAAGTGGAGCCAAAACAAAAAAATCCAAACTGCTCATTAGACTTTTAAGATGCATACTCTTGTATATTGAGGCCATTTATTAGTGAGTTGAGTCTGTGCTTTATTTGTATTGAGCTGAGAATGTATGAGCCAGTGTAAAAGAATCTGTTTTCAGAAAAATTTGTTTCCTAGTGTAAGAGTTCAAATCCTGTCACCCTACTGACCAGCAGACATGGTCCAATTAATCTGTTGTGTTTATTCAAGGCTCAGAATGAGTTTAAAAAAAAAAAATGGGGGAAACTTTCTGGCTTCTTTCAACATGTGAACTCTGTCTTCCACTCAGATACTCAAATAAAGTAACAGCGGATGTTTAAACAAAGATTTCAACCCCAAATACTCCTTGCCTCTTTGTTTAGTTACATGTCTGGAAGGTTACAGCTCTCCAGCAAATCTGGGCTGTTTTTATAGGCCTATTGAATTCTCTGCTTGTTTTGACCCTGCAATCTTTCAATTCAATTATTCAGTACAGAATAAACAGAGCACCCACTCACCTCTGAAGCCAATTCCAGCTTGGGTCATGCATTCACCAGGGACTGAGCGGTGAATCAATGTTTTCCTCCTTTTTCTCATTCTGAACTTTGTGTTATAGCTCAGAGGTTCTTAAACACACACCCTGTTGTCTGGAAGGGGGTACTGATCACGGAATTGTGTGCAGTATAAAGCAAGCACCTGAGTTTATGGCCTCATCTGATCTCAATACCCTGACTGCTGTCTTGTGTGCTGGTGGCAGGTTGCAGCTATAGATCTTATTTTGAGCAGAGTTCTGCCCTCATTTTTCGTTTTGCCAACTATTTTCGAAGTCATGGGCAAAATCCCCAACACCACCTTCTCATTCTCTTAGTATAAAATAACTTGAGGGTTGACCTGCAGAAATATCCAGAAACAAATGTCTTGGGGGGTGGAAATAAGACAACTTTTCCCAAAATTTCTGACAGGAAAAAACATGCTCTGATAGCATCTGTGGTGTTTCTCCTGAGTAGTGGATGGGGAGCGATTCACTTTTAGGACATTAAACGTAAAGGTTGCTATCACCTTATGTGTGTGCTTCATGCTCACAGTTACCTCTGTAGTTTAATGTAATTTAAGTTCACTAGTCTTCCACGTACTTTTCATCTTTCTTCATTTGCATGGGGCTTATCAAATTATCCTGGCTCTTTTCTGAAGGTTCTTAATAGTTCCATGAGCAGGGGAACCTTTTTATGTTAAGCACATATCTTCATAAATGGTACACATTTCCTGCTGAGGTCTGAGCAAACTTTCCCAAATACCATCTATTTGCATTTTAATAGCATCTGCACTCTAGGAAGCCTTTGTTTCACTGGTCAAATAAGAAAACACTATTTGCAAAATACTAATTCAGTGCCATTTGCCTATCAGGTATGATTCACAGCACATGGAAAGTCAAGCCATATAAACATTAACAAGAAATAAATATCAACTGAAGAAAATATATTAACATATACAAACCTCTCCTTACAAATGCATACACTGACACCTTTAAATAGTTTCACAGTTCTCTATTCTGTGCTTATGTTTGAATTGTAAACACTGTTAAAAGCTGGCTCAATACTTATAAAGCAATTTAACACATCACTGTAGCAGCATACATGCTTTTTTTTCTGAAGTAGCTGACTTTTTAAAAAAAAATCTCCTGGGCAAATGTTCTCTCCCCACATTGTCTTGCTACCAAATATTTCATACTTGTGAGTTGATTTTGGTTCACCTTTTCCCACCCAGAGGAAGATACATGTCCAGTGAAAGATCACCTGGGGAATCGACCATATCTGATTCCTTCTGGAAACATATATTGGAAGGGAAGTTCCTCAGTTCTGCAAACATACTTACTGTACTACTGCTTAATAGTATCAAGACAGGTGTATTTTTTTTTTTTTGCCTAGACTGCCACATCACTATTCCTCAATGCAGAAAGCCAATGAAATGAGTGGTCTTTTGGCATCTGAGGACAAACCAGGGCATGTCATTGGTTTTGCTGATCCAGTCTTTGGTGGAAAAAGTAAGGATTGTATTTGTTTCTTGGAGTGTTTCTCAGAGGTTTCCTCATTTCAGACTTATCCGATGAATAAAAAACAATTATGTAATCTGAGCAAGAAAAGGAAATGTGGAAGTTAGAAATCCCTTCTGCTTTTCTCTGATCTCATGGCACAAAGCCCTATGCATTATATATAATTCAGAAGATAAATCAAAACTGTTTTCCACTCTCTCTAATTTGTACAAAAAATATAATTTCTGTAGGAAAATACAAGCCTTCCTCTTGCACTTCAATTCCCCAAGCTCAACTCTGCTGTAGGCTACACTCAACCTTGAATCAATAGCTGAAATAGAAAGGTCCTAAAACCCATCAAAGTAACAAGTTATACTTTGCAAAAATGACAAATAACTTTGTCCTAGTAGAACATGGAAACAACTTTACAAGCAAAGCAATAAAAAAAAAATGCATTGTTATTGCTTGAGTATATTATAACTCTCATTTGAAAAGAATCTGTCTGGTTTGAAATCACTCTGTGCATATGGTACAGAAAGTCTAAAGATGTTTTGTTCTTTATTAATGAAGGATGAAGAAAATGGTATGGAGACTATTTTGTTCAAAGTCCCAGCTTCTTTATGTGTGCTGTGCATTAAGTCTTCCCTAATTACACTTTTGTAAATAAAGATTCAAAAGGGCCCAAGCACCCTATTTCTATAATCAATTTTTTTTTCCCCAAAAAAATATTCCATGATGTTTGGCACTCTCTGTCCCAAGAGATCATCCTTCTGGCAGCTGAATGGAGACAGGAAAAGAATTGTGAAACGAATTGATCTGTTTGCTTGCAAATTTGGAACGAAGATTGGAAAACGTGCATGTCCTGGGGCTTACAAAGTTTGTCTTGCTTAGCCCCATTTCTAAATGCCTGATGTTCAGGGGAGCCTGGGACCTGCCAGAGTGTGAATTCAGTTGGTTATGCGTGCTGGGGGGGAGGCTCTCCTCTACCCTTGTGCAAGACAGCACAGTTCCTGTGGGAGTGCAGGCAGATCGCATCGCTTTGCTGGGGCTCTGTTGCCATTCTCTTTTCTTGCTTCCCCAGGCTATCAGTCCTTCAAGGAGCTGATCATGGCAGAACGCTCTGACAGGGCCTAGTAATGCAGAGGTCCCTTGAGACCTCTCTTGGCTGAGAGGACCTAGAGTCAGGCATCGAGAATCTGGCCTTCAGACAGAAATTTAACTCTTTAGAAGACTGGTGGTTCTGGCCCTGAAGAAGCCAGCACATTTCTACGCTCCCTCCTAATATTTTTTCATGGAGCATTACTGAAATAACGAGAGCTTTGATGTGATGCAGGTCAGGCCAGGTAGTATAGCCAGAAGTTATAATTTGGCAAAAGAAGGCTCTAGAGTGTGGTAGCTTGGGTCCTGATTTTAATCCTTAAGAAACGTTTTGGGGGTAAAGAGGCCTATTTTAATCCCTAATTTTGTTTGTGCTGTGTGGGCAGCAGAGCTCGGTGCAGGGACAGAAAGCAGAGCGCTGCGCTGGCACGGCTCCAGCTGCGGGGGCTTGGGGTGTTGGATAAACATCAGCTCGCTCTTACAGGCAGGACCCTGTAGGGCAGCAGGGCAGGGACAGCAGCAGTGTTATCTGCAAGGAGGCAAAGTCACTTGTTTTCCTGCTTCACAACTTGCAAATGGAGGACTTGCAGCTGGCTCCGGTGAGCCAAGGGGCAGAAAGGAGGCAGCTGGCTGAGCTCCTTATGATGGCTCTGTCCATTCCCCCTCCTCCATCAACAAGCTCTTTGGAATTGCTTTGTACAATTTCTGCATCTTTTGGTTTAACACGTAATGCCTGGAAGCCTGTGCTTGTGTTTATAATATAAGCTATAATGGAAAAGGAAATTAAGGTATTTCTAACTTATCAAAAGAATGAAAATGGCATTCAGAAAGGGGAGGGGAAAGAGTTTTTGCTCTTCAGGGATTTGAGAAAATTAGTCCTGCAATATTTGTTCCTGAAGAAAGGGAATATTAGATACATTAACTTAATTCTTGCATCCTTTCCTCTTCAGTGTTTTAAATTCTTTGTAGTTGGGGGGGGGGGGGGAGGGGGAGGGTAGGGAGCTATCCAACTCTTAAACTGATAGTCTTTCTCATTTTATAGAATTTTCAAACTGAACTTTATTCCACAAAACACATTTTCAATAAGCAATATTTTTTATGTAAAAATACACGTTGTATAAAAGCAACAAATAATGTGCAACTGACCCATGTGAAAAACCCTGGTGTACATGAGGGACAGGTGTGTGCATGTGTATATGTTTGAGATACGTTTTTACATTTTAATTAGGCTAGTAGCTGATGTTTGCAGCTGTAGATTTTTTCAAAGTATAATTGGCTAACCAAAACTGAAACCCATTTTCTGAAAAAGATGGAAATTCAGACTCGTGAGGGGTTGGTGGTTAAGCATAGTAGAATTCATGGAGTGTGGGGATTAAGATTTACTATTCCTCTTTTTTATGTTTCCTAGCTCCTAAATTGATAGCATTGTTATTTTATTGCTTATTATATACAGTATACTGCATGTGTCTTCGCAAGAGTGTGGTGCTGGTGCTCCTGAAGCATCAGGGCTACTGCACTGATCCCAGGGAGGTGAAATCTGCATGTACAAGGCAGCGGTTATCCCTGCTGGGCTGTCAGCACACTGACAAGCTGATAAATTGGAGGACCTACCCAAAGGAAATCTGTAGGAGAAGTGAAGCTAGAAGCTGGTTTTCCTGAGGCCAGAACGGATCTCTCTGCCACAGGGACCATCAGTACAATGTGAAAATTATTCTTGGTATTTATTACCTCAGCAAATTGGACCTGGGGAAGGAGAGACCTTCCTCCCCGGGTACTCTAATGTGCTTTATTATGTTACTCTGGGATTTGTGGAAGGTGAGGAGGAAAGAGGGAAGGTGGTTAAGTGGTTGCATCAGCCATTAGTACTGGTGTTAGGGGGGCTGGGAGAAATATCGACCTTAATAAAACAACAGAAAGCCTTTTCAGGGTGAACGGAAAGAAAGTGAAGTCTGTCTCAGCAGTTCCCTAGCCAGGCTCTAAAAGTGTTTTGTGGATGACCTCCATGTTATGACAGCTGAAGGAGGTGACAGTCTCAGGCCTCATAACCAGAGACCCTTGGCAGGCTGCTGGTACCCACAGTGACATAGGGGGTGTCACTGGAAGGACAGCAGGGCAGTGGGGAAAAAAAAAAAAAAAAAGACATCTGCTAGAGGAGAGGCTGGATATTTGAAGCAATGCTGGGACGGTGCCAGGGAACCAGGGCCATGGCACTGGGCTGGGTGTTGCTGCAGGTCCTGTCACTGGGAAGGTATGGGTCAAATCAGCACGTTTTAAAGACAACGCACAAAACTTGATAGAGCCACTAGTTTTTACAAGGCAGTTTCTAAGAAATGGAGGAGAAAGATTGGAAAGAGATGAAAAGTATCATAGACATTTAGTGCATATAATCAAAACTTTTATTTCCTCATCTTGGAGCTCTGAATTTATGAGCAGAGCACCCAGGTAGGACAGCAGCTCTGCATGTGAAGTGACTTCTGCAAACCAGGCTTTGAAAGTTTGCCTTCGGAGGGCATGGAAAAAATTCCCCCTTTCCCCTCCTTTTGGAAGAAGGGAAGGATGTGTCTTGATGAGTAGTATCTGGTCCAGAGGTGCATCTCCTTGGTGCCAGATTACTACTCAGCAGGTGGGTTCTGTGGCTTTTTTTAACCCCAGGACAGTGGGAGTGGATGGTCAGGAGAGGAACTTAAATGTGGGACCAGCACTGCTTGGTTGGCAAGAACAGGACAGTCACCAGTCCTCAGACCACAACTCTTGAGCCATATCAAGGTCTGACTTCCTGCAGATTTGAGTTGCTTTTTTCTATTGGGCTAAAATCAGGCATGACTCAAAGCTATAGGCATGCAACTCAGCTATTTCACCCAAAAACACAAGTTTTGAGTGGGCAGAAATTATACTCAGATTTGTGCTGAATTAAGCAGAAAGCTTCAGTCAGGAGAAAATGTGAATGAAGGCAGAATGGTTCATCTCAAAATGGAGCGTTTTCCTCGTTCCTTTTGAGGAGAAATAGAAAGTGAATTAATACAAGGCCAAAACCCCAAGAGAAATAAAGCTTCAAGTTCAACGTGAAAGTATTTTACAGTACTCCTGGAAAAGTACAATTTGCTTCAGGTCCGCCCAAAATCTGCAGTCCTCCCTGACTGTCTTGGCTGGCCACTGGGTCAAGAAACACACTGGTGGCATTGCTCAACTCCTGCTGAAAGTTCCTCCACTATTTTCAAGTCCCCTTGTTCATGTGCAAAAAATACACATGCGTAAGCCACAGCTATTTTAAACAGACATCCAGGGTTGCTTTAGAGGATCATAAATCAGGTCTTTTGCAAGAGCCTCCATGACACTGCATATAAATGCCAGCTATTTCCTTCATATTTCAAGAGCTGCCTGCAAGATGCTCAGGGCAGCTTCTGGCCAAGTGCCTCCTGCTCACTGCTGTTAGCCAAATCCCACAAAGGTCTAAAAGCACAGGGTTACCTGGAGCTGTCCTGATGTCAAGGAGGACATCTAGGGATAAGGCCAACTGCTCCGGGCTTTGAGCAGTCAGAAGGGGCTACAGCTTTTAATAGAAATCTCTAGAAAGGCTTGAGATTCAAAACTTGAGAATTAGACCCTTGATCCATTTGTACCAACAGATTTTTCCCTGACTTCCTTAGGTTTAGGCTCTTGTCCTCCTTCTTTGCGTTTATGCTCTTCTATGCTCTTTTCCACAGGAAAATAATCCATCAGGCTTTGAGGTATTTTAAGTACAAGCTTAAATTTGAGTGTATTCATTCTCCAGCTGAAATAATGTTAGTGCAGTGACAGGAACTTGTCTTTTGAGGGGGGCAAAAAAGGAATGAATAGGGATGAAAAAAATACCCTTATGACTTGAAATATTTTAGCACTTATGCCATGTTTTAAACCAGGTTATATGATATATGCTTCTACATTGTCCTTGTGTCTGTCAATCCTTCAGTAATACATTTAAACCCAATAGCCAATTTGCAGCTATATTTGGCACAGGAATTGTGTTAAGTATCTACACTTTTTTTGTGAAAATAGGCAGCTGGCCTTTTGGGAGAAACTCTGTTCATTCCCAAGAGAGGAAATGGTTAAGCTCACTTTTACCAGATATCAGAGGATCTGTGCATGAAAACTAAAGTACTTGAGCTCCGTTGCTCTCAGAATTATCATTATTTATCTTTTAAACAATGCCAGTGAAGGTATGGACTGTTTATTCCTGAACTCCCTCTTTCCCAGCTCATGTAAATTGGTCAATCTCCATTGCTTCCAATGAAACCTCCTTGGAGGGGAGATGCAGGTGGAGACAGAAGTATGTGCACGGAGTGAAAATGCACCTGCAGAGATAAAAACATCTAAATAAAGCTGTTAACTTACAAGCAAATGGAACATTTTACTTACCTAAAAGTGACATAATAAAGAAATGAGGACCATATTGGCATTCAAATGGCTATTTTAAGCTTGTATTTACTAATTGCATGGGAATAAAAGTAGGTGAAATTACAAAGACAAATGTTCTCAGTAAGTGGAATAAGCTTTTTTTCTGCATGGTGTCTCCTTCAGAGGAACCAGTGCATTCATACCTAGTACTTTTCTAAGAACAGAAAGGTAAGTTTACTAAATAGGCAGTAATTGGTATGAAATGGGCAGCCAGTTAAAAGCTGAAAGCACTTGTACCCACTTCCCTCTTCATTATGTTTTTTGTGTAGCGTAGATCGCAGAAGTGCAAGAGCCTGACAATTTACTTGATTAAAAGTGACATTGTAAATATAGTCAGAGGCAATTTGTATTAGAAACTATTTTTGATAAGAAGGTTGTCATCTGTAATGCTATTAGCCTTTATGAGATGAAAAACAATGAAACCCTGATTTGCATATAATACAGCTTAGTATTTTTTAATAAGGTTTCCTGTATTATACAGCCATGGGTTTTGATTTGCACAGATGGAACCAAGAGCTGGAACGTTCTCAAAAAATGTAAATGTAAGGTTTGCATTTGGGGCTGGTTTCACTTGTTTTCAAGAGCACTCATGCAGGGAAAAGTAAAGCAGAGGTCAAAGGAAAAAAATAACAAATCCATGGGCCATATAATGCCCTCAGATCATGCTCTGATCTCCCACTGATAGCACTTTCTCTCCACTAGCACAAAAGTCATTAAATCAAGATGAAGAACTTGTATCACTGTCCCCAAGGCTCTGTTCATATCAGCCTTTTTTTTTGGTTTGGTTTAGAGCACAAAAGTACCGAAACCAAAATGGGCTTCAGACACTTGGCTATTCCAAACAACAATGCAGTTCTGTAGTGCCATCGAAGAGAACTAGATATTCATCATCTTTCTCTTACTGATAAAGAGACTGAAACAAGCTGCATCATCATCTCTGAAAATGGCACTTGTGAGGCTAAATAGCAAGTGTCTTTCTGTTGCTCCTTTATTAAATTTGCTGTGTTTATTAGTCCAAGGACATTTTTTCTCAACTGCCAGTATTTCTAATCAAGTTGGGAAATATTAAAATCAAGCTAATGGACCTGATGTGGGTACTCAAGGTAGAGAAAGGCCTTGAAAAATCACTCTTCCTGCTGGGTTGACTTGACAGAGATAAAAGTCATAAAACTTTCCTCTGTCCCTCCAGGAATATCAGATAACTGTTCTGGTTTTAAATCCTGAAGTGTATGCAGAGCATACATACATACTCAAGACTTCAGACTTTCACATTGATAAAGAAAAATCAAATTTTCTCTGGCATAGCAGGTTACTTACTCTGGAACAAGGTATTGAATGGGCTCACATTGTTTCCCTGTTCCATGCAAAACCAGTCTGGGAAATTCACTGGATATAAATATACAGCATTAATGAAAAAAATAAATAAATCCCTTTTACGCTTGAACAGATAAGCTAATACCTAAAAGATACCCGAGGAATAGGTCTGCAAAGTGTGGATTATTGCTACTCTTTTTTCTGGCTTTAATCACACTCCAGAAGAGAGTATTGGCATTCCCATTGTTGCTTTCTTTAAGGAATGGTGGATGACAGTATGTGATGGATGTCCTGCCACAAGACACATTTGAATGCTTTTGCTATCAGCCATATCTGTTCTTTTGACCTGTGCAGGCACTCATATCCATCCCTTTGCATGATTCCTATCATGCAAAGGCTTTCCATGGGCAATTCTTCTAGTGCTTGGGAAATATTTGGTTTCTCAGTGGGGCTGCAGCTTGGAGAGGGACATGGAATGGTGGAGGCAAACACTTTAAGGGAGAAATAAACTGATTATCCCTGGAGTGTGTAAGAATTACAGCGTGGTTTAGGTTGGAAGGGACCTCTGGAGGTCATCTGGTCCAACCTCCTGCTCAAGCAGGGCCACCCAGACCAGGTCCGTGTCCAGGCAGCTTTTGAAGATATCCAGGGAGGGGAGGCTCCAACAACCTCTCTGGGCAACCTGTTCCACTGCTCCGTGACCTGCACAGTAAAGTGCTTCCTGATGTTCAGGAGGAACCTCTTGTGTTCAGCTTTTTGCCCATTATCTCTTGTCCTGACATTGGGCACTACTGAAAAGAGCCTGGCTCTGTCCTCTTTGCACCCTCTCTTTAGCTATTTCCTACACCTTGATGAGGTCCCCTCTTAGCCTCCTCTTCTCCAAACTGAGGAAATATTCCCCATTACTCAAGCTTGTCATTGTCTGCCATTTTAATTTTTTAATCCTCCAGTCTCGTACTCTTTATGAACCTAGCCATCAACTTCTGCAAAGTAACAGAACCTGTGAACCATCACCAACTGCTCGTTTAGAGGCAAAAACTGAATGAGTTATAGAAACTTTCTTATTCTCCTTGTACCTTTCCTCTCTCTGCACTCATCTCATGGCAGCACTGTTTTATATACACAGCAGTGGTTGGAGGGGGAACCAGGTGCGTATATGCATGACTTTGGAAATGAGCTCAGTAGTGCATAAGGGAAGGGAAAATTCAGCAATACAGGATTAAGCAAATCAAAAAGAAGCAAATGAAGATGACAGACTGGAAGGGGAGCAATGTCACATGCTAAAAATGCAAAGAAAATTAATGGAAAAATATAAATATTACTAAACAGCTGCTGCTGAACTACAAATGTGATGTCCTGTGAGAACAGCAATGTGCACCTCTTCAGTACATGATTCCAGCATCACCACCTGTTGTGGTCAGGGAGGTTGAATTAAAACCTGAACAAGAGGGAAAATGACTATTTAGTATGTCCAGATTTCAAGGCACTGAGGAAGGATAATATCCAAGTCATGTCTGTTGGGCAGAGACCAGAAAAGAGAGGCTATTGGCAAGACAGCATTAGTTCCTCAATTACCATCCCAGGGGAGATGCCTCCAGCCTTTTGGTTGAGCACAGCAGCCTCCAAATGTCATTGCCCATGATTGCTGAAAGCCACATGCTTGACAAGCCATTCCCTGAATTTCCACTCTGTTCTTATCTTGCACTGGCTGCTTCCTACCCCTGTTATGAATATTAACACAGAGTGATAATGGTGTGAGCTGGAGTAGGCGTTGATAATGATGAAAGGTATAAAGTGAATTAAATGCTCAGCTGTGGAGGAACAACTAAGGGAAGCAGAGTGTTGCCAAATAACTGGGGGTGAAGAAGTTAGTGCAAAGGATAAAGACAAGGAAATTCAGGGTATTTATCCCCAGAGAAGATGACCCCACAGAGAAAATGATTGACAGCAAAGACAATGACACAGGATGAATTGATAATAGAAGACAACTGAGAGACTAGATTAATGGCTGAGTAAGGCAGCTCATTTTGGGGGTTGTCACAAACACTAGATGAATAGGGTGTGGAAATATTTATCATCCAATGCATTATTTGGGGAAATTGTGAAGGAGGATGATAGGCCATGGGAAGGGAATTGATTGCAACATGGCTGGAGGAGAAGAACTCAGCTGAAAGAAGCTGAGTGTCAGAACCCACCTGAGGAGTTGAGGCAGAAATTAAGTTAATGGGATTGGGAAGAAGGAAGAGTATGAGGTGGAAAAAGAGGAAGGTATCAGAGACAGGTGAGCAGCAAGATCAGACTAACAGAAGAAAATTTAGGTTTAAAAAAAAAAAAAGACAGAAATGGGGAGAATAACTGAATAAGAAAAAACGTTAAATGCATGAACTGACATAACCTGATTAAAAACGGAGGACAAAGCTTGGAGAATAGAGTAGGAGAAGACTTTATCAAAAGGAGATGGTCTTGGAAGGGAAGGACAAGAAGCTCACTTCAGAACATTTATTCAGAACTCTTATTTTTTTGAGAGACAGCAATGCATAATAGAGGAAAAAAAAACAAAAAAAAAAACAACAACTTTTAAATGTCGTGGCTGCTTAACACAGTGCTTGAGACATAATGTTAAGGAAATACCGTGCCCTTGTAAGGTCATTTGGTGAAATCTTGTAAAGACTTATGTAGAATAGAACAGTATTTTGACAGTCCTCATGGAGGAGGAAAAAAAAATCTTCATTTGAAATTACATATTTCAGAAATGAGAAGCTGGCCCAGATTTCTAAGACTACCTCCTCTCTGTGGTTTAGTATCTACTCAAAGAAGGCCTGAAAAGGTTTATTCAAGGTTTATGAAAGATATGTTCCCTTTATTTACATTTAAACGCTCAAAAATCATTAGTCACTTTAAAAAAAAAAAAAAAAAAAAAAGGCTACTTCTTATATACTACATTTTTCTTTGAGTACTTGTGTATTATGCAAAGTACACCATGTTTCTGAGCCAAGGGATTTCAGTATAAATTGAGTGGGTTCTAAAATGAAACATAATTATAAATAAGTACAATTTATTGCACATCTCAGGGTTTTTCTCTTCCCTTCCAACCCTTAGTCAAAAAGTCAAAAACACTGTGGATTGTGTGCTCTAGAGTTCGACAGAGGAGGACTCTTGATTCCTGTGTAAAAAGGTCTCTTGCATTTCTACAATTCCCAGTTTGTATTTGCAGGCAATGGTACTGGGCATCTGGGTCTTTGATCTTTATGGAGCCAGAAACTTTGAAGGCAGTGAATGACTGACTTCCTAGCTGCTGAAAAATCATGCCCATTCTTATTTCATGAATCTGCGAGAGACAGTGAGTTCCTTCATGGTGTTTCTGTTTATTCCATATATAATGAGTCTCTGTTGATTTTTGAAGCTCCCGTTTATGAAGCCAGGGCATAACAAGATCTTTCTTGTAGTTTAGATCCTCCCTCTCAAAAGGAGCATGTCATTTGCACAGGAAACTCTGCAAAAGGAAAATAAGTGTCTCTCAAATTAGTACCTGTTGAGGGAAAAATGCTAATCCTGTCCATCAGCTCTGCAGCTTCCAGACAACCTTTAACTGACACAAGCGTGGTTTGGGTTGATGTTTGTTTTTATTTTATTTTTTCCTGACAACTGAACTATCCAGTTCATGGACTGTGAAGCGGCAGAATAAATACCAAAGATGCTAGGTAAGAAGAAAAATCAAGAAACATGCCTGTTTATAAAGTGTATAAGGGGAAACCCATGCTTGTAGCAGTGCTGCTTGGCAGCTCTATACCTTCAGACCTTCCCAGCCCACCTTCTTTCAATTTGTAGAGAGGTTCAGTTTTAAGAATGAATGTACAAATCCTGCATACATGTGGATGGAAATGATAGCCATATGGTACAATATGAAATGTTGTAAAGGATAAAGATTATAACAACCCAGAAATTAATTTAGTGTTGAGCTTGATCTAGTTCTCACTAAAACCCAATGTAAGGTTTTCAGTGATATTTGGGTCAGGTTTTTCTGTGGTCTGTTTTTGTGATTTAAGATTATTTTTCAAAGGTCAGCATAGCTGAGCATAAATAATAGATAGCCTTGAAGCATTGTCTCCCTTTAAATTTGCCTCCAAATCCGCATTTGGGATTTCAGGGCTCTTTTCACTGGTTTGCTCTCTCTATACCAATAATTAGATAATGATCCACTTGCAGTTGTGATTTGTGTTGGCAGATAATAGAGAAATATTCCTCAGTGAATGACCAGGTGAGGCTCATGATACATCTGCTGAAGTGAAATACAGCATTTAAATACAAGATGAAATACACCAGATTGTAGACTGGCTATAATTCTAGGGCAGTCTATGTTCTTTGCAACCAAGAAAATAGCATTGGTTATCTAGAAGGCAGGTAATTTTTCCCTAGGTTTTGGAATACCTGTTATTTTCAGATGACTTGGGATCCTTCCTAAGAGCTAGGAGCGTTGATACAAGCATAGGCCTTTAAAAACAAAAGACAGGAGCATTTCACAAGTGAAAGCCACTGTCAATAAAGAGGCATTAGCTGAGTAAATATTACAACCTAGCTCTACTTAATTAAATGCTTTGCTAAACATGCGCAAGTACTTTTACAGAAACTAAATATGCAGGGGGATGCCAACTGACTTACTGGATTTTTATTTAGTATTTCCTGTTTTCCGGGCTGCAATGTCTTAACAGAGATGCTTTGCTGAGTTCCTTGAGATCTGTTGAATGCTAATGTTCACGGACCATGGTGTTGCTACTGAGTAGGCACATGAAAAACATAGCAAGGGATGGATGAAATGTGTTTTTTTTTGTTTGTTTGTTTTTGTGCTTCACGAGGCCCCGAGCAATGCCTTCTATGGACTTTCATAGATGGACTCCCTTTCTAAACTTAGTATTAGTCTGGGGTCAAAGCTATCTACTGCTTATCTATTGCATGGGAACCACGGTGCCTCTGGTGGTCACATTCACCATGGTACTGGCTTTTCCCCAGAATGCCTCATGAGCACAGGTTCCCTCTTTGTTTGTCTCCTGTTTGAGTTTAGCTCGTCTTGTGTGGGCTGCCCAGCCTCCTCCAAGCAGTGCAGCATGTCCTAGCGTTCACAGCGGTTGCCTTGGACAGGATCCAGCTTTTTGACTTGGAGAGATTGATTTAAATGGATGCTCATCAGAGTTTAATGACCCTTGTTAGCACTGTGCCAGGGGCAAGATCGTCTCCTGACACCTCTGTGAGTATTATCACTCGGTGGAGGTAAAAGACAGCAGGAGAAATCCTCATTCAAAATGGAGTCTGCAGAGCCCCTGCTATTAATCACAGCTCATCTGTCTGTGTGCAGACAGACTGCCACCTTCCACGTACGTCTAACATGAGACATTCAGAAGGTTGTTGGATATTCTTTTCCCTAAAGGGGACTCAAGTTTTATTAAGGGCATTTATTATTCCTGAGGATTTCGAGTTTTTATTATGGATGCTTGTAATCAACTTACATGCTATCTTAGAGCTCTGTAGCTTGCAGGATTTGCTCAGACTGCCTATTTTCAGAGAGCAGGCAGTATACCTTCCACCCGAAGAACACAAACTCATTCCCAGCAGGATCATGATCAGATTGGTGAGTCATTTTTTTCCACAGTAACTTCAGTTCTCCCTGGCATCCCATTCATGCACTTTTTGACTCTGCGCAGATGCTTGAGCAGGCATTAGGAACCTTGGAAAATCCAACCTTTAATTTTGTTCTCGGTGTGACCTAACTTTTTGTAGTACACGATAGGGTGGTGAGAGTAATTGCTGACAGAGTTGGATTCGCTGGAGTTCTGCAAAACTCAAAGATCTGTGTGTAGTGCGGTGGTGGGAAATGTGCTCTGCATGCAGGCACGTGCAGATTTGAGTCTCGCTGAATGCATCACTGACTTGGTGATCCTTGTGAATTTCTAAACTTTTCAAAATCATGATTTCTTTAATTTATTTATTTACCTATCTATACACCAGGGCCACGGTTCTTGGTGTTCACCTTTCTGCATCAGGGGTATGTTTAGGAGGGTGTAAGTATAGAAGTGGTCCAGAGGATTTGAGCATCAAAATGACTTCGTCTGAAACCTCTACCTCCTATGTTTTCTCTGCTTTTTTTCAACATCTTGGTAAAAGAAAGAAGGTATAACAATCATTTTTCTTTTTATTTTATTTTTTTTAAATCAACAGTTGAAAGTGATCTGCTCTGATTAGGCTCTCAAGAGTGCTTTATGTTACAAGATTGCTGGATTTAAAACAGTGGATGATTTTTCAGTGCCACTTAATCCCAGTAGAGTTCACATTTTGCTTTCTAATCCTGAAAAGCCCTTTCTCCTTCCCAAATCTCCACTGTTGTTCTTGCTGCCATGATGGTGATCTAACATCGAGTGGGAACTACTGGGACTTGCGTAACCCCAGGTGGTATTTTTGGAAAGTTAAACCAGGCCTTCATTCTTCTGAGGTGAACACATCCAAATTCCCCATAACTAATGGTGGATGGGATTTTCAGCTTTAATCTTAAAAGCTGAGAGGAACTCTCTTGGCACAGTACCGCCCTTCTTGCAAAGGCTGGCATGAAGCATGCCTGCACAAAGGGCAGAGGTGAAACCAGAAGTCCTCAGAGCAAACCTCTCTGGGTTTCTTCTGAGCTGTGGCACCACCAGGTAACAGGCCAACCAGGAAGCCAAAGGAAGCTTCCCCTTGTGTTTGCAGGTTTTTGGGGTGTGTTGATTCAGTCCTGGGACAGGCTGGAGGTGCTGAGTGGTTTTGCATCCCATGGGATCAAAGGAAAAACGGTGCCTCAAGCCTCCAAGCCTGGAAAGTCCTTAAGGACAAGTGTCACAAGTGATACTGTGAGTCTTGATGTGTTGTTGTCCTGAAGGCTGCCAGTGCTGTCTTTTGCACCCAGACTACTCCAGGGATGCTTAATTTCTTCTGATAAATGAATGGCATTAAGGAACACCTTCTGCCCTTTGTAGATACAACCAAGACATTTTGCTCAGCTTAAGCACAATATAATGGGGTTGTTACTCCCAGAGATTACCCTCAAAATATGCCTTTTAAATGGTTTGAAAGTGCACTCCAGAAAAGTCACCTAAATGGCTTGGTAATAAACAGACCTTTCTCATCGTACATCAGAAAAGAGAGGCTTAATTTCTCAGTGGTTAAATAGGAGCATTAGGGATGAGCTACTTTGTGATTTTGTTTGCAGGGTGAATGAATTTCCAAATATATTTTTGCTGAGGAAGAGCTATCTCACCATTACTGATAAATAAATGCAAATGTTAGAGTCATAATCTTCTTTAACCAAATAATGCACAACAATTAAGTTTTAAATTATTGATGTTATAAAAGGCAAAACAGCCACTAGGCACAGGAGTTTCCATGACTTCAATACTGAATAATGAAAACTCTTTTTTTCCTCATTTTCATCGAGTGCATTATTAAAATGCAATTCTCTCCTTTTTTTTTTTTTTTTTTTTTTTTTGTCTTTTGAACTTTGAAGTCTATTTTAGCAAGGCCATTAGGGAAAAGTTAATTAAATTGGGAAAGTTAGCTGACATATTTACCATTTCAGGGGACATACTGTATTTTTGCAGTGAGAGGTGAGTTTAATTTGCTTTTGGAAGGGTAACCCGCACAAAGGCAGCCTTGAACAGTAACGAAGCACAGAGGCAGAATTTTGTTATCAAAAATTGGTCCATGGCTATAGAAGTTTATATTTTAATTTAATCTCTAAGACTAGTCAGTCTTTTTGTATGTTGCTAAATAACTGTAAGTGGGATTAATTCTGGGTGATACCTTTTTTTGTACAATGAAAGAAAGGAAGTTTGGGGCATATTGTCACTTAGTGTAGAAAAACTGTGACAAGGCTCAAGAACTAGAAGTGGAAAGCACATAAATTCAAACCAAATTATATGCTTTAATTATGGATCTAAGTACTGAGGAGAGATCTGAACTCTCCATCTCTTTTCTTCTTAAGGTGTGTAAAAGCAAAGCCCAGACTGCTGATAGAGTGGTCCCTGGGAACAGTGACCAGGCTAGGCTGTGTGTTGGATGGGGGGCTTGGGAAGGTGGGTTCTGGGATGAAGAGTGATGGTAGAGCTGTGGCAGGGTATGATCTGCTTTCTCTGCACCTGTGAATGTGATGTTGCATGTTCCATAAGTGCTGCCCTTCCTCTGGCAGAATCGGGTCATTGGTATTATCTGCTGGCTTTTGGATGTCAAAAGGGCTCAATGCCTGGAGGTAGTGGGCACAGCTATAAATCTCTCCTGAGAAATAAGTAACATGATGGGAATCTTTGACAGGTTTAATTTAGCAACTGTGCCAGAGCCTCAATGGGGCTTTTGTTTGTTGGAGCCTTGTTTATTTTTTCTTTATTTTTTTTCCATGAGTCTGCTAAATTATTTAGGGGCTGAATTTTAAAATTAGAATATGCGGCATTAAAAAGCAATGAATATTTTATGAAGGGTTCTGGGATTTCGTGGTATCGGAATACATGCCGCAGCCCTGGAGGCTCCAGGAGGGAACCACATGTGCCTGTGTGGAGCTCTTCCACTTGCTCCCCTCTGGCCAACCCACAGCACCTCCCCAGAGCAGGAGGGAGCCCAGTGTTGCCCAAGGAACTCAATCACTGATCCACCTTGGAGCAGATTTCAGTAGTTCTCCTATTTGCTCATAGCTGGGAAAACAGGATTTTGTGTCAGTGGAATGCCTAGGGATTTTCAGAGCCTGGTTTTCAGATGGCAAATGCAGGATTGTTAACCAGGGCTTGTTTTGTAGATGCAACAGGAGAGGCGAAGGGAATGGAAGAGACTGCTCCCAGCAGCACTGCAGGATCTGCAAAGCCACGGGAGTGTCAGGAGGGTGCTGAAGGAGCAGCAGCCTGTGCAGGAACCACAGCAGTGGGAAGCACAGGCTGGCAGGGACAGCATCTAGGGAGGTTTCTGTGCTATGAGGAGAGCAGCAGGGATGAAACGCACAAACCCTTCTCAGGGATGGCTGGCGGGTATCCTGGAGGGCTATGTTGGAGCAGGCTGCTGCACACCGAGGTCTGTCTGTACTTCAGTGGATCCCTCACCAACCCTTCAAATCAGACAAGAGCTGCAGCAAAGTCCTAATGGCTACACTCAGGCTTTCTCCAGCATAATTTGCCAGTGTCTAAACGTATGTAAAATAAGTTCTGATGACACCTTTTCTTATGAATTAGCAGGTCTTGCTGACACAAATCAGGAACTCAATACAATATTCAGCAAGCACATTAAATCTCCTTCTAACATGCTGCATGCTGAGACACTCTTCGTTATTACCTTAAAGTACCAGAAGCTGGAGAAATGCCAGCTTCACCCCTCTGATGGCAACAACAATGACATAGACAGAAATAATTAGCTCTCTGCTACTCAGCTGGTGTGGATGCTGCTGCTCTTCAAAGCGCGTTTCTCTCCCTTTAGCTGCTATGCAGAAATCCTTGATAATTAATCAGCTCTTGGTGACACTGAAACACTAATAAATCCTCAAGAGTTGCATTTAATGTGTTGTGCAGATACACAGAGCTCAGTATTGTCAAATTTGTTGTGCTTCAGACTGAGCCTGAGCTGGGGTAGCAGCATGGCCACGCTGAGGTCGGAGGAGCTGGGAGAACGTACACACACAGATCTGCCTTTGAGTGCAATGTCAGAGCGGTTTCTTGTCCTTAAACCTGAGAAAGCAACAGCCCTTTGGGTTTGCTACTCTCTTTGACTACAAACTACAGTTGGGAAGAAAATATTTTCTGGCAAAGAGGGCTTACTCTGATTCAGTGGCTTTTTTAAGGAGCTAAATTAGCATCCCAAAACACAAGCTGAAACTTTTTTTCCTAGTAGTTTATAAAAGTCTGATTGGTTTATACTTGAATTCCTATTTTGTTTTTCCACACATCTAAGTCTACTGTTTTGGTTTCCAGAGTGGGAGACCTGCAGCTCTGTGAGAGGCTGCTCTTGGTTGGAATGCTCCATCAGAAAGTTGGTGCTGCTGTCTGCAGCTCTCACCTGCAAGGGTGCGTCACCCTTGGCAGCTGTCCGAAGGCTGGGTGCCCTCTTTTTTTTTTTTTTTTCCCATCCTCACGAAAATCAGAATGAAATTTCTTCTCTGAAGATCTGATTCTGGAAAGAGAGACTAATTTCTTGTTGAGACAACTTCACTGAGTGCATGTCCAAGGATACACAAACCTGTAAACTCCTGGGAGTGGGGCAGCACCCCGAGCTTACCCGGACATGTCTTTACAGCTGCTGTAGCAGTTCATGGGAATCCTTCAGTACTTATTGCCACAACTCAGAGTATTGTTTCACAGCATCATGAAACAATCTCCTTGATCATATCACAAGAAAGGGTTGTTTATTTCACCAAATTACATTGCAATTCTAATCTGTACCAGAGAATAATTTATTCCTCCATTGCCATGCTGGAGATGCTTTCTCTCTTTTAGAGCATCTATTTCTCCTGCTGTTGGCAAATATTGTAACAAAGAGCAGGAAATGGTTTCAAATGTGTCCATCCCACTGACATGGACTGTAATGAGAGTAGAAAGTGGGCCAACATTAGCTCATGCAGAGTCAGTAGCATAAGCCTAAGTGCCAAGCCATTTTAATTAATTATGTGCTAATAGTCTCTGGGCTGATGCAGTGCTCAGCATACTCTACGTGTACGTGTTAGACTCATCAGTTCTATTTTTCCTTTTTGAATAAAAATTAGCAGTAATCCTTCAATTCTGTGGAAGCCTTCTGTTCCAATCCAGAAGTCAATGCAGCATTCAGGCTTCATATGTACTTTACTATTCCCTTAGGCAATTGTTTAGATGGCATTTTTAGGAAAGTTAAACACCATTAGTATCCTGTGGCTGGCTTTGGCACAGCAAAGTCACTCTCAAGCTGCTTTGGGTAAGGTTTACAAGTGCTTTGGGGCACCAGGCAGTCAAAGCAACAGGAGCATGATGGCAAATAGGATCCTAAGAACCACAGAATTTAAAAAAAAAAAAAAAAAAAAAAAAAAAAAAGTCTTTGTTTTGGAGTGTTGGTGGTATTTTTTTAGTTTGTGAGGTTTTATTTATTTATTTATTTAATGTTATCTCTTTCCCAGTGGAATTGCTGTGTTGGTCCCTCAGCCACAGGTTGGCTTCTGCTCTAATGGTAGTTTATCTGTAAACACTCCCTCAACCCAGAGTGGATGGCAAATATCAAAATCAGGATAATTAAATGATTGCACATATAAATGAGGTTCCTAGATAAGTGAAGACATTCAAATGCAGTAGGGTTCAGAACCACTGGCAGGTCTTCACGTCTGTGAGACTGCAGCTTAAAAATAAGGTACGCTTTTCTCCTAGCTCACCGAAGTGCAACTTTTCCCACACTAAAATCTCTTTTCAGGCAGGAGAGCTCTGTAATGCTGAAGATATTTTTGCAATATAGAAAAGGTACAGTAGTCATGGTTGTCTTGAATATTTTCTCTCCTAATTAGTGTTTATTTTCGAAAAAAGGGAGGATAGTTTTCAGTGCAGAATAGAAATAGGTACCATAAGGCAATGTGTACTGTAACCCCATTGCTAGGTTATAGTCATAGTTTTCTTATGCAAGATAATGTACAGACAACCCCAAAATAAACTCAAGCCCTCTCTTTTAGTGGGCCTCCTTTGGATGTGAAGAAAACAAAGAGCTCTGGCTAAAAGTTTGTCTTCCTGATCTACATTTTTGCTCCATATTAAATTGTCTCATTTCATCTCACACTATTACCTCAAAGACCTCTCTTTGTCCTCTGGATACACGGCTCCGCAGTACTTAGATCTCTCATGAGCTCTTGGACCTTCCCATAGAGGCAGGAGTAGTATGATGACCACAACCCAAGAAAACCACTGCTCTGCTCATCGAGGGAGTTGTGAATTGGGATCAAGGCTCTCTCTTCACTGCTTGAAATAAAGACGAGTAGAGCAGGAGGATGACTTTGGAAGTTTCTAGTGGTAAATATCCAGAGACTACTATCCCTGTCAAAAGGGATGGATGTTTCAACAGCTAGTCAGCCAATTTCACGCTAAAATTAAAGTTGTCAGTCATCAGGTGTCCTGCTTGGTAGATAAGTGATATTACAGTTTCACATACCCAACCTTTTTTCTGTTGGTCAGAATTTGATGCAGAATCCTTGCTGACATGCTATTGACACACAAAATGTAGCAATTATTGCTAGCATTTTTATTTTCAAGTTTTTTTTGGCGCTTTCAGTTCAGATTCCCATTTGCTTGGTTTAATACATGTAAACAATCCAATTTTTCATCAGTTCTGCTCAAGAGCTCATCAGTGACTGCATATGGGTGTAATCAAGTAAGCATCGTTTACTAAATTCAAAGCTTAGTACTTTCATTTTCATCAGTTCCTACTTTTTAAGTTTTCTAGAACAGCTCCAGATTTTAAATAGCATTGGTCAGGATTATTTTCTGTTTGTTTTACTTTTACCACTTTAGTCCTTATATTTTACTGTTTGAAGTGTAATTCCAGTTCCCCCACAAAATGTCTTTTCAAAGCCAGACCAGGTCCAATGTTGTGCTGAAAGAGCCTGTCTTATTTATACGATACATTTTGCTCCTAAACAGTTGTGAAGAACTTGCTCATTATATAATAACTACTGAATTTGTCATTCAGTTTATTATTTCATCTTTCATCATTCTGCTCTTCTTCTCTATATGCCTGTAGTGGAAAAGGGAAAAAAATAAAAGCTGTGGAGAAGATGATGACAGGAATCTTGTGAGCTGGATGAATTTGTCTAGCAGCTATTTTGGCCCCATGATGACAAACGGATTTTTTTCCCTCACCCTTTTTATCTCTTCTCCCAGAAGAATACAGAGCTCTCTTGGGTTAAGAAAAACTGCTCTGTGCCTTTCCTGGGGAGCAGAGTACAAAACTACTACTTGCTTGGTGTCAGGACTCCCAATTGACTTGCTGATTTTCTGCGCTCAGAATTTCATGTGTCTAAGTACTCTTGATGTTTATCTCTGGAAATCCATCCATGATAAAAATAGATTTATCTCATCAGGAGAGTATGTTAGACTTTTTGGGAATATTCATTTGTAGTGAGTAACCTGCAGTACACATCTGACATCTTTATTCAGATACTGCTCTTCAAAGCAGTCTTTTAAAGGGCAGAAATCCCTAGTGCTGTGCTTCAGGGCAGGAGTAAAAAGCTTCCCGCTGCAGTGAGACATCTTGGTGGACATCAGCATTTCTGCCTTCTTCATGAGGTGCCTATTGCTGCACCATTATAATAATCAGACTCGTGAACACAGACTACTTTTCATTTAGTACAATGGCAGAAAACTATTAGTACAAAGATGGGGGCTGATTTTTTGACCCCTTTGCCTCATTCATCTTTCTGAGCTTTTTAGCTTAGTCTCTGATATTCTCCAGGCCACTCTCAAAGACCAAGGGAAAGACTATTTGGACTGGGCAGCACTAACAGAGGGGCAGAGTCCTTCTGCTCACACATTCCTTGCAATGTGTCCAGGAGTGAGGCTATACCCCAGAGAGGAGGAGATGTGCTGGAGAATTTTGCTCTCCATCACATCAGGTTCAGCATCATCTTTGATTGAAATCATCCTGTCGTCAGGACGCTGATCTTGTCCTTTGGGGGAATTCTTTCGCCTTTCCTTGTGCTTTCTGCCTGTGTGTTTGCAGCAGTTTTCTCTTTTGTCACCTTTATGGGAAATGGCATGCTGTCTTCTTTTTTTTTTTTTTCTACTTCTTTGAATTTAAATAAACATTTTCCCCAGGTGCCTTCCTATTCCTCCCACTTTGTTTGTGTAAGATGCTGGGATCACCCTTGTCTGAACCCAGGTGACTGATGACTATTAAGAGATGTCTTAACAGTGCTAATTACAAACTGTTGGTTCTGTCACAATGGTTGGCTTCGGCAGTTTCACTTCTTCCCCTTGCACGGGGCAGAGTGTCTCCCCATCGTTACTTACGTACTTGACTTTAAGGTGCTTGAGTTTCTACTTCCAATGGTTGAAGTTAAAAATTGAGTTAGAAAAACAGCACCAGTTCCTTGTGTTCTGTAGGATCAGCTTCTTCATTGCCAGTTTACTTCAATCGATGTTTACTCATTTCACTGTAATTCCCTGTTTGATCTTCCTAGTCATACGTTTTGTTTCCAAGCTGTGTAAGCAGCATAGGAGTGCTGCTCCATGGTTCACTAACAGCAGTGGGCAGGAAATGATGTTCTCTCCACAATGTTCAGTGTTTCCAGCTACAAAAGGTCATCTGTAGGAATGGTCTGCATGAGGAAGCACAATGAAGGTGTGGAAATGATTATCTAAATCAGTGGCAGGTTCACGGAGGGCACACAAGAATAGACTTTCCCATTCACTTTAAGCTGGAGGAGGAAAGATTCCCCATAGCTCATGAGTTTCCATATTAAGAAAGAACAGCGCTGAGTCAAATAGCAGAAGTACAAAATGAGCTTGTACACTTCAAATTACTCATTTTTACCAGTCAGTCCAAAGGTCCTGATTCCACAAAGTGATAAAGCAGAAATCATCCTTTTCAGCAAGCCTTACCATCCCAGTTACAATGTGGACATCTCAAGAGCACAGCTCTAATGTCTTCATTTACTATCACAGTTAATGAAAATAAGTTGATCCCTTTGACTTCTGCTTAAAATAATTTCAAAGGGCATTTTGCATAGAAAATTTCTAATGGGCCCAATTACAGCCAAAGTTACATTACAGAAAAGTGTTCTAAGAGTCATCATCACAGCAATAAGGCCATGTTGCACTGTTACATCCATGGTAGAGCTGTGTTATAACCAACCATGTTCAAGAAATCTGGCAGAAAACCCTGGTTTGCATCTTAAATCCCACATTTATAATCTGATAGCAAAGCATTTTTGAGCAATGTATCATTGCAGTGATTTATTAATTAATTTTGCAGATAGTTAATTCAGTTTGAATATTATATTAAGGAAAAAAAAATCTACCAGATAACATGGTTGATAATCCTTTTGCAGTAAGACACTCACATGCCATTTATAATACTGGATGAGCCAGTCACATAAAGAGTGAGAACAGCAAACTGCCATTCTTTTCTGCTACTTCATTCCCTGTCGTTATTTATGCACCTGTTTTCTTAGACTTCCATTACTTATTTAGTAAAAAAAAAAAAAAAAAAAAAAATAGAAAATGTAGTTGTAAAGGTACCTGTAGTTTTATGGGTTATTAGACTGTAATCCAGTACAGAGTAAAAATAGAATATTATCTATTTATAATCTATTATATCAGTAGGGTAAGATGGACTGTTTTTCCATTCCTCATCTTTAGCTATGGAAAAATGTTAAGTAGTCAGAAGAAATGGTGACCAGCACAGTGGAAAGTCCTTATGAATCAACGCTTTGGGGAGGAAAAATGTGACCTTAACAGAACAGAAGCTGGAAGCATTAAGCAACCTGTAAATAGTTTGAGTTTACAGATGATAGAAGGGTGAAAGACTGCAGTCGCTGAATTAAATCACTGCCATGGCCAAAATTGCTCAGGAATGTAACAAGTGAAAGACCATCCCTTAAACACCCTATAGAGTGTCTCAGGGCTCATAGGATTGTCCCACAGTTGCTTCCACACATGGCTGTACATGTCTAAGCTCCAAGGCCAGCATGTGGTGAAAACTGTTACCAGTAAAGGCTATTAAAGTGCTGGGGACCAGAAGATGCTCTTGCAGCAAGGATGGTGGCTAAACATCGAGGAGTGTTAACTCATTAATGCAGTGTAGGTTTCTTCTTCTTCTCCAAGTTTCCATACAACAGTGTGGATTGAACCACATGTAGCTATTGTAAATAACACAAAATTGTATTCCTTAGTTTGTGTTTTCTATGTGAAGATCCAAAATGTTTGGAAGTGGCATGGCCCAAGTGAGGAAAGGACCACCTGCAGCCTGCAGTTCTCTGCACAGTCTCTCCAGGAGGTTATTCACAGCACCTGAGCCCCACCCGGGCTGGCCTCCAAAGGAGCATCTTTCCCCAGGGACTGAGTAGTTAGCCTCTTAAATTAACCTTGAATATTGTTTCTCCAGTGTTAAACAATGCAGCATTTTGATCTAATAACTCCTCACCCTTGGCTCCCACTCCCCGTTGCCAGTTTCAGCAGCAGTGGCTGAGGTCACTAAGCAGGTAGGTCAAAACCCAAACGTAAGCAGTAAGAAGCGTGTCAGTTCTGGTCGTGTCTGGTGCCTGTACAAACCTGACCTCGTACTGTGCAAAGGTTTGCATTGTTTGTAGCCAAGCATGTGAGAAGGAGAGGCAGTTTGCTTAGGGGAGTTAGAAATTATGAGTGTTGTTACAGGTTTGTTAACAAAAAGTACAGCAAATTCTTTCCAAAGGCTGTGCTAGAGCTGTGATTTGATCATGCTGATAGCTGGTGCTTTAAAGACTGTTGGTATTAGCAATTACTCATAGTTGCTAGGAGGTTTTGACAAACTTTCTTTGCTGTACACGTTTCATTGGGCAGCAAGGCTGTTCTCTGCTGGATTGCTCAGCAAAAAAGTTCTTGCTCTCTTTCCAGGTTTTCTAAGTGAAGAATTCAGGTGCGTAAGAGAAATAAATAAAATGGGACATTGCTGTGTTTGGGGGGTTTAAAATTTTCAAATTCAAGTCAAGCATCTTTTAACGTACAAAATGAAACAAAATATTGATAGTTGTTTTTTAATTATTCAGATTTATTTATTTGTAAGTACAGAAGTGAGTGGAGATTTTGAAATTGCATTCTAACTTTGACAGGAAATCTGTCTCCTGCCCAAACCTGGCCATTACCTCAATATGATAAGGTTTTCATGTCACTCTGCAATTTCACAAACAAGTGTCAGCTATGAGCTGAGATACCAGTTAGCTTCAGAAGAAACCTGCACGGAGCTGCAGCTGCAGGTGCTGTGAGCGAAGCATGGGTGACCCAGCCTCACTCTGCTAAGGGCAGTGCCATGTTCACCTTAGCAGAGAACAGGTAATTCCTGAGCACATGATCTGCGCCTAAGATCTCTTGCTATGTAATTTAAGACCTAAAATAATTTTAATGAGCAATAAAATAAATTAAATAGGAATTTTGAATGCTGTGATTTTAAGCATTTTGTTAAAAAGTAGAAAAACAGCCAAGGCTTCTTTTCTTCTCCATTCAAATTAAGAACTCAATTTTCTGGGTCGGTGTTTCTCAGGCTATTCCTGTTTCAAGCAAATTCCCCCATTTGTATCTCCTCAGCCTCACTGGCCCTTTGCAGAGGATGCAACTGATTCAGTACAGCACTGTTTCACCTGGAGACCATCCCACACCTCTGCCTGCCACACACCCAGCCGTTTGGATGTCTGATCCTTCACCAACAGGCACAGCAGCGTGTGGTGATGGGGAACGCGACTCCACCGTATTTTTGCAGGTATCGTCCTCTAAACAGCACTGTCTGGTTTCACTTCCAAGAAATTAGACCAAATTGAATTGTTTTGCACTGAGTTGCAGTGAGGCAGCACTGTCAGTTTAATTAGCTCTTAACTCCAAGCTCAAAGCATCTAATAAAGGTGCTTGGGAGTGTATGGGTAACAGAAAGAAAACAAATGATGGCAGAGCTGTTTCTAATGAGGATGAAGCAGCGTTCTTCAGAAAGGAATGGTGTAAGGAGAACATCTCAGCCCTTCACCAAACTCACAGTCAGCTGTGTGATCTGGATAGGGAGTGGGGAAATCAGCTGGAAAATGTTACACATTGTGTTGGGCCTTGCACAAACAAATTTAGGGGGAAAATGTCCCCTACACAAAAGATCAGCATAGGCAGGACCACATCATAAGCTTTACTTTTCAGTGTTTTTTTGTGGATTTAGGCAACACAGGCCCTATGTTGGCCCATTAAACCATGTCAGATGGGATCTTTAACAACTTTAAAGGAAAGATTCCTAGAGGCATGTCCTGTATAAAGACAAATCTCTCAGGAGGGATTGAATTTGCAGAAGAGGAATCGACTGCAAACACCAAGTTCACAGTTGCTTACATACTGACCAGAGCCCACGGGCTGTTCCAGCCTGTGCAGCTGGGAATGGAGGTGAGAGTTTGTCTCTGACAACACCGCTGCTGTCAGGGTTTTTTCACATATAAAGTTGATCTGAACCACAGGCACTGGGACCAGAGCAGCATTCAGAGGCTCCAAAATCCCCATTCACTCCTGTATTAGTGAACTGCTCTTATTCTATTTTTTCCTCTCTGCATTCTCACCACAGGGAATGGGTGAGGTGTATGCAGCCAACTGCATCACCTGTGCAGATGTCAGAAGAAGGTGAATAGTTTGTAATATTTATTTGACTTATTTTGTACATTTTCTCCCCCTCGACAAATGAAATTCAACTTTAGAAGCCAGTAACTTCCCTGGAAATAAATCTTCATAGCAAACCCTTCTCTGAACAGTTTTGGGACTGTAGCTTACAGTAAGTAGCTCATTGACAGCATTTGGTACGCAAGTTTATAACTGCTTTTATTGGGCCTTTCAGTCTTGGGAAATACTATGACGTTCTCACTAGAGGGCCAGCAAATGCATAAATCAAATGTTTATCATGGTGAATCAGCCATTATGACTTTTTAAAACTTTGCTTTCTGGAAGTATTTGCTCTCTTTGCTTGAAACATATTGTTTGCAACAACACATTTGCTAAGAAATTGGCAGAAAAAAAAAAAAGCAAAGACAAAACAGATACAAAGGAGGAAATGTTTCAAAATAAGAGAGACTCATTCTTCTAAAAACATTTGTATGTTTTTTCTAAGTCTCCAAATATGAGCAATTTTTTTTGTTTATACTGAGATAGACTTGACACGAATTGGTAAGAAAGCCCTCCTAAAATCTGCCACTAGAGGAGAAACAACATGTTGCTGTATCCAAAACATTTAGAGGGGAATTATGCAAAGAGATTACTCATCACTGGAGCAAAGTCTTGATTTCAAGTTCCCAGCACTGATTTACATCAGGGCCGCAACACCAACCTCTCTCCCTTGTGCAATAGGAAAAGGCTTTCTCCTCTGCAGCCCCTGCTGATGGCTGAACCTGGCCTTACCTGCCCCAACCCCTGGTGAACATGAACATCTCTGAATTGCCACAGCACAGAGCTGACATGAGCCTGCTCCAGCAATACCAGCTCAGGCATGTGGGCAACAAGGTATTGAGCCTTGAATTAAGAGAGAACGGATCCAAATGTTTACCTCTCAGCTGACCGCTCGCATGGCAACTTCTATTTTGATGGATGGGAGTATCTGAAACACTGCTTGAGTTCCTACATAAAAGGAGCTGGCTCAAGATTGCTGCCAGTCACAAAGGTATGGTGAACTTTCAAACACTGACTGATTGCATCCATTCAAGGAACACACAATATAGGCTGTAATTAAACAAACAAACAAAAAGAATTTACCTTTGCGGTTGCAGAGAAAAGTCTGCAAATGAGGTGGTGTGGTATGTGGATGGCTGAGAGACTGAGAAATGTGAAAAAAAGTGAAACAAAGAGAACCAGAGGCTGTGTTAGTTTTAAATTTCATAACTTCAAAAGACATTTTGGGATGGTCAAATCTTTGAAGCAGAGGTCAGCAACTCTGCTTGTTTGTCTGTCTGGCTCTTGATGTTGGCAGCAAGCTCACAAAGTTGTACATAAGTGTAGGAAAAAAAAAAGAAACAAATCATAACTTAGTATGTTTCACAGCTTCTATCAATTATTTCTGAGCGTGTAAACAATCCATAAAGGAGTTACAGTTCCTACAGGGGTGATGCACTTTCTGTGCTCCGCAGCTGGAACGGCTTCGCTGTGCTGCTTTGTGACCCAGCCGACCCATGTGCTATCTGGGCTGTTTCACATCTGTGGCCTCCTGGCTTGGTTTAACTGCTGGTGCACAGCCCTGCAGGCTGCTCAGGGAGTCCCCTTCTGCCTCCTGATCCTGGTGGAGGGCACATTTTAGGCTCTGGCTTTCTTTTGCTCCTGCTCTGACCCAAGGAGCAGCCCAGGGTCCATGGGGGGCACCTTGTGGGCATGAATGCTCAGTTGAGGAAGTTGGAGAGTAGAAACCATACAAGAGGGAGAAAAGGGAAAAAAAAAAAAAAATTTTTCTTTTGCCTGAGGGCAGGGGCCCAGGGCAAGAGAAGGGCAGGTGAGGTACAGAAACCAGGACTGAGGAAGGAAGCATTTGGCCTTGGAGGCTCCTCTGGTTTGGTTCTTTGGTTTTCTGCTGTGTTGTGCAAGCATTTCTGAATGAAGGTGTGGGGCTGGCAACAGGCCGTAGAGGGGCAAGAGGCTTTCTGCACAAACCCCATATGGGATTGGGATGGCAAATGTGTTTCTCTTGCATTGTTGCAATGGGTTGTTTTGCCTGCTTTTTGGGAAACAGCAGGGGCCTTCTTTTCCCCAATTATGTGAATAATTAAATATATTTCAGTATTTACAAGCGATTGCTAAACACTTGGGTTTCAAGGAAGCTGGGAGAGCCAGCTCTCTTGGGGGTCATGCTGAGTGGGTGGAGGAGTGGGATCTGATTCAGGTTGGCACCAAGGGGTTTCTCAGCCTCTTTGGGAGAGTGAATTGGACCCTCAGAAGTGCTCAGGTGGCCTCCCACAATCTCAAAGCTCAGCCCCAGCTGCCCCCATGGTGTCTGAGGTCCTTGTTTGGAAAGTGAGTGGGTTTCTGAAATTATCCCTTAGGGATGGTGAGGTAAGAGACGTATTACTGGTATATTTGGGGTTGTCTGTCACCAGTTCTGCCCTGCGTGGTGCAGGATGAGTTAAGGTAGCACTCTGTTATACCTGGCAAGGAACAGAACAAATCAGCGATCATTTTTTAAATGATTCCTGTGGATGTGGCCATGCATTTATTCACTGTTTGCTCCTTTCTCTTGGTCGGGCAGCTCTGAGGTTTTGTGCTGTGGTGTGCAGCTCCTTGTCCTGCCCAGTGAGACAGAGGCAGGGCTGTGCTTACAGGATGTGTTGATGCAATGTGGTTTACAGGGCTTAATTTTAAAGAGCCTGTATTGACCTCTCGCTTAGGAGAGAGGCAATAAGCCATCCTGCTTACTGGTCAAGATCTCTCTGCTCTCTAGCCTTGGCACAGCACCCACTGCGGTTGTGTCTGCTGCACAAAGGCAGAAGCTGGACATCTTCTTGCAGGAGGCCTGGGGCTTTCAGGCCAAAGCTCGTTAGCTCTTTTCAAAAGGCAGTGAAAGCAAAATGCGAGCCTTTTAGGGCTGGGATGTGTTACTTCTCTGATGTTGGGCACAGTGAGGTTTTAATCCAGGCGACCTGAGGCATTACCCAGATAGTTGAAGGATTGCAGGGCTGCAAGACATGTCCAGGAGTTGGAGAGGTCATGCATGAAGGCCTGCTGATGTGTCTACATTGGTCCTGA
The DNA here is from genome assembly GCF_047663525.1 of Anas platyrhynchos. Taxonomy (NCBI): domain Eukaryota; kingdom Metazoa; phylum Chordata; class Aves; order Anseriformes; family Anatidae; genus Anas; species Anas platyrhynchos. Next base: position 13,457,382 of record NC_092601.1, on the reverse strand, counting down.
CCACAGTTTCTCTTACACACCCTCAGAAACCTCCTCTGACAGAGGAGCATGGCCGGGACATGACACTGTGTTCCCAGGCATGGGGCGCACTGAGCCCAACTGAGCAGCATCTCAGAAATGTCTCGAGGTAAACTTGCAAAATGGTCAAAACTTGGAAAAGAAAACAAAGTATTTTAGTCTTTTTTGTTTCTTTTTCAAAACATATCAATGTGCCCATGATGTGTTTTTTTCTCAAAGGATCAAACCAACCAAAAGTGTTTCAGCTTGGGGCTGAGCGAGACCTCTTTGATTGGCCCCAAATGATGGTGTTTTGTTGTTCGGAGTTTCATTTTCCTGAGGCTAGCAACACGATCGTTTGGCATCAATCAAAAAATGCTTTCAATTCCTTGCCCATTTGTGGTCTGATGGAGCCTCCCTGCTTTCCTACCACTTGGTCTGTCATGCTGTGGGACCTCTGCATTTTCGGGGCTTGTGCCCTCAAGGCAACAATTGCTCCAGGATTACAGAAGCCAATGTTTCTGGAGGCTCTCTGCGTAATCTGACTCCCAGTTTGTTCCGAACATTATTCCCAGTCCCCCATCATCCACCATGAAGGATTTCTACCCACTCATACAATGAAAATATTTCTCTTACTACGTCCTGCGGCAGCAAAAACATCTGTTTAAAAGAAAAAAAAATATTTCTGAGAAGGAATTTGTTCCATTTTTATTTAGAATAGTTGTAGTAATAATGATAATGAAAACAAAAATTAATAACCAGACAGGGCCAGTGCTAGAGGCAAGCAAAATCACTGCAACTGCTGGCAGCAGCGAAGCAGCTGTGCCCCAGCTGTTTTCTGCCTTGCCTAACAGATGTCTGGAAATCCACCGCTGCTGCTGTCCCTCCAGAGGGCAAGAGACAAGGCTGGGGGGCACCAGCGGTTGCCAGAAGTGTGGTTCCTCTTAGCCCCTCTCCTGCAGGAGGTAAAAACCTCAGTTCTGGCTACTTTGCGATGAAGCTTGGAGCTGCTTCCATTTAGGCAGTGTTTTGCACTGAGGGATTTTACTGCCTTGCATGAGCTGAGGACAGTAAGGCAGAGCGTGCCTTGGAGGTACATCTCAAAGCATCCTGCAAAATGTGTTTTGCAAAATACCTTTTTAGGGATCATTCCCTTAAGCATGAGAAGTTAGGTAAAGGAAGGGTTAATTGGCTGACCCAAATTAATGTACCAGGCCAGTGGCACAGCTGACTGTTACCTTGAAGTCTTCATTCACAGGGCCAGGAGACCCTCTGTTAGTCCACAGCAGCGTATGTATTACCTACAGATAAGAAACAGGACAGAAAATCGACGTTTTTCTTCATTTGTGCAACAAACCCCAGGTAGTGCACCCCAGAACAAGGCTTATTTATAATGTGCCTTGGGACACCATGACTTGGATGGCATGAGACTTACCCAGTGAATATCCCAATGTCTCCGTGCAGAACGTGAGCAGAGATGAAGAACATCATCCTGCCGAGCAGGGGTAAGGGAAGGGCATTGTGCAGTTAAGTGCAGACTTTGTGTGTGATGTGTGAGGCTCTTTTTCCACTGACACAGCAAAATCTCAATAGATGTTGAGCACAGACAGGACAAACAGCTGATCTCTATTTGAATTTTGGGAGGAGCTCTCAGTGGGTGGGATTTTCAAAATTTGGGCTATATTTGCAGAGGAACCGAAGCACAGAGAGCTCCTGGGAATTTATCTGGCCCATTTCCCTCAGCTGGAGGGACTTAACAAGATGGGATACATGTGGATGGGATGGGAAGTCACAGGCTCTAATTATCTCTCAGGAAATTCAGGTTAAACATTAGGAAAAAAAATTCTAATAGTGAGGACAGTTGAATATTAATGGAAATTGCCATGGGAGGCTGTGCACTTAGCATCACTGGAGGTTTTTAAGAACAGGTTAGAAAAACATCTGTTAGGAATGATGTAGGCTGGATGATCCTGACTTGGGGAAGTAATATGAATTAAACGACCTCCCAAGTTCCCCTTCATCCAAATTTTCTTTGCTCCTGCAGTGTTGCAGAGCAGCACTTGGCAGATAAATTAGCTTATGGTGATTTCAATAGATTTTTTTTCCAAAGTAGATGTTTTGAGTTCTCTCTCCAGTGTAGCATGAAGACATGTTTCAGTCAGCAAACATGCATGAGCAAATACATCTCAAAATTATTAAACTGGGATGCAAAAGGTACACATTTATTTATTTTAGGAAATGCATTTTCAAGAGGAAAAAGAGAGGAAAAAATAAGGTCACCAAAAAAGATAAATCAACTCAGGGAAATTTGTGGTTAAATAAGGAAAATAAATCTATAGTAAATCAAAAGTTGTTATCTTTGGGGAGAAAAGAGAGGAAAGGAGAGAAGAAAAAATGTACATATATCATCAGAACAAAACCCTAAAAGAAAAATTCCTAAACAAATTAAATTATACATCTAACGAGCACAAACAGACTTCTACTTTCAAAAGAGATTTAACCCAATTCTTCAAAGAAACAAAACCCAGCAGTAATTAGTAAGTGCTTTTATCTCTTCTGGATTAGAGCGTCCAATAAAGCTCAATTCCTAGAGGTGGTGTTTCTCCTCCCCAAAATAAAAATCATTAGAAGATGCTGCACAGTCCTCCTGCTTCAGCCCAGTTGGATGCCACCGAAATTGGACTGCCTGGGCTGGGCCTATTTTGCAGGAAGTCAGCTGTGACCGGCCCCTGAAGAGAAAAATGAGGAAAAGAACCTCTGGAAACTGGGGCTTCTCCCTTGATGTTCTCATGAGTTAGGAGTCAGGCCTCAAAGTCCTGCTGGTCCCCAGTGCGTTGAAATAATTTGCAGCCGGTGTGCGATGGTGGTGTGCGGAGCAGCCTTGGTGCCCTGCGTGGACGTGTGGTGATGAGGGCTGCCTTGCTTCAAAGCAGGGGGAACCATGGAAAGATGAATCACCACCACAAATATAGGTCAGGGTGGAAAAATACAACTCTGGAAAGGTTTCCAAGCTACTTGGGGAAAAAATGAAGATCAATGAATGTGCTGCTGCCTTTGACTTTTCAGCCAATAGATGCGATACCTGCACACTGAGCCAAGTGGATGTTAGGAGCCCAGAGGAAGAGTGGCAGACGCTGCCAGGCGTGTTCTCCAGCCAGTTCCTCCAGCCCAAACATGCTCATTGCTCCTCTATGGATTCAGGCGTTTCCCAGGGGCAGCTGCTGCTACTTTAGTTCCTGTGTTTTGAGAGACTAAGCCAATCTGCCTCAGCAGAGGTGTCTGGGCTCTGAGCTGTCAGCAAGGCTCGTGTTGGTAGCATTCATCATGTGGTAGCTGCTGCTCCGCCGTTTCCTTTTGCTAACTTGTATTTTTGGCCAGCTTTCTCCCCTTCAAAGCCAGGGATCTCTTTAGGCAACCTGTAGGGGCAGGGGCAGCATGATGGAGCGACGGAAGGACGGCCTGCTGAGCCACAAGCTGCTGGCCAGGGGCTCGCTTTCTGCTCATCTTGGTGCCAGTCCCACCGGAGCTGGGATGCTGTTCCTGAACGGAAAACTTCTCACTTGCCCAGACTCGCACAGATGTAGCATTTGTGCTGCTCAGCACCACAGCCTCTCCCAGCACCACCAAGGAGGTCGCAGTTCCCATAAAGCTAACAAATCCCTCTGTCTTTCTATCCTCCTTCTTGCATAATCACATCGTGTAGAAGTTAGGTGTTGTTTTTTTTCTTTTTTCTTCAGACAAATACCTAAGCAAGAAGTTATGTCTCTTTTGTTCGCTAGTTATCCCACAGAACAGGTAAAATTCTTCCATGGTCCTTAGGCATGTATTTATTTTTTCTATTCCTACTCCAAATATCTATGTCCTTATTATTGAGATAAATTCTTGAGATAAGTGAGCTGAAGTCACCTTGGGAAAGCTTATTGTTATTCTTATCATTGAGATAAGTTCCTGTCATTAGGAATGGTGATAATTATTAGTAATACTGGCAATAATTATTTATATATTGGTATGTGGGTGTGCACTGTGGTTTCCAAGCAAGTAAAAATTACTGCTGTTTAACTGAGATAAAAGTCACAAACTCAGCAGCTGCAATCACGGCACTGTTTAATCACCAGATAACATCTTGTAAAACATCATCTTCCAAACTGAAGTGAAGGATTGCGATGCTTTTCAAGCCACAGGCACGTGTAAGGTGAGTTATGGATTGGGACTGTCCTGGCAAACAGGCTCAATCATGTCACATCTGAGATGTATGAAGCAGAAAAAGCAACGAGTGAGAAAGCACTGCAGGATGGAATGCAAGGAAGAGCAGGCACTGAGCCTGGGCTTGCAAGGGGGCTGTGTCTGCACGTTTTTCGTTTCCCAGTCACAACGTGTAGGCAGCCCAGCAGGAAAGTTGTTATTTCTCCCTGTATTGCCACCTTTGTGGCCAAAGTAGTGAGAAGTCATTGGCTGCTTCACCACGGCAGATGTAAATCCCCTGCTCTCTGCATATCCCAGGTGTTTCCAAGGCAAGGCAGCGTGCAGCCTGAAGAGCTCAAACCTTAACAGTTGGGTTCTTTGCTGCCACAAACGGTTGGTGGGGATCATCCCTGACCTGCGTTGTGCAAAAAGGCAGCCGGGACAGCCGCAGCCTTTGGTCCTGCAGTGTTTGATATGGAGTGGATGTCTCAAGTGCCTGTGACTCCTTTTATTTGGTTCTTTTTTTTTCTTTAAGCACCATAGTATTTCTGCGATACAATTATCAGACCAAAGCAGAACTGCTTTTTTAATTCTTGAATTTTTAGTTTGTGAACACAGCAAGAAAAGTGGCTCCCAGTAAAGGCCGCAGAGGCAGGTCGTTGAGGTTTCATGTTCAGCTGCCTTAGCTACTTTAACTGCATTTCAAAATTTAAAAGTCTAGTGCCTACAAAATAAAATCTAAAAAGCCTTCTCTTCTTCCTAGGCCAGCTGCAGACAGGCAGGGCTGGATGCAGCCCCAGTGAAGGGAGTGCTGCTGCTCCGAGCTCTGCAGGCAGCCGCTGCGCTCCAGGGCCAGAGCTGGTCTCCGAAGCACCAACCTGGCAGGGATGAGCATGGAAAGTCCAGAATTTCTCCAAACCCTCCTGGTGAGCAGCCAGCTGTCCCAGGCAATGTGAGGCCGACCAGCCAGACCAGGTGCTGCCCGGCTGTGCCGTGCTCCTGCCCGTAGTGTATCATCCAAGGAAGGCAGCGTTTCTGCCTGTGCTGCAGTGTTAGATAATGCTCTGTGCCTGCTGTTGTTGCTCTCCTATAATTACCAGAAACGTTGCTTTAAGAAGTTACAACTTCCTGGAATGATGTGAAAAATGAACCGTTTAGAGCACCAGTGAGTAATAGGTAATTGCAGGCTGGAGCATCTTTAATCACTTTCAGCCTTAAGTACATTTTTGAAGAGCGCGGCTCATTATTACCTTGCAGATCTTGATGGAGTTGTACAATTCTGGTAGCCTAGATTACAAACGAAAAAAGAACTTTGTACACAGGGGGACTAGATGGCAATTACGGCACAGCCTGGCCCACAGGGGACAGAGGTTTAAGCCCCTGCTCTGCTGCAGGCTTCTGTGTAACTGCAGAAAAATCACAGGGATGCGTGTGTACAGGAGGACTGTAGTGCTGCAGTGGTCCCTTAAAATCCAGGTCCTGTAAAATCAGATTCCTTAGGCACATATATATGTAATGAGAAGAGTGACCCCCGAGAGGCTATGCATAGGCTAAGAATTATGTACAGTAGCCAGCAAGAAAAGTTAAGACACAGCTTTGCTGCCTGGAGAAGGGTGTCAAACCTCTTCTGGGACCTTCTGTGGTCCCAGATGCATAACTTCAGGTCTATAAAATGAAGGTAAATGTTACTGCACAGGTAAATACATGGACATGAGAAGCTCACCTGTAGCTTTCAAGTGGTATATATGCAGACATTTAATAGAGGTTGAAAGGGGTATTTTCTTTTCAATTAAGATCTACACAGCATGTTTTGCAGGGCTTGGGCATGCTCTGTGCCTGAGCAGTGCTAAACCAAGGAGGAACTGGTGCTGGTGTGTCTGACCTTCCTTTGCTGTGCCTTCCCGTGCCATTTCTCAGTGCCTGCCCCCGTCTTGTCCCACTCCTGGCTGCTCTCCTCACCAGGGTGACCAGCAGCAGCGTGCACTCAACCAAGGAGATGTTTCTGCCTGGGACTTTGAAAGCGAAGAAACCACACCACCTGGCTGTAGTGAGGAGAAGGGAGGATGACATGCTCCAGCCGCAGGCAGATGCCCTCGTCCCTCCTCATGTTTTCCTAGGAGACAGGTATGTCTGGAGCAGCAGGACACCTCTGCTGCGTGCTGTACTCGTTGGCCTAAGACTTGTGAAGCTGTGCTGTTGTCCCTGTTCCTGCTCCTCATCTGTAAGTGCCCTGAATTCATTAGCAGCGTGTTGATGGAAATTTCTTTTTTTCCTCCCACTTAAAATATTTGCAATGCAACTTCTCATTGTGTGCCCAGGACATTCCTTGCCAATAAAGACAGTCCTCTTCCTCATTTTCTTGCTGTAATGCAAGCTTGAAGGGGAAGGACCTCTCCTCTGCCCAGAGCAGTGTGCAGGGATGTGCTACTTTAGCTGAGCATCTGGTCCCTGCATACTGCCTGTTCCCACGTATTAAATATTGCCCTGAGATGTTTCGGAGAGTTGAGAGGACAGCAGCCCAAGAATAGGAAGTATTGCATGTTTTTAAATAAAACTCACATTCCTGAAGCAGGGAAGGACAGTGTTTAAAGAACTCCCTGTACCATGAGGAACCTGACCACGTATATGATTGGCATTTGCACTGGTAATGAGACCATTTCCATCATAATGAGCTCATTACTATTTTTATTGCTATTGTATTTTGCATGTTCCACAAATCAGGCAAGGAGCTGCTTTTTATTTCCACTTTCTCTTTCTACCATGGAAACTCTCAGGGCAATCCCAGCGTCTGCATAACATGCAGGATTAACCCCTGCAGAGAAGGAGGAGAGGTAGCTGCTTGTAACTTGCTGTAGGGGCAGGAGAACTGAGTTGTGCCTGGAAGCTAATTCAGACAGGAGTTCCCACGCTGCACTGAGCCCCAGTGACAACATGTTTTTACGGATGTATCTGTCAGGAATGTCTGTACAAAATTAAGTCTGTTCCTAAGAGGAAGCTTGGCATATATATTAAGTTCTTTGTTAACAGTTTCTTCCAAATATTCATTTGGATCAGTTTGTTTCTCTGATATTTTGCACTATTTTGTTTTAATGAGCTTTGGATATGATAAGGCAAAGAAGTTTTGGCCTTGCAGCAGTTCTCAAGTTCCCAGTGTTGCTCAACCAGTCTGATTCACGCCCCTTGAGATCCTTGCCTTTTTTTGAGCTCCAAATGTATGTGCAGTAGGGCAGTCCCCAGAGATGGCTCTCGCTGGTTTCCAGTGATCCTGTTGGCTTGGACTGCTTTGGCCAAGCTCCATTAAAACTCTGGCTTTGGGTGTTTACTATTACCTCTTCCAGTTGGCTCCTCAGTAGCCACTGTGTTATCTCAAACTCCCACTGAATGTCCAGTGCCCTGGAAAAAATTCTCTGCTAACTTCCAGGCTCAGTGATGCACCCGTGCTGCAGCTCACAGAGGGGATCGAAAGGGGCAGCTCTGCCATGACCCTAGGGAGTTTCCCCAAAACCTCTGGAGTGCAAATGACACATCACTGCAAATCAGCTGCTGGAAAATCATGCTGCTTTGCCACATCACTGGCAACAGTAAGTGCAACCAGGCCAGCTTCTGATGGAGCAGAGGAGCAGATAGGGTGCATAGTTATGGAGGTGGTTGAAGTTTGTACCAAAGAATGTGTTGATCTCATCAACAGATTCACACGTTTTTGCATTCTCTTGGTTGTTATCGGAAGTAGGACCAGTCTGTTGGCAGGTGGGTGAGAGACCACAGACTGTTCAGTATGGAAATGACTTTCTGCTATACTGGATTCTTAATCAAAATAACGTTACATTTCTTTGGCCACTAGTAAGGAAGAAGACTGTTGTTAGCACCTTTTTGTGACTTCACAGAAGTATTTGTGTGTGTGACACCTCCAGACCTATTTTCCTTTCCTTTCTTGTACAATTCAGACATTCTGCAAGTCATGTGTAAAGCCCAAGAATTGCTTGAGAAAATGAACTGCCATCAAATACTAAGAAAAAAAGTGTGTATGGTGTGTATGTCTGTTGGCTGTTGGAGCTACTAAGCTACATCTTGACTCTTGGATTTGGTATTTTGATAGTTGGAAGTTGTAGCTTTCTGGCAAGTTCCTTCTGTCTCATTCATTTCCTCTGCATCCTGCGGCAGGCGAGACATCACTCTTTCAAGCCCAGGGTTAGGGCTGGCCTGGTTGTAATACTCTGTAGGCTTTGGTGGCATCTGGCAGTAGTACTGCCAGCTGTTGCAGGGAAGATAAAGAAGAAAGAGGAACATCAAACATCAGAGTTTTTTTTTTTTTTTTTTTTTTAATTAAAAAACACATTTAGGAACTGGGTGTGTTCAAAGACTCACAAATGTATGCTGAAGGAAAATTTGGATACAAAACTTCTGTGCCTTTCAGATGAACCTTCTGCTACCTTATTCAGATAGCTCACCAAGGGCATGGGAGGATGAAATAGTATAAATATTCAGAAACAGAATTACATGCTGTATCTCCTTCAGGAATTGAGAAGCTGTTTAAGAGAACCTAGAGTCTTTTTTCCTGGCATCTTAGAAATTTCTCTCTGTTGTCGTTCTTTTGTGAGCTTTGTGTTTCACTGATACTTTATGTTTAATAACATATGGAGTGAAATGGGAGAATTAGCACAAATTTAGCTTCTGGCAAGATCATCTATGCTATCTGCCTTTGGCTGGATGTTAGCAAGTGTCTTTTTGGCAGGTTTCTGTGAGTGCTGTGGGGTTTGTGACAAACCCCTGCAGGATTCGGGTGGTGCACAAACCAACAGGAGCTGGCTGAGGCTGGTTCCTTCTTCAGGGAGTTGTGGGAAGGAGAGGGAAGTAGACTGGTGTCCTTTAGGCTTTATACAGGTCCCATACAGCCTAAATCCCAAGGGAATTCCCCCAAAGTAACAAAAATAGTCATCCATTAGGTTCTTCTCCATGGGGCTGCTACAAGCTCCACAAAGAAGCTTTCTCCTTCCATCTACTCTCAACATCCCCCTTGTCTCCCTGAGTCTGGTACCCCTTGGTGGGCTCCCATCAACTTGTTAGTACTTTGCCAGCCAGTGCTGGATTTAAACTCAATACCATGGGCATGGCACTATATCCATATATCTTATTCCTTGCTAGAGGTTGATATGTTGAGCTATAATACATATATAGTAACAGAGAAACATAGCCAGGCTGTTGTTTTTTAGAAACTGGTAAGCCTGTGTATGTGACTGCTATACCAAGAATCTGTGTTTGATCCCAGCTGGAATCCAGAAGGATGAGGGTGAAAAAGTCAAACTCATTTTTTGCAAACCACAAGAGGGGTTTGGTAAGGGACGTGCCAAAGCAGGAAAACAATACAGAGGAAAAAAAAAAATACAAAAATCAACCCACAGTAGCAGATACTGATTAAATCTTCCTTTCCACTGTCCCTTTGTACATGTGTTACAGTTATTACCCAGAGTTATCCAGTCCCTGGGGTTCAATACATCTCCACTTGCAACTTAACTGAAATCTCCTGTGTCACAGAGGACACAAGAATGATGCAGGGGGTTAAAGAGGCAGGGTGGCCAGCATATAAAATAGTCAAGAATTCCAATAACTTGATGACAGTTGAATGTTATTTTTAGAATGTGATTGGCATGTGTTGGTTGAGTAGTGCTGTGTCCAGTTAGCTCTGAGGGACCCAGCAAAATAACACTGAAGACAGTGACAAACTGATGTCATTGCTGACTGAGGACAATATTCAGGTCCTGTATGGCATTTCTGACATGCAATGATCCGAGTGTCATCTTTTGCTCATTTTTTTTACGGCTCATTTCTCCTTTTTCCACTGCTCTTGCCTCTGAGCTCATGACAGAAGGAGGATAAAATGTCAGCCCTGGATACTTCTGTGATAGTCCCTATTGTACTTTTCCCTTTGGAAGAATGAAAGCATTTAGCAGCACAGAGGTATTAATCAGTGACTGCAATGCGTTATCCCAAAGCCAAGGCTCAGTGCTGACATCAGTGAGTGTTGGTGGGTACTGATTTCTCAACACCTACCACAAAGATGAGGGCAAATGATTAAGGCAGAAGGAGCTGACAAGAACAACTATTTTTGTGGAGTCTGTGCACCCTGTGCTTTTGCAGTTTTTCTTTCATTTCTTGTCAGTGAGGGAATGTTTTGTTTCTTTCTTTTATTCCTCTGAATCCCAGTTGTGATTCAGCTATCATATCAGTTTGGATCTGGGACAGTAAAAATGGCCATGCGTTAATATTTGGACTTGACCCAATGACCCACGGTTTCATGGAAGATGGTTTACAGCTTTCATTCGTTGCCTAGGCTCGCCTAATTACTGCCATTGCAAGAGCAGCAGTAGTGTGGCTGGGGTCCTACTCTGCATTTTTCATTTTGCTCCTTTTCTGCAGGTCCTTACCAATAGAGATATTGCAGTGCAGCACTTCTCAGGATTAACCTATCACTGGTGTCAAACCAGAGCATCAAGGATATAAATCTTCAGTCAGCTTCTGGCCTCATTGCAGCCAGGTTATGCAATATGTGAAGTATGTTCAGCAGCAGACTGCTGGAAGTGGTTCTTCTGGATTCTCCATTTGTGTAATGCGGGGTGATGTGAGTATCAAGGCACCTTAATGATCTCAGTTTTGCCACAGATAATCATATGCACACATACAATGCCTTTCTCTAGAACACATCCAGGAATGGCCTGCAAACAAACTTGATGTTTGTCTCCTACAGGTAGGTTTTTGTTAACAGTGGCCACATGCACACAGCCTCTACATTCTGCATGCTTGTTTCAGCTATCAAAATCAAAACATGTCTAGAGTTCCCCCAAACAAAACAACCTCTCCAAATTGCCTCATACTGCGAAGTTAAGTCACCAACTTGAATTTCGTAGCTAGCCAACTGTGCTGTTTAATTAGGGTGCCTTTCTAAACCACCTTCAATTGCACCGTTGTAACATATGGGTTGAGATTTAGCCATATGGTCCAAACACAGAAACAAAGCACAACACTAATTGTCTGAACACACAGAACTGCAGCACACTCAGGCAGGCAGAGAATAGGAAGAGATGTCCTGTTTTGTAGTAGCACCATGTTTACTTTATTATGTGACGTACACATTTATAATGAACAGAGGTCCACGACTGCAGGATCAATGCTGGTCTCTGCAGTGCAGTTCATGGTCAAGCTGAGCAGGTCAAAGCTAATGTGAGTAGCTCTAGAGGAGCAACAAGAAGCGCCACAAGATACGCATGGAGATGCATGATAACCTGAGCACTTGGTGCTACCTAACAAAGAAGAGCATCAAAAACGAAACTTCTTCAATCCATGAGAGGAAGGAGAAGGAAAGCTACCTGCGGATTCCTGACTAAGTCAGAGCACTTGCAGTAAGTTACCTGGGATGGCACATGGCTAAGGTAATCTCTCCCCCGTTGGCAGGAATGGACAACACAAGCCCTGTTTATCTCCTTTACCTCTTCAGGTAAAAGTCTGGACATTTTCCAAAGGATGCAGTTTCCTTCTGCTCAGAGTTTTGACAGTGAGAGTTGCAGGGTTGCAAGTAATTTTTGCCATTTCCTATATTAATGACGGACCAAATCCTGCAGCCCTCTGCACAGCATAGTCTGCACTTACTTGTAGACACACCTTGAAAGTGGGTAGTTGTATTCAACATGGAAAAAATAACTCTCAAGCAGAACATTTCCTTTCCTTCTTTATGCATAATGCAAACATTTATTTTCTTCCAATCTGTAAAACCAATAAACTGGACTCCCTGATTTCACTTTGATATGGTAAGGTAGCAAACAGGTAGTGATGCTAACAGAGAAGAAGCTGTTACTTCAGCTGAATTACTGAAAGTTTTTAAAAAAAAAACGTGGATCTGTATGCAACACTAAGGTACATAGATCAAAAAAATGCATTAATACAAGTAGGTCCCAGTCTAGTTTCAGGTAAGATTTATGTGCTACACAGACTCAAATTTCAGATTAAGAAAATGTGTATTACATACTTATATTGGGCTGTGGTTATCAAAACAGCCGGAGGGTGTTTCATGAGACTGGGTGTCAGTGAATGTCTGTGAGAATTTTTTTCCTGATTTATTCACTTGAAATAGTGTCCAGAGATGCTAGTCAAAGTCAAGGGTCACCTGTTAATAAGTATTTGTAGATCTCCCTGGCAATGATGTTAAGAACAAATATCTTAACATCACTTATTTTTTTATATGACAACATACACTGTTCTTCCACAGCCAGGAAGAGTTAAATGAATCTGAGTTTTAACATCAAAGAATTAGTCTTATTTCAGAGCTGCTCATTCACTTTCAACTCATATTGGAGAGTGATATAAAACACTTGCTATACCTTTCAAAAACAGACACTGTGTAAAAATACGGGATTGCACTTGAGACATTGTTTTTGCAAATCCCTGTGTATCCATGAAAGATTCTCCCTGCTGGAACGCTGATGTCCTTTCCTGGGCTAAGCTGAAGACAGTAAAAAAGGTCCCAGTCTCAAGGTCTCCAGTTTATCACCTTTTTTTTTTTTCCCTTTGCTATTAAACAGACCGAAGTAGACTAAGGATGAAAACAGAAACCCAAGCTGTGAAGTTTGGCCTTTCAAGGTAGATTAAACTTTATCTGCAAGACTGCCAGCTATCCAACATTCAAAGGGTTATGGGAACCACTCAGACTTTGGGGCTAGAGACCTTAAATCCCCTTCCACCAGGAAAACAGTTGGCATCACATGCTGACCCTGTGGGCATTTACTGGGAGCTGCAGCACAATAACACAGCCATGCTGGAGTGGAGAAAACAGGATTCCTCTAGCCTTTTATTAGGTATTTTTTTTAAATGATCCATCTTTCACTCTCTTGCAATCACATTGATGAGCTTCATTTGTCCAAACAGGAGTTCCAGGTATGCCATGGGGCTCAAAAGGGAAAAAAAAAAAAAAAAAAAAAAAAGGCAAAAGCAATAGGACTTCATCCAAGAACTTCCTTGAAATTCCAAGAACTTTCATCTCCGTATGGTGACTTAAGTTATGTAGCATCCCAGCTGAAGGACATAAAAAAGAAATGTTTTCCAGGAAAATCTGCATGCCAGCAGTACAAAACTTAAAAACAGGATACACAGGGTATATTTTACCATGTTAATTCTTACTTGTTATTGAGTCACAGTTTTTTTCAAAAGTAAATAACGACACGCACATAAAACATTTATGTTTCCTGCCTTGACATATGCTGATGAAGCTTTTCCTGCCTCAGTTCCTCAGCCACAGGAGTTGCAGTTGTCAACAGATGTAGGTCTTAGCTCCGCATTTCAGTCACTTCAAGACCCTTCCTCTGCCTCTTCAGTCAGTGTGAGCCAGGAAAGTGTCCTGAACAGGACTGTTTAGCACATGAATGTTTCACAAGGTCTGTAACTGTGAGCAGGATTTAAGTTAGGTTCCTTCCCACTGACTTGCTTCCACAGCCATGCATGGTTGTGGATTTTCTGGCTGTTTTTTGTTTTCACAGTAATGGGTTCAAACAGATCCAAACTGAGTTTATTAGGAAAGGTCACCTCCCCCCAGCAAAAATCTGCTCATCCTTGTAGTCTCTTATTTCTGTTTGACATCATCAGCAAAGCCTGAATTTTAATATTTGTTATATTTAGGGCAGATGTTCTACCCAGTCAGAATCAAGGATTAGGAATTCATTTTGTAAGGCATTATATAAAAATATAGGAAAAGTTGGATCCTGGCTCCAACTCTGTAAATTCACTTGAGTGTAATTGGAAAAGCAGGACCAGAATCTAAAGAGAAGCCAATATAATTGGTGCCAGTAGATATTTTTACTTTTTTCCCCCCCTTTTTTCCCCTTCCCCTGCAGGAGAGCTTCTGTACACAGAAATATTGTGGATGGCTCCTTTGCGAATTGTGATATTTTGTACCAAACAAGATTACTGAGGAGCAATAAGAATGACCCCAGCTGCTGTCTGCTGGCAGAAACCTTTTAAATGGCATAAGGACACAGAGTCACTCAATAATTACAAGGAAGGAAGACCACATAGCTTAAAGTGACCAGCTAGTAATCAATTCCTGCTGTGAAAATTTTTGTCCTAGCCATACAATATGTGAAGAAAAATGAGAAGCGTGCATAAAGAAATTGGCATTGCTTCATAAATGGAAAAAATGAAAGTTCATTCAAAAATGAGTAATGTAGCCAGCATGATAAGAAATCCCATTGTTTTAAAACAATACCTACTTTAATTGTATCAACCTTTTAAAACAATTAAGAGTGTGAGAATAATCACTTTTCCTTTCATTGTAGTGCTTTTCAGGTGTATTTTGAAAACATTTTTTATCTGGTTTGCTTCCACAGCTTCAACTTTAAAGGTCATCTTGTTTTATCAAGATATCATTCTGTGACAGCTTTTTTAGTGTTCTCAGTGGTTCTTACAGCATGCAGTGGCTGATCTTTCTTCAGAAACTGTAAGGGAAGTAAGTGGTATGTACACATAACCTAAAAAGAATTGATATTCCTTTTGCATTTCAATTTAGCACTAATTAGCTGATATTCTTCACATGTGTATTTAGAACACAAGGAACAGCTTTGGCCTTTTAAGTAGATTATGCCACTGAATTTCAGGAAGTAAAACAACTCTAAACATCAGAAAGAGAGGGCACATGAGCACAATAAATTCTACAACTGATGAAATTGTGATTTTAAAATGCAGTGATATAAAGAATGACAATAGACTGAGACATCTCTGGAATGCTAAAAGAGCTCAGACTGACCACTGGTAGTGTTGCACATGAAAAGACGGTGAGATTCATCCTGTAGAAACCAAATACACATATACTGAAATGTTCAGGATGTGGAAACAAATCACCTTTTGAGGAGAGCACAACAGCACCGCTTTTTCTCAGTGGCTGCCCCTTGCCATAGGCTGCCCTGAGGCATGCACTTCGCAGCATTTCAAAAGGACATTGGCACAAAGTTGTCTGCTTAAATATTAACAGATCTCAGGTTTCTCAGCAATTTTTCTGGTTGTGAAACTTTGTCTTTCCATTCTTAAATTTACCTGCAGCAGCGTTGTCCCTGCTTATAGCCAGTTCTTTCTTCCCAACACCTACAGAATTGGCTACAAGAAGGAGCAAGGCTGAGAAGAGAATGGAGATGACGATGTCTCTGAGAATGCTGCACCTTTCTTAGCTTCAAAGAGACAAAGTGGGGAGAAAACACGTTAGAGCACTGGGAAAGTTACCAAAGGAACTGTATGGAGACTTTACCATTATTATTCCCCTCCCCTTCCCTTATATTATATCCTCTGTTTTCTCCCCAGAAAAGCTCTCAATAAGAGTCATAATATAATTTGTAAATCAAATGTAGGCCTGGATCAATACCTCTGTCCATGCTGCACAGTGGCATAATAACTGAAAGATGTTCTTGTAATTGTTATAAGGAGATGGGATTGTTTCATTTATGTAAGTGAAATGTGTTGTTAAGTCGTCTGATGATAAGAGTTGACTCTGAGGTTTCTATACTCGTGGCAAAATGTCAATATTCCTAAAGCATCTCAGAGTCAGCAATTTCAGAGAACAGGTTATTTGCAAAATAGCCTCCCCATTATAATCCAGTGACACACAAATCTGCTGCTCCTGAAGTTCAGCACTGGCCTTTCCAAATCCAAAGTTAAATGGATTCTGCCCCAAGAGCTGAATCGTCACTGAAACTTCTGTGCTTCAGAGAGATTTGCTGTTACTGAGGAAATTGGGCTCCTACGTATTTCTATTCAATAATTTCCTAGGGACCCATCTTCAGTGCATGGTAATAGAGTATATTGCAGTGTTGTAGCTTCTGGATAGTCTAATAGACATGTAATCTTATTTTAGTGGAAACCTGGATGCTCGCGGACTTGGGCAGAGCAGTAATTTGCTGTACAAACAGTCCCCCTGAATTCAGTAGGAAGCTGTGCAGGTATTGTTTAGTATGTAAAAGTGTATTCAGACCTCATTAGGTTATACCACTGTATTTAGCAAAGTTGCTTTTTGATTTCTACTGCAGGAAAACTCAGGCCCTTTTCTGGTGGGCAACATGTTTGTTTGTTTGTTTGTTTCATTTGTGCAATAGAAAAAAGTGAAAATTACATTTGCACACAGTGATTTCCCAAAATGTTTGAGGCCTTTGCCTATCTTCTTGACGTTGTGCCTGTTTGGAGGATTAATAATGGTGAATAATGTCCTTCAAGTATTCACACATGTAGTGAGCGCCTTGGTACATCTAACACTCTTCCTGCTCGCCCTTCATCAGCTGTGGACCAGTCTTTGCCTCAGATCATTTCTAGTAGGTAAGAAGAATAAGTAAAGCGTATATACCCTGTAGTGTAACCATCTTCATTGCTTAGACTGTGCTCCCCTGTTCCCACTTCCCTGAGCACACTGGATACCAATGACAGACACCATTTCTCCTGCTCATTCTCTCACCGGCTTACTTTTGATCTTCCATAATTGCGTTTTTCAGGGGCAGTGACAAGTATTTACCTCGGCAGGTGAAGATTACCCTTCGCTGTTTCCCTTACACTCAGCACAGGAGCTGCTAACCTGAGCTGCTTTTCTCTAGCATCGCTATTGTACTGTGCAACAAAGGTGTCCTGTTCAAATGTTATCGCACGAACCATTCTTGCCATACTTGGGCTATCCACTTATATCAAAGAGGCCTTTCAACACATATCTACAAACCATCTCCAACAGAACCTTTCCCCAGCCCGTGACAAGTAAGAGCGTGTCTTGCCTCTTGCATACTGCGACTTGCAATTGCCTGGGGTGCAATGCTTCAGGATCTCCTTGGCCTAGCTAAAGTTCAGCCCTCTGCCACTTTCCTCTGATAAGCAAGGCCACGGACCTTTTGCAGCAGCCTGGCTATTTGTAGATGCGCTGCATGGACTCAAATCCATGTGCATGCTCAGCGCTCACCAAGATAAAATAGCCTGTGATGAATTCCACTCTGAGAGCAGTAAAGAGAAGTGATGTGAATAGGATTTGGAGGACCAGATCAAATAACTCTAAAGAGCACTTGAAACAGCCCGTCAAGAAAATGTGGCCATGCAGGAGCTTCGTTGGGTGTTTCTGAAGGCTCCCAGGGCTGTTGCTCCTTGTCCTCTCCTACAAAGAGTGCTCTGCAGACAAAAGATGCCAAAACAGGTCAGGTGCCAAACTCAGCTCCTGTATTCAATTTGCTAGATGTGGCTAAATAATGAACTGCGTTCATTTAGTGCAAGTCTCTCTTACCTCTCATTTGTTTTCATGTAATAGATTTACTATGGATAAACTAGGTGTAAACAGCACTTCATTGTAAGTCAGTGGTACCAAGAACTCCAAATAATACACTACTGAGGAAGGCAGTTTTAGTCAGGTACACCTGCAAACCCCCTAAAGAAAACTAGATATAAATCTCCTACTTCAGTTGTTATGTAGTTTTTACCCCTAATCACTAGGTAAGACTCATACTTGTTTGAACTGCCTCCTGTTTACAGGGACTTAGTTCCTTTGCCATGGCCTCAGAGTCCAACTTTACAGCAAGAACTCCCGGCCTAGCCTTCTGTCGGGAGAAGTGGAAAGAGTTAGGATTTTGGCAGTCCCAGGATGTTCAAACAATAGTAGCATATAAGTAACCACCTAACAGTCACAAATGTAAATGAAGGAGTTTCACCAGCTACTGTATAGCAAATGATATTGTGCTTTTTGTGCCAAAGTACATGTGAGAGAAACAGAAAGAATATTTCAAGGAAGCTGAAAAAGAAGCAGGAGAACTTAGGATGTAGCCTGAACAAGTAGTGGCACCATGCTGAAAGCCTGAACAGAGAACCTCTGTCGCTGAGAGCTGGCTCAGGGAGGCTTGCTGTTGTGGATACAGGTGCTTTACCACGTTACTTGATATTTTTTGTTTTAAGAATTAGGATTTCATGTTGTTTTCAGATAGAGAACTACATCACAGATACCTGACTCTACTGTCGTGTTTTTCTTCTTAAGGAAACAACAAAGTTTTGTCTAACCTGTAGGGGCAAAAAGAAGTAACATTATTTAACACCTCAACATATCAATTTTCTATTTTGTTTGATGGGCTGACTATGATTTACAGGATTTCTTTATGAAATTCAATTAAATATAGAATTTATAATATTCATGCAGTTTCTGTGCCAAATATACACAGTGCTGATGCAGCAGGGATCTCAAAATATCAACCACCTGCTTGGGAGGAACAGAATTATGAATGCATCTCCTTAAACAATAATTCATCATACTCAGAAGCCTAAAGTTAAGCTACTCTAGAGCCAACACAGCTGCTTTACCATCTTATTTCGGGGATACTGCTGACTTACGAAGCTGGTTATCATTCTTGCAACTCATGACTAAGAATGCAGTCAAGGATTTGGAAGTTTAGGGAGTGTAGCACTGAGTGTGGCATGAAGGATCCTGGCTTTCAGCTAGGAACCCAGAGCTGTGAGTGGCATGGCCACACTGCTCGTACTGTGCACCAGGAAACTAAATCAGTCAGATCATGGAACTTTAGGGAAAGCCTTCGCTTACCTCACTGAAGGCTGAAAGTAAACCTTGTAGTAAATACCTGAACCTCTAAATACACACGTATATATGTATATATATATATGTATACATATATATACACACATACAGGAGTATAGGGGAGAGAGAGAGACGTCCCTAAGCTCAGATAAGGTACAAGCTCATGAATCAAGAACATACTTTGTTGCCTCAGGAAGGATACTCTACTCAGAATAATGAAATTAATTTTAATCTTCATGATTTGGTCATGAGGGGGCTTTGATCTCTCATAACTTAGGTTTACAATTATTATTTTTCCAGACAGGCTGTGCTATACAAGTGAGACACGCTGGAAACACAGCTGTGCTTGGAGGACCTACATACAGTCTGGGGATATACGTGCATAGCAAAAAAGAAATCTCAGTGTTTGAGTGGGGTTCTGGGGGATTGAAAAAATAGCACCACAGTGTGACAGTGGCTTTAAGTCCATTTTCGCTGCATGGAGGCAGAATCCTGCTGTGCCCATTCCAGTCAGGTGTTAGTCTAATTGGTCCTTTATAACTTAGATTTTACAGCTTCCCTTAGCAGCCAGGTTCACTGATTGAGTATCCTTCATTAGGAAGTTTTTCCAATCTCTAATTTAAACCTTTACTTCATGTGGAGCCAGCACCTTTCCTTCTCCCTTTGTTGACCAGGACAATATTTCAGAAGCACCTTCTCTGCAAACTTTTTGAGTGTTAGAAGACTATTACCTTAGCTTTTTATTTCAACGGTCTATATATACATCCTCCACTTTGTTTCTTCCTTATAAAAATGAAAATTTTAGTACGTCATAATGCCTGCTGCTTGCCTGGAAATGGAGATGCTCAAGCCCTTTCTGTCCCTTTCTCACTGACTAAATGCCTTTCAGGATGAATGCTTCTGTGAAGTGGGCAGCAGAAGCTTGCTCTGTCAATAAAGGGGGTGCCACAGTGCTTTAATGAATGTTGCTAAACTGTTTAGACATCCTGAGATAAAAGCCACAAGAGGAATTTCAAGTAGTCAGAGTACGAGCAAGCCTAACTGCAAATACAAGCTGTTGAGAAATATCAATATTATCTATAGTAGCCATGCGTTAATACAACTGCTTATAGAAAAAAAAAAAAAAAAATCAGCCTCTAGCAGGCTTGCCTTATTACTCTCTCTCCAAGTCTGCCTGTTGGGAGCATGGTCCTGACCAAGAGCTTTTCCAGCCGTGTGATGGATTTGTTGGTCCAGCTCTGAAAGACGCAAGCATCTCTACGGGGCTGATTACCAGCTTGCCTTTAAAAAACACTCCAAACCAAACAGCTCAGGACTGTTTATATGAAAGAAAATCTGTGCTTTTGAAAAGGAAGAGACCGCCCTCTTATCATCAGGAAATAACCTTTAGGGTTTTAACAAATAAGGACAAGGAAGAGTGTTTTCATCTGGACTGTTATTGCCTGAAGCATAAAAATAGACTGAGGTCTGTCTGCAGAAATAAAATATATGACAGACTCAGAATGGGGTGAGAACACAGCAAGAAAATTTTAAAATTTGAGATTAGAGAAGCCAATTTGCTTATCTCTTCCAAATACCACTTATAATCAGCATTTTCACCTCATCTGCTATCTCTTCTTACCTTTTGTTTCCAAATAGTGCTGGAGGCTTGGTTCTGGGATAGTGCTCTTTGACATCAGCAACGTCTGCCCTTACGTCTTCCCCATTTGACAAAAGCTCGTTTTCACTGATGCAGAAAACTAGGGTGTTATATTTCCTTTGTATGTAGACCTATATACTATTTCTATGTCTGCAAACATGGTAATTCTGTGAGTGAATAAAACCAAAATCAGAGTCCTTTTGCATGAGTTCTGAAGTTGATAGCAAAAACAACCATGAAAAACTCCATCTAGAGAAGCTGTTTTAACATTGGAAAAAAAATAATTCTTTGCACCAATTAAAGAGATTACAGTGCTCAAAATGATGCGGAGAACTAAATAATCAGGCAGATATACTAACCTGATGTCACTTAATCAGACAAGAGGAAGAAGTATTCTGGAGTGAATGGAAAACAGCCTGTGGGATGCATGTTGGCTCATGGCTGAATTTCCTTTTATTCCCGTATTCACTGCTTTTGGGGCATTCCCTCCAGCCTCTGCTCATCAGTAGCTTGAGCATGCATGAATACCTCCTGCAGTGGGTGGCAGGGGCTCTTGGTGGTGTATTACTGAGCTGTTTGGCTGGGCCAGTGGCTATGAGCACCAAAGCGGCTGTGGCTGCCTGGGCTCATCGGTCTTGGGTATCGGCGCTCACCTCAGCTCTTCTGCTGGCGCACCCTAGTGAAATATTAAAATGTCAGTAGGGAAGATGTAGATTCCTGTTTTCAGCTTCACTCACTACAAATCTCTGCAGGGCATGTCATGGGAAAACAGACATGTCGCTAAAGATACAGAAAAAAAGACTGCCAAAAAAGAGATTAATAATAGAGAAGCCAAGGTATCACTGCTCCTCAGAAGCTGTTCCTCAGCAGGGCTTTGCAAATACTAGCCATGGTAAGGTTTTTTTTAGAAGTCACAGATTTCACCTTTGTAATACTCATACTCTGCTACTGAAAACAGTAGTTTCCACCCATAGCTAATAAATATATGTTTGAATGCAAGTTGATCCAATGTGAATTCATGCTCAACTGTGCGTGTGATGTTTGGATGTAAACATCCTTTTCACATCGTACACCACCACCCTGCTGCTCCCGTGTCTTTCCTCAGCCTTAGTTATGTATCTCTATGGTATTTTCATCCAGCTATCATCTGATAGCTTAAAATGCCTGCACTAAAATCCACTGTCTTTAAATTGGGCTGAAGATGTCAAAGTGTGTCTATATATAGTCCAGTTAAATTTCTTCGACTAAGCTAACATGCTCTGAAATGGCAGCTTTTTTCCTAAAAAGGCCAAAAGGTTTTTCCACCATGCATTGTAGGCAACACTAGAAGAAAGAAAGAGAAAAAAAAAAAAAAAAGAAGAAGCCAGCCCCAAACCTTGCCCACCTGGGGATCCTTCTGTGGGCTATTGCCTGGGATTTATTTCATCCCTGCATCAGGTCACAAGGTGTGCATTGCAACAAGCACCAGGTAGAGCACAAAAGAAAAATGCATCCCTGCTCGGAAGTCCACCACAGAGACCCTTTCTTTTTTAATGCCAAATGTGTGCTGAATTCCCCTGAATCATTTTAGCCATTGCTTTATCCTTGTCTGCCTGAAGACAAGGAAGAAATCTCAGCCCATCTGAAGCATAACAGCTGCAATGACTTCAATAGAGTGATGAGTATTTGTTCCAGCAGGAAGTCTAACCCAAAAAATCTCTCCTAACTCTTAAGATCACGCTGCTACTAAGCAGGCTATTCCATACCACATCATGTTGATGTGGTGGCATGTTTTAAGCAAGCACATTTGAGTAATTCATCAACAGCCCCATGATGACAGTGATGCCCATAGTCCCCTAACTCAGCCCGTATTGCATCTAGTAATTGTTACCATGCTTTGAAGTCCTCCATAGGTAGTTTTTCTTAGTGGCCATGGAATGAACAGATTTGTTAAGCTCCGTAAATAAGAACTCGATTCTGCAAAGGGTAAAATACCAGTAAGAGAGGAATCTTTCCAGGGATAGCTTAATCTACAAAAGGCTCACAGTAGTGTGGGCAGTGCTCTGAACCATTGCATTCTCTTAAATAAGAAAAAAACTGGTGGTGGACAAACACAAACATTTTTACTATGTCTTTGTAATCATGTTATTGAATATCTCTCTTAAAAAACAAACAAACAAAAAAAAAAAAAACAGATGCCATACTGCAGTAACGGAGGAACAAGTGAAGCAGCATTGTTTAAAATGTATTAGTTTTTTCTTAGGGGTGAAAACTTTCTGTTCAATGGGAAGATTCCTACCAAATGTCCTTGGGTTTCAGCTCCCCTTGTACTTCCATTACCTGTTCCCACCATGCCCTGGCCGAAATAGGCTGCCTCCACATTTTGTGCAAGGGCGGATTATGCAAAGGGGGTAAGAACTGACAGCAAAAATGCATTTCTGTGCATTAAACACAGCCTGCAGCCATCGGTTTCTCTCAGCATTGGATAGCAATTATTTCTGTGTAATAGGCAGTCACCCAATGACCCTCTCCTTCAGCATGCAACGCTTTTGCTGTCAAGTGTTAATCCCTTTGTTAGCTACTCAGCTGCACATTCATTTAGGAGGGCTAATGACTTACACTGTTCCTTCTCTGCATGATTTCAACAGACGTGTAATTAGAGGTGAATGGCGTCTTCAGAGGTACGGCAACCATGAAAGCCAGGGGCAAAGTCAAAGTATTTGCCTAATCTCACCATCGGTTACTTCAGTGAATGAAACCATGTGGTTGGCGGCACGCAGAAGAAAATGCTGTAGAAAAGGAGAAGCCTTTATTTAAAAAAGGGAAAGGGAAAAGGGAAAGGGAAAAGGGAAAGGGAAAGGGAAAGGGAAAGGGAAAGGGAAAGGGAAAGGGAAAGGGAAAGGGAAAGGGAAAGGGAAAGGGAAAGGGAAAGGGAAAGGTTGGTTATTGGACACTCAGGAAACTCATAGATGAAAAGGAACCTGTTTCAAAATATGTTTTGTCAGGGTCCTAGAGAGCACACTGTAAGATAAATGCCAGTGAGGAGACTGTTCTCACACGGATTGAAAAAGTATTGAAAGGTGAAAAGCTTTGTTTTAAAGTGCTGGAGAGCCTTAATCATTAGCAGAATAACTGTGAGACCTGGAAAGCAAGAAAAACTGTATTTTGAAGGTGAGCTGAAGAACAGTTCATGTGCCTCAGCACTGGCTTAGAGAGTTTTGTGTGTTTTTTTTTTCATGAAGGCTGTCAATGTCTGCAACACCTCAAGAAATATCCTGCAGCTCTTACAGCGTGTGAAAGCATCCTTTTGAAGTCCAAGTGCATTTTTGTGTGTGTATTAACATCACAGGATTAAGCAGAAAAGCGTAATAGGGAGCCATAGTCCTGACGGATTTGAGGTGACCAAAACCATATAAAACCAAACCACTCGGTTCTGATTTCTAGGCACGGACAAAGGACAGAGACCGCTCCGTTTTGCTCTATGTCGCTCCCTTTCCCTGGTGGTGTTTGGGGTTGAGTCTGGAGTGTTGTGTTTTGTTTTTTTAAATGTCCTCCTGTGTTTTTCATTTCCTCACACCTGGTTTCACCAGGCACTGCATGGCCATGCCGGGGCTGCAGACTGCTGCACCACCTCCTGCATCGTGACAGCATCCAGGACTTTTGTCTCTCCTCCTTTTTGGAGCTTAGTGTCTCTTCTCTTCATACTTCTCTCTTCATAATTCTTCTCTTCATTAAATGTGCGTTATTGGCTGGTGCAGTATTTGCATTAAGTAACACTGACTTTGGTTCCCTCAGTTACACAGGAGCCAAGCAGAGTGATAGTTTTATGAATTAAAATAATACCACTACACACCTTCACTAGCACTTTGAATTCAGGAGCATAATTTCATCAAAAAAGACAGAATAAATCAATAATTAATTAATAATTGCTTTAGACTGCTATTCAGTCTGGGTTTATGATTTAATATCTCTCACAAAGTTGTCTGATACAATTACTAACATAATTTCATGCTCAAGGAAATGTAAGTGAAGCAACTGAATGGCAAGCTCCAAAGAAATCTCTCTCACATTTGGCTTCCCCACCCTTCCAACTTGCCTGCATGCTTTCATCTAGCTATTTTATTTGAAATGCAGCTTGTGTTTTGGATAGATTTGATCTGAGGACTGCAAGCAGCAGAGGACCCATCCCATCCGTTAGGAAGGAGGTCTGATAGTAACTGGCCATCATGACACAAACTGGGGGTCTTCTTAGTACTCATACGAGGTCATTTTATTTCCCCTGCCTTTCCTTCCCTTTAGAAGACTGCAGAACAGCCCTCCAACGATGCAGAGCAACTCAAGCAACCTCAGGTGAACTGACATATTTTGGGTTTGTCTCCCTGTCCCGCTCTTTGTAAGAATTGTTCCTTGCAGGAGCACAGTGCAGCCTATGCAACAGCTGAAGCCCATTTGAGCCGCAACGCGAGCACACAGCCAGAAATGTCGCTCATTTCCCTGCAGCCTATTGCCCATCACGCCAGCAGGGACAGACCCTTTTGTGGCTGGCAACCCTGGGTAAGGTGACTACGGGCTGCCGATGAGGTTGTTTGATTTTGAATGATTTGAGATCTGCTGGTAATCAAACACAGTGAATCTATATTTCTGGCTAGTTATTTGATCATCTATATCACTAATGGTAGTACTCACCTTTTGAATTGTAACACTAATGTCTCTCTTACGTTGGCTAGCTGGCTAGCACTGCCCAGTGGTGTCAGTGTGAAAAACCCTGCATGCAGCTGCCTGCCTCGCAGCTACAGATAGGCACAGCCAGCTGAAACACTAACACACTCACTCGCTGTTTTTTCACGTACATATTCCAAGAGCCTCAGTGGTGCTCAGCCTCACGGTGTCCCTCCAGAGTGGGAGGGAGAAGGTGCATTAATCCCATCTGATTTGAGCTGTAATGATCTTCAGGAGAAAAAAAGAAAGAAAAGTCCACCAAATGCCGTAGAGCTTGCTGTAGCTTTGGCCCATACAGTAAACACGTATATAGTTTTTGCTGTGGTTTGGATATAATTGAATTGAAGTTTGTTGGCAGCAGCCCACACTTGCTGAATGGTTCACACAACCTGAAACCAGGCAGCTTTGCTTGGTTCAGGTTTAATCATGAATGGTTCACAGCCTCAGTAATGACTCATATTCACTAACTATCCCTTATATGAGATGTGACAAAAGTGTATTTCAGATACACGAAGCATAATTATTTAATGATGAAGTAAAGTTGATTAGGAAGCCTTTAAGCTATTAGGCTCTTGGTAGGGTATTTTGCCTTCACTGAATAAATGAACATAATTTAATTCTTAAAAGCTATACAGCTCCTGCTGGCTCTGAAAATGATATGTAGCTAACAAGTTAGGTTTTTTCCTATTATAGAAGTCTGTATGCTACAACAAAGAGCATACAGAATTCAATGTATTGCCAGGGAAAACTATTCTTAGTGACTACCCAGGCTAAAAATGATAGAACTCACATATCCAGTAACAATCATGAACCTGACAAATCAAGCTTGTAAGCCTGTGGTGTGATCTGAAAACCTAACAAGCTTCCAAGAAGGATCTCTGGTTTAAAAATACTTTCTTTCTGGATTCTCTTTTTTTTTTTTTCTTTCATGAGATGTGCAAGACAGAACAGCATGAGACCAGCAGGCGAACGGCTGTGCCATTGAAGGAATATATTTCTATATTATGTAGCTGTGTTCCAATTATGAAATTGATCCATGGATAAAAATCCCTTAAGGGTGGCTATTAATGAGATTGCCTGCTCTGAGTGCATCCAGTAATAAGATTAGTATGCATTTATCCTGAGCAGAGATAAACCAATGACAAGTTCGTGCCAAGATAAGACAGTTTTGAAAGGTAATTAAACATGGGACATAATGTGCGTGCATATGTCTGTGGGAGGTTGCAGGATGGAAAGTCTCAGTTTTCATCTGCAGAAGTGCTTCTAAGTGTAACAGGTAGGGAAAAACAGGCTTTTCACAGTGGTGAGATCAAACTTGAGCTTAAAAATCAAAATATTTGAATTTGGATTTTACGAATCAGCTTTAGGAAATGTGCAGGGCCTCTTTGGCTTTTCCTTCACTTACAGGAAAGCTTGAGAGCACCCCTGACAATTACCAGCTGCCCAGCGAGCCAGGACTCCATGCCACACTCTTAGCACGGTGTTGCTGCTACATTCTGCAGCGCCCGAGCAGCGTCTGGGCTCCTCTGCAGCCTCCTGCACTGCCTGCCTGAGGCAAGCCAGATGGGCGCTCTGAGAAAACAGATCTCAAGTATTTCCTGCAGGATTTGCTGCAGAAATACCAGCGCTGTAGTCACGACATTGCACGTGGGTCACAAAAGCTTGTACCAGGGAGTTAACCTGGGTGCTGAGGTGGCACTGGTGGGGTGGCCAAAGCAGCACAGAGCTCGGCACATGCAGATGTGCCCATAAAGGCCAGGGCGCTCGGCAAGAGCATTTCTGTCCCCACCTTATGGCCAGTGTGACAGCTTGGTTACTCATCATGCTCCAGCAAGACAGCTGAAACACCTCCTGAAACCCTCTCTTTTTACAACGCTAGGACAACATTTCTCCTTACAATGCTGTCATTATTTCTTCTCTTGCTCAGGATGTTTTTGGTTGTAGCATCTCCAATGACTGGTGCAGTTTTCTGCAGGTTGCAGAAACACCAGAATCCCTCCCCAAGCAGAATTTACTCCTGTACATAAACAACTCAAGCTTGGATCAATTTCTGAATTACCAAGCTGATTAAATGGACCTTAAAACCCTGCCTCTGCTTGCCACACTTCGTCTATCTGAACCAGAGCCAATTAGCCAGAGCCTCTGCCAGTGCAACTGAACCCCCTGGGCATTGCTCTGGATATTACAAGGCATCAGGTAAAAATGTGGAGAGAGAAGACAATTATAACCTATTTTAGAGTGGTCTCTGGGGAGATAATGGACAATGACTGGACTATAAAGGCTGGGAATGAAGGTGGGTACCAGTATGATTTGTGCTCGCTTCATTTTCTGCCCAGTCAGCTCGAGGTTGCTCTGCAAGCACAGAGAGCAGCCCAGAGGCTCCCGTAAAGCACATCAGGTGCTAAAGCCTTTAAGCAGCACTGTACGAAGAGAACAGGGAGTGCTTCTAATAATGTCTTGGGATATTTGGAAGAACCCTTAATATTAAGATCAACAGTAGTTCTTAATGTGAGAGTATTTTTTAAAAGTACATGCTTCAAAAATATTGGCATTTCAGTGGTGTGTGAAAATAAAGGGAATTAAGTTGTGTAGGAAATTCCCTTTCCTCATTTTCGAAAACATGAAAACCTCATATTCAACTGTAGTGTCAAACATTCAACTTTCTTAAATTAAATTACTTTAAAAATGTGGATATTTGACATTTCATCTAGGTGTGCTTGAACTAAATAAATAGGTTTTCACTATGTATTCACAGACCTCAGTGGGATGGCTGTAAGGTTTTTAAATATCCACTAAATCTGTATTCTGTCCACTAAGTAGGTAGAAAATGTGACTGAGGAAGTCTCGAATGTAGCTGTGTGCTTTTAGGAGACTTTTGGTAAGAAGTTGCAAAAAAACATATGGTCTCAATTAATAAATATATTTAGCATTTTTCTTCCTAATTTATTCACAGGTAATTATTTGCTTAACAAGCTCAAAGTGGGCCAGAATCCAGTTCTTATCTGCCATGGAAAGCTGTTACATTTCCCTCTCTGTCAAGTAAAACACCAGGAGCCTTTCGCTGGCCCATCTCATTTGAGAGAAGCTGTGCATATGGCCAAGCCAAGCTGCCCTACTCCTTCTCATGTAAAAATAACTCAGAGGTCTACCTTTCCGTAAAAAAAAAATTACTAAAAAGTTCCAAGAAACTAAGCAATTCTGGAAAAAAAGAATAAATAAAGAAATAATGGTTTAGCTGCTCCTCCCATTAGGCTGCTCACTCCCTGCCAGGACAGCTGGTTCTTCTAAGGCTGTCCTTTTGTGTCACACATGGCCAGGCTCAGTGCTCAGCAGCGGCATAAATTCTCCTAATCAATACTCTGAAGCATCAATTTTGTCTTGCTCTGGGGGTGCTGTATTCAAAAATTAAAAAAAAAAAAAAAATCATCTCACTCCTAAATTAGCAACAGAGATTTACTAGTTGGCTATAAGACGTCTGGGCTCTTTCTGAAAACTCTGACACTTTTCTATGTCCTTCCTTCTCTGCCCCCTCCAGTAATCAGGATCCCAAAGTGTGTTTTCTGCTGAGGATTAAGCCATGACCTGTGCATGATTGCAGGAAATAAGCCTTTAAAATATGCCTAAGTGCTCTGCTTGTTTGAAGTTACTGATCCTTAAAATAGATGTCTGAAAAATTGTGTAATTTCAAATGTTTCTGCAGATATTGTTCCAGTATGTGTAACAAGGAGACACATCAAGCCAAGTTACATCAGTTATGCTCCATTATATCATGAGCTGAGCTAAATGAATCAAAATATACAGTAATACTTCAAGTGAAAATGCAAGCCTTGTACAGTTTCTTTCCCTAGATACTACTTAGAGAGCATTAAAATACCGAGTTTGGTGGGGGGGCAGCATTTTAGCTATTTGCCAGAAATCTTCTCACCCTACAGAGTATTTCATGTATTGTGAGAAAGGATGAGTAATTGCTCCCTGTTCATTTTCTTGGTACCACTCAGGATTTGACAGCCCACTAGGATATCTTCAGCCACCAAATGGTCTGACGTTGGTTCATCTCAACTCATATGGATCGGTTCTTCCTTCCAGCTCCCCCTTGTTTTCCTGCTCTCCATAGTTTTTTAATCAGAAGTGAGGGGTTGCAAGCTGGTACCCCACAGATTGATTTAACTGAAATTAAGAATTGCCAGTGTTTTATTCTTTGGCACTTTCTGCTTTATTTCTAGCATGGGGCCTCTGGCTGAGGGCCACTGAGCTTCAAATCACTTTTGTGAGGATGATGTGCAGTGACTCCAGGCTCTGTTTCCCAAATAGGTTTAGGTTGATATAGCGAGGCCATGTAGACCCAAAACCAGCTGAACCAGCACAGAAACACAGGGCAGAGAGCTGTTTCTTCCTCTCTTGTGGCTCAGTGCATGGAGAAGTTGTGGGAAGTTCCAGAAATTGGGAGAATGATGAGAGATCGACACTTCTCATGGAAGCTGAATTTCCACTTGTTTTGTGACCTCTCTGCTCAGAGATGGTGGGAAAAGAATTTATTTTTTTGTTTGTTTTGTTTTTTGTTTTTTTTTTTCAAGGACCTTTTGCCCCTATTGAGATATTTGTCATCAAGTGCCACCAGTGGAAGGAGCTGATGCTTTAGGAATCCTAAGGTACTCTGCCATTTATTGGCTGCTGCCTGCTTGCTCAACTTACAGGTGAAGCTCTTTCGTATGAATTGAGTATACAGAGAGTAGTGCTAGAGTAGTATTGCTCCCTCCTCATTAGTCTCTCAAGGCAGAACATCAGTTTGTCCTACTTAATGCTACTTTAACCCTAAGCAAACCACAGAATCCCAGAATACCCCGAGTTGGACGGGACCCACAAGGATCACTCAGCCAAGATAAGTTCAAAGTTTCACCTTTCCTGAAGCACTCAGCCCTCTCATGCTTGTGTGCATACAAGCTCATGAGAAAAACATTTCAGGCTTTTCCACAGCGATGATCAAAGCAAATCACAAATGCAATGGACTTCAAAGAAAAGGGCAATGGCCCAAGCCTCACTCTGAGGCAGTGTGCACAAAACTGGCAGCTACACCGCCCCAGGGAGAGGAGAGGAGCTGTGCTCTGCCACAGACCGGTTTGGTTTTGGTCTCATCTACTGGCAAAGAATGGTCATAGCCGTGAGAAGCCACAGCTACAGGCCACTGCGGGCCACCTCAGAGCCCCACAGCAGTAGTTCAGATGCTGCACACTATTTGCAATGTTATTTGCATCCACCCTACTAATGCACATCGCTGACAGAGGAGAGAAGAGGATGCACTGCTTGCACTGAGCCAGCACTGGCAAGCCAGGAGGTGAAAACTCAAGAGTTTCACTTAGGAGAGCTAAAGCCTCCGTTTCTGCACATTGTGGTGCCTGCACAATCACGGAGAAATAAATCTTGGTTAAATTTTTGATGAGCCTTCGGCTGCTCTAAATAATTAACTAGGACTTCTCTCATTTCAACACGGGTGCAACTTTTCATGTTTCAAACGCTTCCTGCCTTAATCCCACGGGAATAGCTCAAGTTATTCAGGTCACTTCTTTTATTTATTTATTTGTAGCATCCCCAGTTGAAACACATATTGAACCTTCATGCAGGGAAGGGAGAAAGCAGTTTCCTTTTGATCTCACTCCAGGTAAATCCCCAGGGGAGCACGTGTCTCGTTTCCAGTAGCTGAATAATAGAGATTGATAGGTTAATCAGTTCCAGTACAATTTATGGAGTAATAGTGTGCGCTCATATCTGAAGTTTTGACATTCCCCGAGTCCAGGATGTTTCAAAGATGATAGTGTGGGATAGCATAGGGTAGTTTTTGAAAGACAGATGCATTAATGAGAATACCCCTGTATCCCCTCATGTAAAACATGGCAGACTGATCCCACTTTTGACGTGCTGACTGTATGACAGGGCAAGTACTGAAGTCAGTCCTGTTTCACCACCATGTAACAGCACAGAAGATGAGGTCTTAAAAACACTCATTCTGTCCCTTCATGAAGTGTCAAAAGGAGATCGGATAGTTTTACGTGGAACCCAGGCTATCTTGTGAGCATATAAGTGGGCATTAAGTGTACTAAATATTGGATTCAGGACTGTAATGAGGGGCTTTGATCTCCTATCATAAGACTCAGATGTGAAAATTGGACTCTGAAAGCAGATTAGTAACATAACGCCTTCCTAATGACTCCATTCAATTGCTGTTCAGAAAGTCACAAGCTGTGCCTGGAGTCATGTTAAAAAAATGAAATAAGTAAAAATACTAATAACAGCAAAAAAAAACCACCAACACCCTGCAATATGGAATTAGCAGTGTCCAGTCTGCATCTCCGGTTTTCTGCTAAGGAAGGCAGAGACCTGCTGGTGCAGTGGTGAAAATCTGGCTTGACATCACATTTCAGCACAGCTGCCCTGCAGCCCCTCGGCACTCACCCTGATGGCCTCTGGGCTTCAACATCCCACCCACGAAAAAACCTGGGGCTGCCCGCATCACTTGAAGGCATCGTGGGCAAACAAACAGCTCTAAAATTGCAGAGGGCTTCAAGAATATTAGAGACACAGGAGCTGACTGCACTTTCAGCTGAATTTCTAACGAAGGCCTACCTGGGGCTTTCCAACTTGTCAATAAATCCAGGATTGATGATCTCAGGCCGTGCCGTTTTGTAACTCGTTACTTTAGGCACCAAAGCCAGGAAGCTCTTCTAGGCCTGCATGACTTTCTTTTTTCCACAGGTTGTACAGACCGTATAAGCCTGAGCCATTTAGTTATTTCGCAGGAACCTTGGTTACTGTTGTTCAGTAGTTAGCGTAAGCAAGTTTCTATACACCCTGCTTTCACTAATTTGTCCCCTTTTGCAGTGAAAACTGTCATACCAGCTAGATTTAAAATGCACGCTGGCTGAGAAGAAGCCTCCTGAGAAGTGACAGGTTGAGGGCAGCGCTCCGCGGGGAGGAGAGCACTTCAGGCTGAAGGCAGGTGCTCTCGTGTTCCTGCAGTGAGGCTGGCAGAGCCATGCAGTGGTTGAGCTGAAGATGTACAAGGTTTTCTTCAAAAAACGTCCTTTGGTGCTATCAAGTTCTAAAACCAGTTTCACTCAATTGCATACGTGTGGATAGCCACGGGTCAAAATTAATTCCTTTTTTATTTGATGGTGTTGTTACCAGTATGAATATTTAGCTATAGGTACTGAAAGCATCAACCGTGACCGAGAAGATCAGGAGCAACAGAGCTGGGTACAATAAACTGCTGCAGTCTCAGTCTCAGCAGTTAAGTTTCTTTACTCCAGCTGAGCATCGACCCATTAAAAGCTGAGTCAGAAGCACCAGCTCGCAGCAGAGGCACTGAGGCTTTCTTCTTCTGCGAGCACTGCATAAACACCGGGTCTGAGCCACTCACACACCACGCTGCTGCAGACACAGAGGTTGGCACCGACTGCACAGCCAGGCAAAACACTGCCTTTTTTCTCTGGCAATTCATCTTGATGGCAGCCAGGTGCGTCCACCTTGGTTGGGTGGCCAAGCAGCCTCCCAGTGCTCAGGACCTGAATTTGGCCTCAGGTCCCTGCATTCATTTTGTCCTCGTGTCAGACACTGTGCTTGGTCACTGAGGGCATCTGAGACTCCCCCGAGGTTTCCATCTTCCTCATGGAGACAAACTAAATGTATTTGGAAAGCTGGCCTTTAATCTGCCTCTGCTGCAATTCTCAGTCCTCTTCTTGTTGCCTTTTTGTGCCTAGCCTAGTGTAAACATAATCTCCCCTCTGCAGCTGCTCTCTCTCAAGCTATGTGCTCGTGGCACGATAGGACCCCCGATGGCATTTAAGAGCCAGTGTAATCCGAAGAAGAAAAACAAACCTCCCCATTATCTCAGCATCTACACTATTCAGGCTTTTTCAGCTTAATTTTTATACATCCCCACACGATAGTTCTCCTACCATTTCTGTGGTCTGAGGCTGATGTAGATTTACGGTTTTGTCATACTTTCTATTTCAATGCCTCTTGAGTGTGATTTATTACAGTGACAGACCACACTACAGCTTGCAATGCAGGGCTAATTCATTCCCACTTTTTAATACAGTTCCTCACATCATCTCCAGCATTTGGGAGAATATATATTTATTTTAATCACCGTGTGTTGAATATGTAATAGTTTTTTTACCTAGGTGAAACTTCCTTTTAATGGAAGCTGGGTCATGAGAGAGCAATTATTTGAGTTACATGCACATTACAGGATAATTTAAAATCAGCTTTCAGGTCAATCTTTTTTAATTATCTATTTTATCAACTGTTTTTGACTAGCCATTTAAATAATTGTGTTTGCCTAATACCTGGAAATGTAATTGCTTTTAGACATCCTTTATTCTGATCTAGGCATCAGTGTCTTTCTCTGCATACTGCGCATGTTTGCACCTGTCTGCACGGTGACAGATTTGTGATGACAGCTTGTATAACTTATTTATAAAATGATAAATTATTTTTGAATTTCTTTAAGTTCACAGAGTGGAAATATGGAGAAACACCTGCTTGCTGCAGAAAGCTGAACAGGATCTGCTAAGTCAAAGGGAAACTATGTGGATTGGCGAAGAGCACATTTCAAAAGAAACAAAACCCCATGGACTATCCTTACGCTGGTCCAGGTTTCAGGGAGGGCTCCCTGGATGCAATTTTTCAGTTGCAAAGTCCCTGTTGCTAGAGTCAGAGTTCCTGGGGAATATTCCCAAAGGCTGTGGTCCACAGGAGCCTCCCCTGGAGCCAGTGGGGAGAAATGGTCTCCTCCTGGGGTCTGCTCAGAACATGAACCAAGTGGAAGTACTCTGAGAGCACTCCGAGGCCAGCTGGAGCCAAGCACCTCCCATGCCTCAAGCACATCTGCTCTCCCATGTCTGTCCTGTGAGGGAAATCCCTCCTCACTGTCCTTCCCTTTGTGTGTACTTGAGCAAAGACTGCAGCACGTGGCCCAGTGTTGCTTCCATCCCAGCACTAAACGTGCTGTCACTGTAATTGCAGTAGGAGTGTCACTGCGAAGCCATCTTGTTAACATAAAAGGATTGGTTCATCAGCAGGCGGTTACACTAGGTAATGGAGCCTAGGATGTCCAGCTGATGTACTATAGAAAGAGTAACGAGATCCTCTGGTAGCAATTAGTCCTCATTCCCAGCACTGCAAGCAGGAACAAACAAGTGAATTGCTTTGTAGGAGCCGTAAGTGGACAGAACAAATACCACAGGCACAGACTGCACCACACAGCCGGATAGCTGGTACACCAGTAAAGGGCTAGTAAGGGAGCAGAGCACGTTCAAGGCGTGCTCCAACCCACTGCTACAGCAGCGGAGCACTGGTTTGGGGAAGTCTGTGCAGGACAGCTGGTTTCTCTGCATACATGCTCATGAAGAGAGTCATCATAATAACTAGCCATTGGCCTAAATGTAAATGAGGTTGAACAGAGGTTATCCATCAAGGCAAAAGCCCATCTCTTCTCTTATTCCACTGCAGTTTCGGTAATTTCTGTGATTTTTTTTGAGTCATACCAGCACTATTGTTGTCTGCTCATTTTAGAGGTAGTGACTCCCAGAGCTGTGGCTGCAACTCTACCGCCTGCTGAGCATCCTTGCAGTGCAGAAGCAGCAGTGTTCAGAGTATGTGTTTAGGACAGTCAGTGAAAATACGTCCTCATGCCCTGATGCCTGATGGTGTGGTTCTGCATTTAAAAAGAATTTATCACGTGTCTGAATTAAGCCTCTGTAGCCATGTCTCTCTCATGGTCTCCATAGATTACCCATTACTCACCTTTCTCACAAAGTTACTCAATCGGTCACTTTTAGACACAATAAAGATATTTATCAGCATCACTCAGAAAATGTATTGGTTAGAATTTAGCATTCTGAAACCCTCATCATAGAAACATCCACTTACCTGCTAGCTAATGGCTTTGTGGTTGGATAACAACTTCTTTTGTAATCTGATGTATTGGCTCCATATTGTCCAGGTTTGTTCTTGGTTTCATTAAGCAACTTAATGAACTATGTAAGTTAGCCTTAACGATATAAGTTTGCATTTGTGGCCCATAGTATTCTGAACTGCGTTCAGGTTACTATTCGACATCAGTGTTTAATTTCTGTGCCAGCTCAGGTTAATGTTGTGTACTGGTCAGCCTGCTAGGTAGGTGGAAAACAACCACATCAGATCAGTGTTAGACAAAGTCTGATTCAGACCTGTATGTTTAATGCTTCAACACCCATAATAAGCAATATAGCATCATATCAATTACTATGAAATTAGCTGCAGAATTGCTGCTGGATGCAAATGTACACAGCACTGACATTTATTTTCCTACCGAGAAAGACTTAATTTTATTTTTGAGAGTGACTAAGATATTGGCATAGGGCTTTGTGCTTTTCAAATTGTCTCTAGTTGAGAAATTAACTATCCCTCAAGGTAAATTAAATGAGCCTTTTTCTTTGTTCTTTCAATCCTTCTGCTAGAAGCCTAGCGCTGTTCAGCTGGAACTGC
Source organism: Anas platyrhynchos (assembly GCF_047663525.1). Classification (NCBI taxonomy): domain Eukaryota; kingdom Metazoa; phylum Chordata; class Aves; order Anseriformes; family Anatidae; genus Anas; species Anas platyrhynchos. The sequence continues at coordinate 13,421,773 of NC_092601.1, read as the reverse complement.
ATGCAAGTCAGAGATACACAGGTCGCTCCTTTGAGTATTGATTTCCCAAAAAGCACAGAGACAAAGAAAACCTAGCAAGAATAAAGCTATACAATTGGAAATATTTGCACCGTCAGGAGAAATGCAGGTATTTACTCTGCTCATGATGGAATATGACTTTGTCAGGCCAAGTGATAAGGCACTCAGTAACTGCAATTTCAGGAATAAGAGTGTGAGGGGATATGTGAACTTGCAGAAAAGATACTGGCAGAAAGGTCCAAGACCTAGGGATCATCCCCACACCTGCCATCATACCCTTAGGAAGCAAAATTTTGCCTCTACTTGTACCCCCTCACCCTGCCTGCAGCATCAATTTCATTGCACTTTATAGGTGCCCTGAGTAGCACTTTCTCAACAGACTTTACAAACACAGTGGTGTGTCTCCGTCCACCCAAAACCTTCTACCTGGCTTTATCCTTTCCAGTGAAAAAGTGTTGTGTACGTAGGGTAAACACAACTTTAACCCAGTGCAGAACAAGACCCGTGTGAGTGTGCTCACCTTTACCTACTTGCCTTCAGTCCTGCGACAGAAAAGCTGCTACCATGACTTCCATGCTTGCACGCTTGTCCTGTCCCCTGCTTCTGTATGTTCTTATATTCTGCCTCTTCAGTACCGTTTTCTAGTTGCAAACACATATTTTGCTCTTTTCTGTTGGCATCCTATTTATCTGTGAGTGTGAATGTGCTTGTCTGTGCACGTATTTGTGCTTTTTCCATATATTTGTGTATATGACTGTCTATTTGTATTTCACTTGTAATTGTTTCCTTCCGGCTGCTCTGCAAAGCTGTAAATATTCCAATTTCTTCTGGCACATACAAGCAGTTGTGATTACAACTGTGCAAGTTTGGAGTAACAGCTGACATTCATTTCTGATCAGAACTTCTGTGGGAAGGCTGCCTCTCCTAGTCTGTATTTGGTAAGAAAAACAAGGTTTTTCACAAAAGATAAAACTGTGGTGGCTTGCACTTACCAATGGATGTGCAGAACTCTGAGAAAAGTGAGCTGAATGCTAGGATTGAAGTTGCACAACGTTAAGCTGAATGTCACAAATACATTTTTAGGTAGAACTACGTCAGGATCAGGGAGCTACATTAATTTTTTGAAATTCCAGAAGTTCTACCTAAATAGTAAAACGATATAGTGAAAATACATGGAAAAAAGATGTAAAAATGCATGTATTCACATAGATCACACTCTCTCCATATAAACAGATGTTCGTAGCACTTGGTCCTGAAATGGTGCAAAGCTGGAGAGCACCAAAGAAGGTAGATTGCTTCATTTTGCTTTGAAGTGCAGCTTTATCAATACTTCAATTAATTCTATGTTTTCATATCAAAAGCACCACTGTCAGTAGAGACAGGTCACTTGTAAAATAATTCGTTGAAGGAGTCTCTCACTTCTCTTGCTTTTCCACTATCCACGAACAGATTACATGAATTGAGACCCAGTTTCATTAAAAATAAATAAATAAAATAGAAAAAGAAAAAAAAAAAAACATTAGAAAAAAATGGTAGGACCGATATTAAAAATCTTGGGAGCTAGACTGAAGGTCATACTGTGACACTGAAACTCCAGCGCTTGAATAGGTAAGGTTAAAAGACCAGGTAACACAGATGATGGAGATTTCAAAGCAAACGATTTCTCTGACACTTAAAAGGATTTCTCCCGTGCTCAGCCAGTTGTGCTGCCAGGACTTCAGAAGGGAAGCTGTTCCCTGTCTACTCTGCATTTCAGAAGTGCTTAATTTAACCCAACTTCAGCCACTGCACCTGAACCAGCCTCGGGCACTTGGGAGATTCTGTACGACAAAACACAGATTTGCTTATCTATTTTGTGTTCATTGTTCAAAGTCTGGAAAATAGGTGAGTGAAATCAGGCTTCACTGGCTGGAAATGACCACAGTTCATGAAGTGCCCTCTGTTTACTGCACAGTGTGAAACCTGAACACACGGCAGCCCACCAGCAGCTAAACTAATGGCTCGGCTTCAGGGCTCAGGGGCTGAGGGTCAGGGGACAGCTCCCCAGAGGTGCTTGATTGCTGTAAAGAGATCCCAAACAACAAGCTTGGCCCTTAAGCAGCAGCGCTCAGGTGCCAGGATGTGTCCCTCACCTTGGGGTCTTTATCTTCTGCTCAGCATCTGTAACTCCATGCACAAGACCCAGAAACCTCTGTTTCTGTGGGCAGCAAGGGGTATGCAGGAGCCAGCACGGGTCAGAACGGCCGAATGAACACAGCCAGCAATGCACCAGGGGCTGGTTCTGTGGCTTTTACAACTGTTTGCCACAAAGCTTCTGGGGAAATGGAGCCGCAGCTCCCAGTACTGTGAGCTCAAACTCTTATTTCTTGGTCTAGCAGCTGCATTGCAAGCCTGAGCTCTTGCAGGAAGGGCAAGTCATGCAAAAGCTGCACTGTGGTGTGCACTGATCTTTCAAATGAATAATAGCCAGCCTAGGTCCAGACAGAGCCATTATGACATATATTAAGTCAATACAGCATGGAGTCCTCTGCATTTTTGTCCTGATCTGCAGAAATTGATTGTATTCATAAGAGCTCCAGGGGGGGCTACAGACTAAATGCAATTCTGGTGAACTATTGGAGGTCTTTTTTGGAAAGGGCCATGAATGTTGCTGAGCAAGTGCTCCAGATGAGATGCCATTTGTACAAACCATGTCCTGAACAGTGGAGAGGGACCTCTCTGTAGTGAAGCCACTGTGCGAGGCAGGATGCAGCAACCAGCTCTACTGAAACCCTTCCAGACCTCCGTGTTGCTGTGCTTTATTTCTGTTAGGGCTTAACTCTAAAGGGGTACACACACAGGTCCACCCCATGAAACAAGACCTTTTGGCAAACAGAGGTGGTTTTAATAGCATGGATGTTAATAATCAATTGTACTCTACCACTGGGCTATTCACAACCATTTACTTTGTCTCCACAGAATTACAAAAAATAACTACCACCCCTTTGGGATTTAATATTTGAACACAAATAACCCATCTGCAATTATTTTTTTTTAAACATTATCAGAAAGAACTGAGACTGCTTAATCTTTTGCTGATTAAATTTAGCATTTGGTTTTAAAAACAAGGGCGCGGTCAGGTCCTTCTGCTCCAGCAGCAGGAGCAGCAGGGATGTGCTTGCAGAGGGGCTTTGCTTTCTGACAGTGCTGGCTCAGGTTTGCTGCAACACAGCTTGAGCCTTCCCAGGAGCAGAAGGGTGCACAGGAAGCAAAAGCACTGAAGCATCAGGGAAAATTTGTGCCTGCATCAGTGTCTGTGACTGTTTTGATACCCTTTTTTAGGAAAATGAAAACAGATCTATAGGATGTTTATAAACATGGGTGCCTAATTTTCTGAGGCTGCCTTGAGGCAGACACTATGCTACCTCTGAAGAGGCACGTAGGAGGTTAATATGAAAGGGCTGAACAACACCTGCTGGTGGCATCTAAGACACTGGCAGGTGATGCTTCTTGCATAATATTGCCTGTGAAACTGAGATGAGGCCCCAAGATTTTTTTATGAGGCTATGTAATGAAACGAGGCTAAAATCACAGTGTTAACTTTGTCATATCAAACACATTTTGGATTATATTGCTGCATACACTTATAATTCATTCTTTTCATTTTTACGGGCAACATGACCTTGAACAAGAGATACGCTGTAGGACCACAGTAGTGACAAGATAAATAATACACAAGCAATCCTTAATACAGGAAAAATAAAGAAAAAATATATTTTATACACATCTAAACCTTACCTGGCTGTCCTTTAATTACTCTGCAGGACACGAAGAGACATGCAGGTTGCCAGTTGTCTGTACTTGAAGAAATGCAGAAGAGGATGCATAACTTTGTGAAGTGTAGAAGACTCTAGGTGCAGATGATGTTGGTCCCATCCCTGCCGTACTGCTGCAATGAAATGAACAGATTGAAGGTGGCAAAATCTGTAGTGAGAGGTACTGCCAGGAGCAGAACTGATAGCTTGTGAAAAAATGGAAAAAGCAGATAAAGCTGCTTGCTTATCAACAGGTGGATCTGGAAGTTTTACAGCTCTGCCTTCTGTACCATTCTACATCAAATGAACGATTTAACAATTGCTTACGTATCTACTATCAAAACCTGCAGGGTGTACAAACAACCGCTGACCATTTCCGAAGGAAGGAACAGATTTCCCAGACACTGTGGGGCTGGATAGACTTCAGACTGGGCATCCATCATTGCAGAGACTGGTATTTAAAAACTCTAACACCAAGAATTTCCAGTTCTGGTCCATACCCAACAGGCAAGCAGCCACAACTGAACCACTGCATTTCAAGTTGAGAAGGGCTAGGGGACGGCAGTGACACTCGGACATGATACTCTGCCTCTGCACATCGATGGCTGGTGCCCCGTGGGCCCCATGGAGCAGAGCCTCCCTCCCCATGCTTTAATTTGTGGTTCAGAAGCGAGTGACCACGCTGTTCTTCCTGTACCCACAGCACTTCACGTGCTGTAGCTGCTGTCAGATGCCAGGCACAATTCATTTTCTTTTGTAACCGCTAATCTCTTTATAACAGCATTTCTACATAAATTAATGAAAGATCAGAATATAAAGATGTTCAATTTTGATTATTTGCCCATTTACAGGAAATTCAGTTAAAATTGTTTAGTTTTATCATCGCTAGACAAAGTAAGCATGACAGGATATTCTAGCCTCTGGATTATGTAGATAACACACAGAAATGTCATTTACATTTTCATTCTTTTCACAGAGCAACAAACCCAAGCTTGCAAGCAAATTAAAATTCCGAACTTAATTGGATTTTTATATTCTCTTTAAACAGGTAATATTGTTTTTCTTCTTTTTATTATTGTATCTGAACACTGGATTTCATTTTGAGAGTGTGCCACCAAAGGTGAGAGGCCCTCTGTGCTAAATGCTTCATTTAACACCAGTAAAATCTACCTTTCCTCAACACATTTGAGGATTTAGATTGCTGAACACCAGTATTTCAGTATTATCCTTAAACATGAGAAAAGCTATACAAAATTATTTTTGTGTATGCATGAAAGTACATGCATATATATATAAACAAAAGCACATGCACACACATTATATATTTGCTTGCATGTGCACAGAAACATACAGATATTTATATCTACAGCTATGCATGCAAATATAGAGACAATTTTGCAATAATTTATCTCTGCATGCTCATACATCTGCCAGAACTTCACAGACCATTTAAGAAATAAAAGACATTTTTTGAGTATTTCTGAAAGTCTATCGTGGTATGAAAACAACACAGATTATTCATCGTTTCCCTTCTTTTTTGGCTTGCCATGAGTTTGACCAAGCCTGATATTGCATTTGCGACCCTTCCCCTGGTGTCATTCAAGTGCAAGCAGCTCCTCTGAGACTGCAGGCTGTGAAGCAAGGGTCTCCCGCTGTGCATGGGGGAAAGCCTTTTATGGGGACAGAATAAGAAACATCCTGGAGAAAACTTCCTTAAACCATTCATATTTCCATTGAAGGCGCCGCTGAGCATGGGGCGCTCAGAGCATTTCTTGGCTCGCTGCTCCCTTTGAGCGCTCTCGGCACAGCAGGCGAGCCGGGAGGCACGAGGCCGGTCCTGTTGTGTCCCTGGGCAACACGGCTGTGCTTTATCCCAGGGTGACAAAGGGCTGCTTGCATATATACATATTCCCATTCATCTAATGAACACTCCGTGACCCCGAAGAAGTCACTGAGGCAGAAGCTTGATTCAGAAAGCCTCGGTGCTACACAACCGCAGTTGGACTAAGCCCAGCTCCTGCTTTGCTCCGGTTACTTCTGGTCAATGCGTGTCAAACATCGCGCTTGCTACTAAAAACCTCTACGGTGCAAATCTGTTCAGGGCGAGGCATGAGCGGAAAGGCAGCTCTGACTGAGGGCCTAATTATAAAGCTGCCAGTATCTCTGGGAAATATTGGACCACAAATGTCAGCTCATCAGCAGGGGTAGGAGCATTCTGGTGGAAATACAGAATTCTCTACATTAAGTCCCTGCCTTCCACGTTGTATCATTTTCAAGTGCATGACCTAAAAGCAATAATGCCAGACATCTTTGCATGTGTTTTATGCTTTCCCTGTATCAGTGATGCTGATTTCAACACCTGCCACAAGCTACGTAAGTGTGTAAATTAAAAATGTACTTTGCCTCCTCCATGCTGACCTTTCCCACAGATTATTAGTTGCATTACATCTACCTGAGACAGAAACCCCACACATCCCAGTCAGCAAATCCCTTGCATTGGTTCAGGACTTCTCTCTCATTTTACAAGTTTTGTTTATTATAAATTGCAACTTGAGTGAAGGCTTGGAATAATTTCTTGAAAATAAAGCTTTTCCACACAAATCCACAGTCAAACAATAAAGACAGAAGCACTGAATGAAATTCAGTTTAGTGTTACTGTTTTCTTAAATTTCTGTCTGGCTAGATCTCTTAATTCCCTTGGATTTCAGAAGCAAGAGTACAAGTCTGTCAAAAAAACATTTTTGTGTTATTTCCAGCCAATTGAGAGCAAAAAAAAAAAATTATTAAATGAATATATAATGGGAAAACCTGCTCCCCCAGGACATGAAGTCCCACCTTTGTAGCTATCAAAGGTTGGTCTAATTCAGGTTGCTCTAGCACAACTGTCAAAATTTGCTCTGACGTGGTTACTTATCTCAGCTGCGTGGCACTTTTCTCCTCTGAACAGCCCGCTCATCAATGAACCTGGCCAGCCTCACTCACAGGATTTCCAGTATGCGATGCAAGACACAAGCCCCAGCCTCCGTGCCAGCCTTGCTCCCTGCTGAGCTGTCCAGAGGACATGGACATGAAAGGGGGCCACAGGAGCAGCTATGAAGAAAGTCAGTTTCAATTTTGAAAGAATTTTCTCAGAGATTCTTCACTCTCCCTGTTTATTTTTCATGAGAACATCTCCTGTCTCCATAAGAAAGCTCTCTTAAAAACACAGTCTGCTATGAAGCTACAAAATAAAACACGCTTGATAAAAGAATATTGCATTTGGGTCTCCTAGGTCTCCTGTGAGATGATGCCTGACCACACATTTCTACCAAAAGTATTTTCAATGTATAGCTGTTTTGAGTAAATAAATACACTGAAAGAAGTACTGGTTTGCTGCATAAAATTCTGACTTTCCTATTGAATGCCAGCATTTCCCACTTCCACAAGGAAACACACATGAAAGAGAAGGATCTATTCCTTTTCCTATCGACCTCACCCTTCAAAAAAAACACCACAACACCACCCAAGTCTTTTTCTCTGGGAGAAACCCCTTGCTTTTTTATCAGTCCACTGCCCTTTCCAAATGCATAATACATTTATACACCTACAGGTTACCATATGCTTACCTTCAGCTCCTGCTTCTGAGAGAAGCTGGTTAGCTATTCCCCCTGTAAATACCACCAACTCGATTCAGGCAAATATAACAGGAGCAAGTGCGCCTTACAAGCAGGTGGGCAGAGCAGATGCAAGGCTGTACAGCTGTGATCCCACAATGCGTACATCTACAGCACAGTGCAGGCTCCTCAACAGGAGCAGGGGGAAAATTAACCAGAACATCTCTGTGGTGGCAGAAGGATGGTGGTATTTTGATTTTCCAGCAGGAAGGGAGGGCTGGCAAGGACTTACTTGAAGGCACACTGATGCCTGCAGCTCTCGCTAGCCCATGGATGCCTCACGGTGCGGTGGCAGCTCCCACCCTGTGCACAAGCTCCATGTGGACTTCACAAGGTGCCCACGGTGGTCAGCCTTGCTTGGGAGCTGTTATTGATTGCAAAATCTGACTCCTAGAAAGATTTATAGGGATGGAAAGCTTAGCAAAAGGCAGCGCATCAACAGCACCAGCAGAAAAAATAATTCACCGTGAGACTGCAGAGCTGGAGCACTTACAAATGTCAAGGCAGGCTGACAGCCCACGGGCAGAGCTATCTCCGCAGAGTTGGGATGTTTCATGGAGGAAGAATCCCACACAAGTCATCCTGGTGGTTAGGCTGCAAACAAGCTCCTCGCTGACACAGCCAAGGCCCGGCCGTGGGCTCCCCACCAATTTTATGGCAGAGGACCCCAGGGCAATCGGTGGTGATGCAGGGGAGGGCAGTGAGCAACCACAGCCGTGACCCTTCTTAGCAAGGGTGTGTTTGGGAATTTTGGACTCTCTGTGGCTCTCATGTGAGGCCTCTTGACCCCTGGATGCAGCTGTCGTAGAATAGACTTCTGGAAGGCTCAGGTACGTGCTCTTAAAGGATCTCATGTTTTTCAAGTGCCATCAGCAATACTTGAACAAAAAATCCTTTCTTTTCCTATTTCATTTTGGAAAATAGGTTGTTAAATAGTTATCTTCTCAGACACTTAATACTGATGCTGAGAGAAAAAGCAAGAATAGGAAAAGGGGGGCACCTTACAGATCCTGTGACATGCTTGCACTAGCGAAAGGGAATCTGGTGCTATCCCCTTCACTAAAAGGAAAAAGAGAGAATGTGAGGAAAAAATCCTTACTATCTCCTATCAGCTAAAATATTTTTTGTTGTTAAATTATGCTTCTGTCATTAGAATAGATGTCAGTGGGTTGACCATCAATCTGCCTCTTTAAAGAGAGACACTGGAGTAAGGATGGGGCAAGACCAGAGAGCTTTTTCTGTGTAATACAGATGTATTAAAGGGCTTCAGTCAGCTGTATGAGCTTAGTTTTAAGGTTGTTGTGGCAAGAAGTTTATGGCCTCCATTTTACCCCTAAGACAAGTCCAGTGGGAACAAACTCTGAATGAAATGCATACTAAGCAGTTATTTTAGAGTCTCCCAAGTATATCTATTTAGTTCTCTTCCTTTTTCCTCCCATCCTCCAAACCAGAAAACACCACACAGCACCTCTAACAATCTTAACACCTCTGGAACAAAACTGGGGACACCTCAGGAACGTGCTGCAGGACACATCAACGTTCCCAGCATTTATATAGATGTGACCAGTTACATTTACAGGCCATTAAAACTTGCCACCTCTCTGCTCCTGTCTCAGTGCGGTGTCAGGGTGTGATGTGACCATGTAACAGCTGGGGTTTGTTCCTGCTTGCAGAGCTTGGTCCAACACCTCAAACCTGAATCCACAGCAAAACTTGCTGCCTGTTGAAAGGATTAATTTGTAGCAAGATCTCAAAGCCATGGATTTTCCATACTTTATTGCCAGTCTAAAATTTAAGCTCAATACCTCTAATATGTGAGACGCAGGACAAGTGTGGAACATGCCTTTTAATGGGTTTGTCTCCATCCTTCTCTACGATCATCGTTTGTTGTTTCGCCACCTTACCGACCCACACAGCATCTTAGCAACATCCCTGGCAGCACGCTGTAGGGAGATAATACTAATTAGAGTTATCAAGTCCGTCTTGATTTTGACATGACGCTGCATGCTGCTGATACAGATACATCCCCCTCCCTCCGCCCCCAGATGTAGCCCAGCTACAAATGCTCGGCTCAGATCAAGTCTGAAAGGAAAAGAGAAGGTCACCAGCCGCTCGCAGCAAATCTCCTGCTGATGCTGTGCCAAAACACTGCTGCTTTTTCCCAGGATGAGCCCAGCTCTCTGGTAGACTTGCCAGCTTCTACCTCTTTTCTTAAACTGGATCTCAATGAAATAGTCACGTATCCACACTGTCTAGAAACTGAGTTCATTTTCTATTGGACAACTCTAAAAGCCTTGTCAGAAAGCTGTGAATGAGCTGGAAATTAAGCTGTAAAATGCACTATATTCGTGCATTAGAATACAGGAATTGACAGGTAACAATAAATACACTCACAGATGTTAAAACAGTAACTATAGCCTACAGGGGAATAAAAATATATATTTTTTTCTATTCTCTGAACTTCTGAGACATAGCCTTGCTTTGAAAAGGCTGGTTTAGACTTCATTTAGAAACAAGAGCAGATGATGTCAAAAATTCTTCTCCTCCTTTTTGGAGGCCCAATAAAAAGTACGGCATGATTTTAAGATGAAACAGATTTTGTTTTCTCCAATAATTCTGCTACCTAGTTGTGCTCCTTTAATTAGCTATCAGCAGCACTTAATTTATTTCTAGCATATTGTTGCCAGCTTTTTGCATATCTCTCCCAACCTGTGAAAAATCATAAAAATAGACCTACAAAAATTAATCTTCCAATTCCATGTGCAGCAATATTAAAATGGTAATTGCACTCTTTAAACCTCTAAAACCTGGTTCTACCTCTAGATACTTATCTGAAAGCCCAGTGAAGTTGTGTGGTAGCTGCTGTTGATGCTACTTACACATTACTGGAAGTCATTGAGGCCTGATACTAATCACTAAAGCGTACCAACTTCACAAAGAGAGGCCAAAGTTCATCAGTGCCTTTGATTTCTGTACTGAAGGTTGATTGTCTGCAGAAATGAACTCCTTTTATTAATTCTTAGCATCATACTTACCTTTATTTATGATAGCACAGGAAGAAATCTTGTCATCTCAAATGTATTACACAGCTTGCAATGGAACAATTTCTTACAAACCTGAGCTTAAATACAGACCCTTTCCCCATGAGCGGGTAGGATGTGAGGTCAGGTCCCACTTCACTCCTTAAGGAAAATCACTGCCCCATAGAAACACCTTCTGCTCCCTGCACAGAAGTCTACAAACTGCTATGACCTTGTTGTGATTGCAGGTTTAACCACTTGCTACACACTCCAGGAAAACAGACTGCAAAGAATATCTCGTATTTTGGCAGTATTTACCAGAAATAGGTCAAAGGTTGTTGACTGTTGTCTTTTACAGAGCTTCTGTAAGTGATGGTTTTGGGGATAATTCTCCTCCACGAGGTTGTGGCAGGGCATGTACACCCCACAAGGACAGAGTGGGAGGACAATGTCCTGCTTGCTCCATTGCCAGTCCCACTGCATGCAACGGGCACCTTGGGATGAACTCACCAAGAAACGAGCGGGGCTGATCCTGGGGAAGGAAGCAGCCAGAAACCAGTTGCCTCCTGGCTCATGGGAGCCTCCAGCAGAGTGCAGTGAGAAGACAGTGGCTGCCCTTTAGTGGAGGGAGGACAGCAATGAGTGCAGCCTTACAAGGCTTCTCAGAGCTACTCTACAATGCCGGGGTCTAACAAAACCACAAACTTCCCTTATCATTTTGGTCATTTCACTTTAGCATATCAAAATCTCCTAAAATAGGAAGGATGGGGTGTGACAGTACTATTTCGTGACATTATAATATCTAAAATGTCTCAACTGGACTTTTTTTTTTTTCCTTTTAGATTAGATTATTTGAAGACTTTTTCCATAAAGAAAAAGTATTATTTTCTACAGAGCCAAGCATGGAAAGGCTAAGGACTTGGAGGCACCGTTCTTAGCTGAGATCCAGGAAGAACCTTCAGGAACCACAAGTGGGTCTGATTATCCATTCTAAAACTACAACATATGCTGAAACGGTAAAGCAAAGGTTCTGGACAAAAAAAAAAAAAAAAAAAAAGAAAGAAAAAAAAAAAGAGAGAGAGAAAAAGAGAAGTGGAGATCTTCTGGGGAAACATCACTGTATTTTACTCCAGAAAAGGTGATATCAAAGAGAAAAAGAAATGAACAGGTTACAGTATTAAAATTTCTTCTCTATCATTTGGATTCATTTCAGAGTTATTTGGCAAGCTCTCACAATGGACAGCTTCAAATGCCCTAGAGTAATTACAAAAGAAATTCCATTAAAAGACCCTGATGAGGGAAAGTATTAAAATTGAATATACACTTTGCTCTGATGAATTTTTCTACTTCACTTCTGTAGCAAATAATACAGCTCCATGTTGTTAGTTTTTTTTTTCTTTCACTAAAAGCGTGAATTACAGTCCTATAAATTTACCCTTACTGTCAATTAAATTAAATAAACATTGTCTGAGTGCATTAGGAAGAGATACAAAACAATTCAATACCAGGGTTAGTTATTGAGGAGGTTTTTAATGAGCATAAATTGATGTAATTAAAATAAATCTACTTTTCACTTTTCTTGAGTAGATGCCCTGTAGCCATTCCTGTAGAATGCTATAGCAAAATGCACACTGGGCCAAAGCTCCTACCTCTCCGCAGATTAAATCGGAGCTTCCTGCTCTCTGGGATTTCAGAGATGAGTAAGGCTGGAGGATGCTGCCTACTTAAAGGGTGGGTGAAGGAATGTAAATGTGAAGATCAACATCCACGCTTTTGTTAAGTTATTTTTTCCATCATACAATCACCTTCCTTTGACAGAGACAAATGAGGAAATGAAAATACTTTTCATTATTAGCCTTTACTGGCAGTTGGTAAGTAGTTGGTAACATCTATAAACTCTGCCTTTGGAAGGTATTTTACAAGTTGTGATATAGCCATGTACTGGGACCACATTTAAACCAATATGCTAGGCTAAAAAAGTATGTTGCTCTTACAAGATTTCCCTCCCTCTCTTTCTTTGCATCCCTAAAATAATATCAGTAGGATGACCAAATTATTGACTTGTTTAAGGACAGGAGGCATGAGTTCTCTGTGGAGCAGCAGATGCCAGGTACGCCTATTAATAAACCACACAGAGCTGAGGAGAGCAGAATGCTAAAGAAGCTCACTTGGTATATATTAGGCAATTCTAAACAGATGGAGATTAATAACAAAAATAAAATCAGAAGTATTTTATATCTGAGACCTACACTCTAGTGGTAGGGATGGCGACGACGTCTAGAGTGGAGGTGTTTGTATCCCCAGATCTCCCATCCTAAACTGCTCCGAGCCTGCCCCAACACCACTATCATTGGCACCTGGGCCCTACAGACAAAATACAGGTTATTTGTCACTTCACATTGCACAGTCCAGTTCTCGAGGCTGCCCCACAAAGTGTTTGGCCTTAGAACAAAGGCAGAGCATATGAAGAAAAAGTTCCATATATAACACCATTCTTCTTCTCACCTTCATTTGGACTGGTCTAGGTCCTCAAGCTGAAGTCCTATTGCCTCTGTCAGATAAATTCTCCAAATCAGTTCCCATTTCAGGAGTTCATCTTCACATAGGAAAATTATTCTGGCTAAAAAATAGAGAAAAAATTTTTTGTTGTGTGCAAGACTGTCATTGACAATTAGTGCCTTTGGCATCCCCTCTTCAGAGAGAAGAATTTCACTCTGCAGATAAATAAAGTGTTTAGGTCTCCAGGGATGTCAGCCTTTAACAAACAATAAATGTGTGCAACAGTTTAGAATGGAATATAAATCAGAACAGCAACTTGAAGGGTCCTTCTTAATAACACAGCGTACATTTATCTCCAAGAAAAGAAGACCCAGCAGCTAGCAAACACCACAAAATTTCCACACACCATAGCATTGTCTACAGCTCTTAGAAAGGTAAAATATGCTTGAATAGATGTCAATGTTCTTAACACTAGAGACCTCCTCAGAGAAAGGAAAACACAGCTCGCTATTTCTCCCAAGGCAGCACAAAACACTGTTCCTTATAATTGCGAGCATAAGATTCAAAAACATTTCCATAGCCTTGGTGATGCCTGCTGCAAACTGGCAGCATACCAATCACTGGCTTAGGCTGTAACACAATAGGTTAAGTCCTTATATCTTGATGTGCACATCTCTCCACCCTTAAAGATGGTGGTTTTGATAAAGACATACAGCTTGGAAGCATGGGAGTTCATTTACAGAATGTTTTTATGGTGAGACAGGTTTGCTCTTTTCAGCATATAATTCTCTCCTTTCCCCCCCTCCTCTTTTCTAATTTTTCAAGGTTATTATCTCAGTGCTTTTTCCTTGGTACCAATTCTTCTTAGCTCACAGTGACTCACAGCAGGGAGGCACAGAGAGCTACCACCGGAAGCCTCCTCCCTGGAGACGCTTCACAATACTGCCTATTATTTAGTGACTTGAAACGTTGGTATAATGGCACACGTCTCCAACATCCCCTTCTTTCATTTGTTCACCCCAGGGACCCAAGCCATGGAGACGTATCTCCGTTCTCTCTTCCCCACTCTCCCCCAGCAATGTGCAGGGAAGCAGAGCAGCCCATCTCCAGACTGCAGCTGGGACTCCTGACACTGGTGTGCAGCAAATCTAAGTGCTAGGCTCCAAAGCTCAGCTCAACCATGTACTCACCCACCGAGGAAAGCCCTGAATGTGGTTAGAAAAAAACAGCATACCTTAAGGGGTATTGAATTTGGAGATGTTCTTGTTGGTCATCAATACCCACCCTGAAAATCAGAGGAGGAAAGCAGTGGAGAAGATACTCCAGATGCTATGATTGTGCTGGGATGAGGGTTAAAGCCTTCTCTGCTGATGCTTAGCAGAAGACCTCCTTAGTAGAAGTAAACCTTCCTCAGCAGATCCCTCATTGCAGTTTAAAAAGTCGGCCAGCCCTCCTTGTGCCCCCATGCAGTGTTTATTCAGCAGAAGAGGACAGATCCTAGGGATATATGAACATGCAGTTCTGGAAGGAAATCGACTCCCCTGGTTTTATTGAAGACGACAAAAGAACAGACCATTTTGCCTCCACGTGGGCTGTAGCCCTTCAGGCATGAAGACAAGCGTCTTGCAGGCTGACAACAGGACACGGGGCCATTACGGGGTACCTGCCAGCCCTCCGACTAACCTACCAGCCATTTACATCTGGCTGTTATCTATAGTTCCTTTTAAATTTCTCTCTTCCAAAAACCACACCAGGTGAAATCCAATATCATGCGCTGACTCACAAACAGCTATTTATTTTGAAGAAATCTTTCACTCGAGTCTTTTGTTAGAAGTTTCTAAGGAAAACACAGGGTAATAGAGCAGGTGAAGTCACAAGTTGAACCGACTGCACACAATAAATAAAACATCTATAGCTTCAGTGTGCCATAGCTCTGCTGGGTGAACAGGATAATGTTTTGGAGCCTAACAGTGGTTCAGGATTACAGGTTACTTTTCTGTTCTACTAAATTAATTACATGGCTGAGCATGTCTCCTTGCCTCTCAAATTTTTTGTTGACACATTTGCTTCTGTGTTATCCATTTGAAAGAAAAATTCCTTAGAAGAAAGCCCATCTTCTTCTGCAGACTTCTCTCTGTACCTGCCCTAGCACCATAATCCTTTCTTGGCACATCTAGTAATTGCCTTAATATATATGCAATTATTAATAGAAGTTATGACAATGGAAATAATTATGGGGTTCACTGTTTCACGGCCCATATAAAAATTTGTTGTGGTTCAAATATTACTCACATTAAGTCCAAGATCATAATTGTAACATTTAACCCCAGTGATGACTGGATGCAAGGTGCTGGTTGGCTGCTTATGGCAAAAATTGCTGTAGAGATGACTGCCCTATACAATTACAAACATATTAAATGAACTGAATTCAAACAGCCACAATAAGGGAAAGTATGTCTCTTCCAGGACAGCGCCTAGCTGCCATTGGCAGTTAGCATTCAAAGACGAATCCTCCTCCTGAAACGTAGCGTGCACACTGACACAGGGTAGGTTACACTCTCACTTTCTCCGTAACCTTCAATAGGATGTGACATGAGGAAGCATGAAACAGAAAGCTTTCTACCAAAGTAGAAAATAGGGAGTCTTCCTTGTTATCTTCCTTTATTTTCCCCCCCTTTAGCAACCTAAGAATTGCACAGATTAGAAACAGCACTTTCCACCCTGGAATGCCCCCCATAGGTGCCTGCAGAATACAGCTGTCAGCCGGACACCCATCTTTCCAGAAGGGGCAATGAGCTATGTGCAGGCTGGAACAGGTGTCCTGCTTCCTTCCTTCCTCCCTGGCATGTGCCATCCCCGTTCACACAGGTCCATGAGCACAGCAAAGCCAGGGGTTTTGCCACACCAAGAGAACTGAGGTGAGCAAAACCCAGAAAGGGTGCAGCAGGTAGGCAAAACTCCAACCCCAAACACCCTAATATTGCAAATCTTATCCAGACAGCAACTGCCCTTTCGGGAAGGGGTTACAGTCTTATTGTGGAACTTCCTCCCTCATGCCACTGAGAAGTACAAATTATTGTTTTCTTCAGTACGAAATCTGCCATTTTCATACGATCACACACCAGTAGGACTGGAGCTTTATCCAAAACAGCAGAAATGTTAAGCCTGGCTACACCACAGGGAACAGTACCATGTACCCTGGCACAAGGATACCAGCAGACTATTGTTAAAAGGCTGCTGGATTAGACTAAATCAAATTAGCAGGGGGTGGAGAAAGAACTCCCTCCCCAGGGTGCCATGTTAGACAGGCTGCGGAGCCAAAGGGCCGAACACACCCACAGGCTGCCCTGTTCGGGACCAGATGCAGTGATATCACCCCAGCCTTCAGCTCTTTGGGGCAGGGAATCCCATCCTGCTGTGCGAACGAGGGGTTTCATTAGGCATTGCCTCCTCTCTTCCACAAAACTCGTCTTGAAATTGTGCTGAAGCCCTGAGCAGGCCTGGCTGTGCTCGTGTCTTTGCTGCCTGGCATGATCCCTCAGCTAATTGCTGGATGGGAGAGGCACCTCTTCCCCATGCATCAGGCGGTGCTTCAAACATAAATACTTCATAAATGACAGAGACTTCTTGAAAATTATTAACACATTTCTGCAACCCATGCTTGAGGAATGTTGTGAAACAAACAACCAAACAAAAAAGCTTTGCTTTCAGGGTTTTGCTTTCCACCCTTAGACTGATCCTGACAGTATGTAAAACATGCAACGACAATGTTTTTGTAGAGTATTAATACAACATACCTCAAGGATGTTTATCAACTGCTGCTCTTAGGAAACCTTTTGAAATAGTTACTGGAGTCCCACTGGATCCTCCTTGAAGGTAAGGGTTCCCAGGAGCTTATTTGTATTTCAGAGAAGAACATGCTGACCATGTTCACACTTCCTAATATTTCTTCCAGACACTAGGGATTGTTTACCCATACTTGCATGCAAATATCCCCTCTAATTAATTTTGTTCTTTTAAAATGCTGTTTAAATAAAGCTTTTCAGGGAAATAGAGCTTGTTTCTATTTATCTTAGTTGAAACTAGGACTATAAATCTCTTCAGTTTCCTTTATTGACCTTAGACAAAATTACAAATATAAATTACAGCTGCTGCAAATTAAATGTTCTAATGACTGTTTGAAAGCAAATGCAATAGCGTCAATAACAAATTAGATAAGACACAGCAAGAACAGCATAAAGCAACCATTCACTGGTGAAATCCAAAAGATTTCTGTGAAAACCCTCAGCCAGGGGTGCTCTCCTCCTACCACCAAGATTTCTTTCATATCTCTCTGTTTTATAAACTCAGTTATCCAGACCCAGAGGACCTGCAGGTGGCTTAATATATCCACCATAAAAACTCAGGGAAAAACACTGTACTTGAAGAGGCAATATATATTCCATATAGCCCAAGCTGAAATATATAAATATATCACCAGTTTTACTGTCCCAGCAGTTTTCTTCGTTCTTCATCTCACCATAAACATTGGCCACAGGGTCGTGGTCTACAAGGGCAAATATCAAGTGATGCTGCTTCAGGTACCATACATTTCTCATGAAGGAGCTCCTATTTCACAAAGCAGCGTAATCATCAGTTTTCTACACCACTGACACTTAGACCCTTATGCACAAAGGTATCTGTTTACCAGGTCATGAAATTGCAAGTATAATAGCAGTGACTTTGCTGCACTTGATAAAACCGTAAAACATTTCATTTTGCTGCCTACTGAGCTTTAAAAAAAAATTACATTGGAGAGGAGACAACATTCTTGTTACCATCAAAGTATTTCAAAGCATCTACTTTTCTGCTTGTGATCTGGGGACATGCATTTTTCCTTCTTTTCCAGTTGTGCCACTGCTTTCTGATACAAACAGCCCTGCAAATATCCAGGAAAAAAAAAAATCCTCTTACTCTTTCTTAAGTTTTATATGATCACAAAGCCTCTCTGGATACGCATATATCTGTGTATAGTATTAACATCCCCATAAATTTTATGAAATAGGTACCCCCAGTAACTAGACAAACTCTGCATTTACATCACACACACCAATAAATAAATAAATAAAAATAATAAATAAAAATAATCACACAAGACACACTGGAAATCCTGTATTTGTCTTTCTGGCTTACAAAGCTAATTTGCTTCTAAACAGAATTCAGTTGGTTTGTTAGCCATCGCTGTCTCAGAGCCTAACAGCCAATGTGGTGTCATTGGAAATCTTGCTCACAAAAATGCCATAAACAGCAAACTTTGGCTGAAAGTCTACTGACTGTGTTTGGAAACCAGAAAAACTTTTAACTCTGGACCAAGGCAAGAATCTAGTGTGGTGCTGCATCAGAGCAGAGCTGACAGATCCTCCTAGCCTGAGAACTGCCCCACAGATGGCTCTTCTCTTCTCTGCTCACAGCAGGCAACATGCCTTGATTTTGTTGTCCCTAATTAGTTAAACTAAGTGAGAAAAGGTAAGAAAAAAATATATATATATTAAAAAAAAAAAAATAAAACACTTCTTCCCTTGTGGCAGGCAAGCAGCTGTTCAAGAGAGACCTCCATAGACACCTGGTACCTCTGGCACCTCTATGTTTCTGGAAGAAGTTGGATGTTTTCTTGAAATAGATGCACTCAGTCATGTTCTCTGAATCCTTGCAATGATTCAGACACCATTTGCTGCTTTAATGGTGAAATTAATGAGAATCTCAGCCTTCCTCTAAGCTTCTTGTCAGCGCAGCTGGGAGAAAGGCCTCACAGCGCAAGCACGGGGCCTGCTGCTAGCGGGTACGGCTGGCCTCTGCTCTGAGAGCGCTTATGTAAGCTGGCATCTGACATCCGCCTCTATCCTCTACTGTACATCGGTTTGTGTAATTTCATTCATGATTTACTCTGACCTTTAGCTGTGTTTGATATTTTCTGGTACCAAAAATTGGCACTTAATAAAGGAAATTTCAAGAAAACATCAGCCAACAAGCTAAATATCTGCACAGGAAAGGCAGATTTCGTAGGGAACTGAAGAAAATCATTATCTTGCTGTCAGCCTAGGAAGATTCCCCACAACTTCAACCTCAATTTATGAAAAGATGGATCTCCTTCTGCCTTAATACCAGAGTTTTATCCCTATTTGTTCTCAAAATACCCAGGTTCTTTATTCAGCTCTTTTGGGTAATGGTGCTCTACAGATCTGTCTTTGGAAAGATTTTTCTCCTCTCTATTACTGTTAGTTAGCCCAAGCTACTCTGCATGTTTGCATTCATGCACGCAGAAAATTTACTGAGCATCCTCCATGGGAACATTCTGCAAAAATCATCTGCTGGATGTACCAGTTCAGCGCAAAGATTATCAACATCCAACGGTAAATGTTGGGACCTTAGAGTTAAATGGCAAGGAGGCGATTACAAAGACAAGGTTAAATACCTTTTGTTCACAATGCCCACAAGTCACAAGGCCTGAAATGTTTGTTCTTGAAACTGGAACTCGGTAGCACGGGGTCTGGAAAAAAAAACCTGCTCCCTTAGTGGGCCCAGCCCCTCTTCTGCAGTTATTTGCAGAAGGGGAAAATAACAGCCTTTGCATTCAGAACTCCCGTGGAGCTTTGCAGGCAAAAGAAACACAAAAATCTCTTTGATCATGTTTAAATATTTCAGAGAGGTGACCAGGCTTTGGAAGTTTAATTACCTTAAGCCATGAGAGGGCAGAGAATGAGGGCAACGGCAAAGAGAAAGGAGAAAAAAAAAAAACTTTTTTTCAGGACAACGGGATGTTACTATTTATGAACCTGCGAGAGAATTAGAGCTGAAATAATTAGACAGAAAAAGAGATTTTAATTAATGATGGTAGTTCTTAAGAAAGGAAACAGATTGCCAGCCCTGCAAACCGCCAATTCTTTTTATCCACAAGGTGTATGTACCCTCAGTGAGGCCATTGCATAGATCCCTAGCACAGGACATTGCCCTGAGCTGTGAAGTCCAACATCTGACAGGTCACACCTCTCGGCTTTTGCTGCAGCTGAGCTTTGCCACGTGAATAGTTGTTCACTAAATCAGTTCCTCGGTACAATCAGATCCTTCGACATGGGCAATTGATCTCTAATGACTTGAGCCAACCTATAGAGGTGACCAAGAATCACAAATCCTACTGAAATAAATGAAGAGTACCACAGGTCCCATCAAGGTCCCAACCTGAGGAAGTCATGGTAAATTGAATACCAGCTCCCTCTAATACCTAAGGAATAAGGAAAGCTTTAAGGAAAAAAAGGGGGGGGGGCACAGGAGAGGGGAGTAACTTTTCATTCAGATCAAGCCATTTTGGTCAACTACCTGTCATCCTGTTTAGAAACAAGTCACTTTATCCCAGTCCTTAATAGCATCATAGCTGTGGGGCCATGAGGCGCTGCATTTTGTGGAGCAACAGAGCTGCATCTGTAGAATTTGTTCCTGAGTTGGAAGGTGAGGGAGAGGGTTTGTTTTTTCAGTTGTTATTAATAACATTCTGGAGTAATGCAATGCTAGCAGAAGCCTTTCACCATCTCCCTCTACATCCTGTTCTCTACTCCTTTGCAGCTGGATGGAGAATTCCGCCTCCCAGAAGTGTGGATCAGACTAATGCATTTGGGGTAAAAATCCCCTGGTAGAAGGAAATGTAGTCTGGCTGATCCCTGAAAATTTAATTTCTAGTTTCCATTGGCTAACAAACACAGGTAGCTTTAAATAAATCTGAAGGGTACCACCTTGCTGCAGCTCTCATCACCTCTTGCGGCATGGGAAAGCAATGATCTTCACTACTTGAGCCTGATACAAAATAGATTAAGTCAAACGTATCAACTTCACTTTAACATGAGTGTTTCTATTACCTGGGTCAGAGAGTCTGTGCAGTCACTCTCCAAAACCCGCTGTTATTAATTCAGCAATTATAGCTTTAAGGTGGCAGGGAATCCTCGGTGTTTGAGCTGGCACTGGAAAGCTGTAATTCTGAATGGGACATGACGTGAATTACCGGATTGCTGTAATTCTTCAGCTTTTTATGCATTTTCACTGCATATATTAAAATACAGCAAGTAATTCACTTTTAATTATGCAAATTCAAAGACACTAAGACAAGAGATGGATGAGTTTTTAAATGCCTGCTCTGTCCGGCCACCTGGGGTTAGCATACAAAATCCACCAGCTAATCAGGTAACCTGGCCCACCACGCTCCTGCTTGCCTGAGCATACACAAAATTACCTCTTTTTAGTATTCAGCACCATTACAAGAGCACAGAGTACAGGAAAGAAATTGCCAAGCAGCAGGGAAGCTGGGGAAAGGGAGATGATCTCTACCTGCCTCCCCAGCTTCTCTGGGTGTTCAAGGACGGATGACACACAGTTCTTCTGACTTCAACAGAAGACCTCAAGGGCTGTCAGGTACTTTCTAATTTGGCAGTTATCCTTCTGATATTATTCCTTGGTTTTGCTGGGGGAGAATTCTTAGCCACCGTTTCTCAAGGAAAGGAAAGATTTGCCCAACAGAAGTGTTACACATAACTCTCAGTCACAGTATGCATCACATTCTGCAGCTCTGCTCTTGGCTTCTTCACCATTCCTGAGTAAAACTCATGGCTGAAACCAGCTTTTAAGTGTGTACGTCCACACACAGGTCTGTGCATTTATTGTAAAGGAGAAATAAGTTACACTGCTTTCAAAGACACTGTTGTTAAATTGTAAGATTCCAAGTGCAAGTAATGATGGCTTGTTAAAAGTCTAGTGACTGTATCTAATAGCTGCAGTGTTCAGTGCTGTAATTACAGAGGCAAGAGATTGCTGAACATGTGTAAAAAAGGAAATAATTGGGGTAGCAGTAATGCAAAAGCTTCTCCAAGCCTAGAGCAATTGTTATTTTGCCCTCCTACTGATGTGCTACTTCCCAAAGATACAATGGTTAGAAGCTAGCTCTCTCTGATGAACGTTAAGGTTAGGTGTTTTCTACCAGGAACCCCAAGGCTTCACCTCCAGTATATCCATAGGTTAGGGCACGGGTGTAAAATTACACCACTTTATTGCCTTGCCCTGAAAGGATACATCTGCCTCTTTTCCCTGGAAGTCTGGGAGAAGTTTCCAGCAAGCAAATTAGCAATGCAAATCTCTAGCAACCTACTGAAGGAGGGAGCTAAAGAAGGTGCTCGTGAGGCACTGCTGTGCTGAGTACTTCACATTAGTATCTCCAGCCCTGGTAGAAACTTTTATTTTTCTTTAATCTGTTCATCTTCCTTTCCCCACCTAGGGATGCCTCTTTGCTGGTCTCAGTCTTGCTTCTCTAAAACACTTGCAGCTTCTTCAGCCGCTGTTCTGTGTGCTGGAGCCTTTCACTGCTTTCCTGCATGCCTATTGCATACAGTTGTAAAAGAATACTGTCTTCCTGAAATGGAGTGGGTAGATGGAAGAGGTTTTTCTGCCATGTCCTTGGCATTGCTAAGTCTCACTCAGATACATTATCTGCCCCAAAGCTCTGGAATTCAGCTTTATTTTCAAGCTTTTTGAAACTCACAGCTCTATTTTGGCATACCTGCTGATCTCAGCCTTTAAAAATCTAACCAGAACAGAACAGTCACCACATCAGCCTTTTACCAACAGGCACTACCAGCTTGTTCCCTACTTCTACTCCCAAGACACTGCATGACCTTTCTCGGTCTCATCATGAGACAAGTCTGGCTAGATCTGACAAAACCTCTGAATGCACTGTTTCTCTATGAATTCATCACCAAAGAAAGGCTCAGAACCTGGAACTAAAGAGCTGAGATGCTCCCCTCCTGCTGCAGTAGGAAAAGTACCTCTTGTTCATTGTGCACAGAGTTGCTTGAACTTCTCCACTTCCTAGTCATGCTACAAAAAAAAGCAGGTTTTATAATCAGAAGGAAATGAAAAGCACAAAAGGAGGTGTTGGCTGCATGATTAAAGAGTTCTTTCAAAATACAAAATGAAGCACAATTAATATCTTGGCTTGAGGGAGATTAATGACTTAGGTGGACACTTCCATTCTCACCTGATGTTGCCATTACATAGCAATGGCTGTTATAACTCCCTTAAAATTAATTCTGCAACACGTCTGCTACTGGTTCCACCAACCAGACTGCATAAAGATCAGCCTGTAACAGGAATCAGTTTAACCTCATTCACCTTCTTAACGTCAGTGGTATCATAGAGATCACTTATACCCTTGTACGTTAAGTAAAGCAGTTAAATTGTGCTACTGCACTGGGTTTAGACATAAAAGGCAGGCTTAATAATAGGTTTAAAGAAAAGGCTTAGAACAGGAGTTCTGAATGCAGAAAGAGGGTTAGTGTCAGATAATACCAGCTTGTAAATAGAAAGCAAGGTTAATATTTGGCTTAAAGATAAGACTGTTTTTTATTGATCCGAATGATTTATACATGCTATGGGAGATAAATATTTTGATGGAAACAAGTGGCAGAAGCACCAACGCTGCACCTTCGAGTACGGTTCACCTGAGCAAATATGACTGCTAGACATCCATAGGTACCTAAAGGCATCCATAGGTACATAGGTACATAAACATTATTTTTATTTTATCTTAGTGATCCAAGGCATTGTTTAAACAGTGATGCTATTATAGACTTAGACAGTTTCTTTCTGATTACACCAGAACCCTGATCCTTCCATCAACGAATGCTAAACAAAGCAGCATTAAGTTACTGGAAAGTGAAAGCATATTTGCACAGCAGTAGAAAAAAAGAAAGAAATGGGACAATAATGAGCAACCAAATAGTAACACAGTTAAGGGTATTGGTTTGCAGGAAACAAGTGACTATTCTGAACCCTGAAGTACCAAATGTAATGAATCACAAGAGCTCACTAAAATGAGAGCAAACATACCAATTCTTTGTATTTGAGTATGTACAAATATCAAAGCAATTTGGGGTTGTTAACCTCCACAGCTTGATGATGATACGTTCACCATTATTGCATAGCACTTCCCTCTTCAGGAACTCTCTGTATATTGGTTTTGATGTTTTACTGAAGCATAATGCTTGCCTGAAAGGAAGCTTAATATCAGGCAACACTGAGTAGCTCATAAAGAAGAGGATGATTTAAAAAAAAATAATCTAGGAAAGGAAGCAATCTGATACATTATTTCTGACAATGCAGTGTGAAGAGGTGCTCAAAATATTTGAATTTCTGTTTTCACATGGATTTCATAGCTTCCCCTTTCCTAAAGACCTCAATAGCTTTAAGTTTACCTCCTTCATCCACACTGCTCTTTCATCTCCACGTGCCCTACCTCCAGTCCTACAGCTGAAGCATTAGTGCATATATGAAGTGCATCTATTCCCTCCTTCTCTGCTCTGTTCAGTATCCCAACAAGGACCACAACCAAGCTTTCTGCCAAAAATGCCTAACTGCCATAAACCAAATCAGTGTAAATAACAAAGAGCATTAAGATGACAGCAATTACATTTGGAGAGCTTGGCTGGGCACACAGCAGTTGTGGTAACCACTGTAAATGTTGCACTGTCCTCTTTCCTGAGCTAGCCTTTTTCTCCTTTTGTGGGGATTCAAGAAGTACCTTGGCTGATGCAAATTCTGTCTTCCTACACACCTCTGCATGGTGACCTCCCAACAGGCACGACAGCAGTATCTGCCTGCAACCGGCCCTGCACAGAAGGTAAGGGGGCAGAGTAAGGCACCCCAATGCCATCCCTGGGGAAAGGGGCACCACAAATTGGTGCTGTGCTACAAAGTCACCCACTACCAATAGCTCTGACTGATGTGTACATGCATTCCTACCATGTTTTTTTTCCGTATCTGCAGCCTTACCACTGTGATCCTGAACCTTGCTTGTCCATAACTCCTCCCCTGCCTTCCCCACAGGAAGTATATTGCACAAGGTGAGGCACTGGGCAGAGCTATACAAATGCAGAAACTTTCCTCCTCCTAGGAACTGCTTGCTCGGTTTACTGACTGTTTGGGGAAACAAATAAATTATAATCTGGTAATGGAAGTGTAAATAGCAAAAACTTTCTTTCCACATCAGTTAATTACCATTGAGAGCCAGGAAACAATACCACCATCAAAAAGCTTCAAATCCTTCGACAGTCTTTAAAAAAATATCCCAACACGTAATCAGCCACTTCTTTGCTTGGAGGAGGGGAACATGCCACAGAGCTTAAGGAGCATTTTGTTCGGGAAATCACATCTTTCCCCATTTTCCAGCTGACACATTGCATTGCAAGTCTGTCACAGCACATTACCTCGGTGATGTGATGTAATGCAACATTGCTGATGCAACCCAATCTGATGTGTCTAATGTGATACATCAGATACAATATTTGAGAAGATTTTTCTGAAAACAGCATCCACAGAAAAGATTCTTTCCCTTCTTTGCCAATTATAAAAGCCTTCCCAAAGAATTGCATCACCTGGAGATAATTGCTTTTTCACAGGTAATTAGCAAACACAATTAGTTGTGGGAAAGGTTTGCTTTTCAGCAATTCACACGCACAAAAATGAAAAAGAAAAAAAAAAAAAAAAAAAAAAAAGATGATCACAGCTGACCAAGATAACTCACCTGAGCAGAAGTTAGTTACAGGGCTAAATTGTGCCACCCTCAGGCTGATTTTTTTCCCCCACTGACAAGTGAGAATTCAGTTTTTGGAGCCCTGTGCTTACAGGGGTTCACTTGTGGCCCTGAATTGTAGTGATGCTCTGAGGGAATATAACTGTCAGCCCTTCATCAGGAGGTGCACCAAAATGCATCAGGACAACGGGAACTAAGTTTCAACCTTGTGAACTCTGCGGTTCATAAACAGACTGGCAGTTAATTTTGCTAATCTCTGCAGTAGGTGGGTGTCACTGAAAATGGAATCAAGTGAAGATGCATCTCTCAGCAGGCATCAAAGGAAACCACAGTGAAAAGAGTGAGATTTATTCCATTGTATGCCCTGGGCACTGCAGCTGCATTGAGGGCTGCCCACAGTCCTTCTCCACTTGTTTTTCCAAAGCCAACATCAGCTATGGAAACCTGCTGGCTTTTCGCAGAGACAGCTGTGCTCCATGTCATGATAATCATATGAAAAGTAAGAATCAATGGACACAGACTTTAAATATTCCACTAAAGTGGCAACGGTATTTGAAAGCAGAGGAGACTTTGGCTGAAGTAAATGAAGTATTACTGGACTGAGAGGTGCAAGCAAGCCCCCATCTCTTTGCTGTATCATTTGACTGAAGATAAATGAGAGCTAACATCCCCACAGACTTTGCTAATGGGTTCTAAGAAGGGCTTCAGAGGAGGAGGAAGCATCACTTCTTGATGCTTTCTTTCCTTTCAGCCACCTGTGCCCTGCTCTGCTGCAGCAACGCCCCGTGGGATGCCTCGTGTTACTTGCCCTGCCCAGGGAGGGAGCAGCAGAGGACTGGTGCGGGGACAAAATGCCTGGCCATTTCACTCACTGCTTAGGCCGATTTTTTCAAGTGTAAAATGTAATTCAAATCTCCATAAAAAGCTATTTGCTCCCTAGTCTCACAATTCTTACACCAAGTTTCAACCGTGAAATCCAATTGGGGAAAAAAAAAAAAAAAAAAGCCTCGTGCACAAGGTCTGAAAATCCTGCAAGAGCCCTCAGCTCTCAGACTGAATTGTATCTTAAATGGCATCTGACCAGTTTTGTCTCTCTCCTCTGAAGGTATGGCACGGTGCCTTGTCTCTAAAATCTGGATATTCAAAGCTGGGCACACACACACACACCCATCTAAATGCAGATACGTACTGGCTATTTGTACAGCCACAGAGCTGTTCTAACATGAGGATCACAGCTGAGCGTCCCGAATTTTGAAAATATGGGCCCAAAAAACCAGCTGTACAAATTAATCTCTGAGATTTTGAGTCCATGCAGTCTCTCAGCGCTGCTGCCCAGCTCTGGACACCTACACCATCACAACCCCCTATATACAAGCACACCCAAGTATTTCTAATCCTTCCTAATCTAACCCTTTCTTCACTGATTCACATTAGCAGAGAGCACAAATCCTGAAAGATCTGTTTCCTGATGCGCGCTTTCTTTTTCACTGTTCCATTTTCTCTCCTAGCACATATGGACTATTTTTCTCTTTTAGAGAAACTTGTGTTTAAAATGAGGTTAAATTACTAAGAAATTAGCAATAGGCCATGAGATTTTTAAAAGCTTTGAAATTTGGTCTAATTTCAGGAGAACATTCAAGAAGTTTGATGTATATCCAGATATTCTGTATCTCTTCAACATGAAAATTTATCAAAACCCTCTGGAACTCAGGTTGGTATTTCTGCTGCCACATACCAGTGAGGTATCTCAGGAACAGCCTTTCTTGCAGGCTTTCCTAAGTTCAAATATTTTCTAAATCAGGAACTGTAGGGAGGGGGTACAAGCACAAAAATATCAGAGTATTGCAAATAGCCCAAGTTCTAATCCAGAACTAGGTAAAGCATTCAATTGTCACAATTTCTAATCCCTCAGTTAGCAGGAATGATAAGAAACAATGTAGTAACAATTTCTATTCACACCTGTGTGTTGCTCCAATGCTGTAAGTCATAAACACAACAATATTTGGCATTTCCTACAGGCATAGAAATAGGCAACAAAAATTAATATTTCATTAAATAATAATAAAAAAGTTTCTAGCTTTTGTAACGTAAATCTTGAAAATATACGTATATACTCTGAAGGCTTAGAAATGAGCCTTGTTATCTGTTGTGTCATCAGCTCCATTTAATCCTGTCTTTTCAAAAAGCTGTTGGATGAAGAGCCCAGAAATGCTGCATGTGTAACACATGCTGGTTGCTCCGTACACCCAACCCCCTGCCACGTGTCACCTGTAAGCTTGAGCGTGCTGACTGTCTTAATCCATGCACAAGACAGAAATGAAAAGAACTTTTTCCTACCCATAACCTTTCCTTTTCCAGATCTTCTCTCCTGAGTGTGACAGCATGCTGTTCATGAAAGGTATTTTGAAACTTTCAGCTGTCCTTTATATCACTCATTTTTTGCTTCTTGCTTTTGTTAAATCCAGTCCTTGTGACCTTAAACTTCTTGCTGAAATCAGCCACTCCATTTGAAAAGCAGGACAGAGCTGCAATTATTTCTCTAAAGAGCAATGCTCACCTGATATCCTACTTTCTGTTGGCTCACTTCTAAGTAAGACTTTGTTGTATCTCAGAGACTGGGAAACCTCACCTATAACTATTTATGTACCACACCACTGACTGGGGGTGGCGGAAATCTCTTTTCTACTCACGGGTTTTGTTTTGCACAAGTTCACTGACATGGAGTTAGTTATCTGCTCCAATATCAGGTAACAGCACCACCTTCTGCCAACAAGTTACCATCTCTTTAGAAAACTAATGGATTAATTTTCTCTTTATGATTTCAGTGGCTTTCTCAAACATCGCAGATGCAGACAGCAAACTTCAGAGCCATGTCCTTAAGGCGGTTTTGAAACACCCCAAGCTGTCCTGAACAGACAGCGATAAAATTATTGAAATTTAATCAACTTATTTTCAAAAGTATAGCAAATGCACACTCTGCTACAGCAGAACACTTAAATGTATGTGTAATTGTACAGATACCTGATTAAATCCTCAAACACTTCTTGCTGAAGCAGGACTTGAAATGCCACTGCATTACCAATTGCCATTGCCAGGCCAGGTCCCTGTACGCCCCTGTGGCATTTTTGGCATGATTTAGGAGATCAGGCAGGAGCTCAGTACCCAGCTCAGTCTGCAAGTCACAGCTGGGCTCCCAAGTCGTTTGGGTGCTTCTGAGCGGTTATCCTGAGGGAAGGATGGAATGACAGAAACAACGGGAGAGAGAAAGGGAGGCAGGCAGGAGGCTCCTGCTCACTCTTCTTTGCCCCCAGACCCCAGGCTGGGGCCACTGCTGAGGCAAAGAGGAGGCCGAATGGAGCAGCAGCTAAAGCTGGAGAAAGGCTGCACGGTGACCTGTCCCCAAACCAGCAGTAGCTTCCTCAATCCCTCCCATCCTAAGAGCAGCACAGCCACCCTCATGCCTCTCCCTCCTCACCCAGCTCTGATTTTGCTCTCCACAGCAGCCGTGCCCGATGCCCACCCAGCAGTGCTGCTCGATGCAATTCCACTCTGCACCTCCCATTGGGAAGCCTTGGACAAGCTCCACTTTTCAACATTACAGAAATGCAAAATGCTACAACTATCCCAGGTAAAATGTGTCTTCTCCCGAAGCACCCAAAGAAGTCAGCAAGAGGCAGGCTCCTGCACGTGCTACCTGTGTGGAGGAACAGACTGCAAGACGTGAGGATCACTCCGGCACTGCATTAAGCAACATAACTAACATCTGCTTGTTGTTCTCTTAGCAACTCTCCTGGGGAAAAGCGAGAGTATGGAGGGTTTGATCGTGGATAATGATCATCTAGGATTATTTATCACATGAGCTGGAAAGCTTCTTCCATTTATTCCTGCATCAAATTTGGAACTGCTGGCTGAACTGAAAGGTATCATTTGGAATTAAAATAGGGCCCATCACAGAGAGACAGCTGGTGGTGGGGAATACAGAAAGTTTGTAGGCAAACTACTGCAACAACTCTCTCTTTAAAGCCAGTTCTTTGTTCCTAACATTGCTGGGTTTTCCTACCTGGGTTCTGGTGTCTTCCATTACACCTGGCAGCAGTAACGCTTGAACACTTGCAAGACTAAGCTGCATAAAATAAGACTCACAATATGAAACAGGGGCACTCAGTCCTGGGAAGGTAACTGAACAGCTTCTGTCCAAGGATTTGAAGAAAATTCACTCCCCTTTTTGTCAGTGCTTTACATCTTTTGCCTTCCCCCCTGCTCCTCTTGCAGCCTGTGCTCCTCTGAGCGGTCATTTAGGAAGCTGAGGAGCTTCCACATCTGGTGGGAGAGGATTGATGCTTCTGTGCACTGCGGGGACGGGGAGCTCGGCAGTTACACCAGCCCCCAAAGCTGCAGTGGAGGGGATGCTCCTACATCTTTATTTAACTTGAGCTGCCTATAAATTAATCAACTTTCCGAAGGTCTTCCTCCATGTTCTCTTTGTCCTTAGCAGGCAATCAATCTATGGCTGCCTCGCCTTCAGCCTGAGATGTCTAATTTTCAGACAGCTAGGTTTCAACAGATGAACATTACACAACACATGTACTTACTTCTAAGAGTGAAACTGTGCTTTAATTACAGGAAACATCATATTTCAGTGATAAAATTGTCTCTCAGAGTGGGAAGCACACCGAGGTGCATTTGGAGCCAAGGGATGCAGGAGAAATGGTGTCAGCAGACCCAGAAAAGAAGAATAAGGCAGTGATGAGCCAATCAATAAGCCAGTAATTAGGGCTGCTTGGCAGGTTGGGGGGTGTTTTGTTTTTGGCATTTTGCTTGTGTTTTTTTTTTCCCCCTTGGTTTTGAAAGAAGTTTGCTTATCTAAGTTTTATAACGACTTAAATGAATCCCAGCTCTGTTCAAATCAATGAAAGCCTTTGTGAGACAGCTGTAATTTTATGTGCATGTGTTTCGGTAAATTAAAGGGTTTAGCCTTAAGGATTCACTTTAGTGTAATCTACTAAAAAGATAAGTAGAGCCAGATGTAGTGCCTTATAAACTGCTGGACAGTTGGAACTGGAGCGACAGCACTGAAAGCAGCTTTACAGTTTTCCTCATAGGAAGCAGATTTCCTGACTCAAAAAAAGCAATATTTTACATAAATAGTTGTAAATATTTTGTATTTACAATGCAAAGAAAGAAGGATGCAAACGGGCAAAAAAAAATTAGCCTAGGCAATTGGTAATGGATTTCTCTTGTTCTGTTTGTGCACATCCATGGAGAAAGGCAATCTGTAGTTTAAACCATTTAACTAAATTAAATTCTAGTTAGCATCTGGGAGCCCGTCAATAAGAGTCTATATTTCTGAAGAGCCACAGACTGGTGGCAGTAATAGACACATAAAGATTTTAATAGGTAAATAAATTTGTTGTTGCATTTCTCTTGCTACCAGAACACAGTTTAGCAGAGTAATTAGTAGTTAGATATCTGACTGTAATGAAGAAGATTCTCTGATCATTAAAAATTCTCAAGAAAGAACATTCATCAGTAACGTTTATTTATTCTGAGGCACATTCACTCAACACCAGAAAAAGTTGTAACCTGGCCCCTCACTCCACGTAAATCTTTAATAACAGATTTTCATCACCATTAGAAAGCGATTTGCAGGGTCACCATCAGTTTGTGATCATTTCCCATGTCTGCAGCAAATTGAAAAGAAAAAAAAGGGGAGGGGGGGAATCAATGCAGTTTGGCTATAAATCCACAAAAGCTGGGTTGTCTCAGAATGTCTTTATCTGTTAGTCCCAACTTCTTGTTTGTAAATCTCCTGACTCATATAAATTCCCGTGAGGGCTGTGTGTAGAGTCATTGAGTATAATAAATCCTAAGAGATAAGCATTTGCCCCAGTCTAAACAGACTTTTTATCTTCAGGTTTTTATGTTCAAGTAACTCCAAGCTTGACCGCCTTGTTGTTAGCACCATTTCACGGGCTGAACACACACACACACACAGGGCTGAGCCCAAGAAGGTGCTGAACATAGGGGCCGAAGGCTTGTATGCGGCTGCTCATCTTTGCCGGATTAGGTGAATCTGGATCCAAAGCTGGAGGCAAGCCAGCAGGCTGGAAATTGAAACCAGATCTCGACATCTAGTGCCTTAGTCATGTAAACCCATTTTCTTCTGCAATGCAGTTTGCCACTTCTGGACAGTTTGGGGACCAAATTCCCCTTGAAGTCACCCAAAGCTAAACATGAACACAGACTGGTAACAGTGCAACTGCATTTTGGAAACTACCAAGCAAAATAAACCTGATGGAGCAGCACATTTCATTTTCAATGGCTGTACCTCAAGCTTTCCCATCACTATTATGTCACTAACTTCCAAAGTGCAAACTCTCCAAACCCCACACAAAATCTGCTAAAATACAAGGCCAATGTCTTTCTGACTCTAAATCATCACCAGTAACAAAGATGTTTCACGCAGCAGGAGGACAGATTGCAAAGTCACTGAAAAGACAGAGCAAGAGCTCATTCCTACCCCACAGAGTATCCAGAATAGGAGAGCAGGTGATGGGCACAGACTGGAGAGGACAGGGAAATAATGAACCAAATAACAGCACTGAATCCAGGGGATGGACAGCCCACAAGAGTTTAATTTTTGTCAGTAAAGCAAGCAGTTATAATTTGGAACACCCTGGAAAGAAGACATTCCCATTGAAAAAAAATCCTTTTCTGCTCATACCAGATGGTGAGAACTACAGGATTTCACTTTTTTGGCTGTCAGGGAACAGAGCTAATGGAATGTTACTTGTTTCATATCGACAACAGAGAAGTTCAAGGCTAACTCGAAGAACAGGGACTAAACAGAGGCTGTGCTCAACTGCAGCTCTGGATGTACCACGACATGCATTCTTCCCAAACAGACTGACATCTGGCAAACACCTGAATGGAAAAAGTACCAGCAGTTATAAATTTGCTGAAATGCTCATCTCATCCTCTTTTTTTTTTTTTTTTTTCCCCCGGAATCGGCAATAAGATTACATCTTCTTTATTGCCCTCATTGATTTGTTCCCCAGAAGCAAATGACAGCATTTCTGAGAAATAAGTAACCAAATAAAATAAAGCTGAGAGGCAATCTGCATGTAAATCAGCATTAGTCATTGACATTTGAGACTTGACAATAAGCCATCCCAGTCCCAGCTGTCCCCACAAAAGCTGATCTCCTTTGTAAGACAGAGAACACTGTGAGCAAGTGGAACCAAGGATGAATATAGATAAGATACAAACCCTCTTCACTTGAAGTTTTTCCTAAAGCCTCCTTTGTTTCTGAGCACTCAGGAATACTTCTACCTCCAGCTGCTATTGATGTCAGTTTTGTCTTTGGCACTTTCCTCCGAAGGAAAACAGCTCCCTACAAGTCTCACTGAAATTGTTTAAAACATATTTGCTTGCATTTGCAGTGGCAGCCCCGAGCGTTGCTTAAACAGTGGAGTATGTTCATTGCTCCATTCTCTGCACTATGCTCTACCTGAGGTAAAAGCTATTAGGTGAAACAACACCTTCTTACTTCTTTTGTGAATGATTTCTTTTACTCTCAATATTCTAGTGTTTTTCAGAAAACACTTCATTGAGTAAAAATCAAGAGAGATTTGGGTTTACAGCACAAATGTTCCCAGAGAGTAAGCATGAGTCTGAACAGCACTAGAGCCACTGTATTTGGCCAAGCCAAATTGCTTTCTTCTAGCTGTCACCTGTATTTCTGCTGAAGACTCAGTTTCAGGTATGATCCTGTGTTGCTCTGACCTTTCTCATCTATGCTAGTGGTAGGAACCGCAGTGCCTCATAAAGCAGATGGCTGTTTGTGCAGGGAGGGAAACTTTTTTTCGGCACGCTCTATGGCAATTACCCAAAGCCAGGGCAGGATTTCTATTGCTACCAAAGCCCTAAAAACTGCACTTGGTTACAGTCCCAAAAGGCAGTTGGAGATGCTGCACAGCATGAGAACGAAACCTTTCCCAACGTTTCCCTTCATCTATTACACAACAGAGAACATCATGTATCTGTAACTCCCCGAAGTAGTTCACTCAAGTGTGCCAGCAATTAAACATCGCTAAACATGCCTAAGCACAGCTTATAATTCCCCTTTTAAGGGGGATATTACTCGTCTTCAGGAGATATGGCTCTGAGCCCACTCTGACTATTGATGACGTACTTAGCAGAGGAGCTACCCTGGTTTCATCTGGAATCTTTCCCTTTCAGTGATGGTGAAACTGGAGCTCTTGTGTTGACCTTCCAGTTAAAGAAGGGGTGGAAGTGCTGGCACAGGACTCTAACTGACGTGGGCATGGGCAGCTGCTAGGGGTTGATTCTTTTTACTTGGGTTTCAGGTTTTATTCCTTTCTGCTGAAACTGCAGAAAACCAAGAAAGAAAATCCCTGCTATTCTTTCCCTTCTTTCTAATCATGGATAGAACACCTCCGAAGTCCCAAAGCCCTAATTATGTGCGTAAGTTTCAGCATAATGTAGGCTTGGTGTTGCTAAACAGAGCAATGAGGTTATGGAAGAATGAAAACATTGATTTTCTTCGACAGAGACAAGGAGGGCTCAGCCTTGGGTTCTTGCAGAAGTGGTATCAGCATAACCAAATCTAATTATCTTTGCTCATTGTGGTCAAACCTAAATACAAATTGAGAAACAGTCTGATCAACAACCACGACGATGACCAGAGGCTTAGAAACACTGGTCCATGCCAATCTTCCCTGCACTTCCACAGTCATTTACACACAGACAACAAAGTCCAAAAGGCTGGAAAAAATTGAACCTTACAGAAAGTTCATGAAAGGTG
This sequence comes from Anas platyrhynchos, assembly GCF_047663525.1. NCBI lineage: Eukaryota > Metazoa > Chordata > Aves > Anseriformes > Anatidae > Anas > Anas platyrhynchos. The sequence continues at coordinate 13,387,358 of NC_092601.1, read as the reverse complement.
TGATGAAAGGTCTTCACATCTGATGTGAAGAAAACTGCTGGAAGCTGGTGCATCAGTCCTCACCTGGAAGAGCTTGTGCTGTCCTCTACAAGGGGACTATTCGGGACACAAATGAAAGCCACACTCTGAATGTTTTTCACATTATCAGATGGTAACTGGAAACTTTTACTGTGATGCCCTAGCCTATGCATGCGTTCCCTCCTATGCTGGAGTTTATTTATTTATTTATTTATTTTTTAAAAAAAAGACTTCTCCTCCCCATCCCACTTCTTTTCCAAAATCCCGCTGGCACTGTATGCTCTATAATGCTTTCTCTGGCAAACTTCTATATCAAAAAGTCAGTTACTGCAGTACACGGAGCATTAATGCTTCAACATGCCAAGAAAATGTTAGAACAGGACTGAGACTACCCTGAAAAAATGTGCTATTCTTCCTGTTTTTTCTGCAATTCTAGCTATACTGTCATAGTACATCAGCTCATCAGCCCCAGCACACACGAAGAGAAGCCCAAGGAAGAAACGTGTTTTCTCAAGTGATGAGAGACAGAAATGATGTCCTCACAGTGGGCAAGGAAGATTGCTCCAGTTACCAAGCAAGCAGCAAACCTGCTCGACCAGCACAGGTGTGCGTCAGGGAGGATCGTGGACTCCTTCCCTGCCCACGTATTTGGGGGCCCTTTGAAGAAAAGCAAGGTTTGGGCATTGCACCTCGGATCTGCCCAGCCAGCAGCCAGGATGAGCCTGGGACAGCTTTGCCGTGTAGCCCCCTGCCAAAACCAACAACCACGTGAACCTGCCAGGGACACGTGCTTATTCTACCTCCCATCTTCTAGCTTTCAGGACAAAAACTCCATGATCTGTACATGCTCACTGCCTACCTATAGTGCTTGTCAGCCAACCTATATTGCTTGTCAAGGAGTGTTCAGATTTTAAACTTCGGAAGAACACTTCTGTCAGCCTTTCACAATGCCTCGCTCCTTCCTTCTGAGCTTTACTCATGAGCAGTTCCCACCAGTCACCACTTTTTTAGAGAGGTTTTTACAACACAGCATTGTTAATTTTAGCACCTAGGTGTTATGCTGCTATGTCTGTGCTGCTGGAAAAATAGAGAAAAACAGATGAAAAACTATCTCCTCCTAAGGAAGCTTTTTCTGGGCTCTTTGGCTATCAGCTTTCTCTCTGGCTCCTGCGTGAAACAAGCCAAGCAGATAACGTTACACTTTACCAGTCGCACAGACCGCCAGCAATCAGCACGCGATACATGCTGTGGTGGAAATTGTTTCACCTGTATCCCACAGAATGCCCACGGATGAGAGACTGCTGGAAACAGGGAGCCCATAATCCTTGACTTCATTTTGCACCACTCTGACAGATGTTCATTACCAGTCGTAAATCCTTGACATTGTCTTCGGGAACCCTAAGGGAATCTTTTAACAAAGTCTTGCTGGTGTTAGCAACTGATAAATCGCCATATGTTGGAATAATTCCCTCTCCGCTTCATTTCCTCCTGGGACATTTCTAAAAGCAGCTGTACCTGGCTTACTGGGGCCGTGCAATTACCCGATAATTATTGCACTAGTGGTCCTCCAACTTGCAGCCACTCCTCTAGCCTCTGCTGTAACATCTCCAGTAGCAAGATCCGGGGCAAGTCAGCTCAGCCTGCTGCTTTATTCTGCAGGGATAACTTTGTGATGCTGAGGGGCTGAAATGCAGTCAGCGAGATGGCCTGGATCTGGGATAAAAACAAAATCTGGGATGCTCCTTGCACGTGAGCCTTCGGCTAAGAAGCCACCACAAAGGACCACCGTAAGGACAAGCGTCCTTTACAACCCCTGGCCCAGATGGAGGCTGAGAAACGCACCTCACTAGTGACATCATACCTGAGGACCGCCACACTGCCAAAGAGAAGAGGCTCCCTTGAGGCCCAGATCTCCTCGCCTTGCTTTGCTTCTTCTTTTCCTTCTGTTTTTAACACGTAACAAGCACAGCACAACTGACTGCCTGATTTGATGCAAAGGAATGCAAAAATCATGCTCAAAATGAACTTCACTCCTGTTTATGGTCATTTGTATTACTTGTAAGCGGCTTGATTCTTTGTCTTCTTTTTACAAATCCGAGACAAAAGCCTCTCATTTCAGCACCTTGTTCAGTTGTCTTTTGAGCCATCTGGGTGTTGCATCTTGCAGGGTCCTAATTTAGCCATCCTTTCTTCTCACTGCACTAAGCAGCTAACACGAGAATGACATCAGCACCAATTTCTGGTGCTAAACAGAAAAGCAGTAAGAACAAAACATAACTCGTGCTGAATCATTTCAAAGTGCTCCTGGCTCTCCCTTTACCCATTTATACGCATGAAACCCCGCTCCTCACTTCTGAACCACTGCAGGACTTTGTACATGGGAAATCAAAAGGACAGAGAGCTGCAGCTGTCAAATGCAAACTGTACTGATAGCCAGCTATAAGCTCTCTGAATCAAACAGAAGCTTCCCAGCTTCTATCCTTAGTTTGGATTGCTTATATCCACAACTTTCACTTCCCCTGATGCTGCTGACATCAGTATAATTTTGCCTTTTCAGGCATTATCTGGATGCCTTCAAGTCCAGCCAATGAACCTTGCGGCTTCAGAGGAGAACCTTTGTGTGAGGAAACCAACCAAAGTGTTAGGATGGGGGGAAATGAGTTAATTCTGTTGTTTACTCTTTCTCCCGAGCGAGCACCTGGTACCAAACAAACATCTCCCATCTGCCTCGGGAAGCTGTTCTCCTTTGTCTAGCTGAGGCATCAGCTCGGGCGGTAGCACAGTCACTCCTTTTGCCTTAATGAGCAAAAAATGAAGAGGGGAAAAAAAAAAGAAACTGGCTTCTGGATGGAAGGTGAGTCAGAAAAAGGACATGCAGAAGGGTGAATGCAACACAGCCCCCGCAGCAGCTCTCCAGTGCCAAACCCCAGGAGGAGCAAAACAGCTGCAAGCAAAGCCAAGCAGCGAGCCAGGTTTTGATGAAGCGTCTGTTGGAGATTTTTTCTTTTTAAATTCATTTCAGAACTTGTCATCTAGGTTATGAAGCTGAAACTGAAGGGAACCTTTTTTTTTCTTTTTTTCTTTTTTTTTTTCTTTTTTTAATGCTAACACCTGCTCTTGCTAGCAAACACCTGTACTACCCAGAGATTTCTGCTTACCTGAGAGGCTGCTGCGACCAGAAGAGCAAATAGTTTGGTGGATATGTAGTAGGAATTGATGTTTCACTTTGGAAAGTAAAGACCAGTATGATATCTTAGAAACATTGAGCCTTTGTCTATTCACACTTGTCCTTGTTGGTTAGTTGGTTAGTTAGTTGGGTTTGGTTTGGTTGTTTTATTTCTGCCTCTGGCTGATCAGGCCAGCTTCACTGTGCTCTGATTATCATTTCTCTAAACGCGAGGCAAGAAAATTTTGCCACAACTTCCAACATTTGCTCCTACTTCCCTTGATGGATCTCCAACTGCGATCCACACCTTTACTTCCAACACTGTGCTGATCTCATCACCCTTCCCCTGCCAGTTTTCTCCTGCTTCTGCAACCCTCCAGGGCTTGGTGCTCGCCTGTTAGCAGAAAGAAAAGGTACCAGATGGACCAGAGAGTTGGAGACAGACACGCTGTGAATACGTAGCCATCCTCAGCCCCAGCATGGTCCCATGGCACTCACTGGGGGTACGCCTGTGGTTACTGGCAGCTTGGCTGCTTGCGCTGTGGGGAGGTGGGCAGCAGACCCGCGGGATGCACAGTGACCAGGGCAGGGGTTTGGAAAAGCCCAGCAGGGACAGATGGAGGTGACAGCCTAGCTACCCGTCGTCCTCAGGGCTTTGCAATGTCATTTAACAGCGGGAGACGGGCAACAAGAACAGAAGGTTTTGCTTCCTTTTAACTCAGTTTTAAATTCCAGAATTTTTGAATTACCGTGAGTATGAGAAGACATTGACCTGTGTGAATCCAAGCCCCTTTCTGCAAGGAAACTGCCAGGGAAGCTGCCACAGAGCAGTCAGAGCCTTTCTGCAGTGCATGGGAGAAAGGTTGTGATCCTGCCCTGCAGCCCAGCAGCCTCCAGAGCCATCCCTGCCTTAGGACACAGCTGTCCAGGTTGTCTCTGCTTATCAACACAGTAACACAGGCACCCGCCCTGCCATTGCTTTTGTTTTACTGCTTTGCTTTTCCTTACTTTATTAGCTGTACAATAGGCACCAATTCTCACCGCACTGTTCCAACCAGACCCCTTTATAGGACCTGATTTTGGTCAGCTTCAAGTGTGAGGCTGGCTGCCTTCCTCTGAAGGCTGCCTTGTGAAGTGCTGACATAGAGGAGAAGAGCTCTAACTGCACGTGAGCTCCTCGTCTCACAAACCAGGTAAGTCCAAGGAGAGAGTGCCTCTAAAATACTCACACTCCAAAAATAGCAACAACAACAAAATTAACTAGACCAAATTTGCCTTTTTTTCCTAAGAGCTTCCCTTTTGTTATTATTGTATAGCTCAACCTGACATGTGAGTGCTGGGTATTACACAGCGTACTGCTGGATTTCTTCTGAATCCTTCCAAAATACAGTTTGCAAGATGAGGTCAGAAAATCCACTGATCAATTTGCAGTTTGGAAAACTTTCCACATATTAATGGGGAGCTAGTTCAGCCTTTTCGGTTTGGTTTGCAACATTTCTGTAAGAGGCTTTAATGCAGACAATACCCATTACTGCAGCCCGCTGATATATACCCAGAAAGTGAAGCAGATTATATTGAATAAGCCTGAACATGAATATCAGAGGTTAGTTAGAGCACTTCTTGGCAATAATTCAGATACAGGGAAAAAAATGCTGCTAATATCCACTGGACATAAATTACCAGTTTAAAACTAGCACCAGTTCATAGATTTAAATGGATTTTTAATGGACTCCAGCCTCACGATTAAAGCAATAAGAGGATATGATTCCTCTATCCCCAGTGGCATCGTAAGGGCTTCACTGACATGTGCCTTCGTGATTTATGGTTGACTGCCTTAATCAGAGCTCCAAGCACTGTGGGAAAATGCCCAGGCAGCAAGACGGATCATGCAGAAGTGCATGCTAATTTGGCTTTCTGAGCAGCATTCACAGTTCTCAGCCTGCTTGTGCTCAGCCTGACCCCACTCCAGAGTCTTCAGCAAGGTCACTGGGGGCTTTTGCAGGTTGCAGTGAAGTCAAATGATTTTCCTGTCCATTGCTGCCATGCACTAATTTTATCACTGCAATTTCTGTGATCTTGTAAGCTGCCTTTACTTTAGTTTTTATTTGTTCTATTTCATTGCTCTATCTAGGAGAACACAGTATTATGACTTTCGGCAATTTTACAATGAACAAATATTCAACGTGCAAAATCATAAAGGGAAAGAGGCCACATCTCAGTCTCCGCGGTGTGATGCAGCCATTCAGACCGTGTGGAGTGGAGGCGAGTGTAACCGTAGCAGCCCTGCTGCTACCGCACAGACCAAAACAACAGCACAGAAGGTCTCACACGTTTCTGCACGCGTTGCTTTGCCTGCTCTGTGCAGTAAGTTTCTTAGATTTTTTGAATTGGGGTTGAAAGAGAAAACAATTATTAGCAAGGACCTCAATTATAAGTCTGGGTTACTGAGAGACAGTAAATCTCAGAATGGCAAAGGCTGTGGATTTTGACCCAGTCCTACAAAACACACGGAGAATATGAGTAAAACGTGTGTGGAAAGAGGACTTGTTCCTTTATTTTCCACTTGCCTTGAAATGGTTAAATGGAAACACGGGAAAACCCAGTGTGTCTACTGCAAATGTAGCTTCCCAGGAGTTTACCCTTGCTTTTGGTGTTATAAGCATTATAAGCATAGTCATTTTGAAGCACTGTAACTTCTTTCAAAAATCAAAATGATTCCCACAGTGAATCTTCCCCCCCATTCTGTTTTCTTCCCAGAGGCAGTATGTCTTATCGTGGGTTTGTCCCTCATGGATAAGTTAAACTGTATCTTAGATGTCACATTCTGTCACACTTATCTGTGATTTCATGCATGTAGCAAGACTGGATTTTTGCTCACAAGCTTTGCTAATACCCCAATATTTTTAGGTTGTGACTTGGGTAACTGTTCTGTAAGTTGCTTCTACATAACCACAAAATGAGGCAGACAGTATGGGAGATGTCTCATTAATGCACCTTAAATTATGCTATTATCACAGTGCAAATTAGCCTGGACAAACCAGGAGTGTTACCATTTTAACTTAGATTGAGATTTCTAAATGAAAAGCAATTACGTCAAAATAAAGTCTATAGTTGATTTCAAAAGGTTTAGGAACAGGAAGAAAGAACTGATGAGGGTGAAGCAGCTCCAGTTTCATTAGAAATCTCTGGCCTGGCTGTGCCACTGCAGGGTACTTTCTTTCCTTCCACGTGATTACATACTGGGACTAGGGAGTCCCAAGCCATGATTCTTACCCATATATATATATATATATACATACAAATATAAAAATATATTCTTACCTATTTAGAGACATATATAGGTATGTGTATATATATGTGTGTGTGTGTGTGTGTGTATGTATATACATATAGGTAAGAATATATTTGTGTATTTTAAAGTAGGCCAGTCTCTGAGATGCTACCAACCACCCTAGATTCTGGTCTCAGTCTGAACAGAAACTCTAGTTAGTCCAAAGAAGTCTTGACCAAAACCACTCTGTTCAGTGCTTTGCTAACAAACCATGTAGATTCAGTGTAAAATTGTATAAACTTACTCCAAAGGTGCAAAATCCTAGATTTGTACAAAAACCAGAACAGTCACACTACTCAGGAACAGCAAAACAGGTCACAAAATGCTGTTATCCTTCTCTAGAGCCTCAGTTTTAGCAAGCTGCAGCTCCGAGCTACCTGCCAGCAGAAACCTGAGCAGATACAGGTACTAGTGCAAAATGAAGCGCTAAGTTGTTTGCTGTGGTTTAATCCAGAGAATACCTCCAAAAGCACAAGCCCTGACAAAATAACGTATCTCCGCTCTTTTCCAGGCTTTATTTCTGTTGTGAAGGCTATGTTATTGTGTGTGCTGCTTAGCAGATTTACATAACACTTCTCTTTTTTAGCTAAAAAGTTGTAGACTGGCACCTAACAGAGCCCTGATTTTACAATCCCTCCAAGGCTCCTTTAGGCTGCCCAGGCAGCTAAGGGATTTTCTTGTAACCAGTAAGCCTGGTATCCTTATCTCCCCCCAGGGATATAATTTTAAATTTAGTTTGCCTTTATCTCAGACAGGAAGAAATACTCCACAAACAATATCTGGACTGGAACACAAATGCCTGGTATTTGTGGTAAACGGCTCCTCCTGGCAGGGGGTGTCCTGAGAGAGCGGGCTGCTCCCTTATCCCCAATCCCAGTGAGGAAAATGCAAATCAAAACATCGTGACCTCCCAAAGGCTCCCATCAGTTAACTAGCAGGAATGCTAAGTATACCAAGAGTTTAGTTACATGCTTCCTTTGGTAGGGCAGTATTGTCGATATCGCTCCTGCACATGGACAGGTACAAGAGTAAAAGCTGGGCCCACGGCAGAGATGGGCAAGCAGCCTAAACCTGAATGAGGCTTTCTGCAACCCCATCCATAGCGTCTCTAAGCTAATAGCATGGATATGTCATCCTGGATTTCTCTCGCAATGTGAAAATAGATGAGAAATATGAGAAAAACCACCCACTTTGTTTTAGCTAATGGTAGTATCATTTATGAGCAAGCTAGAAGGCTTGGATGGAAAGACTGATTGACAAGGAGCTGATCATCCTCACTTTATCACTACAAGAGAGCACATGAGTTAATATTTCAGGCATGATCTGAGGTGGCAGCGGGTAGGCGAGGTGCTGGAAATGACACTAATGCTATTCTGACAGGCTGTGACTTTCTAAGTGCATAACTGAAGGGTTAGGCTAAGCCACAACGTTAGATTCGACAGTAATGGCACTGCTATAGAGTGAAACAAGAGAAGTTTGGAACGAGTTGGCTAAAACTCTTCCCCTTTTCATAGGCACTTAACCTAATACATCTGAAATCCTCTAGCAGGTTCACATGTCACAGGAAGAGAAGGATGAGAAATGAGGATTTCAGATCTTACTGACCAATGGGTCTGTCTAGGAAATATGCTAAAAATAATAATAATTTTAACCGCAGCAATAAATAACCTCTGCTTGGAATCATCCAACAAAAGAAAGAAAGCCTAACATTCTTTTAAAAGTTCAGCACTACACAGACAAGGGATTCTAAAAATGCTCTGACAGATCCCAGCCATGTTTTATCCTTTCTCAGAGACATTCCAATTTTTTTTTTTTTTCAGGTTCAAGGGTAATTATACTCAAATCCAACAAAGAACACTTACAGCACCTAAAAATCTGGCCCAGTGCTTCCTCTAACTACCAGGGCTAGAGAAAACAGCCTGAAACATTGAGCTGAAAGCTCTTCTTTTGACTTCGGTGGTGAATAATTCATTCTAGCACTAAATCTGAACTTAAAATCCATCAGAAAGGACTACAAAAAGACAGATCCACGTGGCCAAACAGTTTCTCAGCCCTGCTGAAGACTGCAAGCCTCTTTACTCGCATCTGATTCCTAAGTGCTCGTTCTTTGTGTGTGAATCACTGTGGAGCGGGACAGCTGGTCCCACCTGGTATTTTCCCACTACGAAAACATGATGCCCCACATTTCCTCATTCTAAACAGCACAACAGCCAAAAACCAGGCTGAAGTGTAACAGAAAACATCAACCGCTAACGCCTCCTCCTTACTTCAGAGTCTCCGCAGTGCCCACTTTGTCAGTTATGCCTCCTGTACTGCTGCTGGGAGCCAAGGGGTCTCAGACAGACAGACAAAATTACCAATTTGAGAATGTTTTCCTCCCTTTTCATAGGCTTGCATGATGTGTTAACCAGCCCCGGGCAGGTTAGATCAGAGCATCATCAGCATGTGTATCCCCACATGCAACAATGAACCCCTTTTTGGGACCAGGCAAGTGAAAATGGTGTCTGGTTCTGACAGTGAAATCAAATGCAATATGTTGAGGAAGAGGAGTACTTCAGAAGCAGCAAAAGCATGAATCAATTTGCTATCTTTGAGTACTACAAAACAGGAGTAGTAAATTGAAGCCACCACTGTCACAGCATGGTTTCACTTGTCATACAGCAGGACCTGAGGCAAAAGCCAGAGGAGCACCCAAAGACGAGCTCAGAGAAACACAATAGGACCATAATTTTAAATAAGGATAATTCAGAGTAACATAATAGGACTCTGTTTCAGAAAACCAGGGCTTTGTGAGTACGAAGCATTTTGCCACCCAGTAAAACTGCCTGGAGGGAGTTTCTGAAAGGCCCTGGCTCGAGGTGCTGAGTACAGCCTTCCTGGCTGACCAGGCTGCAGTCCAACTCCGATTCTGTTGCAAATGGCACAATATTTCATTCCTCTTCTGACTCAAATATATTCATGGAGATGAAAAGTAAATTAATAGTCAGAAACATTTTCCCACTGTTTTAGTGAAATTGCACTTGTGAGGAATCTCATTTTTCCGACTCTCTGGCATCAGACTTGCTCCCCAAGCGGCTGCTGTGGGTCTGATCCCACACGGCTTCGTGAATTTACGAGGCAGAAGTCAAACAAAGAATGGGGGGTTCCCAGATTCTTCCACAGTCTCTCAGGCATTGAAGGCAAATCAGCTGATCTTTGAGAGCTTTAGTTCACCATCAGTGAAATGGAGCTACTACTCATCTGCCTATTTTTACCACATAAATAAAATAAAAATACAAGTATAATGATGTATTACAATATAAGATAACATACTATACTATAAAATATAGTACTGTATGCATATTTTACTGCATAAGTTCACTTTTGTAAGACAAACTGCAGCCTACTATCCATTTATTCTGTTACTCAAAAACCACAGAGACACTAATTAGATATTTAGATCCTGGCATAATAGCAATAACAACAGCTCTAAATTTATTACCAAAATCACAAGAAACCTGAATAGTCCCTAAGTATTCCAGCAGAGCCTAATAAATAACTATGAGAGCAGCAGGGGCAGTAATTAAAATATGAAAATGTAACATGAATATCAAAAGCCAATTGCAATGCAAACTCTTCAAATGTGGTGCACAGAAGCATCCTACAAGGGTCCGGGAGATTGGCAAAGCGGATTAGTAAATACAGGCAACTGCACTGCCATGACCAGAGCATTTCATCTGCTGTGGAAATGCAAAGCCATCTGGAGTGACAAGCTGGAGAGAGCAAAGGTCCTCCAGGCCTCTGCCAAGTTTCTACAAAGTGCAATGAAAATGATGAAGCAGAATATGAATCGCTTAAAAGTAAAACTATATTAAGAAGTGAATAAGCATCCACTCATCCACTCAGATTTAAATCGAGGGGATGAGACTAATATAGTTAATGATTAAGAATGGGATTTTCTCTCCCAAGTACAACCTGAAGGACAGAAGAACACAAAGCCAGGCTACTCCCTACCCCATCCTCGGCTGTTTACTGAGGCAAGCTCCAACTCACATCAGTGAGTTTCAAAATGTAAAGGGTGGAATTTTCAAAAGCATTGAAATGTTTTAGCAGCCAGCACCCTTTGGACTTTTCATGTAAATTAGGCCATGCCTCATTTCAGACAATTAATGGACGTTATTATTCCAGAATAAATCCATGAAGAAATCAAATCCCTTTTATTTCAGACATATGACTTTGTTTCGTGAGGACACTGAATGAATGAATAAATGTCTTTTGCTGCGTAACAGCACAGCTAAAATGTTGGGGTAGCAGGGAAATGACTTATTTCCTGATGCAAGTCAAACAGATGAGGCTGAAATTCCTCAGGCACTCTACACCACTTCATGCAAATGCCCTCAAAACCATCACCAGGACTTTTGAGCTTCACTTGTGTCAGTCCTAACCACCAAGCTACCACTGCAGACAGGACTACCAAAACGTTCAGCAATAAATTGCTGCATTGCACAACATGTAAATCACTTTTTTGGACTCAAAGGACAACAGCTGGGGGAGACACAAGAGATGCTGGTAGCCAACCACCCCAACACCATGCCTAGGAAAGCAGAGGCAGCCTTTTGGCTTTGCTCAGATTCTGAGAGCTCAAGGCACCATCTCTGCAGCACTGGGCACCAGGAATTTGGTGTGCCTCGGGAAGAAAGAGCTCAGACAGCTGCATTGCAGGGAAGAGCATTCGTCCTATCTGAGTCCAGATGCAACTCCTACACAGCCACGCTCTATTGATGCTCCTGGGAAGAGTTTGCAGCAACAAGACTTTCATCACATCAAAGCTGCAGATCCTCTTTCTCAAACGAAGGCGTAAGAGAAAGGCTGTATCCAGAAAACAAACTGCAAAGAGAAATTATCATGGCTGCAGGCAGAGGCAAGAAGAGATTCATGCTGTTCCAAGCGAAACCTCGCAGCGCACGGAGGGATGGACAGCAACAGACTGCGGGCTCTCGCTGGGACTGCTCCCCCAGGCAAAGCCGGCCTGGGGAGGGTGGCATAATCTGTATTAAAAACAAGTAAATTGCAATAATCAGCAGGTCTGCAGCGCTGGAAGGAAAAGGCTTGGTGCACAGTAACAGCCCAGCCCTGGCTCACATGGGAACAGGCAGTGGGCACGCAGGGCAGCACACAGACAGTGTGAGACAGGCAGAGACAACACGCTGCTCTCTGCTCCGTGCCATTACCCAGGGGTTCGGCTGCTCCTCCCGGTAACCCTGACACGACGGGTGTTACAGAGGGAATGATGGCTCCAGAATTTAGCACACCGAATTCCTGAATTTGTTCTCAGTGTGCATCTAAAATGCATTCAGAGAAAAGAAACGTGGAAGGAGAAATGTTCAAAATAAGTATGTCCGATATATCCCTCATGCTTATAAGTGATGCAGCAGCCTAAGGCTCTGTCTGACAGCAGCAGCCTTTCTCTGTTCTCAGTATTTATGCTGGATCAGACAATGTCAGTGAGTTCAAAACAAAAGATTTTTAGTCCTTGAAAACTAGCACTATGTATTTACTATTGGCTATGATGACAATGTTAGTAATTCATTTTCTGGGAAATTCTTTTTTTGTTCTCGTTCCTTTGGCTTGAGATCCCTCAATATATCGGGGGCTGGTTTTCAGCTGTTTAAGCTCGTCAGAATATACTTGCGTTTGTGCTTCATTACTAAAATGTTGATGTGGAATTTTTAAAAGTGCTCCTCTGCACAGAAATTAAAATAGGCTTCTGACACAATCAAAGCACTTAATCCCCTGGGTATTTTATAAAAAGAAAAGTAATCAAAACTTAGTTTCCAAATATTGGGGGGAAATGACTTTGTAGCTGAAACAGTCTTTTTGCTGAAAATGTTCTGAGTGGCTCCAAACCTCTCATTTGTTCTCCAGCGCTTTCTTACACAGAATAGAGGACGAGCTCTTTCACCACTGTACCTTTTCAAAGTACATTGCCTTCTCTCCTGCTGGATTTTAACACAGTCTGTAAAACCATGGCCGTTCCCAACAGAGCACCACACAGCTCAGTAAAAAACTAGCTGAAGTGACTCTTCTGCCCACCGAATTCACCTCTTGGAGGAAAAAGATAAGCAACCTATCAACATTCATCAGAAAAGCTCTGCTGATGCATACGGGAGTCTCTTAAACATATTTCAGAATAAGTTTTGACATAAGAAAACCCAAAATGGGCTCCTAGAATAGAAATATTTCAACAGCTCTTCAAACTCAAGTTGAAGTTGGCCACAACACACAGCTATCGCCTTCTCTCCTGCTAAATCCCTGCTTCCAACCTAACCACAAATCACTGTCATCCAGAGCGGCGAGGAAAGCAAACAGCTCACTCCTCTGCTAGTAAGCTTCTGTTTCATTTATTTATATATTTACTTATTTATTTATACTAAAGTCATCCTGTCAGTTCTCTCGTCTTTTTGCCTGGCCCGTGTCACAAAGCCATCAAGCCCAGCTGGCAGGCACGGCCATGAAGATGAGGACCCTTAACAGAAACACTGGACATGCCATCCATCCCCTGCCTCTTGTGAGTTTACACAGAGGGCACCGGAATTCAGGCATGAAGCGCTGCTGAGGGTGAGTGCTCCCTTTTCTTTTCAGCATGAACTCAGCCATCAATAGGAATATAATGACAAACATTAGGTAGGTAAGAAGTTTCCAGTTACAAAGCATTTGAGATAATAACATGGCAGTAATGTTCTTTGATGAATAAACACTGTTGTCCTGCTTTCGTATGTGGGAAAAGCGAGCTGGGAGAGGGATTCATCTGATTTTTCTGAAAAATCCCACCTCCTAATCTGGTTTGCTATAGCCTTCCCTACGAACAGAGAAGCGAAGGGGAATGTTTTAGGGACCCTTTCTGTAGACCCTAAACTACATGATAAGCATATAGGGAGGCAGATAGCCTTATCTCTTCAAGAAGCCTCTTCTTAACAAATTGACTTTTTTGCTCATTTTGACCTTCCATCTCTCAATCACAGAAACTCTCTCTCAGGAACTGAAGTTACCTGGAACTGGGAGAAAATGCTCTCCATTCTTCAACTGTGCTGGAAGCTTTGCCCCTTTAAAATTCAAGCAAAGTACATTTTTTTTTTATCTAAATGATTTTTTATCTTCTTTCTATGGCTGGTACAGGCACGTCCATTTAAACCACCCTCCAAGTTCAACATCACTCCTCACTGTCCTGACAAGAAAGCTGCTGCAGCTGGAAGCTCACTCGTCAGGTCCCACATCCCAGGACGATGGGGTAATACTAAAAATTAGAAATTCTCTTCAGGAGAGATTTCAGACCTTTCCCCCTCCCCTCTTCCTACAGGGACTCTAAGAAATCTGTACTGCAAAACACCTTATCTAAGACTGTGTCAACTCAGCAGAATTGCATGAGACCACAGAACTTTTTTGCTGATTACTCTGTAAAAGCGTCACTTCTCCTCGGTTCCCAAAGGTAATTAGTCAACAGAAGAGTGGTTTTTAAATATATTTTTTTCTGCATGGCTGCCGAACCAGTTGCACTCTCTCTCTGCTTTGAAGTCTGTTCCTGGAGACTCGCAGGAGTACATTTTTAGAGCTCTTCCCTGAGCGGTGGCTGTTCACGCTCAGCGACTTGGGTAGCCTGATGAAAAACATCTACCTGCTCCACAGCAATTCCTTGAGAAGTTCTCATCCTCCTCTTAGTCAATATTCAGATCTTAAGCCGGTATAAAATTGGGCACTTGAGTGAACCACAGAGCTGCACGAATTTAAAAGCTGAAGATCTTACTCCCATTTTTCCATACATCATGACATATATAATTTCCTCTCAATTCACTGAATTAGTGGCTTTTTTTTTTAATCTCGCTTCTAACAGATTTAGCATTCTTCCCAGTGATGAACCCTTCCTCCAGGCTGAGAGATGCACAGAACTGAAGAAGGTGCTACACGGTCAGACAATAAGCAAAGTGATAGTACAGGTGTTTTGCAGATGCTATCAGAATACATCCCCTGCATCACCTTATGAAATAAGTTCATAACTGCAAAAACTCTATATTGCACATGTTAACCATAGCTAATTGTCTTTTTTTTTTTTCAGAATTTAACCTTTCATGAGAATCAATCTCAATGATATTTATAATTTCCTTTGAATAAGCCATTTTAAACCCATTCCAAACCTGCAAAGCCTGGAGATGCACAAAATACCTAAGACAAAACCAAGGCAGTTCTGGGCATCTAAATATCCCTACCACAAACATTACAGCAGAGCCTCACACTAATTAACGATGCAATATACATTAGTCAATGAACAGGAATCAGGAACAATTTATTTTACGCTGCTCTAAGTGCTAGAAACCAATTAAAATGATATCTGTGAAATATAGATCACATCAAAACAGCACGTGTCAAACAGAGGTCACATTTTAGCACTCGAATGCCTAGCTTCAAGGTCACAGGACACAAAGAATGCTTTTAATTAGCAATTAATCTTACAAAACTACAGTTTCTTGTTTAACAGCTGTGTTTGTGTACATTGATGCAGCTCGGCTTTGGAGATAAGTCATAAGCTATTAAAAAGAGGTAGGCAGGACTTTGTAGTGTTTCAGAATGGTCTCTCCAGATGGGAGACCAATTCATCTGCAGAAAGAAAAGAGCCAGCACTGGTACGTATTGTACATATGAGCCAGCTTGGTTTGGACACACAACGTGGAATTCTGTTTAACATTTCTCAAGTGAAAACACAAATCCCTAAAGGAGGGTTTTGAAAGAGCTGGCTGCTTTCTACTAATCAGTGCATTAACAAAAAGCAGTCACTCATAAAACTTTCGTGAGCTGCCTACAGCATTCCATACGCTGCTTTCAACACCCAGGAGATCTCTCAACAGCTTCTATCAGGTGTCTGTGCCATGCAGTATATAACGTAAATCATAAATCTTGTAAATGTTGGTTACAGCTATGCCCTACTGCAGGGAAATTGGAATGCATTTAAGAGGAATATTAAAGCTGTAGCCCTATGTGAATTCTTGGAATATAAAGAGTTTTTAGGGGTGCAATCATTTGGCATATGCGTGTTGATGCAAGCCACCTTTGGGAAGCATCTGCAGGGGAAATTCTCTTATACATCTTCATCGTGGATATATTCCCACAGAGCTGAGTGATGGTAATCTGCCTACACCACCGAGATTTGGTCCCTCTGCCAGAAGAGGCTCACGGAGCACTTCCCTCATCCCGCTGCACTTCCTCTGCAAGAAAGGAGCTTGCCCTGCCCGTCTCCAAAATGCAATATTGGAATTACCAATACTTTGCACTTTCACTTGTGTTTCTACTCAAAGTTGTAGCAAGTGCCTTAAGTGCCCCAAATAAACTCGTACCCTCTCTATAAACCCTGGTAACTATATAAACAGATGCTCCAGATGACTAAAAAATAAAAGAAAAGGAGGTAAAGGAAAAAAAAAAAAAAAAAAGCAGCAGACAGTGGTTCCCAGCTCCCTGCAGGACTCTGCTGCCCTTCCTTCCCTGGCTTCTATCGTTCCAGCCTCAAGGGAGACATGACAAAAGGCTTCAAGGTTAACTAGACAAAGAAAAGGAGAAGAAATAACGAGTTTAAATTGCAGCAAGAGAGATGTCAGTTAGGCAGCAAGAATATATTTCCAATAGTAATGCTAACGAATCCCTAAAATGGGTTCTTACAGAAACAAGACTCTGTCACTGGACGTTACCAAAACAGGCTGGAAACTCCCCGTCATGTAGCGTTCAGCCACAGAGCCTGCCCTGCGGCACAGATGTGACTGCGTGACCTCTCAATGTTCCTCCCTGTCCCATTATCTGCCAAGTAAGAACTTCTCTATAACCTCGAAATACAGCAATTCAGCTGCAAAACACTTCAGGGTCAATTCTTTTGCCTAGTTCTTTCAAGACATTGTGTCTTCCCAGTGCACTGCTGTAGACTCCTCAGTCAACAGTAAGAGTCAAAACCATAGCAGTTCTGCCTTCGACAAGAAAAAGGAAGAGGGGACTGATGGCAAGATCTTCCTTCAGTGGTTTCCACTCACACGAAGTCCCTGTGGGTTCCCTCAACTGTCAAGTTAAACCTTTCTCTCCTGCCATACTTTGAGGTAAGTGTATGGGACCTTTGCTTGGTACTGTTCCTAGCAAGTGGTAATATCAGAAGTGTGGGAGAACAATTCAATGTCAGTCCCAGCTTCTAACACAAGGAAAAGAATTCTGCTATTAAAGAACATGTTAGGCTGCCTACTTACCTATACCATTTCAAGGCTGGAGTGGTAACTGAGGAAGTTTGCTGCTTCTTCCCCTTCTTACTACACTCAATCAGAACAATAGATCTGAAATGTTTCACTGTTTTGTCCAAAATTTCTATGGCATTGTGGTGAAGAACAATCACTTTCAGAATATCTGAAATACACCTCGACGTGTGTATTTGCATCATATGCATACATATTTGTTAGTTACTGCATTTGAGCTTAACTCTCCCATGAACGTTTGCCACTAAGCATACGCAGTCAAAGGAATTCACACTGGAAGACAAACATCTGAATACTTAAATCCAGCAGCTCTCTGGCAATCCTATGTTCTTCTGTGGCATTTGAATATGAATCACTTTGGTGTTGTATCAAGCCCTTAACGTTCTTTTAATGCTGAGTTTCTCATCTGAATTTCACTGGGACTTATTAAATGCAGGGTTTTTCTTTCCCTCTCTCATATCGACATGATTACGGTAACTATGTATAATTATGTGCATAGGGTAAATATGCTAATTGTATAATTGCAACATTCAAGTAAATCCTGGCAAACAGAGGCTGTTCTCAGGGCAGACAGGACACATACTGATAGGTATAACTGAACAAGAGGCACTCTAGTTATTAATCCATTATTAGTATTTAGCAAGAAAACAAAATATAATTTATCTATCATCCACATGACCTCTTCATCCAGAGGCCGGATGGTGAGCCCTGCTGCCATGACAGTGGAAGTGGATACAACACCTGTAGTATTTACAGAATATCTTTGTCCAGTGGTATCATCTGTGTGCTGGAAACAGGATGACTCAGAGGTTAAGCTGGGTCTGCTTACTAAACTTACCAAACCTGCAGGAGGCTGACTGCAAATGTAAAATATTATCAGTTATTATTTGTCTTTGTGGAGAAGGCCTATTAGGAAAAACTAAACCAAAATTGTACTCAGATATTGAGACAGAAACAAAAATAGGGACCAAGCCTCTCCAAATTATGGTGCTGAATTTCTTTGAAGGAGGGAAGAGGGGGCAAAGACACCAAAGAAGGAAGTGCTGTTTCCATTTCTGTCAATGACTGGATGTGTGGTGTTGGATTAATTATTCTGTGTCCTTTATCTCCTTTTCTCCCTGCTTAGATTGACATCTGTCATCATGCATTTGAGCATCAGCCAACAGATTGGGATGTTGTGCTCACTTGGGTGTCCCAGCGCTGTCATGAGTTTCATTCACACAACATTAAAAAAAAGAAGTTGAGATTTGTCTGATAAAGGTAGACATGACCTTGAGGGTGGGGAGGAGGGAAAGGGATTTACATTCGTCTTTAAAAAATGACAGGATTCAGCTGGGAGTGAGTTTCCAGTTCATGAAAAAAGGGGAAAAAAAGGGAGGAAAACAAAAACCAAAAAACACAACCCTTTAGAAAGAACTAATAATGGAAATGATGCTGTCAAAAACTGCAGTGCTACTGGGAGCTGCTGGAACACTATGAAAAACAAACAAACAAAAACAAACAAACAAAAAACAAACAACAAACAAAAAACAAACACAGTAGTTGGGTTTATGTATAGTATTAAAAGGATGATGTTACCAATTAAGGCCTTCATTCATGATCCAGTGGCAGATTGGTTGGGATAAAGTGCAACTTAACATCCCAACCTGCTACTAGGACTGTGGTATCGCGTTCGTTCTGACACAAGACAAGATCACTACACTTTCCCTCAGTGGGAACACTGCTAGTGGTCTTTAAGATAAAAAGTTAGGGGATCCACATCTATTTTGTATGGAGAACAGCTATCACTAGGCATACTTCACTTTCTTGTGCTCGTGATGAGCAGCAGACCGTGCAGCATGTATCATTCCTTTACACAGATGAGATGTGCAAGCTTGGTCAGATAGGCAAGCCTGCAGCTCCAGAAAAAGGGCCATGATTTCGTTTGAGAACAGGTCCATAACAGGTGCGGAAGGTATAAGGCTTAACGTAGCAAAGCTCTCAGACGTCTCTAAATCCCTCCCCACATAAAGCAGTTGGTACAGAACGTAACATCACCTCAAGGAGCCTGGTTATTTATGACTCTTCATCTTGAGGCACTCAACTCTGGACATCTTAGATTGACTGCTGAAATAACTGGTGCTCAGGACCACTATGAATCAGACCTAAGTCATCAAAAACCGGCTATATCTAGTCAGAGTCTTTTAGGCTATTGGTTCCCATTGCTATTTCTTGCCATGTTGCTAGTTCATAGATTCATGGCTCCTAATTAACTTAACATAGGTGTACTACATACCCGTGCCACAGACGATCTGAATCCATTTTTAAATTATCGCTTAGATTGGGTCACTGACAAATGAATTTTTATGTTCTACCAACCTCCCTGAGACCTAAAATATTACACATCAGAAAGATGCCATTATAACCTCTGGGATCCAAGCCAAACTCTTTTATTGAAAACATATATTATGTATTAAACTAGGGATCCCTCTCTGTGACTGGCCTATTTCCATAACGCTTGGCCTACAAAGGCCCCAGAAGAAAGCCGAGTGAAGCTGCCTGATGACCTCTTCTGTTGACAGCCCCTGTTGCTCATCACAACTGTGTTTGATGGAACACAGCACATTCTTTTAAATATTTTATCCACTCAGTGATCAGGGGTGAAAGAAAGAACTAACATGAAATGACAAGTGAAATAACTACATTTCTGGACCTGACAACACTCTATTTTTAATTCTACCAGGGTTGTGGATAGGCATGAAGGTATGACTTTGATGAGAGATTAAATAAGTGAGTTTAGAATTTGAATGATATTATACCCACCCTGATCTGAGAGTTTATTCGGAAACAGGAGGGAGCGAAAGAACACAGGCCAAGAAATCTGGTGTTTCCTTACTTTGCATCAACTGCTCTTTTTTTGGTATGAATTTACTCTTGTTAAAATGCATTCTTTTCTTCACAAAGACACCTGAACAAAGCATAAGCAAACAGGCTATACTGATGATAGGAAAAGGTATCCAACCACATTTAAAAAGTTACAGTGAAATTTCCCAATAAAATATTTCCAAGAAGAGTCTTGGACTCTGTCTCTGAAATACCTAACCACTAGGCTGTAGTCATACCTAAACCAGTAGGATGTAAATAGTTTGATGGATGTTTCCATAGAAAATGATTCCAAAAGACCTTAGTATCCTATCAACGTAACCCCTCCTGGAATATTCTTCCAATTCTATTATTTATGTAGTCACTTGTCCTAGACAGACTTAAATACCTGAATAACAACTAACATGGTGAGAAAAAAAGAGAGAGAGAGAGACAGACAGAGAGACAGAGAGAGAGAGAGAGTCTCATTTGTTGTTGTTGTTTGTCTCTCAGGGAAAAAAAATGAGAGGAATTTTTTCATGTTCCCAGAAGGCTAAAAAGTAAGTTTATCATCATACTGGGTTTTTAATATTTTTGAATTTCTATTTGTGCAAGTCCATCACCACAAGACAAACACCCAGGTGACACTGAGCATCCTCCCCTGAATGCTTCACAGGAAGCCTGGCCAAAAGCTGTCACAGGAGTTAAGACATAAATAATTTTTACTTTTTAAACTACCAGTACCTTGGAAATCTGATTTCACTGTGATTTTGAAGAAACATTAAAAGAAACAGCATGAATGAATGAATGGAGACATCTTGTATTGCTGGTGGGTGAGATAAGTCTTAATACTCTCCTCTCTGCTCTTCACTGCATTTGGGCTGTGTGCAGAAATCTAAAAAATGGCAGGAAAGCATCGCTCCTAAGTACCCTGATTTTCTCTCCTTGCAACCAACTCTCACAGAAGCTCAGGGATAATTGTGCTTTGCACATGGCCCAAATCTGAGATTTCTCACAGCAAAGTGTGCTCCTTGCAATGAATTGTCTGTCAGAGGCCTCGTGGTGCTCACTCTGAACGGCTGCTGGGCTGCAGCCTGGCACAGAACTCCAGCCAGCGGGAAGCAGCGCTGGTACAAACAGCACCCTGGCACACGTGCAAGCCCCAGCCTGTGGAGTTATATTTAAAAAAAAAAAAAAAAAGATTTCCAGACCATGAAGCGAACCCATTACCAATTTAAAGGAAAAGTTTGAGATGTTCAAGGAAGATAGCAAGAGCCTGCACTGAATGTGTTTGAGCTGAGCTTGCTCTGACACATCCCATGGCTTGTCTCTGATTCCAGCACCCAGCCCCTTCTGTGCCCCTCACAGAGACAAGATTATCGTCATCTGTTGGTGTAATGGAAAGCCACTGAGAGATGATCAGAAATGAAGACAATGCTTCCTCGGTGGTCGTGCCGAACTCCTGTTACCTCCAGTGAAGCCTGCAGCTACCTAATGACCTGACAAAGCAAATCATTAGCAACATTTCACCTAGCTCTTAAAATATTTTCATTGCAAATGACTTACCCATTAGATGAATGTCTGTTGCAGAAAGTAATTACCCTTTCTTTGAACCTGTATTTCAGAAATTTGAAACAACAGAAAAAAAAATAAAGACAGAGAAGAATAAGCACATGCTTTTTCTGATGCCCCCATTCCCCTTCCCTCTGCTACCACATCAGTAGGAAAGCATGGGACAGGTGAGCAGCCTGGATTTGCAGCCAAGGTCTGCTCAGGGTTCAAGGAGACTGCAGAAGATGTCACAACCGAGAGGTAGCTCTCACCAGCCATTTCTTTAAAACTGCTCCTCTGACACATCTGAGTTGACAGGACAGTACAAGTGAGCCAGGGCTTGGCTTGGAGCTCAAAGCTCTAAGGGCACGTGCCAAGAGCCACTGTGTGCGGCTGCTGGCTGTAAATGCATGCCCCGTGCAAAGCAGTGGACAGCAAAGACCAATTTTTACCATTCATTTAAAATATGCATCCTAACTGAAGGCTGAATTCTCTAAACTGCTTGCTTGTTACGTGTCCCAGCTAAGCTGAGTGTGAAAGCTGATGGGAGATGAAGCCACAGGATCTGGGCTGACATTTACAAGTTCTCAGGCTCTCAGAAAACAAACATCCACTTGTTACTGTGCCTCAGCGAATTATTCATCTTTTTTTTTTTTTTCTGTATGGGTGTCTGCTGAGACATCCAAGCTAAAATTAGTGCAAATACTCTTCCTGCATAAGTATACGTACACATATATATCTATCTGTATGCACACAGATACATTTAAAAGGGAAAGGGAGAAAATGGAAATGTCAATTAATAACAGTGTCTTAAATCTTTGTTTTAAATTCATTTTGTGCTCACACCCTGGCTTTGACTCACAATATGAAGCCCATCTGTCTGAAGAAGATATACCCAGATGCTAATATCAAGACAATGATACAAGACTGTGCCATTAAAAAAATAAAAGACTATTCGCTGCACTAAGAAGTCAATATATCTCTCCTCTGAGAGCGTGTGTGTGTGCGCCTCCGTATAGGATTTTTCTGGGCTCGAGAGAAAGCTATTACAGATGATGAATCAAAAACAGAGCAACATTTATCAGTGCTTTCTTTAAAAGAAGAGAGAATAAAATTGGCGCTATCATAAAATATTTACATGTGTTTTTTTTTTTAAATTACAGTAAAGAGAAGAAAATAGAACAGAAAAAGAAGATGATGTTCAAACCAGGCCTTTGAAAGTGATTTTCTTCAGTAAAATTAGAAAGCAAAAATAAAGAGAAAGACTGAGGCTCCACATGTGTTCATGAGCACTCAGCTGCACACCCAGCCCTGAAAACTTTTGCCAAAAGCAGTAGCAGACACCAGCTACATGCAGAGGGACAGCACAGCCCTTCCCAAGGTCTTACACATCCCCTGGAGCCTGTGGTTGTGCAGCACCTGGCTGGCTCCTGACCTGATCCCAGGCACTCAGAGGGACGCAGGGATGAGCACGGCTGGGTGCACACGCAGGCAGAGCCCCGTCCTGGGGCTCCCCGAGCATCCCCAGCAAGAAATGTGGTGCCTCCAGCACAGGCAGCACTAAACCCACAGCTCTGGGCAGCAGCCAGCCTGCTTCTCCTCGTGCCACCTAACCTAGCACATCCCTTGTGATCCCTGACCCCAAAGGCAGCAGAGGCAGGGCAGGGCAGGCAGCCCCTGCAGTGGTCCAGATCTGGAAAATCCCAGCCCAGGGTCCCAGCCTGCAGCTCAGGGAGGAGGAAAGCTGATGGGCACCATCTACATCTTACAAATCTAGCATTGGTATCGCTGCAGCCATAAACAAAGGCTTTTTTTTTCTGTTGGGTTGAATTGATTTCCATGTGTTTAAAGCTAAGCACAGGCATCATTGGGTGCAGGATCATGGCATTAATTCAGAATTAAACCCCTTTGGATTTTAAACTGCTTTCTCTTTTCTGTGAGTATTTCTACCATCTCTGCTAATTGCACCCAGTGGATTTTTCTGAAAGTAGAACTTTATTTTGGAGGGCAGAAAAGTGCATCATGTAGACTTTTTAGAAGTTTGAATTAAAAAATAAAACACAACAAAATACAGTTTCACTTAGGAAACTCTGCAAGTTTTTCTACTCAGCCACCTCCAGCAGCTTTTTATTCATTCTCTAACTCCAAATCCTGCTCAGAACTGCTATTTTCAGAGAAAAGCTGCCACATACCTGATGTTATTCAGATACTGCACTGCCAAAAGTGTCTTCAAAGTGCAGATTTGAGCAAAGAACATCCTGCAAAGATTTGATGAGAAGCTTTTATACTTAAGCGATAGCCTTTGTGTTGTGTACAAGAAGAAGGAAATAGCTATTCAGGTAGCAAAACAGCGATCTATTATTCCCGAGAAAGAAAACTCCGAATATGGCAAAGCTGATGAGCAGCACAAAAAGCTGAGTGGCTCACTGACACCTCCCGGCTGCCGGGTATCACATCCCCAGCGCTCAGCCTGATGCTGGTTTGCTTTCCGTGATGGATATTTACTTTTCCTCATCCCCTAAGTCTGCTCTCAACGACAATAAGAGATGAGTGGAAATGAAAGTAAAGGGCACCATAAGGACTAGGGTACTTTTAGCTGAGACTGGGTATTTTCTGAGACTTATATTTAATTAGAGCTGGAGAGTGTCTCCAAAAAGGTGCGTGTGTTCTCTCCTCTCTATTCTCTGTCACATCACATCTCTGCTCAACACAATGCAGCAAACCCTGGGAGTGATTTGTGGAATATATTACCATAGTTTAACTCGGTGTGCATAAGATTTACATGCTAGTGCTGTAAGGAAAGGTGATGGGTCAGAAGGAAATGGTTGATTAAAAAAAAAAAAGTTGATTAATTTCAGTAGGATTGTTTCAAAAGGACGTATTGGAACAGAAAACTTGACGCACTCATTCCAAATATCTTAATTAGGCAAAATGAAAGGAACGGGGCTCTGACTGTGATCCTCTCTGCACAGCCACGGATGGCTTGCACAAAGTTAGGGAACAATCAGTCATTTTCATAATGTGAAGCTCTTTTTTAGCTCTCATCCTACGCACCCTTGCTGGGTCCTCCAGCTCAGCTGTCTCTGAAGCTTTCATCTTCCTTTGTTAAGTCACCTGGAATCAAAGCAGGAACGTACTGACGTATTTTCCTCTAGAAGGGTGGGCTTACGGGTGAGAATATGCTTTTTTCTTGGACTGGCACCCAAGGAGAGATGCAGCGGTTTTCACCTGAGCATGGCAAGGATGAGTCATACCCAAACGTCTGTACAGGACAGGCATCTAGGAAACCACTGATCCCATAGTGAGATTGATGGCTTTTTGTTCAGCCACCGTGGTCGTGGTGCCAAAATTACCATCCAGCATCATCGGCTGCGTGGCGGGGGTGGACAGCCACAGCCCCCAGACCGGGCTGAACCCTCCTGGTCTTGCTGCCATATTTAACAGCAACCCATAAAGGTGAACACTAACGTGGCCTGAATTGCTGCCTCTCTCATCATTTGTGTGCATAATTGTGTATAAAACGCCAGTCACCACTCCCTGAGCATCCATCACGGCCTTGCTGCTGCTTTCCCAGTGGGTTGCTTCGTTGTGGTGGAACTAATTGACCTCTGACCTGTTTATTGCTTTCCTGCCACCAATTTAGTACCAGTTTATTCATCAACATCTGGTGGTCGGAAAATTGTATTTTACGTTATTAGCTCTCAAATGGATGGCTAATGCTGCTTAATGGGGCAGTTATATGCTATTATGGATTCATTTTTTCTCATTTTGTTAATGAACGGAGAATCTTCATCAAATAAATATTTGCCAGTTGGCTTAATATCAAAGTCGCTAATTGAAAACAGAAAAAACGCTCAGCATGCGGCAAGGTGAATGGTGGTGGTACGTGAGTTTTAAAGAAGTATCAGTTCTGCCACACTGTACTTGCACAGAGGCCAAATTGGCAATCAAGTGATCAGTGTGAGAAAGGTTGAGCAGTATTTACATATCATCTCAGTAAAATGCTACTGATTTATTTCTCTGGTGCCAATACACAATATGGGCATAGCTTAAATTGGCCTCATTTCCTGGCTTTTTCAAAAGAAATGGAAAAGAGAAAAATATGGAAATAAACAATCTTGGACTCGGTCCTAAAAGAAAATCTGATTTCCCTCATCCAACTGGCACAATTGCATTTTACAATGGAAATGTGCATAGGCGGTATGACCTGGCATGCAGAATTCATGAAATCTCTCCGCATAAACATGTGCAGTTGAAGTAAACACATTCCGAGCCAACAAAGTGCAGTGCTGGACTGAGAGCAGGCTACGGCTCAGCATACACAGCCCGGGGCCCAGCGCCTGGCTCAGCTCTGGGGCAGTTCAAGGGAAGGCTTTCAGATGAAATCTCCCATTCTAAGGGCCAAAGAGTTTATATATTTTAAAAGTGTTTGCTTTTTTTTTTTTTTTTTAACTGCACACTAACATATGCACGTATCTTTCGTTGATTACTTTCTGCAATTACAGTAACGCCTGGCGGTGTCAGCTGGCAGTATTCGACAGCACACAAACACTGAAGTTTTTCTTATACCAAAAGCTTCATCTCCGCACTTCCAGACCCTGCAAAGACCTGCTTTGGGAAGTGTCTTTACAGAAAGAAAAAAAATAAATGCTGACTTGAAGCATTCAGCTGAACATTTTGTTTGCAGGTCTGGAACTGGCTGCTAGTCCCATATCCCATACACTCGCAAACAACTGGGTTTTAGCCCTGAATTAAATATTGCTGCTCACGAGCCTAAACTGACACACAACTCCAAGTATTTTGTGCCAGAGTGTGAATATGAACGGGAGTGAAATCTAACCCACATCACTTGCATCCTACTGCCACGAAAAGGCTCTTGGAGAATGCCAGGAACGTATTTGACTCTCCCGTGTGATGTCCAACAAGTCACTGTGATTTTTAGCACGGAGGTTTCGGCACTTAGCACGCTTGAGCCATGCCACGTTATCAGCAGAAACCATGTGCATCTTGAGGCAACACAGTAAGCGCATAACAAACACAAATTATTGTAATAGTGTTTTTAAAATGTGAAGATCTCTATTTTTCCCAAACCAAATAATTCCTGTCATTTCAAAGAGAACATTGTCTAATCTAAAGCTACTGAAGCACACAGAAGCTGTGCCAACTCCAACTTATCTATTGGCTTCACGGACCATTAAATAGCACAGATGGCACCATGAATTATTTCTGAAAACGTCAATACGTTCCTAATACCTTGGGCACAATTTCCCTAATCTCTGGGTGCACGCTCCCTGAGCCTGGGTCCCAGCTCAGCTCCCGAATGTCCCCTTTCTCCATCTCACACTCTATGAGATGAAGGTAGCTGGCAGCAGACACATAGAAACTTCAACCCACAGAGAGCCCTAGATGCTACTGCAATTTTACTGCTACGGCTTCCAAAAACTATCAAGGGTGCTGAAAGCCTGGGCTGAGCACTCCTCCAGAAGCAGAAAAGTATATCGTAAAGAGTAAACACCAAAGCCCAGGAAGTCATTATAAAAGCGTTTCTTTTTATTTATTTTTAGAGCTCTAAGGCACTCTTGAGTGAAGAAAGTAAGAAAAAGAGAATAGAGAAAAAAAAAAGAGAAAAAAAGGCAGTGTCAGGTGGATTTATATGGGTTCATTCTGCTGCACTTGCTTGTAGATCTATTTGCACACATATGATAAACGTGCAGAAGAATTAGTGCTCCACTAATAGAGATTATTTGAATTTAATGTAGAAGACTCATGAAGCCATAATTTCTGCTAAGTCATTACAAAACTGCTATATATACCGGGTTTCCTATTTGTAGCCTGCTGCTCAAGCACACCAATATTTGTCATGGCCTAGACTAACGCCTCCGGTTCATAAACCATTATTCATTAAGACATACAGCCGCTGAATAAGGTGATTTTTTCCCTTTTTCCTTTTGGTACTAAATTTTAACAAAACCTCAGACTTCCAATGTTGTGTATGTCTGTATTTTACATACAATTCCCTTATTGCCAGGAGAATTAGGTTTGAAGAGCTAAGAAAAAACAGTGGTTTTTATTTCAGTGGGCAAAAAGAGAGGCTTCCTTCGTCAGAGCAGAGTGCCCTGGCCACAGCAAGGTGCTGGGGTATGCGGCTCTAAATGATGATTTAGTAAGTGTCCTTAGCTCAGACGCAGCTTCAACCTTCTTCCAACAGACCCCTTCTAATTTTTTAATGTCTGATGCAAAATTCACTTCCGTCTAAATCTCCCTCTGATTTCTACCAGTCTGATGTAAACCAAGACGAATGAGCCAGAGTTTGCTGAGGGACAGATCCAACTTGACTCCTATCTAAAGGGCAGCTTCTCTGCAATTATGTGGCCATTCAGAAATACCCAAGAGCATTTTTCCTGAGTTTGGAATTTGCAAAGTCTTCCCACGTAAAGCTTTTGTTGCAAACCTTCTGAAGAACAGTTGTCAAACTGTAAAGTGGATCTCTATACTGCCTTTCTTCCAGTGTAGAACAACTTTCTTCTTGCAAGAGAAGTGTCTAACTTGGAAAAAAAAAACCTATATGTTTTGAAACACACAACACTTTAGCCAGGAAAGATCTTTTCTTTATGGAGATATAAAATATACTCTCTTGCAACAAGCTTGTAGCTTGTTTATCATTCCCAGGTGGCTACTGAAAACTCCTTAAGTGTTGCTTGATAGACTACTGATTCTTTTCTGCCTTACCGGTGTAAACTGAATATATCTAAGAGTGGAATATATCAGCAATAAAAAATGCTCCACTTTTTGAGATCTATCAAAATAAAATATACTTGGGAGGCTTTGAAGTTAAATTTAAAAAAATCTTTGGGAAATTGCCTTTCATTTCTGAGAGTACAATTTAAATTCAACCTGAAGGTTTCCACGAGACACCTCAGGTGCTCTCTGTTTCAAATTCAGTTGATTAATGTTGCCTTAAAAGATTTGCTGAAGAATCAGGCAGATGTAATTAGAGGAGAGGTAGCTAATACTATACATAGATCATCAAAGGATAAGTATGCACAAAGGAGATAAAGAATCTCCATACAATTGTAATAATCTCTGCAGATTACAAAAAAATAAAAAATGCAATCATAATTAGGAGAAAGTAATGAAAGTAATGAGTACGTGATCCAGCTTCCCTTGGTGTCTGATGACTGGCACAGGGTTTGCTGCTGGAGCCCCTCTGGGAGGGAGCCCTGCTGCTCAGGCTGCTGGCCCCAACCATGGTGTGAGCAGCACATCCCGGAGTGCTGAGATCCACAAAACCTCATGGAAACGTCACCCCAGTGGTTATAGGCTGATTCTTCTGGGAATAGGGGTTGTGTTTGGAGCTCTGTGGTAAGTCAGGGCAAGACATCCCAAAGGCTGGTGTCTTCTTGGCCAAAGTTATGCCAGCATCACCAAAGGAAGAGCCTGTGGGTCTAGCCATGGTAGACTTCCACAGTATTAGCACAACGTTTTAGGGCACTGCCTAAAACCTGAATTCCTGTACGGAAGAAAGCCTGCATGGAGTTTCTGTGTTGGGCACAAGTTGGAGTTTTGACCATTGAACTTTGAATGGCCGGAAGTGTTTCAGCTTAATCACAGCTCTTTGGAGCCAGCAGGAACTGCAGCGGGCACAACTGGAACCACTGTGCTCCTAGAGCGGGGAGTGCAATGCTAACCCCACAATGACTCAGGGCAATAGGACAACTTTTGTATTATCTTGTCAGTTGTCTGATTCTGTTGCAGAAACTCCTTCTACAGTCAATATTGAGACCCAGATACTTCTGGAAGGTGATTCCCTTAGGACAGGAGGGATTTTTGGTGCTGGAATAGCAACTCTTACAATAAACAGCTCTGCTGGGAAGCTGACCACCTTGCTCGGGCTGGACACCCACATCTCTGACAGCTCTAGAGGAATCCCAGCCCAAGTGTAAAGCAGCACTGTGTGCCTCGGGAGATCAGCACAGGGACAGATACCTCACATGTGCCACGAGGGGCTCAGCTGCTGTGTGAAGAGACTGTAGGGCAGATGTTTGTGATAGAAGGAAGGTGTTGCAGTACTAGATGCTAAATGTTACATCTGGTATGTATCAGGAATGGGCTCGTTCTGCCGCAGAGATGTTAGGAAGATTTGCAGCCAACTTATCAATACAGATACCAACAATTTGGAAAGGGACTCACCTGTCCCAGCGACAGCCACATCAAGCCTCTCCAGCTCGGTGCCCACCAGAAGCAGTACCAGTCCTCCTCTGCCCAAACACATGTCCCAGTTCATCCTTCACAGGAGAACTTAAACTCCTACCAATCACCAACCTTTGTCAGACAAGAACTGCTCTTGATGAGAGCCCAGGCAGACTCATATCCTGACTTTACCTCTCACTGCAGAGCAGTTAGCCATTTTTCCATATGTGTTTTGTACAGATCCAACAACTCCAAGAGAGAATTTTGTTAGTCTGCTTTCACTTCACTGGGTTTTGTACTGCCAGCTCTGAAATTCACAGAGCTGCCCATCCATGTAGGCACAGCTGGAAAAGGCTAGCAGGTATTTTCACAACAAAAGACCATGGCGTGTGGCTGGAAACGTGCTTCCAGCCTCCATTTAGACTGAGGGCTGGGGAGTGTGGCTAATCAAGACGTGTACAGAAAGGAAGCCAGTCAGTGAGCATGGCCACCACCCCTTTCTCACCGTAGCATAGCTCTTTGTCACTGCAGCCTTCCAGATTTCTTCAGGATTTAGTTCCATGCGTAATTAGAGATGGAATAAAACTGTAAAAGCCTAAGAGAAAGATCCAAGAGCACTCAGCACTGCGCTCACCCCAAGGGCCGGCTTGCAATTCATGCAGTGACTGTTGGCCCTGCGATATAAATGGGCAGCCTCTGGGGCTGGCCAGAAGCCATGGTCACCACCATCCTCAACGACCCTCCTCCTCAGTCCTGGATCTCTCCATCTAAAAGGGAGCTGCCAAAGGGAGGTAGCGAGTTGCTGCTCATCCACTACAGCTTGGTGTGCCAGCTGGCCCCGACGGAAAGGGGGAACCATCAGATGGAGGAAGGAGCTGAGCTCAAACATCTGCTCTAAGTGCCAGCACCCTGCTGGCTTAGCTCAGAAGAAAACAAGGCCAAGTTAACAGGGACAGGTAATTAGCCTGATAGACACAAACAGGTTCGCTTGTAAACACATTACAGCTCCAGAGCTCTGGTCTAATAAAAGCCATTACCTCCACCTACAAACCTGATCTTTCCTCTGTCCCTTGGACCATCGCTGTGACCAAAGCCTCGCTGCTATTGAAACAGCACGAGAGAATGGCAGTGACCTGGGGTAGCTCATACATCACAGAAAATAACTTCTCTCCCAAGCAGCTCTGACCAGCACAGGCAAGGCAATGGGCACCACCCACCACAGCAGCCTCACACAGGTTAAAAACTTTGGAGTGGCAGCCCTCAGCTTTTCTCCATTTCCTACTGAAGTTATTTGTATCCTACCAGCTGGGCCTGGGACAGTGTTTGCAGCCTCTCAGCCCTCACTAGGGGCAGGCAGAAGGGAGGCAGAGCTGATTGCATACAAGGAGCCCCTGCACAGCCAACAGCCCAAACCTGGGCAGCGCAGTGTATTCAACTGCAGTTTCACTTCAGATTGTGGACTGGGTTTGGATTACAAAGGTACTTAGGTATCCAAAAGTACTCTTGGCTGCCTAATTTGATTTTCAAAAGAAAGTAAATGAATTAGTGGTTAGATTTTTTAAGGGATTTAGTTTCCTAAAGGGACAGAGAAATACCCAGTGGGAGAGTATTACAACTCAATTAGGATTATAACCAGGAGCTTATATTTGTTTTTCACATGCACATAATTCATAAATGGTTGGACAAATTTGGTACAAATAATAGAATTAGAGCAAACCTAAAATTACTTGGATTCTTTTGATAGAGATTGACTGTAAGAAACTTCAAGCTAAACAAAATTGCAGAATGTCATCAGTACCAAAAAAAAAAAAAAAAAAAAAAGGATTCGGGTAGAAGTTCTGCTACAGTGAGTACCCTAACTGCTGGGGATTTTCAGTTGAAATACTGGTATTTCACTTAAGGTGTTTACCCTAAAATTCTAAAATATCTAAAACAACAGAAGTTAACTTTTGTCCTTTCTTGTCACTACATCTCAAAGGAAGCTCAGCTTTTGGTCCTTTTTCCCTCCCTGCTGATGAATATTTTACTGTGTTGTTCAACAGGGCAGACATCCTGTCTGGTTCCTCGGTCTCTGTTGCACTCTGAAAAGAATCAATAATGAACTTTCAAGTCCCAAATATCACCTTACCCAGCACTGGAACAGAGAATTACATGCACAGTTCCACCATTTTTCTGAAATCCTAAATTCTTCATATAACTGAATGATCGTCAAAGCTAAATTCTACATATGAAATTATTTCTTTTTTTCTTCTGACATTTTCTACAAAAAACATCCACGCATGAAAAGATAAATTACCAAAACTGGGGCTTGAGACAAAAGCTGGAACTTCAATAACAGAGACTGAGGCAAGTTCTACAGGAGTAGAAAAGTAAAACTCAGAATCAGCTCTTAAGATCCTCTCTCAGCTTCCCAACAGCTCTCTCTAAAGCAAAACTATCGCAGTCTAAACCCTTTATTTCTCAGTGAAATTCAGATTAATTGGGAGCTAGGTGGTAACAGGGGTTTGAGCCAGGGCTTTGCTGCATGGCTGTTTACGAATTGTTCGGCCTAGTTGAAAGCTTTCATTACGTTGGTTTTGTATGTATGCTTCTTAAAAGCTGTAGGCTAATAGCATAACTTTTTAAAGAATGCCATTTTTACTGTGGAATGGCATAAAATTCTTCCCCTGAGGTAGCTATGTTATCTCATTGAATTTAAAAACAATAAATTGAAAGCTAAAAATAAAGGAAAAGGGGAAAGGTGGAAGAAATAGGTGGAAAGGCATTGAAGCTGTAGGAGTTCTGACAAATCATCTTGGCATATAATCCCAGTGGTGATGAGAAATTGTTCTGTAAGTTTTATTTATTTATTTTATAAGCCAGAATAAAAAAATAATAAAGAAAAGAAACGTACTTGAGGCAAAGTTGTAGAGTATGTTTAAATCAGTGGGCTTGTTTTATTAATGCCCATCAACCTGTGGTGATGAAAAAGGATTGTTCTGATACACAACCAGTGCGGGAAAACATGACAGTACGAGCCTTGTCCTCCAGTCTGGTACACGCACTTCATGCAAGTGAGCCATCACCACTCGGTTTAACGCAATATGCTGAGGTACTTTTTCTGTGCTCAGAATCACACACAATGTCTTTCTTTTCTTTAATGGATGAGCCTGGTGGCCTATTTATATGCACAGTATGTGACATCAGATCCAACAGGCTATCCTCCACAGCTCAGCCTGGGAACGAAGCATTCAGCTCCGTGCACCTTCCACCTGGTACCTACACAAATTAGGCTTCTGCTGTCAATTAAAAATTAAAAATGTAAAATATACTTTACCAAGCCATATCCTTTAATACAAACTGAACTTTACTGTCCTTCATCCCCCTGGGCAGTATTTGAAGCCAACAGAAGAAATAATGCACACAATTCTTCTGATTAGAAGAGTGAAAATGAGAAACATGAAGTTTACTTAAGCAGATTCAAGTATCCCTGGAAACAGGTAACTAAAGCCAGGCAAACCTCGCATGTTTCAGTTCACAGTGGGTTCATAAACCAAAATCTGTTTTTCTATTCACAAGGCTTGGACTCCTGCCTGAAGAGCCAAGGTAACTGAAGTTGAATCTCTGGATTACAAATTCAGACGTAGGACAAGGAGTGGCTATTGGGATGTGGGGCATGGAAGGACAGAGCAGACACAGGCAGCAGCCCAGGTTTAAAGGAAAGATGTGTGCACATGTGTAAAGTCACCTTCTGCTCACATTTTCTTCCTGTCTTTAAAGGTAGTGCAGAGGTTATGCATACGCATGGAGAACAAGGTCTTACAATATCATCCCAAGTCGGGGCTGACTTGTGTGTGCGTCTGAGGGGTTGATGATGGTTTGATTCGACATTCAGAGCTAAATTGAAGCTTAGCTGAGATGGCTGTATGTTAGTTCAATGTTTGCTGTTTAGTATTTTCTGAAATTCTTATTCAGGCACAAAATGCAACAAGAAAGAACAGAAGTACTGTGTTTTCATTTATTCTCACGTTGTTTCCAGAGGGAGAAGAAATCTCACAGTAAGGCTCTATGAGTCTAATTTCATAAGCCCACTCAGCTGAAATGGCTCTGAAGGTTCATCTTAAGCCAAAGACTTCCCTAACCCATACCTAGAGCTATGCAGCATCTGAATTTCCCTTATGTAAGTCATTAGCTTGAGACCTTTGCATCACCAAAAGTTCAGACAAGTGCAGCTTTCTTTTTTTTCAGTCTGAAATTATCATAAAGTCTCTTTACACTGTGACAATACAACAACAGTCTTTTGGAAACTATACTGATTTGTAAGCTGGTTTCTATTTCCCTGCTTGAGTCCCTCTTAATTACCTTTTTGTGCCTTTCAGACTCAACTAGTTTAAGCTCAGTGCTTACCTGAAGGTAAGTATTTTGGAACCCCGCAACAATCACCATTTCATCATTTGGAATGATATGAAGGAAGGTCGTACATCAGCTTCTTATTTTTTTCTTTCCCTTACTGCTCGAAATTGAACAGGGATGTGTACCCATTTACAAGACAAATCAGTAGTTTGCTTTCATAGCAATGCCGTTAGTAAAATATCATTTTATTTGAGCCAACTATGACCTACTTCAGAAAAAAATCCCACACTGCCCACACTGCGTGTTTATGTGTACAGAGATCTTTTCTTATATTCAGAGATCTTTTCCCTAGCTGTCAAACTGTGCAATGGTGCTTATATATGAGTATGGCTTAATTAGCTCCATAATGAAAAGTGCAATGAAAATGCAAAAGGGTAAGAGAGGGCTGAGCTGCAAGAAGAAACCGCATCTTGACACTTCTTAGGAATGCTGAAGTTGGTACAGTAAGGTCAACTTCTCACCTCACACTGATAAACAGACCATTACATAAATAAAACACTATGCGTGTGGTCCTTATTAAACAGACTTGCAAGTTCACTGAAGAAGACAAGAATGATGAATAGTTCCTCGAGCAGCACTGAATTAGCAGCAGTGCTCTGCAGAAAGGAAGTTCAGGTCTGCATTCAGCTTGCATTGTGTACAAGAGCCCCACACTTTTAAACCACTGTGGTGGGAGAATATTTTTATAGCAATATATTTAGGTGTCAGAGTGGCGGCCCCTGAGGGGCAGAACATTGTCCGTGACCAGCATGAGGGAAAACAGTATCATCGGTTAGCTTAAAGCAGCAGTTTCTAGTGTCTGCTGTATGTAGAGGGAACGGTTCACTTCGGAGCAAAGAACCTGCCTGCCTCCAGCTGCAGGTCCTGGAGGAGGAAATTACACAGCTCAGGAAATGGCTTGGTGGAAGTAGGTTTGCTTGTCTGGAAATGCACTGACAACAAGCTGAAAATAGTCCCCTGTTTGTCATGCAGAAGGCTTAGGTCCATACCAAAATGGGAGGTGAAATTTAGAAGTAAAAGAAAGCATAAGCTCAGCCCCAGCAGCCAGAACACATTTCCTGGATGGAACACGAAAACGAGCAGAACAGCCTCTACAGTACATCAGTAGCTATGGGCGTGATTTAAGAGCACTGCTGTGCATGGCATCCCTGCTTACGCAATGCCCAACGTTGGACAGCCATGGCCAGAGCTGTTCACACAGGGCCTAACGTGACCCAGATGTACTGCAGCTACATGCAAGTCCCCTATTGCTGCCTGACAATCCGTGGGCTGCGATGGCTGCAGAAGCGAGTGTACTTGTTATGGGGTAATACTACCCCTGCTCCGCAAGCTCTTCTGGATCCCCCTTACCAAATGGATTAGCTGCTGCACAGAGATAAAGACAACTTCCAAGCTCACCAGCATCCTAAAAAAAGAATCATAAACTCTTGAGCAATTACCTCTGCTATGTGGAAGGAAGACAAAGAAAATTTGAAATTTAATTGCATATTTGTTGACTGAATCACAGAGGCAGGATGTAGTCTTTCCTTGGATGTGTTTTTCTTTTGGCTTAGAGAGATCCCGTATAAATAAAGGTACATGGGCTAAGATAAATATGTCATGGAGATATAATTCTCTCGCTACTTTCATCACTGGTTCACTATTGCCTACTTACATAGCACACAGTGGTTGACATCCAACTAGTTTAGAATTAGAACCAAGTTTCAAAATACTCAGGTACTTCTGCTCAGGAGTCAGAAAGAAGAGTCAGTGAGTGGTAGACATAGATCAATGCCTGTGCTCCGGCAGTCTTTACAAGCTGAGCACTTAAATTCTTCTCCATTAGTGCTCCAAGCCTGGAAAGCACTAACAGGACAGCCCTTTCGTATAAAGCCGCAGAGAACTATACAGAACTTAGGCTATTACTGAAATAATTTAGGTTGACAACCACCTCATGCATTTCAATACTGGCTTTACAAGACCCTAATTCATAGCTCAGTAAGCTTTTCTGTTTTACTTATTCCAGAAATCAAGTACATACCAACAAAAGCACAACAACTCCTTTTAGTCCTGTTCCACTAGTATGCCAGATGATAATTCGAAGCTGGACTTCATCACATAACGTGGATCCAGATTTGCACTTTACCAAAGCTCAAGGCCAAATTCCAACCCAGGATTTCATGCTAGCCTACCCCGAGGGCTGCAAAAAGCTGCACAGCTGAGATCTGGATCAGATTCAAAAGTTTTCCAAAACATATCTGTGTTCACATCCTGATTTTTGATTCCAGCTCATCTCTAATTATAATTATTACACAGAATGTCAGATCTCAGGTTATGCTCTTTAAAGTTCTCCCTATAAACAATTAATTAGCTCGCTGCAGCCTTTCTATAAATAGCTTGTACATATAAATTATTCTCATTTGCTCAGACAAACAAAATCATGGCTCTGTTTTTTGCCTTCTGATTTTCCCTCTTGGACTGCAGCTGTTAGTAGTCAGACAGACACACGGGTGTGTGCTTTTCACATTCAGAGCTAAAATAAGATTGTGGGGCTATCTAATTGGCAACATTTTTTGTATTAATGTTTAAGAAATTGTGTTTTCCCCAGAAAAGGTCTGAAAACACTATTTGTATGGACTTAGTAACTCTAGCAGAGATCTGCCTCCCATGCCAGCTGAGATGCTACTCAGCCAAACAGCAGGCACTCCTTGTTTTGAGGCATCATGCTATTACAGGGCAGGATACATACGGTTCCCCAAATTAATTTTGATGACAAGCCTTCCACACTCATCCCACAGGTGCTGACACACACGGTAAGGCTTCATCCAGCAAACTGGAGCTATCTTTTCTCTCCACGTATCTACTTTACTTCTCTACCAAAGGTTTTCACCAGCATTTAACTGATCACTGGCCTCTCACTCCAAAAAGACAACATATACGTATATATTACATTATATATAGAAAAAAGGTATATATAAATATATAGCAATATATATATATAAATACATATGTTGTGAATGAGTTGTTTCCAGTTTGGGGGGTGGGGAGAAATAAAGGAAAGCTACACTGAAAATTTGGGCATGAAACAAGGCAACAGAGTAAATCTAGAGGCATAATGCCGAAATAGTCAAGAGAGTTTATTTCTGAAATACTAGTTACAGCCCAGGCACAGAGGTCCTTCTCTATTTCCAGCATGCGTGAACAGAAGCGAAACCTGGATATTCACAGGTAAACAACCGACAGCAAGCCAGGAGTCTCAAAGGCACTGAAAATTGATCTTACTGCTTCTGATGGCAGTACATTATCATAACCCAAGCTGGATCAGCACTGGATATTTTGCAACTGTAATAAGTGCCATTGAAAAAGGCAGATTTCATTAAAGTCAATAGTTTTGGAAAAGAAAATGAATGCACACTAACACTTTGATCTTATTTTAATAGAATCTTCCCATCTCTATTCATCCACTCTCCTGGGCTAACTACTTTTTTAAACAAGTGAAAAAGATTGAATTTTATTCAGGATATCTGTGTCAAGAAGAACAAGCAAGTATGCTTTAACTCCAGCTTTGAAAATGATAACAAGAACAGGTTACTTACTGATGTTGGTTTCTTAAGGACATACATACCAGCATCACGTGTCAAGCAGTTGTACTTACACACTGCTCATCCCCCTCACATTTAAGATATCCCTGACACATGGGTTTTTCTTCTCCTTTGTCAGATTAGTTACCTTTTGACAGTTTCCATTTCTGTATTTTATGAAGGCTCCCAAAACAGTTACCTCTGGGAACTAAGCAAAAGTTTTCGTTATTCTACGTGGGAAAACCTGTTTTTCTTTTTTTCTATTTCATATCACTTAAAAAACATGAAACCCCAACTTGCCTTGTCAACTCTTAGCCTTTTAACTTCAATTATTTAAACGGTTTAAAGACTTTTGTGATAAAGTCTCATAAAGTCTTGATTGCTCCTCATTTATCTATACTAAACTATTTTAGTCAACAATTGACCTTCATTCATTTTAAATCTCATTTTTATCTGCTTACGTTTGCTCTTGGAATTTATTGCTCTTCTTTCATCCAGGCTTTTGACCAATACTAATCTACTCTTGTTTTTCATTTTCTAGGCATCTCACATAGTTCACAACCTGATTGATATTCTGGATTCATATGTTCTAATTTATTTGAGTTTCCACTAACTATCACTGCAGACAAAGGCAGCTTTATTGTGGAACAACACTAATTGGAAATGGAAAAGTACTACTTTGTTAGATTGCATTATGAATTCCTCTCCATCTCTCCCCAAAGCGAAGTCGTTCCATTCTGTATGTTGAATTATATACCCCAGACTAAACCCTGCACATACTCGAGCCTCACCAAGCAACTGCACAAATCCCAAGCAGATACCAGCAAAGCTGCAGTTAGCAGCTGTTGAATTTCTATCAGCTGGTAACTGAGGTAAATCACATCACTGCCAGCTGTGGTTTATCTCCAAGTGTGGTTTATCTCCCAGTGCAGTCACCAAGACCAAAACGAGTTTTTTTTTTCCCCTCCTATTAGGAATAAGTATGCAATGGGCAGACACAGACATTGCAGGCACTGCTCTGAGGGGGCATCCCATGGAAGTCTGTATGTGAGCACACAAAGCAGGCCAAACTGCCAAAGGTAGCGTAGGTGCGCAAGCAATCAACTTATCTATTAGAAGATCAAAAAATACTATTTTATTCCATCCATTAGAACGGAAAAAGAAAAGGTAGGGTCACTGAACCAATCCTCTGTTCTACCACAAAAACACATAGCATGAGAATAGCAAGGGAGGGACAGAGGGTTTCCCCACATCCAGCTTCCATCCTATTAGAAAGGAAGGTGGGTTTAAATCCATCTTCCTACCCTTACGCATTGCTTCTGCAGGACTCAGCCAGAGCACTGAAGCATCATCAAAAAAAATATTTCATTTCTACAAGGAGATCAGTAAACTTCTATGGAAAAGTTCATGCAAAGTGCATCATTACTTGAAAGGCATAAATTCTGGTAAAATTCCGTTTTGGAGAAAAGCCATTTTAAAATACCAGTTTGTCCTTTCAAACACTAATTTACCTTTAAAGAAATAAATTAATGTTATGTTTTTAATTACGAGTTCAACAGTAATCCAAATGTAATGATTTTAATCTATATATTTTTATTGATTCCTTTTTCTAAAATTTGGTTTTAGAAAACATACAGATTCATTTTCTTTGCTTTTTGCGTTAGGGAGAAAAAAGTCCTATCTAACTCTAATTGATGCTTATCTTCACACATCTCTTATCACTGCCAACCTCCAGGCAGATCCTCCTCCAGCTGCAGGTGAGGTGGTGTCATCTTTTAGCAGTAATCCCCATGGAGGATTTGCTGGGCATGCATAGCACCAATCTAACGTGGTGCTCCTGCTCTACTATGCCTTGCTAAGATAACAACTAAAAAAAATGTACATATAAATGAAACATCCAGCTAATACAATCTGAGAATCAAAGCTCATTCACACCTTCTCCTTTTGTTCTGTTTTTGCTTTGTTTTTTTTTCAATTCTTCAGATTTTTTTCTCTAGTTCATTTTAGTAAATTAAATCATGAGAGTATATGCATTCTCCTTGCAATACTGATCTCTTTGCAGCTCTCCAAAGTATAGCTTTTTCTTCCTACCTAACCACACAAAGCTTAGAATAGTTGTGACAGGATTAAATAATTACTAACATAATAAAATGTGAAAACAATTACTGCAATAGTATTATTGCTTATTGGGTTCCCTCTCCCCTTCCAGTCCTTCCTAGGATCTGTATTGTATATATATATTTTTTGTTTGTTTGTTTTTTTGCATCTTTAGCCATCAATTTTTATAAAAAAAGGGAAATTTAGAATGTGGTGAGTTCACCCACATTAAAATCCTTCATTTGTTAATGAGTTTATTTTTTACATAGTAGTTTTTTCCCCTCTGCTATACTCCTGAAAGTGTTTCTAATACTAAAATATTTTTCTATAGAAATAGTTGGACATTTTCTTTGCTATGTACTGAATCAAGAGACCTAAACATCAAAGAATTCTGTAATGACTGCTTGTGTCTGAGGGAAATGAGTGTTAAAGTGCAGTTATTCAAGTAAGCAACATGCTGACACTCAGTGAAATGATAAAGATTATTTTAGATAGGAGTAACTGAGCTGGGTAATTCATCTAACCTACCTGACCTGACAACCTCTTTCATTATTTTAGAACAGTAATTGAGATGCCAGAACGTGTGATGATGATGACATAAGATGACAATATCGGTCCATTTCAACCAGCCTCCGTGTCTGCATCAATGAGTGATACTAGAGGCTCACAGCCTCGTCAGAGACAAGGTCCGAAATGGTTATCCTCACCTGCCTTCCTTTTCATAGAATGAGACAACTGCAGGGATTAATGTATGAATTAACTTGAACTCCTTTGCTTGTTGTCATAAGGAATGACATATCCCAGGAACAGGCCTGAGAGCTGGTCGAGGGCCATTCGGCCAAGGGGACTCCTGGCTCATTTCACCTCTATCAGCTCACTTCCCCTTGCAGACAGGGCCAACTTTGCCTGATGCCTGCCAGAAAAACGGAGACAATGCTCTTCTCATTCCCTTACATTCACCCACATCAACTGGAGAAAACAGCAAGCATTTAGATCATATTTTAGATCATCCCTTCTCTTTCCTGCCTGCATACCATAGGCTTATGGTCCTGCAGCTTCCTTAAAAGAGCTGAGAAGCGAGACCTTTCCTTTCCAAAACTTCAAGTCCACCATTCCTGATGACTGCCATTATCAACCTCCGAACAGCCAGAAAGCTGGTAAGACAAAGAGTGTTTTGTCTTGAGGAGTTCCTCCTTTGTCTAACCAAACATTTCCTTTCACTTAGATGAGTGCTTAATCCTTGCATGACCAACTTTCTCTCTTCAGTTTCCTTATCACTGCAAAATCACCTCCTGTTAGCCACAGCCAGGGCTACAACCAAAATGATGCTCAGAGCATGTAACAGGAACTGTAGTTTAACACAGGGATGTAAAATAATCCAAAATACGAAACAGAATTAAAGCAGTATGTAGAGACACATCAACCATGGAGTCACAGCACTGAACTGAAAAGCTGGGGGAAAAGCAGTAGGTTCAGACAGCAGACTGAGCATGCTGGAGGGCGTGCACAGATTTCAAAGACAGATTAAAAAATAAAAAAAGAAAAG
This sequence comes from Anas platyrhynchos, assembly GCF_047663525.1. NCBI lineage: Eukaryota > Metazoa > Chordata > Aves > Anseriformes > Anatidae > Anas > Anas platyrhynchos. Next base: position 13,346,413 of record NC_092601.1, on the reverse strand, counting down.
AGACACCACAGGACACTTCAGCATCTCTAGATCTAAGACACTCCCAAAGATGCTTTCACCTAGTATAGCCTAAATGAAAAAAAAAAGCACTTCAGCATGAAAATGAGACTATTTAGCATTGCTTCCCTGGAGAACTCAAGTACCTCCGGAAGCTCCCATTCCCCTCCAGAGCATCACACAGCTGTGGAAATGTGAAATCAAATCTAGAGCAACAGTTGCAGCTGATGTAAAAAAATAATAATAATTATGGGGGTAATGGGGATCTACTGCAGATATCTAATGTTGCAAATCCAGCTGATCTGCCCAGGCTTACAGTAAATTCCTTAGCAATGCCACAGAGGCAAAATACAGCCACGGATATTCAGAATGAAAAACACACGACAATGAAAGGTTTATTTCAAAGAGGAAAAAATCTGAGCCCCAATGTTTCTGCAGCTATAAACACCTTTAATTAGAAAGCTTATTTCACTTGCTGCATATTCAGGGGATTACACACTGCTTCAAGCTACTTTCATTTTCAAATCTCGTAAGACAGTAGGAACTACACATAAAATGACAAAAAATTGTATCAGCGTGTTCTGCTAGAACAAGAATTGCTTTCACTGCGGTAAGATGCAATTCTGGAAACGTTTCCCTACAGAGGGGCTTGGCCGCTACAGGGAAGTGAAGAGTGGCAGCAAACCCAGGCTATTCTCTTGACCGCCACAAGTCAGGAACCTGGACTGATGAGCAGGGCTCCAGCAAAGCCAAAGACACCTTGCTGGTGGCAGCAGCGGGTGGTTCGCTGGGCTGTGCCATTGGGTTGCTGCACTCAGCACTGTCTGGGCGGCTGCTTGGCACAAGTGTGTCACTCTTCTGCTACTCAACATGACAGATATTCCTCACATACCATGGAAGCGCTAACAGGCTTCATGAAATCAGCATGGATTTTGTGATCGATCTGCCTGATGACATATCACACCACCAACTCCTCCCTGCAGTCTCCCACTAGAACGTAGGCTAATTACATGAGGAGAACTTTCTACCCCATTTCCCTAAGGAAATGAGGGAAGAAGAAAACAATATGGTAGTTATAAACTATGTTTGACTGTCTGCAGCTTTCCTCTTATCCAGTTTTGAAAAATTTCACTCCTCTGGCCAAGGAAGCTCTCCCTGTTCCAGAACACCCAACCCACCTAACGCCACTCAGGCCTCGGGGGCCTGCACTGGCCTGTTTTCTATCTGCATCTTTTTTTTTTTTTTTTTTTTTTTTTTTAGCCAGAAACATTTGGAGAACATTCCCCTTCACTCCCTTAAGGCCTGAGTTTCAAAATTATATCATGACAGTCAGTATTTAGAGCCGAATGCGTTAAAGGAGACTGGAAACATATGGCACTGGAAAGAACACAAATTATATATGGTCAAGATGTAAAGGGAGATTATTTCTCTCCTGCCAGTTCCTTCTAAAGTCCCATCAGAGAGCAGTAATATTTCCAAAAAAACACCACATGCACTTCAGTCAATATTTACAGGCCTCTAAATTATTGAGCTAAATTAGTGGTGGGTGGGGTGAACATCTTGTTTTTCTTATAGTTTGGAGAGAAAAGAGTCTTGTACTATCACCCAATTTCTGTCAGATGGATTAAATATTTGAAACACCCAGAGCTGGAATGGCGTTCTGGAACAAAACACTCAGCATTTCAACTTTGACAGGCAAAGTCAGTGACTGGCATTCCAAAATACTATATATAAATAATAACTATAAAAAAGACAACGAGCCTCTCACTTAACACACCATTTCACTTTGTCTGTATTGTCACGAAGCTCTCTCCCCTCACCAGGGTGATGCCAGGTGTATTCCCTGTCTCCCCAGAAGGTTTAGATGGTAACACAAAAGCTGAACTTGATCTGTTCCTCACCAGGACAGCCTTTAGCACTAACTTTTTTTCTATTGAGATCCCTGTAGCTGATTTCCAGGCTGATACAGCTGATTTGTACTTGATTAAAGCACTGGTTTATTTCTGGGAAGACAACACACCAATGGCCCTGGCTTAAACTGGACCTTTGGGGTTTTGAACAAAGATCCCTCTTCTCATTCATTTTTTTGGTCTTGATTACAGAAGACACGTGTTGCTAGAATATGCAACCAAATGTCTGTAAAATGTGAACGGGGAGATGCAATTGTCTGGTATAATTTCTGAATGCCAGCAAATTAGAATTGACCAGACAATGACAATTCCATTTTGTGAGAACTTTCAATGTAACCACAACAAAATGTGGAAAACATTTTCTAAATGATTTCTGTTTTGCATTTGAACAAAACCAAGCCCATTTCAAACCTTGCCATAAGAATAAAACTAGGCAAAAGTGCCCACTGTATGAATAAAATCTAAGCTTTTCCATTTGGAAAGAAGATGTGAGAGTGCTTTAGCTGTTATGAAGCAATATGGAAAGTTCAAGTCCCCGTTTCTCATCCCATATCAGTGTCCCAGCAAATCCACTTCCCCAAGCCCTCTTTTGCTACTTCAGTTCTCACCCCTTCCCAGTGGATCACTGAAAGCATTAAGGCTCCACAAAACATTATAGCTTCGCAGGAAGCTTATTTGGCAAATGGAAATCTCTCTTTTAGCCAGCTCTAGTAAAAACCTCTTCTTCCACTTTTCTAGAAATTTAAGGAAATTGTTCTTATAAAAATGAATAATGAATGCAAGTAAGCAGAGTTTCCTGTGTGTAAAAACAACATTGGGCTAAACTCCTTTCTATAATTGTTTGCTGTTGCCATAATTCTGTCTTAAGTACAAATGACTGCACTGCTTTCAAAGAACTTGCTGTAAACGCTATTTGCTGAAGTGCTAGCAGCTATAATTCAAAAGCCATAGAAGCTGCACACATTCCCTAGCAACACAACAAACGTGAAGAAAAGCCCTACGCTTACAGCACCACCAGAGAGCTGCTAGAATGGTTCAAACCATCTCTAACAGCAGGAAGAAGGGAAAAAAATACGAGGTAGCTCTTCAGTGAAACAGGTTGAGAGATTACGTTAGGAATTTTGCACTCTTTTTTGCAGTCCTTTTCCTACTATGTCAAGCTGTGGACAAGGGGTTATACAGAACCAAGTCTCTGCAGCTTGGTGAGCATCGTAACAGGACGTTTTAAATAGGACCACTGGGAGATATGAAGCCAGACACTCTGCACAGCTTCGCTGTGAGTCCTGTGTATGACCTGGAGCGTCACCCTGTAGCAAGCATGCAGACTGAAAGGATGCCAGCACTGAATAGTAAGGATGAACACGAGTGTGGAAATTTTGCTGCTCAAGCAAGTCAAAGAACTGAGAAGTTGCTAAGTCTATAAAAAACACAACTGCAAAAACCTGGAAAAAGAAATGCCCCGAGAGTTTTATCTTGATTCTGTCTGTCACTGGCCCAAGCAACTGCCTGGATATGCTCAGAAGTTTGGAAGAAAGTTACTGAAAATGAATGAGAGGGTTTTTATTATTGTAGATTTGAACTTTGCCACTGAAACCAATCTTGATAATGAAATTTCCCTCTTGATGACAATGAAATTTCTATCTCAATGGATCAGAGGTTTCATATTTTATGAAACTTTTTATCCAGGTGAGAGGAATGTCCTATGTAAAGCAGGCAACAATACACAATCCTCTTACATTCATGAACCTGAGACTTTCAGAGTTCCACTAAATATATGGTCTCCTTCCTCAAACTTGATATCTTAGATACATCCCTGCAGAAAAATTCATAATACTCCAATTCAGGAAACATTTAACCTTGGTTAAACTAGTCTCAAGTTCTATAAGACTGAATGGATTTAAATATTTTGTCAAAATGAGTACTAAAAATAAAGCACCCATCATACTGGAAAAGTTCCTTTCAACAAAATATGTAAGGAGCCCACAGAAGTGATAGCATAAACTGTTATTATAGAAGTCCTACAGAACTAAATGTGGCATCTTTCAGATGGATTTCTTGAATTGCATCCTCTACAGCTACAGAAAAAGGCTGAGTTTTGCATGTTAAATTTTATGGCTGCATTCAACAATTTATACTATACAGCAAATCAAAGATACCTCATGGGATTGGATTAGCCAGTCAAGAAGAGTGCAAAATGCACACATGCAGGAAGGAAAAAAACAAACATGACTAAGTCCAAGAAGTCAGAAATCCTGTGCAGAAGTTTATTCATGTCACAAAGGCTTTCACTTACCATAGTTACTGGCATACAGGAAGGATCATTAATGCAATGCAGCACACCTGAGAAACCTGCCTTTTCCCTATACCAATTCCCTACACCCAAGCAGGGCTTTCTCCCTTGGATCCCCTACAAAATCAAGGGTTGGTGCTGCTGTGGTCAGGGAGGTCACATTGTCCCCATGTTCTCCTTTCTGTTCTTCTCTGCACTTAACTGAGGGCCTTATATTTAAGCACTTGTTGAAAAAGGGTCAAAATTGCTAAACCAGGAGTAGTAAGGTAATGAAAAAACATGTTTCAAGCTTAGACATCTAGGTCAAGACTCAGCTATTTAAGCCTTAGTCTTTCAGACCCCATCTTTACAAGTTTAAGGGCAATTTCCACTTACAAAGTATGCTTCTCAACTCTCCCTGACACTTTCGTACTGCAGCCCTGTAACTCATGGGCTTCAACCAGAAAACAGGAGAACATTGGCAGCATGTATCGCTATGCATTATGCCAGAAAAGATTTTCCTAATTCTACCACTAAAGATCAGGTGACTTTGTTTGCAGATAACCCATCTAACCAATTTAGCAGAAAACAGTTACAAAAAGCTGTGGAAAGGTTTTCAGTTGGGTATGTTACTGTGCACGTAACCAATAATTGTAATTATTGACCAGAGTGACGATGGAGGGACTGCTCTCCACGTTAACCTTCCAGCCTCGAGGGCTAAATGAGAAAGTGCCTTCATTTTTCTCTGCCTCTCCGCAATTTCCAGCACTGGTCCAACACAGGCAGAGAACACTGCCGAGCAGTGACGGTTTTTGCCTACACCTTTTCCTCTTTGTAATCCACTTAAATCTTTTTATGCTGACCTCTAAACCACGGTGTTAAGCCTACCTGGGCCAGCAGATAATACTAGAGTACAGGAGAGCTGCTGTAGGCTACCATCCTCCTGATTCTTGAAATTATTGAAAGGGATGGAAAGAAAAGAAAAAGAGAACACTGGGGTAAAGACAGAGGGTGTCACACAGCATGCACAGCTCAGCCCACAGCACAGAAGCACTGGCAGTGCAGGGCTGGAGGGGATAACAGCACCTCCTTTGCACAGCCTTGCTGAGAAGAGCTTGGCAGTCTTCAACTGTGATCCTTCCATAATCTGTAACGTTACTGGAATATCACCAGAGGATGTTTTGCTTTCCTTTCATTGCTGTCCTTTGTAGCACAGCTCAGAAAGTTTAAATCATAAAGCAGCATGGAAATCGCATTTCCTTTCTGCTCCTGGAATGATTTCATCATACCTTTTTCTATTCAGCCCGTGAAGCAGCTAATGCTCCTCTCTTATTTGCAGCAGTCCCTTGGTGGAGTTTAAGTTACCTGTACTGCTGGCCTGCTCACTACAAAGCGACAAACAAAAGCATAATGTGGTGACAGGTTTAACAGTCATTATCAGCTAAGGAGATTAAAAAAGAACAACACCAACACCCTTCCTCAACAAATAAAAACAACCTATTTTTTTGCACCCCCAAGGACAATGTTGCAAAAATGGATTTCTGTCATTTGCATCAAAAGATGCACATTTTTTTGTTGTATTTATTTAAAAACTATCTAGTATTTAAGCTATTCAGTTAAGGAGATAGAACAACTCAAATTCAGATCAATGTTTCCAACCTGAAAGTAAGGGACATCATCCACACTACCACCACGAGCCACCTCGCCCCAGCCTTTTTGGCATTTCTGCCCCATGCATCACACACATTTAGATCCAGTCACACTGTTTTTTTGCCATCATGCAAAATACTGGTGACAGTAATTAAAATCTAGTTGAATTGTTCCTTTCTTTGTCTTTTTGACTACATCAGTCGTTTATGCATAAGCTGCCCAAAATGCCTCATAGGTAATTATGTACAATCTTCACAAACACCACAAAGAATATTCAATACAAAAAAAAATAAAATTATGAGTGAGTACTTCACTGCCAGTGAAGTAGGAGGAATTCAATAAAATAAATGGATTTAAAGATTTTAATTCTAACAGTGATCAGCAGAAAAAACTTGGAGAAAAGGATTAAGGGCCCATTTCAGAAAGACTCGAACACCTTTAGCTGGATGCACTCCTTAAAGGTGAACAACTTTTAGAAGATGATGTGCACGATACAAATATTTTGTTAAGAAATCAACAGATTTGCAAAAAGTGAAATGAATGAGATTCACAGATTCCACCTTTCTTTCCAATTACACCACTTACAAAACTTTTATGATACAGAAGTTTGTTATAAATGGAGTGCAATATTACATGGAAGCATATGAAATTTACAGTGAAACAGGTTATTGCTAGGAGAAATTATGAACCTATTACTTCTTGCTACTCCCAAATACACTAGCTTATTTTCTGCTGTAGTCATTTGCAATAAGATGGTCAAAGCAATCTTGATAATTGATGTGCTGACCCAGCTGACCTGTCCTAGATGCAATGACTCTGGTCTTTAAATTTCACCATGGTTTCCTCCACAGGGATTTAATTAGGAGATGTGCTCCAAGGCACTTGCTCCACATTTCTAAATCTTCTCTCCAAGAATGACCTTTGATTTGTTGACTTTTGCTTGCTTAAACACATCCGAAACACATTTTGCAAACTGTATTAATTTTCATTTGCACTTTAGCATTTATGTTAAAATGGGCCAGCACTCAAACTTTGTACAGACTGGCTTCTGAAAAGAAAATTTAGAAGTTTAAATCAGTTTAAATCATCCAGTGTAATGTCTGTGAAATGTGCATAATGATTGTTATTAGGAGTCATCATCTAGGGAAAAATACTAAATACATAAAACCATAAGAATTCCTAGTAATTCAAAATACAATTTTCTTCGTGGAGAATCTAATTTTAGCTGCTAAAAGACCATCATAGCATTAATACTAATGTTTTTGTTGTACATGACCTAAACTGTTGTTCAGGAAAACTCCAGGCAACTCACTTAAAAGTTAAATTGCTCTCTTTAGGTAGATCAATATGGAGAAAAAAAAATAGCAAGAAAGCAGGGAGGGAGATGCAGCTTTGTTGCATGCTCTACCTGCAAACTGAGTGCAAACTGAGCTCTCGGGGATTTATTTATTCATTCTAAAGATGGGTTTTATAGCATCCTCTTTCACAGAATGCAAAGATCTTCCCACTGCTCAGCAGGTTTCTTACCCCACTGCAGCGACTCCACGTTCCGTACATTGCAGTCAAGTGCAGTAGCCAAGCAGGAAAACCCAAGCCTGAAGACCATTTGCCCATACTCTTCCCCTTTCTACCACGTTATGCTTATGCTTCTACCACGTAACACTGCTTATGACAGCGATCTTCACAAGCACACTTTAGAGGTCTCAAAACTCCAGGAACATTTCCCTGGCCTTGCATTAACACGATGCCAATACAAGCTTTTACCTCTTCCATTCGCATGCTCATCAGAGGTTAGGACTGAATGGAAATTTTAGGAGTTATTTCTTAGTAATGCAAACACTCACAGTGCCCAGCAAGCACACTGTGACTTTTCTTAACAGAAAGCCACTCCTACAACCCCCAGTCCGAGAGGCAAAGGTAGGGATGCCCAGTGCCTAATTTTGTTATACAGGCTTAAAGTTCCCTTTGCATATTCACGTCTGTACTCTGTGCCTGCAAAGAAACACAAAACAGAGATGTCCTTTGGCCGGCAAACCAGCTAGGACGTATCTCCTCGGGGCACCAAGAGGGCATGTGCAATACCAAGTACCCAATTTCCCGAGCAGGGGGACTTGAGGCGCTGCACTGGTTGCAGCCGGCAATGCAGTTCTGGGGTCATGCCTTAGAGTTGTTAACAGGGAGCCCATCGTTCCTAACTCAGCACCTGTCCTGCCTCCCTCCAGCAATGCTCTGTGCTTGCAGGAGTAGCTAAGCACACCTGCACTTCCACACACTCATCAGGCTTTCTGGCTTGATTTCTAGCTCCTCTCACAGTTGCACATCACCACGGGCACAACTGCAAACTCAAGTAACCGTGCTTAAAACCCTGTAAACTTATTAATTGCATCTGCCACATGGCTTTCTCTCCTCACAGAAGACCAGTGCCCTTAGCACCGTGCTCCTAACCCCAGCTGCCTGCCTGGATTGAGGGAAGTGACGGGAGATCATGGGAGATGTCCATGTAACCAGGGATCTTCTGGGTGTTTTCTGAATAACCTGGGTATGGATCCCAAAGGCTAACCCAACAGGCGATGCCTTATCAGTGTCTCTGCATTCCTATCACACAACACCTGCAAGGCAAATCAAGACAGCTTGACCCTTCGGTGAGTGAGGAAGGATGAGGAGGTATCCCGGGTAAGGAGAATACATGTGGAGAGCTCAGCTAGAGCTGCAAACATGATGGAAGGTCTCAGTTTTGCTCAGCCTGTGGAAATTTCATCACATAGCCACAGCTTCAATATGTGAAGCTCATAGCGGTGGAGCAGTATCAATCTTGCAGTTACCTTAGGCTAGCATTATTTCCATTATAAACGTATACAGCATACAAGCAGTTTTCTCTTTACCTTGTATCCATTTGAAAAATAAAGCTGGCATTTTTGTTATTTTATGAATTTTTAAGAGGCAGAATAAGAAGTATTTACATGAACTGAATATAAAATCAATTCTATCTTGATTACATTTGACTTCAATGAGCACTAAGTGATGCTTCTTTCATTTAATCAGGGAACAGTGTTGTAGCTACACTATTTGCATTTTAATAAAAATTCACTCAAGTTCCAACCAAAAAAGCAGCAGCACTGCTAAATGCCTAGAAATAAGGGATTCATCTTTCATAATGACTAATAACAGTTAACTTGTTTAGCTACTGTTTTGCTCTTAATGTTAAGACTTATTTAATAAACAGAACCAGGTTGAAAAATTGCAAGGTTTATAAATTCCTTCAAAACACTAAAAAAACACACCTCCATATGCAGAGGTCTCCTGATTTTTATGTGTATTCACACCTACATGTGTTTACACCTACACAGGCACATGCATAAATATATACACACACACATACATATATACACATATACACATACTTCTCAACACATTTTGCTGCAGCTGGCAGCAAGTGTCCCTGAAGGTCTGAATAAAATCCCTTAAAACAGCATAATATTTTAGCTGCTAGAAAAGTAATACAGGGCATCATTACACTCGAACATTAATAAAGGATGAAATATGAATTCACAGAAGGTAGCGTCAGACTTATTTTACCTCCTGACAAGCATAATATAATTTTTTCCAGTGTCTAAAATTCTAAAGTGGGCCAAAACTAATCCTGATATAATTCCATTAGTTTTAATGGAGTTGTGCTAGGGATGAATTTATAGCAACAACTAAAATTATATCATTCTTCCTCATACTGCAGTTGCATTCTGAGCAGCCAAAAAGAAATGGCAGCGGGAGCACAAGCAGCAATGAGTTTCAGAATGTGTCTTTCCTGAATTACCTTTTAAATTACAACGTCATGTTAAAATTGAAACCTGGAAAATTTATATTACACAGCCCATGTTTCCTGAGCTACACGTTCACTAGCAAAGCATCCAAAATTTGTACCCTGATGATTAAAATCCAGTCCCTTTCAAAGAAGGGGAAAGGTGCTGATTGCAGGTTGAAAGGGCAGCCCACAGCACCATACACAAAGCAGCAAGGAGCTGCACGATGGCTCTGTACAATGGGTGGCTGCGTGCTTCCCGGTGCAATGGATCTGAGATTTGGCAACACATCTTAGGGCTTTGAGTGCCCATTTCCACTGCAATTAGCATTCAGTTCCCCTAGGTAGCTTCAACAATTTCAGCGTAGGTGTATACATAAGCTACATTATTACTAAATCCTGAAACAGTTCAAGGAACATTAAATTTTATGTGCCCTGTTCTCAGCTGATGTTACCCAACAAAGCGCCACCGAGGTCATTAAGTGCTGGTGATGGCTATCAAAGGATGTGACCTGGAGTCTTTACCTGTTACTCTTTTCCTCTAGTTTGTACACTTTGGATCAATAGCTTTCATTACCAATAATGACCATTTGCAGAAGCTTCACAACAACTGCAAATTAATTAGATGTTGCAGAAGTTCAATTGATTTACTTGCATGTCAAAGAATTACTGATCTGCAGCTCTACAGTAGCACTGCCAGTAGAAGTCGTTAGCAGTCAGCACGGTGAACTTTCTCCAGAATAAAGTCGCAAAAACTAAAATCTCCTTAATCTTATGACAGCGAAAATCTTGCTGACTCCTTTCTGCTTTGTATTTCTGCAGCTTGCTACCAGGTAAAGGAAAAGTGTCCCATCAGTCTTACAATTTTGATGTGCCTTATTCACTGGAAAGGAGCAAAATGTATTGATGTTCCCTCAGGATGTCATACTGCCAGTTCTTTCTCCATGCCTTTACACCAAAACTGAACTGCAAATATCCGTGCTCGACTGGGAGCAGAGCTGTGGTGCCCTCCTAGCCTCATTCCCATCTCTAGTGGATGTGTAGGCATAAACTTGTTGGGAAAGAGCAACCAAAAGCACAACTTACTGCAGATAGCAAGGTGCAGAGGTGGTAAGCAGTGTCTCTGAACTGCACCTTCTTGGCCCTAGAGTAGATCCATGTTGACCCCACTCCCCAGCCCAGTTGCATCTCTCACCTCTGCACAGTGGCTGCCAGCAACCTGAAGATCTGTGCAGCAGACCACCTGCAGGCAGGGAGCACGTGTCTACAAAAAGCTGAGTTAAAATGCACTTCCACCCAAAGGCACTAGTGCTGCCGAGTAAGGGAGTCAAAACAAGAGGTGAGAACTGGGAGTTTCTTCTCGGTCCCAGCTTCTTCTTAGTCTGACAGCTGTGATTTAGCATCACTGGTGCCAATAAAACATGAATAAATGGTACAGAAAAGAAGCATTTTGCTTCTATAGAAATTTAAACAGAGCATCACATTTTATAGTATTAATTCTTCCTCACTGAGACAGCCTCGGGATAGCATGATTGCTTTGAAAAGACGTTCATGCCATTAAAACTGCACAGGGCGCTAGCCATCATCACCTAATCCAACTGTTTTTACCTGAGTTTTGTTTTGGTGCTTAGCAGTTTCTGTTTTTTTTCTGACTGCGTTGAAACAGTAACATTAAATTTAATCAGCAAGTTCTAGTTTCAAACCTTGTATTTTCCATTAAATACTACAGAAAACCTGTAAAACATTACTCACTTTTTCACTAAAAGGAATTTCAGAGCAACTAGAAGTGTCAAAGCGAAGAGGCATTGAGTCATAAACTGACCAGACTCTTAAAACCACAATAACCTGCAGAACAGCTGAATTTGACCAAAGCAGAAGACCTATTCCTGTCACAAACTAGTGCCAGGGAGCAGAAGTTTCCTGAGCTGGAGGCAGCTGTCCCACCTCGCAGCAGCCGAGGATCTTGCCCTGTTAACACTGACCCTGATTTGTATGCAGCCCTTCAGCTATACCGCTGGAAGCCGACAGACATCTGGAGCTGATTTTACAGCAGTGACAACGTGGGATCAATCACTCTGTTTCCCCCACTGCGTTGTTCCCTGGAAATTCAGGAAGTGGCACTAGAAGAAACCCAAAGAGAAAGGGAATGTGCATTTGCATGGCTAGTGCAAGGCACAAGCTACGTGGCTGTAGCACAGATGTACCCCACATACAGGCTGCACAATGGGTGGCTCCAGACCTACCGACAGCATTTCTCGTCTTTGTTACTAGTGCATATGAAATGTGAATCTTTTTGCTGAATTTATTACTATTATTTCTTCCCTTTGTTTCGTAGCATCTCCCATGCAACCGAAGTTAGAACCTCACTCTACTCCTTTCATTCGGCACATCAAAGCCCATCAGGAATCCCAGACACTGCATGCGGGAAGTAGGGAACGGCAATCAACTGTCACCGTCCCACAAGCACTGAACCCCGCAGAGCAATCTGAGTGGTGGCCCCACGTCACCTCCAGGTGTGACACCCCCTCACAGCACCTGTGGGAAACCCTCTGGACAAGGGAGATACCTGGATGTTCCCAATGCATGGGTTTTACAGACTCCTCCCAGCATTCGAGAACACCAACAGTGCTGCTGCAGACGGCAGGGGCAGTGCTGCCACGGGTCTTCTCCAGCCACCGCTGCCATTTTTCCCTCTTCCCTCTCTTTGTGCATCGCTCCCACAGATGCTCCTTGAAGAATATGATCCCATTTTATCTACCACGGAGCTGCACTCCACCGAGCCTTGTGATGATGTTAATGACCCTGCTGGCTCCTTACTATTCCACTCCTTCATGCCCTACATGCAGCATTGCTATGGCAACACGTGGCTGATGCTGCACAGCCGTCACCGGGATATCGCACACCTTGCGTGTAGTTACTCCTCTCTCTGAAGCAGAGCAAGGTGGTGTAAGTTATTCTCAATGCCATTCCCGAACGGATACACACCACGAGCAGAGAAGACTGGAAGAAGCACCACCTCTCTACGCTCTTTCCCTATTTTTTCCCCAAATAGGTCTCAACTCACCTCTGGCTACATCACCTCGGTCAGCCACTCGCCCTTTCCCGAAGCAGGGCACAGAGCCCAGCCGGTCTGTCACCAAACGAAGCGTGTACACTCCTAGCACTAAACAAAACGTGTATGCTCTGCGCTGAGAGCTGCCTCCTCAACACGTCCTGCAGCATCACATAAACGGGCTTTTCTTTCCCCGCACACATCTGTACTCACAAAACCCATAATCATGCCTGAATTAAACGCCCTCGGCTAAGTTTTAATTTGTGCATTCAGAAGAAATGTTACTCAAATTAATAAGAGTAAATTAACTGCAAGTTAAGGTCACCACTTCTGATTTTTTTCACTAGTGTTTTTAAAGCACTGTCTGATAATTGGATATTGATTTCGGTGCCCTACAAATTGACCCATCCTGTGGCCTTGCCTTTTTCTTGATTCTCCTCCATTAAGGCGTCAATGATGATAGTTTTAATTATTTTGGAACATTCTTCTTTCAGAAAGAAGAAGAATCACAGCCTTTACCGAGCATCTTTTTCACCACAGACTAAATCAAAAGGATATAATTACTTCCATGCTGACCAACACCAGAACAGATTTTCCTTTAGTTCCTACCACAAAACACTTCAGTGTAATTAACAGCCCAGAAACGATGATGGTATGAAGACCACAATTCATGGCTGCAAAGTCAAATCACTGTTTTATGTGCCCATCCCCACGTAACTTCACAGCAGGACCACAGTCCCAGCTGAGCCACAGTCTCCTCACCAGGCAGGCCGACCAGCAGTGATGCTGAAGAGCTCCAAAACCAGGAGAAGGCTTTGTCACGCTCCGGGTGCTGTTACACACAGCCTGACCCACGCAGCTATACAGCGAATTTTCTGTTCTCTTATTTCCTCGGTGGTTTCCCAGTCGGGGCAGGCCAGAGGAGACCCGAGCTTACTGCATTAACAGAGCCTTCAAGAGTGCTGCTTGTGAAGCACAACCTGGTCCCCACACAGCAAAGCCTCCTCACCACATGGCAGCACTCCCTGCCTTGCACCTGCACAGCACTGGGCTCCAGTACTGAACAGGATTAAACCTGAACTGCGAAGGACACGACCCAGCAACACGCCTTGAAAGTCTGACCATTCCCTACCATCTGTCAGCCTTCCAGCTTCTGCAGTCGCCCTGTATTTTTTCCTATTTTCTTTCTTTTTTATGCTTCTATCTTCAAACACCTCCTGTTTCTCACCTCCAGATGCCAGACATTACATGCCTGCAAATATTTCAAGACACTTATTTAGAATTAAAGAATCGGGTGGCACACAGGGACAAATGACCATTTGCTTTACTCCTTCTAAGGGATAAATATCCTGAATACCATTTTTATCTCTCACTTCTATGATACTCTACGCCAAAAGAGACCAAACTGAAGAGTCCCGGGATACACAAGGTTTTTGAGGCTCGTTGCTGTTTGCCATCCTGACTCTTGAGGATGAGGAGCCCAACTGTATCCCCCGCCAGGGCAGCTGCTCCTGCCAGGCCCTCCCAGGTGCATCAGCTAAGCCTGCTCTGAGCGCACTGCATTCCTACCAACTAAATCCCAATATTTACAGACCTTTGGCCAGAAAAAGGAAATGAGGCCCAAAAAAATGAGGCTTGTGAAGAGAATCGGAGGGATGTATATGGGAAGGTGAGCAACACGACAGAGAGAGCACACTACAGACTGGTATTACCATTCCCCTCGAAACGAGCAGACCAGAGGACACCCTCCATGGTGTGCATGGGAAGCCCCAGGACAGGTACCGTGGTGGTAACAGCCTGTAATTACTGTTTGAAGACAGACCATCAACAGTTTGTTCCTACTCACCACCACTTCCATTTCACAGCTCAAGCTATCTCAGCCAGGGCCACACACCTCTTCTAGCCCCAGCAAGCCACTTCTCCAGACAGTACAAAGCTTTTCTGCAAGGAAATTGAGCACCTAGCCACACTGCATAGAGAGGAGGGCCATCAGGCTGAGTCACGGTAAGAGGCATTGCTTTCCCCAGTGCTTTCCATTTGGGGAAGCACTCCACACACTTCCATGCTCACACCAACAGGTACAGCCTGCACAGATGCAGCAGGATCAGGAATACAGTTCTCATGCTTACCCCATGGCTGTCATCCCACATTAGCCATGCCAAATCCCACAGATGTGTATACTTGTAGGGAGGTAAGATTACCATTGTAGCTGCTGCACTAAGAAATATAACATACCGATTCCCCTAAACTTTTGCTCCTTACCTCAGTCTTCACAAATTACTTTAAATTATCTATTATCTATATAAATAACTAATACAAAACCCCCAACTTCCATTACAAATCCTATTCTGGCATGATAATTATAATTTAAATAATATAAATCCCTGAAATCAGGTTCACTGTAATCCCTCTGACAGACCTAATTTGGAGCAGCAGCCAGCAGAGCATTTTAACAGTGGTATGAAGTCATTAGGCAGCAGAGGGACCTTCACAGCGCTGGTAATTGCAATGTTTTCGAGAGCCGTCCTGCTGCAGAGAGGTGGACGGCTCAGGGCAGCTGCCAGGAACACGCCGTTAAATGCCATTGTTAATCTGACTCCAGCACGCTGGGTGCAGCAGACTTGCTGTACTGTGCACACAGGCACATTCACCTTCAGCACACCCGGACTCAAAGCACACTATGACAGTAATGGCCTGTATGTCTGGAAGATGCACATCTTTAAAATGATAAGCACATGAGAAGGCCCTTTGTAGCAGCTGGGGCTCTGCCCAGTATGCACAGGACACAGGGCTGGGAACCACAAAGCCTAAACTCTGAGTCTTTGCCCTGATTATATCTGCCTGCCTGATCTGTAGAACAGGGATGGCTCTCAGCTAGAGACCATGCAGTTCACGGCAGACAGCATTAGGCATCAATACAGTCACCAGCCTCCACAGGTTCCCCAGACACCCAGAGGGAAGCCAGACCCTCCAGAGGATAATTCAAAGGAAGAGACTAACTTGTAATTCCCCCTTCGCAGTCCCTTTCTTGTGACTGCTGAGAGCCTCAGGGCATCAGCATCCCAGCGCGCCTTACCGAGGCAAGCTGCAGTGGAAATACCCTCAGGTGAAACCACCTTCCTTTCTCACCTATAATGAATTAAGTATTATTAAATAACAAAAACAAACAAACAAACAAAAAACCCACAGCAGTTATTAATACCTTTACTGCTCTGTCTGGCATTACAGATACACTCACACGTCTGCCAAACTCACCAGCAGCAGCGTCTCTGAGCAATCCATTTCCTTCTGTGCAAAAAAAATGGACCATGTTTTGACATGTAATGCATCAGTTGGTACCAGCAACACCACCAGAGGAAGAAGCAGGCTTTTTGTTTTATTTTTCTGTAATTACCATTGCTGAAGTGCATTTTACATTTGCCAGTTGGTTCACACACACAAAGCAACCAGTACAAGTTCAGCACAATTTAAGATCCACCACATGTGGCTGCACTGGGTGGCAATCGCAACCACAGAATCATATCAAGATGTAAAAGGGAAATAGCATTATCTCAGGCAGACATTATTTCAGTGATTCCAAGGTGTCATTAATCAAGCGTGCATGCACACCTACCAGCACATACACACAGGACAGAAGTTATTCTAAGTTCTTCCTTGTTTTTCTTGCAAAATTTAAAGCTACTTGTTACAGACTGTCCAGTCCTAATTGTTTTTGTGTTTTTGTTTTTTTTTTTCCATCACATCAAATGACTATGATATTTGCATTTCTAAACGTCCACACTTGCACTGCATCTAGAATTAAGTAAATCTAATATACTTTTGTTCTGCTTTGTTTAATGGTTCTTTGCAGAAGCTTGTTGCATGAAGATACTGCTAAAGATGCTGTATCAAACCTGCTTGTCCATGGGGTGAAAGGAGCCTAAAAACTAGCTTCTCTATCTATTCTTGTTCATTATTCTTGCTCCTGACAAATTAAGTCTTCATGAAAAACACGTAACCGTACTCTCCCATGCAAAAACTGCACCTGTGTACGGACCTGTACAGCTCCTCCCCGAACAAGGTTCTTTCTCATCTTGCTACAAGGCAAGGAAAACATCAGCAACAAAGATATTTACTGGAGGAAATCCAATCTCAGATCAGTTCAAATCTGAAGCAAGATTTACTAATTCACACTGGAATTTTGCTTCCAGACTGGAAGCAGGAACAAGCATCAAACAGGCTAAAAAAAAATTCCTGGCAAGTGGGAGATGTTCTGCTGCTGGTTCATTTTGTTCTGGGGAAGAGTTACAAACCTGTTCGACAGTGAGGAACAAAAAGTTCATCAGGGGTTTTCTCAGAAGGACCAGGCTTTGTAGGGACAGCCAAGCTCCCAGATCGCTTCAAGACAAATGCTGTTACACAGCCATGGTATTTGGTTCAGAAAGGAAAAACACTAAAGGATACAACCACTAAAAGCATTCTGATTAAGTGAATGGATGGCCCCAGACAGGTTTGCATTATAAACATTAATTGCACATTAGCTCAACTAATTAAAAAATAAATACTGTACACGGCAGGAAGCTCCCTCTTAAAGAAACTTCTGCCTTGGGAAATGAGCCAGTACTTTAAAAAAACAAAAACAAACGAACAAAAAAACAATCTGTAAAGGCAGTGAAATGCCTGTTTCAGCAAGGGAGACTCCAAAAACATAATTGAGCAAATATTAGTGCCGTGCCAACTCTGCAAAGCCAAAGCGGCCGCGTACACCGGGAAACACTTAATGAAAGGATCTCTTCATCGTCTCCTACTGCCTGACCGAACTAAAAACCCCAGATAGCAAGAGTCAAACAACATGAAAACAGAAAATAATTTACTTCTGAAACTTGGCAGAGGCTTGAAGCATGGGCTTTGGGAAGCACTGCAAAAGCTTTAGAAAGCTCTGGGGCAAAACACCGTAACTGCTCATGCAAAACACCTCATGCAAACACCGTAACTGCTCGTAACCACACTGGCACCAGAACTGCATGGAGCTGCTGCTTCAGAGCCATGCTGTAGCCAGACCCTCTCTCCATTTTCCCCCAGACTCACGTTGCTGCCAGCCTCAAGATATCTCCCCGGTAGGGCTTAGCCCTACTTCTGTGGTTTTACCAGCATGTTGAGAACTTACCCGGGGCCAACTGCATCACACCTGACTGCATTGGTGTTGGTGTGCCCTACTAGCATAGCACCCTTTCAAGTGGTTTCCGAGAGGCAGAGGAGTATTGAGAGAAGTTGAGGCTCCTGTAGCCCACTTCAGGACAATGCTGTGATGACCCAGTCTGACTTGGAGTGACAGCCACAGTGGTGATGAGTGCTGTGAG
This sequence comes from Anas platyrhynchos, assembly GCF_047663525.1. Lineage (NCBI taxonomy): Eukaryota > Metazoa > Chordata > Aves > Anseriformes > Anatidae > Anas > Anas platyrhynchos. The sequence goes on along the minus strand of NC_092601.1, from coordinate 13,328,400 downwards.
GCTGACGGACAAAGTAAAGAACAAAACTGCCCTGCATCACCTCACCAGCCAGGAGCCTACCCGGCAGAAGCCAGGCTAGCACTCACACCACCTGAATCCCAGACCAATGCTCAAGAGACAAGGCAATTTTGCATCTAACCAGCATTACTAACGGAATTTGCAGTTGCTAACAGATGTATCTTGCTAGGAAATGTAGAATGAGAGGTTAAAGATATAGTCAGGCATGAATCTTAGCCTCCTATACCTATGTACGCACAAGCAAAGCATTACCATCCATGAGTAGGGAAGCACAGACTCTTTCACCAATACACCACTAAGCAGTTAATGCAATACCAGATAAAAATCAAGATGCCACATCAATTTGTGTGAGGAGAGTTGCCCTGATATATCTGGGTTCACATCCAAGCTCTGCCATAGACTAGCTACATAACCCCAGGCAAAGCAGTTCCTCTCTCTGCTTCTCAGATCTGGGAGAAATCATTTTTCTTCTGTCTTTTATCTGTTCTCCATTTAGCTCTTTGGGGAAGCCACTTTTGCAATCTGCTTTTGTGCAACACTGAACGCATAAAAGATCCAGTCTCAGTTTAAACACCACTGTAATACAAATAATAAACAATCATCATTAAGTCATTAATTCACTTAACAGTCTCTTTTCTCTTTCTGTGTAAACACACTTTGAGTTGGAAGAGGCTGCTTTCAGCAGGGAGGTACATTTGTATTCCCTTGTAAATTGAAAGATCGTGTGCCAAGAGTATTCATAATGTTGAAAAATAATAATAAACAACAATTTGATAAATTTCTCGACAAGCCCCACAAATCTTCCCTGCGAGTCGTGGCACATCCCAGCAGCCATTTCTGTTCAGAGGACTCAGAGCAATTACAGAGCTAGCCTGGATGCCATTTACATTCTACTGATAATCAAACACTGCAACCTAAACACACCGAGTGCAGTATCGTTTCCATTCTGTACATTATCAAATATGCATGAAGCTCCTCTCCTCGGGGACAGCTGCTGTGGACAGGGCACGTTGTAATGCTTCAGCTGCTTCCAGTGGCAGCTATTAGAGGAATTGCTCCTTGTGGCAAAGAGGAGTCTGAGTCCTCTTACTGCAAAAGGGGTCCTGAGATCATCTTGGCGCCTAATATTCTGTTTTATTGCAGCTTTAGGGGATCATGGAAATCAAATCTCCCCACCAGAGACTTTATTTCTGGCAGGTGAGAATGTCATATTTACTTTGCACTGTGAGCTAGGCCTGGGAGAACAAGCAAAAGCACTGGTAAGGAACAAATGCATCCCCAGAAAGCCCTGGTTTGTCCGCGTTGCCTGGTTAAGCCACACAAAGCAACTCTACCACAGGCAGTCTTGGGAACTAGCACTCAACTTGTCTGGCAGAGCGATATATTCTAATAAGAAACAGGTAATCAGGAGGAAAGGCAGCCATGCTGAGCACTGCAACTCGGGTGGATTCATAAATCCACCACGCAGCATGCTCCTGAGATAGCTGAATACACGCGGGGGCTCTGCTATGCGCAGCTAGTGCCAGGCTAACAGCACAGCCATAAAACCAGAGGCAGAAACTTTTTTTTAAACTATCTCACTAATTTATACTTTGCTCACAAGGACACAAGCTTTCATTCTACTCTGTATTAGTGCTGGTATAAACAACACCTCATTATTCTTATATCTCCAGGTAAGTAACATACGGATGGAGCATCATGGAGTTCAGCTTCCCTCCCTTCAGGCTGGCTCCTCAACACAGGCTCTGTGTTGTATTTCTGGCAGAATTTCCCTCTTCTTGGATTTGTCTCCATGTCACTGTGCTTAAAGAAATACCTTTTTATATCTTGCTATTTCCTTTTTGTTCAAAGCCAAGCTCTGCAAAATCCCTGCTGTTCTGCACAGTCACATGGACACACACACACTAAACTCTGTGGTTTGAATCGCATCACGAGCACAGAATGGAAAATGGCCACAATCTGCTTGCCCAGCCCAGCTACCGTATGATGAAAGACAGAGGCATTTATTGCTCCTTACACCACCTCGCCATATCCCTGGCATAGCGAGCAAGGTATCATCCAGGCTCACAGAGCGTGCTCTCAGTGTCCCAGCAGCGTGGCACAGAGTTAATGCTCTGAGAAGCAGCTCTGGATGTCCCACATACAATACAGAGCTTGGAATTAAAAGCTTCCATGATTTACAGGTAGTCTAACACAGTGGAAGTTAAAAACCTTCCACTGTCAGTAAACTTTTACAGCAGTCTCTGCGTGTAGGAAGGAATGAAGCCAGAACCATGCAGTAGTTCTGATACCTTTAATGAACTTCCAGGTATTTTAGCTAAGTAGCTGAGATCCAGTGACCCAATGACACACTGGTTTTATGCTAGGCACGGGAGACATTGCAAAGCATTAGGCCTAGTGACTTTCTTCCAAGCAGAAGCTGGTCTTTGTTAGCTGCTATTTTTCTGTTCCATTTCCATGCTTAAATTCAAAGAAACTTGCATCTCAAGTGAGTTCCTATAATTACATTTCAAGAACTGGCTGGTACTTAGATTTCATTTACAAGTACATTCATTTAAAGCACAGAGATGATTAGCAGCGTTATCTGTGCTGCTGCTTTAGGGGGAGACTTTTAATAAGGTTTGAAGAGGAAGAAACCCCACGCAAGCATAAGGATGGTAAATACGGGAACAGAACGCTGAGCCTTAGCTCACTGCAGGTAGGGGCAGTCTGTGCCATGGCTCTTTCTGCCAGCGATGGGTGGGTATCTGGAAGGTTGACAAGCTGCAATCCAGATATGCTGGTGGTCACAACACTAGAAAATCCAGACAAGGCCAAATTGTGGAGGAAGGGCATTTCAAGCCATCCTTCTCCACCTTGAGTATCTGCACCCGCACCCTGCACCTTTCCCCAGCCTCCCGTTCCTCCTTTCTGCTGGCACCTCCTCACTCTGCCACCAGCACCTTGCTTTCTTGAGCAACCGCACAAGCAGCTAGTGGGGTTTGAACAAATTCCTCACATGCTTCACAGTCGTCCCATCTTCCTCCAGCCCTGCCTGTCGGATTTGTTTACGTTGGAGAAGAGAAGGGCAGACACGGCAAACAAACAGCTGTGGGGAGAGAACCAATTTGTCTTGTGGCATCTCTGCTTGGGCAATTCAAAGGAGGAACCAAGGAAAAGACAAGGGAAGAAATGTTCCACTTCGTCGTTCCTGCACCCGTTTCCAGCTGGCTAACTCACCCCTTCCTCTGTTGCCATCCACTGTGTGCTTGAGTTGACGCCCTTTGTTCCCAGCACTTTATTCAGCATCAAAGCCCACTTCTGCTCAGGTCCCACCCAACGCTCCTGGGAGGTTTCAGACTGTGCAGGTTACAGATGCCTCCTGTGAGACACCGAGGGTCATCCCCTCCCCTTCTTCTGGAATAAGAAGTGAGATGCTCTCAAGAAGCAAAGGGAGTCTCGCTGAATCAAACATCAACGCAGAACTGAACAGGAACCTGGAGCCGTGGCCCACTCGCTGCTAACTGGGGCAGCCCCTGCCAAGACAGTCACATCCCTTCCAGCCCTCCATTCATGCTGTCAAGGGAAAAAGAGGGCTACTTCGGTTCTAATGTCAGCTATTTAAAAATGATTACCATCCATAAATGTGCACTTCCCAAGAAAAATAATGCTAACACTGCTAAAAGAGCATTGATTCCATAAAACGATCATGAGGGAGCGCTTAATTATTTCCCAAGGAAAGAAAGAATCTGGTAATACCACACATTCCGATTACATAAGATCGTTTTTAAGAATTAAAGTCATGTTAATTCTAGGTCCTCCTTTCACAGCCTGTTCCATATTCTTTAGTCAGTTTGTTATAGTTTCTAATAAATCCCCTTTGAAAATTAATACAAACTACCCTTTTTTATTAAGCATTTTAATTCTGATACGGTTTCAGTTTTCTCAGAGGCAAGCGTATGTACGAACTGTATTGTGCCTCTCCTGGGCGCTTCTAATGGTTAATTTAATGCCCACCGCAGCGATAAGCACAGCAATAATTCTAGTCCACGACTCAACCCCAAGTTGCCATTTTCCTATACAAATCTCACTGTGACTGTGCATGTTGATGTGTGTCTGCTTCAGCGAATAAAGATGGTAATTGTCAGGAAGTATGTTTTGAAGTGCAGAGAGGCCTGATTATTGGGGGCAGATGGAGGGAATGTGCTCGACACTAAGCGTGCAGCACTGTGTCATCCTGATCCATGCAGCAGCCCTGCAGGATTCACTCTGCATCAGCTCGCAAAGGCAAAAGCGGTCGACGTACACATGGTGATTTCAGTTCCTTTCATACAGTCAGAAGGATTGCCCCACAAAGAGAAAGTGGAGTGTGTGGCATTAGATTTCTCCATCTTCAGAGCGAATAGATTACAAATCTCCAAGTACCTAAAGAACAAGAATGTCACTGTTTAAGAATCTGCACGCTAATTTATCAGGGATGGCCAACCAATGGCATAAAGACGACAAGATACAGTTTGCAGGGCAGCCAAATCTGATTTCTGGAAAGCATCGGCAGTCAGAAGGTCATCAAAATTTGGCTGCTTGGTGGATAGGGCAGTACACGTGTGTGTCTGGGAAAGGCTCAGGGCTACTGTGTCCTGCTTCTCAGGTCTTGTAAGTACCATTCAAACAGAATCCAGGCTGTGGTTTGCACACGTGGCTAAAAATAAAAGTGGTCTTGGAGTGAAGACGTCTGGCCAGCCTGTTTCTGAGTAATTAAGAAAAATAGGCCCCATATGAAAGAGGTCCAAATCACACTACAGATCAGTATGAGCAGCTCCTTGAACACCAATATACAATGTGCAAAGGGAAAAAGACTCCCATCTGTGATTTATGCAGAGGGAACTCATGTTGCCAGAGTTAAATTGTCCTTGCAATTGCTAAGAAACTATGGATGACAAAATCTTAACTCCGAAAAGATGCATCCAGCACAGATAATTCTATATTAGAGCTCATCTGTGAGATACGGAGTAAATTGATCACACACACAAAAAAGGTATTATCCAAAGAAGTGATCATGACTTGATTTCATTTTTCAAGTGAAAACAGAAGACATTTAACTGTGCCAAAAACACTAATCTATGTGCTTGCTGCTTAAAAAGGATAGATTTCATGAAGCTGGGGGGAGGGAGGTAGAGAGGAGAAGAGCCAAAGCAGTTGCAAGAAAATTTCAGAAGAAAAATGTTACGATAATTGGGAACAGTTTAAGAACATTTTTCTAAGTGTCCAGGAAAACCCCAGTCTTAGTCAAAGAAACATGTAGCTGCTTTAAAAAAAAATCAAATAGTTGGCTTAGGGGGGAAATGAAGCAGGTATAAAACACTCACAACAAATGCAAGAAGGGCATTTCCTTTGAAAACAAAACAAAATACAGAAATTGCCAAAAATAACGCAGAAGAAAATGTTTCAGTGAACATTTTACCCCTGTGCAAGATTAGACAATACAGTTGCATTTGACAGTAACAGTGATGAGTACTATATTTCAACTGTAGCTAACATAAGCATTAAGTAAAATTGAAATACTAGAAGACAGTATTTTAAGATTAGCAAAACCAAAAAAGACTTCTGCATTCAAGAATTTTAAACTAAGCGCTCAGAAGTTCAAAGAGACCCTTCTTTAGCAGACTAGTAGACAAAAGCTTCAGAGGCCTGAAGAAGGCAAAAACTACTCTGGTATTTAAAGTGTAGAATCAGTGAGGCCAATTGCAGGCTTATCAGACTGCCAGTACTGCAAAGCACAGAGTGGGCGATACCAGGGATAGCTTGAAAAAGATTTCAGCAATAATAAAGTAATTAATGTGTGTGGATTTATTAAAAACAAAACAAAACAAAAAAACAGTGCTCCATATAGCCTCTGTTCTATGAGTTAGCTGATGCAGACAATAGTGTTTGTGTAACATGCACAGTCTGCTGTAAAACTTTCATCTGCTTACACTTTCTAGTATTTTAAAGCCTTATGAAAGTCAGCACGGCTCATAGTAACTAGTCAGAACCCTGGGTACTTAGAAGATCTGAAACTAAGCAGAAAAGAACCTTCAAATTATTACTTTTCTTGCAGTACCCTCCAATAACTGTTCTTGTCTCTTTACTGTTAAGTATTTTTTATCAGACATATTAATGAAGTCATTGTCTTTAAATGTTATTAGGAATGATTTTACAAGAAAAATAACGCAGATTGGTAATAGAAGAGAATAAATTCCCTATAAGGAGCTTTCTGTGTTGCCTGGTAAACTGGGCACAAACACCCCAGTGTTTCAATGAGGACATGTTTAAGCCAGCACCCACAGTAAGACACGAAGTTCAAACTGACAAAGGAAGGGGTCTCTCCTAGGAGGATGTGCCCTGAAGGGGTTATGGTGCAGTATGTTCCCCCCACAACACTGACCATACAAACCTGATGTGTTTCTAGGAGGTAAAAATACAAGATCAGGGAGGAGAGAGGCAGTATCGCCTCTGTGGCTGGTGCTGCTCCCAACATGCTTTTTCTGCTTTTGGTATCCACAGATCAAGAACGGCATTTGGGAAAATTCAAAGAAGAGCTATCAAATTTTAAAAGGCAAGAACACAGCCTTAACAAAAAAAAAGGATAAGAAAAAAAAAGTAAAAAAAAACTGAACACCTCAATGAGCTCTAAAATCAGTTCCTATGTTACAAGCAGGGCCTTTCTGTAAGAGTCCCATTTTCCCTAGAGCAATGCAGGTTTCTGGAGTCAGACAATATAAAGAGGATGGTTAAAAATAATGGCTCACAAGTGTTAAATGGAGATGTCAAACTACTTGAATCACCTTTAGTTATCTGTTTCAGACTGTACAGAAAAACGGGACGCTGCTGTTCATATAGGGTCAGACACTGGCAGCAGACACTTACAACAGGTGTGAGACAAGAACCACAGCCACCATGGTGTAAAAGCTTATTTCCAAACATGGTGTGTTATCAGAAATGGGGTACAGCTACAGGCACAGACTGAATCCAAACAAAGTAGCAAAAAGGCTTTCAGACAATAATTTCCAGTGATGGTCTGCTCTGCCATCCATTCAATGTACAGGTACAGTGTTGTCTCATGAAGTCACATACACATTCGTTGCCATACGCATACAGGTGAAAGCCTTTTTGTGACATGTTTTTGTCTGGAATCTGCTGGATAGTTCCAGCAGAAGACAAACAGCAACCACTCTTCACTACTACCATCTTACAGGTATCTTTGACTTAGTGCCTGCATACCCATGCAGCATATTAAATCACTGTAGTGGCATTGTAAGGCTTGAAGGAAATAAAATCATGAGTACTTCCAACATGTTTAAAAGCATTCACTGAATTCAATATTTGATGTTTGCTACAAAAGCTCACAGTGCTGGGATGAGAGATTTGCTACAATGAAGAGTTCCCATTTAAGCGTACCAGCCTACAATCACGGCCAAGATAAAATCTAACCTGTGATACGAGGATCAAATTTCCATCTAGAATGCTTCATTTCAACAGCAGGCACAAAGCAGACTTTCCCAACTACTCATTTGCTACAGAAAAACCTTTTTAAGAACAAACCTTCTAAAGAGATTTGGACCATCATACAACCAAGCTGCAGCACAGATCACCGAAAAGAACAACGTCCCCCCGTTAACTCACTAATTAAATGCATTGCTGAGAATAAGCAAAATCTTGCTGATTTGATTTGTGAATGTTAAGTCACCAGCAACAATAGCAGCCCTAAAGGATCTGTCATTGCTGGAAAAAGGTTTCTTTGAAAGTCTTCATTACCAAGGGTAATTAGTCCCTTTCTAGACTTTCTAGACATATTTATAGCAGGATAAAAATTGATTTTCCAGGGGACATCATCCCCTTGCTATTGGCCCAATGTTTATTCTCCAACAGAGATGTGCTATGAAACCAAAACAGCTTTCTCATCGTTTAAAGAGAGTTTATTTCTTCAACTCAGCAAATACCCAGATATTCCCAGTACACCCAGCTGCCTAATTTGGCTAGGTTTGTCTGCTCCTGCTTTCAAAAAATCAATACATGTCATGAGAAAACACCAGACTATCATGAGAGCAACACCCCTCTGCCCTACATGTTACGGGATACCATGAACAACAGCCTCTCTTCTTTGTATACCTCTTCATCTGTACAATGGCTTTACGAAGCACCAGTACAGTAATCGTGGGGACAGAGACAGACAGTTATTTCTCTACCTACCACTGAGTTTTCTAGACTTCCTTTCATATCTGAGCTGTACAAATTAATGAACAAAGGATAAGAACTTGCTTATCAGAGACACCTTTTTTTTTTTTAATTATGCTTTTTCCCACTGAAGGGTTCTAAAGTATCCAATGAGCTGAGCAGCAACCACCATGGCGAGCACAGAGCAGGAGGCCAGCTGGGGAGCTTCAAGCCTGTGCAGGTCTAATTGACCTAGAGCCAACACTTGGAGAAGGGGCAAGCATGAACAAGAACCCTTCTACACCATTTGCCCAACACAGGAAAAACCTGTGTGTGCCACAGAATGAAAAGAATTGAGAAACTATTCTCGTGCAGTCATTTATCCTGTCTGTATCTATAGTTACCAAGTTAGGTATTTCATATCACCTGAGGTCTACAACCACTACTGTTCCATGACCAGAAGCTCCATTTACACCTTTTGATTTACAGCCGCAAATTGCATGTGCACAGTAGGCTCCTTTTTGTTTTCAGGGCATAGTGCAGTTTGGGGAACGCGATAAAGCAAGAGATGACTGCTAAGGTAAATATTAATGCACCTTGATTCTACTGATGTAAAAGTTGTTTTTTTGTTGTTTTTTTTTTTTTTTTTCTTCTTACTATTACAGCTTTAATGCTCAAGACACGCTCTCTTAATGTGAGACACCTTTACATGGAAGCTTTCAGTACATTTTACTCTTTTTTTTTCCCCATGTTCCATGTTTTAGGTGCCAAAGAATTGGCTCCACAGAATTCTGAGGTTCAGTTTCTTTTGGACTATTTATGCACAATAGCTTATTGCATCAGCACACGTTCCACTTGCCTGATTTCAGTTCCCATTGAAAGACAGGCTGTCTTGTCTTCTGGTACCCACTAAAGTGCACCTTTTCAGGGGCTGATTAACTGGTGATTACACTGACAAGTAAATATGAATATCTGCCAAGGTTCAAGTGAGATTGATACTAGGATCTTCAGATATGACAAAGCTATTCCTAAAGGCCTTTGCTTTAAACAGTAACGCTCCCGAAATTATACCATAAAAGAAAAAAAAAAAAACAACACACAAAAAAAAACAACAACAACAACAAAAACATGGACTATGGCACAGGTTTGTTGGCGCTTCTGAGAAAGAAATATAAACCCAACTTCAAATTAATAAAGATCATGCCAATAGATCCAATTAAATTAATTTAGAACAGTATTTTTTCTGAGGATTTGATCAATATGTAGGGTTGCATCAGCTGAAAACTCCTTGAAAAATAAATATATAAATTAAAAAAAAAAAAACTCATGCAGCTCTACAGGTGGAGTTAACTTGGTTTTGCAACTAATACTGTACTCAGAAAATTTGATGCAAATGGAAATATCCCACCATTCACTGGAGACCCTCACCTCTCCTCCTCTCAAAGCTACCATTTTTCCATCACTGCTAAATACTACCTGTCAAGGACGTTACATTTGATTGAGATGCGGAGGCATCAATAAAATAATTACTGATGTCAGCTAGCATTCTTTGCTTAGCATTCATTCCCCTGTATGACTTAATTAACAATGCCTTCATATCAGAATAAATCAGCTCTTTTTTATTTACCTGATGCCTTCAGACAATTTCATGGGTGTGAAACGGGGGTTCCTTTATTGCTTCTTGCAGAATATTAGGCAGCTGAAAGGCACTGAGTCAGATTGAGGCTGAGACCCCAAAATCTCTCCTGACCTGACAGGAAAGCAGAAGCAAATAGTGTTTGAGCCCATCTGCACTTATGGAGGCTTCAGAGATGGGTTTTTTAAACATGGTGTATGTGATAAAGGAATTAGAAAACAATGCATCAGCAGTGCCACAGTACAGAAGAAGACAATAAAACTCAGAAAATTGGATGATATAATAACATTACATATAAAGAAGAGCCAAGACTGGCATAAACTTCTTCTCTTTAGGAGAAATGGTTACACTTTTTTTGAACCAAATGGACAATACCTGCACTCAGAAAAACCAAATAAAGCTTCTCTCCAGCATAACCTCCATTCACAGTAGCTGAGAGCAGCTGAGGTAGAAAGCAGGGCAAAAATGAAGCCAAGCTTCTATGCTCATCTATGTTCCCACCAGAATGAGAACAGCAGGTTTTGCTCCACAAAGCACTTCATCAGTCAGACAATAATCTCACTTATACCCATGCAAACTTGAAATGACTCCTCTGATGCTAAGGAAATCGTTCCAGATTTATACTTGTGTATACAAGATCAGCCTCTGGGACTACGCAACCTTCACCCAGCAAAAACACTTATGCAAATAAATAGCTGATACTGCAAAGCAGAGCATTTTCCCAATCGCTTCACACATAGTGTAAATACAAGCTAGGAAAGTTACAGTGAAATTCGCTACTTAATTTCTCATTTCAAAATGCAGCTTAACCCAATAGCTCTAGACAGCAGAATAAAAAAAGCAAAAGGCAACTCATTGCTTAAGCAGAGCATTTCACAAGCTAAGACAGAATAAAATCTGTGTCCCAATAAAAGACCCAGGTAGGAGTTGTTACAAGCCAGACTACTAATAATGAGTCACAGCAGGATTTATTCTTATTTACTAAATGGAAGTATTGTCATCATTTCTCAATAGTAAACAAAGAATTTGGGAGCAGAGGGAGATGTTTCAAATCAGGTTTGGTGTTAAGGTGTGCTCATGCTGGATGGACATCATCTGAACAGTTGATTGATATTTTACTTTTAAAAGGTACATTTGAAAAACAAACAATATTTTTAAAGTTGAAAAAGGCTGTGTCATAGTTAACTGGTACTTCCATTCTCCCATCAAAAAGGACCACGGCTTAAGATATACAGCATGCAGAGGCAGCTTACCAGTAAGCCTGAGTTCAAGTATCTCTGTTCAGCTTCAAAAATAGACTCGAAACCATCTTTAGCTACTCCCTTCATGCTCCCCAGAAGCAGACTTCTCAGATCAGCTTGCTCCCTGAGGAGCTCTTACTAGTTGAGAAGCTGCCCATGCTTCCCCTACCTGTGCCATACCCATTAGTGATTCAGAGGACTGAAAACCAGGATCATCGTGACCCATTTAATTCCCTCCATTTGCTGCAGAAAGCTCTCAGTATTTAGAATAAAGCCAGAGAAGACAAGATTTTTGTTATCTACCAAACCCTCTTACCATTTATAAATAAGAACTAGAAACGAGACTCCCTCTTTTGTGCTCCAGTTCGAATCTGGGAATGAAATCCTGTGGCCCCACAGAAATAAGCAGGAAGATTTTTTCCTCAGAGACATGCTAATGTCCGAGCAATCCAGTCCTCCTAAAAATATCCCATGGGAGAGCTGTTAGAGTCTGCTTTGGGTCTGTGACTAACACGCATACGTTGTAGTCACTCTTCTCATGCTTCAGAGGATTCTAGTCTACACATCATATAGGGCAACAGTGAAGTCTAAATAACTCTCTTCGAGTTCATTTATCTTCTTTAGAAAGCCTAGACACCTGGCTGCACCATGTCAGTGTTCATTTTATTTTAAAAAAGGAAAAAAATAGTGCTGAGGTTTATTCCTTATGGTAATGTTCAAAGGTGGCAAAATGAACTTCTGAAGTGTTCAGAACAGGTCCGTTGTGACAGATACATTGCAAGTCTCTTCCCTTTGTCTCGAGGGCTGCGCTCCGCTCACATTTGTCACACAACTGATGCAATGACACCCTCATCCATTTTATAGCAGGTAATATTGGTCGCTGAAGCATTCATGCTGGCTCTTTGCAAAACTTCTACAGCCTGCTTCTCATCTTACTGCAGCTGAAGAGACTCAGGAGAAACTTCCCAGGCACCACAGAACTCACAATGATCCAAGAGGAACCAGAACCGTGGCCTCATCGTGCCATTTGCAAGTCATGCTACTCAAAAGGTTCACTGAACGTCTGTGACATTATGGCCTATTAAAGTTTGTGAAAGCTACTCTGGATTTCCAGTGGAGTTTTGGTCACAGTTCGCTGCTTCTCTGCAGAACAGCTCCTTCCTTCTGGCCAGAGGAGCCGTGGCCTTTGGCTTGCACACCTCAGCCCTGGCCTACGCACGCCACCCTTCCAGGCCTTCTTGCCGAAGCCATTTAGACAACTGAATCAAGGGATAGCCTTGGCACAACTATTTAAGCAGGTGATAGGTCCATTGCTTCCTGCAGCCAGAAGTCACTGCTTTTGGCAGTAATATCGATTGAAGCACCAAAGACTCCCTCTTCCTCAGTTTCGAAGGTGGCCTGAGGGAAGTGCTGTCACTCGCCGTGACGGGCAGCGGCCTAGTGCCTGTTTAACACAACACAACCAAGGCACCGTCTGTTGCCACGCAACCAATAAAAATGATACATTTTTAATAGCCGAGATGAAAAAAAAAAAAAAAAAAAAAAGCAGCTCAGAAATTTTAAACAGGAAAAAAGCGTTAATGCCTTACATATGAACCCACTTTTCAGCAGCGGGGAGGGGGACAGGGCTTTGTGACCAGTGACAAACTCAGCCTGGCTGGAAAGAGCACCGCTTTCAGCACATATTCCTGGCAGGTGAAGCTGTTGTTCTTGCACAAACAGGGAGGACATTCACTCCTGACCTTGCTGTGGTTTTGGCCTGTTTCCTTCCCTATTATCAGAACACAACCTCTCCAGCTGCGGGGTAGGAGCTGAGGTACCTGAGGTGCGCTGTAGGGCAGTCCAGGCCACCCACTGATCTCAGCGCCCGCAGGGCTGCAGACAGCAACCGGCTTCTCTTACTCGCTACAACCTCTCAGATGTACTTAGATAAGAGAGAACATCGGAAAAAGATCTGTAGCAGGATCGAATGTGAAGGCATGTTAACTTTAAACCTCTCCATTGGTTTCCCTTTCAGGAATCAATCTGATTAAATAGCTTGAGCAAGGTGTCTAGAAAACACTTAACAGAACAATTTTAAGCAAGATGGCATATCTGGCACAGGTTGTACAACTTCCCTGACGCTTGGAGAGCAATGCCTGTTTGTAGCAAGGGCATCTGGGCTCAGTTAACAGGCAGTGTTATACAGCACAGGTAATGGCTGACATTTGCAAGACCACAACACCATTAACAGAAAGGTTTAAAGTTAACATGCACTAGTATCCCTAAATGCCTTTCAAAGTCTTGGCCATAGTTACCTACCTTGGGAGCTCAACTGCAATTTAAAAGAAAAAACAAACAAAAAAAAAGTCTTTCTGAATGTTAACCCATCCGGAGAACCAGAACAAACCTTGATTCAACCCATCTTTATAAAATGAAACAGTTCCCAGAAGAAAGAAAGAAAAGTGCTGAAACCCTGGCCACAAACAAGATTTCAGCAGAGCACTGACGTTGCAGGAAGATCAAGCTGTTTCAAATAGTACAAGAATTTGTACTATTTTGAATAGTACAAGAAAAGTACAGATTATTTGCTACTATACATTACCTATAAGGGATAAGTTTGTGTCCTATCCAAGGCTGCTGCCAGTGGCAGACACCACCTCAGACAATATTCTTGTCCTATATGCATTTCAGCCATCTGGGGAATGTTGCAAGAAAAAAAAATAAAAAATCACCCTTCTGATTTCTGAAAGCAGCTACCTTCAAGGATTCCACAGAAATAATTCTGCCTTTTAATAAATAATTTTAGACAGCCTTGGTGGTGCACAAGGTCACAGAACTAACCAGCAAATGAAGATCACCTCTGTTCTTCCAAAATCATTCCAACCTCTAACCACCAGATCTGGTTTTGCATTCAGAAATGGAAAATTATCTTTCATGATCGCTTCCTGAGTCTCAGTCAGAGCTGAATGGAGCTGGCAGGAGCTTTGCTTTAAGGTTAGCTTGGTTTGGATCAAATGTGTATTGCCTAGCTAAGAACATCCTTTCTACAGGTTAGGAAAAGTAGCATCACTTCAGAAAAGCCTGGTCACATCACAAATCCTCAGTTTGGTTTTTATGACACCAGCAAATGCTTGTCTGGAGCTGAAGCCAAATAGCTTTAAGGCTAAGTCACATCAGCATGTTTTTGTCATCAGTGCCACGAAGGTTTTGTTTAGAAGTAATTAACAACATAGTAGAGGCTTATAACACTGCTGTTGTTTTCCTGTCGTTACCCTTAGCATAAGAGTGATGGATCACGACAACACAAAATGCTCTTCCATGTGAAATAAAGACTGACGTGGCACAAAACATTTAGATCTTAATAATTAGTGGTAGTCACTATTATCAAGCAAATAAGATATATTTTTCCTGCTATTGATTGTGTCATATTAAAGAAGTGACCTGTTCTGATGAAGATAATTTATTTATTTGTTCAGGCTGTTAATCACCACCACCAAATACATTTGGGCAGCTATGAAAATCATGGTACAGCTAGGAAATATTGAAGGGACAAATGATTTCTCATTAATACATAATGATCGTCATTAATACAAATGCTGTTTAAAGTTAATTTAGAGGAATGGCTACATTAAGATAACTGTGTTGCTCCAGTTAAAGGGCACAAGCATTCTCCATTGAACCTACTGTGAGTTAAGCTGTTCTCTGCTTTCCGTGAAACTTAGGTAGAGTTGCAATTTCAATTTTTCCTTGAATTGAAATTGAATTTAGTAAAACCAAGATAATGGCAAGGAATAAAGAGAAGCTTCCTTGTGATGGCTTCCCCTATCATATTCATAAATAGAAGTTGAAGAGAGGAAATCAAACCATTTTATTATCTTGGAGGTTGGCCCAAACCCACAAAACCAAAAAGAGATAATCATCACCATCTTTGGCAGGATTGGCAGTCTTGCACGCAAAACAAAATGTGGACCAATGGTATTTTTAACCAGTCCTAGCAGTTAGTTCCTTTCTGACACTACAGCCTTCACTGTCAGCAGGGTAGGAGACAATACAGACCATCAACAGAACAGGAAAGGGAAGAATAGAGTAGGAAAAGTAGGGTCTAGGCAACACTCAATATGCTTCAAATTAAAGAAAAAAATGAAAACTGTTTGAAGTTGACAGCCAAGAAAAATGTCACCTTCCAGTTTTCAGTGGTTGCTAGAAATTGTAATAAGCAATTCACTATTCACAAAGAATATAATTATAGCTCAGCTAAAATCCATGGGAGTCTTGCTACTGGCTAAAGCAGGACCAGAGGACAGTAAGCGCAGCTTTGGCCACGTGAACAGTGAGAACACTTCCCAAATGATAGAACCATTGACCTAAAAGGACACAATCTAAAGGCTGCTGGCTTTAGGGAAATACTCCGATTTACTTCTGCACACTTCAGATCAGGCCCCAGAGGGAGCTTGCATTTATCCTCTTCTGTTTTGCAAAGACAGCTAAAAAAGATCTGCTTGATGCAGATCATTTCCCTTGCATTTATCATAGTGGCTATGCTAGTATGCCTGTAAGAGCAAGAAAAATATTTTTTTTCTAGAGTTTGGTTAGGTTTTCAGTTTTGTTTTTCAACTTAAGCATTCCTCCCTCCAAATCCTCTTGGAATATATTTGGTAGATTTTTTTTCTGTGATTTTGAACTTTCAGATTTTGGAATAAGAGATTTTGTTAAACATTCTTTAATTAATGTTAAGTGTACTTTTTGATCAACTCACAGGCAATTAGTCCCCTCTTAAGACAAGATCTTTTCCTTTCTTTCATCTCGGTGCCTACTCAGAGACATCAACATCATTGTAATAGATCCACATCATCGTACAGGAGTGGAATTCAGCCCTGTGTTTGGATATTGATAAGACTTCAGGTTAAGCAGTCATTCAGGTGAAAATAGTGCAAATGTTTTAGTTTGAACACCTGCCTCTTTGGAGACTTTTCAAAGCCTTTCTTCAATTTATTAGTGGATAATTCCTGCCAGAGCTTGAAATTCTCTCTCCTGGCACACTCAGAGCTTCCTGGCCCACACACAACTGAGGTGCAGCACAGACTGAAGACCGATCAAGTCATGCACTGTGGTTTTAGAGGCTTGTGAATATAAATGAGCAAACTCTGCTTTAGAGTCGTGTGTACGTTTCTGCTCTGCAAACTTGCTGCTCTGGGGGCACAAGGAGCCTGCAGCAAACACACCAGAGAATTTGGTGCTAAAATTAGTTTGCATTGTAACAAATCACTTTAGTCTTTTCTTGTGGAAAATTGCTGTATGCTTAGTATGTTTGGAGAAGGGATTTTCAATCTTTTGATTTATGGACCCTAAAAAATGTTCCAATGAGAGTGTGGAACATTCACAGCTGTAGACTTTCGCATATAAACTTGCTTTTCCTGAACCTTTAGAAGCAACAGAGAAAACCAAGAAGCTCCAAAGACCACAGGTTAAAAAAAAAAAAAAAAAAAAAAAAAAAAAGCAAGTAGTAAGTTACCTGGGATCAGAATGTTTTACCAGTTTTCCATGTGCAAGCTTTCACACTCACTCAGAGAATTCTTAACGTGAACACAGGGCTAATAACCACAGACAAGCAGTGCCTTTCTTGTGACACCCAATCCTCAAAACATTAACAGGGGAAGCCAATGGATATCGCTGGGATGCCAAGAGCATCCAGACCTTGGCACCAGAGAGGTGAGGATTCATCACTGCAAACTACCCTCCCTCCCAGCAAAGCAGCCCAAGTGCCTAAATGGAAACCCACTGCCCTCTGCTTCCCAGCTCAGAGAATATTCCATTGCTTTATGCAAAGGAGAATAGTATCACCAGGGGAAAGCGCTGTGTCCATGCGCCTCTCCTCCTCACCTTAGTTATCCCACAAGATGATGCCTAAAGCATAGAATCATAGAATCATAGAATATCCTGAGTTGGAAGGGACCCTTAAGGATCATCAAGTCCAACTCTTGACACCGCACAGGTCTACCCAAAAGTTCAGACCATGTGACTAAGCGCACAGTCCAATCTCTTCTTAAATTCAGTCAGGCTCGGTGCAGTGACCACTTCCCTGGGGAGCCTGTTCCAGTGTGCAACCACTCTCTCTGTGAAGAACTTCCTCCTGATGTCAAGCCTAAACTTCCCCTGCTTCAGCTTAACCCCGTTCCCGCGGGTCCTGTCTCTAGTGTTAATGGAGAAAAGGTCTCCTGCCTCTCGACACCCCCTTACGAGGAAGTTGTAGACTGCGATGAGGTCTCCCCTCAGCCTCCTCTTCTCCAGGCTGAACAGGCCCAGTGCCCTCAGCCGTTCCTCGTACGTCTTCCCCTCCAGGCCTTTCACCATCTTCGTAGCCCTCCTCTGGACACTCTCCAACAGTTTCATGTCCTTTTTATACTGTGGTGCCCAGAACTGCACACAGTACTCGAGGTGAGGCCGCACCAGCGCAGAGTAGAGCAGGACAATCACCTCCCTCGACCTACTAGCGATGCCATGCTTGATGCACCCCAGGACACGGTTGGCCCTCCTGGCTGCCAGGGCACACTGCTGGCTCATATTCAACTTGCTGTCTACCACGACCCCCAGATCCCTCTCTTCTAGGCTGCTCTCCAGCGTCTCATCGCCCAGTCTGTACGTGCAGCCAGGGTTTCCCCGTCCCAGGTGCAGGACCCTGCACTTGCTCTTATTGAACTTCATGCGGTTGGCGATCGCCCAGCTCTCCAACCTATCCAGATCCCTCTGCAAGGCCTTTCCACCCTCATTCGAGTCCACAACTCCTCCAAGTTTGGTGTCATCAGCAAACTTGCTCAAAATACCTTCTATTCCTACATCCAGATCGTTTATAAAAATATTGAAAAGTACCGGCCCTAAAATGGAGCCTTGAGGGACCCCACTAGTGACCGCCCGCCAGCCTGACGCAGCGCCATTCACCATAACCCTTTGGGCCCTGCCCGTTAGCCAATTGCTCGCCCATCGTATGATGTTTTTATTTAGCTGTATGGTGGACATTTTGTCCAGTAGGATCCTATGGGAAACCGTGTCAAAAGCCTTGCTGAAGTCCAAAAAAATCACATCAGCTGGTTTCCCTTGGTCCACCATACGGGTGATCTTATCATAAAAGGAAATCAGGTTAGTTAGGCAGGACCTACCCTTCACAAACCCATGCTGGCTGGGACCAATGACTGCTTACATTTACCTGAATAGAGAAATGACAAGCATTCCACTTTTTTCAAGCTGGGGAAAGATGTATTTATCAGACTGCTACAGTATTTAGTGTCTAAAATGTTTATTGTTTTCCCATTGTGACATGTTCTTCCCCTGTATGTTTGCAAGTTCAAGTCAAAATGCAAAATGAGGCTGACCAAAACCACTGCTCGAGACTTTATTTCCAGATCTCTCTCTCAGTTAGCTCACTCTAAGCGATTACAAACTGTGTTCCCAAATACATATTTACGTTTTAAGTATTATACTTACTGAGGTGATCTGAGAGCCCTCTGTGTGAAACAAGCTCATGTTATACAAAACCAGGGGATATAATATAAAGTCAAAAAATTCTCCTTTTCCCTTCGTAGATCACTCCACATTTGCTTTAACATATACTATTTCCCTGCTACAGATTAACTGCAACAAAGCATCGAAAATTCTGTGCCGATTGCTGTAGTTTGAAATTCGGAAGAATTGCCACGACCAACAAACCTGTCTAACCCTTTTTACAACAATTCCTAAAACCTGATGGTGGAATACTGAAGTGGGAATCTGTTTGACCAACAAATGTAGAAACTTGATTCAGGAAAAAAACACTGATTGTGGCAATGCCTTGAAGTTGAAATCAGAAGTAATTAAACACATATTTAAAGAATATGCTTACATGCTTTTATTTAACTGTGGTTTCTACGGAGCATGTTTCAGGGTAGAAATGTTGTATGGTTGACTAAATCGTACTTCCCCCTTCCCTCCCCATAGCCCCCCCACCCCCTCAGAAAATCCTATCTCAATTTCAAGATTCAAGGGATGATGAATCACTCACCGTAGTTATTAAAATCTAGTGCTTAATTACCCTCTCTATTCAATTGTAGCTTCTTTTCTATTTGAATGTCTTTAATTTCACTCAGCCTTCATTAATTTGTGGTCCTAGCCCTCTCCTCCTCATACTCTGACCAATTCCTGGCCTTTCTAAATTACATGTTATTTCTTGTTGCTCTCTAGTAACGAGCAGGTATTTTTCTGAAATACGATATTCTAATAAAAACCTGTAGAAATCAATAACCTTTTAGAGACAAGAGGAAAGAGGGAGTCTGACATGCAGTTCTAGTTTTTCTGAAGCATATTTGTGACTGACACCAAGACCTTATCAGTAAGCAATGCACATGTCCTCCATCAGCAGCTGAACTGCCTGTATAGGTGCTCAGAACTCCTTAACCAAATAAACAAATGTTTTAGCACTTGGTTCCTGGACTCAACAACAAGTGTTCTATTGACTCTGCCTCCATCACAGTATTTTTAAAGCAAATTAGATTTTAGCTTCTAAATGAAGAATGTCACTACGGTCATCACTATAGGGCTGCACTATATGGCCCTGCCTGAGCGTGGGTCAAATCTCCCGTCCTCCAGCTTGCTCCCATCAGCAAGAGACTGAAACACTTTCTTTACCCCTTGGTTTAGTGCAAGGCTCAGCTGCAGAATTGCAGAGGCAGGCCAGAAACAAAAAATTCACATAAAATGAAGGCAATTTTTTCATTTTATTTGTGCAAGAACTGTGGTGTTCACTGAGACATAAGGCCATAGCACTATTATAAAGTTTATCCAGGAGAGCTGAAACCAAATGCTCCTGCTCTAAACCTATGGGAAAAATAGAATCTACTGTGCAGTGCTTTATCTCCTGTTTTGATAAGTTTATGTAGTTTTAACAACGTTGGAAGGAGCAGCACAAAAATGAAAGCAAAAGTGTTTTTCACTATGACAGTTCCTCTACACCCAAATGACCACCTAAGCACTACCACAAGCTCCACAGGTCAGATCCAACAGACATCAACTGAAAGCAACCATTCCAAAACATGCTTACAAGCCCAAAGGATAATTTTACTTAGATACATGTAGAGGAAAAAAATACGTATTTTTTTAAACCTATACTTTCAGTGCAACCTGGCTTCCATCACATACCTCAAGAAGACTGTCTTACCAAGTCTCCCTGGAAGAAAATACAGAGGAACCCACGAGTTTCTTCAGGATGCCAAAGGACCAAAGTGGCCTGCCAAGATTTGAATTGTAGTCTGCAAGGTGGTTTGGTTGCTAGAGTGCAGATGGTTTCCAGTTTAATCACATTACAAGACACAGAGCTTTAGTCCTCTAGTTCATGTAAATAAAAAAGTCATGGAAACTTAGATAATAAGCCTAGACTACTAGCCATAAATCACAAGCATTGATTACTATTCTAGTTGGTGTACATTAAAAGCGCACACTTACACTGAATGCTTACTGAAATGCAGCATAGAAATGCAGGGAAAAAAAGAAAAAAAAAAAAACACACAAAGAATTTAGGAAGGGGGAAAAAAAATCACACTTAATTGTCCATGAAAATTTTAGCCAACTGCAGGTGTACTCAATTAACATCTCATTAAAAAAAACTCTTGAACTTCAAATAAGCCGTCAGCCTTGTATAGTGTAAATGAAGGGTATAATTGATAGCCACAGCAGTGCTAGGTTAAGTGCTTTAATAACATTCTGGCTCTCCAGAGAAAGTCAGCTCTGTTTCATCAATATAAAGAATCCACGCCAAAGAAGTTTCATAGTTTAAATGAGTTTTCTGTAGCTGCAGCAGAACAAAAGCAATAAAGTCAGGGGAAACTCAGCATAATGCAGCACGAGCTTTCCGTTTGCTTCTGGAATATTTTCCTCCTATTAGGCTGTTTGCAAAGTAAAAATACAGCACACGCCTTATTTTCTTCCACAAGCTAATGAGTCCAGAGTATCCATAAAGCATGAAATACCAATGCATTTCTAAACCTGTGCCCCCAGATCTGGTCTCACTCATGAACCTTGTCTCTGCCAGCAGCAGATCTGTGCGGCTGATTTAGGACACAGCAATCCTGCTCCCCAGCAGCTGGCCAGCAGAGGATGCGCATTTCCAAAGCACCTGATGCAGCTGCAATCTCGTCCAGCGGGCAGATCTGTTCCCTTCAACAGAACTACTTCAGACGTGTCAGAGATCAGCATCTCATCCTCCCTGCCCCATCCAAACAACCCTGAACTTTGGGAAGGTTTGAGTATAGAGCAAAGTCGTAAATCTCAATCCCTTGTACGCTGATTGATGAGACACCAAGGAGAAAATATAACAAGCTGTTTGATCCCTGGCCTTTTGTTCCCTGTTATTGCTCTGGCCTTTGCACAGCAGAGGCTAACCAGGTGCAGCAGCTGTAAAAGAGCATCTATTTTCCATATCATCGTATTTTCTGTCCTTGAGGGGAAAGGAGAACTGCGTGGTCCTGCTGTACTTCAAAGAGGGCAAGTACCTTCAGCTTCCTGCACGCAGCCCACGTTTTCTCCAATCATTATAGCTCAGCTACCCCAAAGTTCACAGCAGTACCAAGTTTCTGGAGCTGGTGGGTCTGTCAGCCTGCACATACTGGGTGTCTGCGGATTACTTCTAAGGGGCTCCCAGAAGATGATTAACAAACCAAGTTCTCCGGTCAGTCAGTTTAAATTTGATCTGCATCCTCCCTGAAAATACTGGGAGGTCCACAGATTGAGAGAGCTAAAAACCTGAGATGGCACCTGGGGTGATTTTCCACCCTGCTATCAGTTTCCCTACTAAGCTTCTGAGAGCATCCAGCAAATTGTGTTTCTGCCCTTGGGTTTCCTTTGTCTTTTCTGTACAGTTTTTGGCATCTTCATAAGCATCTTCGCGTCCCTCCTGCTCACACTTTGTCCCAGTACATACAGCAACTTCAGAGTAGAGATCTCTTCTCCTATATGCCCCACATGTTAGAAATCCCTTTGAGCCTCTTGGTGAAGAACACTTATCTGATTAAAACATTCATGCTACCTTCCCCCCCACCCCCAACCAGGTTACTAGGTGGCTGCTTTTGCACTCCCTGGAATTACGATCTCTTTAATCACAGGGATGTTCTCCAGCTCTCCCACAAGCAGAGACAATTACAGCTTTTACTTTGTGAACAGCCTATCTCACAGGAATTTCCACACAACAACCTCTCAAGATCCATCACTCTTCAAAAGAGGTGGATTTGTGCCAGGTCGGAATCCTTCCAGTGCTGGCAGCGGCTGGGGAGATAATTTAGCACCTACTCTATTGTGAGCAGGCTGGACTCTGTAGTTCTGTCTCATGAACACAAGCAACATAATTCTCATGTCTTTAAGGTCCAGAATGATGTCATCTTACTCCCAAGAGTGGGAATATCATCTGCTTCAGGTGTAGCCATTTTCCATTCCACACTGGGGAGAATCACGTCTTTCCAACTAGTAACACCACTGTGAGAAAAGTTTAAAATCAAGTTTTAATATAAAATACAGTGCAAGGTGATGAAAGTTGGGCCATCTCCAACGACATGCATGGAAACAGTAATTCCTACACTGCACATGCATTTCATACTGCATCAAAAATAACACATTTCATACAGGAAGAAGATCCTATCACGAAAACCACAAAAATATCAAAGCCTCTAAAGTTTAGCTGCTATGTAATTTTCTGAAATCTGAGGTTGCACATGTCAAGTTCTTATGTGTGAGATCATTAAAACCATATGATTAAGTAATTGAAGGAAAGATCCAGGAATACAATGGTTTTTCCACACCTATGGATTATTATTCATTTTATTACAGTGGTTGGCAACTAATAGTGATCTTGAGTGGCTAGAAAGCCTCCCATAATGGGAATACATTTTGGCTCAGCCCCAAACCCCACTGTGAAAGTCAGCCCAATAACACAACAGCTGCAGAGACGAGACTCAGGAGGCAAGGAGTCATTGAGCACTTTCAGAGACAGTGCAGAACATCTCCTGCCTTCTCTCTTTTTCATTTCTACTAGCAAGGAACATCATATAGATGAAAGGCATGAAGATTTACTGGCTTTGACCATGTACTTTATCATGTTTTGATCATCCTCAGGCAGAGAGGAACTGTACCTCAGAAGTGCCAGTCACATCATGGGAATGAAACTGTGCTCATTTTAGCTGTCACAATTCTGTATCTCCAGGGAGACGGTACTATTATTTTTCTGCTGAATGTAGCCTCTCTGTTGGTTTGGGCTTTAAAAAATGAAACAGGTTTTTGGGGTTTGTTTTTGTTTTGTTATGTTTCCTTTTTAATATATATTTGACACACTCACCGTGTGAGAGTTTGCCCTTTTCAAAGTCCCTTGCATCATATAGACATTTGTCCTCCACGTAGCACAGCTTCCTGATCTGCTTTATAAGATGACTGAGCCAGCCCGAGTTAAAAGGACCGCTTCTCCCAGCAGCTCAGCAAGAGCTAAAAGATCAGTTGTGAAGCTGCCCACCTGCACTTGCATGCCACTCTGCTCATAAATCTGTAGCTTTCCTGAAAGGAGAAGCTGGATGGGAAGAAATACTTTGCAGCAGCTCTGTCATTCAAGAGAAAAACCATGTGAGCAGTTCATTAGATGTGAGGGCTGACAAGTGGCAACTGAGCTGCTTCGTGTTTGCCAGCTCGCTGCTGCTGCTGCTACTATCACCAGCTGCTCTACAATCTTCCTGCTCTTTTGAAACTACCAATTCTGTCAGAGTTAGGATGTTAGGCTTACATTTTTAGGCAGTTTTTGAAGCTGTGATTTCTGAATATAAATATATGAATATAACGAATGTGGTACAAAACCCTTTAACAATCCCATATGCATTTTTCCAAAAATTATAAAATAAAAACAAATGCAGAACTTCAACAGGGATTCTGGGGTTGCAAACTGCAGAGGAAATCCAGTGTTTAATTTTTAATATATGAGAATTTTGAATTAATTCTGTTGCTCAGACAGAAACGCAAGTAGAGATTTAGTATCTATATAATAATGGTTTAGGCATTCAATCACTTCTGGAAACCAGGAAATCGGTTGGGTCATTTGAAATTAGACTGTAAAAAAAAAAAAAAAGCACTAGAGAAAGACTGCAGAGAACTATTTTCCAATGGTCGGAAAGATTTAACATACCTACAGCGGCCTTAATGCCTGTAATTTTACCTTTCCAAGACATATGGAAAAAAGTACAGCTCAAAACTATACCTGGCTGGTAATCCAAAGATAGCTCCTCAAATTGCTATGACTGATAATCTTTCAAAAAAACATAATTGTATTTTCCATTTGTCATGAAAATTGTTTCTAGTTTCAATCACTAACGCGTCAGATACTGATTCTCCCCAAGAGTCTGCCCCTTCAAGTTTGAATGCGTTGTGCTTTCGTTTAAAATAATCTCTTCTTAGACAACAAAGGGGGCAGGGTTCTGGGCCTAGAAAGAAACCCACAAAGAATCCTCAGCTCAACTCCTCCTCCATGATTTTGTTCTTCAGGCACTCAGCAACACTCCCATGAGTGAGCCTAAAAGTTCAGCCTCCTCTGTTGCATTATATATATATATAGGGATGTGTGTGCATATAGAAGTATCTCTGCGCACTAATACACACACTGGACCACCCATCTCAGCCCTGCAGTTCCCTTGGCTGACTGCTTCCCCCACAATGCAGCTTACAGCTTCGGCAACAAAAGGAGGGCTGGGAGATGGGAGAGAGGACAGGGAAGGTCACAGAATTAAACGCTGGTGGCTTTTAAGCTTCCTAATTAAATGCATAGGGCACCGCATCTGCGTAACTGACTTGAAAGACTTTGGGTCGTATGCTTTATTAAAGCCTAAATGAGATCAGCAATGAGTGGCATATTTTTGACAGACAAAGTTCCTTGGGGTAATCACTAGGTGTGGCCACTGAGAGCCGAACTGAACGCGTGCCCTTTGTTCCAAGAGAAGCACTTGGAGACATTTTCTTCTCTGCTCCCGAGTCCCCTTGAAGGGGGATCAGCCGGCTGGCATGAATGTCACTGCTTGCAGTTAACATCATTTCAGCTACGACGGAACTCATTATTCCATTGGAGACAAATGCCCCAATCTTGGGAGACCCTCGTACTTAACCAGAACTACACCCACATGAAGAATTACCCTTTTGCAGCCCTGTCGGACAACCAGCAGTGCCAGTGTAATGAACAGCATACTTCATCTCCACTCCTGGTCAGTCTTGACATCGCTGCTGAGCACACACGGGACCACAGAGCCTCCAACCCATCCCTCCCAACAGCCATCAAGCTCAGTACCCAGTGCTGCCCTACAGCAGCCCCAGCACCAGCTCAGCACCTCAGGGACCCTTCCTTGCAAAATTTGGGCAAGCATGGCAGCAGCACGCACTTGACTCCCTTCTGCTTTGCCATCCGGAGCGCAGGAGCCGTTCAAAGGAACCAGACTACGGCTTATTAAACTCCATGTTAACATCCAGAAGTCACTTCTGCCTGGAGCTGCCCTGCAACACGTTGAAGCTGAATATTATGGGATGTTTGACTTCAGTAAAAATATTCACTAAGATGAAAATTCGCCTCTAAATTGCTGCTGAGCATTGTTACAGGAAGGGCACATCAAAATGCTCTCTGCACCGTTTTTTTGTGGGTAGTTTTGGACAGTCATCACATGCCTGAGTGACAACTCTCATCTCCCATAGTTCCCACTATAGCCAATGCACAGGAGGAGCAGGGGGAGCTCCTCCAAATGGCAAGGAAAGCAGTAGTCTGATGTGACTGCACAGCTGCTAAATCCACCCTTCAGATGCGGTGTTGATATCACCCTGTAAGACCTCCAGCCACAGCCAACCTCCACATAAACAGAGCCAGAACTGCTTATCTGCCCATCCATTCAAGGATGAATTTCGCCTTTCCAGTCTAAATTACTCCAAAGTAACCAGGAGTGGAAGCAGAAGGAGGAGCCTCTTGGTGATGGAGACAGTCATCTCTCCTGTGTGTGTGCTATGCAGGTACATACAGCACAGTAACGTGAGTGAGGCAATGGTTGCCCCATTGCAATCAGTCAGAGCTCTTTTAATGACCTTTCTCTACTGTGTTGATGGTTGCTTTCAAAAAAATCCCTCCCGCACAGATAAGACGTTTCTGAAGCCGTTTTGTAGGACACACAGTACAGAGATCACTGCAGGTCAAGCAGGCTTTTCATCCCCAGAATAGTTGCCCATCGTTGCTCGCTCACCAACAGACCGCACTGGAAGGCGCTGGGCCTTCACACCTTCAAACCACTCGCTACATTTTTTCTATCCTACTGTTGATCAAGGTTAAGCACAGAGGAAAGGTTTCTTTATGCAAACACAAGCACAGGGGTGGGAAAAAAAGAGAAAAAAGAGAAAAGTGATACCTTTCTTCAGCCAATTTTTAACATGATTAAATGAATAAGTGTTCTGCCTCTGGCTATGGAAGGCTTAATATGGCTTTAAAGTCCTCATTAAAGCTTTACAGACAGAGGATTGAACTCTCTGAACACAACGTGATGCAGGATGGAGCGATCCAGCCCTGGCAGGATCTGAGCAGCCTGAGGGCTCTTCTAGTTTGATCCACGACAAGATTCTGGAAGAGTCTTGCACCAGCAGAGGTTCGAACTTGCATCACCCACTCTCCTGCTTGCTCTGCCAGAGGAGCCAAGTGCCAGGCTGGCTACTCTCAGAACAGCTGGAGCTCTGCTTAGAAGAATAATTTACTTTTTGAGGTATGCATTCAAAGCAGGGCATAAAAGGCACACTCAGTCACTAGTCTTTCTCATCCTTTATCATCAGTTGGTGCTTTCAGGGAATGAACACTGGCTGTGAGCACCCAGAGGCACAACCCTCTTCCACATTTTCTTGTTGATACTTATTCCATACCCCAGAGACGTGTCCTGCTCCTTTCTCTGGATCCTCCTATTCTGGGGAAACAGCCCTTCTGAGAATACCTGGCACAGCACTGACTGGGATCTGACATGTCTGATTTCTATCCAAATTGGCATGAGCAGAAGAGAAGCAAGAAATGCTGAGGCATCAGCAATCTGTCCGGAGAAGGAAGTCAAGGATGTTGTGATTCATCAAGGGTATCAATAATTAAAAGCAATTTAAGTAGTCATTCCCACAATGAAATCCCAGAACACATTGCTTTGTATTTGATGCAGAAAAATAAATTTTGCACATTGGTTTTAGCCACCTAAACTCATAGAATGAAGTGTGAGTTCTAAGAAACCCCAAACTCTGAGTCATTCCTTCAAAATACATGCTTCATTTCATCTTGTTTTGACCCGCTGCAAGGATCACTGAGCTTTACAAACCCTTGTAAACTGGAACAAGTTTCCTCCAGTATGGTGAAGTTCCTTTGCAGCCAGTGTGGGAGTCAGCACAAGCATACGCACTTGTATTCATTTTTTAAAAAGTCAATCCCAGTAATATCTGGAAGTTTTTTTCCTTCAAATTTTTACTATCTAAAAAATTAATGTGCTCAGAGTGGATGTATATTGCAGATAACTAATAAAGGAAATCTTTGCCTATTTTATATACACACACAAACAAATGGGTAAAGCAAAAAGTTGTTAAAGGTCCACCAAAGGGACAGAAAACATCTCCTTAAAATCCGTTTATCATAATACCACAGGACAACAAGCAACCAAATTAGACTATTTACAGTTTAGCTGCAATCCAGAATCAATGCAGCTGCATTCTTATTCTCTGCTTAGATGTGCATTGATCTGACAGTAGTTTTACACTGACTAGAGGTCATTAAGAAGGTTGTTTGCCTCTTATCTTTTCTTATTTATTTGTTTTAAACAGGCCTGTCAAATTACCTTAGTTTGCCTGCAATTAGTAGAACAGCATACTCTATACACTACCTATTCAGGTTCATCAAGCAAAGCACAACAACAGAGAATCTGTCCCTTTCCCAGGCCCTTTGAAGCCTGGAGTTAGAGAAAACTCTGTTAGACTGCAGTGGCTTTCTGTCCTGGCTAGTAAGCTGCTTGTTCAGGGCATTACCTTATGCAGGATAAAAACCTGGCAGACTTGCTGCAAAAGCAATCTTTCGTAGCAGATAAATTATAGACAGCTGTCTTAACACTAATAATCAAGCAAGTTGTTTTCCTAAGATTTGAAGCAGTATGTTGTAACACCAGAAGTGGTTAAAAAAAGCCACCATTATACCTAAAGAGCTGTTTTGATTTCTTGATTGCTTACAAAAATTCAGTCAATGCCCATAATGATCTGATTGCAGGTCAGGGTTAAGTGTAGTTGCAAGGTGTTTAAAAATGAACAAGGAACAGATTCATTCAACCACGTGCCTGAGAAATTCCCCTCTGCTGCTCCCAAACCAGATTATGAAAGACATAGCTGTTCTCCTCGCACTCTTATGAGACACACTCAAAAAAATTCAAGTGGGAATTCCACAGTGAGGAACACTAGGGACAGAAGGAAAACAGAATAGAAAAGCCTTCATTTTTAATATGCCAAAATACCGTGAGAAGCAGAATAACCTGTGGCTTTAATCAGGAAAGAGCAAAGAGAACAAAGTCTTTGGAGTTACCTAAACCAGCTCCAAGAAGCATCACTCAACAAACTTTAAGCTGGCCCTGAGGCAAGGGAGAGAAACTTTGGCCTTCAACTTGGCTGCAGGAAATCACCTTATAAAATTTCAACGAGGTCGAGACTGAAATATTTCTTGGAGGAACTGGCTTGTACCAAAGCTGGCACTCATATTACAGCCAGATCTCCTAAAATACGCAAGAATGATGGTAGAAAAAAAGATCAGATTCTCAGAAAACTCAGAGCAGATCCAGTGCTGTCATAATAATGCCAGTTTATCTGAAAGAAAGATTTGGTCCTATTGGTCTAACGTGCCCCCAGCCCAGACCTCCTATAATTAAACAGCTGGGTTATCACAATAAAGAGGAAAAAGATAAGATCACCTTCCCAGCAACAGATCTATCTTGCTTGCACACATTTTGAGTTCTCCTGATGAGACTTGTGTTTATAGGATGTAAACAAAGAACAAAGTGGACAAGCAAGAGGACCCAAGACTTTCACCACCACATTAGTCATGAGGAGATACGGATTCCCTCTGCAGCTTTGTCACAAGGATGACAACGTATATTTCTGGGATGAAATCCCATAACCTAATGCACCCATTTTAAGCATAAGCAACAGCACAGTTGGCGCTTCCAAGATACTCACGTGGCTTTGTTAATATACGCTGTCTTCAGCAGAGAAAGCAGACTCCTGCAGCTGCCTACAGAAATAATAAAATGACTAGAACAAGCAGAGCACTAATCAGGAGGTTATCCTGGACAGAAAATCAGAGTCGATAGGAGAATTAGAAAAAATAGAAATAGTGAAAGCTGGCATCTCTGTCAATACTACTAATTACTTCTCATTTCCATAAGTCTCTCCCTCAAATCCATTATGTTATCAGCCACAGAAAGTGAAATAGATTCTCAGTGAAGCCATCAGTGTTTCTATCTATAGAACTAATGAAATTACTGATCGATAAGACTGCACAACAGCTCCCCACCTAACCTCTAGCCCTTCTATACTCTGGTCCTACTCACCAAGTGCAAAGTTGCAAGATGAACCCACTGACTGTGCATAGCAGTGCTGCTGACCTCCATTTCTCTGGCATTTAGTCTGTTGACATAACCAGTCTACTCAGCTGCTGCTTTGAAAGAAAAATAAGCTTATCTTCATCCAAGTCTAGATTTTGCCTGTGGTTTTTAGCAGAAACCCAACTCTATCTTCTTGTGGATCATCTCACTGCCAGCGAAATGGAGAGAAAAGGCTTGGGAAAAAAATCATTAGCCAAGGTTTTACAGAAGAATCTCTAGAGACTCCCAAGACTTTTAGGCTCACATCAATGCACACATACATGTGATCTACAGAAAACCAAAAGGCACACTGAAAATAGTAGCTTTCATTCTAGTGAGCTTTGTCCACCAGCTGACCACAACCTTTTCTGCCCTCCCTGCCCCCAGCCCTCCTGCACATGGGGGAGTTCAGATGCTCAGGTGCAACTCCAGCAGCAGTAAGTGGCAGCATTTACTAGGCAGGATGACAATGATGTTTTACAACGTATCATACACAATGAAGAAACAGATTAAGTTATTTCTTACAATATACTGTGTTAGAAAACTGACAGAAATCCCATCAACCTGATTCTTTGAAGTGTTATGCACATCAAAACCCCAGCAGACTGAAAATGAAGAAAACTGGAATTAGAACACACAACAGGCATGGCTAATTCTTTCAACTAGGAAAAGAAGATGAATTAAGTTCTTCTTTAATGGTGCAGTCACAGTTCAAAACCAAAACAAAACAAAAAATCCACCGCCATTTGTGTATAATGTTGTATGATAATTCTTCGGTTCCGCCAGGCAGTTTTAGCTTCATGATTTTTAAAGTAGCAATGAACTCTCCATCCAGTGTGAACACCATTCATGAGAATTCAGAGTCCCCAACATTTGTACAGTGGAAAGGAAATCGGGTACTTCATGTTTCTTCTTCAATTTAAGATCCTCACACTGCTGATACCACAAATGGCACAGTTCAGTGTTCACGTACCAGCTCTCATCACACTGGCGGCCTTATTTGAACTTTTTCCTTAACAGTTGACAGCTGAGGATATTACTTAGCATTGCCTGGACTACATTAGTCATGGTCTGGCCCGTGAGTCACGATGTACTAAATGGCCAGGGTGCTGAAGGATATTCTAGTTTTCTTCTCAAAAAAATTGCTAGAATAAAAGGAGCATTCAGCATAGCAGACATCACATTTTAGAGAGGGTAAATACTGATTGATTATGCCAACATATGTTTGACAGTAGAAGCCCTGGGCACATTACAGTAACCTGCAGAGAAGGAATCACACATCTATCACACACAGGATACTGGAGAGCACACATCGCTCTCTATACCTATTTCCAGACCCAGAGGGAAGGGACAGGTAAGCACAAAAGCTGCATGCTTGCAAGAGATGCTGGAGACACCATGAGTGGTCTGGCCAGACCTTTTCCACATTAGCAGCGGACTCAATTGTAGCATGGGTAGGTGGCATGTGCATGCAATATGCTACATAGCCCTAGGGTGAGTGAGTGCACGGCTTTGTTATTGCAGAACTGTCAGCAGCCTCATGAAATTTATACTTTTTTGTACCACTGTAGGAAAAGAAAACTGCCCCATTTCTTCCTTCAGCTTACTTCAGTGAGGATAAACTTACAACTCTGACGGCAACAGAGGAGTTTGAGCAATACATAAAGTTTACATTAAAAAAACAGATCCATTTCTACCATATTTTCTTATTTAAATATGGCATAGAAATGCTGAAGTAGCTTACAGCAAGCATATCATTGCTAGGGCAGTAGACTTTTTTTTTCCTTATACACCTTAAACCCAAAGGTCCATGTGAGACTGGAATCTCACACACCAATACCTAATATCAGAACTGCATTCTTTATTACTTTTGAAGTGTTGCTGCATTTATTGGCTTTACTACATCCAACTACGAGAGTTAAACTGTATTTGCATTTCTGAGTTGAAATTGCACATACATGAACTCCAAAAAAACTTGCACACAGAATTAAGTTGTTAAAATCTTGAGCAAGGAAACAATGGAGAGGAAACAAGACACACAGAGCCATCTCCAGCAGGCTGAAGAATGGGACAATGCTGGCTGTGTTACCCGGAATTTAAATAGCAAAACAACACCACCACAACATAACCCAGTGCAGGGCATGCAGGTAAGCTCTGGCTGCTTAATTCAATCTTGGCAGTTTCCAGGGCAGAGCAGCAGCTGAGAAGCTACTGAGAAACCCAACGTTTTTACAGAGGCATTAGCCCATACTGTCTCCATACTGTGAGCTTCACATACTTTCAAACAGAAGTGCAGATGCTCATTTGCATCACCCTCTCTGAGCTTTAAAAGCATTTTTCAGTGTAAATTTTACTTCAAAGTTCAGCTCAAATTAAAGCTTTTTGATGCAGTTGAGTTCTGCCTGTTCTTCTAACATTCTTCATGGTGAAAGCCCTACAGCAAATTACAAAGCCACTTCGAATTATAACACTGCTAGATGCCATTTCTCACCTCGTGAGATCAGCTGCATCCTTTACTAAATGCTTGTTTTATATTTACCTCCCGCATGTTGACACTTCATCATGATTCCAGGTAGCAGTGCATTTAGAAGACAACATTATACATCAGACTTTTATCAAGCATGGCCAATTATGCAAATTCCTCCTAAATTTATTTTTAAAGAAAAGGAAGATTGATTGCAGAGATTTACCATTTACACAGACAGTGATTTAGGAGGGTATTTCAATTGCTAATGCACCCAACAAAGATGCGGGATTTGTTTGTAAACTTCAGGTCTACAAAATTGAATGTCAACACCAGATAATTATCATGTTCTATCCAAAATGCTAAATTTAATGGGAATATTCTTTGTACTAAATCAGCATTAGTCTTAATGAAAGTTGATTATGATGCTTCCTGTATATAAAAGGTAAGTACCAGTCATACAAGTAACAGATACCTCAAGCAAAGACAATGCACAATTTCTCATCACTGTTTGGCATGAGAAGTAAGACAATGGTATCACATTTGATTGACTTCATAGATGCTGATGCTTAGGGCACAGGTATCGAGCTCACTTGGATGAGGGCCATACTCCATATTTAATTATGGCCTGTGGGCTGGAGCATTAATTCAAGACACCATACTGCACTAAGCTCCCATTCTTCTTGAGAAGAGACAATAACCTTCACAATAAGCTATTAACTATCTGTTCAGCAACACCTTATGATGCTCACCTAGAAAATTTTCAACACTGCTTCTAACGCTTTTCTCCTTTCCCCGTACTATTTTTTCTCCATTTTCTTCCATCTTCACATCTCTCTCATCTTCCCATTCTCTTTCCCTCATCTAACCTTTCTGCACTTTAGCCATTAAACATCTACACATTGAAGTAGGCTTGCCATTTCATTTGTAAGTGTGCGCTGCAGTGCTGCAAGCCAATCTGTCACCCCTTATACATCCTTAGACCACTCCAGTTTGGAAATAAAATAGATCTATGCTTCGCTGTGCACAGTGCCTTTTCCATTTGTATTTGCTAACATTTTAGTTGTTAACATCACAGAGGAGCACAGATTAAAGAGTGTCATAGCACGGGAGCTATCTTATTTCCTTGATTTCCAAAACAGTCAAATCTCATTTAAATACAAATGTTCCTTCCCTGACATATTCTTACTTCTTCCTAAGTTGGAGTCTCAAATCAAGAATGCTGTTTAAATTGGGAGGAATCACAAACATTTCAGCCAAAACTCAAGATGTTTTGCTTCTGAAATGCCTTTGTAGTGACTCATAGAAACTGTTGTTTCATTGCTATGCATTCCCTTCCTCTTTATAGCATACAGTTAGTGGAAGATGCCTCCTGTGATTGACTACGAAAAACTTCCAAACCATCCAGTGAAATTTGTGTTGTGCAAGTCCAGACGTGCAGCTTGAAATTCCCAAGGGTCTTTTGTTTTATTGTA
Source organism: Anas platyrhynchos (assembly GCF_047663525.1). Taxonomy (NCBI): domain Eukaryota; kingdom Metazoa; phylum Chordata; class Aves; order Anseriformes; family Anatidae; genus Anas; species Anas platyrhynchos. Next base: position 13,294,759 of record NC_092601.1, on the reverse strand, counting down.
CACTTGTGTCAGACCACAGGAAGAAAATAAATTCTGACATACCCTGCGTAGTTCTTGCCTGAAGTGGATGGTAGAAAAGATTTGTTCAGGAGAATGTTTGGGGGGGCTGGCTCGTAAGAATGTTCCTGGCTTGCACTAAGAAGTCTAAACATACTGTAATAACAGTTAGACTCAGTTTCTTAAATAATTAGATCAGAACACATTAACAAGTAGCAGCACTTTAAGATACACTATTTGTGTTAGTTCAACCATAACAAATGTACTTGCCCCCAAAATCAAATGCCAGAAAACTACTGCACTATAATTGCTTTAATACAGATATTGTGGGACGTAAAAGTGTTACAGTTTGAAAACAACAAAAAGAACACAGTTCAATAGCTGTATTATTGATGTCAGAAAAAAAAAAAAAAAGGAAAATATCTTTTCCTTCCACTTCATATTGGGTTCATTTTCTGAAAACATGAAGCAATAAAAACGGTCTGTTAATCATCTTCCAAGCTAGTTTAGCAAAATGTCATTGCGAGTTATTAAAATAAATACTTCTATTACCTTTGAAATGGGTTCCTCTACTTTGAAAGGGTAATTTTCAAAGACCCAGTTTTAAAACCAACTAGTCAACAAGTTTCCATCACTGCTGGGATCAGAGGGCACTGGCATTTCCATCCGGGCTCCATGGATAACTACAGCATTTCACCCGCTTGGTCCTGTGAGGTCTACTGGCCGGGGCATGCTCCCAAGCCTGGGTTACACCTGAGGTGTAACCTGAGGAGTCCATTTAACTGCCTCCCTCCAGCGAGGGACTTTCTTGGCCTCAGTAGCCAGGATTTTCTCCTTCTAAACAAAAGAAGGGGGATAAATTCATCAGGATGTCAACATAGAAGCCCAAGGCCTCCCTTTGTTCCACAGCCTCCCTTTCTCTTCCCATCCCGTCTCCGAGGATCCCACCACTAAGCAAATCACACAGACACACCTGTGACCACGGCGAACATGCACGGTTTCTTAATTCTTTGCAACCAGTGCCACAACTGTCCTCAAACCATTTCCATTCTTTATGCCTGCATGGGAAAGCATTAATCCCCACACCTTCTCCTGTTGTGAAATGAGATCACAAAACTGAAAGGCGTGACAGCTGTACGGTCCAGGTGATGTGTCTTTAATAAGGACACCAAGCACAGCAAAGCCAAGAAAGTCACTTAAACAGAAGACAACTTTACTCCAGCTGCCAGACTCCTCAAAACCACCATGGAAGCCACAAAACAAGGGGATGGTGATGCAACACCACGGCTGCTTTGCAACTGCGCCAGAGCACCATGGCTCTGTAAGAGCATTGCCCCCACCTCGCTTCTTTGCCCCCAAAGCTTTAGTATCCTGTAACATCCAACTTTCCGTTTCAGCCCAGGTATTACCTTCCTGAAGTATGTGTTTGTATTCTAACACATGAGGGAAAAACTTAATTTGCCTGCCATTTGCTATTTACAGGCCAATTTTAATGATAGACATGAGAAATAGAATTTTGCCAGAGGGTTTGAGTTCCTGGCTCCCTTTGGCTTCCAGGCAGTCCCTAACCCCTTTGAAATTCACAGCTTAATTTTATTTTTATTTTTTGATTACCATTTCAAGTGGTGTTTCTAATACCCTTTAAAAAAGCGATCATACAAAAATAAAAAAAAAAGGTCCTCAGAACTAAACCAAGTCTGTGTCAAGCAATTTTTGCTATTCTCAAAACTGGAAACACAATGGCAATACGAAAAACTGAATAGGGCTCTGTTTCTTGTAGTATTGTGGAATCTTTCCTTTGTCTGACACTCCCCAGGGCCTGTGCTACTGAAAACACTGCTGGTTAAAGCACTTCTATTACCATCAGCTACCTTGGAAGCAATTGCCTATTTGTTGCTGCTGTCATATACTCTAGTCTGAAAGTATCAAGAATCTGAGAACGCATCTTCTCCATGTAACTCTGTTTGGGCTCTATGAAGGACCACGTGGAAATCCATCACAAGAGCAACCGAAGGAGCAACCAATGGCATTCGAATTGGAACAAGAAGCGGGAAGAAAAAAGGAATTCTCTTATATGGAAATCCTTACAAGGACGATGCAAGAGTCAGTCTGAGAAATTCTGCAAAAATGCAAAAGGTTTCAGCAGCTGCAGCGCTGCTGAGAGGACATTTGTTACAGCCTGGGCTCCAGCACAGTGCCAGAGCTCCATGGCAGGCAAGGGCACCATGCTGCAGCACGAGGACTTAAGAAGCCAGATCCAGTTTTTCTGTGAAAACAAGCTTTAAGAATATCAGCTCCTGCTTTGCGATGCCTGGGGTGCCATGCCGTAACACTGATCTGCCTCCACACTGCACAGCACACAGCCATATGTAGCCTCTCCCTAAGAGGTCTGAAAGTGACAGGATTTAATTTGTGTTAAAGCTTATGTTTAAGGTAATATTTTTGCTGCAGAGACCTTCAACAGGAAATAGTAGATTCTTCTACCAAAGGAAGAAATGAGCGCACAACTTTGTCCCTCCCCAGCCAGCCAAACCCCATGGCTCGGACCCCCCAGGGAAAGCAGACCCACATGAGCTCCCAGGTGCATCTGAAAGAAACCCCTTAGCCCTCTAGGGCCAAGGCTGTTTGGTGCCATTTCCACAAACTTAGGCAATAATGGGAGAAAAACTGCTTCAGCTCCACTACAGGAACAACTACGGGTGGGAAGGATTCTGGCTGCCAGACAAGCTTTTCTAAAAATACAAAAGCTTCCTCTGGTCTTTTTACCACTCAGTTGTCCTTGATCGCAGGGGAAAGATTTCCACCATGCGACCTCTGAAATTTTTGAGTTACTCAACTCAGTGTGGTCCAGAAGCGTTATATAAGCACAAGGAAATACCTGCTGTTTGCCTTTCTGGTAGCTGAGGACGTGGTCTCCAGGTTTTATATTTGTTACTCAAAGTGTCAAATATTACTGAGCAATTTCCATAGTAGTCCTGTTTCAAAGGTGACATCTCTCTTAGAAATTATTTTTTTGTTTTGGACTACAGACGAGTTCTTCATATTGCATTAATTTTTTCTAAAGGTCTGAATTTCAAAGGAAGAAATATTCCCAACAGTCTTTCAGAGGAAGCTTTTGTTTTATGCCATCTCATCCCTTTTGGTATTAGTTACAACTAGAGACTTAAAAAAAAAAAAAAAAGAAAGAAAGAAAAAACTTACCAATATGTCACTGACACCTGTTCTAACAAAGCCCTCAAAGACTATTGATATTTAAGAGGGAGAAGAGATCGTAAGAATGAAGAATGTAAATGAATTGTTATTACCTTAGTGTAAGCAGCTACACATCATTACTTAGCTTAACAAATGAACTATGAAAATGATAGTTATAGCAATAAATGCATTTTGTGAAACATAATTCTATGTACCATAGACACAGCCCTCCTGGATAGAGCATGAATTTAGATTATGGAAATATTATTTACTGCTGAGTACTCCCTAAATGTCTCCAGGAAAACAAAACGTATGTCTCTCTGGTAATATTGACAGAATTATTATTAAATATTATATGGAAGGTGCTGTAAGCAAGCTAATACAACAGTGTCCCATATGTAACAGACTGTACATACATTACAGGGAAAAAACAAACCAACAACAAAGCCAATTGAAGGAGTATTTTGACATTCTCTGCTTCTATTTTCTTTTAAATGAAAAATTTGGCCTCAAAGACTTTGATCTTGCAAACCACTTAAGCAGATGCTTAAGTGAATGGCTTACCATGTTCCTAGGACCCCCTGGCTGTCAGACACACAGTAATGGAGCAAAGTGTTATCAGACTTAAGGAAGTTAAAAGATACTTTGCTATCTTTTCTCCCTTGCACTGATTGGCACAAGAGGCAACAACACCCCTAGAAGATGTGCCAAATGACATTTTTATTTTGTAAACACAGATTAAGCAGAAACCAAATGGACATCAGAAAATCCAGCTCCTCCAAAGAAGACAGCTGATGCCACCTGTTCTGCCTCCATCCTGAAAGAGGCAGCAGCACTTTCCAGGTCCTGCAGCCTCCAGAAACCCACAGGAGCTGGGAGTTGAGAGCTGCCTCTCCCAGGACAGCACTGGGGGCCACACTGCCATTCCCCCAATTTACACCCTAGGAAGCCCAGCTGCACATAATCCTACAAGCACTTGCAGATTAGTGTGGTTTACAAGGCAGTAAGAGATGTCATTCTGACAAACTGAGTGTGGCTCTTCCAGCAACAGCAATGCGAGCTGAGCAGTCACACTGGGTGCTGCTCACCTGCCTTCATCCTGGGAGAAATCCGCAGTAAATAAAATAAAGAAGTTCCACCCTCTGTGCATCAAGTTTAATTACTTTGGCTCTTCTGATCCCTGCCTGGCCCCCAGATAAAGTATCATCTATATACAGCAAGTTGGCACAATACCACAGGGAATTAGCTGGGGTTTGAATGAAGAGCACTGCACCAAGAGTTTCATTTCTCTAATCAGGGAGCAGGATCTCTGGTGACACGGGTGAGCCAATAAAAACTGCTCAAATTATTATTAAAAACTTACCAGTGAGTCCCTCATGAAGAATTATTCAGAGAAATTACAAGAATAAGTTTGAATGCATTCTAGAGTATTGCCATCTGCTTGCAACAAATTTATGAACAAAAAGGAAGTTTCATGAATAAATTATTCACCACCAGTTATCTCCCCACTGCCTTGCATTAATCCAGGTAAAACATGCGCTTTCATCTCTTTCTCTCGCAAGTCCTTCAGACAGATCAACCTTTTCATTCAATATATTTTAACTAACAGGTAACAAATCCCGAGTAGCCAGGCAGTTTTTATGCTATGCAATTGGTACCTGTCTTACCCTGTATACAATGATCCAGGTTTTATTTCTTTACTGAGCACAACCAATTCCATCTCCTGAATGCCATCATGGGTAATAGACATTTAATAGGCTGGGCTTCTCTGGTAAGTTATATCACTGAAATAAGCCTTGCTGACTCTAATGCTTATAGAAATGCTAGCTGGGTATGCTACTGTGAGACACTTCTAATACACACATCCCCAAACACCCTTTCCAATTGCATGGAAAAGAAGCCTTCCTGAACAATATCGAACACAGTCAATCAGATTATTATTAAGAATCTGAGGGTGGCTGCAGGAAAGCAGCCCGAGTTTCCTCTGTTTCTAGAACAGCAGAATCAGCCTCACACAGTCTCTGTTACATGTGCTCTTAATGCCTGTGTGTGTGTCAAAACAGGAGGCATTACACCTTTGTTGTTACAAGAAAATATATGGCAAGTTTAATCAAGTTCAAAACAATATTCATATATCTATGCCCTTAAATGTGCAACAGTTAAGGTCCAAACAGAAGCACTGGGCTTCAGTGGCTAAGCCTTCCCTCGCTGCAGCAGAGCGCAAGACGAATTTCAGCTTTACTCAGAAGCACATCCCTGCCCCGGCTGCAAGGGCATCCACTGTGCATGAACAAGCAGAAATACTCAGCATAGCCAGATCCAAAGCCCAGGGAAAAGTAAAGGGTGCAGAGGAGGAACGATACCTGCTCATGCATCATGATGCCACTACCACCGAAACCCTCTTAAAATTATCATCTTGAAAGATAATTGGCCGGACTACAAAACCCAATCAGGCAAGCACTCAGAACACATGAATCTCTTACTGGCCATCAGCCCCATCCAAGCCAAGGGCACTACATTTGCCTTAAGTAACTCATCACTAATGAATAAAATCATTCACAAACATTTAAATACCTATCCTTACCTTTTTTTCCCCCCAGATACAGCACATCTCATTTAGTATGAATACTTCAAGTCAATCAGGCTATAATAAGCAACTGTCTTTCTCCAGCTGCAATGTGCATTAGATGAAATTATTCAATATACATCAATTATTTTGAACAATAGAAATAAAATCATTACAGAGAGCACTGTCAAAGTGACATTCTGCTCCATTATCTAGATGACATTAGCCAGGATAGCAACCCAACTCTTCATGATTGCTCTAGCTGACACCACACCATCATCCACAAATACAGCCTTTAAACACTATCTGCTTCTATACAAGGCGATACCTCTGGTGTTTCAGGTTTCTAATGCCATCGTTGTATTTCGTACCTAGAATTTCAGAGGTGTGTAACTCAAATCAATTGCCTCCTCATGGGCAGTAAATATTAGGATAGAAAAACCTTTACCGTGATTCAGATATCTGCTCTAGTTCCAAGAGTTTCTCTGTGTTTCATCTGTTCACCCATATGGGCTGCCTCATTTTTGTAAGGAATTACTCAATATTAGAGATTCATGTGCTGGAACATTCCATACACTCTTGCTTATGATGATTATAATTAGATACGTGCACCACATTGATGCTTGTGGAACCCTGAACAAATAGCCCACATAGCCCTTCAAGAGCCTCCAGTTTTAATACACCATAATTTATGTTTGGATTGCTAAAATACTAATAACATCAAGGAGTAATGGCTGATGTTTAAAAACCCTATTAAACTAAAATATGTTAACATAAACTGTGTTAGCAGGGAATAACCAGTTGTCACCTAGACCGTTTTATTCATTGCCCCTTTTTCCCTTCCCTCTGTTTTCTGTCTCGGGTCTGGAACTGAAGGCAACAAAAGTATTCAACTGTTTAGGAAAATCCTGCTATAGTGGGGGTGTCTCTGGAAGTGAATTCCTTTTGTCCACACAACCAATCTAGTGCTCCAATCACCCGGACACTCAGTGCCTTGCAGGTTGATATCTCTCATCCAACTGGTGCCTTGGAGAAGGTTTGCCTCAGACTATCCATGTTGTTGCACGAGACACCAGGCAGCACCGAAACACATTGCTGTTACGTCCCCATCGTAGTCTCACCCCTGTGATGTTTCTTCTCGCTCAGTATGAAAAGAAAACCATGCCAAACGACCTGAGCCAAGTTACACAGCAAATCTCAGAGCGGTGACAAGAATCACAGAAGACAGAAATTCACATAGCACTGAAAATATTTTTCCATGAAACTTCAGATGTGTGGTCTTGGAAGTAGCAGACTAGAGGGCTTTCCTGTAACACCCAGCCTGCCAGCATACACACAGCACTCTGCACTGCCACCAGCATTAACCTCATTATTTAATTCTTACCTGGATAAATCACTTACGTCCAATGGATTACTTTCACAATACCCTCTATGAAAGAAAAAAAAGGCAATCTAGGGGGGTATTTTTTTGGTTTTGTGTTAAAAGAAATAGAGAAAAATCTTACAGCTTTGACTTTCATAGTTCATTGGAAACTTGGTTTTCATTTCTTTAAGGCTACTTCACTTTTAAAGAAGCACTTAACATGAAGCAAGGGAGAAGGGTGAGCAGGATGAGCACTGTGTTGGTAGATCACAGGCAGCAATGATTGGGGTCATAATCCCCTCTTTGGGCACTCAGTCATGCTTTTGTTAACGGCAACAGAAATAAGTCTACTGCTTTTAAGAGGAATACTTTAATAAAGATACTTTAATAATACTTCAATAAAACGAGTCCTTTAAGAGGAGATCAGTCCCTCAGTGTCCCACTGCTGGATCTCAGGAGTGCCTAACACCCAGGTAACCCTTCTGTAAGTTCTTCAAGGTGTCATCAGTCTCTTACAGACAATGGGAATCACCTCCCCTTCGCTTGCAGGGTGGATTCCATCTGTTGCCACCGAGGAGAGGGATCAATGACCTCCTGGAAGTGCCCTTCTCTCCCTACCCACCGCAAAGGCTAAGATCAGCCTTGACACGGCCAAGCTGTCATATTTGGGAGCAGGATATTAATATTTTAAGGGTGAAAACGTACATGTTCTTTCGCTTCTCTTCTCCCTTTCTACTTCAAGTAACTGACTTCAATTCCACCAAATTCTGAAAACGGTTAGACCCCATTCTTAATTATACACTACACAGGGAAATAATTCCTTCCAAAGAGGCCATTCAATAGAAAACATTTACAGCTTTGGAAACATTCAGTTGCACCAATTGTCATTGTTTTAGTTAGGGCTTGAGAACGTGTAAAACAATCAATGTTACTATCATCGTCTCACAAAAAATGACAGCCTGAGGGCTCAGCACAGAATTGAGGGATTCTTATTCTCTGGTTGGCTTTACAAACCAGGGATGCATCTCCTCAAAAATGGAGAAAAACTTGGATCTTTTTACCCGAACATAGTACCTATTTTTTGTACTTACAGACAAAAATAAATTCAACTCATCATGCTTACTTGTATGTTTTGAAAATATCAAGGAAGCCAGTCTGCGTACATAACCTTTGTAGAAGAAAAGTTCTGTATCATATTCAATAAAATGAATTCAACACCTTTCACCAAAGCCCTTCCGTTAACTGAGCCATGAGCAGCATAACTGAAAGCATTTGTCAGTAAGCACCAGGAAACTGTTTCAAAAGCGTGTCTTGAGTTAGGTCTCAAGTAACTGAATCCTTGAGAGAGGCAGGAGCCATCACATTTCCTGACAATGGTTAGATATATCAAAGGCAGCACTTCAAAAACAGATCCGTGATCAGGAGGCTTCCGAGACCTCTGCAGCTGTCAAGTCTGCATATCATACACAGTCAAAACTCTGCACTGCCTAACAACTGACATCATTACCAGAGGGAATAATAAAATCATATTTAAGTTTGTTCAAATGATCTCTGAACAGGGCTGTTTCTAGAAGTCCTGTCACAGGCCAGGTTCTAGATCTGTTGGAGTCCTAAATCCCAAGTCCTATCTCTTGGAGTTTGTTCTCCAAAATAGCCCACTGACCCTTTAACACTCTCACAAACCAGCAACTATAAACTGATGGCCACAAAATCCTGTCTGAAAATTGAGGAAAGATAGTAAAATTGAGGAGAGACAATAATTACCGAAGTCTTTATAATGTGCACTGAGCACATTATAAAGAGAACTGCTACAAGTTTATCGTTTCCAAGCCCTTTAGAGCCATTGTATTTAGCATTTTCTATGGTAAAATACTTTGGATGAATGAAATTTACAGTCATGGTTGTTAAATATTAACCTCCCAACAATGATAATTATATTTATGGGACTCATATGTTTTCAGGTATAAAATAGAGGTCTACAGCACTACCTGGTTACATCCATATCAAAGAAGAGTATTTAACTACCAAACAAGCCTCTGCAGTGGTGCAACATGGAATACTTAAAAAACAAACAGACAAAACAGTTTGCTTGTTGCAAAGAAAGATATCCAGTTCAATAGACCAATAAGTTGCTCTTTAAAGACACCTATTAAAAACTAGAAAAGCTTTTTTCCAAGCACAAATTAGAGGATAAAACAAACGAACAGAAACCAGAAATAAAAGATTCATTTCCAAAGATCCATCCCTCATGTCTACTATTGATTTTCATAAGCAACTCGCTAACCAGCCGGCTTTTCTGATCACACACATTCGCTACTCTTGCAGCAAGATCATGACAGATACACAAATTAATACTTTTACCCGGGAGGAAACACCAGACATTCACAACCAACCCAACAGTCCTAATGGTATCTTATTAGGGGTAGCCTGATGCTCTTATCTGATGGCAACTGACAGGCAATAGAAGAGTCCTGTGTTGTTAAAATCAGAGAAGACTCCCAGCTTGGTGAAATGGGCTTTTTGTTTCAACTATACACTACCAGTAAAAATACGTGAACAGCCAAAGAAAGTGGCCTGTCTGAAGTATAGCAGACTGCTAATTATTGGATGGGAGATTGACAGTACCTGCTAACCATCCTGAGAAACTTTTGTGTTAATTAAAGCTATCAGAAACATAAAACCCTTATTTGAATTCTAAGGGGAAAAAAAGATGTTTGGGTTCTTCTTTTGGGTGGAATGAGGGAGAGTTGAAAATTCTCCTCCATGCTTAATACAGCCAGTTTCCACCACCTTCTATGTCAGTTAGCTCTTGGTTTGGGTAATGAGTATATTGACAGTTTTGTTGGCTCGGCAGTGAATCATTGTGTTTTAAAGTTGTAAGAGAAGCAGCTGGTAGCCACTCCACAGCAGGGAATTCATCTCTGTGTTATCCACTGCATCACATCCCTCTAGCGAGCACAAACTCCAAACAAACAGTACATCAAAGCATCAAAGAATTTAGGAAGGCTGAAGGTAATTTGTGCTGCTTCATATTCTTAGTGATAAGTCTTCCGCAATTATTTCTATAGAAAAGAATAAAAGTTTCACAGTAATTAGGCAGTTCAAAAGGTTTCAAAATTTTAGCATAAAAAAGAATACCAGCATCGGTCAAACTCCCCCCCCCCCTTTTTTTTTTATTATTTATATATATTTTCACAGGCAAATTTCCATATTCCTTGTGAATGTATGTGCATATATATCTGCATGCGTGAGATAACGTACATATATTTTTTACAAGAGTCACTAGTTACAGTATCTAGCCAAACCTAAAAGCTTTTAAATTCTAACACTTAATCTTTTACTGACGTTTTAAGTTCCTGTAAGAGGTTCTGAACGTGACAGGAATTTCAGCAGTGTAAAATTGCCAAAAGGCTTTTACCTGCTTGAGAAAGAAATAACAGAGCTATTATTGTCTAATAAACAATATGTCTGTAACCCAGATAGCTCCTCTGAATGAAACTAATGTCCCAGAGGAATCTGATTCAGCTTCGTTTTTAGATGACATTTGCAATTCTTCTCAATGAAATAAATCTTGATTATTTTTATCTTTTTAAGTGAGAGATGTTTAATTGAATGTAATTAAGATTGCTCAACAGTCAAGAGAGGTTTTAATAGCAAAGTGCTCCTCGATGAGGTTCATAAAGCAGTGTTAGACAAAAGCATTTGAGGAAAGTTGTAGGGGATGGTCCCAGCTCTTAGGTACCCAGTGACTTCTACTTAGCACAGGCTTGGACAACATTCAGGAACAGTATGTTGAAAGAATATTTTCTTTTTGAAGTTGTCTGTCCAGTTCAACTGAGAATGATGTACAGTAGTTCCTCTGATTAACAACCCCACGTATAGTTATGATCCCACTAAGAATAGCACTGTTGCCACCACTTTTATTCCGTCTTCAGCTACAGGACACTCTTGCTACTCGGTAATTGTCACCGAAAGACTCGTATAATTTTCACCACTCTAACTGAGAGCAATCATTTCAAGCACACTGATCTGTTCCCAGTTTTTAAAGGAGAGATTTAACACCTCAGTGCTGCTGTGGGCTCATACACGTTGTCTAGTGCAGCAGAAGTCTTCAAAGCAACTGCAACCTGGTCTTTGTCATTACAAATATGGTTTCCAAATGAAGACTCCATGTTGGATTATTACTTACATACAGAACAATGTAGGAACTTAGGTACTTCAGTCTCCCACTACTGGTCCAGAACAAAATTCAAACACTGAAATATGGGCGGATCTGCAGTAGATTTTTTACTTCCACCGTCCTGCCTGCAGGTAGTAAGAATCTCAAAACCCACACCATCACTTGTATAAAGGCTTCCTCAAACAAAATACCAACGATATGGTTTTATATAGCATCAACTTAATATTGCTCTTCTTGTAACTCTAATAATGTTCCCATGTAAAGGTAGAAATTGTTGTTATAATCCTAAAAACATGGATTTTCCTTGAAGATCTCATTTCATATAGAACACGTTCTGCTACATTATTTTACTTCAGGATCATCCCTTACTTACTAACCCTATGACTGGCCAAAAAAAAAAAAAAGTTTCCCCTTTCCCTATTTTCCTAAAATATACCCACTTTTGTTGCAATGCTATTACTGGTATACAATAACACGGCTGCTATGACTGCCTTTCTGATCATAGTAGCAGCTGGAGGGCTTACTGACTTTTTTTGTCATCGTGTCAGACTGTTTGCTGACTTCTGCACAGTCCGTTCTTGGGTTTGTCTTGGTTTTGTTTTTAAACAAGAACCACATCATAGCTTGAAAGAAGATTGGGGATCTGATCTAGAGTGCTTTCATTGCTGCTTGCCCAGTGCTGCTGCATGGGGGAGCAGACCTCATGCCCAGAAGCGTGTCACACACACAAACCTGCCTCTTACTCCCTTCCCAGAGAAGCTGCAGAGGTTGCTGCACATGTACACTTGGCAGTCTGAAATCTCAAATCACCAACAAAGAAAATCCAATTGCTACTTCAACTAATTCTACACACCAAGCCAGAAAGCATCTAGTTTATCATTCACAGCAAAGCAATGAAGCTAGCTCCAAATATTTTAAATTACATTTTTTATCAAGCTTACCGTATTGGGACATTATACTGTAATAAGAGAAATGTATGATACTGAATGAAGCACTGCATTATACATACAGATATCTGGCATCTCCGCTTAGTGTCTGAATTGATCTTGTCTCGTATGAGGTCAGGATTTGTTTTTGATGGAATCGGTCACATTTAATAGAAAAATCTGAGCATTTTTAGAGAAATAGAGAACAGATTTCAAGAGCAATAATCTGAAGTTAAACCCAATTTGCAGAGCAACACAGCACTTATGTTGTTCAATACCATGACTCTTTGGAAGATGACAATAGCTTTTTAGCAGTTCTGCATACATCTAACCTGCTAAACACACATTTAGAACATCATCTTTTATTCCCTTCTAGAAGCCCAGAGCAGGTTGCAAGGTTTATACAAGTGCTCCTACTGAATTCTTATCCGTACGAAGCCCATCAAAATAGATACAGGAAAAAAATTGTCAGGCTTCAGTGTAAATTAGTCACCTTTTAAATATCTTGAGGTCAGACCAAGAAATACATCGTGTTAACAGCCTGGGGAGTCACAGATTTCAGAAGCCTTCCTAAATACTAATTTTTTTATTTATTTTTATCAGCACAGAATTTATCTTTAAACTTTATGTAGCTACAGAAGCTTTCCTCTTCTGGTTTTGTTTTGCCTTACTTTCCTTACAGTGGGTATTCACCACAGGAGAACCTGTAGGCACGAGGACAGTGATACAAGCTTGGAGAAAACTGCCTCGTGTGAGGCCAGTTACTGCTAGTAAATACTGCTTCAGTGAGCCTCAAATAGAAAACTATATTCAATGCCCACGAAGTTTGGCTTTATATGACAAATCGCACCATAGCAGCGTATTTTCAGCTGAATCACAACATAGTCCTTCTTCATATATCAAGGAAACTCGAGAGGAGGATAACATTTGGGATTCTGTTCAGATCTCCCATCCTGGCTCTGTTTGGCGGTGCGGTGTAACAGCTCTGAAACCACTCATCCATTCTCAGCTTAAGGCTGTTTTCCTACAATGCCGGGTTTTATGGTGGCACTAAAGTCTCCATGTACTAGCAGCTTCCACTAATGTTGACGTTTTATTATCAAGTAAAAAAATGCTGATACACAAAATTACTGTAGGTTTAGCACCTGCTAAATTGGCCCTGCTGTATCTGAAGCAGTTTGAGTCTATAGACTGGGGAAATTGAGAGAAGTAATACGAGAGGTTTGATTGATTTAAGCACTACGCTGATTTCAGCAGTGATAAACTAATCATAGTTTCCCTCTTCCTTACCCAAGAATGGGTTTGCTTTCTAAAATGAGTTTCAGACTTCAGTACTATGACTTGGCTGCCAGGATGGGACTGCTGCAGAGCAGTTTTACTCTTTGTGTCTTTTAATGGACCAAGATCTCTTCCTAGGGGCCCCTTCCTACATCTATCATTAATAAGGCACTCACAAGTATTTGTTTTTGCTTACCTGGGCTCTCACTTATGTAACTATTAATTGTTGTGACATTTTTGTAATTGGACATTTCAATAAGTATTTTTATTGATGTGCCCTGCAAAGGCTGCGGCATAAATAAGGGAAGTGAGAAAATCCCATTTTCATTAATTGAATAGTTGTTATTGCTGCTACCCCAAGGATCAAATAAGAGGTATTTCAACATGCTTTACATAACTGGTTATGCTTCAAGATTTAAGGTTTACATATGAGAACTGCGGTAACTGCAGTTATGGGACCATGAAAAATAGGGCGTAGGGTTTTCAAACCTATTGTCTAGGAACTCAAAAGATTTGTTATTTCTAAACCTATTTTCCAATGCCATTACTTCACCAAGCACAGACTGATGCTTAGGTAAGGAAATAAAAAATTCTGAATAATGATCAAAAAATGAAGCCACATAGAGCTGTTTAAACCTGATGAGCTACTAAATGATAGTACTTAAACATTTTTTAAATCAAGTGCTGCTACAACAGTTACTGCTTGACCCTCCTAACCACCTGTAAACCTCTTTTTTTCTAGGTAGAAGATGGACAAGTTTGAAACCAGCCCCTGAGGGCTAGCAATGGGCAAATAACGGTCTATAGACTGCAAACTTCCCGAGTTAATCCTATTAGGTAAAAACATATACAAATAATTACAGCACAGAGAACTATTTTATTCAATGCGGAACACAAGGAAAAGGTTTTCAGGGAGTTAAGAGTATTGTATTCCAGGTCCTATGAGTGGAAAAATTCTGTTCTTTATTGCCCTTTGTATAGATTCGGGTCAAAAGCGGAAGAGTAAAAAGACTCTCTGGCAACTGCTAACTCAGAAAACATTTACTCAGAGACCAGAGCATCCCCACCAGCTCAGTAAGATGCAGGGAGATTAAGACTGAGCAGGATTGATTTATGACACCGTGAGAAACGCCAAGGTAAAACATTTGTGCTAGAAAACAAGTTTCTTTTTTCTCTCTGGTTTCTTAATACAACTTGATTAGGACATGACGAACAGCCTCAAGTTGCACCAGGGGAGGTTTAGATTGGATGTCAAGAAGAATTTATTCTCAGAAAGGAGGTTAGGCCTTCGAACAGACTGCCAAGGGAGGTGGTGGAGCCCCCATCCCTGGAGGCATTTAAGAGATGTGGGGCTTAGGAGCATGGTTTGGTGGGGGACTAACGCGGTCTAACACAGCCAAGCTCAGCTCAAGCTCTCCCTGCTCATCCTGTACCTGGCGTGCCAGGGAGGGCAGCAATCAGCCCCAGCGAGGCATAGGGTCCCCTCCTCTCTTCTCCACCTTGATACAGGTGTGGCCAGGCATGGAAGGGGAATAAAGCAAAGCCTTTGTACCAGCTTTAGCTGCCTGTACCTGTTTTGATACTGACAGAGCTGTGCCAGTATGGCAAAAAAATCATCTGTTTCTGGAGGAAGTGGTATTTATTGTACCTCATGTATGGGAGCAGCACACGCTCCCCACTGGGGGCAGCTGGTCTATGGCTGTAGATAGGGTCTGACTACAATTCGATCTCTGAAGCAGAAGATGGCTTGCTCAGCTGAGGATTACAGGTAATTTTTAGGTAATTTCTTCTCAATTCTGTCTCCCCACTCCCACCTAAATATTGCTAGATAATTCTTCAGTATATTATTTAGCCTGGAACATTTGGAGCACAGATTCATGAGGAGGCTTAGGATAGGAAAGCAAGGTGTTTTGGCCTCAGCCTGAGGCTTCAGCTCCAGCATCAGAGCTCTTCCTGTAACCTGCACCGTGAGGCTTTACAGACAGACCCCAGTGCCATCCTCTTGCCATAGCAGAGGCACTGAAGTTTCCACCTGTTCTCCACTGACTCAGACGTCTATCCCTTACAAAGAGGCATAGATCAAACCCTTTAAGACCCGTAAGGCTAGAGATGCCAGACACCATATCCGTGTTATTCTTTATGTGACTGAACAGCCAAATTATTATTCTACCTAGTCTTGTTCCAGTACTGCAATGAGATTAACAGAAGGCTAAGATGAATCTGCATTCCAGCATTTTTGAGGATTTCTGTTTTTAAATCAAAACTGTAAAATGTTTTTTTCTAGCTTTATTTAATAAAGTGTACATGCAGGGGAAATAAAAGTACAGATGCATCATTTGAATACACAAATACAGTTTTCACAGAGGATTGTGAATCAGGTTTCTTCTGCTGTTTTAATTTACAATTACTTATCACATTAGCTCCTAATTGTCTTTTCAGAGTGCACTCAATTACAAAATTAGAATCCTTATCTTCCTGTAACAGACACCTTCTAGATGGATCCCCATAAAATGTGCAAATTGACTAGAAGAATATTTTTCCTTATACTACTGCTGTTCATCAAAAGGTTGTTCTAAATCAAAGCCTAAGCATGCTTTTTTTTTCTTTTTTTCTGGTGAAGAAAGCAAACCAGCTGGTTTCTGGAACTGGCTTAGTAGTCATTTGCTTATACAGGGACCAGGTGGTGCCATGGAATAACTTTTTTATTTTACAAAATCATAATTTGTAATTTATTTTTTTAAGACCAACCTTTGGCACTAAGTTATTCTTGTATAGCACCCTCTCTTAAAAAGGCAACAATCATTTGCTTTGAATGAAGCAGGAAGAAAAACATCTTTTATCCTTTCCTTCTCTCTTCACAAAAACAGGTGAGGTCTCCTTGCTTTGTGCAGTCTCACTGTCTCTGGATACAGACACCCACTCTGAACAGGCTGAAGCAATTAGCAAAGTCAGTTCATTCCACGCTCAAAACATTAATGCATGCTCCTACAGTGCAAGTGCCATTAACCTACTCTGCACAATAGCATAAGAAAAAAACAAAGCAACCCCGTAAACTTCTGTCAGAGGCTATGGTACGTCCTCCCCCAACCAATCTCAATCAGGGTGAAATGCGAAGCCTGCTGCAAAGCCGTGTCTACCAAGGCCTAGGACTGAATGCTTTTCAGCTGTACATGTCTGATATACCCTGTGTGTATTGTGATCCAGAAAATAAAGTCTGATCACCTTTCACATCTGCCATGATCAAATCTGTGTTTCATCTGAAGCAGGAAAGCTTTGGCATACTACAAATTCAAGTGGTAATAGCCTGTGAAAAAGGGAAGTTAAATATTAATGACTGCACAAATAACAAGCTTCATCCATTTGCAGTGCCATTTATTTCCCTCCTCCACACGCTCCAGAACGTGTTATTTGCATTCTCTTCTCCAAAAAGATCTTGCCACACCGATTCATAAAACAGTTATGCAAGGAAGGTTTTATGTCAATGCATTGACATACATGTGAATGCTCGGGCATGAGGCACTGAATGCCAACACCATGACAAGCTTGCAAGAGGTGTCTGAAATAATCTGCAGATTAGCACACCAGTGATATTTTTACGTAGGAGCCTCTGTTCCTTGTTCAGATTCTGCTTCTTTCCCGGATGAATCCCTCTGTCTGACAGTCCACATTGGAGAGGTCCCTACAAGTGTGTAGTGTCTACATTTAGGGTTTGATCTCTAAGTAGTACCCCTTTATTTTGGTGGTGTGCCTCTGAAGCTTCCCATGGACAAACGGGAAAAGAGACTGATTATTCAGGGGAAGTTTAGGCTTGACATCAGGAGGGGGTTCTTCACAGAGAGTGGTTGCACACTGGAACAGGCTCCCCAGGGAAGTGGTCACTGCACCGAGCCTGACTGAATTTAAGAAGAGATTGGACTGTGCACTTAGTCACATGGTCTGAACTTTTGGGTAGACCTGTGCGGTGTCAAGAGTTGGACTTGATGATCCTTAAGGGTCCCTTCCAACTCAGGATATTCTATGATTCTATGATTCGTGAACCTGTTCAAAGACACTGAGAATATCTCGTGTGACTTCATGAACAGTGCTTTTAGCAGTGAAAAAATGGATTTACAGACAAAGGATTAAGTACAGCCTTCTGTCAGTCTGGCATTGTATGTTGTGAGACAAATGGAGCACCACCAGAACTGCAAACCTAAATGACAAGAATCACTGTGGAAAGCCTGAAAAACACTAGTTTCAGAGTGTGGAATTGTCAGAAGCTTTCACATGCAGAGCTCCCCAAGAAAGCCAGGAGTTGTGCATGGGTAACCCTTTGTAACAGAGACATTCAATCCACTTTCGCCTTTCCTTTCCATGACATTTTTATAATTTTCATAATTTGAAGGTAACTGCATAATTTTGCATACATTTAAAGTAAGTGGTTAATCATTATTAATTCCACCAGTACTCTCTGCACTAACAGTAACCATTATTAACCTATTTGACAATATTGTGGATTCCTTTGGTATTAATGTGGTCGTAATATGTAAATCCATAGGAATTCAATTGTAAATTACCATTATTCAACGTACTTAGCTTCAATGCATAATTCTGCAATTTGTGTGAAGGAAATTACATGCTGACTCATGAGACATAACTTTGCAGGGTTTCATAAGACCAAATGTGAATAATTAGTACCTATAATTATACAAAAATGTAAGCGAAGTGTAATGCAGCTACAACACATTACAGGAAATATACTGCTTATATCTTTTATCCATGTTGCTTAAAGGAAGATGTTTCATATTAACTTAGCTATTTGCATTAGCTATTCACATAACATAGATTTACTTAAAAGCTAGCAGTATGCCAGCAGTAGTAAAGGCCTTAATCTAAGGTATATTAAAGAAAAAGTTTAGACAATTTGAGTTTTAAGCATATTACTTTTTAATCTAACAAAACGGCTCAAGGGCCAGTTTCACAGGCAGTAGCTGGCTTCAGGTACATTATATGACACTGGCAAATCCCAGTCTTTCCACAGACATGTCTTGCCAGTAAAGGTTTGATCTGAATCTTCCTTAAAGTCCAAGGGACTTCACGGGACTTAGACCAGGTCCCAGAAAAAGGATAATTTGGACCCACTGTCAGCAGAATGAAAATTTGGGCCATACTCACTCGATACCTGATCCAATTATTTCTGTTGTTTTGTATGAAGTTACTGGAAGAAGTCAGGTAATATGCAGTATCAAGACATCAATCATGTCCAACCAAGATTTGATCCTTTGCTCTCAGAAGTGTCGTTGAATTCAGATAGAGCTCTGAGAAACGACCACAATTTTTATCTGCACGCTTTAAAGGGACTGATCTTTTAAAGTTATTCACCTGAGTAATTTCATTGATGTTTAAATTTAATGGAATTGCTCACATATACATTGGAGCTTTGCAGGTTAGTAGTCAGTAAAACCCTTTGTGTCAGTGAAGTTCAGGTAAGAGCTCAAAAAAAAAAGAAACATTTTTGCTCCAGACTGTGTAGCAGCATAAACTTGGGATGAAAATTTCAAGAGAGGAGGCTTTTATGGTCTTCTTACCTCAGTCAGAAATGCTGTGAGAACAATCTTGTAATTACGAAGACCAGATCTGTCAATTTGAGGTGAGAGATTCTTCTCAAGATAGTTTGAATTTAGAGCCTGAGGATTTCTAGGGCCAACCCATGAACTCACTTGAGATGGAAGTTAAACTTGTATCTGTCAATAACCAAGTTTGAGAAGGTGGTGGAGTTGGGTTTCTAAGTCAAATGCTTTCATCTTTGAGCCTGTAACAGTGAAGCCTGGTCAGGCTCTCAGCAGAAAAACACTGTCTCTCCTTGGCTAGTAACATCCCTCTCGCATAGATGGAATTTCTTATTTCTCCTAGGATTCATTCCGTCTTCAGCAGTGATATTACCAAATAAGCTGCGCCATGTGAACACATGATGGGTCAGCTCTGAGAACAGAGGCACCAGCCCCCTTCTGACAGGGCTGCTTCAGCCCCTTCCCTTGGTAAGGGAACAGAGTGCGCTAAACTCACCTGAAATAAGCTAAGTACTTCTGACCCCAGTGCATGATATGAGACAAGACAACATGCAAAGGTAAACAAAATTTTTTAGAAAGAAATTTATCTATTTCTATAAGCACTGCACTACATTTGTAATATTAGAGGGCCCAAATGGGAGCAAGTGAAAACCAAAAATGGGTTTGTTTGTCCTTCCACACATCCACAGGCATTTTTAGTGACTAGCGATACTACTGCTTTACTCCTTGGTTTGAGTTATCTTCTGCTCTTTTTCTGAAGATAAGTGAGATCTCAAGAATACATCGTCCTGGTAACAACACAGGGATTGAGGAAAATCTCTACCAAATTTGAAGAGGTGCAGGACAATTGCACTTTATGCCAAAAGCTATCATGAGAAAAGGGTTCTGTTCCTTCAGAAAAGTGGTCACTTCTGACATTTCCCATCCAGAAAAATAGACCCAAGTCATTTAATATTGCTGAAATACTGGTGGTCTGTTTTCTTGCTCAAAACCACTTTTCTCTTTGATGTCAGTGGAAAACAAAAAGCAATTTCAAAAAGAAATAAAGATGTTAATGACCAAGTCTTTAAAATCCTTCATCTGGCATGACCAGAAAGCTTTCACCCCACCCTCTAGTTAATTCAGTTTGTGATTTTAGTTTTTCACAGTGGGTTCTCAACTTGTAACTGGAAGAAAAAACTCAGCTTTCAGTACCCTACCTCTGCAGTAGGTCTGAAGCTTTCATGACAGCAGTCTGAAAAGCTTAAAGAGGCACTCCTCAAACCACTGCTGAGGTCCCCAGGTACTTGGCCAGTCATTGCTATAAGACATCCTCTAGCCAGAGTTGGGGAAAACCAAGAAATGAGAGCACAGCCCAGCATCTCTGCACACCACACACTGAAGCCATCCTGTGGTGTCAGAATAATGTCAGCTCTTGCTCCTTCCCACCTCCCGCTGGCACTGTGTGCGCGTGGATCAATACCTGCATCCTCCAGGTGACAGAAATCCATGTTCTGCCTTCCTGTCTCTGCATCAAATCCAGAGATTAAAAGAGAGCAGGGGCTAAGTGATCTCATTACACAAATAGGATAAAATTATGTTTGATATATCCCTAAATTAATCCAGCATTTCAGGGTAGCATAATTTGTGCTGCAACAGAAATTCAACACCTTTACATCTATCAGAGCAATTGCAGTGAATGTAAAAATGTACTTTGCCTTTTCTGCAGCAATATTCTGCTTTGTTCTGTTCTTTTCTGTTTTAATGACTGCAGGGACCTCAGGTGTTCTTCAACCTTTATAGTCAACAAAGCACCAAGCCCACAATTGGCTCAAATCCTTTCTGTTCTGCCTGCAGCTACAGCTGTCCAAGTGAGATTTTTGTCATTTTGGACTCACGGTTTTTTTTGAATTATTGATGGCAAAGTCAGCCATACAATATTTAGTGGATTTAGCTACCTCCAGACGGTGTAAAGTTTTAAACCTTCCTCCTCCATTTATAGCACGCAGATACACAAGAAAAACCAAGCAGTTTCATGCTTTTTCAGCTTCAAATTATCAGTTGGCACTGCTGCAGTCTTACAGCAAGGGGATAGAGCTGTACAACACAGCTTCCTTAGGAAAAAAGACACTCATATCTGCTACCTACAGAAGAAGACATTTGACATGTCTAAGAAATAGAGAAGGAATTTGCCCAGAGAGAAAGTGAGGAAGATGGCGTATGGGCTTCTGCACTTCACCTTTTTATACCACACTGTGTTAGGTGCAGGAATGAGAGCAGCAGTACCCCCGATGCAACGGAAAAGTGTTAAGGAACAGCCCAGGGAGTTCTCTGCAAGTATGTTTAAATAAAAAAAAAAAAAAAAAAAAAAAAAGGACAGGAGACTGAATAAGACTGAATTGTAGATTACTCAATACACACACATTTTGCCAAAGGGAATAATCTTCCCATAGAACTAGCAGCTTTTTTGGTTTTCAGTTGAATAGCCTCATTGGGAGGCTTTTAAGCTTGACTTTTTCGCTCCCCCCTCCCAAGGAACAGTGCAAAAAGGGAGCACTGACAACCATCTGAGGCTGTTCCTACTGATGTTAGTGGTAAGTCCTATATTGCATGCTCATGTCAACAGTTTAACAAAAAAAAAAAAAAAAAAAGATCAGCCAGTTTCACATGCCAAGGACTTTGTAAACATGAAAAACGTTAACTTCCATAAGAAGCAGAGAGCAGTACTTATTTTTTTCTACCCTATTAGATTGCCCTTTCAAGTTTCAGGACTTGGACTCACTATTTAGCTTTCTGGCTTGGCAAAGGCCTTCCTTTACAGTTGCCTGGGAGAAATACATGTCAAAAGTTATCCTTAGTTTTTGTGTCTTTTTTTTTTTTTTTTTAATTCTTATTGCAAGTGCTTTTTTAAAAAGGACAGTTTGATAGATTTTCAGAGTGATCCTGCAGGGTTTGGCAGCACAGACGGTAGCTATCAGGCTCACTAATCATACAATTCAGCCCATGGCCACTGTACTCAAATCTCTTCCCATTGTCAGGCCCATTCAGTTTCTAAAAGGGCTGGATTTGATCAATGTGGGTCAGCAAACTGCTGTCAGAAATGAGAACCCATCCCTGCTACAGCAACCCCAAAACTTCCTTCCTACAGCAGCACTGGTGGCCAGAGACCCAGTTCCCCTCAAATGACTTCTGAAGAGGACTCTACTGAAAGGGTATCTGAGCCTTAGAAGTCAAAAGAAGTGAACAAGAAAACATCAAGAGCCTGCTCCTGAAAGACAGGAGCTTTCGAACACCATCAAGACAGTAATAATCATTTGCACCAGATACATAGCAAAAGGACTTTCAGATGAGATTCACACCTGGCAATGCCTATGTAATTAGGCAAAAGGAAAAAGGGGGGCTGAATACATTGACCCAAAAACAGAGTGTGAAAGATGGTGAAGGAGAAACCAAATTAATTGGTTTTACAGCTCTGACAGGCTGAATTCAGCTACGATTATATACTTTCACAAATAAAAGACAATGTAAGGGAAAAGGAAAGAACAAGGACTAATACAATTCATCCATTCACATGAAAAAAATTGCTTTAGTGTTCTTTCGCTTCATTGAAAGCAGTTGGACACATGTCCTTGCTGAAGCAAGCAGAGTCCAGCTGAAGTCAGACCGCTTTCCCCACGGTTCAGACACTCATAATGCATGTGCCTCTGACAGCTTCTCCCAGTCGCACAACTGCATGTCCTCATTTATTAGGATGCAGAGGTTTAAGCTGGGACTGGGAGTCAAAAGCCACAGGGTCTATGGCTAATTACCCTGTTAAAACAGGCCCAAGAGCCCAAAGGAAGATTAACTTCTCTGCTTGAAATGAAGATCTGCTTGTAATTATCTTCAGTTGTTTCCTACTTCACTTGCTCATCTCCCACTATATTTTCAATTACATCCAAGAACTACAATAAAACAGCATTTTATTGCTAAGCCAAGCACTCCAAAATTAAGAATTGCCAGAATTAGAACTGCCCATGCAACGTTAGTTCAGCCCCACTGTATATACACATGGCTTTAATTACATGACCACATAACGTTTTATCCACGGGACTCTTGATTAATTCGCTTTCTGAACACTGCTGTGGTCTTGAAGGCTATTAAAAAAATCTTAGCTTGTGAAGTACAAGCAAATCCACGCTTCTGAAAGCTAACAAAAATACCTCAGGAGAAGCATGTAGGTCTGGGTTCCTACAGGCCTGGATAAAGCAGGAGGTGCAGCAGTAACAGCTGGAACTGACCCAAGACAGTCAGATAATGCAGTTCTGCCATGTATTTCCGGGTTGTGCAGCACCACTTGAAGAAGAGCCATCACACAACCTTAACAAGGACTGAACTCACCCCTCCATCCCACACAACAGGAAAAGGTTTCTCCCAGAGCCACCCGAGACTTCAAAACCCCCTCTTGCCTTACGCTGTACTGATAAAACAAACAACTCAGGCCATTCTTACCAAATTTTATGTTTTTAAACCCCAACCATTCGATGTTTCTTCTCCTTTTTAAACCAGTACATGTACTCATTGTAGCATCAAACCCATCAGAACCAAACTGCATATACATCATCTTTGGTTTTCCATAGGAACGTGGCATAACTTCAACAGTTTGTATGAGCTACAATAAAAGCCTTCAATGCAAGTTTCATCTAGTGTTAATCAAAATGCCAGCTGAATCATTTATGACTGACCTCAAGAATTTTCTTGTTGAGCTGCAAGGAGTCCACGCTGTTCTCTCTTCTGAACTACGTCTTAGGCAGATATTTATAACGTGTGGTATACCGTCTACGTGCCTGGGAGCATCTCACTTGGTTTTACTAGCATGGTTAAATTTAGTTTTCTCTGTTCATAAAACATCTAAAATGGGCTCTCAAAACTGTAAGTACAGAGGGTAGAACCTTGTCTTCTTTTCAGCCCACAAACCACTTGTTTACACTTTATCCAGAGAAACATGAAAGATTTTCAGTGACAAACAAAGAGAGAAATTACACAGGAATTGCAACAAGGAACATCAAGAAGAGCAGCTGTTAAAGACAGGAATGGCAAGCTTTCCAAATATTTAGATTGCTCTTATAAAACTAAAAATATGATTTTACCATAGCTTTTACGTATGCCATTTCTAAAAAGTATTCAAGTAGTTAAAAATCCACATTTAAAGGTTGCAACTGTTCAGATTACCAAGCCACAGAAGTTCTGTTCTAAGCATACACCCAGACAATTCTGCATTCACTGTTCTAGTTCAGGCACATTATAGAACAAGTTTCATCTCACAAAGCTCTCCATAACTTAGGAGAAAGTAGAAGAAAGGCCAAAACTGAAATTTCCATTTGGATTCAATTCCAATTATACTCTTCTGGGCAGTTTTCTCCCTATTATTTTTAATTAGCTCCTCTGACACCATAAATCACACACAATAGTGAGGGCTGGGATTTTTTGTTGTGCCCCCTCCCTCCCCAGCCCTCATTAAGAAATACCCGAAGTGTGAAGAACATGCTCATCTGACACTAACTAAATATTCCCAGGGCTAGGAACATTCTTCAGTTTTAGCAAACACGGGCAGCCCAACAGGGACGGAAAAGAAAAAGCACAACTTTTGGAAAAAAGGGAACAGATTTCCAGGAAACTGTAGCTGCTCACCTACTATAAGGAATGGGCCATACTCCAACCTCAGAAATATGGGGCTTGAATGGAAACTGCCTCAACAACAACTCTGAAAGGAGCTTAGTCAGACACGGAGACGCTGTATTTAGGAGTAGCAGTAGTAAATCTATTGCTCTAGGTAATTTATATGTTGGGTAATTCCTGACTAATTAGATTCTGCCATATCTTGTGCTAGAAGCAATACATTCTAGAACAGATCCTCTGACATGCTATGCTGTTAAAGTGTTAGAAACAGCCATTCCTAGAGCTGCAGCACACCACTGCTCTCAAGACACTGTGCAAACATGGGGCGGGGAGGGGGTCAGGACACCACGTGAAGAGCTCACTTTCAGTCCATGCAACATTTCTAAAGTAGGCCTCCTTTAACAGAGAAAGCACTCGAGTATAGCATTTGGTAGATTCGAGGAACTAGTAAAGTCCTTCAAAGTAAAAACAACAGGGTGAAACAGCTGTAGCAGCATTAGCAGAGGCACACTATTCCCGTTCATGTCAGTGAGCACCTCGTCCCGTTGCATTACACCATTACTGCTATTCTGTTGCTGGGCTCAATGCTGACTTCAATACTCCGTATTGCACAACAGGCTTCCCTTTATTTGATTTGGCAAGATGTGATCCAGAATGTTACAAGACAAGAAAGAATATTTTCAGGCTGGTCAAGCAAGTGCTACTGGGTAGTTAAAAGTACAGCTGCACTTAAATCAGCACCTTACTGGGGAGGTGAGAAAGGAGCAGGAATACTTTTTAGTGTAAGTATGATAATCTCTGAGATTTAAAAAGTAGAAACAAGACCAAAAAAAAACCAATGTTTTGCAATTATAACGCTATAACCTCTTTGTTATATCAGAGTGAGCATCTTTGCTATGTTACTCCTACCAAAACATTGTTTAATTACTCCACTACAAGATGAATAATGTTCAGTTGCATTCCCTTCACACCTAGCATACAGCAGCTTGAGAAATCATGTGAGGCTCTTTGCTTGAGTCAATATAAAGGTTAATGCCATCCTGAGGGACTTTTGAGCATGTTATTCATAGGATAAATGATTCTGAACTGGCGCATGACTTTCCCACATTAGTTTACTGGCTGACTTAAAGTAGATGAATGAAATGAATAGTTAAGAAGAAGCTAGGGGGAACACTTCAGGTGAACCCATGCAGTATTTTATTTCTATCAAATAGTAGCTGCTCTGACAAAGGCTGCTCCTCTCCTTCCTCACTCACCCACACACCAGTGAAACCAGAGCTGTGCTATGTTTTGAGTCATGCTGCTCACTCTCTAGGGCTTCCAGCAAGCATGGATGTTGTACGCTAAAACAGCAGAAAGATCAGTATTTCTATAACTTTAAAGTTAAGAAGAGCTTAGCAGCAACAACAACAACAAAAAAAAAAATCACAGAATTAGTGTAAGCACTTCCCTAGATGGAAGAATTAGAGGAAATATGCTCTGCTCCAGCATATATACCGAGATATATGTTCTCTCCAAAGACACCACAAATCTTAATCAGTAGCCCAATAACTTTGCTAACTTCAGATCAAGATAGGATTGCTATCACAGCCAGCACTGAATACACAGTTTCAAGCCTCTGATCAATGAGCTACGATAAACTTCCACTGCTTGAGTTACTGCAACCCTCTATACGTGAGGCATCATTTTTACGTACTGCAACACTGGCAGAGCTGGCAAACAACCTCACTTGCCATTTTGTACCTAGCATTAAGTCATCACATTTGCATCACAAAGAATAAATATGTTTTAATCAGTTTAATTCCTTCCCTCATTCTCTTAAGCAGCAGACAGCATGAGATGCACCCACTGCAGTTCCTTCAATTGTTTGAAGGGACTGGAAATGAGAAAAGCATAAATCTACTAATTAACAGAGAAACAGCATATGTGGAATCTGGCCTCCACTGCAACCAAGGGGAGTTTTGCCAGCCAAGTTCACCCACTGAGTTTAACAATAGTTGTTGGAAAAATGTGCATAGTTCCATTAGGAGTTCGGAGTGAGAAAACAAAGTCACTTGGCAGTCAGTTACAGAACAGGATGATAGATCAATGAAACAAAGGATATTTACCTGGCATTCCAAATTTTGCAACAACTACCCTACTGTCAGTGTGAAAATATAGTCAAGATTAGTTTATCTGCATAGTCTTACTGTTTCAGAACAGATTTGGCAGCAAATCATAGAGTTTTTTCACAGTGGGAGTGAAGCCTTGAGATAAGCATTTTATCTTGTTTTTAGCTCTCTATAAAGGGCAGAAGACAAAAGGCAGCCACAGATCAAGCCACGGAGAGGAGGCTCCATCCCACAAACAGGTACCAACATGACAAACCTCCTCTTTCTCAAGAGTCCAACCTCAGTCCCTAACCGTACCAGAGCCTCAGCTATCAGGAGCATACTCCCCTCTGCATGCTGAGGGAGCTCATCATAACAGCAGCAGCAACTCACCTTTATCGGACCAACCACTTCCAGAACCAGCACAACTCCACTGCCTCTGACCCAAAGGGATGGAAGAGCTTCACAGAAAGATATACTTCTCCCTCGTTTCCAAGCAAGCAGCCTCCTCTTCCACGCTCACCTCTCACAAAGCAGATGCTTACAGTTCACCTCACAGCTAGTGGTGATCCATAGTTGAACAATGCTAGGATGGACCAGGTCTGCACACAAAGAAAGACGTTTCCACCAGGACCAGGTACAAACATCTCCTGCCAACACACCTAGCCAAGCACCCAAATTCAACCCACAGCAACAAAAACTCCCTCCCTACAGCACAGGTGCCTCCTCCAGCCCTCTTCAGTGGTCGTTACAGGTGATTGCAAATACCTGGTTGGCTCCTCCTGGCTCTCACTCCATCCCTGCACAAGGGGAACAACCACTGCCGCCTGACCTCTCTCTTTCTCAGTTTTACCAACATCTCACATGGATCTTCTCACCAAAACCCACTTCTCAGTCAGCAATGAAAGTTTGGACTTCCCTAGAATACGTTCTCAGAACTACAAAAAGTACAACATCTTCTGGACCCTGCTAATTACCACAGCTGCCTTTTTGCCATGTTGCCACCTGCTGCAAATCGGCAAACCTCAGCACAGATGGTGCCACGATGCTGCTAAACACGAGGTACAGAGGTAGGCTCTGTCCTCCAAAGCCCGGAGGCGATCAAAAACATGGAAAGCAATTAAACACAATTTTTATCTCCAAAAATATAGCAGAGAATATGTAAAATCAATCCTTTTATGACCCAGTCATTCTTTCAGTAGAGTCAATAGCAACATTTTCCTTAATATATAAGAGCAAGTCATAAATAACGTGCAATTTATAGCATGCTGTGACAAGAACCCAGCATTTCAAACAAGTTGGGTAGGGGACAACTTTAAGACGTCAACAGAATGCAACCTAGTTGGAGGAAGCCTACAGACTGCATTAAGTCAAAGGCCAAGAAGCTTTGAGATGTTGAGAGAAAAATAAAGGTAGTGCTGAGCATTGCAGGATCTGCCACCACCTGCTGCAAAACCAGAAGGGAAAGAGGGGGAAAAAAAGAAATGCAACTTCAGCAGTGATGAAGCACCAGGTAAAGTCCACATCACCAAAGGATGACATTATAGACCTGTATTTTTTCTTCTCCATTTTCGTAGACATCTTGCAACCAGACTGGGCAAGAAACCTAAGGTGTAGACAGGCAGCTTCATCTGATTCCTTTCTAACAATGCAAAGCCAAATGTGAGCCAAAGCTAGAAAACATCAGGCCATTTTACAGGCCACCAAAGGGTTCATAACAAAGTTTTTGGGTTTGGTATCATCAACAGAGATGAAATACTAAAATTAAGAGTGCAAACCTGCTCATAACAAGGAAATGGCACAGACATCTCTTCCAACTGAGCACTTCAGAAGGAATTCAGACACTTAGCCCTGTGGGTTTACAACCTTAATCTCAGTTTGGTCCCCAGAATTCTTCTGAAGATGCAGATAATCTATCCAGCTGCACCACAGGACACAAATAGGAAGGCCAAGTGGTAGGATAAAAGAATATTGCAAAGCCACAGACTTCATTAGACACAAAATCTTTGGGAGGTAATGCAATAGAATGAAAAGAAGCATGATTAATAATTGATTTTTTTAATGTTTACTGTTAGACATTTTATTTGTGTTTCTGCTAAAACACCTGTTTTGTTTTAATATTCTATCTCTGATCAGCTCTTTCATAAATATTTCTACTTTGCAGTATAAAAAATTTAAGCTCTTAATTAAACCATCATTGATGTTTTATATTAATAAATGCACTGAAATAAATGACAGCATTTAACAGTGTGCACATTTTTATAGGAACAATCATTGCCCATGTTCATGGGGTAACGTGAGAGCTGGCAGTGGCTTCATACTGCTCACAAGAAAGACTTTTTAATCACTGGGCTCTGAATTATACTAGTTAAAAGCAGCACTGCTGAGAGAAGAAGAGAAGAGAGGAGAGGAGGAAATAGGCATTCACAATGCAGGATGTACGAGCAGTTCCGAGTAGCAAGCTACTGCCTTGTGTTAGACCCTTTGTAGATGCTTTCCCACTTGACCTCAGATATTTTCAAAATCAGTGTTGGTTCTTTGCATACTTATTTCTAATGTATTTTGGAATTACTTTTAAAGATCTGCAAGGACTCTGGAAAAGTTTACTGTAGTGGGAAATACTATTTAGCTACTGAACGCCTTGTCTATAGGTGCAGAAATTTCTTCACATACAGGTAAGCCATATGGATTCAAAAAAAATCTTATAAGACAGTATTTTCATGGTATGTTATTTGCACACTGAGATGGAAAGAGTGGTTTTGAGGCAGACCAGCTGCCAGGTAATGGTGTACATCCGAAGGTAAAAGGTAACCTCACAGCAAGTCAGTCATCTCTTAGGAGAAGCATGAACCCCTATAATAGATTAGAAACAAGACTTCACTTTCATTTAAATGCATTCTGTTTTTCAAATGTACATAAGGGCTCTTTAGAGTGAAATTGGTTGTGAATAATTTAACTTTATGGATGATAAGGAAAAAAGCAGCTGTAACATACACTTATTGCCAACAAAACAGACAGAGGGACAGTGTATGGCCCTGCTTCACTGCTGCTCTTCCAGCACCAAGAGCCTGCCGCAACGCTGTGCAGACATCAGGGAGAAGGACTGCAGCTGCAGTGCAGATGGGAAGGTGCTGCACATTTGCAGTTAGATGACCAATTCTGAAAAATTTCTGGCTATATTATATCAAAAAAAAAAAAGAAAACTATTTTCCCCAGCCCCGACACCAAGCCCTACTATGATCAATCATAAAGCAGATTAGGAACCTTTAACCTTATGTTCCAGTTCCTCTAAATATTTCCTAAGGGCCCTTTATGTTGTTTTGCTTCGTTCAATGGTAAGGTAATTAACAGCAAGGACAGGTACACACATGGTAGTTGTTCTGACTCCCATGCTGTGGTGACATGGAGCACTCAAACACCCCATGAGTGGCGGCAGGTGCTCCCCAGTATCCACCTCCTAGGGGCAGCAGTGTGACAGAAGCACTGCCAACGCTATTCCCAGTCTCCTCTGTCTACCTGCTAACTCACGGTTATTTTCATCACTCTGCCTTTGTTTGGGACGGAGGAAAGACACCACTTTGAATACAAAATTATATACATAAAAGCAAATCAAGTTTCTCCTACAGTTAGATCAAACTGGATACTTTTGGAATAGCACCCAGACTGTGTGTTGGTACCTAGCAAAGAGGAGCAGCCAGAGGCACTCTGTGTTCAGCTGAGCTGAATCTCACTGAAGCATCATCCTGAAGTATTACAGTTGGCTCATGCTGCCCAGCCTGCTCCCTAAATCTTTGTTTGTCTCACGATAAGCTAGCTGCCACTCTGCGTTGCCCTGCCTGTGCCAGCAGGTGGGAACCCCGGCCCTGCAGTGTCCCCTTCCCCTCCCTGGGAGCGCTCTGCAAGGGCAGAACATGTGCCCTGGGTGAGGCAGCTGCCCGGTATGACAGCATGGTCCAGATTGAAGGAAAATGTAAAGGTAAAGTAAGAATGAGTTTGAACCTAATAAATATGGTCATGAATTACCATTTTTCTAGCAGAAGTTGAGGTTAAAGAAAAAACCTTCCAACTACATAAGCTTTGTCTGCTCTCTTCCCACAAGACCAAAGGAAAGCACTCTTCTGGGAAATGGCCTTTTATATCTCCTCTTTCCCATCAGGCAACTTCTGTGTTTTCAGTACAGTGTCAGTAAATATCTGTAAGCCAGTATCACAAGGTTATACAATCTTCTCCTCTTCCACTCTAATCTTAAGTCACATTTTCAAGACACACCCAAAGCAACAAGGGTGTCTCTCTCTGGTGGTTGTGGGAGACCATGTGTGAATGTGTCCCAGCAGCGGGACTAATTAAGGCTGGTGCTGCTCTGGAGGGAACCCCCAGAGACCACAGAAGATGTATTTACTCCTTCCTGGAAGTTTTAGTAAAAAACAAGATCCAAGCAATTCTTTGGGAGGCCAGGAAGTCGCAATGACAAAGGGAAAGAATAAACCCACGCTGAGTTAGGAGTTCACATTTCTTGCTAGTGTTCAAGGAGGAGTCCTCCTCTCCTTGCCTGGCCTTCACTCCTCCCCACTGGGTTATTCCAACATGCACAGTTCCACTTTTCTTTGTTAGGAAAACAAAAAGAAAGTTGAAAAGGCAACACTCTCCGGTTTTGCTTTTATGTGCAAATCTCTCTCCCCAGCTAGTTGCCGCTGCCTCCTTTTGCGTGGTGCCAGCATCGTACACTAAAGTCCATCTTTGAAACAAAAGTTATTTAGAGCATTTTAGGATTTAAGCAAAGTTCAGCCAGGGCAGGGTAAAGGTTGAAGTAATCTTCCTAAGCCCCTTTTAAAGATTAGACATTCGTTTTCTATTCCCGTTCTGCAGATAACCATAGCACCGAGTGACAGAAAAAGCAGCACATGCTTGGCTGAACTTGTAGCTAATAAGGACACTGCTATCTGGAGGATCTCTCTCTCTTTCTCTCTCATGCTGAGAGGGAAGGACACCACAACAGACATGAAAATATACAATACTCCAGCACTTCATAAAGCATAACAGCTTTTTTTGTTAATCAGTACCTGCCACGGGGCTATACATCTATTAGGTTCACATACGGGACTGGCAGAAGCCTTGCTGTTAAGTTACAAGTCTGAGGACAGAAGTGTTTTTCTGCTGTATCACAGACTGCTTTTGTGATGCTGGGTGAAATGCTTAATGAGTGTGCTTCAACACTTCCCACCTCTTACGGATCTTAGCTCTTCCAAATTGCAGGACTGGGGCATCTTGCTGGTGGTTTATACAGCAACAAGCACAACAGGCTTCTCATCCCTGTGTGAGTACTGCCTCCATATAAATTACCATACTGCACATACTGCACACAGACAGAGATAGTCAAGATTTTGTAGTTCAACATTTGACATACTCAATGTAAGACTAATGTTAGGGCATCTAAATCAGTAGCTGAATTTTCTAAGATGAGAAACAGAAAACAGCTTTCGTGACTTCCAGTACTGAATGGAGTAAACCACATCCACAGGTAAGTGTCAGGACAGATCTGACTGAGATGGCAGCTCGGGCCAGCAGCTGGCAACACAGCGGCATCTGCTGCTCACTTACCTCTAGTCTTCTATGACAGCAAGCAGCTCAGTCCGCTATACCTAACTCCTACACATTTCAATCATGTAAGATATCCACATATCTCGTTTTTTCTCCGCCTCAGCTACCTTTGACCCTTCCCAGCAACACAGGGATGGGATGTTCTACGAACAGGGACCAGGGAGCTGCCTATTTACAAAGAAGTTGGCAAAAATCCCAAAATGCATTGTCTGAAAGGAGAAGACATCATAAAATGGAAGTCATGGAAGTTTTATCCACCTACTGCTATAAACCAGAACAAAGAGACCGTGTTAAGGGAGGCATTATCAGGTTCTGCTTTGCATGGGTTCTAACTCCAATTTTCAAACACCAGATTAGGTACTGCGAGTACCTAATCATTTCAGTGGGTAGGAAATATTTTTATCAATTCCTACCATTCTACTTAGTGCTTCCCCCTGCTAGGCAGCAGAGGATGTGTAGGAGTTAGCAATCCCCAAACCAATGTTTGTTTTTAATTAAATATTTCCTCTGCACCTTGCTTGGGACCTTGCAGGATTTGGCCCTTGAAAATGCATGTGTAGGCCATGCAGTGAGGAAGGAGCATTTATACCACACAGCAGAGGGGATAAATCAAGTTCTTAAAACATGTTATTTCCAGCTGTGATGTTATACATACTGCTTTTGAGAAGCAGCAGGAGCTGTTTCCTTTCCCCATACAGCTGCTTTCAATATGCAACAAAATGGCTTAAATGCCTGAGAAAGCATTAAATATGTTTTAAGAAACTGCCACACTAAAGATTTTCATTATTAAGAAAGGAGAGTTGAAGAGGAGCATCAGGTAATTAAGACGTCTCCTCGTTATGCATGAGAACCTCAGTAGCAAAAATAGTTCCTTGCTAGTCTTGCCACCAAGCAAAATGCATCTTGGACTAACCTGTGGTACTGCAGAGTAGATTTGTCTCATCTTTGCTGCATTTTTCCTTCCGGGCAATGTTTGTTGAAATGAAAATTCCCGCACAGTGAGAGTGGGTGCTTGTCACAGCAGGAACATTAACAGACCCATGCCATCCAGCCATGAGGATGTCTCTGTGCTGGAAGCAGCTGAATCTTCTCAGCTGTTTCCCCGGCGTTGCTGCAGCACTCCTCTCATGCCTAGTGCAGAAGTTTTAAGAAACATGCCCTAGAAAGCAGCCTGGAGATCAGGCAGCCCCTTGGCCAATGGCTAGATCCCAATGCTTCCCTCATGCTTGCCAGACTTACCACGGGAGACCCAAAAGACCTGCTTGCAACTTTCCAGCCCCCAGCACACTCTCAGGAGAACTTAACGGAGCTGGGACAGGCTGAGCAGCCCAGCCAGCCACCTCCCAGCCTGTCCTCACGCAGTGACAACCGAGGACCAGACTGGACGGCTGAAGCCAAAGGGACTTCGTGCGCTGCGTGCTACACCAGCGGGGCTGACACCAAATGTCTCAGAGCCACAAGTCCAGGTGGGAGATTTTCTAAAACCTCTCAAGAGCCTGATGAGCTCCTAGATAAGATTTATTACATCTTTGCAATCAACTGCTCTTTTCATCTCAATATGATTTGTTTAAATAAACAACCAGCATGGCTTCAAGTGTCATTTCACCCGTTACATGTGCAGCTAGACAGCTGAAGAGGCAGGAAAGAGAATAATAGAAAACTGATGAGGAGAAAATAATAAATAAGACCAAAAGAAAGAATGAGCACCCTTAGGGTTATAGTCAGCATCCAGCTGAGAGGTCTGTGGGTACGGAAAGGATTATTTACATTGAACTATGAATTTTAAAAGTAATATTGTATAAGCCTTCCAGCTTTAACAATTAAAGAGAAAAGTAATTATAAGAATTACCCAAATGTTAAATGGTTTGAAAATAACTCAAGTATTATTTCTCTCTCCCCAGTGGAATGTTTTGCACGACAAAAAGAACAAGTTTCTGAAAGATGGGTAGGGTGGTGGTTTTTTTTAATCATTCGTTTTAAAATGCAAATATTTTAATAGGTTTCTTTTAATATATATGATAATGAGCTTATACATGAGACACAAACCACAGGCCAAGTAAGCAGATGTCTTGTCAACAAGGTCTAGAATTTAGAATCATTAGGGCTCTTTTAAGAAACATACTTACTCTGACATAAACTGAAGCATATTATAATATTTCAAATTCACACTGCTCAGTGTGACATTTTTTCCTCATTAAAATGAAGAATGACACAGCCAGAGAGAGCCACATCTTTCCTACTTTGTATTTGTAGTTCAAAAGATGTCTCTAGCAAATTGTCCCAGAGAGACAAAATATTAAGCACCTTGAGTGCCGTTCTGCATGCAATTAATTTCACAGCCTTTGAAAGTTTTTAATGTGTTGTGGTGACCACTGAAATAATAAGTAGTTGCTGCTCATCGTTCGCATCTTGTTCACTCTCTTTTCTACAACCTGTCAAATCCTGTTTAACTCTGCTTGTTTTTCTAGGTGTCAATTCCTTTACGTTGTACAGCTTTTGTGGTGCAATTCCTGAACTTCTTGTTCACCCTTGGACTTTGAAAAGCAAAGCATCAGATAGACCTGAGCAAAGAAAATCCAATGAATGATGACCGACAGAGTGCTTCTGGAACCATGGCAAAAAAACAACAAATATGCTCATTAAGAAAATACCATAAAAATGAGGTCAGGTTTCTAACTGTGTTAATTACCTATTGGGTTGATTTTTGTTAATCCAATGAAATCAATAGAAGGCTTCCTGCTGCCGTATGAGGCTTTCAGTCAAACCTCTCTTAAACAGACACCTTTCTTCCTTTGGTGCACACATCCATATATCCAAAGGCAAATTCCATCCTTTGACTCATAAAGTAGTGAAAATTATACCAAATACCAACACTCACAAAGAATATGCTCCTTGTGACTAAATATTGTTGAAAAGACTGTAATGTCTTGGGTAAAAAGAAAAAAAAAATGACGTCTTTTTAGCCTAATATCTCAGGAAAGCCATAATTAAAAAGGTAGAATGTTATAAACACCACCACTGGTACACAAGGAACAGCAATATGAAATAAGCTTTCATCACAGAGACTAGACACTAGATTTTACAGCAGTAGAGGACAAACTTTCAGAACATGCCTTCAAATTAATAAGTTGGTTTTTGTTGTGTTCTTTTTATTAAGAATAATTTTGAAATAAAAATTGTATTCAAAGAGCTAAGTAGGAATCCTACTAAAGTAGAAGTGGCAGATTATTTGGGTATAATTCTGGTTTTAGCATCCCTGTTTCTCTCCATCTATCTACTTTTCCAGCCATCCTTGGCATTTAATAGCAGGACTGAGGAAAAGGAGTTTGATATTCCTGACACGGACACATACCATACATGTATTCTGTAAAAACCCGAACAAATTACTGTGAGCATTAACAAGATGCAGAAAAGAACAGAAAGAAAGAAAAAACAAAAAACAACCAAACAACAACAATAAAAACAGGAAGACAAAACTTGGAATTCTGACATTTTAAAGGTAGCATAATAGGATAAAGCATCTATTTTCAACATTTTTCCAAATTCAGCAGCTAGAAAAACTGCAGAAGTTTCCTGTATCAGCCAGAAAACTATCACACTCAGCACTTTGTCAAGTTATGATGCTATCCTGCTACTCTTGTCTTTCAGTCTGTGGTCCAATACTTAGAGAAGTTCGAATTCCTGTGACCTGAAGTCAGCAAGAGTCCTTAATTTCAAAGCACTCAGTGGCCCAACACACAATATCCAAAGATACTTCCCCAAAAAACAGTCTGGACAGAACTTGTCTGGCACAGCTACTCCTTCTACAATGGCTGCAGGCCAACAGAACTTGCCTGGGAACTAGATTTTCAACTGGATTTTCTCAGAAGCTGAGGACCTTCAAAAACTTCTCCAGCTGCCAAACATGCTTTCAACCTGCTTTCTAATACGAACACAAAGCAACACGTATGCAAGGATGCAAAATGCTGCTCCAAAAACAATACTGCCATAATTTGTTTCCTAAGGAGAGAATGAAAAAGAAAATGTGACGGATGATCGCTGCATTGCCTGAGTGGACTATTGGAAGACATCTGGTGCTGCAGTAACGAGAACAGTACAGGATCTTATATAGAAATAGAGTAGCAAACTCAATGGAAAGCTTTTCATTAACCTCAGTGAACTCTGAATTAAGCTTTACATGTCTTCTGGGAACAGTAGTTCTGTTCCAACATAAAAGCTATTTTTCTCCCTATTCCCAGAGACCTGAGCAATGTTTATATTTGTGTTCCCACATAGGTATACTCCATTGGAGGTCCAAAGAGAAGAATATTAATTTCAAGGCAGAAGACACTCAACTTACCTGATGATGTCTTTCCCAGGTTGAACAGAACACATGGACTGAAAACAAGTATAAAGTAAGTTAACTTTGTACCAATTTTCAGCAAATAGCAAAGCCTAGAGATATACAGGTTTATTCCAAAACTCATTAATCATTTAAGCCTCGTGCTACCACTCCTCTGAATGAGACCATTACCTTTAAGCACCAAATTCTACACATTTAGTAAAAGATCAAGCACATTATGAAATATTTCCCAACACTTTTTGTTGTCCAAAGTGAGGCACAATTTTTAATGTCTAAATGTTTAGCTAACCTTACTAAAAATGCCTGTTTCTCAAAGGTTTATTTCTTATACAACTGCAACATGTTCCTGTGAAATTTTTAGCAGCGATTCTATGGTTGTACAATAGAAAAATATTTAATTGCTTAGGAATTGTAGTTATCGAGCATAATAAAAAAGAAATCACTTTCCAACAACAATTCCCACGTGTAACTTCAGTATGAACTTTTCAATTAAGGAGGCGGAAATGTAATAAGAGAGCATACCATGTTTACAGAGCACACACAAGGGTATGAAGTAAAATGAATTCCTGCATTGGGCTTCCTACAGGTTGAAGAAACTAGTTTCATTTTAGCTTTTCTCAACATGTCCCTTTCTATAGCTTTGTACGCTAAACCCAAGGAGAAGGATAGCTAACACCACATTATCCCATGTTTAAAGAGCAATTTAGCTCTTTCATGGAAAAACTCAACAGAAACACAAAAGGAACCTACAATCTGATGGTAAGAATACACAGTAAAGGGCAGGGCTATACGGAGCTAGGCATTATGATACAGTATTAACAGAGACATTTGTCCTTGCTCAGCTGACATACCCTGCATTGTACCATGGAAACATACAGAGGTTGCATCTACATGGTGTTTTACAGCACCAGGAGCTAGCCCAGCAGCTTTAATTTTTATTTTTTTGCTGAATGTTTCATGCAGTTTTAAATCATTTGCTTACTGGGTTTGCCTTGGCTTTTTCTGGAATAAAGAATTGAAAACATCA
Source organism: Anas platyrhynchos (assembly GCF_047663525.1). Taxonomy (NCBI): domain Eukaryota; kingdom Metazoa; phylum Chordata; class Aves; order Anseriformes; family Anatidae; genus Anas; species Anas platyrhynchos. The sequence goes on along the minus strand of NC_092601.1, from coordinate 13,257,014 downwards.
GCACAGCTGTAAAACCTAATATACTTGGTCTTGCCATCAGTAGAAAAGAGAGCTAAGGTCAGCTACCTCCATAAAAGACACTGCTCTCTCTGCCATGTGTGCTTTCTGGTCCAGCTCCTGCAGCACACTGCAGAGTCAGCACACACATGCTATACATCAGTGGGTGCATACACTGTGGAAGGAGTAGAAGATCCCCAAACCACGACCTCTGTAATCAGTCAGATTGATTTCATACGCTGAGGCTGGTTTGGGGTAGACAAGTACTGCATGTGGTGTCAAAGAAAAGAGGACATACTCTAAGGAAGCCTGCATTGATATACTCTATTTCTAATGGATGGTACTTTATTTTGCTGTAGTATTCACTGAACTCTCACCAGTAATAGGGCAATATTAAAGATTTAAGTGTTTCCCAGGTTTTAATAAGAGTGAAGCAGTGTTCTCAAGGCACTTTATGAACATTACTTTCTTTTTTCTCTATCCATTTTCTACCCTGATTTAGAAGAAATAATCTCTTGTTTGTCAATTAGAAACATTAAAACATTTTCTTGCCTGGCATTTAGTTTAACTACTAGATACGGAGGAATTTTATGGGTTCAGAAAGTGTGAGATTACATGTAATAGTGGAAGGGCAGCTGGTCTGAGAAATATTCCACATTAATTTGCCTTACATAACAAAAGTTTTATCCATCTCCCTTACAATGCACACTAACATATTTTATTAAAAAAAAAAAATCCTGGAAAACACATGGAAGTCATTACCAATCAAATGGAATATAATTATAATTAATTTTGCACAGCAGGCACACACTATCAATGAGTGACTATCATTTTCTATTCACTCTAATGAAGTTCATATTTAAATCACAAGATTTTGCAACCTTAACGTAGTAAAGGCTGCACATCTACTTTAAGTCCACAGAGGGACAAGACTGAGATTTGCAAGTAAAAGGAAAGAACAGGCTGAAATCCAGAGTCAGCTGAGCCTGGTCCTGTTATCAAAAGGATAGACATAAGGCCCTTAGTTACATTAGAAAATAAAATTTCCTACAATCTTTTCCTGGATAATTTTCTTAATTGCTGTGAAGCCCTTGATCTAGTCTCTGTTGTTCTGTTTTGGTCTTCGTCACAAATGATGATGATAATTACAGCTAGGATTTTGAAAGGAATACAGTGTTACAGTAAATGCTGAAATCCATTGTAACAGCAGCCTACTTGTCTTATGCCAGATCTTAAGGTCCTTATTTTTGACAGACAAGACTAGCACGATGATGTACAGAGGCAGAGCAGCTCCTAGGCTCCAAAGCAGACAAGACAAAGGCAGGTCATCATGTAAGGGAAACACAATGCCTTAACTGAGTTTATATAAGCCTACGTTATTACTAAGAACTTCATACTCAGGTCTCTCACATCCCAACCTATTGCCTTAACTGTAACCCTATAACTTGTAAAAAACTATCATCTGTAATCTGAGAAAAACATAGAAAACCTACATTATTTTGGTGTATTTGTACAGGAAAAAATGTTATCTATAGACTGTACCAATAATGAAAAAAAATAATAAATGATTTCCAAACCAGTTTTAGCCTGGTCTGGGGGGGGGGGAAAAAAAAAAAAAAAAAAAAGACCAAACAGCTACAGGTGGAGTCCATTTGCTGACATACAGAATGGACAACAGCAAAATTACTCGTATTTTATGTAAGGATCAAATAATGCTAATGAAGCACTGTGTTTTCTCACAGGCCAGGTGTATAATTCTAGATAGCTGGCATAGAAAATGGTTGTTTGTAAGGAGATTTCATGAAGAATTAACTTTACATGATAATTGAATTTCTGTTTTTACTAGGTAGACTACTTCTTTTCCTTGTGCCTTTTCACTATCTAGACCACAATTATTATTTACACAGCAGCAATGTTTGTTAGCATCATGGACAACCCAGATGGGCCAAGCAAAAGAAAGGCCGTCTCTAGAAACTGCTGACAAATGTCAACTACTAGAATCAATTAACTGCAGCTACTTTCTCCCTTGAGTGTTTATCAATACACCAAAACAAGTTTCTCAACACTGTTTCTGAAGAGAATTCAGAGCAGATTCTTCCATGTAAAAATGAAGGATTTAGGAAACAGGCCAGAGGGGGCTTCGTCCAAGGATGAAAGACTAGTGACGCACCACCCTCTCCACTGATCCCAAAGGGAGTCTCAACTACTAATTTAGGTGGCTAAGGTTACTTGAGATGCACTCCAAATACCATCTCCTCAGCACTGGCAGCAGTAGCTAATCAGATAACTCACTATGTAACATTGCTTTCCGACAAACAGAAGGCAAGTCCCATAACCACTTCCCCACATGTATTGCCTTCACCAGATCCACACAACGACGTGTCAGATTTTATTCCAACACCACTAAGCAGAAAGTCTGCAACTGAGATCAGCCACTGATAAAATCAGGTAAAAGACTCAATTCAGGACTGGGGAAACAGGGGCTCTCCTGTCTCCATCTACTCATAACCTTCTTTTACTGGTGTGGCCTTACTGCTTCCAGACATCTCTTTCTTCCATCTTCAGAGCCTTTCAGTACAATATACAGCCTTCAACTTCTCTCACATTTCTGTCCTCTATTTTTTCTCTTCAGCCTTTTAGTTGTAAACCTGCTTGAACAGCTACCTTCCAATATTACAAAGCGCATAGATATTTTGGGGACTCAGCTCTCTGTCTCTTTAAAGTAACCAAATTTTAGCATATGCAGAGCAGGCATGCCCTTGAAAAATTAGAGGCCTTTTCCACACTGACATCCCAATCAGGAAAATACTGTCTGTATTAGTAGAGAACAAATTTCTCTGCTCTCACAGAACAGCTGAATCTATCACATCCTTCTGTCAGTTATACCCAGGCAACTACTCTCTTATTGTCATAAAAAAGAAGTTGTCTCAAGCCTTCATAAAAGCAGTCAGTTCTACTCATTTTGTTCATGAGAATAAATGAGTCATGAAATACAGAGATAAAGTAAGCTACCTATTTTAAGCTGTGCACTAAAGAAAGCTGTGCATTCAATTTTGCTGGTTCTAACTACATAAAACATGCATACTGGGTGGAAGGAGGAAAGGAAAGAAGGAGAGAAGTGGAGGAAAGGACCAAGGAAGAAGCAACCCAGTGAGGCAGTGAAAAATTAGAGAATCATAGAATGGCCTGGGCTGGAAAAAGATCCCCCCAAAAAAATCACATTTCTAGATAGCTGCTATTCTACAGTCACATACACTATGGATTACAACTCATAGAATTGTATACGTTGGAAAGGACTGACAACCTGACCTACTGAGTCCCACCACTAAAGCACGCCCCTTAGTGCCACATCCACAACACCTCTTTAAATATCTCTACAGATGTGGACTCCACCACTTCCAATGCTTGACCACCCTCCCTGTGAAGATATTCTTCCTAGTATCTAACCTAGACCTCCCCGAGGTTTAGACAACTCATGCCAAATTGTTCCTTGAAGGAGGAAGTGGAGGAAAAAAACTGACATTTAATTGGTAGATAATAATTAAACAGTGCATGAATCTAAACAATTAAATGAAAAATGGCCTGTTCCTGTAAGGGAATTACCCTTCTTTTACCCTTGAACAATGTTTCTGGAAGGTTGACAGTAATGCATTGTAGGAAATAAATATATTTAATCTGAAACAGGACTTCACTATACTACATAGCAACCTTAAAGAGGTTGAGAACCATCGTGCTGTATGGGTTTCCTTATAGACCAGTTTGTAAGGGAACTGCTTAAAAAAGTAGTGAGAGAGAAAGAGACAGTGACAGAGAATCCTGATTGTCAAAAATCTGGGGGGGTGTCTAGGAAGGAACTCCAGTTTGTGAAATCAGTAGCAGCACAGAAGAGATATTTACCAGAGAATTTACCAGAGAATTAAGTCTAGTATTTTAGGGTAACTGGACATAAGGTAATGCACTGCTTCAAAATGGAAGTTTTGAGTCGCTGCCTTTGGCATTCAGGAACATGGTAATTGACAAACTGTCCTTCACTGAGGGATTCTAACAATAAGAAGCTGCATGTGATGGATTAGTGTGATAATGGCTACCGGTATGACTATCAAGGTTAAGGGCTGAAGAAGTAAAGTTCTTTCTTCTTACATATTTGGTTCTTGCTTTTCAGATAAGAAGTATGGTTAGCTAAGAAAAAAAAAAAAAAGTGAAGGTGACAATGTACAATGAAGATATCCTTCAAGAAAATGCTGACAGCTAAGAATAGCAGAGCCATGAAGAGACATATAAATGGCTGCATTCATTGCTAGTGTCTTAATCCAATCTCAAAGATAAATATATACAGGCTTTCTCTTCTAACAACATCTTGCTACTCCAGAAGCACAATAATATTTACTATTGCTAGGGAAAGAATCCAGGCAACATTTGAGAAAGAAAACATAAATGATAATAATTAGAAAAAGAAATAATTGGTCAAGAGAAACTCAAATTTCACTGAATGATGACTGTTGTATTTTTATGTTGTATTTCATTATTAAACTGGACCTCTGGTAACCCAAGCACCAGCATCCCTGTGGTGGCTAAGCCACAGTTTTGGGGTTTACATAACACCAAGGTAGGTTACCAATATAATCCCTACATCTTATTACTACTTGCCTGAGACTTGGTCTTCTGAATTCAGTATCCATGGTGGGAGCTCTTACCTATCTCACTAGACTTCATGGCAATAATGCCTCACAGGTAGAGCCCAACATGCAGTAAACTCTCAGGCAATCAAGCAGCCCACTATCTGCTATCCAAAAACTTTCTGGGCTGGTCAGAAACATTAGGTATTTGCTTTCATCAGAACAGATGGACTTCCATAAAATACTTCGGTTTTCACATGACAGGAAGAGAAGGGGCTCAAGGGTATCAGAATGGCTCTGAGCTACTGATGTGTGGCATCTCTGCCTCAAAGAAAAGACAAATTAAGCCCCAACATGAATCAGGAAAGTGATTTCTAGGAATTAGAGAGACGTATTAAAAGGATTTACAAGACATTTGTGCAGCATTATTGGGTATACATAGATACAGTTGCGTTCATTCTTCTTCAAGATAGCTGAGGACAAACTGAAGCTGATGAAGGAACGGTCTATAAGGATGATGGCAAAACAGACCTCATCTTACAAAAGACAACTAAACTAAAAGCTTAGCTTGTTTAGCTAAGCAGAATGAAGGCTGAAAGAGAATGTAATTGTCTTCTATAAATGTGCCCAGGGGAGTAAGCAGCATGGAAGCAGAAAAACTATTTAAACTAAAGGACCATGTCACCATAAGAACAAAATAATATAATATTTTGGCTGAAAATTAAAGGGGAGTTTCTAACAGAAAGATTCAGAATAACAGTAACAGCAGTTGGAGGCAAGCAATCTAACTACAGACCTGTGTGAAAAAATGATGTTTCAGACCTTGGTTTCAACAAATACTGGAATTTAAAGCCATGATTCAATAAGATGTTCACAGCTTCACAAAATGGAAGAGCTATTTTTAATGAAAAGCCTTAAAACAAACAAACAAAAAAAAAAACACCGTTTCTCTGCATGCAATTCAGCCAATACTACTTCTATATGTTTTTTGTTTTGGTGACTAAATGATAAAACAAGAGCAAAATGAACTGATACACCTATAAAATAGGCATTTTGGCTTCAATACAATTGAAAGACCTTTGTTCCTGGTCAATTTTCAAAAGAAGTATTGCAGGCAACAGCCTCTGTCTGGACTTCACGCATTTGAGGTGTGGGAAGTCCGTTAAGCCAGTTCTGAACAAATAACTAACAAAATAGCTTCTGAGATGTTTTAGTCCTACCTTGATTCAGGACCCCTTTTTAAATGCAGATAATCAACACTTTTAACAGGCTTTCTTGGGCAACATGGGTATCTGGTGAGATGACAGTGCACATCTGAGAGCAGGACTAGGCCTCAGCAGATCATGCTTGGAGAAGACAGAGCAGGCAAACACTTTATTAAATCAGCTACTGAGATGATGAAGGACCTGCTTTATGGATTTTGAGGGCTGTGGCTGCTGGGCTTATAGGTGCATGAGGTGGCAACCTATGCTTTTTAAAGCCCCTTCCTCATAAAAGCAGCTGTCACCACTCTTCCCCAAAGAGCGGTCTCCAGAGCTCTTCTCCTACCCTCAAAAAACGTGACTTTCCTGAACTAGGCCAGCCCATCTCTGGAGCCAGTCCAGCATCTGTGAAAGCAGTGGCAAAGCTCCATTTTACACTCTGCTAATAAGAAACCCTAAACAGCCTATTAACTCCCGCTATTAACTTTCCATAATATAAATAACTGGCCAAAATGCAAGTTCTCTGTAGGATGTGTTGCAGGGTTGCCATCATATTTATTACCTGTCAAGCTTTAAGGGAATTATTTGCTTTCCACTTATTAGTAGTAAAATTATTTATTTTTATTCCAGCAAATGCTTACACTCCCACGACAGCAAACGACTCTATCACTGAACCAGTATGCAGAGTAATACACACAAGGAAACAGCTGGCCCAGCTGAGCTCATTTTTGTTCTTATGTTTTCATGTTAGTTGCAATGCAGTGAATAAAACAGTCTAGGCCACGATGACAATGCATAAAGAATATGTTAACAACCTCTCCAATACTGAACAATTCACCTCCCTGTCTTTGCAAATGACCTTCAAAATCTATCATCTTAGCTCTAGAGGAACCAACAGCCCACAGCCAGAACCAAAGTTGCAGCAATGTCCCACAGCAGACAATATGGGTTGAGATTGCTTTAGATCATACAAGATCATATAAATGTGACACCACTTCATTCACTACATGAACATTACCAAACAGTTCTGGCCTCTGCAAAGTTTTAATGACCTTTTAAGAGAAATGGCTTTGCTTTAAAGTTTATTCCTGGTGTACTGAACCTGCAGAATGCATGAATATTGGACAGGCTGTGCCACATGTTTATGTATATAAGGCTGCTAACTGTGAACAGGTGTTTGCGCCTCAGAGCACTGAGCACAAGGATAACAGTAATATTTGCAGAGGTTTTCATGTCAGCAGTCTGATAACAAAAAATTGAGATTCATATTTTAAAATGTTTTCAAAATCAGACGCATTTGTGTTAGCACTTTGATTCAGGTTGAGCTCTTGTGATCAAGCTAAAGAGGTACAGGAAAGACAAATTATCTCCCCATCTTTGTCCCCTAACCAAAAAAATGCTGCATGAATTTGGAATATTCACCAAGACACAATGATTTATACGCATGTAAGACACACAAGCATTTTCTGGGTGGCATTGTAATTACATGAGGCAGACCTAGGTTTCAGAGGGGTTTGATGCGAAGTTGTTTTGTATTCCAATTGCAGTATGTGAGTGCCATTGAAAACACAACAAAGCTGAAAGAGGTAGAAAAACAAAAACATCTCCTTTGTCCCCAGTGAATTCAACTTCATTAGTTTTGGCAGCTTTTCAAAGATCAGAAAAAAAATATTTGTTTGATCTTTCACTTCTTTCTGCTTAAGGTCAATGATTAAAATAGGATCAGCTCAGTGACTACACCTGCAGTTCACAGTCTGTTGGATAAACCTGCTAAGTACCATTTTGACTGCTGTGGGAAAAGAAAAAAAAATGATTCCAAGACATTTTATAACAGCTTTACAGAAGGGAGAAGATTGTTGCTTTCTCAAGTAACTGGAAGCCTGGGCCACAAGGCAGAACAATTCTGTTCTAATCATCTCTCTGCAATAGACCTACCTGTTATTACCCAGCAAGTGATACACACCAAAAATTTCAGAGACATATGTCACAAGCTTGATACGCAAACCACATTCAGTCCCCAGCAAGTAAAACTATCTGCAGAATAGCTCAGGATCAGTAGGCTTGCCTGTTGGCAGGAAAGCATGGATATATGAAAAGAAGGTTCTTTATGAAATAAGCAACCATTCATCTAAAAAGATGTCTGACATGCGTTGTCCTATGAATATTTAAGACAGTCATTTTCAGAATTCAGACAGATAAATCAGTCCTTAAAATGCACTGGGTTCTGAGTTCCTTTCTGCATTACAGCTGCTTAAGGAAGGAAGGAAAGAAGGAAGAAAGGAAAGAAGAAAGGAAGATGTGTGTTTAGATAACATGTATAATTCTTTGGAAACTCTTAAGCAGACAGCACTGTGGACTGAGAAAAGCACCCCATTATCAACTTCAGAGATTTAAGGATTAGATTGAATCCTCTAAGAGTTTAAAAAACAAAAACAAGTTTCCTTCTGCTCTTGTAATGGACTAATTCTGTTTAGAAAATCTTCCTCAAAAGGAAGATAATCTTAATCTTTCTTTCAGGGGGAATAAAAATATTTCACAACAAAGCAGGACAACAATGGGAAATGTTGTCCAGGAGGACCTTAGGGCAGAAATGTTTTCCTGAGTACCTTACAGAGCCTTTCAGTGGGAAAAAAAAAAAAAAAAAAAAAGAAAAGTTCAAACATTGAATGATAACGCGCAATTCATTCAGTCTTACGATTTCAAATACACATCCCAGACCATCATCACCCTCTGACAGAGAACCAATGTCTTTTTGATTAAAGGATTTTTGTGTTCTAATAGAATTAAAAAATTAAAAACACTGAGCTTCCAGCTCCAGGCACAGAGAGCACAGGAAAACTGTGACTACTTCTTTACCTTCATGTCTTCTCATTATCAGACTGGCTGGGAACTTAACCTCCTCCTCTGGAATAAGGTCAGACTGGTTGGAAATATACTCTAAAATGACTGTGGTTGCCAAACCATTGAAAGGGTCTGTACGGAAAACCTACCTCTGGTACACACAGTGTGTAGAAAACAAAATATTGCTCCATTTTCCTTCCCGTATCCACTACACGTTGTTAGGAGTGCACCCAAACAAAAGCTGAAAGATTTTAGAAATTTGACAGTCCCTTCCTTGCCAATCATCCACACTTGCACTTTTGCAGATTAAGCCAGTTGTAGTTCACCAGGTAAAAAAACAAAAGCGCAGATTTCAATGTCAAAAAGCTGATGAGAATATGGAACCATTAGTCTTATAACAAGACAGATACACAATTATGTTTGAGTCTGTACAAACAGACACATGATCATTCCCATACTGCAACTTGGAGCATGGTTCTCTGTTTTGTAGCCTAGGGAACTTTGTTGTCAAGAAGCCTCCCAAACCCCAGTACAGATATTCACTACCAAAAAAGTACAGTCTTAACATCTCATATGCTATTAAGCTAGAAATTTAGATTAACTTCTCAATATCTATATCCACAGATAAAGGAGAAAAAGATAGTCAAGATAATAAAGAGCTTAAAGACAGCAAAGTTGTTTGCTCAAATTGCTGATTACCTACGTGATCACTAATTCGGGCCTGCTGAAACTAATGTTGGAGCATTTTGTTGAATTTTTTTCAGTCAGACTGTGCTTTGAATCTAGACTGACCAACCATAAAATTGCTGAATCTGATTTATTTTATCAGATTTCTCTTTTACTGCTACAAAATTTGATGTCTGATTTTAATCTGAAATGACAAATTTGAAGGGGAAAGACTGATTCTTGAAAGGAGCGGGGAGATGAATCCAGGCAGAAATGCTCTATTTTTTTTCTTTTTTTTTTTCCCCCCAGCAGGTCAGAGGTTCTTCAGTCCTTTTTTGCTAAGTAAAAACTAGGCAGTTTTATGACTGTAAAGTAAAGAGCCAAAGCAACACTATTTTTCCCTTCGTTAAGAAAGAGAAAATCAAAAACTACTCCCCCTTCTCCCTCCCAGGAAGCACAAAGCGACAGAAAAGAATCCACTAGACACAGAGTACAATAGAAAAAGTAGCACAAATTACAGAAAACATGGGGGAAGAATGGCATGCTTGAGATCTCATCATTGCTTTTTGCAATGACTTAAACCCAAGAGAGATGTCTTGCTATAAAAATTTTAAGAATTACAGAGAACGAAGTTCTAACACAAGAGAGTTGAAAACATTTAGTTATAAATCTTCTTTTAACAAAGAAAACCAAACAACTGGAATAACTTGTAGTACTAGCAGCTCCTCCAGATTATTTGTATACTAATTCATTACTTGAAAAAAAAAAAAAAAAAAAAGGCACCATTAGTCTAATCACATTCCCATTTAAATGAATGGAAAAATGCTAACATATTTTTTTAATCAAAAGCCAGATCGATGCACAGGGATTAGTCCCTGTAGGTCATTTGCACACAGTTTGCTGGATGACACTATATATAATAACTTCTAAGCACTTGGAGCATTTCAGATTGGTATCCAAGGAACTCACAAATGCATGGAACTTGATATTCCTTGTCATTGCAAAGAGTTACTGGAACTTCTGCAAAATCTTTTCTGGGAGAAAAAATATGAGGAAACAGTTCTTTTGATTGCAATAGACATTTTAGTAAATAAAGAAAAATGGGACAAATTATTTTTAAAAAATCTCATTAGAGACACCAAAATATTGATTAAGCTGCTCTGAGTGAGCTCTTGAGAACTGAAGCTAAAAGAAGTCCTAATAATCAAAAGAAAGTCTGTTATAGCAAAAAGTGTTATGGTATCAATAACTGTTAATGAGCAACTTCAGCAGCCTCTTGCAGCAAGAACAAATCATCTATCACTTTCAGAGAGCTGTGGTTCGAGGCTTGCTGAAAAGCAGCACAGGATTGCAGGAAAGCTAACTGAATTGCTAACAAAACATTCTCCACCAGCTTTCTAAAGTAGTACTTTGAGATAACAAGGGAGTTTATTAGCCAAAATAGGTCCCATGCTAACATTGGGTTGTGCAGTCGCTAACAAACACCGTGGCTAGAGCATCAAATTCTGTTCACTAAATTAGCAGAAGAGCAACTCTGAAGTCAGCATATAAAAATGTCCTAGTTTTGTCTGGGATACAGCTTTTCTTCATAGCAGCTGGTGCAGTGCTGTGCTTTGGATTTCAGAGAAGAACAATGGTGGTAACATTTATGTTTTAGTCACTTTTAGTCCCCCTTTTTTTTTTTTCCTTTCTTATGAAACTTTCTTTATTTCAACCAACAAGTTCTTGCACTTTTACCTTTTCAGTTCTCTCCTCCAACCCACCGAGGCAAAGTGAGCGAATGGCTGGTTGGCGCTTTGCTGCCTGCCTGGTTAAGCCACAACCAATATGTGAGATTTGGTCTTCAAGAATGAAGAGGATATGACCTAACTAATGCTTATCTAGGATTTATTTAGATTTAACTTGGTCAAAAATGGAGTCAGCTCATTTACTTCCATCTCATTCTGTGTTAAGACATTTAAATTCTGTTTGCAGGATGTGAAAATGAAGTATTTTGCTTAGAGCAGTAGAATATTGCTTGTATAAAAGAAAAAGCCCTAGAACAACCTCATATCTCCGCACCCATCTCACCCTGCCATCATTAGGCTTTAAGTGCTATGTTTTGAAGTTTTGCTGTGTTTTTACTATATTTAGAACAGCAAATATGTGGATATTCTATATATATATATATATATATTTTTTTTTTTTTGTGATACTGAATAGAAGGCTTCAGGTAATACCTCTGCTGCTTTCTAAGGGAAATAGGACAAACAGTGAGTCTGGGCTATCAGTGTCAGAAAGTACAAATACAGTGTATCAATGAGAATCATCTTAACTGGCTTGAACTATTCCCTGGCTATCTCAGGAACCTGACTTTGTGGCTTGGCCACCTTCTGTGTTCTCAAGGCCCTCCTAAGGAAGGAAAGAGATGCAATTTGGCAGGCTTAGAAGAGCTGACTTCTGGTCATCACTATTTCAAACTTGTTCATATCTGACTGGGCATTGCCTCTTCTTGCAGAATGAAAAAAAAGAAAAGATGACTAAATAATACATCTTTCAGAAGAGCAGTTATTCCTTCCAGTTGGTATGAGGTTAGTTTGCAAACACAGAAGGCAAGAAAAGTAACTCAATCTCTTTATCCACGTATAACTGGTGAGTTTAAGGCAGTGCTGTTGTAAAACGATTCCCTGTGACCTATTTCTGCAATCAAGCTCTGCCAGGAACAGTGAGCATAAAAATCAAGAGAGAGTTAAAGAGCGAGACAAAGCAGGAACACATAGACAACACTTCAGAAAAACAAGATAATCTAATTCCAATACACTCACAGTCTCATTGGTCTTAGCAAGGAAAATCATACATATTCCACAGCATGTAACTGTGACTTCCAAACACCATTTGAATCAAAGCTCAAGTGTCCCCACAGAGGCAATGTCGTTACCTTTATACAGAAATACAACAAAGAGACTTCTTGGATCACAAGACCAATGTTGGACAACTAGTGGCAATCAAGTTGTGTAAAGAAATCGCCTGTTTAGATTCTAGAGTAAATTCCCTAACACAGCTCAAGCCTGGAATGTGTTCCTACACCACAGTAGTTACGGAGTTTTGCTTCCACTAAGAGACTAAGCTGATGCTGGCGTAGCCTGTAAAAACGTACAAATGAGCCAGGATTAATCATTTTCTGCAGACCTGTCCATTTGCCACAACATCAGGCTTTCAACAACATTCAAGAACTACTAATTCAGCAAAGCTGAGGTTAAAGAACTCCTGCAGGTAAAAAATGAAGAGCCTGCCCCTGAAAGTCATTGGTGGCTTATTTTTTTTTTCATATTTGTTTTTTGTTTTTGTTTCACTGTTCAAGACTTCTGTCCCAAGAGAAGCAGATCATTATTCACTGGAAAACTTCAAAAGCCATGATATATCTCATTTTGTTTGGGTTCAGTTGACTTTCAGAGAACTCTCGAAATCATCAGTTTATATTAATTTAAGTAATATGAAGTACTGACTGCATATTTGAGATAACAATGTCAAAGCCCTAGAAGAACTTATTACTTTTGACACATACCAAAACAATAACCTTTCATATAGTTTTTGCAAAAGTGAGAGCTAGAATGCATGTAGCATCAGTTCCATTTTCAAATTAGCGCCTCTAGCAAGTAGTAAAGAAGCTGAAATCTTTGGGGATATCTAATAGTGCTTCCAGAAATTGTTACTGCTGTTTCTAATGCAGTGCTAATGTGATGTAGCACTTCTCTATTTTTCTCCTGTATTGAGTACACTGTAGGCGTTTACTGAAACATTTTAAAATGATTCTATGACTATATGTCAATTATCACTATATTATGAATAAACATGTTTAATACATCACAATAGGTATCCCCTTTCTCAATCCCAGAGTTGTCTGCTTCGTGAGTGCAGGTGAATCCTACCCTTCCTCTGTCTAGAAAGAGCCCCACAGCTTCCCCACAGCTTGGAGTTAACTTTAAAATACAGAGAATCTTCTGTGGATTAATACAGAAGAGCCAGAGGGTTGTATCAGTTCTCTGTTCTTACTGAATTTGTGTACCTTACAGAGCTGCCCGGTTTTCACCAGAAATACAAAGAAAGTGGAAATCAGAGTGGCACACTGACTTTTTAACTTTCTATGAAGGACTATTTTGAAAAAACAGAGGTTTGCCTACAATTTTAATAACGTTGACAGAAATAAATAAACACAAAAAATAGACATTCTCCAGTCTTTACTTAACCTTTTTTTCCTCAGAAGAAAAAAATGAAAATAAAAAATCAGCCTAGAGAGCCATTAGTTTTTTTCCTGTCCTTAGATAAACAGAAGTTAACACAGTATCCAACCTGAGCTCCAATTTCTAAGTACTGGCAATTTGAAAGAGAAAATAAAAATAATTTAAAAGCAAAAGTCTCTGTGAAAACCCTTCAAGTATTTGGAGTATTTCAGAAGACTGTCTTCTGCAGCATAATACAGACAGACGAATTAGTGACAAATATATGCAGATAATATTAATGTCCCCAAAAGATGTTTTAAATTTTGGCACTGGTCACTCTACATTTATATATCTTTATGATTTCTCATATACTATGCAATTTCACTGAGATAAAACTGATTTCCTATCAACAGATTTTTTAATCATAGAAACTTCATATTAGTGTTTGTATTTAATCTTTATGGCTCAGATGCTTTAACCCACATTTTAAAATTGCTGATTGGATGATGACTACAGAATCCATAATAATATTTCAAGAAAAACTAAGTGTTAAAAACAGATAAAATAATTAATCCTATTCTTTTTTTTTTTTTTTTTTTTTTTTTTTTTTTTTTTTTTTTTTTACCAAGTATGAGAAGAATCTTTACTGTTCAGTAGCTGTTAAGAGTATTGGCTGGGAGATGAACCATATATGAGCTGTACTCTTGGCATTGCTGCTGTTACCTTTTCTGGACTTGCCTATGATCACCAACACCAAAACCTTCACAGTTAGCCACAAATTTTGTGGTTTACATTTCCTTGAATGAAGACCATTGGCAAGATAAGAAAGCAATTGTTGACATCAGTGTCCCACCTTTACATTAAGTATAATATCAGCTCTACATGATTCAATGAGATTAAGTGTACAGTTGCTGGCCAAAACTTTTTGTAAGCTAAGTGTATTTCACTTACTTGTTCTATTAGCTCTTTATAGCCATGGAACTTATTCAAGTGAAACTTAATTATGTTGTTGTTTGTTGTTTTTTTTGTGAAACCTAATTTTGTTTTTCATGTTTTGGAAGTGCAAAAGAACTAATTCTGAAGAAGCTATCTTACCTTTCTCACTGGTTTCCATTCTCCAACAGACGTGATGGTACTCCTCAGTCAAGAAGAAATCAACATACTCTTGCATCACTTCCTGGTGTGATGTTTTCAGGATCTCATCAAAGATTGCTATCTTGAAATCTTACCTGGCATACGAAGAGGAGGAAGATCAGGAGCATCATCTTCCTTGAAATAAACCTGATGAAATAAAGTTCATGTTTTATCATTTTTATCTCATGCTATAGAAAAGCAGGCTAAAAAAATAGAATGCTTATTTATGCTAATAAGCTTTCCTCTCACCCAGCAAGAAGTACAAGCACCAAGCAGTATCACCATTTTGTATTAAACCATGGTAATGTATTCCCGCACAAACTTGCCACTAATCACTAAGATGCAAACCCCAGGGCCACAAACAGATTTCATTTTTGTCTATTTCCATCACTGGAGTGGAACAAAGTTTATTTTGACCTACAGTTCCAGGTTTCATCTCCCTGTACGAAGTGTTTGAGTGTGCTGGAATAAAGGATGGCACAGTTAAGGAGAAACTCCAGTTTCATGCCCCTTCTATGCCCTTGGCTTATTGCACAATGGGTTGGAGATTGCAGGAGCTTTTCTTTTGCTGGATAAATGGAGGCTATTAACAAGATAGTTGTAGTGGAACATTTAGGAAACATCCTGGGCTCTTCATTAGCGTAAATGCCAATACATAGCACAGCCACTATGTAAAAGAGCCTGAAACTTTTAGTAAGAAGGATGGAGGGAAAGGAGAGAATCAATACATGTATTTTTTTAATTTCTGCTTCATTTAATTTAAGCATTTTATATCTTTCATTTGTAAAGTGAATACTAAGTGAAAAACTTCAGCATTAAACTGTACACTGATCAATCAAGTCAACTGCATGTTCATCTGCACTCTGTTTCCAAGTTCTTTCCTGAAGTCAGAACCAGGCAGATGTCCCTGAAGGAGCCATGTGGGAGAAGCCCCCACTCAGATGAGGCTGTCTATGAATCACACATGCAGTTTCGTCTTTCACCCACCGGAATGTAAATGCAGAGTAATACCAGCAAGGTCAACATGAAAAAGATAATTTTAGTCATAATCCATATATTTGTGTTCAGCTTTGATAGCTTGCACTACTTTAGGGTCCAGCAAGAAATACTGAGGAATCAAGCACTGCTTATTCAGCTTGAGAAAATTCGCTTTTTCCCACAAAAAAAAATATGAATTGCAGAGTGTTTTTCATTTCCTGTATAGATACCATTGCAATGTCAAATCCTGTGAGGGCAAAGCTAGCCAGAGACTACAGATGACTTAAAACTAGCTGCCTCCCAGGTGCTGAACATTCACAGGGTCTTACAGTTCATGTTGGCCCACCTGTGAGCAGTACAGATCACTTTAGTTAATACACGGTGCCTACACCATTCAGCTTTACGTGGTTTGTCATTCTTTATCACTTTTCCCTGCATTCCACATGTTTTTTCATGGTGGTTGCATATTTGAAGTCTGACTGCCAGAAAAGCAGCCTACTCATAGCTTTTGGAGTTTGATGGGTAAGTCAGCATCCCTGATGCAAACCAAAGGTCATTAAAATGACTGCACAAAGCTTGTTTAACTTTAGAGGTTTCTTTGGGCCAACTCGTAGTCACATCAATGATGATGATGTTAGCAGCGTCATTCATGTCATCTACAATCAAACTCCTGTTTGCAGACAGCTGGCAAAGGTTCACTCAATTAAGGGGTAGCTGAGCAGTGCAGAAAAACTTGAGACACCCCATGCACCAAAGAATGCATCTATCCCTAGGAAATAAGCTCTGTTGCTTTCCTGTGGTCAAGACAGCTTGAGTCTAGTTTAGTGCAATGTTTTTCTTAAACAGTTATCTAATTTTTCTTTATACTGTATTTTAAATTGGGAGGGAGTGGGCTTTGCATTCTTCTAGAAAACAGGTAAAAAATCTGAAAAAGGGATACTTCTCCTTAAGAAAAACAGTATCTTTATACAATCCCTTACTTTCCCTTTTATTTACATTCTAGTGCAGAGGTTCAATAAGTTTCTTCTACCATATGAACACAGACCTAATGTCTAAATATTTATACGGCTCATATAAATATTTATATGGCCCACTTCATCAGCTAATCGTAGTCATTATTTTTTGATTGCTTTGACAAACTGCCTGACTAAACAGCACTACAACACTTAAGAAATATTTTACATTCTTTGTTGGCTCAACTTCATGTTTTAAAAAACAAACAAATGAAAAATTTAGATTGGATGCACTCTCCTGAATCTCTGTTCACATGACACTGATTTTTCCTTTTTTATTTTATTTTTTTGTTTAGAATGAGATCTGTACTTTTAATCAGGGTACAGATTTAGCATCATAACACACTGAAGCAAGAAAAAATTGCATTGGAAAGGAATTTGCTTATATTTCAAAACACTTAGAAAAACTGCTTAGAAAAACTGCTTCTTAGTTTAGGGCACAGAAACAGAGCTGAAGCAAATAATATTCTTCACAAACTAGATTTAGTAGACATTATTTCACAGTTATACTATGGATCCAGATAAATACAGCAAGGTACTACAGAAAACTCTGAAAAGATATAAATATATCCAAAATTAATTTTGCTATTAAAGTGTTAATTATTTAAATATAGCTTGAAGCAAATCCTGTGCAACTCAGAACACAGCTGAGTCTCTGAATTACTGTAAATGTAACTACCCATCTTTGACATCTAAAATGACTATGACATCTCAAAAGTTATACAGACCAATACAGAAAAGCCCTTCTCATTTAAAATTTGTAGTTTCAATTTCTGGTTTTGCTCTGTTGTAGATTTTTTTTAAGAGTTTGGTAAATAACAAAGAATTTGGCCTTTCATAAACAGAGGCATCCTACACGTAGCTAATAGACAGACATTCATTTGAGATGATCCCAGGTTCAAATCTTTGTCTTCCTTCCCTTTGATTTAGACCAGATGCTTACAGGTCTCTGCCATTTTGCACAGACGCTCAGAAAATGAGAGAGGCTCTTTTGTCATGAACTGACTTCATAAAATATCAACTGATTCAGACTACTGGACTAATCCTAGTCCAGCAGCCAGGGATGTAGGTTAACTGTTCCTAGTTCTGGTTCAGTTTGGACTAATTGCTGATACACTCTGAGTGCTTTCTCTCTCTCTTTTTTTTAGAAAAAAAAAGATACTATTCTGGGCTGTGGAAACCTTTGCAATGATCATTTCTGAACACTTCATGAAATTCTATTTCTTTCATGAAAGAGAGAAGGACAGAGAAGCCTGCTGAAGCTGTCGGAGCACTCCAGCAAATACCTCACTGCACACCTCCAGAGATGCTTGTGTGCAGCCTGTAAGCCTCACATTGATGCAGCGTGAGACACTGTTTTAAGATAGGACATAAATCTGAAGATCGCATTAAGAGTTATCAGTTCAATACCTTCCTGAATCTGAATCTTTTCTCAGATTTAGTAACACTTCAGCACAATTCATCTTGATTATTTTCTGGGAAGACAGAGGGTGTTGTGGAGACTTTCTAGGGTGATGATTCATACATTTGCCTTCCTCCAAGAAAACACTGAAGCAACACATAGTTAACATGAAAGGAATTTACTGGATTCGCACCATGGTACATCTAGAAAAGAAAAGTAGATAATTGAGGTGGACAGGTAGCCAGAGGAATCCTTTCTTTCAAACCACAGGTAACTTTTCAGATATCCTCTTTTCTATAGTGCTTCTTACTCCCTCCTTCCAAACGTGTCCCTGTTTAATGATAATGATATCCTGACCCTGCAGGTGTTGCAGTGACACTATAATGCATCCTGCCGGGGCAGTCTCTCTCATCAGCACAAAGGCTTTGGATTCTCTGCTCCTATCTCCTCTGTCACCTACACAAAATGATTGTACTTCACCCTTTGTACTTTCTTTCCACCAAACTCTCCCATGTGTTTTTATTTTTGTTGTTGCTTTGTTTTAGAACTTGATCCAAAACAGTAGGTGGTCTTTAGAAGAGACTTCTGAAGATGAGGGAATATTTCAAGACCATTCCTCATCCTTTGAGAGACTGCCTACAATGAGAATCTTGTCACTAGGAAATATTTAAAGAGACGTTAAAGTTACAGGTCCTAGCCTTAAGGGAAAGGAAACAAAGAAATGAGAGACGTCAGCTAAAGAAAATTTTCTTAACCTTGAAATTTCCCCTACCAAGCCATATGCTGCAGCTTCTCAAAGGGTATTGCTGCAGTACAGGGAGAACAATGAGTATTAGTTGAATAATCAGGATAGATTATCAAAATATATAAAATCAAAGTCTGTACCCTACAGCAAGTCATAAAGAAAAGCAGCCATCTGGAGCTTAAGAAATGTTTCTAGCTTTGTCAGTAAGACTTTATAATAAACACACAATATCGGCTGCTAATTAAAAAAGCTACAACTAAGCATTCTCACTCTCTCCAGGGATTTTTTCCTATATACTTTCACATTCAGAACTGTGATCTTCATAAAAAGATCTTTAAGCTTCTGTGGCTACAGGAGAATGACTACAGGATCTTTGATTTCCCTCATTCACTTCCAATATCTAGAACAAGTCTGGACCAATGAGTACTATCAAGTTTGTGTCTTCGGTCCTTGCCAAATTCTGTCTTTCTTACTGATATCAAGAATCTTCTACCCAGCATTACAAAAACAAACAGAAAATCAGGTGAAAAGTCTGACAAAGAGCACCACTGCAGGTTCCAGCAAAAGCCATAGAACTTTTTGACATGTAAATGACAGCTGGAGAGAAAGGTACTGAAGTATTGAAAAAAAACTTCAAATTTTTTGCATTTTCATTTATAATGAAGGGGGAAATGTATCCTTTACTTCTTTTAAAGCTTTTGTTTTTACTAAGGATGTTGAAAATTTATGTTTAACTTCTGGTCAGGAATATACTTTCAGGAACCACATAATCCTGCACAGTACATGCCTTTTGTCTTGCATTTAGAGCTTTCAGTTAAGCTCCTTCAACATAAAAATTTATACCAACAATCAGGCTAGCAACATGGTGCAGACCCAGAGACAGCTTCCTTTCCCCCTCTAGATACAGCAATGATAGCACTATGGTGCAGATGAATGCAGTGGAAATAGGTCTGGAATGGCTCAAAGCCATGCTTAAAGATTTCCACCTCTCCTACCAAGAGATCTCAGCAGTAGCCAGGTGTTCTACTCCCCCTGCCTCCCCCAACAAACTTAGATGTCCCGCTAGGTGAATTGCCAAGGGCCAGACCTGTGTTTCCCAATGTGTGCACAGACGAGGCATGCAACTGTATGTTACAGTCGTGTTTACGTATTTAGAGGTTTTTCTAAGTCAGAAGGTGCACTTTCATTCCTCCTTTCTGATATACCAAGCATCTCTGCTGGAACAGGACATGGCACACAGAGCAACCCTTCTCACAGGCAGGGGAGGTAAGCACAGTCCAGTAAGAAGGGCTGGTCACAGAGGTTTCTGCACATAAAGGTTCTTCGTGGCCTCATCAAATTCCTAACTCAGACTGATTAAAAAAAAAAAAAAAAAAGCTACTTTGTTTCACATGATGAAAGGTGCCCTACTTACTGAGAAGACAAGTTACTTTTTGTTCTTTTGATTTCCTGCTGGCCAGGATGTACAGATGGTTTTTTGGAAGAAAAAAAAAAAAGGAACAGGTGACACTGAAGCACAGAAGAGATTAACAGGGTCACTGGCTTGCACTCCTGGGGTCTGGTTGAAGGATTCCTGCTTCTTAAAATTGTGAGCAGCAAGAGATGACGGACTCATCACTCAATGAAAAGTGAGTTATGACTTTGCGGCATGAACTTACTTGGCTGCTTTCCCCTGCCTTGGTTCTTCAGGATGGGAAGGCTCACGGGAAATGGTTACTTTGATGTTTTGTTCAGTTTTTCTGTGGAACATATTAAACATGAGGCATATCAGATACAAGTTCAGAGCATCTGGGCTAAATTCACAGTTGATATTGGTGATATTTCTGCATTGCTTCAGGTGACGTTTTAAGC
Organism: Anas platyrhynchos; assembly: GCF_047663525.1. NCBI lineage: Eukaryota > Metazoa > Chordata > Aves > Anseriformes > Anatidae > Anas > Anas platyrhynchos. Next base: position 13,236,370 of record NC_092601.1, on the reverse strand, counting down.
AGGTTATTTAATGTGCTAATAAGCTTATAACCAGAACTATCTGACTAGGAACAATAGGTCTTTTGTAAAGAGATGCAGAACATGTAGCCACTCTAGACTTGACATATATCAGGCTAAGACACACACAGAGTTAGCTAACGACAGTTAGGTAGTGTGCTAACATCTTCATTAAGTCAAGAAGAAAACATGAGTAGCACTAACAATACAGAAATATGGCAAAATCATCTCATGTGACACCAAAACAGGCATCAGGTGAGATGCAGGACACGTTACACCTGGTGTGAAACTAGTCTTTGAACAGAGTAACTGCAGTGCAACATGGTGAAAACTCACATTAAAAAACTGACATGGAAAGGTACAATAGACATGGGAAAACAAAAAAATCATCATACAATCTAGATTCTTTTTGGCTCATATTTTTTTCATGCTACACCTGCAAAGTACTATGCTCACTTATATTCACATCCTATTGAACAACACATAAGGAAAACTAGATCATGCAAAAAATAAAAATAAAAATAAAAATAAAAATAAAAATAAAAATAAAAATAAAAATAAAAATAAAAATAAAAATAAAAATAAAAATAAAAATAAAAATAAAAAATAGAGTCCCCTTACAAGCCTAGCCTAGGGCTGTAGTTTCTGGTTTGAAGAATAAAGAACAAATTTTCTTTAGGGCTTCAACCTCTCATTATATCCATATCCCTTCCAGGCTCCAGCATGCTTCTAGGGACAGGCAAAGAAATTCAAGCCTCTATGAGTTTTTGGACTCACACAGAGCTTCATGGAATAATGCTTCCAGGCTCATGTCAGTCCATATAAATCAGACAGATTTAATCTTCTGGTCAAATTGTGTTTTCCTTAAACAAACTTACAGTTTGCTGACACAGACAAAACAACCTGCTCCTCAAATCCTGCCACCCTCTTGGCTCAAATCCTGCCACCCTCTTGGCTCCTGGCTGACTCCAGTTTCTGTGTATCGTGACCTAGAAGAGAATAAGAAAAACAGACTCCTTACCTCCAAGAATCTCTTCTGGATTTTTTTCCCCCTGTTTAAGGGCCAGCCTTGTCATCTGAAGGATTTATGAGGGTGCAGCAACAATTCATGCAATATACTGGGATGCTGCAGGCAGGGAACTCCTAGGGTATTCCCTTCCAGCATCCTCCAAAGCATTTCAGACCAGGCTGCCATACAACCAGGGCTCTCTCCTGCAGACTGCTATGCAGAAATGCTCACAGTGTCCTTTGACTTAGATACAGGTACCTTAGACGGCTAAGATGGAGAGAAAGAAGCATCCTGCTTTGGTATATTTCGTCCTTAAGCGGTTTGGCTATTTTCTTTATGCTCTATGCTATGCTGCTGCCGTCACGGAAATCTGATCTTCAGGGAACAAAGATGAGGATCAATTTGACAGGTTTTTAGTGAATCATCTGTCTAGCAAATGAACCTACACTCTGAATCTTTGCAATTGCACATTGCAGGAAAAGCCAATGGGTGTCTGCTAGTAAATCTGGTGATAGATGAGCAAGGAAGGAAGGAACTAGATTATTCTGAACTGTAATGGCTGCAAAGGGCTAAGAAGATCAGGAGAAGTATGGTACGGGCATTAAAGTAATCCTACCCAACTCCCAGTAAATAGCAAATCCGTTGAGTAAAAGAGGTACCGCTTTTAACTCCAATTTCTCTTACCATAACCACATTTTAACAGCAAGCACAGCAGGCTTAACTGTGGACTCTGACAGAAATTTCCAGTTCCCGAAACTGCAAGTTCCATTTTCAAAGCTTATATATTTCTTCATACTCACTGAATGCTTCTATCAGCAGTATGGATGGCAACTATATTGAATGGACTCGAGAGAGGTCTGTGACTGGCAAGAGCTCAGCCAGCTTACCAGGCCCTATCCTGTTCTCTGGCATACGTGTCTTCCTGAGAGGAGAGCTCTAAATTTGCTTCACTGTGCAAATATGCCTACGTTTTTTGCTATCATCCCTTTTACTGAAGCTAAACCATCAAATGCATCCACTGGAGCAAATCTGGTGTCTCCATTTCCATGGATCCCTGAGTGCTGTTTTACCTTGTGTGATGCTATGCCTCCCTACACCATGACCCATGGAAAAGAACACCAAAACACATCAGAGTTTGCAAGAACAAAACCAAAACAAAAAAAAAAAAAAAAAAGAGAGATATGCTAGAAAGTGATGCAAATGTATCTCCTGTTCACTTAAAAAAAAAAAAAAAGAAAAAAAGAAAGAGAGAGATTGGTTTTAGAGGTTGACACAGTTTGAAGCACACATTATGACTTATGACTGAGGGTATAAAGGAAGGCTCACCTGGAAGCAAGAAAGGAGTCATTGCTCTAGTAAGCAATTGATTATCCCTGGCCCAAACACTGCAACTACATGTATGAGTATGTCTCATTTCTCTAACTTCTTTGGGAATTAGTTCAATGAGCTTCCACAGAACTGTCTGTGTGGATCCACCAACAAAAGGAACGTCAGCACAGATCATAAAGATCTAGCACAAAACATCCTAAAAAAGCCCAACAAAACAGTACAAATTCAATGAGTCTAAAGACCTCTATATAAAATGCATTAGCAGGCATCCTGCTACCACGGTTTACCAACAAGCCCTCCTCTTCCAATCTATAAAAGTTTCATTAAAATACATACTGCCCCATTTCTTCCCTGTGTCACAGGAGCACTGCCCTCAAAGAGCATTTAATGCAGGACACTGTGGGCCAACTTCTGCTGGCAGTGTCAGTGATAAACCTCCCATTGGCTCACAGACGAAGAATTAAAAGCTCTAAAATCATACACAGCGTTACGAGATCTCTTTGAATACAGTAGTGAAACTTCCACCTGCAAAGCAAGCAGTTTCCAAGAGACTGGTTGATGCTGACGTCAGAATATAGTGTTTAACATTTCTGTGTAACTGAAGCCTTAGAACTGCTAGTTCTCTCAAGAATGGGGGATTGTATTTCTTACTTCATCTGAAAGGTGATTTCATGCTTCAGGAAGTAAAGAAAGTTTGTGCACTGACAATATAAATGCAGATGCCTCCTGTAATGATTGACACCACAGGTCGTGCGAGTGGAGTTTCATTTCTACTCCCAGTAGATCATGCAGCCAAGCGAATTAACGGCTCTTTAGGAATTAGGAAGTCAAAGTTTTGACAGCTCTGTCTTCCCCCTTTGAAATGGGATCAGTTCAGAAGCCCTCCTTGAGGTCTGATCTGCTCCTCACAATTATCTGTTTTAATAGACAATATAAAAGCCAGTGACACTCAAAGTGTACTGTCATATAGAGGCGAATTTCCTTCCCTGCAAAGGACATAAGTGGCAATGAAAGAAACTATTACATACAGAAGCAGTAAAACACTCTGTCATAAAGAAGTATTAATTTCATAGAGCTGTCAGAAAACTGTTTCTGCCCCAATCCTAAACATACACCTCAAAATGAGAGACCTTGCACAGCTTATATCTGAAAGACTATTGCTGTTAGTGTAGAAGATAAGCAGAGTATATCCCTAACAAGTTGCTTTTGCAATTCTTTCTCTCTTAGTAAAGAGGGAAATTTCCAGTACAATAGAAAAGCTATCAAGCTACAACCCAAATATTGTGACAGATAGCGGAAAGTGCAGCTCAGCATTTTCCCCTGCTGTGGATGTTCAGGCAGTACCTTTACTTCTTCGTGAATAAAGGTACACAAAATACAGCATTGGAATATCAGTAGGGTACCAGTAATTCTTTTGTACTTCTATGCCTGATGGCAGGCTGATTTGGTCCTTGCAGCCACCTCTAAGAACCAAAGAGAACATCCTCATGCTCCCTTCCAGCCACAGCACACCCAGGTCTCTCTCTGCCAGAACACTGCTTGATCAAGCCCGTTCGTTATTCGATCAATTGAGTTTCCACCACAGCTCACACAAATCTCAGTTAGAAGTCCCCTCACATGCACATTCACCTAGTGGACAAATGGCTTTGTTTGCAAACTAATTTTTACAAAAGCCATCAGAGGCCCGTTTGTCAGAGTTCTCAGGAGTTGCTTTCTGCTACACAAACAGGACAACTTTTCTCAAGGGACCATGGTAAAACCCTACACTCACACTTCACCTTTGTTATCAACCTGTTTTCTTCAGTTCCTAAACCGTACAGTGCTTCCAACAAGGGATGCCCTACCAGCTCTGTGTCAAACACTTCTGGTACAACTGCTACTGTAGTAAACTACAAGTATGTTCAACAAAACTACTTAATGCACCACTTCTGTACGCTGAATACCTTTGTATCATGTAGGAAACACTTACCTTTTCCTTCTTTCATTACCATTATTAAGAGAGAATGCAGGCTACTCCAGCCTATTTATATCCTTTCTCTTCACTTTTTATTTGCACAAACACTAACTCCTGCACCTTTTCAAGTGAAGGAGACATTATCGAGATGCTTATGAAGCTACCAGTGGTTAAATAATAGCAAAGTTACCAGTGGTTAAATAATAGCAGTGCATTAACGTATATAATAGAAACTTCTTATGTGATAAGCAGTTGGTGATCAAGAAGAAAGAGTGTAGTACCTGTGTGACAGAGGGAAGACATCATCCACCCAGCTTCATCCCCAACTCCTTACTTAGCCCTGACCAACACATAATGCTGATTGAGGTCTACACAGAGAGCAGGGAGAATTACCTAGAAAGAACATTCAATGCCCAGACACCCAGCTAGCACATGATCCCCTATCTCACCTTTACAGCTTAATTCACTGCTGCTTGCTGACTATCGCTGCTTTGGAGCTGTGCAGTACAAGGAAAACAAGATACTACTCAATTTTGCTGGTGTCTCTCTCTGTAATTTCCAGCATTATATATTACAGGCAGGTATCGGAGATGCTGACTGCTTTCAAATGTAATCTCTTGATGGCAGATAAAGTTGAATTAGAATGGAGCCTTAGGAAATTCAGACTTTGACAGCAGGGAACCACAGCATATGCACATACACTATTCTCCAGTAGAAACTGTAAGTGCTTATCACTGCTGACTTGCATAATTCCTCACCTTGTTACAGTACCAGCTCCAAAGTACTTCAACACACAGGACTGGGACTCCTGTTACAGCGAAGCTGTAGTGATTTACCCCATTGGGAATCTGGTACTTTTTCCCTCTTGGAGAGGATCCAAGAGTTCCAGTGGTCTATTTGGGAACTATCCAAGCATTTGTGATCCTGGACAGAATACAACTAGACAAGAAGGAACATAACATAAAAATAATCTCTCAAAGCCAGTTTAGAAATACTTCTTAAGTCACTCTTGAAGCACTGATCATTGTCCAGCTGACATACACAACAGACTTCAAGGTTAACTCTTCCCTTGACCTACTGTCACTTTCTCAAAGATAAAATACCTTCAATTTCACACTGACCAGGACTCTTGGTTAGAGCAGACTGATAATGATTTAACTTGTCTCTGTTTTTAATGGATCTCTTCCCTCCTCCGGTAACTTTTTCACATGCTCTTTTTCAAGCAGATGTTATTTTAAGTCTTTATTTGCCATGGTAAGTAGGACATCCACCTTTCAGCTGGTGAAAAACTGCATACGTTGAAGGGATCGATGCTAGTCCGATTAAGAATTTGGCCCAATACATGCAAAGGCAGTATTTGGGGAATTATACTTCCAACATGTCTGACCACGTTAATGACCCCTGTTTGTAGGGGCAATTTTCCACATAAGAGACACAATGTTTGGTAACATGTCCCTTGAAGCCTAACAAAGAAACAAAATATGCATGCAAATGTAATCAGAATCATGTGTGGAAGAAAAAAACAGGATTCCATAAAAATGAACCATCTCATTACTCATCCTTCCTTACTGTACAGCTTTTTAAAAACATTTAAAAACCAGCAAAATCTGATAAATGAAGCTGTTGTCAGAATAGAACCACTACAGCATCTACTGACTGCAGACATTTAAAATATGTGAATAAGTTATGCAGAATTACTATGTATTTCAGAGAAAACAGAACCACTCCGTGCTCACAAGGGCTCATACAAAACAACAAAGTAGACGCTGTTTACCTATCAATATGTGGGGTAGTTTAAAAACTCAGTATATGACTATGCATTCCCAGGAACCTGAGTCTCAGAGGCTGTCACCAGTGCCCTAATATCACAGTCAGCAACAGCGTGAGAATGAGCTGCAACCTGCCTGAGCTACAATTATGCTCAATGCTGGGTCTCAGGAGTACAGAGTGCTCTTCAGCACTCCCTAGGGCACAGCATGGACACAGCCATCCAAAGGAACATGAGATTTCAAGTAACATATCTTTTCAAAAATTTTGCCAAGGTCTAGGAATTTCAGGGCATGGTACTTGTTCAGTGCTTGTTCAGTGCTTCAGACTCTAAATTTGATTTTGACTATTTTGAAGTAACAAGTGAGTACAGAGTGTCTGGATACACAAACATCAAGTGCATGGCCAAGCAAATACATTTCTGTTCATATTTCCAGTACACCTTCATGAGCAATAAGACAAATTCATAATTACACAGCACCACCACTAATGAAAAGCATCCCACCCCCACCCCCCTTTGGTAAATTTTTGACCTCTTTCCTTTGATTCAAAGAACTCATACACTCATTGCTCTCATGCTGTTAAAATGGTCCATAGAAATACATTGTAAAACTGTGAAGATTTGCATTTAATTCTGCTCTTACTACATTGCTGCAACTTTCTGGGAGACAGCCTGAGCACAAAGTTCAGGCAAACACCGTCTCTTTGTAGCCTCAGAAAGCACAAAGCATTTCAAAACTGCATTGTAAAAATTTCGTTTAGCAAAATGGTGTTCATAGAGCCTTTCAGGATCAACACCTTCAAACCATGCTACCAAACAATAGGAAGTTATTTGGCACTTCAGCTCTGATCAAAGGAAATGCACTTACAAACAGTTCATCCACAGCACTTAGCCATAGCTAAGGGAAGGATTTCTGTAACAGGGTTCACTGTGCAAGCCACAAAGAGCCCATGTGAAACCAGAGATAATCAGATCTTTCTTCAGAGACCAGCTGACAGCTCGGGGTCCCAGACTTCCCTTGTGGAATCTAAATTGGATCTTTAGAGTATCAGGTAGTTGTTCAGTGTTTCTATGTCTGCAGACGAAGGGATGTTGTATGTACATCTTCTACACTTTTGTATTCAAGAAGGGCTGTGAGGGATGAGTGGAACAAAGCACAAATGCAGGGAAACAAAATGGCTCTACAAGCACCCTACGGGCAACAAAAATTATCGACTGGGATTAACGCACATGGAGCTGAACACCTCACCCAATCATCAGCTTACATTGTGGTTGAAAAGTCTGTCTGGAAAACAAAGCCAATAAATATCACTTACGTGTATAATATTGATCCTTTCATCCTGGAAAATCCTAAAGCACCTCAGAAGCACTATGCACAGAAATCCATGGAACCCAACAGCCATTGAAATAAAGCAGTGAGTCTCAATGGCTTAAGGCATGACTAAATCAAGATGATACCAAATTATCAATTTTAGGAAATTAATAAAAGCACCAGAAAAAAAGATCCAGTAGAGATCAGCCAAAAACTTTGTAACAGCGCTGGCATTCTCTTTTCTTCTTCCCTGATTCTCTTTTTCATTACTCATTAACAGTCTTTGGCAAGATTCAAAACCAGAGACTCCTCCTTTGGTTTTCCCAAGGCAGGGAGGAAGAGAACAGGATTGATATGCCAATCACTTGCTTATAGCAAAATAGAAACCTTCTGTATTGCTAATTTTGATCTTGGATTTTGACAGAAAAATATATATATACATATATATATTAACTCCTTCCTTTCCTTTTTCTTCTTCTCATATTAAAGAGATTTCAGACCCCATATCAGAGGAAGGAAGAAATGGGATATGAAAGAGAGTGCTACTTCATTAAAACAAATCCTTCCTAAGCCATGTTCTACTTGTTGTTCAGGAAAGGTGAACTTCTGTCAAATCACCACAAGGAACCACTGGAGGAGGAAAAAAAAAAACACAACAACAACAAAAACACCAGCTAGATTTGAAGAAGCTCATCATAGTTCATCGTTGTTCCTGTGGGTGCTCTTCTCCCATTTCCTTCTGCTTTCCTTCTGCTTTCTAAACATCTTCAACTTGCAAGTTAGCCAGTTCCTGTTAAAAACAGCAACAAGTCTGGGAGAGGAATTCCCTTGCATACTAACAGATAAGATGGCATCTGCAGAGGCCCACGCCAGCTGCAAAGGCTGAGGGGCAGTACAGTGTTCATTAGGCTATCAGCTTCCTAGCTTTGCACAAAAGCACTCAGGCAGGTCCTTCTGGGCACAACCATCCTCTGGAGATTTGCACAGGTTTCCTTCAGAACTGCGCAGAAGCCCCTCAGCTGAAAATGAAGATGTTTTGGAGTTGTAAAGTGCTTCAAGCTTTGACAGGGAAAATTGGCTGAGAGGGTATGGCAGCATCTGTGATTCATTCAAGTGAGACGGTGCCTTAGGCTAAGGTAGGCCAGCAAAGCTATAGATTCATTCAGGAGATACTAAGAAAAAAGGAAGCCATAAGAGCAGGAACTTGTGGCAGTAATTAGGTTGTTACTCACCAATCCCGAGTTCAAAGGTATAAAATCCATTTCTTCTGAAAGAGGCTATAACTGCATTTAATATATGTTTTTTATATCCCAAAGCTTTCATAGCCCAGGGCAGATGAGTGTTAAGAAACTGAAAACCCATGTTTTTCCAACGAACACATCACACATAAAAGACACGACCATGCAGAAGTATCTGTGTACATCTGAGATTTTAGACACAGAGGTCCAGTCTTGATCCAGACTAGCTCAGGGTTCCTTATATCTGAAGCTCAGGGTCAGGCTTTTATGGAATGGAAGTGGCATGGGAAAGAAAAAAAGATTAGCAATAAGACAGGAAGGAAAGAGAAGAAAGACCAGCAGTAAAGGACCTAAAACAGTCTAACACAGCAACATAGCCCAATGCCATGGGAAGGAAGGAAAAGGTGGAAAGAGGCAGGATTGATTCAACAAACCCCATTTAATGGGATTTCACAGTGTATGATTACTTGAATCAAACGCAGAAGTATATTTACAGTCAATTTACTTTCTGCACTCTCTTCTTGCACATACACAGAAGTTAATTACATCAGCAAGGAAAGAGGCTTGGTAGCTGGTACTCTACCAGAGCCTGGACATATGTGAACTGCACTGAATAAGAATGAGCTCCCAACGAAAATTCAGGCTCTTCCTAGTGGATTTGCTAAGTGAGCATTATGCTTAGGGTCCTCTGGGAAGAAACTGTCTGTTCCTCTTGTTGCAGATGACCCAGCACGATAAAGAATAGAGAAACATCACCCAGGCAAAGCACAAAAATGATTCTCCAGATTAGGAGATAGCCCATGCGCCCAGGAGAGGAGAGACATAAATCCAAGCCTGACAGAAAAAAACAAATTAATACCCTAGGCCTGGGTAAGTACTATGACCCCTTAGCTAGAGAGGGGCCCCATTACCTTCTCTGACAGACTACTTCAAATTTAGCTTCAACGCAATATATTTACTTCCAGATTAAAGCGCTGGTTACTGTGTAGCCTCAGAATGACCAGAATCACATCACCAACAAATTCCAAGCCATTTTGCTCATCTCTGTCATTCTCCACACTTGGGAGGCAAGGCATCCATTTCTCAATACACTGGGATTCCCCTCCCAGGCTAAAGAAATGAATTGGAGAAGAAAAATCCTTCTACCCACTTAAGCCTTCAAGTTTATATTTTCTTTCTCTTCATTCCAAAGGTGCCATTAGATGCAGAGCTCTGGAAGTTTGGTGTTCTCCAAGGTCAGATGATGGACATAAGACTGGAATGATATTGTGCTTACCATAAACACCTCAATGAACATCTGAAGAGGACGGCTATACTGCCCCCATAGCCGCTGCACATAAGCAGATTTTGAAGGAAAGCCTCCTTCCTATCAGTCACAAAAATGCCATAGGACCACATATATGCTGACATAAAATTCACAAGGATACATTCAGCCACCATATATCTAAATTTAAGATTATGGAAATGCTGATTTCTCATGAACGGGACCTGTAAATGACTCTTGATTGCTGATACTACGATCAGTCCTGACAAATCTCACCTTCTCCAATGTCAGCTGACAGTACCTCAAGATGGAAAACTACTAACACTACACAGGTACATTCATAACTCTTGGGAAATCAGTAAATCAGTTACTGGTCTTGTTTCTTACCTGTTTGCCACCTTTTCTGAAACAAAACAGAAACTTTCTATGAATTTTTTAAAAGACACCTTCTGGGGTATTACAGGATATAACAGAACTTGTTACAATTCAGTTGACACACCTAATACTTGAGAACATAACCAAGCAAACCTTCACAAGGAGTTTTTCCTTTTTGCACTGCTACAAGCACAGCTTCAACGCTTTTTGCTAGAGCCAGGCTGGTCAGTAGGAACTAAGTGGTTGCTTCACATACAGGTGGGGTCCAGGAGTCATGTGAGGAAGCATTGCTTACTCCCCAAAATCATTCCTGTAGTACCAGCTGACTGCAAAACAACCACATACATCATCTGAGGTATAAAGCTCCATGCACAAGTGTAAAATATTATATTCAAGAGCAAGCCCATGTTGTCATAACTCTATCCAAAAGCATACAAAACCCTTTCTCAAGGGTTCACCCTAAGTGAAAAGGGAACAGTCTGTTCCCACAGACCAGAGCTCAGCAAGATGATGAAGCCAACTGAAACAAGAAAAAAGAAAATAAACTCAGCAAAACTGACCAAGCAAAAGCCTGGGTCAAGCAGTTTTTATAATAACAAATAACGTCTTCTCCTTCCTCTGCAAACTAGAAGCCTGCCAGTCCCTAACGATGTGTGTATGTGAAAAGCATCTATACCCACTTCACATTTTCCTGTACACATACAGCAGTGACTGCAACAAGGGTAACATGCATCTCAAACCACCAGCAGACACCCAAATGAAGCATTAGCAGCCCTGGCAACAGCTGCAGGCTTTTTTCCATTCTTGAAGCCTCTCTCCTTCCTTCCCCTTTGTTTTCACTAAGCCTCTTATGGTATACATAGCTCTTTTAACCGGGCAACAGAGCTCAAATGTATAGGGCAGTGTATCTTGGCTATCAAAATATAGGTGAAGGGGGAAAAAATGAAAGGAAGAAACTTAGAATATTCTGGAAGAAAATCTCCAAATACTATTCCCTTGAAAATAAAAGGAGAAAAATATCTTTAAAAACATGTCAGAGAACATTGCTGGAAGTTGTAAGTTTTCCTTGATTTCCCAGATCTGTGGCTCTCTGGTTCTGTGTGGTTATGTTGGCACTGCAGAGCAACACTGAGCAGGCTGGCAAGTTTTTCCTAAGTGCTCTTGAAATGGCAGAACATTGATGCCCCATGCATTATGCAAAAGTGAGTGGATTGATTAGTGGGCCATACAATTCCAAAGCCCCATTATACAGTTTCCTTTAAATAATTAAACACAGGAAAATATAGTACTGCTGCAAGGCAAACCAGCATCATCCCGCTACCTAGCAGATTCACTGGGTGCTTCATTGCTAAAGACAAAGCTAAGCAGATTCTCCCTGCCTTGGGGCACTGCCCTCAGTTTCATGGCACTGTCACATTCTGTAAGACATCCTCACACAGTGCCCGCAAGCATTGCTGAGACTTTGGTCAGCGGGGACTCTGCTCTCTCGAGGATTTGGCAGCACTTCATTTGCTAGTATGAGCAGAGCATGCCACTGATTTGTTTTTCTAAGCATTTCCCAAAGATACAGGGTTAGGTTTTGTGCTTTATTTCTTGGCAATAGCATTGCACAGCCAAAAGAAAACACAACAAGCACTTGACAACAGAGAAAATATTTCAGTTCAATACATATTTTTAACCAGAACCAACTATCAAGCCACAAAGAGCTATGTTCAAATTCAGCTATTTACGTAGTGTCCTTTTCATATCAGGTTTGCTAAAAGGTTCAAGTGGTGCCAAGTTTTATGAGGGGTATGGAGCAGCACAAGGAACTTAATTATTTAAACCTTAAAAGACAGAACTAATAACCAGCAGCTTTTTAACACCAGCAGGCTTAAGGAAGCCCGTACACATGAAAGAGTGACTCTGTTTGTCACTGCGGTAACATTTTTATAGAGTCACAAAAACGTTTGGCAAGTACTCTATCTTCCTAAATGCTATTTAGAACAAAATAACTATTGTCATTTTTGAAGGTATCTCCTTCAGAAACACTCTGTGTTTAAAAAGAATTAATCTAGCTATAAAAGTACAGGAACAATGATTCAACTGCATTTCAGTAACCAACAGGTCCTTTATCAATCTCAAAGTAAAACAGACAAAAAACTACATGGGTACACCTTACATCTAAAATGACGAGTGTGATTTCTGTCAGCCCACAAGATTCAGGGGGATTTAAAAGATTTTCTTATTTTAGAAGACGTATGTCAATGTTGAGAAGAGTTGGCTTTTTGTGTTTTACTTCTATTTCTCTGTAAGTTTTATTTAAATTTACATCTATGTACTTCGGTTTCTCATCACCTCCTAATCAGACTGCTATCCTGTCACCCGGTACAGAAATAAAATACAAGGAGAAATCAATAGTCAAAGCAAGGGGTGAGGAAGGGGTCAGCCTTGGGTAGATATTATGTCTCTTCTATTCTTATCATGGCGTGACATCCTAGATCATCTTCAAGCAATGAATCTAGAGAGTCAAAAATACTCATAAGGGAACAAGGAATTCATTTAACTTAGCCAAGTAATTTGCATTAATTCTTGAAATAACTAAAACTGGCAATTTCCCATCACCATTTTGAATTTCAAGGAAAAAAGCTCAAATAAATTTTCATGGTTCTGCATAACACTCTCTTTATTTTTCATCCAGCTCTGCAGAACACGACATTTAAGTGACACCTGCTCTTTTTCCTCTCTCTGATGCATGAAGTGCTCAGATATACGAGGCTGGAGTACGTCTAAGGTCACTCTTTTTTATGGGGATTTTCTTGCATGTTTAATAACTTGCAAGTAAACCATTTCCAGAAATTGGGTAACAAAAAAGGACCCCTAATGTGTTTCCCTTCCACTAGCATCTCTTTTCACGAACCATGTATGAACTTAAATACCTTAGACGTGTCCACTTCTCCATCAAATATGGCTGAAATCAATCCCTTGAGTCAAAAGTTATGGAGCAAGGTTTAGTCCCAGAATGTGGCTGTAATATATTGCCTTATGGATGCACCAAAGACCATACTTACAATCAGACTGCATGTGTAACACCTGTGTACATCAGCTGTAGGACACCCTGAAACTTGATTTTTTTTTCTGTAACATCACTGAAACAGTTTTCTCCCAAACACACTTGCAGTGAAAGCATTTTCATTACTAACTCTGAGCAATCTGTTGTTGATACGCACTGCTGCAAGGAGGCAACTTCCCAAGGGACTGAGTTTAGCGATAACAGGAACACACCTGTGAGAGAGAGCTGAAGAGTATCTCACGAGTTGCTTCACTGAATCATTTCCAGGATGTTCTTTTAATCCAGTTTTGGTGTCTTTTCTGAAGGGAAAAGCTCTTCAACAGACAAAAAATAAATATAACCCTACCGCTCTGTCTTTCCACTTTGCCTTACCAGTGACAACAAAGCAGAGCAGCCACAAGCCATCACTGGGCTAAAGTTTACTTTTACAGAACATCGCTACAAGTTGTAGCTACACAGAAATGACTCAGTATCTTCTTTTTTATTTTTAATTTTTCCTCACATTTGCACACATCATGACACCAGTCACTTTACCAGATCTTTTGCTCCTGTAATCCTGTGAGTTCCCATTGTTTGGCAGAACAAGGGACAGAGCACGCTCATTATGTCACAACAGGATCAGGCTCAAAGTGCAATTGCATTTGCCCATTATCCTCCCATTCCCTCCTGTGCATGTTCACTTCCTCAATGCAAAAGGCAGATCTCCCTGCATGGAAATCATTCTGCTTGTACGAGACATTACAGACCTATGCTGGAGGACTTAAACTTTTTCCAGTTTTTCCCTCCAGAAGAACGAGCCAAGTAAAAATTCTCTTTTGTTTCCCTTCTACTTAAACCTTTTCACGTGACTTCAGTGTTTGCCTGCACGCAGATGTGCCAATTCCCAGCTGAAGAAACTTCAGCTCAAGACTGCTTGTGCTGCCAGAGGCTCAGTATGTCACAGTAGTAATTGTGACATATTTGAAAGCTTGTGTTTCTTTATTTGAATACAAATTTTTGTTTAGAAAATTGGTAAGGATAGTAAAAAAGTAAAAACAAAAAAAACCCTCAAGTCTCAACAATAAAATCTTGGAATGGAAACAAAGCACTCAGCTGACCAGAAGCAATTGCTTCATTACTATTTTCAGTTTAAGAACAACAACAGAACAACCTAAAGGGATTTTTTTTGGTCTGTGTTCACACAAAAATTTTTCAGGATGTCAGTATTTTTCCCAGAACAAGAAATGTTTTTGCAGCCCCTCTGAAGCAAAACCTCTCCTGGATGTTTAAACTTATGCCTGCACATATGAAGCTATTTGATTTCCTCATGACCTAAGCACAGGTAGAATGCCGTGATGAAATGCATCCAAAATTTTGTCTTTTTTTTTTTTTTTTTTTTTTTAACAAGCATCATGAGTTTACAGAACACAGGCTAAATCGTAATGAAATGACTGATGAGCAAGTTCACCACCAGCTTTACAGGGAAAAAAAAAGATCAGTGTAAATTTCAGAGTTCTTTCATAAGCCGTAATAAATTATGTGTTATTTGAGTCTACTTACTTTCAGGAAAATAAATGTTACAGTGCCCACAGTCATGCATTTCATATATCATTCACCTTTTAATTAAATTGGTCCTCTTGTAAGGCTATTGTGTTCTGCCCTGTGATCTTACCTTTTCTACTCTTAAACTGGAGGTCTCATGCTGCTTTGCAAAGCTACAGAAAAGGAAAAGATGATGCCACTTTGCAGAGCATGTCTGGTATTTTGACACAGGATGAAAAGACAGTGTTCAGAAACTCCATCTCAGGGGTAATAGGGTCTTGAGTGTGGACAAGTTCACCTGAAGTTTTTTAGCAAGCTCTAGTACAAAACGTAGCTGGACTTCTCCTTTGCTGACAGCACGAAGTGATAATCAAAATCCAAGCTAACAAACCTGTTGTCAGAATAATGAGAGAGAAGGGTGCGGAGATTAAGTCGATTAACCTCATTAGTTCATGGAATATATTTGGATAAGACAACACAACTAGCAACTTGTTGCAAGCAGTTACCTTTTGAAACCACTGTAGGCAGTTATAGCCACAGCTGTTTTACGGTCCAAAAATTCAAGCTCTCAGCCATATATTCCTGTCCTACCTTATCCATCGCAATACTTATTTGTGTTGCCAGCAATTGAAAGGAGACCACGATTCAGCTCAACCATCATGGCATGTCTGGAGACTCATCTTAATGACACCAAAAAACCTGATTTAAGAGTGCAAGTTTTTTCTTTCACAGAATCACAGAATCACAGAATTTCTAGGTTGGAAGAGACCTCAAGATCATCGAGTCCAACCTCTAACCTAACATTAACAGTCCCCACTAAACCATATCCCTAAGCTCTACATCTAAACGTCTTTTAAAGACTTCCTTACGTATTTAAAGACAAGTCCCCACTGGAGAGCAGGGGAAAGAAGAAAACATGGGAGAGTTGAATTAGTGCCTAAACATACAAAGAAATGTTTGAAACCAAGTAGGAGTTAGGTATAGGAGGCTTGCTTTACATTTTGTACTAGTTAAAAACATTGTTTCATGTTTTAAACAGCAGTTCTCTTTAAAGATTCTGAAACGTGCCAGCATAATAATAATGATGATGATGTGTGCTGTTCTGAAAGCCTATCATGACAAGCCCAGTTTTTTATTCTCCTAACAAGAACACTCGATGATGGCTGGGTTTGAACCACAGTACCAGCAGGGAGCTTCCAGGCAGAATACAGATAAGTCAAGTGGCTGCAGTGGGGAAACCTACAACTTGGGGAAAACATGTCGCATCCAATAATCAACAAAATCCAACTCCTCTATTTCCTGCTGCAAGGTGGCCTGACAGGTAAACAGATTGCCTTCCTGCACAAGACTCACTGACAGCACCTGAGGGTCTCATGCTGAAGGCTGCGCAGCTCAGGCCTAGCTACAATTTTGAGACTCTTTCTAATTCAGCTGTTTCAAGTGCTCGTACTGGAGGGAAAAATCCAGCTCACTGCTAAGGGCCCATTATAGCTAAAGAGAAAAATAGTGTTGTGGGAATAGTGCCAGCAGAGGAGATTGGTGCTCATACAGATCCGGTCTGGGAATGTCAAGTAGCTTCTCTCACCTCCTCATCTATAATGCTGAAATGAGTGTTACCAGCATTAAAGGGATGCTGCGAAGCTAAATCCACACAGGTTCTAAAGCATTTAGAGGACTTCAGCTGGAAGGCATGACAGAATGAAACACGTTTTTATTATTTTTCTCACTCACTCAAAGAAATATCTGAGAGGAAAGCCAACATTTTATAGAGCTTACAAAAATATGAGAAGCCTGACTCATTTCCCATTCAGGTAAAAAGAGGGGTTTTCACTGGCTGCCATGTGAGCAAGATTTAGACTAACAGGCCCGTAACAAGCT
Organism: Anas platyrhynchos; assembly: GCF_047663525.1. Lineage (NCBI taxonomy): Eukaryota > Metazoa > Chordata > Aves > Anseriformes > Anatidae > Anas > Anas platyrhynchos. The sequence goes on along the minus strand of NC_092601.1, from coordinate 13,219,673 downwards.
TTCTACCAGGAACAGAATTCCTTATAAACCAGGTCCCTATAACAACTTACAAATAAATGGTTGCTATTTGCCTTGACTTCCACCCATCTTTCACCGTGGAGACAAGGAAGAAGATTATCAATCTCTCCACAGATAAATGTCTGCATACTCACTCACTTTCCTCCACTAATATGGAGGGCAAGAACAACTGGTAATTTTGTGGACTGAATTTTGTGGGCTTCTCGACAGAATCAGGAAGGCAACACACCACAGGCCCACCTCTGTCTCCAATGCAGCTCCCCAGCTCCAAAGAGAAGAATACTTCCAGTCACTTCTCTACCATATCTTCAAGTACCATACTTCCACCTCACTTAATTGTTTTAACTCAGTTCAGCCGATTCCAAAATGTCTGGTGAACTAACGGATGTGTTTATATTTCAGATGCAAGTTTATTTCCCAAACACTGCTCTGCCAGCTCTGGAAACAGAAGCACAGCTTTCTGGAAGCAGGCCAACCTCAGTGCTTGAACTCCATTCACAAAGTGCTAAAGGAAGTTCAGCCACTGCATTTACTTGCTTTGAATAGCTTTGCTGCTGCTTCAGCTGGGGAAGACTCTACATGGTTCGAGTATAGATCAAATTAACATACTGTGTGTTGTCCTGAAAAGATGTTGGTGCCCTGTCACAGGCACCGTTCTGCTGCATTCTCCAGGGAGTTTGGCTGCCTGAAGAAATATTTTTGCCTCCTACTTACAGCTGCTGATGAAAACCCCACTAGCTGTTTCAATGATGTTAATTATTCCCTTTTCATCTCCACCACTCACCTACTGGAACAACAAAGCATCTCGGTGTGGGACACAGGCTGCCTAATGGGATCTCGATAGTCCTCCAAGCACCGTCTGGCCTACGACTCCCAGAGCAGCTGTCCCGGTTCCCTCCAAGAGCCCACCCAGCTCTGCTCCTGGAGTCGCTGTGGGGCAAAAGATGGCGGGCGGCACCACAGGAAGGTCCTGTCAGGAGCCACTACCTGCTGGCAAAGCGCCCACAGCACAGCAGGCAGCTGTGTTCAGTCAGGGCCAACACCAGCTCACAAAACTTTATTTTGTGACAGAATTTTCACCGCTTACATCCCCTCCTTTCATCTCCCACCATCAGCGGTGCAACTCTATTATTATTCTGTGTTGCTCACAAAATAGTTTTGTTAAACAAACAAATAAAAATGGCTGAAAGCAGGCAGCCTAGAAAGAGAATAAAGCCAGGGCAAGTATGTGATGGTAACTTCCACAGAACACTGCACAGCCTCAACAAAACAGCAGCTCTGGACTTAGGAGCCCTCTCTTCTTATTTCTGTCATGAATATATCTAGTCTATTTTTAGTCCCATGTAGGTACATAAATACATTTCAGAGTAAGTCTGTGTGACTAGTCATGGTACGCTGAGGCTAAGCGATGCTTTTTAAAACAAAATCCCCCCTCTACAGCCCGCCCCAGCAGTGTGCTGCTCAGGGCTCCCCTCAAATGGCGCACAGACTGCAGGGAGGGCTCTAACATGGCAGCAGGGATGCACTGGGGCTGTTCCCACCAGCCGCTTTCCTTTTCCAGCTTCTAGATTCTCCCCAGTAGACTATTTTTTTCTCCAATTTGAGATAAGACATACAGGAATGCTTTCACTGTTAAGGAAAACATACTCTGAGACAAAAAACAGAATATCATATTAAAAATGCTCCAGGACTTCTGACCTGCGTTCTGGTTTTCCTATAGTTAGCCGTAAATTAGGGCTGCCTGTAGATTTTGGTACCTTAACGATTCATGACTACAGAATGCATCTCGAATGTAGGGGAGAGAAAAGGATTCGTGATGAAAAGGAAAACATACATAACATTTTTCAGTGTCTTAAATTTTAATCACCAGGAAACAAAAAATAAATGAGCTATGGGCATTGTATAATTGCAATAAATTTTGAGAAATGAGTAGTGTCCAGAGAAACCCAATTAAGTTTAATAATTTTGTGCATCAGAGACTGGGAGGATGGGGGGGATAAATCTGACAAGTTACTGATGAATATGAAGTTTTCAACTGCAGAAAACAATACTTAAATTAATATGACACACAGTGATGCTTCTGGCTGCCTTTCTAATTGATTCCTCTTGTTAAATCAAGAGGAACTTGTGCACAATAAGCAGATTGCTGAGAGGCTATCCCCTAACACAGAGATAACAGTTAACTTGAGCCAGGCACACAGTGGCTTATTCATAAAAGAACAGGCTCTTTCTTAATTTACCAAGGCTTTGCTCATGGGTTTTCTAGTTGAGGCCCACTGTAACAGCAAGCAGAGACCAAGGGACCAAAGAACTCCCCAAAGCCACCAAAAACTGCAACCACTATTTGGCTCACATATGTCACTCTTCCCTCCAAGTGAAACCTGGAGCAAATGCTCATGATGCAATATAGGAGAAAGTCGGGTAATTTTCTCTTCACTCATTTATTCTTATACACAGCAAAGTGAGAATCAAGCCAGCACAAAGAGGGCCTCATATTAAAGCATTATCCAAGCCAAGGAATTCTTGAAATTCCTACTGCCAAATGTGAAGTGTTTGATTTCACTGGGTTCCCTGATTTGCAAATCACTTCTGAACTGAAAGCCCAGCCAAGAGGGCCTAGAGGTACAGAACAGCATGGTCTCCTTACGTGGGGCCAGATAAGGAACTTCTGTCCCCCATTCTACACTTAAGAGTCTCTCTTTTATTTAATTTTTAAAAAGTAAATCTTTATCTTTCAGAATTGTGTTGATAACAAAAAACGGTGGAAAGTAACAGTTCAGAGGTGTTGAGAGCATCTCTGGAACAGCACTCAGAAACAAGCCACCCTGTTCACCTCAGTGAGGTATCCAACGACAGACTGCATGCCAGCACTCCCACCGTTTCACTCCTTCTACAGCAGAGGGAAGGAAACTCAGATATTGTGAGACTGGAAGGAAAGAGCAGGAAATCCTGTCACATTTTATCATTGCATCTGCCCCATTTACTACCCACCAGTAGCACAAATTGGCACTGAATACAAAGTGGGATAACACTTGCTGTAAAGTTATTTGAGAAAGTAATGCCAACATTTAATAAAAACTCCTGGGAAACTCAGGAGCTTGGCAGAGCTCAAGGATATGGCACCTTCACAGGAAAGAACCGTGTTTGCGGGCACAGAAAACTACATAAAGATATTCTGAACATCTGAAGTATGGTGCAACATCTCATTTCAGCAGCTCAGAGAGGCAGAACTTCTTGGTGTGAGGGAATAAACCTCGATAAAGCTTCCTCTCCTTCCTTGCCCAACTTACAAAGAACTTCCCACCTACAGAATGCATTTGGGCCTTCTTCAACACTTCACTTTTCTCTGACACATTGAAGATAACACCTCAAAAGCTATTGAATTTTGATCAAAAGTACTTAAACAGGGTTACTCAGAGTTATTTTTCCCACTTCACAGAAGAAACAACTGAAGGCAGCTTTTCAAGTTATGGAACAACATGCGGCTCATCTCACCTTGCAGCTCTCAGGGCCTTGCCCAGACCTCTCCTAGCACAACCTCACTAACAAATCGCTGCAAATCATTAAGGTAATTACTCTTCTACAGGGAGAGTACATGCTTCCTAGGCTAAGCCTGTAATTCAAACCAGCCTACTTCAAAAGTTATCAAAAATCTTCCAAGACAAAAAAAAAAAAGACAAACTTCAACAATTTATGCCACAGTGAGAAACTGGAAAGCCAAAGGAGCAGGCAGAACACAATGTCAGTGGGAAACTGATCCATTTGGGTGCAGTTCAGAGACCTCTCAAACCACAGCCTCAGCCCACATTAAGTACTGTCCATTTATATCAGAGAAACAGAAATTGTTAAGTATTCTAATATTTAGGCGTTCACAGTCTGTGTGTTAAGAATGGATTTAGGTGCTATATTAAGAAAGACTGTATATTAGGTAGCTTTGTATCACTACAGCTAATGAAAAATAAGATTTTTGAAAGGCTACAGGATTCTCTTCATTTGTGGGTGGGTCCAGAACTAAGAAGAAAAAGGATGTTTTCTCTGTTTAGGACACTAACAGTGGGAAATAGAGAAAAGACATTTATTTCTTTAAAGTGGAGCATGGACAAGGCATGGCATGTTTTTTCCTCAGATAAAATTAGAGACGTTACCTTAAGTATTCTTTTCTTTATTTTTAAGGTCTGTGCTAATTATTTCTCAGATAGGACAAACTTCATTATTGCATGCAAGTTCAAACACATGAAAACAAGTGGTGAAGTTCCCCATCATTCAGCAAATTCTCTGCCTCCCATTGTTGTTCAGTGCTGGATTTTAATTGTGCACATTACAGTATCTTAACCATTTTTCACTTCACCTTTTATTTTATAGCTTCTGCTATGTGTTAAGGAAAATGCTCCTTTCACCGAAGCAGCAGCATACCAGCAGCTCCTGAAACTGCAAGATAAGAATTCTCACCTGACTGCTCCTAACAAATGAGATGAGCCTTGCAGAATTCACCTATTTTATTCCTGGGAGAGACAAATGTGTGCACCAGAAGACAGAAACAGAAATGAGGAATGCCGGGTGACCTTGGGCAAGTCACTTCACTTCTTTGTTTCTCTTTGCTGCTGTTTTCCTTTCTACCTTTGGTCTGTCTTGTCCAATTAAAGAAATCTAAAGCAGGAGTGCTCTTCGCATTGTCAGCACATCTCACCAATGGGGTGCTGACCTCACTTGGATACAACAGTAATAAGTAATAACCATGACAACAATTTACAAGTGATGTCCTGCATTTCTAATATTCTGGGTAAGAAGAGTTGCAGTAACTTATTAAAGCACACGTGTAAGTTCACCTTTACAATGAGAAGCCAGTCTTAACTCTTGTCAGCTTTAATAAAACTTAAAAGCTTAGTTTTTCACCCTGGTGATTTCTCCTGGAAGGCTGTTGCAGAAGTCTGCTGCTCCACTGGTCTGAGAAAAACTCTTCTAATTACAAACCCAAATGCATTCTCGGACAACTCTCACCCACCTCTCATGCCAGCCAGGTCTTCTCCTCCAGTGTTCAGGCCTGTGCTGCATTGAAAGAGGAACCATGGCTCTCCCAGGCCAGTCTTACTGGTGAAAGAGACCAAACCCTCCTCCTGAGTTGCAAGTTAAGCCTCCAGAAGAACCTCTGCTTTGTGCTCTAATCTATCAGCCATACAATCACTGTAACTTCATCCTGGATTTAACCTCCTGTTAAACGAGGCTGAAAACCTTCCAGTTTCACTGACAGGGTGACCTGCCCCAGCTCTCCATACGCTCCAAATGGAGGAAAGGGAACCATGTCCTTGTTCCTGACATTCATTGCTCAGTGCTGTCCTTACATTCAGCACTCAGCCTCCATCCTATGAAAGGAGATTAGAGCACAAACCTTTTGGATATGCTCTCTTGCCTCCAGTTTGGGATTGGCTTCCCAAATCTGTGCAACTATGTTTAACTGGGTCTAGGGCATAGAAGTCTTTGGGACTAACAGCATAAAAAAAGATGCAAAGAAACGAGACAGAAACTTCTGCTTTGAGGAAAATATTATAACACTTCATGGATATGTAGTAGGAAGGACAACTTTCAAACACCCATTGGAAGTAAAATGTGTAAGAATATCTTTTTTTCTCCTGTCCTTTCCATTGACAGCATATCACTTCCAAACATCCTAATTTTGCCGGGTGAAAATGTATGCCCTCTTTAATATAGATAAGTCATTTGCCATACATAAGCCTTGTTAATTTAGGATTAACGTTGCTGAAGTAATTAATGTGACCTTATGCAAAACACATGACTGTAGCTTTGTACTGAAGTCCTACTGGTTATCTGCAGGGCTGACTTCAGTCCAGTGGTATTAACAGTTGGGTTGGTTTTAGCTTTACAGCTTCAGAGGTCTTCAAAACCCACTTTAAAATAAAGGTCTTCAACTAAATCTTCCAAAGACAAATGAATGTCAGCCAGTTGTTGCCAGCAGCTGACTGTGAGGAGTGGAAACTCTTCGGTATGACTTGAAGAGTCAAAGATCACAGACAGAAACCAAGGATGTAGGTACAGTGGTATGTTCCCTTTTGATTTTAATAACCACCAAAATTGTAGACAGAAATGAGTTAGTGAATGGAGATGGCACCTAAATAGCTATCACATAGGTATGTGCATTTGTTTTGAATTTGGTACGAACTTCATCTCCAAAAGGAGCCAAAAATAACACTGCACTATACTGCAGAACAGCACCTCTTTTAATATGAGAATTGTTGAACAAGCAACTGCTACCACATTAATAATTTATCAAGTACAAACTATGGTTATTTTCATGTGGTTTCTCTAGTAAAAAAAAATCTGCTGGGAGATTTACATAAAAAGAAACTTCATAGGAAACCAAATGCTACTGCATGAGCAGGGATATAAAATATAAAAGGTCATTTTGTTCAATAACATTTTGGGATGCTGGTCATTTAAAACACTTTTCATAAACACAGGCAAAGATCAAAGTATTAATGGAGACGATTACAGAGCACAACTTGAGAGCACTGTAGCAATCAGTTGCTAAGGTTAGGAAGTTTACTGTAAAATAATGTTTACATTGATAAAGCCCTGCTGATTTTCATACTGCAAATTGTTTTGACCTTCCAGGCTCCTACCCAGAATTACTGTACCTTCCCCTAGGAACAGGTTTCAAAGAATTTACTCTTAAAGACACAAACAGTAGCTTTGTCCAATTTTTTGCAGCTGACACAAAAGAAGTCCATTCAATAAAATAGTTCCTTTATTTGCGTATGGTTTCCAAGGACTTTGCTCAAAAATAGCTCACAGGATAATAAGTATCTACTTTTCTCCTGTTCATTAAAACTGTATTCATCCATTGCATACGGCACCTTTGTTCACCTTCTTGATGTCAACAAAGCTGAAGAGGGATGGACTGACCTCAAAAAGAAGCTCCGTTATTATAAATTTCAAAGCAGGGGTATTTCAAAGACTATTGCCTAGGGTCACTTCGGATACAAATTCCAGACATTCATGTTGGATTTTGTAAGACGCTGCTATTCAGTCAAAGCCAAGTTCAAAAGAAGCATCCCGTTATGTGATATGTATGCTATTTCTGATACAGAACTCATTATTAAAAGAAATGTACCCGGCAATGCACTACAGAACAAGAACCAGCACTGTTCAGTTTTGCAATTAAAAGGAAAAGGGGTTTCATCTTTTCCAGCCTGCACAGATCAAGGGAAACAGGTATCTGACTTACGCGATTCTGAGTACCCAGCACCGCCTGGGTCCAGAATGGAGATGAATCCAGGATAAATCCTACCTGCAAAGAGAGCACAGCCAAGGAAGAACATCATTCGCCAAAAGCACATTTTGGAACATACACATTGCAGCATCTACCAAAGTAACACTTCTGAAGCAGAGATACCCTTGCCCCACATGCCCCAGAGCCCCGCTCACGGCTCTTCGCTGCCTGCTGTCTCAGCCCACAGGGAGCGCAAACAAGCAAGCTGGGTCGGTGCTGAATCTCAAAGCCTTTGGCCAGGTTTTGGTGCTGTCCAGTGCACTGCACTAACACAATCCAGGAGTGGATCCTTAAACATAACAGCCATCTCTAGTTCCCTTCAAATTCTTTAACACAGACACAACCAAATTGCTAAAACAAAAGTGCAGGCCTGTTTCCTCACTTACAAATTCTCCTGAAGCATCATGCAAAACAGAGAACACACTCTGCCCACAGAGAACTCCAGACTTGCTTTTCTTTTCTGTTTTCCCCCTCCACCAGCTGACTTTAACACGCAGGACATGTAACAATGCCTAGGGCATCATCTCTGACTCCAGGAGTCTCCAGGCAATCTGCAGCCTCTGTGGTTGTGTTACAGGTGAGAGATGAGCAATAATAAAGGAACATTACAGTAGGGAACCTACTGGGATTTTGCAAAGAGATCAAGTAAATAACTTTCATCAGAAGCTTTAGAAGGGAAAAAAAAAAAACTGCCTACTAAGCTTCATGTCATCAGATTTCAGGCTTGAATAAAATGTTCAGAGTGAAACCATAGCCTTCCCGAAGCTCATCTGGGTTTGCAGTTTCACTATGAAGTCATAACACATAGTCAAGATTGATTGAAAGTCCAAATGTATTTGAGAACGCTTGGACCCAGTTTCAAAGGACCCTGAGCTGACGGATGGGTTTGTGCCTAAATTTCGGTGAAACTTAATTAGGTATGGTTAGAACTGTTCAAAGATGGTAGTGAAATCATTTGATACTCACTTGCACATCATTGTCCTAAATGTATTTATGCATCTGTAAGGCCCTAAAGGTAGATGATGCTAGTAACATGAGGGCCTGCAATGAGCATTGCTTCGTATTTTCCTGTTAAGGATATTGCTTTTATATCTTTATTGCAGTCTCTCATAAGGAGTAACAGCCCAAGATCCTATTGTTTTAGGCACTGCAAGAGCACCAGTGTGAGTGCCTGTCTCACATAATTTATAATTTAAGCTGTGTAAGAACAGGATGTCTTTTAGAGTTAGTGATGCTGAACGGGGAATCACCAAAAGTCCAGTTATTAGGTCAGAAACTGCTATTGCTATTGTAAATCTGTTCAGCATTTTATAAATGGGAGTGCTTGGGAGTTTTTAATTTGCAGCAGAAAACTTACAGTGTAAGCACAGAGGTTGGTATGTTTTGCTCCTTTCTCCTCACAAAGCTTTTTAAAACATTGTTCTGGTTGCTCAATGCAAGAGAGTTTGTAAATAAGTAGCATTCATTTTAAAAAGTGGTGCAGCTTTTTTTGGGGGGTGTGGGGAGGCGGTGTTTTTAGGTTTAGTTTGGTTTGTGTTTTTTTTTTCCTTTTACTTACTTGCCTTATTTTTAAGGAGTTGGAAATCAAATTTCAGCTTATAATGTTGTCTAGTGAATACTTGCTCATCTTCTGTGAGATGAAGGTGCTGACAACAACATAACCTCCCTTGACAGAAATAGGTGTGCAACAAAATCCCTAGAAATCACACAGCAAATACATCCATAAGAATCCCTCAGATTTCCTGAAGTAGAGTGGAAACCAGAGATATGCTTAAAATCCCCAAAGTAATGTGTATTGTCAGCAAACAGGCTAAACTGCTGTTTCTTGGGTAATGCGGGTAAAGTGCCCTCAAAATGACTGTACCAGCGGCAAAAAAGTAGCAATTTTTATGACTTATGTCACATCACATCAAAACAGGTCAGATGCATTTTGTGGGGTTGTTTCACATATGACCCTACAAAATCACATGTCAAGTGATGGATAAGACAATTTCTCAGGAAGCAGTATGCTCCAGGTAAAGCCAGGATTAAAGTGAAGGGCTATTTTCAACAAAGTAAGAAATGTGTGACAAGATGAGATGCCTTTTTCATTCCTCAATCAAGCATGCCGGTATATCCATAAATGTTCAAAAACGATACGAAATAACAGGAGTAATCAGAAAAGTCATCAAAATAGAAAATGCCTGGCCTTTTTTCCTCGGTTTGGCTTGAAGTGGAAACAAGCCCAAACCAAAGTAGATTTTGTCTAAATATTACTAAACAATTGTAGGTGATGAGTGCCAAAAGAACAGCCCATGGTTATACCCTTTACAACAAACTCTGCAACAGAAGTAGGGCAGGGTTTGTAGAAAGTTGGTCCACTTTCGTTAGACAAGTACGATTTGAAAAGAACAGAGAACAATGTACAAGCCTTCTTCAGTGCTTCACACCTCCATCCAGCTGGCTCTTCCTCTCAGGCCCTAGAGCATCATGTCCTTCAAAACTATACGTCGATCAGAGTCAGTCAAGTTTAGATGTTCACAAATACCTTTAAATGCAAAACACTGAACAACAAACAGTGGCCTTTTTCTCATGCTGTGACCTACCAACAAACACCTGGGCTGCTTTAGCTTCCAAAGCCATGCTAATTAAATTAAATATTGTTCTAAAAAATAGCATCTCTCTCAGTTTCAGTACACAAGGGCAACATCCTCTTCAGGTTCTGTGAATCAACTGCCAATTATCTCCCTGCAAGTGGAAATAACAAACTCTGCTAGTCAGGTAAAACTGTTTTCATACAAGGGAGCACAAGCATAAGGCTAATGTCTGCTAAAAGGAAATTCAGCATAATAAAACATTGACGGAACAAGGGAGGCAGTTTAAATAAGCGTTCCTCACTCAGTCACTGCTATATACTCTGTCATCACTCACTCTAACATGATGATGTTGCCACATTGAAGCACCATCTTAGCAGCAATTACCTCTGCTACAGGGTCAAACCATTTAGAACTTCTTATTGTTCCCCATCTTAAAGGTACCCTGTTTTAAGACTAGCTTTTAACATGGAAAATTCACCTGCACAGGAGTCGAGAGCTTGGAATTCCTCCTCCACATCCTTTTTGCGGGTCAGCAGCCCTGGAGGAGAGGTTGACAGGGTCAGGGGAAAGGTAGAGCCTGGATTATATATATTCTTTCACTCAACATGAAGAGGCACATTCACGTTTGGGACTGTGACAGGACATTCATCATCCTGCTCGTTCTCCTGAAGAGAAAGGAGAGCCAGTAATTGCTAGTAAAAGGGGTATCTGAGAGCACAAGGAGCTAACCCAACAAGGTGCTGGTGATACACGTCCTCTTATTCAAGGTATGATCTAATGCACAGTACTTACTCCAGTCCTATTTACCCTCCAGAATGACACAGGTGATTCTGCACAAAACCACCTGCCGTAACGTCAATGCCTTACGGCACGAATGTTGGTAAGGGTATCAGTGATGGGACACTTGGAAATGCAACGCCAGTCATCAGCTCGGCAAAGTCAGCAAAGACAAGTCATATCCAATACACACACAGCCTTGCCACTGCAATGCCGCATCTTTCGGACAAACGTGTTTGTTTTCCCGAAGGAGACAGTAACCCAAAACAGGTATTAAAAACATAGAACAGCCAATTATCTTTTTATTGCTTTTTACACTACGGCCTTTTCTGTCATACCACCAGGTCCGTTTCATCTGAATGCACATGGAAACAGAAAATGCTTACCTGCTCCTCAATGCCAAGGTGAATTTAATCAGAAAACTAATTGTTTTCATTTTTCTGTTATAAACTCTTCAATTTGCTGTAGCGATTACCAGGGTGAAAATTTTCTGCCTGCAATGAAGTCCAAAAGGGAATGGTCTGTGTTGTTTCTTGGAAGAAAATTGCCTTTAGAAAAATCCTATTTCTTCACTGGAGTATCAAGGAGCACCATGGCTGAAGAATGAGATGCACAGCTTTTGAGATTAATCATTATGATGAATTAGAGAAAAGCTGAAGGCTGTAAAACATATCTGTAGTCTATGACCACTTAGATTCCAGTAATTACACCAGTAACTGCCATCTTCACTGCTTCTGTGTAGATTCTCCCCCTGCCAACCTCAGTCCTCAGGGAACTGATGTATAATAACCAGCTCTCCACTCACTGGCCTTAAACAGCTGGCAGCTGTAAGAAGCATGACCTAGAACCAAAATACCATATTAAACTATTTCCTCAGCCACCCGTACAATATTCTGTGTTTAACAAATAAGTAAGAATTGCTGAGAACGAATCTCTTCAGTGAGATACTGTTGGATTTTTATCCTTAGAGCCAGCATTCGATACAGCCGTAGAAGATGCACTCGTGTCACGGTATCTCATTATTTCTTTTGATGTGTTATCACATCTTTATGGAGTGGTGCTGGTTCCAGTCATGAAATGCAGATTTGGAACACAATGTTGTGTCTGCTCAAATGGAAGCTGAGCACACACAGCACATACAAATAACTCTAGTGCTGGGACTTCAGGAAAGGATTTAAAATGATATTTGAAGAAAAGCATAGAAGTTTATAATGCTGCAGTCAAACATACAATTTTCACAGCTTGAAGTAAGTTTTTTTCCCGAAAATATTTTGTTACATACCATACAGAAGCTGGTGATCATTAAACTATGTGATAAGGAAACCTGCATAGTGCATAGAGCCAGAGACAAAACACATATCTGGCAGAGTTTGCAGCCCCAGATCTCATATCAGTGATTGCACTGGACATTCAATAACATGAGCATGTCCCACAACAGATTCAGCAAAGCAGCAATTTGGAACCTTTAAATTCAGGAGGGACTATCACACCACTGACTGACGTTTTATAAAATGAATAATACTGAATTTTACCCAGAGAAGTCATTGTTAAACCCCCTGACTCATGTTTTCTTCCTAGCAGGAGCATTCCCACCAGTTTTTGCAGCAGCATGCTCTAAATAGCTAACTACTTTGAGTGTTAAAGAAAACCTGCATCTTGTTTGTAATACAGCTGGAGTCAGAGAAAAGGAAATGGGAGACAGCGCCAAGATATTTGTGAGAAAACCAAACAAGCAAGAGGCAAGCTGGCTGCCTCGGCGGAATCTATTTTTTTTTTGTATTAACTACAGAGAGGCAGAGGTAATTCAGATAGAGCATTATCTAATTGCAACGGCAAGATGAGGAGCGTTTATGAACATCCATTGTACCAGATCTAAGTGGTCGCGCTGTTCAAGGAGAAATAAAAATGTGAATTGAGTAGGGTCCAGGAAGTCAAGTGCAGGAATAAGGAGAACTGAGAGCTCATTTATTGCAAACCCCAACCTAATGAAAAGACAGATCATTGGAAGTAATGAAGAGCCAGCCAGCACTAGGAATAGATCACACATGCACATAAAAGCACTGCTTCTCTATGTTATTGAATGTGGGTTCCACAGTGTTCTAAAACACCGGCAGCAATGAGGTAAATCACACCACTGGTGCCCAATGAGTGCTCTGACGTGTAAACCACATGCTGACTGTCACCTTGTGCCACACAGAGATCTTAAATGGTTCCAGCTGACCTGCAGAAAAAGCAACACTGACAACAGCAGCAGCACATTGTTAAAAGACTGAAGGAGGACTATTTTTGGTATCAGTAATCCCTACTGACCACCTGCCTGCTTGTTGTCAGCTGACAACGCACTGTCGCCTCCACAGAAGCAGAGTACCCCCCAGGGAGAAGAGGAAAACAAATACTGGGAATGAATTAATAAATAAACAAACAGACAGGGAAGCTGATAAAACATCAAAAACAAAACCCCTGCGACAGAGGCAGGAAAGGAAATGTGAATGTGGGAAGTTACTAACACAGGAACATTTTGCCAGGATGGAAAAAGCAAAATCTGCCAGAAAGGAAGCAGCAAAGTCGCAAAAGCAGGAAAACCAGGAGCTATAGAGGATGCCAAAGCTGAGGCACTGTTAAGAGCTGAGGTGGAGCTGTGAAATAAACGGTCTCTGGCCGCCCTTCGCACAGAGATGGTTACTGACCGAGCTGCGAGTACTGACGGTTTTCAGGACCCCTGAAGTATCTCTACAAAGCTAAAGCCCCCCGGAGTCCTTAAAGCAGTGGAATTACACAGTCTGCTGACAGGGGAAAAGGAGGAGGTCTTGAATGGTGAGAGGGCCTTAGGGAAACAATCATGGAACCACCTGAAAACTCAAAGGCAGGCTTGTTTTCTTACCAAAATAGAGGCCTCGTTGCCATCTCATCTGAAGAAATTACTGTGACTGACAGGCTAGAGGCTCACATATAAAGGCATCTTTAAGTTACAAAGGGCTTCTGAGACTATATTTATACCCCAATTTTGAGCATCTCTCAGAAAGCTGCTGTCAGAAACGGTCTCATTACGCCACTGCCAAACAGAGCACAATAAGAGAGTTACTACCCAGAGCCTAAAACTTAAGTAGGTGGAAAAGACAGCAGGTCTTTAGAGAACAGACTGGGGAAAAATGACAGGAATAGGAGCACAATTTAGAGTTTAAGCCCCTGTGAAGCTAACAGAAAGACTATTCATTTATTTCAGCAGAATTTGGATCAGACCCCTCACTTCTGAAGAGCTTTGAAGTTGAAAAGTGTTAGAGGAACACTCAAAATACTTATCAACAGAAAAATGCAGCTAAAGAGATGTATATGAGTGTCTTTTTAACTTGTTTGGAAAGGTCAGAAGATCAAGAAGAATGCTTGCAGATAGGAGGTGATTTAATGGGATTTGAGGGGAGCACTTCAGAAACAGTATGGATAACACATGAAAAAGGAGCTGAGCCTGTGTTAGAAGAGCTTGTGCACTATAAACTCATCAGGACTGGCCAAGGACAGGTCAGAAAGCAGAACAAGCTAAAGCAGGCTGTTCTTCTAACTTACAAGTGCCCTGAATATTTGCTATCTTGTCATAAATCAAGGTAAAACATCTTACGCAAGTTCTTTGGCAGAAATGCCGGTTTAACAAGCTTTTACCACCAAATCTGTCCCTGCAGCTTGATGTCATCAGACAGATGCTATGCAACATTTTAATTCCCACGTGGGCTGGAAGCTACTGCCTGAAGTTCACACATTAAAATGAGGAGAGCCTCCCTGTGGTCCTTTAACACCCTCCCCCATGCCTTATGACCAGCGGAATAAGACATGCTCCAATGAGGCTAGCTAGTACAGACATCCAAGAACAGAATTTGCAGCTGCAAAGTGGATTAGCATCTTTCAAACTGCACGTGCAGTAGGAGAAAGCAGGTATGAAAACAGATACCTGAACAGCCAAGAGCCGTTACCATTTCATGCTCTGGAAAAATGTGCTTCTCATCTCAGTGGAAGGATAGCTGTAGCTTTATTCTGCAGGAAAACTTTAGTCAGACCTTTTTAATATGCTATATGTAATAAATAAATAAATAAATAAATAGCCACCAGCTCTGTAGTTTAGGTAAACCGAATACAATTCCAGGACTGAAAGGGTGACTTCGAGTAGCTCACCTACCTCAAATTCCTACCCTATGGATGTTGGCTAATCCACCTTACTTCGTATTTTCAACCAGCAAGGAGCTCAGACACAAGCCATGTCAGCTGACAAGCCATGACTTTGGAAGCTGAAGCCAGGCAATCACTCATGACCGTCTGTGCATTCCCTTACAACAAGATGAATTTTACTGTTATAAATAAGCCTTCAAACACAGAACAACTATTCACCAAATACGCCTGTCTTCCAGAATTTATTCTCCTGTGGAGTGCTGAAGCTTTCAAGATCTCTAGGATGTTCCCAAGAACTCGGAACAAGGCTGTGTTTTAATTATTCCACAGATCATGCTGTAAAGGGACTGAAAGTTAGCCAAAATTAACCAGGTAGGTCTTCTGACATGATAGCTGCATTATGACAGACTCCAATGGTTGAAGTCAGTGTGGAGCTCATTTTATCTCCATTCCCCAAATCTCAAATATTCGGTGAAGCAAATAAAGATGGGTGGTAGAAGGCTAAATGCGCTGAAAGATTTTAAGAATGAAATGCAACTCTGCAGGCAAATCTAAGCATTGTTTTCTGTCAAACCTTGCTCCATGGGTGAGCTGCTGCAAAAAGATGATGTTTACCTCCACACAAATCTCTGCTGAATGCTCCCATATGGCGCACACAGAGTGAGAAGTGACAGCAGCGATGGGTAAGCTGTGCAGCACTTTCTTCAAGGGTCTCTCTGTAGTCTGGAGCTAATTACACATCCTGCAGATATGCTTCACGGTTTTTAGAACTTTTTTTTTCTTAAGAAAAATAAAGCAATTAGGGCCACAGTCACACTATGTTTTCATTTCAGCTAATTCATCTAAGTTAAATTAGCTGTTATGTAGTTGAATAGGAAATAACACTGACATCATAAAAAGTGCAAAGTAACACAGCACGTGGGTTGGTAACGGCAGACAGCAGTTTCTGTGGGGCTGGAATTTATAGCCACTAAAACAGAGTGAAAGAGCAACCAAATAACTAAAATCTGTCAGCAAATCACTGACTAGGTAACATCCTATTGTATTATTTACCATGTCTTAGCGGAATTAAACGTGGTGGCACTATTACTCATAATCAACATGCCATGTTTATTATACACAAGGCCTTGCCAAACATACTTCCTTGCAAAAGCACAACAGTTGCTCTTTTGAGGCTACAAAAGAGAAAGATGAGGAAAGCCAACTACTTCCTCGAGGTGAGATGTGGTTAGCTTTGGGCCTGACTTTACAGAATGGCTATTTTTGACACATTATTTTTTCAATACAACTATTTTAATATGCAAAGACATACAATCTACAAGGAGAAAGAGTTTAGGTTCAAACAGGTTCTTAGCCCCAAAAATAAATGTGAATACCATTCTCCTTCATTAGGCTGTGAATACATAGCCAACACAAGTTCAGAAGGGGAAGTCCTGTTTAACTAACTTAATTTCCTTTTATGACAAGGTTACCCAGCTAGTTTATGACAGGAAGCCAGCAGATGCAATACTTTTGGATTTCAGCTAAGTTTCCGTTACTTTTTCTTGCAGCATCCTTCCATACAAAACGTCCAGCATACAGCTAGATGAGTACATGCTATGAGGGGTGGATGCTGGGCTGACAGGTCAGGCTCAAAGGGTTACAGTAAATGGGGTTCCATCAGGCTGAGGTTCCCCAGGGCTCCATTTTGGGGCCACTTCTCTTCAATGTTTTCATAAATGACCTGAATGCAGGACTCAAATCTAAGTTTGTAGATGATACTAAATTAGGAGGAGCTGCTGAGGAGCTGCTCTTCCCTCAAGAGGCTTTGCAGAGTTCCTGACAGACCAGAGGGCTGGGCAATCTCCAGCCGCATGAAGTCCAACAAGAGCAAGTGCTGCATTCTGCACCCAGGATGGGCCAACCCTGGCTGTACGTACAGGCTGCCAGGCCAGAGGTAGGAGAACAGCCCCACAGAAGACTTATCACAGAGGAAAATACAGCTTAAGGAAAGGAAGTGAGGACCAAAGCAGCTTTCCAACAGCCAGCTCTAAATTTCTCCTCTGCAAAGCCAAGTCATTCCACTGCAGGAAAACATTTGTTCTGGAAAGACCAAACCTGGAGAAAGCACCATATGTGCAGCACCTCTTCTTGTGTGGATGTAAGAGTGTCTGCAACATTTGTGCTTTCACCAGCACATGAACAGATTCGCCTTAGATCATGCAGACAACAAAGTTTGGCCACGTAGCACCTGCAAGTATGCCAAACAGGATTAGACTTTGCCTGCCTTCTTGTTCTCCATTGGGATTTCAGGGTGGACTGAAATGGTGGCAGGTGCTGACTTCTTACATTTTCAAAGCGTTACCTCCCTTATTCCTCCTGTGCTCTTTTACCCCCTGAAGTGCTACCAGACCGCCTCACTGCTCTGAGTTTGCTGAAGTGAGGGCTCATCAACCCTCCCACGTGGCTGACACACACGTAAGGAACAGGCAGGCAGCAAGCAGAACGACGAGGTGATGTCACAGCTGAAACAAAGCTGTTTTCCTTGGTACTTGGCATGTATTTGAAATAAATAGTGACTGCAGCCTCAAGGGAAAGTGGTAAATGGAAAACGTGGGGAACTACTCATAACGGGCTTCTACCACACAGCCCCATCTCCTGCTGCTGAGAGGGTAAGAAGTTCAGGCTCAATAACCAGGCTTTTCCAGCCCTCACTGCTGAGGCTGTCAGCAAGGTTTCCTCCCAGCCAGTGCCAACAGAGGTTAGAGAATGTACTCAGATGAAATATTTTGAAATGTTTCCCCTGCACAAATACTCAAAGACACAAAAAATCTCTAAGCACACACCAGGATGTCCATTCCTAATAGTAGCTGCCTTCACACAAGCTAAACATCCTAACCCCAGCAACAGACCTCATCATAACCATGGTATACGGACGTGAGCTGGGGACCATACACCCTGTTCTAAGTTATTATCTCCTCACACAGAAGTTGAAAACAAGCCACAGAAATGCCTTTTACACTTCCAGCCTCACCACAGCAGTGGACTCCCACTGTTTATTCCCAGCCAGAGCATGGATGAGTCTCAGTGGGCTCACTGTTTACAGAGAAAATGGCAAAGTTCAGAAGGTTCCTCAGCCCCCACACATCTATAATTACCTTGTTTTCTGCAGTTTGGTCAGAGGAGGGATGAATGTTAGTTCTTTCCAGTAGTTCTATTTTCATCCTAGCATCGTTTTTGTGGCAGTAAAGTATGTCAAAATTGGAAGCCATCCTGTGTCAAGTAACATCTAATTTGCCCTAAACAAAGGAGAAGGGAACTTGGTCACCTTTCCCATTTGCTTCTGCACATCTTGTCCTTGTAAAGGGTCAGAAGCACACAGCTGTACTCGTTTGTACTGGCTGAGAATTCAGTCCAAAAGATAAACCTCGTTACCTGAGCATTGAGCCAAACCTGAGCTGTCATTCACATCCAAACAGAGGATGGAGTCAAGTTCTTTCATGCAATCCTATTTTGTTTTCTGTCTGTCTTTGAAGTAAGGAAGGAAGAACACCCCACTTCCTTGCAAGAACAATGATTCTCATCTTATTACTCAAAGCCATACTCAATGCCAACAGCTGTATGCTCATTCTGACCATGTCCTCAGCTTTTCTGGTCCTGTTCTCTCTCTCAAAATATGCTCTTTATCCCCAGCACCCCAATCTCAGTTTGCCTTATTAATCCAAGCAAACACGCCAGTCCAACCAGGCTAACTTCTTCACTGTACTTTTACCACTTCATGCTGTTGGCAGCAGCTTCTATTGTTTCAGCCCTCACCAAATAAAGATGTTTTTAACTGCTCGCTCATTTAGCTGGAACAGAATTTCAGTTGTTATGCCCACCAGTTTGAAAGAGGCTCACAGCAATATTCACATTTATTAGCTGGAACCAATAACAAACTAAACACTTGTCATTTTGCATTGCAGCTCTGATCCTATTTTCTTTCTTCCTCAAAGAAGCCATTAAAAAAATCAGATCTTAAAAAGAAAAGTTCATCTGTGGCTCATGAATAATGATGTTTTTATTATAGGAGAGGTTTGGGCTTTTTTTTCCCCTTCATTTTCACACCTTTTTATTGTCATTGAAATGGTTGACTGCTTTTTCTGTTCTATTATTTCTTATTAATTTCTTAGATGTCTGTCAGACCTCTGTCAGAGGTCTACCAACTTCTTCACTCCATGCTTCCCACCCATTCCTTCCTGCCACAGCATCTGTTTCCACTACCACTCACCCAAAGCAGCCACTACTTACAAGCAGTTTACCTAATGTGGTGACGCCCAGGTCACAGAGGATGACACCAAGGACAGAAGAAAGTATGCTTACAAGGCTGGAAATACCATGTATCTTTCTTGGGAGTCTGCCCCACAGATCGCTACCTCAAAATGGAAAAGTTCAGAGTTTGCTTCCTAATTTTGGTAACTTTACTTTCCTATAAAAGCTCTGAGCTGCTAGAAAGAAGGGATGAGCACATCTTCCTGGAACTTGAAACTGAGACTTCGAGCTCAAAGCAAGGTGAAAAACTCAAATAAATAAATAATTCAAAGGTTTATATATATATATATATATATATATATATATGTATATATAAATTTTTAAAAAAGGTCATTTCCTTACTATTTAAAGTCACACATACCCCTACTAATCAGCTGGAAGTATACATAGTGCTCCAGTTGTTACTGTATGGCTCCTAGGGAAACAAGAAGCATACCAGGAAATGAAATAGTAGTCAAAAGAAAAATTAAACATTCTTCCTGAGGTATACCATGTATTTAGGTAATGTGTAATTATACAAACAGGTAGAGGAGGAAAGCCCAAAGATAAGACCAGATTGACTGTGTGGGATAATTTATAGCCAGTGGCATTCGCTTTTGACCATGAAATGCTGTGTATGTACACTCTCCTGTACGATGAAAGAGCCTGTGCTTGCATGTATCAGCTTTAACTAGCACTTGTTCCTTGGAATAGGATTAGATGCTCCATCATCAGAATTTACAAGTACCAACACATTCTTTTGATACCAAACAGATGCACAGCACATGTACAGTAGACCATGGAAGCCATCTACTGTCTTTGTCCCAGCAAAGACAAAAATAGGGGTTCTTTCATGTGTTTACCTGTGGGGACTCTTGTACAGAGCCTGAAAAGAGGTCTGGGTAAAAGTTTACCAGCAAATATGCAAAACTTTAACTCCTTTAAAAGCATAAGCCTTTTCAGACCATGCTGAAAAATGACAATGGAAGTGTTATTACTGTCCTGTCTACAGCTAAGTCTCACTATCTTAGGTTTTTCTAAGGGACCTATTACGCTGGTGTCTGAGTACCAGCAATGAAAACGCCATTCTCAAATAATTTGAACAATTTTAAATCCAATTTTCTTGCCAGTTCTATACAAAATGAATGCTCTCCTATAGAGACCATGGAAAAAAGCTTCTTTAAAAAAAAAATCATGTAAGATACACTCTGCAAAAGGACTTTTGCCTTTTGTACACAGAAAGAGACTGCTCACATCTCAATAGTCAGTGAGAGTCTCTACTTGGGAAAAATAAAAAAAAAAATGAAATCATATCTGGTGCACTTCTGTGAAAGGTGAGTGGTTTATCCCAAGCAGCAGGCAATTCTGTCCGCTGTCCTTGCCAGATGGACAAGAAGCAGCTCCTGAAGTGCCCCTAGAAGTACTTATCCCAGTCCAACTCCCCAGTTCACTGTGTCACCAAAAAGCCAAACCGAAGCTGTAGCAAATGCACTGCTGCTCCCCAAGAAAAACAACGCGGTTCGTTGAGCAATGCTGTGGTCTCACCATCAGGCTGCAGTACAAGAATCACCACATTTCTGAAATTACCGCTCACACCTGTGGTCACTCCAAATGTCAGCCCTGGTGTGCCTTGCAAAGGACGGACCACTGGCCAACCACGCAGTGACAGAAGAGGCAAGAGGCCCTCGCAGGAGAGCACAGGCTGATGAAACCTTACCACAGAGGCTGGCTGAGTTGGCTCTCCTATTCAAATCACCAGGTCTGCAACTTCCAAACTCTGTTTTGGGTCTCAAAAGTAAAAACTGAACCAGATGCCTTTACAAGGTGATATTCACTTCAGTCCTCACCAGGGCATCTTGAGGACCTTTCTCTGCTCACTCTAACTGTGGCTCTCTGTAACCCACTACAGTTTTTAATTTAAAGGAATGTATTTTGAAGTCATTGTGTCTGGAAACATCTGACACAGATTAAGCCGTAACACAGCCTGCCAGCTGGCTAGCCAAGATCAAACCGACCCACTGCCTCAGCCACTGTTCCTGTGGGCAACGTAATCTTAGCACCTGTTGCCATGGGACTCCAGTCACAAAAAAAAAAAAAAAAAAAAAAAAAAAAAAAAAGGATGAATAAAATCCCTCAATGTGCTTCCTATCTTTGAACTTGCACTCTGGCAAGAAGCAGCTGCCTCACACACTGGGAATGTGATCAGTTGCCCTGCAGATGTGGGCAAGGCTCCACAGAAGTCAGCGAGGCACCGTGCAGGCCCTCAGGCCCTGCCTTTCACACCAAACAGGCCCTGGGATGAAGGCAGCCATCCTGCTGCTCGTGCTCATACCACACAGGCTTCAAAAGAGCAGAGGCCAGCCACCAGCTCAGGAAGCACCAGCTCAGGTATCTGTCGCTGTGCCCATTAGGCTGAAGACACCTGGCTGAGCGACCGTGAGGAAAGGAGGCAAAGACAGAGAGAGGGGAAAGCTGCATGGAGATGAGCGTCAGTGCACGGAGGAGCCAATCTTGGAAGGTGTTGTGTCGTGTGTCTGAGGTATACAACAGCTGCTTAGCTAATAGCATTACCCAGGATCATGACAGAAAAGAGCATTAGCAATGTTATAGCATAGGAAAGAAAAGAATTATGGGCTGCATTTTTTTCCCAAAGACTAATATAATGAAAAGGGTTCTGCTGAAGCCACCAAGGCACCCTTCAGATCATGTATATTATAAATCAGCAAAGCCCTGAGGCATCATGTTTATATAGACACTTAAATTTAAAATAAAAATACTCAATCTTGGTTTCTATGAGTAGCGATTCAATTACTTTGAGCTTTAGAGTCTGAATAATATGAAGCATAAAACTAAGTTTTGTCCCCAAGGTATCTCTCACTTGTGGACCATTTAAATCACCTAGTTGTATGAAGCAGACAAAACAAATTAAGCCCCAAAAAAGCAACAAAATTAGTCTTTTATCTATAAAATCTGATACAAGCTGTGTAATAGAGAAACACACAAAAAGCACTTGGGGTATGGAGAATCATGGAGCCCTCATCAGCTGTACTTCTACCTCGTCTCTAATTCTGTAAAGCTCTCCAAAGAAAGGCAGGAGATATTTTATTACTGCAACTGTTTGACAGGCTGGTCCTAATACCCTCTCGCTGTCTAGGTGAATCAGTACCTGACTAGAGCGTAATGAAATTTCAAACATAATGCAATAGAGGTTATTACAATGACAGCTAGAAAGTTCATTGAGACTGTTCTGTAGCTGGAAGTTCTTTTTTTTTCCTCTTCTTTTTTTTCTTTTCCTTTTTTAATCAAATTGGCCACTAAAGCCTTGATTCTATAGCTGAAGCTAGAGGCACGCACAGTGATATGGCCTCACTTAGCTCAGCTGACTTCAGCAGAGTTCAGCACAGAAAAATGCACCGATAGCAAGTTGAAGAAGCCAAAGGATCTGAACTTCCCTAAAATGTCCAGGTTTGCAGAGCTGGGGGTTCCTCCGGTCCCTGTGATACGCTGCTACATCAGCACAGTGTAAATCCAATTGCTTCCTTACACAGTCCTTTTACAGCACAAGTTCACCTACCGCAGTGTCATCTGAGGCAATCCCATTACACCTGCATGAGTAACTTTTGTAGCTGGTATTGGAAGAAGAGGAAAATGGTGGAAGTTTTTTCATGCCTAACACTGAGCCACGTAAAATCCAGTACCTGGGCACCTAAATTTCAAAAGAGCTCATTCAAACATTAGAATAAAGTCAGCTCACCGTACAAGCAACCAAACCATTTACCTGTACAATGGCATCCAACATTATAAATCAATTTACGCACCTCTGCCAAATACATTAGAGTGTTCCCGGGAATATTAAAGGCTTATTTTTCTTGTCTGGCCAATTCCCTTTCATTCTGCAACTACCTTTTAAAGTTCTTCTATCTCTACATTACCAAAAAAAACTTTCCCACTGGAACTTAAAAAAGAAAAAAAAATCCTGGAAGTAACTGCTGTTTCATCAAACCCCACTAGGCTGTTAAAATAACTGGAAGAGACCAAAGTCTCCAGTAAGACAGATATTCAGAACAGAGAGGCCGTGGGGTTGTGCAGCACAGCTCTTCTCACAACCAGCCAAGTTTTCCAGGCATGCTGGAAACCTGTGTACAACATCACCTCTGCATGCCTGTGCTGTATGTGTTCCAGCACCCCTGTGTACTCTTCCTATGGACATCACAAAGTCCAAGTCTGGCATGGCACATGCTAAAGTCAAGACCTCAACACCATCAGAGAATGCTAGAGTGGGTCCAAGACAGAAAGAACACAATACCTGCTAAGTGAAAGAGTCCTTGTGGACTTAGGGTGGTACAAAGTAATAAAAAGCAATGACAGTTTTGCTAGGCTGCTCTGGGCTTGCAGGCATCGCCCAAAGCTGCAGGTGAGGGAAGAGGTGACAAGCAGTGTGTCATACTGAGATCAAAGCGCAGCGTGGCCCTGTGACATGGCCAGTACCCGCTAGACTCGGATGGATCCAACCCCATATTGATTGCCTGTGACCCGAAATAGGGGATCAGTGCAAAACGTGATTTCTGAGCAGAAGTCAAGAGAGTTTTCTATCCAGAATTTTGCACTATACCGGTTCGCTGCCATGACTGGGAAGAAAATTTTCTTACAAGTCTCTATGCAGTGCTCTCAAGCTGTAAAGGATTCTGCTAACAGTCTTCTGAGGCCAGCTGAATGTCACTTTATACTGCTTCAGAGGTGCAAAGCAGCCTTATCTGGACCAAAAGCATGGGCCTTGAGGTCTCCAGAGATAAAAGGCCAGAGTACTAAACCACTCTGCCTTGCCAGCCACTATAAAGAGTCATTTAATTTAACCAAACTCATTTAAAATACAGCTTGATAAAGAACTGGACCAGAGTATTTAATAAAAAAAAAAAAAAGTGGAACTATTCCTCTGGGTCGGATGACACTCCAAAATTCTCGCAAGAGGGAGAAATGATAAAATGTTTAATAAAATTTACAGCATTTCATTCAGATTAAAGTTGGAGGATGCTCAATTTATGGGTGGTGTTTAGCTCAGAGCAGCAATAAAAGTCAGGTCAGTAAGTGATTCTCTTTCCTAACATGGAAAAAAGCAATGTTCTGACTAAATCAAGTATCATCATAAGCCATATAGGCAGAAAAGGGAGTCCCCTAATACAAAGCACCCACTGAAAAAACATCCAAGAGGTGGCTTTCTTTTAGATAGATACAAAATATCAAAGCAAAGTAAATTATTTATGTAATGTCTGTAAATACAATACTGCCTTGGAAACTATGAAAATTGAGTTGGGAATAAATCAGGAAGTCATCCCCAGCGAAGAGGCTGGTCTTTATAATTAAACACACTTACCATGGTCATCAGCAAGCATGAAAGTCAAATTCAATTAAATAAACTGTTCTGAACTTAAAAAAGAAGGAAATAATAGCCAAAAAGTAAAGGAGCTTCAGTAAAGTGTTGAGAATTTGCTGCAGCCATGCAACAAACATATCTAATGGGAGAGAAAGGTGGTATGGAACATTTTAATGCAGTACTCGCACTGAAGCAGGCTCATTTTTTATGCTTCTCAAACACTTTCCAGCAAGGCACTGAAAAAGTCTGAGTAAACTATAGTTAATACTTCAGTTAATACAGAGGGAAAACTTCTACAGACTCAAATAGCAGTGAAGTGAGAACCAAGTCCTTCAGATTCTGTGTAATGGTTTGTTCTTCACTTCATCCTGCTAGCAGAAGAATTACATTTAAGCCCCATGCTGTATGGAGCTCTGGAGGCAGCCATGCTAAGAAACAGTCCTCTGGCCTGGAGAGGTGACAAATGAGAGTCAAAAGGAAAAAAAACTGCAAAAGTTGGGATTTGCCCTATTTTACAACTGAGGACCATGGCACAGACTGATCAGATGAGTTGCCCAGGGTTACATGTACTCTGATATAGCCAGAACTAAAATCCCAGTATCCTTGGTTTCATGCCAGTGTTTTAGCCTTGGACTATCACTTCTCTGTTAAAAAATACAAAAAAAAAAAAAAAAAAAAAAAAACACAAGCCCTGCTACCTCCCAGCAGCGGGCTGAGCATCCCACTCCTGCGACAGACAGGCAAACTGAGGGAAAGGAGAATTTGGTAATGAAGTCTGACAGAGCCTCGCTTGTTTTTAAAGGCAGGTCACTGACTCGGGCACTTCATTCGGGAACCCAGTGCCGGTTCAGCCGGGCACAACGCAGCACACACTCCTACGGCCGGGCACGTACGCAGCCAGCTCTCACTCCCAGAGCTCGCTCTCAGTGCACTCTTTTTACTGCAGTGTTTCGCACTGCTGCTGTACAACCCTACTGTATTTTTTTTTAATTACACCATCACTCTCTGCAGACATTCCCCTGGTTCCTAGGGTGGAATTACTTGAAACTTATTTAGTAAATACCCAATGCCAAGGAGTAATCTATTCCATTTGAGCTGGAAGCAGAATAGCCAAATAGGAACATGACTCAAGGCTCCTCTGACTAAAGAGAAAGAGAACAAGGAGATGGAGAAAACCACAAAGGGAAACTTTCTGGTTCAACTGTACCAAACACAAACTTATTTATGAAACAGGTTGTTTGTAAAGATTTCATGCCAAGTGCTGGCAGGCAGCTGCCTTGTATTAGGGTTGGGCTGCAAGTGCAGCTATAATGAAGATGGGGAGCGGTCCAAACAAGCATTTAGATAGCTGAGAAGTTGCTGCTTTCCCTTCTGCCTGGAACACAAACATAATTGTCCTGAAACGCACATGTGTTTTCGGGAGGAACAGGGCCAAGCTCATGTGTTCTTCCTCCCTGAGGTCATAACCACACCAGGCACCACATCCCTTGAACTACTGCATTTATCAAAAACATTCTTCCATAATGAAAAACGTCAGTTAAGTTATTGGGCTTGGATTTTTTTGAAGCACCACAGAGTAAACAATAACAAGACTGCACACAGTATAAATGCTGAGGTGGATTGACTATTGCCTGGCAGTAATCACAGCATGAGAGAAGGCTCCCTGGCTCTCTGGGAACCATCCTGAGATTTACTTGCATCAGCCTTCAAACTGTGCACACATGCCTCAAGCCCTACATTTCCCAAGAAATTACCACTGATAATTGCTGATTTATGACCATAGCCTTTGATGAACAGGCTCATTAGGCAAACACGATTTACTGCATGTTTTCTGCTTAGGGTATATTTATTTAAAACAAAAAATCAAAGTAAAAGGAGAGTGTGGTTGGATTAAGATCTGCCACCACACAGAACAATGCAGTCCTCCATCTGTTTTGCCTCACACTGTTATCCAGGGGACTTCACATAACACTGAACTGACCCTTAATGCCATTAGAATAAATCGTTGTTGAAACTGAAATGTGTTACCTTCCACGTGAGTTCAAGTTGGCAAGAGAAAACAGAGGCTGAAACACAGAGATTCTTAAAGAAAACAATGCAGCAGAACTGGAGAACTGAATACCAACTGCCATCTGAGGGGGAGACAACAGAAAGTCTGCCACTTACAGCTCAGACGTAGGTTGCTTTATGAAGAACCTGATTCCACATTGATTTGTGTTAAAACAACAGTGAGGTTTGTTTGTTTGGTCTTTGGTTTGGTTTGGTTTTCAGTTTTATTCTTTTTTTTTTTTTAGCCATGTCATTAAACTCAATGCCAAAGCAACTCACCAGAATAAATACAACAAGCAAGCAGTTCACTGGTACCAAGTCTGGCTGCCTGGGCTCTAAAATGGCAGGAATTGAAAAAGCATGTTAGCTTTCATTTGATCATTTATATGGACCCCAGCCATGACAATGAAGGTGTTGCTTATAGAGTGGTTTCTGAATAGAAACAGGGAAGCTTTATCTATAGTGAGCCCATTCGATATTAATGCCCTTGCATTCACAAAATGAGTCTGAGTCTGCCCAAAACTGGAAGATGCCCCGCTTAGCCAACATTTGAACCAGAAGCAAGCAGGATGTTCTTACTCCATACAGCCACCACCCCTGAAAACTTTCCAACTCACTGATTATATTTGTACTCTGGGAACAACGAAGGGACAAACAACAGCAGCAGCTAGGCTAGAGAAAAATTACCAGTGATAAAATACGACAGGTGATCACTCTAATGGTCCAAGCTGTCTTGGCTACCACTTCTCTCCCGTTGTTCAAAACCACAGGAAGATTTATTAAGAGGGGAAAGAAGCTGTAATGCCAAGTCCTTGAGAGGCCAAGATGAGTCAGTGGAAGAGATTTGGTGAAATAATCATAAAGGAAAATTACCTAGGTGGGAAAAAGAGCAGATTCCACTTAAATTACCAACTCTTCCATTTAACATCATGAGCACTTAGAGATGTAAAAATCACTGATTTCTTAAAAAATTTCCAGAGCTTAAGTGTCCCACATCAGATCTAACAGTTGTTTCCTGCACACAGTCACCCAAAGCACCCAAAAGCAGCAGTCACCCAGAGACTGACTGCTGCTTCGCCCCATGCACATGCACCGTGCAAACTGGCTCCAAATGGCTCAGGCCCGAGGTGCCAAGGAGACAGCTCCCAGCAGAGGGAAAGAAAGAACCATCTCTGCACATCTGATACCAATACAACCCTGGAGCAAATCATCTCAACTGGACTCAAGGACACTGGTTTATAACGAAACCTTCGACAGCCCTCGTGTTCTATTTATAATGAAGGAGCTTGTGAAGTTAGCTTTCCCTGAGATACAGGTAAAGAGCTGAATTTAAATTCAAACCTAGTCAGAGAGAGAGAGAGAGAGAGAGAGAGAGAGAGAGAGAGAGAGAGAGAGAATATCAGAGCATCTACACTTCGGTATGGAAAATCTATTTTGGTATATTTCACTCTAGATTCAAAAAGGAATATTTAAACATAAAAGTTAAATATCACAACTAAAATTACAAATTTAAAATGAGTTCAAATCAGTATTTAAATTAAAGCTATTTTATTCAAATCACTATTCTGGTATTTTCATAATAACAAACAGTGGCAGAACTGATCTCACTTTTTTTTTTTTTTTTTTTAATTCCCAGACTGCAGGATATCTTGATTATTGCAGCTTTTCATTTCAGATTGGAACTTTGTTCTGAAATAACAGAAGTGCCAACATAAGAGAAGCTTTTTTCCCTCAACAGACTGCAGTCAGTTTTCCTTGGGTAAGCCAGACGCACACCATTATTCTGTTCTTCTGTTTTTTCCAAGGAGCATTTCTGACATCAGGTGTATGTTATTACACAACAGACCTCAGGACTCTGCCCTGACATAGAAGAGCCCTGGGTTAACTCAATTACCGCAACCTTGTGAAAAAGCTCTTATTAAACATCACGAGACAAAGCACAGCCTGCAGAACTTTGCAAACAGCTCTTGCCCATCCTCAGACATGCAACAGACTAGAAATATCCAGAATGAAATACAGCACCCTGGGAATAAGTTTGGCCTCGTATATGCAAATGCCATTCTTGCATTTACAAGCTCCACTGCCCAGAACTCAAAGCTATGTAGGTGGTTAGTTTTTTCCAGTAAAGTGACTCACTCTTGTGTCAACATTTCCAGAAAAGACCAGAAAGCCTAAAAAAGCCTACTCTAGCTTAATGAGCTGCCACCGTGTATGAAGACATACAGTGCCTCAACTCCACAAAATGATAATTTAATTAAAAAGCTTATTGAAAGGTAAATCAAAATGATCAAGCATTTTCTATTAGCTATACTCCATCGAACACGTATCAGGATTATTTTCTGGAGATTATTTATTTAACTTAGTAACTTGATGGCTGGATTTTCATCGCCATCCATGACAGCATATTCCTTCGCAATACTCTCTCAATGGGGAATTTACAGTCAGCAGCAAACTCTCGGGCCTGGAATTTCAAAAAGTTATCTTGATCCTTTAATCCAGCTCACTTCTCCACGTTATGAAGTTCTCTTCACCACACAGACTCTGACAACACTCCCTATGGATTTCATTTATTCCTTCATGCTGGGAAGTCACCCCCTGCAAGACCCTCCTCTTGCTCCTCACGACTTACTGGGACGAGGAGGTTCTGGGATACCAGAGAATGCAGTGACCAAAGTCTAGAGTAAGATCTGTACAAAGCACCATGAAGTGCATGACCAGTGACTGGTCTTACCCTGCCACTCACACAACTAATCAGACTATTTGTTGAGCAGTGCCACCCATTTCACGGTACCATGTATAAAATAAAACACCGTACAGGCAGGGAATGGGTTTTCAACACACAGCAGCCTGACATTTCAGGAGCTGATTTCTAAAGAGAACCAGGAAAAAAGAAATCAACCTCCAGAAGGCAATCCACCTTTACAATTAAAAACAAACCTTAGTCAATATTTGCATCTACAGGAGGTTAACTATAGGAAGCGTGTCTGCACAGAAGGCTGGCTGCAACTGCTGCCATTTAATTATCTCAAAAAAGCCACAAGTCAAAACATGCCTGGTTAAGTAAAGCAGGGAAAACATCAAATGTCCTGCACCCATTTCCTTTGGTAAGTCCCCAGAGCAAGCCAGCAGCAAGAGCTGTAACATCCACATGCCACTTCCTCTCCCCCAGGTTTCGCTGCAGACTTCCCTGACCACACAGCACAGCCGCCACATTATGTGCATACATCTACTTAAGTCTATCTTTGGAAATAATAAACTAGAACTCAGTTGATTAGTTTGTTCCTCACAAACACCGTAATTAGACTAAGACATATTTCCTGGCCTTGACAGATGAAGTACATGGCATGTCTGAAATCAATAGCTACAAAACAATCATGGGCAGTGTTTACAAAAAGCACCTCAGAGGAAAATGACATTGACGGGTACCAAATGAAAATGAAACAGGCCTGATTTGTCTCTCAGCTGGAAACATTTCACAGGAGAAGTGAATGGACTTTTAACTAGAGTCTTCATTTGTGGGGAACCAGAGGGAGAGGCAGGAACACAACCAGCTCCTGAAGACAGCACACAAAGAGCTACTGGTGCAAAGCAGCAACCCAGCAAAAAATAAAAGAAGTTAAACAACCCCCCACCACTCCCCTCAAATAATAATACTAAGAGTGACATAGGTATGAATTTCTGTCATAAAAATTATCAAAATAAATCCTCTCAAGAAAACTTTCCCATTGCTTCCAGTATTTCTACAAGGGAATGGTCTCTGTGCACATAGGTTTGGAATGGAGACGGAATTTCTTCTTTACTTTGAGATTAAGAAAGCAAAAGGGCCAACTTAAAAAGTTTTGTGGAATAATTAAGAGAAACTTGCTAAGTTAGCTCATCACATTGGAAATACTACTACACAATGTTGTGTTTTTTTTTTCTGGTTTGGACAAGACAACACCAGATGATCTGGGAGGCTACTAATTAAGCTTTCCACCAGCAGCCAGGTGCCCCTGCATCAGCCACATGCACAGGCCTTGGCCCCATGCTTGGGGATCGGACCCTCTTCCTATTGACGACAGAGTTAGTAAGTCAACAGGCTGATCTGTTTAAGGAAAATTAAGTAATATAGCATAAGCAGGAACACTTTGGAAGGAGAAAATTCCTTACCTTCGAAAACAAAGGCACTGCTTCAGCTAACCATGTAAGATATGAATGACAAAGGGAAAGCCATCCAAGGAAAAGTTGTATATGCAGATGCCCTTCTGCAGACACCCACTTGTCTTTTTCATTTCACAACTCACAGAAGCAAAGAGCTATGAATGTATCAAGAGCATTTTCATTACATTCAAAAAGCAAGCCAAAAAATCAAACCTAAAATAGCGAGCCTTCAACACTGAAGCCTGCCATTCTCACCCTCTTGCTTCCAAGGATATTCACTTTCTGCTGAATATTAAATTATTGGAATGTTAGAATAAAGACAACCCATGACATATAAGTGCTAAAAGCAGTGAGCAGAAAGCCTTTTCTCTGCTCCTGAAGGATTACAAAATGTTGTTGCATGCCATTTCAAGCCACTTCCCAGAAGCATGTTATGATGTTGTCCACCAGATCCATTTTCTCCCACTACTCTTTTTCCTTTCACTTAACTACTAAGCTTCCTAGTGTGCTTTTTGGCAGTTTTTGTTTGTTTGTTTGTTTTTACCACATTTCTTTTATCATCCTTAACGTTACACCTGCTTAGGTGGGTAGATGTGTAAAGCTTTGATAGGCAGAGCATGGGGCTTTAACTCCCTTAGAAACCTGCCTACATTGAGCTAAGCCCCAGGGACTTTCAAGGAAAACTCAGTCTCTTTGGTAATCAAATTCCCAAAGGCATTTAAGTGCTTGCCAGAATTATTAAAAACATCCTATCTCCTACTTAAAGCTCAATGGCTGCTTGGATGCTTGTTAATCTTACAGAGCCCCTCAGAGAGGCAATTTCCTCCCTGCAGGTCCAGAAGGGAAAAGAGCCCTGGTGCACGCAGGGCAGTGCTGAGCAAGGTGAAGTGTCGAGGCAGACACAGCCATAGAGGACTCCAAGACACCCTCACTCACCTCGGGGAGCGGCGGCGCTGGCTGCGTGGCCCAGGGGCCTGGCTGAGGCTGCCAGCACGTGCAGGGAGTCAGAGTGAGGTCAGCGGGGAGGGGGCCTCGACTCAGCCTTTGGAGAAAGAGCAGTCTCTTAATTCCCACTGACGGCTGCTGAAGGTCACCAACACGCTGCTTCAAACCTCTCGCAGGGCAGCGGGGATCTCGCTCCTTTGCTCGGTGCCCACAAGGCCCAGGATCACGGCGAGCGAAGCCGACACACGAACAAGCAGGTGGCCAGTTGCAACCTTACACCCGCTGCAGGGACCATCACTAGAGATTAAATGGCAAAGCGTTGGTTCTAAGGACTTGACAACAAATTTTGAGTTAGGAAATGCTGGCCAGTACTAAAGAGGTCTGGAAAAGCAGCGTTTGAAGTAACAAAATGAGACAAATGCACAAACTGTCTCTATTTGGGAAGGCAGAGAGTTTAACAACCTGACAGAAAAACACAGACCTTGTTTCCTCCCCTCAGGAGGAAAGGAATATTGGTTTTAAATATATGAGAAAGTTCTGGCCTCAGAGCACTGCCAGTGATCCCAGGGCGTTGAGGTGAGTCTGGCCAGGTGACCCAGCCCAGGCACTGACTGCTGCACACACTTTCCCCCCAAACCACGTTAAGCTCATTTGATGTGAAATGATTTGCACCTCCTGAGCCTGGAAAACCAGGTGTACGTTCTGAGCTCTTCGAAATTCAGCCATCCTAAAGGCCCAGCCCACCATGCTTATCCACATGAGCAAACCCCAGAGGGGCAAAGGGAGCTGTGTGACAGAAGAAGCCAGGCCCAGGTGGTGGATCCTGCCCAACCCAGCTAAGACAGCCTGTGATTTCTGCAGGGTCACAAGGGTGACAAAAACCAACCTTCCCACACAGACAAGAAGCAGAAGGTTACAGACTGCTCTGTTACCCAACTACGATCACCACACATCCGATGTGTGAAGCAGAGTGGCACTTCTCAGAACAATTAGCCCAATGGTGATTACAAATATCACAGTTGCCAGAAACAAGAACAAAAGTGAGTCAGAGCTGCTGCTGCTGCATGCTGGCAGCTTGCGCTCCCAGCGCTGAGCAGATGTGAAGGGATGCTCTCAGGCTTGGAGCTGAGCGGGGCAGTCACTCCTCCCTCCATTAGGGCTTTTACCTGCTCAGGGCTGGGTGCTGCTGGCAGGTCAGACACACGTACCTGCAGTTCTGCTCACACACAGGAAGCACATCCACGTACAAGGATGCTCCCGATGCTCCCACCTGCCACGCTGCAGCTCTGAATCCCACCAGAGTGAATAGGAGAACGTAAGAACTGTCTCTGGGTGGGATGTGACTTCCACAGGACTGAAGAGAGAGACTCTATGGATTAAATCCTGCCATTGTTTATAGTGCCAGCACTAAACACATGCTCCACTGGGGGAGAGGTTAACCTTCAGGCCTTTTTTAGATCTCTCTCCTAGGATCCCCTCAGGTCTCTTCCTCTTCCCTTGAGCACCAGTGGGACACAGAGGAAGGCTGGGCCCCAGACAAGAAATCTTTGGTCTGTTACTCCATTCCATTCCCTAAGTTCCTCTTGTTGCAAAGTTACTTTTCAGATTTCTGAATTGATGATAGGTCTATACCAAGGCCTGGATTTGCAGAAGCACTGAGTATCCACAGCATGGGTCAGGTATTTGAAAACAATTATTTTGATTGCATTGTGAAGACTTTGCAGCCCATTACCCAATTTCATTAATGAGCTAGGTCTTCAGGTTCTTGTGTCTAGCATTCTGCTTCAGTTGAACCTACTGAATCATTGAATCATCAGTGAATCATTGATTTTACACCTCCTAGACAGAATTCTTCTTCCTTCTCCTGCCGTCTCCACGTGAAAGATTCCTTGTAGAAGGGAGCTCTGAATTCCAAAACCTTACACTGAAAGTGCAGGTGAGCCTGGAAATATTTGAATCCAGACACATCACTGAGTTCAACAAAAATGCCCACCTAGAAGCAGGTGATGTTACCAAGAGAGTCCCAGCCCATTTGCTACTTCTCATTTTTTCTATCCTCGAGCCTCCACATGAAATACTTCATTTCTTTCCTTTCCTTCCACCTCCCCACATTAGCAGAAGACTACACAGTTCAAGGCCAGATGTGCATTTACTACAGCCATGGATTTCAAAGAAGCTAGGGTGACTTGCTCATCTGTACAGCATGTTTTACACCCTGGCTTTAAGTATCTGGCACACTGGGGAATGCTCAGTGCCGGGAATCTGATTCACAATGACACTGCTGCTTGGTTTGAGAAAGGGAAACAATGTCAACCTTGTGAGATTTTCTTTCTTTATCTCTGTTTATGTGCTTTCCACAAAGGGTAGAGCCTCACATTCTCAGAGAGTACAAGGCTAATGACTGTTACTGCCTTGCATTATTCAACAGGAAGTACACAATTAGATTCTTATGTTCAATTTGGTGTTCGCATTAGCATCAGGTTATCATAAAATATAATTATGTGAAGCTGTAAATATGTGCTGATCTTTTCTTTGCTGAAAACCAAGGGCAACACTAGTGTTTCAGAGAAAGGGTCACAATGCAGAGCAAAACTTCTTCTACAGCAAGTTCCTAAGGCATGTTCCCATGTGGGGGAAGCCAAAAGAATATTTACAACACCTGCTACAAAGAGACTGCAAAAGGCTTCCACTGAGCACTGAGGAACAGCAGTGCAGCTCGCAGTAAGCCAGATGTTGCAACAATACAGGTATTTTCAAGCACATGATTGTGACGACATGACAGAGAAGGTGGCCTTGCCCTTTACAGGCCACCCTGCCCCAAAGGCAGGCATCATCTGCCTTGTCACCACGCTCCGCTCAGCGATCCTTCTCAGCTCACGGCAGAGTTGTGTAACTCAGGCTGTCCAACCGTGAAATAGGTGACACGGTGACACTGCTCCTGCCTGAAAACACCATGTGCCTGACTACTGAAAGGTGAAGGTGAGAGCAAGGCATCAGCAGCCCATCGTGTGGCTGGGTTTTATAGCTCTGGCCAGGCTGCCTCCCTGCCCTGGTGTACGGCTCGGGCTGCACATTATCCTCCCTGATAATAAAGCAGGATCTACCTCCCCCTTGTGGTCCACGGCAAAGCACATCCCAGCAACACGGGTCACTGGGACAATCCAGTAGTCCTCTCGATTGCCGTTCCCTACCAAAGGCCACCTGAACATAGCAGCATTGTCATACACTGCTGAGACTCCAGAGAGCTGTTCTTGCACAAGTGCATTTTCCTGTGGCTCACTGTCTCCCCGTTACGCCACCGTGTTGCCCTGCTGATGCTTCATGTGCTACGAGGAGTGAGATGAAGCCGTGCCAGGCGATACGAATGGCCTTAACACAGCACACTCCTGTGTTAACAGCTTCCTGTAGGTCTAATTCATTAACATAAACTGGCACACGGAGTCTTTGTTAGGAGTGGAGCTGTAGGGAGTAAGCATCTCCACGGGGAAATCTCACCTCAAGTCCAACCAGAGGCCCTACCGATTGCCTCAGTGCTCTCAGGCAGCGACCGCAGACCCTGCGATGGACGCGCGCTGAATTGCTCGTCGCTCCAGCCTTCGCACCAGGACGTCCTGCAAAGCCTGCAGGAAGCTGTTGATTGCTATGAAACCATTGGGACTTTCATCAATTTGCAGCAAAGCTTTCTGCTTACTGAGCGCAGAAACAAGACAGGGGCAGGAAGGGAAGAGAAGACCGGAGATGTGTTATGTCCTTCAATTCCACCGCCAGGTAACAGAGCTATTTGGGAGTAATTACAGGGACTATTACAGGACTGAGATGGCTCATTAACCAAAGGCACATGGGTCTGAGCCTCCTGTCTCTCCAGACCTCGTTTCCAGCTTATTCTATTTGTTCACGTGTTGAAAAGCAACACATTTCTCTCTTCATCCCCTGCTAATGACAGTATCCATGTTCCCCTTAGAGACCGCAATCACACACAAAGAAAAGGAACATGAGAAAGCTTCTCTCTGTATTCTGGTGGTGGCCTCGTTGCATTAAAATGGACCTATGGCTCCAACAAATGGGTTCCTCCCCCACAAGCATCCCAAAGGGCCTTTTAAAGGTGGTCCTACAAAGGCAGAGAGATAACATGGAAGTGTATTTTCCCTTCTGTGCTGTCTTGAGCATCATGTATAAAACAGTAGACATGGGGCCTTTTGAAGGATTGTTTAAGAAAAAAAAAAGTTGCTAGTTTTTTACCTTACTTTACAGGTGGCTCTGTAGCCTACGAGTACCCCTGCACTGCTGGCACTATACATGTACCTCCTCAGATACACAAACAAGTTGAAGGCAGCTGAGACAACATCTACACTGCCGTAGCAGCATTATCGTAAGACACAGGAAGACATTTTTAAATGACCTCCAGGCTATCCCAGACCAGCACAGTTATTTATAAAGAGACCCTGAAATTAAATCAGTCCATGGAACTCCCAGATGAAAGGCTACAGAAAAGAAAGCAGCAATAAATAATACATGTTCTCTTTTCAGTTCAAATGGTTGCTGTTACAGATAAAGCATCACCCCACGCCCAGGAGAACCACACCACACCTGTCCTTGCTTTCTTTCTTCTACAGCTACAGATACTCTTGTAACATAAAGGTGCAGATGTTCCCAGAAATACGTGATTTTCATGCAGATGATGTCCCTCACAAGACAAAGAAGCCTACTGAAAAATACACCCAAAATGAAATCTGCAAGAAACCTATATTATATTGTAAACACGTCTCCTTTTAGGTACACAATGGCTAAAGGCCTCTGAGAAGAGACCTGCACTTCATGCAGTCTGTCAGCCAACTTCTCACATGAAGAACATGGCTCCTTATCTGGGACCAAACCATTCCCATTTTTGCTTTAATATATTCCTCTTGCCTTTATCCAGGATGAAAATTAAGCACAGCACTAATTGCAGCCTTGATTATGCTCATAATTACTAACACGTAGACAAAGGAACCAACCCATGGGTTACCAAAATCAAAGCAAAAAATCCACGTTCATTTCAGTGGAATCAGAACTAGCCTGGGTATCACATTTGGACAGCAAATGCCAAAATATAGAGACAAAAACTGATGTTATTTTCTGTCAGTTCCCCAAATGTCTCAAACATTAGTTTATGGGCAGCAAGTCAGAACAGATACTATGCAAAGTCCCCATTTTAAGCCCTGTTACAGACTAGGTTGGAACCTTTGCTCTAATACATTCACCCCAGAGAGCTGCTGGTGTCCAGGAGCACAGGGAAACATCTTGAGCTGCTCCGGGACTAATGAGGCTGAGTCAGGAGCTGGGCAAATCCTAGGGAGAGTCTTGCTGTTTACAACCGATTTGTCCAACTCCCCTTCACATGCCAAGAATGGGAAGGAACAAAATATGACAGAAATGTTGCCCCTTGGGGTTCAGAACACACCTACCCACCGCAGAGAGCTGAAAATGAAGGTGAATAAGCACAGCTGTAGGGAGATATAAGCAAGAAAGCTCCCCTTCCATAAACAGCATTTACACACCGTGTTCCCATCACCGTGTCACTGCAATTCCACAGGGCCAGAGCTTGTAAGCTCCTCCTCAGGAAAAATCTCAATCTTTTAGGAATGACTAATACAGCTCCTGAAGGCCATCTCTGCTAAATCCAGGCCTGACTATTGCACTTAAGTGCTTTCCACTGAAACAGCAACAGCAGAGACCCAATGAGATGCTGCTCCTGCTTTTCTTCCTTGGGAGAGAGAGAGAGGAAAAGAAAAAAAAAAAAAAACAAAAAAAAACACTTCGAAGTAATGGAAATCTTACCAAAACCTAGCACAAAACCCTGCCCTTAATAAGGCGATGGGAGTTTTACCATCACTTGCACTGGAGACGTGCCAGGATCTCATTTCCACTGCCTGACTCCAAGCACACCGAGATCAGTTGGAGCCTTCCTGTATATTGCAGCACGCAGAGCCTCAAGTCCCTAACAATTTGCTGGGTATTAATTGCCTTGTAGGGGCATGTTTGAGTTCACCTCTGAACAGCATGCATCAAATTGCAGAAGTCCTATTCTTTTAGCAAATTTATCCAAGGCTATTTAAATAATGTTCTTTGATTTTCTTTGTCATTGAAAATTCCAGAAAAGAAGAGGGCCTAACAAATTCCATATTTATTTATATATTTATATATATATATATTTATATATATATATTTGCTCTTCACTATAAGAAAAACTGAAACCAAGTAAGAGTTTTTCAATGTCTTTGGTTAAGCAAAATAAGTCTATGTTCTCTTCTTTTCACCCAGGCCATTAAAACGTATTAAGTGGATTTTATTTGTTGGGCTATATTCCAGATAAATTATTGTTTAGATTATTTTAGATTTTTTTTTTCAGGGTTTGAATATTTAATATAGTTTATAATATTTTTGACCTATACCACCCTCTTGCTGTCTTCAGCATAAGTTTATTATCATTTTACAACCAAGACATTGAACATTTGTGGACTGTGCAATCTTTTATGCATAAAAGTTTCAATTCAGAAAATGTTTAAATAAATGACTTAACTTCAGGCATACCATTAACGCTGAAGTATACACTTAGGAGTTTGCACAGATATGAAGATTAGTTTCTTTAACACAAGGTCTTTCTGTAGATGCTGATGGATAACTCAAGAACACCAGTGTCCATTTTTCACTCCCAGTATTGGTTTCTAAGTGAAAACTGAAAAAATTTGAGCT
Source organism: Anas platyrhynchos (assembly GCF_047663525.1). Taxonomy (NCBI): domain Eukaryota; kingdom Metazoa; phylum Chordata; class Aves; order Anseriformes; family Anatidae; genus Anas; species Anas platyrhynchos. Next base: position 13,181,356 of record NC_092601.1, on the reverse strand, counting down.
GATAGTTAGGCAAAAGCTTATTGACCACCTACTACATTGCCTATAGCCCCACTAACAGGAAGAGAACCCAGCAGTATTTTAATTTTACTTTAATCATTTATATGATTAAATATGCAAAGCAGACATTCTCATCAATTCAGTAATGAATGGCAAAATGGATGATAAGAGAGCATAGACACCAGCCTATTTTTCTATTACTCCAGCTTTTCTTTCTCAAGCAGATAGGACAGACCAACTGATTAAAATCCCTTTAATTTCCTCTTCTTTTAATGTCAATTAAACTTTTCAAACATGAAGGGAACACAGGGAAAGGCACAAAGCAACAATGCAATACTAATTACCTAGCATGGGAACAAGATGATAATGATTAACTATGATTTTTTTTATTTATTTTTTTATCTGGAATAAAAGGGTTTTGAATTAAGGAGAATTTTGATTGGCCTGTGTGTGTGGCTTATTGATGCAGACTGAAGGAGCCTTGCCCCAGCCACCCCTGATGCAGAACTGCTGCCGTGGTACCTCTGCACAGTGCTGGTTTTCACAGAACAGGATTCCCATTTTCTGGCTGGTTGTGCGTTTCAGCTGCAGAATCACTCCACAGCTATGCAAAACTCCTTGCTCTGAGCAGCTGACAACAACATTTAATCCAAGGTCTGTGATTTGCTTTAATTATTGTCATTTTCTTTTTTTCCCATCAGACATAAACTGCATGGCTCTCTGCACTCCCTGATGCACCAATACGGAAAAACCCACCTCTATACTCCTGAACCACCCTGGGCAAATACTCCTCAGCAAATGGCCGTAATTGTCCCAAAGGTGCACAGAGGAAGAAAGTGGGCATAAAAAAAGAGGAAGCCTTCAGGCAGTTTTCACATGGTTATCCTTCCTGCGGTGTCTACCAGCCTCTCCCCTTCCCAGACCTCAGCCCAGTACCTCAGAGGGCTGAGAGCCAAGCTGCCTGCTGTCACAGAAGTCTGTAAAGTGAAGAGGAACCCTCTAAAGTTTCCCTCTCATTCTTTCCTCTAAAACAGCCCTTAACAGAGAAAAGCACTTGAGGACCTCTGCTTCTCTTAAGCTCCTGGATTAGAGCTCTCCCTTGAGAGCAGGCTCTCCTCCCAGGAGGAGCAGGCAGGAGCCCTCCTGCAGCTGGGGGTAACGCCTCGCCCCACCTCCCCAGTGCTGGGACCTCGCACCCACTTTAGCACCGGCAGGGTTCCCATCTGAGAGGCAAAAGCAGACGGGACCTCGAGGGAGGTAAATGCATTTCCCAGCCCTATTACCTCCCACGTGGGCTCCCATTTGGGGAGCTGGGCGCAGCCAGAGATGGGTGCTGTGAGCAGCAGCTTCTCCCTCGCGCTCCATGTAGAAGTCATCAGGGCTCCCCTGGAGGGGCTCCATGCTGGGACAGGCAGAGGAAACAGTTTTCTCTCCTGGAGTTTATTCAACCCAGGATGCACTTATTATGTCCTCAACAGGAAGCCCCTTCCAGTTATCATTATAATAATGCATGTCTCCATGGATACGTAGCTTTCTTTATAATAATTCACCCATGAAAAGGCAAGAAAAACAGCCAGTAGAAAAAGCACTAAGCTCTCTTCTTTTATTTTTGTTTCAGCCTCAGTGAATAGGAATTCACTTCATGTTTTAGGAGTCATTAAGAGCCTAAAGACTGTAGCAGCTTTTAAAAAATTGGCCACTTAAATCTGAGTTGCAGTGACGTTACTGGTGAGACCGAGCAAAGATGGCCCTGCATGAGAATGAGCAAGTCCCTGCCCAGAGTGAACCACACAGCAAGCACAAGACAAACCCACGAGGCCCAGCTTGTAGCCCCAGCTCACGGGGCAATGCACTCGGCCTGCACAAGGCTCCTGACGTTTCTCCAGCCAGCAGGGATCCCACGCTGGGGGCAGACACTGCTTCTGTTTCGGTACTCCCCAGGGAGCAAACACACGTCCAGCTAAGCCAGGCAGCTGAGGTGGCCTGATGCTGCCACTTCTCCTTCTCTCAAATCCAAGGCCAGAGAAGCAGCAGGCAGGTATAACTTAGAGCAGCTCATAATGTGCTTACATTTGCACTGACTGCTGCCAAGTGAAAGGGCCGACCAGCCAATAAAGCTGCTGGGAAGGAGAGCCCACAGCCCAGGGCACTGCGTGTCCCCGACAATGGCTTCTAAAATGTTGCCAGAACCAAACCTCCAACTCCCATCTTCATAATAAGCCCTAGACTTGTAGACTTGCAGGAGAAGATCCATTTCTTTTTCAAACACTAATTAACTGAGTCCATTTTCTAATACATACAATTTCTCCCACTGCAGCTCTTCTAGCCAGATGCCACAGCACAGGCACTTTGAAGTGGGAACCCTGCAAAGCCCTAAAGGAGCGGGACATGGACTAACGTTGTTTTATGCAAGGCAGCAGTTTCACATACACTTTAAGCTGGCACAAGCTAGGACCAGCTTAGGATCAGCAGATGAGACCGTCCTACCCTCTCCCCAGGTTCCAGTTGCTCACTCCCAGCTCCACTCCTTCATGCGTGCTGACAAGCATCTGTGTGGCCAAGTGGGGAAGTGGACCGGGAACTTATCTGCATGAAAACAATGTCCTTCACCAAGGAGGGCAGTTCTGGAATGGGAAAAAGCAGCCAGGGGCAGAGGGAGGGTTGAACTGCTTCTCTTGGCAGTAATGTCTGCTTATACTGGCTCAAAGCGCATGTGAAACTACACTTAGGATTATTTAGACAATTAATGGTATTGTTACAGAAATGCCAGCTCTTGGGCAAAACCCCTCTGGCCCTGACTGTTCCCCCAACGAGTCAGTGTAACAGCCACTCACTGAGAGATACTGTGAAAAACGCAGGTTCCTGAGTGGGGCAGATCCTATTCGGGAGCAGAAAGGAATGAGAAGAAGGCAGGCACTATATCCTATGGATAATTTTTTAATTACGGTCAGTACAAAACCCTTAGCTGAAGGAGAAAGATGAGCTTTGTTTCTACATATGTATGTGGGGCTGGGTGCAAGAGATGCCGCTGGGTGGGCTGTGAAGTTCCTACTGTGTCATAAGAGCTGGAATTAATGCGCTGGTTACAGCCTGTCTGCTCAGCCTGGCTGCAAATTCACGCAATCCAGCTACACGCTTCCACAGTAGTAAAGCAGAGATCCGTGCAAATAAAATATCAGCTTCAAACAAAAGCCTGAGCAGAGCTAATGAGGGCTTTGATCCTACAATTAGATCCATGCAAACATGCTCCATCCAGGCCCAGAGGTCTGTCACACACAACAGCAGTTGGGCTTGCACCACAGGCAACCACTACAAGAGCTTGGCCTCCATCCAAATGGCCATCAGGAATCGCTGTGGGTGTATGCTGGGGAAACAGCATTAATATACCAATTAAGACAAGAAGCACTAGTTGTTCAAGCCAGGCAGCAATCAAAATACAGAGTTTTCCAACCCCACTCAAGAAAGGAATGCACATGACTGAAAACCTGCACAGAACCAGCACAAGGAGACGGGGCAAGGAGGATGTGCTGTTTTTTTTTGTTTGGTTGGTTGTGTTTTTTTTTTACTGTTTCATTTTTTATTTAGCTAGGCCATTATTAAACACTGTGAACTGTTGCAATCTATTCCATTCAAACATCACATCCACATGTTTCTAGTAGTCAGGGTACCCAAATTTCAGGGGACATGTCAAACTGAAACAGCTTAGAAAGTAACTATTTGAACCTGCATCTTGAAACTGCTGACTAGAATTCAAAAAAGAAATCTCAAGATAGAGTTTTTTGCGGTAATACATAAGCAAATCAAACACAGAGCAACAGGAGGAATAGGTGAAAAAATGATGAGGCAAGGACAGTGACATAAGCACCACATTTGAAATGTCAGGATCATCAGCAGTATCACTTATTCTTACCCATGAGTCTTTCAACATTACTGGATTTCTTTAATGCTACTTTAGTCCTGTCTACAGTGTCTCTGAAAGCTGAATGACACGACACAATCAAGGCAAAAACATGCCAGCTCGTTCCCAGATTAGTTGCTTTAGGAAACTCGGAGCATTATATACTTACCTGCAACTGGCCAGAGAAAACTGCTTAGTTAACTTAGCTTAGTTCATCTTCTAATTCGTTCTGTGGGACATGTAATTGTTTGCTCATTCTCATTTCATTTCAAGTTATTAGGATTTTTATTGGGAAAGAAGTATTTTATGAATATGCAAATATACCGTGACATTTTATGTAGTACATTGTTAAAATATTCAAATGAGTATTAAAGATTATAATAAAAGCAAGATAACTAAGCACCTACAAAACTTTGTGCTTTGTTTATGAGAAATTTAAACAAATTAAAAAATTGTTTCTAATTTGTCTGATATTTTGTATAATATCGGGAAAGGGAAAGGGGGAAAGGGAAAGAGGGAAAGGGAAAACATGACCTGAATATACCCTACATTCAAAAATGCGCTTAAAAACAACTGGAACCTTGAAGATATCTACAGCTTAGTTTGATGCCCAATATTTGATCTTGCTTCAATTTCCTAGATTTAGAGATTAAAATACCTATTTTGATGATCAGGTCTGTAAAAAGACTACCAAAAAGACATGGAGACTTTCTCTTCTAAACCTCAGACAAGCAACAATAACAAACAAACACTTTTGAATGTCTGTATAGTAACAGATATAAAATAAGCTGGCAGTTTCATTCCCATTCCTTGTTAAGAAATCTACACGTTGTCAAAGCCATCCACCTCTACTGACAATAACTGGCTTTATCTCAGCAGAGAAGATGAGAATTGGAAGAGTGCAAGACTGAACAATCCTCATGTCCTGAGCTGGTTTTATTGCTGCAGAACTAAGGCAGCATCACCAGCACGCTGCCAGATGCACCTCCTTCTGTGGGTAGCTGAAGAGAACACATTTCTTCAGCTTTTTTGGCCCTCTTCATCACTGTTAGCTAGAGGAGAGAAGAGGAAATAAAGGAGAGAAAGGACTTTGTCAAACCAAAATCTAGGTAAAGGGCTTGCTAACAGCCCATGGTTCTGTGCTCCTTATGTCAACACTGGATGCTTTCTGGCCCCTCTGATGGCCCCACAGCAGCGATTAAAAGCATCCCTGAGCTGTGTCAACATCACTGCTAAAAATGTGGAAACAGAAGACTGGCCAAAAAAAAGAAAAAGCCATGTACCTTCTTAACCTCGTTGGAAATATGAAAAGGTTATTTACCAAGGAGCAAAAATACACTAGAAGAAATATTTAAGTGTATTAAAAGCATTTTGTCAAACAAGCGGAATCTGGAAGTACATCCAAGTAACATGGCACAGAATGTAGTTTACAGAGCACTATCTGCCAAACAGAGCCTCTTGCATGAGAGGCTGAAACAGGCAGCCTGCTCCAAGATTAAGTCTCTCCTGTAAGACACTGATGGTCTAAATAAATTAACTGGTTAGAAGCTGAACTTTGGAATCCAGAGAGGTACCTAAGGAGCTGCTGGCTGCCTGGGTTACTGGAGCACCAAAGGGACAAAAGGGGGCGACATTACAGAAACCAGCACAAACCAGCGGTGAAAAGCCAAAGAAAATCCTTGTGGAACTCTGAAACCACCTCTCTCCCATTTAAAGATCCATTTCCCACAGACACCCCGTAACAGCCATAATACAATTGGAGATTACTGGCACCACAGTAATAAACGTTGCACCTACAGCCACTATCCTTCATTCCCAATGACCTAAAGCAGCTTCATTTATTACAGAATTTTCACAGAAATAAGAATAGATCCAAGCCCTCTGCAATCAATGGAAATACTTCCAGGAGCTCGAGAGGGCTTTGAATCAGGTTCCTATCTCCCAGCGAGTCCAGGCCTTTGCTTTATCACAGATTCACAAATACAGGCTCTGACTGAGTTATAACACACTCCTCTAGAACAAACCAAGGCTCACTTAAATTAAAAGACAACAAAAACTCAGCAAATAAAAAGAAGTTGTTCTTTTACAGTGTGCCATCTACCAGGGGAAATCACTACAAGATGCATCTCTAACTCTACCTGTAGCAGGGAGAGTGCAGGGCTCAGTGCTCAGCACCACATCCCGCCCAGCAGAGCCCAGCATCTGCCCCATGTCTGAGCAGAGCCAGCCCCAGCTGCTCCAAAAGGGACCTGCCACCAGACAGAGCTGAGCCACGAACGACACTGGTTGGGCTTCTGGAGAGCAGATTGAAGGAAGGGGGAAAAATAAATCGCTGGGCAACAGCAGCCAGGAGAGAGAGGTGAGAAGCAGCCCTACAGCCCCCAAGGGCAGTGCAGGAGGCGACTGGTAGGAGGGTATGCAAAAAGCCTGGCAATAGGGCTTCCCACAACACAGCCCCTGAGATACAGATTTGTATTAGACTTCCAATGGTACTTACCACCTCTTACAGTGGAACATGCACTAAATACTTACTGAGGTAGAAGAACTTCCCCCAGATTATATTTTTACATCTTTTGTATCCTGCTGCCACACCAAACATTGCTCCCTACAAAGTAACCTCCTGCTTTGCTTAAGGCTTTGGAGGGGAGCGGGAAGAACAGGCCCTTCTTGGTCTTCTTCAGTCACTGCAAACATAAACCTGTGCTTGGGAAACAGCAATTCCCATCTGTCTAAGGTTTGCATAACTATAGTTATTTTCACTGCTTTCACTGCTTTTCTCTATCATAGAGATTCTTCTTTTTTCCTTCACACAACATTAAAGTATGCTAATCTTCCATCCCAAGAAGCCCAGGAATGAACATAACTCATGTTTCCAAAGTCAGCATCCTGATTACTGTTTTGGGTGCTATCTTTTGCATTTCATAATTACACCGGAAACAAACTTCTGCTGGAATTAAATTACCTGTTATCAGTCACTCCAATGTATAAGACCAAGGAGCACAATCTCTTATTAGTATGCAGACACGTCCGATGCTTTTAAGAGAAAGATCCCTCTTAAATTGAATTACAGCAAAATGTTTACTTGAAACAAACACGTGGAATAGTTTAGCTATCAATATCCCCATACTTACTTAAGGAAAAACAATCCTTTACAACATCAGTAATAAGCTCAAAGCCTCACTCTTCAGTGATCTTACTTTCTTCTAGTCAATACAATCAACATAAAAGTCTATGTGTGAGAAAAATGCAACAGGGGAATAATTCAACTCTAGCAAGAGTGAAGCATTTGAGCACCAAATATGTGTGTTGTGGCAGCAATCTTTATTGCTTATTGGAAAGAATTTTGTGTGTAAATGTATTTCTTTCTCATTATTCAAAACCTATGATGGCACTTTCTCGTACACTGTACGCACATGTACACAATGTAGGCAGCGTGATCACCTTCACCACAGTGCAGGAAAAGCTTTGATAAAGGGAAGGAAATGTGTTGATCCACAGTCAGTACTTTCATAGCTCCAGCACCCAACCTGGCTGGTAACTACTATCCACAGAGTCTGCTGAAAGAATGTGTTCTTCCCATTCCCTTGTCTGTTGCAAAAAAACTTGGGTTGATCATGGAATATTTCTTTGATGGCATCAGTAGGTAATGAAATGGCAGCCTGACACTACAGACTGGGCCAGCTCGTGTGCAGGCTGACTCAACACTGCCCAGTGCTTTTGCACCACAAAGAAGGGCCAGTTGGGGCTAATTGAAATGTATTTAGAAGACAAAACTTGACTAACAATTTGTATCTTCTCCTCTCAGAAGTCATCATTCACTGCTTGGGTTGGAACACCAGCAGTGCAGAGCAGGACTGCATGAAGAAGGCATCTGTACAACAAAACTTATCAGAACTGGCAATCAAGAGGTATAACTTGAAGTCCCAGGGGGTTCTTCCTAATACAACTTATACACACCCTTGTATGAAGCCAAGTCTCAGTTCTTCCTATCCTACTGCCTGGGCTGCTGCCTCATGCGAACCACCAGGGACTTCTAGATCCCTGGTTTATACACACCACCTGTTGTTTTTTGTAAAATAATCTTTAATATTTCTGAGAGCAAGTAATGTTTTGCACCAAACAAATGCCTTGGGGCCTTCTAGAATCTGAAAGCATGGTAGAAAGAAAAAAAAAAAAAAAAAAAGAGCTGGATGGAAACAGCAGGCAGGTGGAGAACTAGAGCAATCCCACTTTTCTGCACTCTAGAATTAAGTTCTATCACATGCAGGTCTTCACAGTTCTCTGCTGCTCTGTGTGCTGTATTCATAGAATCATAGAATATCCTGAGTTGGAAGGGACCCTTAAGGATCATCAAGTCCAACTCTTGACACCGCACAGGTCTACCCAAAAGTTCAGACCATGTGACTAAGCGCACAGTCCAACCTCTTCTTAAATTCAGTCAGGCTCAGTGCAGTGACCACTTCCCTGGGGAGCCTGTTCCAGTGTGCAACCACTCTCTCTGTGAAGAACCCCCTCCTGATGTCAAGCCTAAACTTCCCCTGCCTTAGCTTAACCCCGTTCCCGCGGGTCCTGTCACTGGTGTTAATGGAGAAAAGGTCTCCTGCCTCTCGACACCCCCTTACGAGGAAGTTGTAGACTGCGATGAGGTCTCCCCTCAGCCTCCTCTTCTCCAGGCTGAACAGGCCCAGTGCCCTCAGCCGTTCCTCGTACGTCTTCCCCTCCAGGCCTTTCACCATCTTCGTAGCCCTCCTCTGGACACTCTCTAACAGTTTCATGTCCTTTTTATACTGTGGTGCCTAGAACTGCACACAGTACTCGAGGTGAGGCCTCACCAGCGCAGAGTAGAGCAGGACAATCACCTCCCTCGACCTACTAGCGATGCCGTGCTTGATGCACCCCAGGACACGGTTGGCCCTCCTGGCTGCCAGGGCACACTGCCGGCTCATATTCCTCCAAGGACAGCCCTAGAAGAACACGAGCAACAGACAGAGGGTTTGTCCAGATAGGTTCTCACCCCCACTCACAACAACTCCTCCGGCACAGACTAAGGGTCATGTCGAACATTCATCTACACCCAGTGAAACTCTATTATTTGGGGGAAGTGGAGAAATTTGTTCATAGAACAACTTTACACCCAATATCAAGGCAACTATAAATAGATTTCCCTGGTATCTGATTAATGGTAGGCACCATCTGATCTTAATTAAGTCAATCTGTTAACTCTACACATTGAGAGCCTTACCCCTCGGTTTGACATACGCACCATATGGTTCATTTTCCAACTGGGAAACCTGCTCTATAAACCAATAGCAGCTCTCCCAGGTGAAATACTGTGTTTATCATTCTATGACATAACACAGCTAAATTACTTACATGATCAAAGACTGAACGTGGAGAAATCTTTCCATCTATTTTCAGGTATACACAGCCTATTTATTTATTTTTTAATTCCATTTCATGTTGTCTTTTCTCAGCCACCATTTGAATCTGTTAACCTCCTCAAGGACATTCATAAACAGGGAGAGAACCAGTCATCTCCCTGTCCCCTTCCATGTTAAATACTAAACACAAGTAAACAAGTCCAGGATTGAATTAAGTTTTGAAAGTCACTGTATTGCAAAGTTCAATGCAAATGATGGAGTATTGAGAGAGAAGAAAAAAAATGTCCTACCTTTTGCACAAACTTCCTGCTCTACCTCTAGTTTCAGCACATGTGTTTCTCCACCCGCCTTTCAATGATATTCCCTAATTACACAGTGCAGTAATGAAATACACTCAAAATCAGTCAGAAATCTGCGAAGCAAATAGACTGTGTACAGCACATGGGGAGAAGGGAATCAACTCAGCTCACACTATTCAAACAAAAAAACATGCATTTTCAAGCACTCCACCACTGCCAGGCTGCAGCACGGCAAGGATTTCAAGTTAAATCATTGCATAATATGATGGTAATGAGTTTCTCAGCTATCATTATGTCTCTGTCAGATGGTAATAAAATGGAGTATTTGTCTCTGTTCTTGGTGTGCTCAGAGAATATGCAGATATGCCAGTCCTCATTATATCTTGATAGAAACAAAACCTATTAGCACAGGTGCTGTACGTTTTAATGAGGGAGACATGTAGAAACTAATCCAGGTCAATTATAATGAAATGGTTACACCTAGCTGAAACTGATAAAAATCTAATTACGGCCATATCAACGGGCTGTTTCATAGATGCATTGTGTTGATCTGTTCATTGTAGAAGTGTATAATGGGTTTTCACCTCAACGACTCTAGGTAATTGGTAGGTAAGGAATTATGTTTGTATGGTAGGTGTTGTTTCTCAAGTGTGTATCAATATGTAATGGATGACTATTCCTTTTAGGAAGAAACATTTTTAAACTGTTTTGTTTCTTACAGTCAAGACAATGACGCTTCCAGAACAGGACAAGTCATATTCTGTTGATAAGTTACAATGAAGAAGTTTGCAGCTTTATCCAGGTAACTGAACCTTGAAGTTGAGTCCTAACTGCAATCACAACGACCCTTTTTAGGACCAGATCAGAATAACCTAGAGATAGCCAGATACCAGCATATTCACTCTTTTCAGCTGAACTACAGATGATTTAGCAAGTGGCCCTGCTTAGCCCATTGTTTCAAACCCTCCCACACCAACCTGATCCAGAGCTTGTCCCAACCCACATTCAGGACACAGTGGAAGGCTGTTAAATAAATGCTGTTAATGCTTTCAGAGAAGAGATTCAGCCTGCCTGCAGCAGACATTGCTCTTGCTGGCACGAGGCTGGCCTGGCTGTATTTGCACGGCTTTGCCTTTGTGGGCCTTTCAATCTGCTGAAATCCTCGTCTGCTGTCCTGCTTAAGAGTACAGGGCTGGGGGGAATAAATATCTGCAGTCTACCCAAAGGTCTGCTTGATGTTAGCCTCAGTGAGCAGTAATCAGAATGTGTTTTGTCTTGAGCAGGCCATGTGGAGGGGTGAAATAGCTGCCTAATTTTTTCTTCTTTTATGACTTACATCCTGAAAGGAAATACAAGCTCTGCTACGAGACTGCTCTAAATGAACTCCAGATGAAATCTCTGACTGGCCCAAACTCCCACTGACTTCAGTGGATGCTTTGAACGGGCACAAAGAATGAGAGCCTGATAGCTCTGAGCTTGAAAACGTATTCACATGTGGCTGCCCCATTTGTTTCTAACTCACTGAAAGCAATGGAATTGCTTCCTTGTTATACTTGTGCATAAGCATTTTTCCAGATCACAGCCATAAAGCGCTAGATAAAAATAGTCGTAGAGCCTCATAGCTTTGACAGTTGTCTGTACTGGATGATTCAGAGAATTACTTTCCTCCAGTTATCTATGTATGTACTTCCTTTACCTCCTTTAATCCTTCTTTGCCTAAAGTTAAGTTGCTTGAAATTTGTATTTTCAGCTCTTTTAGCTGCTATGCTCAGAGAGTTACAACATTAAAACAATATTTAGTCTTTCCATTTAGTCTACAAATCCATACCTGATACTGAACAGCCCCAGATTTATTTCTGCCATCTAAACACATCTAAATGCATCTCCTTTCCCTCCGTGGCATAGCGAGCAGTTTGCCAAGAGGGCTTTCTGGTTTCTCCAGGCACCCAATGCAACATTTTCCTAAAGGATAATGACAGGCAAAAGAACTGAAATCAAGTTTATACATTTCTTTGGAAGTGGGTTATTTAAAATTCAAATTAACATTAAATAATAATTGTTGGAGTAGTAGAAATTCTCTTTTGCACAAGGGAATTTGCTAAGCAGGGGTTTACTGGGTCATTTTTGAAAGTGGTTACAAACAATAGCTTCAAGGAAGCATGTTTGTTTCCTTATGTACTGGGATCCTTGCATTCTAGCACTGAAATCTTACAGCTTGTTTTTGGAAAACCTGTCTTCATCGCAGAAGACCTATCCTGATCCCCAAAGCAACTCTAAGCAAGCTGTGCAGCCAGAGCTGGGCCACAAGTACCATGGTCAGAGCAGGGAACATCCCCGGCACACTGTGTTTAGCCCCATCCATCCTTAAGAGTGCAAGCCTCCCTCCAGGTGGTTATCTTGCACTGAAGCCAGTTATCCTGCAACAGCACTGTCCTGTACCTGCTTGCTTCATGGTCTAAGAGACACAAAGTTGCTGTTGAAGATAAGGAGGCTTTAGCAGCCCTCATTTCACACTCCCCTGACACGTCCCCAGCCATTTGCAGGCTCTCAGCAGCCGAGTTGGTCTCAGTGCATCAAACGTGATGTGGCAGGTCTCTGTCCTGAGCCCTTTCGTGGGATGCAACAAGAGACCAAGAAGGAGGTAGCAGGAAGACTGAGAGGAATAACCAGAGATAAGATGTATCCACTACTGAGTGATTCAACAGCAGGGCCAGCCTGAAATGGTTGCTCTATGTGCAACTGAAGGCAAAGCTCAGGTGCTCCTCAGAGTGTACGCAATTCTAACCCACCTCTCACAGAAACCGACTGCCTGACAAAGAGCACGTCATGTAACATGATGACCCAAATCCTTCTTGCTTAAAAGTGCTATACAGGAGCCATAATGCCAGGGAAACAGGCAGAAAATCTTACTTGTGTTGAATGTGTACATATTGCCATATGGGTGTCCATCAAACATCAATCATCTGTCAACAGAGAAGTATGAAAATCACAACATACATGGAACAAATTCCTCTCTCCTCTGAAATATGAATCCCCATTTGTTCAGTTTTAACAACCTCCTTGCTGCCTCTCTGCCTTTCAACCTCCCCAAACTGCCAGATGATAAATTTTGCAGGAGTTGAACAGGTAGCCAAATTCTTGCCACAATCTGACCACAGAAAAAATTACTGCACAAGACAATGTTGTCTGCAGCAAAGAGAGCTATAGGTGAGACTTAGAAGTGAAGCTACACTTGCTGCTTATATATGTTCTCAAATTAACAAGAGATAATCTATGGATGGCCTACTGCCTATGGCATCAGTTCACAATTTCAAATTGGATCTGGGACTTGGCATGTCCCTGATGAAGATCAGATCATGTCGTTACGTAAAAACTGATGGCCTTTGTAGAACTGGATCTGTACTGGCAAGGTTAACTCAACACTGATAAATAAATCACATATACATTTCAACAATCAGTGAATAGCCTTACAGATTTACTCAATACTTTATTTCCTCCAGTCCAGACAACCCATATATAAATTACTGGAGGCTCTTGTCTTCTCTTCTCTCTTTTTTTTTTTTTTTTTTTTTTTAAACACTATCATCATTTATTTTAAAAGAGCTTATTTAGAAGTTATCAAGAATTCATACACAGTTATTCACCAGTGTAATTGCCTGGAAACTTTCAGCTTTTCTGGTGTGGCTCTTCTCACCTTGAAAGGGGCATTTGCATTGAGAGTTGAAAACAATTTTAAAACTCAAGGCTGAGAACACCTAGGATTGCTATTACTCATCTTTACCAGGCACTGACAGTTTTAAACCTCCCGAGTATTCAGATAGCTATGTAATTTCCTAAGGGAATCAACTATTGTGAGACACCATTGTTTTCATGCGATAGCACTTTCAAATCATTAGCCCACCAGATTCTACACGTACCTGTAAACAGGTATGATTTATAGCTTGTAGGATGGAAAAAACATCAGGCTTAAAATATTATATTTTAACCAAAAAATGTACTCTGGATTTCTGAGGAAAATGCCTCATCACTTCACTATTTATATTGGGATGGTACAGAAGAGAGATGAGTAAGAACGTCATCGTGGTAGGCACTGTGTAAACACAGAAAAAGACAATTCTTTTACAAAGAGCTTAAGCTCTACACTTACATATCAATTTGAGGTATCACAGGGGACTGATAATGCAAAATCAAAGTACAACTAAATACTCTGTTCTACCACACTTTGGGAAAATGGGAATTACAAACAACCTGGAATTCAGACAAGCTTCCTACAGCCACTACGGCTAGATCCACACACCATCAGGGATAATGTCTTCCAAATGCTGGAAAGGACAACAGGTTTGGGGTGCAAAACCAAGAAAGAAATCAGGCATAGCCATTAGATAATAAAACATGTTTTAAGGGGACCAATAGCCCCTCTAAAAAAAAAAAAAAAAAAAAAAAAAAAAAAAAAAGGAGACTAAAATTAGTAAACATGACTTCAGAACTGCATCGCTATATTTAATAAGGGATAATTAATAAGCAATAAGTTCTCAAGGAGTCACACTGCAAACAAAATGTAGATGTCATAAGATGATTTTGAAGGATAAACTAAACTCAGCACTCCCTAAACCCTGCTAATATTTACTCGGGAGATGTTTAAAGCCCTGCCCCATTTAATGCCAATTTAACTACATTGTTATAATCCATGCCACTTAACTTCTCATTCACATTTAAACCACCAGTTCTACACCCGTTACATTCCTGTACAGCAGCCAGCAGAAGCCAACACTGTTGCAGGAACTTTAGCTGGTGTTATCATTAATAATTGACAGCCAGGACTAAGCAGCTCACAACGCAGCACAATTTCTCTCAGCGCTCACTCTGTATGTAGGAGTCACACAAACACCCCCCACACTGCAGGATGACAGCTGACTTAACACTGCTTGGGCTGCGTAACATAGTTTTTACCTGGCACTGGGTATGTGTAAAGATTCATCATTTCCTAGATAAATCTTTTCAAATTCTGTCAGTCTGTCTTTGCTAAATACATCCAAGTTAGAAAAATATTGTTTGATCTACAGCACAATTGTACTTTCAGAATAACTCACTGGCTTTAATTCTAACATCCCGGTGATCAGCTCTCCCCTCCCTGCAGCAGGATCACGCTACGATGCCGTGGTTCAGTGGGTGGCCTCAAGGCAATGCAGGCCCAATGCACAATGCAGCTCAGAGACCTGTGGGAATACCTCGTGGTTCCTTAAAACACCAAGTCAGCTGCCGATACAGGCTGTCAATAGCCCAGAAAGAGAAAATGACTTCTCTATTTATTTGCATTTTCAAAAATAGAATGATACGGTTTGGAATTGGGTTGACGTGAAATGGAATGCCTGTGAAACCGAGAACACCCCAACAAAAAAACGCAATTCGCTTTGTTTCTGGTCGAATTACAAATTCACTTAAATCAACTGATAAATTTAAAATTTGAAACTGATGATAATTCCAAAATAAATTATTTTTAATCAAAAATTAAGAATACCTTTCATTTGAAAATGGTTAAAAAGAATAGCAATTTGTTTCAGAACACAAAATTTCATAAAATTTGAATTAATTAATTAAAAGCATGGATGTCACCAACTATTTCTCATTTGTTTCTGCCAACATTCTGCACTGCATTTACCTGGTGTGGCAGAATTTTATCCCGAAATATTTTAACTTGTACCATAAATACATGAAGTGGGTGACTGCTCACAGGACACGGTATTGTTACGATACCACATGCGCAGTCGGTCTGACTGCACAGCAAGCACTGAAATGCACCGGATCAAAACCTCTAAGTCATCAAGTTCAAACTTCAAAGAGCAGAGCTTCAGGAAAATATCATCCAATGTCAATAACAAAACTCTTCTGGAAGGATACTTATCATACTCTAGAAATCCATGATAAGAAATTGAGCCATGCTGTATTCTGCTAGTAACACCACCCTCATTTTGCAATTAGTCTGTCCAAAGGACAGGGAGAGTATGTTTATAAGGCTTATTCCGTCAAACCTCCATCGGTCTTTTTCCTATTTACCCTACACAAAGCAGCAGGAGAAAAAAACATTCCCCTCTGCCGCTATAATCAAAGTAATTGTGTTTCACATCAAAACCGTTTGTTTTATTTACTACATGGATTAAAGGATTAAATTGTAGAGGAGTGCTCTGTCCAACATTTTGTGCTTCTGCTAGAATTCAGCTGCCCTTAATCTGCATATCATTGACACAGTATATTGATAAGATAATTTTCCCATTATGGCTTGTTTGTTTGTGATGTATACAGAACTAACGTAACAAAAAGAAGATTCCCAGGTCTTTTTCTTGAGTGAGGTTAATTCCTCAGCCAGCTTTATTAACAAGCCATGTATCTTGTACCCAAGGATTCTCTCTTGCAGAGGATAGCATGAACGTTCCCCTGTTGAAGGCATTGTTACAGGACACTTAAAGGACATTTCCTAAAGGAGAGAAGCAAGGGCTATGCCTGTTCCTAGCTCTGGTACAGTGAAGTGAAACAGAGTTGTAATGTTCTGAACATCAATCTGTGGTTAAATGAACCTTTTGTATGCTCTTTCTCTGCCCTTTTGGGATGTCCAGCAAAACCAAGGGGTGTTTGCAGGGCATGGTGGAGCCCTTGCCACACACTAGCTACATCGCTTGCAAGAACGGGTTTCATTTTGATTCTCAGCTGACTAGAAAATAAACTCCTCTTCCAGGCTGCTCAGGAATCCATTTCTGAATGGAGCTTGAGTGAACTGAATCTACTCTGCGGGTCAGCAAACTACTTTCAGAGTACCAGCACTGATCAGCCAGACTGCTGTGACAACTGCCACAAGATTGTGACACTTTCTATACCAGATGAGCAGATGTTTCCTGTGCAAGGGGATCCAGAGGCATCCCATGCAGTCACCTATTATTTCTGCAGTCCTTCCTCTCTTAAAGATAAAAGCAACGATAACCAGATATACCATACACCCTGCTATGTTCCCAGTGCTCTACAGCTTTTGCTTCAGGAAATATTGACTTCATAGAAGCATATATGGCATTAGAAAAGCTAATCCAGTATTATTGCTTAATGATCATGAATGAGGAAAATATATTAATAATTGTCCCTATTACTCTTTTATTAATCTTTTTGTATTTTATGGGGCATGCATTGCTGTAGTGCTGTTGTTGTTTACAAGTATTATGCCTTTAAGGTTTATTTTGCATCTCAGGCTTCTGCTCTTTTGTGATTAAATGCATAAAAGCAAGTGGAAAAATAATTATGTAATTTATGTTCATACACTTCCTCCCACTGGCATGCTACTTGACTGCAATTGTATGTGATTCATTAACAGCCACCTATTACAGATGGGGGGACAGATACTGCAAATCCCTAAAAGCAATCATGAAATAATATTTCAGCTACACCACTGATGTCGGGTCCATTTGCACATTTTTATCACTGATTCATGTTCAGTAGTCTACAGTTTCAACTGACAGCATTTATCCCTGTTATTTTTGAATAATATTAGAAGCATGTATAGAGGTGAATCATACCACTCTCATGTGCACTTCGTACCATTGATTCAGGCAAAACAGGAGGATAATTGTGAATCCAATCTACAAATGTAGAGAGAAATTTTGAAACTAAAATAATTAGCTTGTGTGTTTGTGCGTTTGTGTTGTTTCCCACTCTAGGACAAGTGTAATACTTCAAAAGTGCTAAAAATAACATATAAACTAGAAGGGAAAAATTCTGTTAAAGGTAAAGGTGCAACATTTTTCTTTTACACCTGCATCTATTTCCTGGGTGAGGAAACTAACCTTAACTGAATAGCAAGATATCATTTACACAGCAATGACACTAATGACATGACTGTGCTGGACTTCCCACTGTGCCAAGCACTTTTCAAGATTTTCCTTTTATGGAAAAGGTAAAAGAGCGGCAGGGAAATCAAAAGCAGAAGGGGTTGAAATAACTTGACCAAGATGATAAGGTGAGTCACTGGCAGAATCAGAAACAGAAGCCAGATCTTGAAGTTTTCCAGCCTGTGCCCTCACTAAGGGACATCAGAGTTTCCTGTGGGTCCTCAGACAGACAGAGGCATTTTAAACTAAGTTACAACTCACTCAGCTGCATTCCACTAAGAATGATCTTAAATCAATTGCAATTCCTCATTTAAACTACACTTAATTCTGCATCAATAAAATGGAGAATTTTAAAGCTTAGATCTGAGAAAATTACTTCATTCTTTGGCAAATTCATGACCTTCTTTGAGTAAATGACATTTAAAAGTAAGAGAAACTGACAAGTTGAAGGTAATATTTTTTCACTGCAGAGGAAATCCATCAGTGCTTTATCTAATTGGAATCTGGGATGAAGAGTTATGTTATTAAGCTATACATAAGGTGCTATTAACAAAAACACTGAAATCTGGTTCTTTTTTTTTTTCACACAAAGCAGGATTAAAAAAAAAGTATCAGTGCAAACCTTCTTCTCTAGCATCCCTTACCATGCAGCAGTAAATGCCAAGAGCTATACAAACATAGCCTAACCAAGTATCCATACTTATTCAGCAACAGCCTAAAACTTTACGAACAGATTTCTAGAATAAAACTTTCAGTTAAGAACTGGGGTTTTAGACTTTAAGCTGTGTTCCATCGGCCCCACTAAATGATAACTACTGCATCGATCTATAAATGCATTTTCATAAAGAAGGCACATCATCTGGGGGTAAAAACACAGTTACCAAAGCTGAGATCTCGTTCTGAGGGGATTTTGGAGAGAGCATAACACACAGAGCTGTTGTACCTAAGTCCTACTGAAGCAAAGTATCATTTTAAGGACATCAGTCAGGTCACAGAAAAGAACTGATGAATCACATAGTACACAACTCCTAAAAATAGGTCAGAAGGAAAGCTAAACTGGACCTTCTAGATAGCTTTCTCTGGGTGAGTAATAGCCTACTCTGTGAGCTGAACACAGAAATTCCTATCTGTACTGAACCAGCCCTCAGCCTCATATCCGTCACAAAAAGAATGAAACACACACTTTGGTGTTCTCAGCAGTTACCTTGTTCACAACCTACCAGCCTAGTGAAATTGCCAAAGCAGAGGCAAACAAGTCATCATTTCATCCCAAACTGATGTTTATTTTCTTGCAAAGCTGTAGAAGGTTCAGGAGGATAGAGCTTTTTTTCCAAAGTCACCATATCAAAGGCAGACAGCGGATGGTCAGAGGAAGCGTCCCCACTATTTCAGCCCCCTGGTGCTCGGTTTAATGATTTTAGACCCATTTCCAGAGCACACAAAAAGTCACAATACATATTTTGACAGGACTTAAAATGTTCTGCTGAAAGAACTGAACACTGAATGCTATGGAAGACTGGACTAGTCTTCATGGTAATTCTTATGATGTACTGTCTTTAATCCACATCTAACCCATTTACTTTTTTATTATTTGTATTATTATTGTTATCTTTCCATGTCCTATGTATCTGTGCACATCTATATATTTAGTCTTTGCTAGTTCATGCACAATGTGTAGTAGGAAAGAGAAGGAGGCGATAAGGGACCATGGAAATCTTGAAGTCTAAAAACCCATTTAATTCCAACAAAACTGTGGATGGGCTGCCCAGACTGTAGTACCTAACAATAAAGATATGAAGACTAGTTTAACTGAAAGCAACACTATCTACCTATGGACTAACAAAGGAAACTATGTTTTACATCCATTCCTCTAATTTTCAAACACATTTATTCCACTTACTTCATACCGCAAAGTGTGCAACACTAGCAGAGCTTGACAGGAATCCTGAAGTTCTGACCCACAGTACTCTGCAGAATCTTGCAAAGATGAACAGTGGTGCCCTTGCATGTTCAAGCTTAAAAAAAAAGGGATAGTATAGAATTTATTGCAATAATATATTGCATGAGATTTTGAAAAACAGCCTTTAAAATAATGTATACACTTAGTTTACAGAATTTTGATACAGATATGACATCTTTCTCTACATGGTAATTGCTATTTTTCTTAATGCAGAAAGGAATGGAGACAGCCATTACACAACGAAACAAAATTTCAGTGACACCACCAGACCTCAATTAAAAGTTCTGTGCCACTTGCATTGCTTCGAGTGATGGTTAAGCAACAGTGACCCACTATAAAGTGGTTTATGAATTGCTACTGATGAGAACTCTTGCTGAATAAGCAGAAAAGATTCTTTAATGCCACTGTCTTACAAACAGCAGCAAGGACTGGAGAGAGACAATAATTAATGTGTTAGTATCAAGAGAAACAAAGAGCTTGCAAAGGTCTCTGTCCTTTCCCAGATAACAGACTGAGAAAGGTTCT